>NC_141689.1:2080175338-2081558335 GCF_964263255.1 Lissotriton vulgaris | reverse complement strand
ACAAAAACTTTTGCCCGTGACAATTTAAATTTCAGTGCTAAATTCAGAATTTTATAGTTCAAAGCAAATGTGAGAAAATTAGAGTTTTTCTAAGTTTGGGTCTATTAGGGTTCTTCCTCCGAAAAGGATCTCTGAGGAAGAGCTTATCCGCGACATCCAGAGGGTACAGATACTTCGAGCTGTAGAGAGGTCTTAAGTAGAAAAACCGCTAAGGATCTAATGTCGGAACCTTCACTTCCTTCTGGTACATTCAATGAACGTAAATTATTCCTTCGGGCATTATTCTCTAATTTCTCCACTCTGTCTCTGAGATCCTGATCTGATTTTAAAAGTTCAATGTCCGATTTAGCCTGGCCCAGATCTTCTTTCATATCCCCCACCGCGTTTGCTAGAGTCACAGTTCTGGAATTAATGAGATCGACTTTTTTTCCCCAAAGGTTCACAGTGATTTCTGATCTCCCCTTGGTTAGCTGTAGATGCTGTGAACCCTTTCTTAATGTCCTCTGTTAATGCTGCAAAGAGGTTCTCCAGACCTGCAGGTTGAGCCAACTGGGCTGAAAGAACTCCTTTCTGGTGATTCTGACATGCTGTTATCCAACACTACTAATAGTGGTTGTGCTAAATTGGAGGCAACAATTAACAATCTTCGTTACGAGCAGTCATATCCCCTAAAGGAGCCCCAACTTCTCAAACTGGAGCATTGAGCCTGTGGCTTGGATACTAGTTCCTTTTGAAGTAGCCGCCTCTGTAGGTTTTTCTAATTCAGCTGTAGACTCCATTCCTATCGCAGGGACTATGTCCAAGGGATCAGCTGGTAGGGTGGATAGGGGTGTACAGGGGTGTACCGGGAATTAAACAATACGAACCCGGACTCAAAGATCCAGGGCCTGATTGCTTGCCAATAATTAACACTTCTGGCTGCACCCTAAAGTTAGAGTGTAATGAGGGAGTCACTTTAACTCCGCTAATAGGTAACCTACTTTTTGGAGTTCTAGGTTTGATAGATTTTCCTTTTACCTGGTAGACCTGAAAAGCAGAGTCACCACCGGTAAACTTCACTTTTTCACCAAGAGACCCAGACTCCACTAGAAGGAGAGTTCAGCCACAGAAATTGGTAATGCTGCCCCCCTCAGGGAGATCCTTTCTGTTTTTAGTTTTTCCAGAGGTAGTTTTAATACCCTTTTTATCCTTTTTACCACTCTCTGTACCTTTCTTAGGACCCCCTATTGCCCCTCTTATAGATTTCTTGCGTGTTTCCTCATCCTGTAAACCTCCAGCTGTAGGAGGTTACCTTCTGTGTATTTATGGGGTACTGATGTATCTCGACATGCTGTACTAATGAGGGAGCTGACCGTTTAGCGTTTAAGGCTCTGACAGTATTTCTGGTAATCTCCTCCCCAGCCTCCCCGCCCTCTTTAACCTTATTGGGGGGGGCGCGCGCGGCGCAGAAAAATAAATCCCTTTTACTGCCCTACACATCCTCGGCTTCCCCAGCAAAACTGCTATCCTTCCTCCTCGAGTGCCTCCTGCGAAGGAATCAAAACAATCACGAAACAGCTGCACCCAGGATCACTCGGAGCGAACCAACGACCTTCAAAAACGTGTGGGGACTTGAGTTAAGCTGTGGCCGAAACGGTGTATATTACGGCAATGTTTAATGCACTAGTCCGCAAGCAGACACTTCAAACTCTGCGCTACACCCACCACTAACCGGTGTAATTCACTGGATCAATGTCCACCCTTCCGTCACGGACCTCCCAAGCCGTGAGAACCGAGAAGGTTCTCTCGTGCTGCTCACCAGACGCTCCACTGCCCGTGAAGACGTGGCGCTCCACCGCCCTCGGGGCTCCAACGCCCTCCAGCCCTGTGGCTCCGCCGAAAGAATCCAAAGCCCCTACACAGGCTGCGAGTGCCACTGAGGAAAAAAACGCTCAAACACTCCTGCAACAACTGCCAGGTAACATGCTCGTCTTTTACTCCCCTCCTCCTCTAATCACGGGCTGCTCTCTGGGTCCATAGAGGCTGGCGCAAAGCTCCGGGCGCTAGCGACTAGCAGTCTGCCGCCATGTCCTCCCCCCCCTTCCCCCCCCCCCCCCCCCACAACAAACTTGTCTGGAAATGTATTCATTAATCTCCTTTCTGGAAGGACATGCTACATCCCTCACTTGAAGCTCTCTGCACTATCTTGAACTAATCCTTTGTTCGAAACTTCTGATACTGTCAAAGACACCCTCAATACTGAGACGAGTCAGCAGAATGTATTTATTAAAAGATGTGATGAGAGAGAGCTCTGGTAAGTGCTCTCCCATCAAGAAGTTGAGCTCCCAGGAAGAAAAATGTGGTACACATGTCTTGCAAACATTAATCACATGAAATTCTAGAAGTGTTCAAAGTTTACATACTCTGAAGACTGGTGTTAGAATGGAATTACGAGAAATTGTGAAACTGAGAACTGTCCTTTACATTTCTATAAACATTGAGTTCAGCTCAACATGTTGCACACTGTTAGACCTGTCTGGCTCTTTGGCGAAGTCCCTCCTAATTTTTATTTATTTTGTCCCCTTTTTGCCCCTCATACCCTTATTAATTTTTTGTGTCTACTGACTTTTTGTAGGTGTTGGCCAGGGGGATAGGTGTTCTCTCTCCCCCTCAATCTTTTACCTCAGGCCCAGAGGCCTGTTCTGACAGGAAAGTTGGCACCACCTAAAATGGTGGCCACCAACTGCCCCAACTGTCACCAACAGAACTTGGCCATAGCCTAACATGGGGCATTCCAGAACCTTCTGGTCCATTCTGGACCACTGAAGGGCAGCCTATATAAGGCGGAATGCGGGGCAGCCATTTTGTCTACCTGTGGAAGTCAGCTGGAGGACAGGTGGTAGCTGAGGGTGGGAAGAGGTTGGACTCAGGGTTGACCTCCTGAACTGGGAGGCTGCTTTACTGGTTTAACCCACTATTCCCCTGTTGGTTACTTGTCCTGGCCCCGCTGTGGGAAGTTGCTGGAGACCCTGGGCGCCTAGCTTGCCCCCCTTTCTAACTAATAGTGGGGAAGCCCATAGGAGAAGGAGACTGCAGCGCTGCGGAGCGCAGTCCTCTGCCCAGAGACTGGTAATTGAGTTGGACTGTCCCCTGGTCCCTGATTCCCTGGAGCGTCACCTCTCACCTGCGGTGGTGGAGCGCCACTGAGGAGAGCAGAAGCCAGGAGAAAACGGGCTGTTCCGCCCTTCTGAACACCCAAGTTGGTACTGTACGAGCGGCGCCGTTGTGGAGCCGAGTTTGTGTGCCCTGTGGTGAGAAGCAGACCGGGAAAAGCCCTTGTCAAGTGCCCAGTGGAAGAGCAGCGTCAGACAATCAGCGCGGTCTCAGGAGGTGAGACACTTCTCTTTCGCGCATGCCCAGTGGCGCTGTCAGGCTCCGTGAGGCGGAGTTGGATTAGTGCAGGCGGGAGTGAGGGAAGCGTCGCGCATGTCTGGAGGATCAGCGCGACCCCTTCCAGAGCGAGGAGAGCGTCGCGCATGACTGGAGGAGCAACGCAACCCCGTCCAGTGTGAGGAGAGACGCTGAGTCCCTCGGCGGTTACTACACCGAGGAGTTTCTCTCCCCCCGGCTCGAGCGCCCTGCGGTGAAGTGAGCGCGAGCGGGTAGGGAGATCTCTGAAACCCCCATCGGCCCCCTTTCTGAAATCAGCATGAAACCCCCATCGGCCCCCTTCCTTCTGAAGAGTATTAGCGGGAGCGGAGCAGTGCGACCCCTTCCCAGCACCTGTGTAACCGGGCTGGTGAGGAGGCGGCGCTGAAAAAAAAGAGACCATCAGCGGTGAGCTCCAGCTTCCAACGCTGCATCACAAGTAAGGTGGGGGATCTGGGTTAGTAGAGACTGGACCACAAGAAAGGAAGGTCCTACAACTAAAATTACTGTGAACAAGTCCCTAGTGTGAGTTCAGGGACAGGTTTAACGATACTGTGGTCTTGAGACTGGAGGGAAAACTCCCAAAGTACTTAACCTTTACAAGAAAGCCTCTCTGGTTACTGAGGCAAGATAAAATTGCCAGATTGATGAACTGAGTAATATTGCTGGTTATGATGTTTGTTTTTATTACAGAGGGGGACAAGTGAAGAAACTAGATAACAGTAGTGATAGAAGCCAAAGTTAATTAAGGTTGCTGTCTGATGCCATGTTCTTTTGACCATAGCTCTTGAAGCAGGTTCACATTCCTGAAGGTGGCACTACTGATGTTCATGATATCCAAATGTAATGAAAGTTGCTGCTGATTAATTTATTATTAATTCAATAATATCTTCTTGTGCTTATATTGTAGGATAGTTTTCTCTCCCAAAACTCTAGTGGATTGCTCTTTACTTGATTTATTGTAAAGTACTGAACTGTAAATGCTAAACGTATAAGAACAGAGTATATTATTTTTATAAAACAGTACTTATTTTCATATAATTTTGGTGTAGTGTTTTCTTTTTGAGTGCTATTGTGTGGAGTTACTTTTGGGTGGTCTGCAACCTCTACACTGTGCCTCTGAATGTTAGTCTTGCCCTAGGCCAGGCTACCTAATTCCAACACACACAATTTCTTTTATTTATCCGGTGCCATGTACAACCCTCCTCTAGCTGTGATGCAGGGTCTTCTGAGAAGGCTGTTGGAGATTACATGAAGATTTTGCATAATTTGTGTTCTACTTTACCCCTTTCCTGCTATGGACATGTTTGTTTTTAGAAGTTTCCTTTGTTCATTAGCTTAGTAATTTAATGCCCTTCACCCTGCTCGCTTTATTTTAGCCACATTTATAGTTTTTTCGTTTGAAAGCAGGAAGCTAAATATCAAATGAGACCTTGTGTTAAACATTTTTTTTGTTTCTATTCGTCTCTGGGTAAATGTATTTTAAAAATGGATACAGAAAGTAGATGAAAAAGAGAAGTAACTATTAGAAGACCAAGTTTCACTAATTTAATTCCCTAATTGACAACCTATCTGACCTTGCATACTTGATCATAGTCAAATCTCGAATTGATGACCATGCAGAAATTGTGGGTTCTTTGAATATTAGCAACTTGCTGGTGAAGATGTCAGTTTAGTAATACAAAAGTGCTCCAATCCAGTAATGGCTCATACACCTCCTTTAGCTATAAGCACAACGTTTAGAGTAATTTAGTTCTGCCGGGTTAATGCTCTGTTATGTTAAGGTAGGCTTATAAAGCGCACTGTCACCGTGGGTTTCCTGGCGCTGATCTGATGCTGAGGGGGCAAAGGGATTTAGCTGGATTGTGGGAAAAGCCATGTTTTTAGAGATTTACGAAATTGAATGAGGGAATTGGAGGATTTGAGCAGGGGAGGGAGAGAGTTCCAGAATTTAGGGGCCAAATGTGCGAATCTCCGACCTCCGGATCTACAAAGTTTGATAGAGGGGACAGCCAGGAGGTGGAGGTGAGAAGATCTGAGGTTACGTGAAGGCCAGTAGGGACTGATAAGGGATTTCAGGAAGGCAGGGCAGGGATCGGTTAAAGATTTGAAGGTGAGGCAGCCGATCTTGAAGGCTCTGAGCTATTAGTCTCATCCAAGACCTTGGGCACCCTACTTATCTTTATTTTTATGCAACAATTCTTTATTCGAAGGTAGAGCAGTGTGTTTTTCGTCTAGAGTAAATACACAATCTGCCTCACTGTAATTCGGTGATTACACAACTTGCAGTCAGATGCAAAGGAGGAGGCCAGCAAGTGGCAATTTGTTATTGACACCAGCTAAAGTGTATAAGAAAAGGGCATTGTCATAGGATTACAAATGTCAGTAGGTATCTGAACATTGTAATTTTTAAACCTTTATTAGGAGGTCACTCTGTAGCTTGGAAATGGAACGGTGAAAAACTTGGGTCTCAAATTTCTCCTGCTTTTCTTCTGCATGTCATTAGGAGGTGCAGTATGACTAATGATGTGCACTACTTAAAAAGAATAACGGGCACACGACCAGTTTTTTGGCACTTAAAAAAAATAAAGTATCATCCTGAGCATTGTTAGGGGTGTGTATATAGAGAAAAAAAGCCTTGAACTGTCCCAAAGTCCTGTTACTGACTCCTACGTAGCTGCTGCCATTTCCTTATTTGCAAACTAGTTCTTTAGTAGCAGCACCTAGGAGGATGGTGGGTGGTGCGGGTCGTGGTCAGGAATTGACCATTTCAGACAATCCATGGTGACACAAGTCCTGTTTTTCCTTGCATTCTGGAATAAAATGACATGTAAGTCCCTAGTTGAACCGAGTCTGAATCATGGGCACATCCTGAGTGTGGGCACGAGAGAGCTATCAGAACAGATTAAGATTTCTTTTTGACTTATCCAGGACCTACAGGAAAGTATTCTTTATAGACTGTTGTGGGCTTGTATTCTACATATTGTATATCTTTGGTTGGGTGACGCATAGCATGCAGAATATGGATGGTTGTTTGTATGGAACATTGAGGTTAACGTCGGGAGCACTAGAGTTATGAAGTGGACAGTTGTAAACTGGCAAGTGCTTTGATGCTGTCGGTGGTTTTGGAATAAATCAAACTTCATGCTTTTTACCATCGCTTATCTGAGTGTTAACCTAACATTGGAGCTGTGCTTAATGGGGGACAAGCGGAAAGCCACCAGTTTACCACGAAGCTCGCTGTAAATCTAAACTGAACTAAGATTGAAAAAGTGAAAATGCCAGAATCTTTATGGGACAATCTACAGACCGTTGAAGCAAGAGGAGCTGGTCAGACAGTTGTTGTAGTAATAGAAAATGTTACCTTTCTATTGACTTTGCTTAGACGTGGTGCCACTCCTACAACATCTAGCGCTTTCCTGCACATAGTGGTCAGAGGAAAGTTGCGGCCCAATGGCTGCATGCATTATGCGACCATGGTTTCTTATATCTGCAGTAGCCGTACTGAAGTGCTCTGCACATACAGCTTCACTTTAACGTGCCACCACCGTGTGACCATGCTGGTGGTCATCTTTGATTAGGCCATATTTAATTGACCTCCTCTGAGGCATTTTGTGTTATCGGAATTACTGTATTGAAACATCCAAAGTGCATACAATGGAATGTGCATACGTTTCAAGGTAACTTTTTGGTTCCCCGTGTTAAGTGGAGTACATTGGCTTTTTTAAAGCAATTTGTACACACAGCTGCTTATAAAATTGAAAAAAAGTTTTAAAAAAATTACAACTACGGACTAGATTGTCACATCTAATCTCTGCATAGATCATCCCAATGTATATAGCAGTGACACAGATGTGATCAACATTTGTGTTTTACAGTCATTGTGGAACATGTTAATTGTGTAAACATGAACATAAAGGTGTAGTTTCAGCTGCACTAAGGCATATCTGGCCACAATTTATTTCACTGTCATTTCACAATGCTCATTCTCCACTTGACTGAGTAGTTCCCTGCATGGTTCTCTCCAACAACTAACCAAACTTTTCATCCTTTCTATTCGCTTTCATTTGCATCTCCTCTGCAAGAGACCACTCTCGCACATCTCTCATCCAGTGCTATCATTTGGGCACGATTACTAATCCAGACTATTGCTACTCTTCGTCTGGCCAACACTACGGTCAGTTGCAGCAATTCATACACTGTTTTTGGGTCTTGGAAATTGGCCCAAAAGATAATGTAAAGGACAAACTTCCATCCATACACCAATACCTGCACGCACACTCTCAACCACATGTTCCCAGTACATATACACCTCTGCACACTCCCATGCCAAATGCATGAAACCTGTTTGTCCCCTTCTACATCCTGGGGCACTCATGATTACAACTGGGGTCAATATGATGTAGCCTTGCTGGAGTCAAATATACCGCTGCAAAAAATCAAAACGTGAGTTTTAGGCATGTGTTGCAGGATACTGTGCCTGTTGAAGAGCAAGCCCACACCCATGTCCTGTCCACCATGAGAGCCTGCACATCCTCCTCTCATGCTGCATGTGCCTTATGAGGAGGGGTCGTCTGCCCTCTTGGCCCTGTACAGTTAGGACACCATGCGTTGCCTGCTCCCACTTGTGAGCTATATAGCCAGCGTTTCATTTACTACCTGGCATGTGGAAACGCAGGCCAGATCACTTTAAACAGTTCCAGAAGGCCCGCATATTGCAGATATTGCCCTTGTCCCAGTCAAAACCCATCACATGCTTGTTCAAAGGTGATAAAGGTATCATTTACAAACAGATCTGCCAGTACATGGCATCCACCTTCTCCCCAGGCCTGATATGACATGATTACTATCATTTTGCTTTCTGGAGCGAAGATCCATATACCTAATATCTGGTGAAACCGTGTATGTTTAAGCAGGCTCTCCATGTACTTTTACCAAATATATGGCAAGTCTGTGGAGGCTCCCACACCCTCCATTAAAATTGCAGGAAGATTTCCCTGCTGTACCTGCCCATTAAGCAACCGCTTCTCCCAGTATCACCCTCGTCTAACCACCAAGCTGCATGTTGTAGTTGGGCGGCATAATAGAAGTCTAGACAGGGTGCCTCCAGGCCTCCCTTGTAACTCTTTGATAGGAACTGCAACACCACCCCACTGCGCTTCCCTGCCCATATAGATATACCAACAGTGAGTTCAGTTGTCCGATGACTGTCTGGGTATGCTACACAATTAATTTTGTAGGGCATAGAGACACTACCACCATTTTGGCCACAGCTATCCTACCCATATTTTGGCCACAGCTATCCTACCCATTAGGGACAATGGAAGTGTATTCCAAAAAGCAACAGAACGCTTTAGGGACTCCATTACCCTATTCCTATTCTGGTGTAGGACTCTTGCGTCCCAGTGCGCCACCTGCACGCCCAAATATCTAAAGTGACAGATTTCCCATCTCAACTAAAGACTCTGTAGATCCTCTGAAATTTTTCACTACCAGCCCTGCCAGTGGGAAGATAAATGATTTATGCCTATTAAGTTGTAACCCTGAACATGTAACAAACTTGTCTATGAGCTGTAGAAGTTTGGGGACTGCTGTGCTGGCTTGTAATTTTTATCGCCATTAAATCTCTCTGAGAAGGGTGAACCTTTACTCTCAGGGAAAGTTAATTCGATCTGTATTTAGTTTCATGTTTTTTGCTGTGAGGAACCAGGCTATTGTATTGCACAACTTGAGTATTGATGGCTGAAACACTTGAGGGCAATGGAGAAGGCGAACTAGATTAACATTTTTACAGACATGTATGTCAAACAGTATTTTGGAGCACATCTAAAGGTTGTTCTACAACATCATAAGTTCTTTACTTGTACTCGAGAACCCAAGAAGAGAGTTGGCACCTGTATAGCTTCTCTTAGAACGCTTATTCGTACTTGTGAATTTGGAGAGGTAGCCGATTCTCTAAGAGACCAATTGATGAGATGCACAAAAAGTGTTCAAGAAAAAATGGCCCGTAATACCTTGCTTAAAGAAGCAAGTGCCATCGTCTAAGAAATGGAAAGTACTACTGGATGGGTTACAGATGAGAAATCAACACCACACTTTGGCAGATAATGCAACTGTTATGTAAGTGATTGTACATTTATTTCTGAGTCAGTCTGCGCATTTGTAGAGGGTGGCTACCAAAAACAAAGCGGTTTCAGGTTGCCAGGACTAGAAAACTAAGTGTTGCAGATGTGGACGTTTGGGTCAACTTTCCAACAGTCCTACACCTTATGCTAGGAACTCTACTTGTAGGAAATGTGGTCTTAAAGGACAGTATGCTTGTGTATGGAAGTCTGTTGAGAGTGCATGCAGTTTAGTGGGTCAGGGTATGAAAGAAGTTGTTCTGAATGTAAAGGATAACATGGGAGAAACTGATGCTTGGCTTTTGGTCATGCCAGAATGCAATGCAGAAAAGGACTAGTTCTGGTGAATTCAGGATCCCTCACACCATGATTGGTGACTGTTAGAACTGGGGGTCTCTAGTGGGCAGAGGTAGGTACCACTGTCCAAATAGAGACCATTGCTTCTAGTCAGGGTAAGGAGGAAACATTCTTAGATAACCTCTGCTCAACCCCTGGGTAGCTTGGCACGAGCAGTCAAGGCTTATCGAAGGCAATGTGTAAAGTATTTGTACCAACACTCACAGTAACACAGCAAAAACACCACAAACTGACTACAACTGTTTAGAAAAATAAAGGTATTTTATCTAAACTACACAAGACCAAAACGACAAAAATCCAACATACACGGTTCAAGAAAATGGTTTCAAATGAGTTCTTATGGTTGCGTTAAATTGTTCAGTTGCGTCACGTTTCAGCTAACAGTACCTTTAAATGCGACAAAGTTCCAAGTGAAAAGCTGTAGCGATGAAAAACAAGTGATGCGTCAATCCTGAGACCCTGGGAGGCGATGCGACAACCCCGCTTGATGTAGTGGGCGTGTTGCGGTGACTCCGGTCTGTACGGGGGGGGATGCGATACCTTGCGTGGATTCCGGCGCACAGGTTTTCGTGGAAGCGGCTCGCAAAAGGGACGATGCGACTATCGCGGCGGCGATGATCTCTGGGGCGGCAAGAATGCGTGGCTCAACGGCGATCTTCTACTCTCGCGGCCCCTCGATGCGATGGCTCTGCGACGACTCTCACAGCGACCTGATGCGGTCCGCAAGCAAGTGGTGCGACAATCTCACCCAGTGACGACCGGCTTTGCGACGATACTCCCAGCGATGATACTCTTCCCGCACCGGTCTGGTGCGTCCCGCAAACAAAGGATGTGACTGCTCTGGCAGCGGCAACAGGCGCTGCGACAATCTCTGCCTTCGTAGCAGCAGGAATTTCCTTGCACTGACGGGGATGTGCTCCGCAAGCGAGCGATGTGATAAACTTTTCAGAAAGTTCTTTAAAGCTTGGTTTCCAGCTTCCCAACACAGGTACAACTTCCAGAGGCACCACACATGGGCCAAGCACTCCAGGACAGAACTCTTTCAGCAGAGTTCAGGGAAGCTGGGAGTGAAGTCCTTTTGTTCCTGGGACTTCTTAACAGGGAGCCGGCTCTTCTTCAGGCCCTTGGAGATTCCTTCAAGCAAGGGGACAGAGCACAAAGTAAAGTCCTTCCCCTCTTCTTGACAGCAAAGCAACAGCAGGTCAGTCCAGCAGATCACCAGCAGGACAGTCTTCCTTCTTCAGTTTCAGCTTTCTCCTTGGCAGAGGTTCCCTTCTTGGTTCCAGGATGATCTAAAGTTCAGTGGTCTGGGGTCCTGTACTTGTACCCCAAAAAGTCTTTGTTCACTTTGTGCAGGGGGGCTCTGAGCCTGGACCAAACCAGTTCTGGAGCACTGTGTTTACATGACTCCTTCTGTGCTTTCACAGTGCAGAGCAGGAACATCAGACGCCTCACAGGAGGTGGAGCCAGCATTGTGGCGGGAAAGCACAGCCCTGGAGCACTTTGTTGACATGATTCCTTCTCTCCTTTCACAGTGCAGGGCAGACATCGGACGCACCACAGCGCGTGGAGCCAGCACTGTGGGGGACAGGCACAATCCTATTCAGGTCCCAGGTGCAACTCCTTCCTCCCATCTAGATGCAGATCTCACTATTCACCACTGGACAGACACTTTCTAAAAGTGCTGTTCTCAAACACCAGATTTAAAAACCACCTTTCCTAAAAGATGTTATTAAATTCTGAGTTCATGGATACCAGACTTTTATGTCCTATCTTGCTCCTATGGGAAGATATGCAGGTAACAACTGTAGCCAGCATTCCCCATGCTAGCCTATGGGTAAGATAGCCTTACAATAGTGGAAAAAGAAAATGGCTGTAATTGACGACCAGAGCATGTCACCTGCAGTAGTACATGCTCTACCTTTCACATACACTGCACCCTGCCCAAGGGGTTACCTTGGGCCTTCCATAGGGGTGACCAATGTGCACAGAAAGGGAAGGGTTAGTCATGGTCAGTGGGGACACTGACCAGGAGGACATGAATAGTTCACAGACTCCACACAGGCACTGCAGTGACCGGCTTAAGACACCATTTTAGGGCTACTCATGTGGGTGGCATAATCAATGCTGCAGGCCCAATAGTAGCATTTGAATCACCAGCCCTGCACACTTCTTGGTAATACAAATATGCCAATCGTGGATAACCAATTACAAAAACAATTTACACAGAGCATATGCACTTTAGCACTGATCAGTAGTGGTAAAGTGCCCAGAGTCTTATTGCCAAAAACCACAGGTCTGGAAAAACGAAGCAAAAAGTTTGGGGATAACTGTGCAAAAAGGGCCATTTCCAACAGTGACCAAAGAGGGGCGGGAACTTTTTCCAGCAAGTAGAGTTGCTACCCCCAGATATAAACCCATTCAGTTATAGAGGCAGTAAGATGAGGGTTTTGGGGGGTGGGGGTGTAGTGGTGGAGGGGGGGGGGTGTTATACTGTCATGAAATCCTGCTCTGAGGTAGAGAAACCATTAGGTTCCCCCTCTGTCAGCAACAAATGTTCCTCTCAGGATGGAGCCATCCAAGGGTCCTAGGAATAATTTTGAATCCCAGTTCTCTTTGTGATCAAATGATGCTTGTGGACAAATTTAGGGAAGGAGAAATCTTTTATAAATTTAATTAGCGGTTTAAAAATTAATTGGGAGTGCTCAAGAACTCCGCACATCGCATTGTGCTTCGGAATGGCGCAATGCTGTTTTCACAAGGTACTTAAAGGTACGAACATCAGATTAGAACAATTAAGGGCCAAACTAAACTGGTTGCTTGAGTTAAATGTTATTGAACAAAATGGTCTTCAGAGTGGTTGGTACCAGTTGTACTAGCTCCCAAGTATGGTGGTAAAGTATTCAATGTGTGGAGATCTTTGCGAGAGCAACAAATTACTTTGGGTGAATTGTCAACCATTACCGAACATATCTGAAACTCTTACCATGCTCAGTGGCACCAAAGTGTTTGGTGTACTGGACCTTTCCTCTGCGAATCCCCAGGTAATGCTAAACAAAAATTCAAAACACTTGACATCCTTTGTGACCCCACTGGGGGTTTACAGGTTTGTCAGAATGCCATTTGGGTTGGCGGCTGCTTGGTTCCAGAGAGTGATGAACATACTTCTGAAAGATGTTACCAACATTGTGTTTTTCCCATAGATGAGGATGTTATCCTGGAAAATAATTCGAAGCATAATGACATATTAAGGATAGTTTTGAGGAAGTTGTCAGATAGTGGTTAACACTAAAGTGCAGGTTTGTAGTGCCATCAGTGACCCATTTAGGTCATGTAATTTCAGGTGAAGGAATTCAACCTAAACTAGATTTGGCACACATTATGGAGGCTCCCTACACCTGTAGACAAAGAGCAGGTAAGGTATTTTCTAGACTTGGCAGAATATTATTCAAAATTAATCCAGTGGTTTTCTAGTGTAGTAGAGTCAATCGGGATGTTTTTGAATACAGCCTCTAAGTTGTTTGCTCAAACGAATGTGAGGTTCCTTTTCATGCAATCAAGACTGTTATTAGCAGATTGCTACTTTGAAGCCTTTCAATACGATGAAGAAAACTATATTGACGACAGATGCTAGTTTGAAGTATCTGGGAGCGGTATTGTCACATGACGTAGACGGATAAACTGGTAGTTGCCTTTGCTTTCCATTCACTTAAGCAGGTGGAGGGCCATTGTGCGAGCATTGAATGGGAGGTTATGGCGATATGTTGGGCCACGTGCCATTTCAAGTTTTGTATGTGGGGCATTTCTTTTCTAGTCCGCACAGATTGTTATCTGGTGCAGCTTTTCTCCTGCAAGAATGAGAGGTTGACTAACTGAAGCTGTGGGGTGAAGAATTTGGAGAGTTTAATTTTCAGGTGCAATATGTATCCGGGCTTGTGAATAGACCGTGGATTGCCTGTTGAAGGTGATGACACTCTAGATCTAGGTGTAGATCATGTGGTGAACTGAGTCAGTTTCTCAACTATTACTAGAAAGGAATGGTAGGAAAATTCAAGCCTGGGACTTTGTTTCCTCTTATTTGAGAGTATGTAGTACAAGGGTGGCCAGAGTAAAGACCTATATTACCAGCTATTACGCCTTTTTTGAGTGTAAGGGATGAGTTAACCATTGGTGAGGTGAAACTTATATGAGAGGTTGATTCCACACAGTTGTGTTAGGCCCAGAATCCTCACTTTAGCACACAAGGGACATCTGGGAAGAAATCTCACCAAAGCAAGGGTAAGAGATTAGTGGTGGGCCATGGATCATCAAATGGAAAAAGTAGTCTGGGATTGCTTTGTGAGCCAACAATGATAAATAGCGCAGTTTGTGTCAGGCACCCATGTCTCCTGTGGTGGTTTCAGAGAACCCTTTGGTGAAGTTGACGAGATATCATTGGTCTATTTGAGATGTTGCCTTCCTCTGAGCGCTACATTATTGGTGGAATCTACGAGGTTCAGGAGTGTAACGTTCACCAGGACAGTGCTTGATTTTGAGTTTTCAACTGACTGTGTGCCAAAGGTTTTAGTGACCGATAATAGGGTGCATTTCTTCACGTCGCATGAGATGCAGGGTTTCCTGGGAGAACTAGGAATTATTCATCAGAAGACAGCCTTTTATGCGCCGCAAGCCAATGGTATTGCGTAGAGCATGAACAGTGGTGAAGTCGTGTGCAGAGCGGTGAAATTTAGGATCCCATTCAAGGATGTATTGAGAGACACCTGGTGAGCGCATCATAATGCACCTAATTGAGTGAAATCAAAATCACCTTTTGAGTTGTTAAAAGGAAAAATACCAAATTTCAAATTAAATACTGCCTGGTTACCTCTCAAGAAAAGAGAGCCTGATGACAGCATGGGGGAGGGGTAGGTACAAGGAGTGCCAGCAGAAATACAAAAGGAGGTACGATGAGAAGCAGTCAGTTAACTTTAGAAAGTAGAATGTAGGTGATCTAGTTTGGGTAAAAAACATGATGGGAGACAAAGGGTACTACCCAATTCAATGGTCTCTTCATCATTGTTGATTTAAGAAAAATGCAGTCGCTGTCCATAGAGGAGATACATGGAGCATGTCTAGATAAGCCAAGTGCACAAACCCAACTAGTGAGCCTCATTTAAAGCCAACCGAGACATCTTATTGTGGGTTTGATTTAAATTACCTTCGAAGTGAATGCTGGATGAGAACAATTTGGGAAGGGTGGAGATGGTCTACAGGAGTTGAGGGTATTCACCAGATTGATGAATCTTCCTTATAGGTTCAAGGGCTGTCATGAATTAGAAATATTCAGAACTACTTTGAGTGGGGACTTATTTGTTCTTGCTTTATGTTGCGTTGTCGGTGTGTAGTTTCATGTTTGTCTCCGGTTAGTGGGTGGGGGATGTGTTGAGGGCTTGTGTTGTAAATATTGTAATTCTTAGGTTGGGTGATATTAAGCATGCACAATGTGGACAGTTTTGGGTATGGAACATAGAAGGTAACGCCAGGAGTACTTGAGTCCTGAAGTGAGCAGTTGGAAGGTAGCGAGGAAGTTCTTGGATGCTGTTCGTGGTGTTGGAATAAATCCATAAACTTCAAGCTTTTTACCAACACTTATCTGATGAGTGGTTACTTAACGTCTACTCCTATTTACATGCTCCACCCCACCATTGATCTCCAGTTGATCTAAAAAAAAAAAAGACGTTTGTTGGCCACTAGTCCACACGCCTCCAAAAAGTGCTCCTAAGCTCTTGAGCAAAATTGGAAAACATCTATCAATGGGAGACAATGTTGTGCATAGGCCTGATGACCAGAGCAGTAGAGATGTCACTGACACCACACATCCACCAATTTAGAACATAGATCCCGCAAATCCAACAGATAAGTCATTGCATGTTCCACCTGTAGCAGATCGATTTAAATCTATGGCTACCTTTTGTCATGGGTGCTTAGGTAGCGCTCTACACATGTAGCAGATCGATTTAAATCTATGGCTACCTTTTGTCAAGGGTGCTTAGGTAGCGCTCTACACACCATGGGCCTCGGACTTCGCATCAGACATTTATCAGGGTTTCTACCTTCATTCCATTTGTTCCACATCCCTGTCAAGTTGTGCCCACAAATCCATGCAAATTATTTCATTGGTTTTTAAAATTCCTAGATGAGATCCTCCTGTATAAGATTTTGTTTTTTTCTCATGCCTGCATCTTGTACCAACTTTGTTTGTGCTATGTGAAATTTGGGTTAGAGGGAGCTTATAAAGAAAGAGTTGGGAATAGACAGGGCAACAAACATCCTTATGAGTTGTTTATTTTGAGTAATTTTTTTAAAACCATTCCTCATTTCCTCCCATTTTTTCCACTAACCTGGGTAGAAAGTTGGCTGTAGATTTGTTCTTTTAAGAATAGGCATGCATTCGGTCTTAAGAAAATTCCTGTAGTGACATGACCCATCTCCTAATCCTGGCTGCAATGGAATAGAGGAGTTTTGTCTTAAATTCTTTTTAAAGGTCTATGGTTTGTTTGAAGCGATTTAGGAATTTTATCTTGGGAACAAAATTCACGGTACAAACATAATATACAGCTAGTGCCTCTTTACCATCACTGAATAATAGAGCCCTGCATGTGCATCAGAGCTTGTGATGCACATGTAATGAATTGTTCTGGAAGAGACTTCTAACCACATAATCCTTACCTTTAGAATATTCTCCAGATGTCAGTCTGGATTGGAAAGTCTTCATTCGTACCTCTGCATGCCAGTAGATGATGGCTCTGCATTGGGGCAAAATTCCCAAGAAGGTGTCGATTGGACACCACTGACTCCATTAACTGGCATCACAGTGGCTGTCCGACAATGTGCTACGCTGTGTCCTGTGGGCGTTTTGGAAGATGTCCATTCGATCCTTAAGGATACACCCTGCAGTGGTTCATGCCTGTTGTGTGACCAGGCTGAAGCAGCACTCTAACGCCTTAAGGACAGCAAGGTCACAGCTTGCTCCTTAGGGTTGGCTGCTGCCCCTTGCCAGAACCATTCTTCCTTCATCCCTTCCATGGCTACGGTAAAAGATTTCTCATCAATGCTGCCCATATCTGTAAGGCCACCAGGCTCCCCATGCTTAACATGGCTGGGGTAGAGGCTGCGTGGACAGCGAGGGCAATTCTGTTCAGTCCTTACTCCTCTCCCTACCACCCTTTTTAGTGTGGTGCGCACAGTTATTCACATAGAGGCAAGATACAGCACTTTCTAGCTGCATGGCAAGCTTTCACCTTGGTCAAGAGGGTGTTTTTTTAGATTGTGTGGTGGGGTTATTCTTACCCCTTGACCATGTCCCATCTGCCTTGGAGACTAGATATGAGCGCTGGATCTGCAGTGCGCTTATTGACATATCCCTCAGACTGATTCTGAGGCAAATGAGTGACTCCTTGCTGGTTTTACACGCCCAATGGAATATGTGGGCTCTGCAGTGGGATATGAAGTCCCAGTGCGTGCAAAATAAGTTGAATCTCACAAGATCCAGATTTTGGTAGACTGCAAGAGATCAGCGATTGTGACTATTGAACCACAATATGGTCATCAGTAGACCAATGTCCTTCCCCCCCCCCCCCCCCCCCCCTCCTGGAGTTTACAGTGGTGACAGATGCTTCACTTTTGGGGTGTTGTGGCCATCTGGGAGAGTTGGAGATCAATGGACTCTGGTCTGCCAGAAACCTGCCTCCACATCTACTTTGAGTTGTGGGCAATTGACTTGGCGTGGAAAGCCTTCCTGCCATCCATCAAAGGAAGGCTGTTTCAGGTGTCTACTGACATCACTGCCATGTGGTACTGTAACAAGCAGTGCTGGATGGGCTTGTGTACCTTGTGCCAGGAGGCCTTGCACCTCTGTACATGGCTGGAATGTCAGGACATCATCCTGATCAAACAACACATGGGAGGATCTCTGAATGCCATGGCAGACTAACTCAGCCTTCAGCACCATGTAGACCACAAATTATGTTTACACCCAGAGGTGGTACAAGATCTCTTCCATGATTGAGAATATTGGCTTTATCTTTTCTCTGAGAACGCAGTTAGCAGTTCTGCACTTTGGCGTTTCCTATACGCCTTTCAGCCAATGCCACTTCTGCTCCTCAAGAAGATTTGAGCTAAGTCATCCTAGTAGCTCTGGCCTGGGCAGAGAGACGTTGGGATCCAGCACTCTGGGGCCTGAGCATCTGTCGTCCGATAAGGCTGTCTCTTCAGGAGGATCTCCTGTTGCAACAGCAAGGTTGGGTTCCTAAACTCCAACCTGCACATGCTCCATCTTCATACTTGGAGATAGAGCGGCAAAGGCTGAGCACATTTGACCTTCTTCCTGAGGCTGTAGATGTTAGTCAGACATCTCTCAACAGAAGCTGTTGATCCAGCGCTCCTAATGAAAAACTGTCTCACAAATGCTACCCATCTCCATAATACTCACCATTAATCATAAATCACTACCTAGGCCCATAAACTAACGAGATAATTTTTGAGCGACTGAATCATGTGACCTAATTAAAACACTTTATTCATAAATTATTTACAAATTTATATACATCTGCAGATTATTGTTTCTTACCATGGATTTGATCTAACGACATTAATTAAGTCACATAGGCGAATGGATCTAATAATGATAACTAGACCATGAATAAACAAGACCAGCTTGTCATTTCAAAAATCTAATTTATTAGCTTTCTTTTATTCAAAGAAAGAGCATTCTTTATTCAGAAATCATTATTTTATTAGCAATTTGAAAGCATCATTCAAGGATAGGCTTCTTAGTCTGACATTTTAAAGTAAATCATTTAGCATGAATTAAAGCAAAATAAAGTTTCCATTCCCTAAATTCTATTTCCCTATCTAAAACTCTCTTCACCTAAGGAATAATTAATAAAGACTGCTGTCCTTACGTCCAACAGCACGTCATTCAGGAATCGGGAAGCAAGAGCCCCCTCCTGCCTGTAAGGCCAGATTTTATACCTTTCTAACTAGCTAATCTTCTCAAAAAGTACACTTTTCCTTGCCATCAGAGTTCCCATTGGCTGACTTATGTCAGACCATCCTTGTCCTCATCGCTTTCAAACTATGCACGGGCTCTTCTTTAGCCCTATTGTTCGTGACATCTCACTTCCTCGAAAATGTATCCGAATAAGTTCTTACGAGTTACAAGTCATGGCTTCCTTGCTTCGGCAATCCTGCCGCTTCCTGTCCTTGGACAAACTCCATGAGCCTATTATGCACGTCTTTATTTCAACAATATTTTTCCGTTTGACAGAATTGTCATTGTGGTAAAACTTTCCACTTCTCGAGTGTGCAAGGCTCCTCTCTGGACAGGTTTCAAAACCGCCATCTTTATAGGCCCAAAGGGAAGGCCTCACGGTAACTAGTATTTAAACAAACACAAGACGGTAATTAATTAATGAATTGAAACCCAATCTGTTACCCACCCCTTTGCTATATATTAACTCATTAATTATGTTACCTAGCAAAGCACAAAAAGCAGCGTATATATTAACCTTCTTCTTACAGGCCAACAGGATTCTTCCATGAGCTTTTGCCACAGAAAAGACACAACAAAACCCACAAAACATATGCACACGAATATAGCACGTGCTATTAATAAAACAGCCGCATTCAATACTGACTATAACGATAGACAAGGTTAGTTTATTATTTTTTCACACACTTGCAAGTGCAACATGAAAGCACATTAGTCCCGCGTGTAATGTATGCAATTTTAATCTAGGTTGGTTAATTATTTCAACACATGCTATTAGTACGGTTACATTATTATGGAAGTTTAACTTTGCGAGTTTGAACAAAAGTTTATTCAACATCTCGCTCCATCACTGTGTATGCCTGCCATTAGGACAAATTTGTGGTTTGGTGTTCAGATAAGTGCATTGGCTCATTTCATATCAGTCTCTGTGTGTTGCTGTTTGTGCTGTCCTTGGCTTGGCAAGGCACTGTTAAAGGTTATTATACAGCGGTCTCTGCTTTTTTGATGTTGCCAAATCAGCCTTTCCTGTTTAAGGCACCTGCTGTGGCTCTGTTTCTGACAGGTTTGCAGCACTTGTTTCCGCCTTCTCCTTTCCTTATGCCCCAGTGTGACCTTTCTGATGCGCTCTCTTTTAGAGCCTGTGCATAGCTGTCCTCTTGGGCTCTGACTCTCAAGACTGTCTTGGTGGCAATCATATCAGCCTGGATGGTGACTGAGCTTCAGGCTTTCTCAGTCTCGCCACTGCATACTTAATTTTTCCATGACAAACTGGGTAGAAAGGAGGCATACATTCTGAGAACCAAAGTGGTGACTCCTTTCCACATAGGTCAAATGATCACCACTCCATTGTTCTTGGCTCCACCTCATCACTCTAAAGAGGAAGAGCGGCTCCATTGTTTGAATCCAAAGAGGGCCCTTAGTTTTTATAGGAATTGTACCAAGGATCACAGAGTGGACGATCAGCTTTTTATTGAGTTTGTCTGAGCAAACCAATGACCTGCTGGATTATACTCTGCATAAAAATCTGCTATGCACTGGTGAAGAACAGAAGGCTTGGGGGCTGACCTTATCGGAGTCAAGGCTGTAACACTACGTTAACATGCAGAGTACTGGTCGTAGATGTTTGCCAGGCAACTACTAGTCACTTTATACCTTCATGAGGCACTACTGACTGGATGGTCAGGTCCAACAAGAGGGGCACTTTGCCCACTCTGACCTGCATAACTTCTTGGGTTAAGTTAGTAAGCATCCCCTTTGCCAGGGAGGTTAGTGCTGTTGTATCTATTCTACGGTAAGGAATCTGATGAGTCTTGTCCAGAAAAACAAGGGGCATATTACCAACAACTAGCCATAATTTTTGTCTCTAACTTGTTTAGAGACAAAAATTATCGCCGCACATCGGCGATTTTTATTGCAGATAAACCTTGCTATTAGCAAGGTTTATCGCAAATGCGATAAAAAACGGCCGCAATGCATGAATATCGCTGAAAAGTCAGCGATATTCATGCATTATCGAGCAAATGCTCTTAGCCATGTTATCCACCTCCCATTGGATAACATGGCTAAGAACTGCTCAGGGCAGGTGTTAGCTTTTGGAGATATTCGCGCTTAGCGCGAATATCTCCAAACGTTGGTAATAGGAGATAGCGATGTTAGTGACTGTTTCCAGTCGCTGACATCTTGGCACGCCCACTTTGCATATCATTAGTGATAAATATCACTGAAATGCAAAGCGGGGCCCAAGATGGTCGCTATCTCCTATTAGCTGTCGCTAACTGGTGTTACCGACAGCTTGGTAATAGGGAGATAATTTTATCTCCGCTTTCTTGGCTTTTAAAGCCAAAAAAGCGGAGATAAACCCCCTTGATAATATGCCCCCAAGTTCCTTATCTTCGGTAATGCCTTCACTGGTAGAGACTCTAGCTAACCACATATTCCTTACCGGCCCTCCCTTCTGGCTCTGCGAACTGTGCTCCCTCTTATAAAAGGTCCTCTTAGATCCAGCACTTTTGTAACAAATATTCTGATGTAACAATGCTGTGTAATTTGACATAAAAACTGATGTCAGCCCGTCAGGGTGGCGCCTGTATAGGCACCATGCACATCACATCAGGCGCGGATGATTATGCCGAGCTGTCCTCACCATCTACTGGCATACAGAGGTGCTGCTCAAGATTTTCAGGATCCAGTCGGACGCCTTTTGATAAACCATATTTTTTTTATTGTTTTCGGTACTTTTAAATCTTGTCTCATTGCAACCAATACAAGCCCCCAGTGGGGGTAAAAGTAATTACAGGCATGACAAAGACAGTATGAAGAGGCCCATACAGTAATATAAACACATTCCTCTTGGAGTATTGTTAAATTGAGTCCATATCGCCACCCCCTTCAAACCTCTTGCTCCATATTTTGACAAGCTTAGCTGGACAATGCCTTGCCTCATAGACTGGATTCTCTTGTTGGACAGACCAGTCCACCCCCTTCTCCAGTGTCTATTGAGCTGCAATGTGCTGCTTGGCCATCAGCAAGGCTGTCCCCAATAATGTGAAGTGACCCCCTGATAATATTTCTAATGGGGAGAGCTTGAGCTCTAGACCCAAAACCATGGAGTGTTCAGCGGTTACTCTCCTCCAGTAATGCTGTGTGAGATCACAAGTCCATGTTAAGCGCAGTCTTGATGACTTGGTCAGTACCCTAGGGGCTATCAAGGCGCCCCTCCAATCTGCATTGCCTATTGGACCAAGCCACCTCTCTCAGCATGTTTTGAGCGTGGTTAAGGTGTCTGGGGCGTTAATGACAATTGTTTGATGTATCTTGGCCACTCCCCTTTTGCACAGTGCTCCCATCATGATTTTTGCTTCCAATGGAACTAATTCTGGAATCGGTGTCTCCAGGGGAACACGTACCCCTAATGCATGCCGTAATTGTAGATATTTGTGTAATTGTGTACCAGATAGGGAATACATTTTCTGGAGGTATTGAAAGGAGGCCATGTGGGAGCCCATCCAGACATCTAGAAATGTGATGCCAATGGCATCCCAGGGGGGGAATCCTTGTAGAGGCGCAGTCTCTTTCCGCCACTTACCTTGCCATAAGTGAGTTTATTGTGTGAGTTTTGAGCACCACCCCATTTGTTTGTGGGCTGCCTTCCAAATACCAACCGGGTTACCTTGAGAGCGTAGAAGGGGACTGTGTCTCCATACAGCATTGCAAGGATTTGGGGAGGAAAGTCCATCTCACTCAACTCTAGTTTGTAAGCTGGATTGGACTAGCCTCCACATAGCCACTCATTGACGACTAGTAAGTGTGATACCAGGTAATAGAGGTAGAGATTGAAAGCCCCTAAACCATCATCTTAGGGGGTGCGCTGACCGGTCTTAAACGCCAGTCTTGGTTGTGAATTTTGCCATGGAAATATTCTAGTGGGTCATCTCACAAAACCAGCAGCGAGGAATCAGGTGGGGCTAAAGGAAGTATTTTATACAATGCTATCCTCCCCACCACATTCAATGGGAGCACCTGCCACCTCTTAAGATCCTCCTTACTTTTATGAACAAGAGGGGTAATGTTGAGGGACCACATTCATTGAGGATTCAGGGCCACCATGATGACCAGGTACCTAAAGCTGAGGCAACAGATAGGAATGTTAGTCTGCCAGTCTACATATTCTTGCAAGGAGACCAGTGGGACCAGCACTGATTTGGCTGGCTTGAAAATCCTGAGGCCTCTGCAAAGAGTTTTGGGGTCAAGAGGCAGCAAGTGCCCCTGAAGGCTGGGTCCGTGAAGTACAATAGAACATTGTCTGCATATAGGGCAAAGCAGTCTTTTTGCCCTCAGCTTTACTCTCAAGTCTGCACATCGCATGAGTCTCTCCAGGAGTTGAATTGTTAGAGCAAATAGGAGCAGGGGATAGGGGACCACCCTGCCGGGTCCCTTGCTGTATGGGGGACTCATCGGAGACCGCACCTTTGACCTGAACTCTGGCGGTGGGTTCAGAATAAAGAATCCCAATCACATTTCAAAAACAGGGACCAAAGCCTGCTCTTTCAAACACCTTAGTAAAATACCCCTAGTCAACGGTATTGAAAGCTTTTTAAAAAATATATTAAAAGCAGAGCCAGTGGATGTGGCAGGAGGTGGCGGTGTTATGTTAAGCCTGCCTCCAGTTATTTCCTTAAATCAACCTTTGGTCTGCCCTATTCGTGCAGGGTGTTGCCAAATATGAAAATTCATCCTGGTAACATTTTACCCCTGACACGTTGCTGTGTGAAATGCTGAGGCAACAAAAATGTGTCCAAATTTTTTTTTTTTTTTTAAATACATATGCCCCCATGATTGTTAAAAAGGCTGTTAAATCAGAACTTTTTTCTAACATTACCCGGTTGTGGTGGAAATAGTAGCTCCTGAGAAAGTGAAGATGACATTATTCTGCAGTGGATATTGGTTGACTGCATCTTCCTTGTTTATCAGTCTTAAACTGACAAAGTCAAATTTCACCATTGACCTTCTTGGCCACAACTACTGGGGACAGATATTTGGTTACCTTCACAGGGACATTTAACCCCTTTGTAAGTTCTGTGACCAAATCGGTATACTCCAGTGTATGCAATAAACTTTGTTCAGATAGTACAGCTCCTTTTTTTATTATTATAATTTTATTTTTCTAACCTAAAATACCTCAAACATTTTTCTTCAAGCAGTACTTACATTTGTTAGAAATGTTTCCACGATCTTCCTCTACTTTTTTTTTTTAATTTTTGAGTGCCACCCCCAAACGTCTGTTGATTTGTCCTTCATATGAGGTAATGTTCTTAGCATGTGTTGCTGTAGATACACCTGCTCTCCAGACTCATGTAATTTAGTGTTGGGCTTGGCTGTTTGCTAGTTTTTCTTCAAAGAAGTGTTTCGAGTCACAAGGTATATGGTGAGACCTCCTTAGATTGCCATCATGCATGGGTAACAAATCCATGTTTGGATATATATAGATAAAAAATCTAACACAAAGCGTCCAGCATGAGAGGAGCACTTTTACAGTCGGTCCGCACGGCGAAACCAGGACAGTGTCTTGCTATAAACATCCCGTAAAGATGATTTTCGCAGCACTCCTTTTGGCTTTATAAGTTGTTTTATTCAATAATGAATCTCCTACGCGTTTCGAACTATGTTCCTGATCACGGTAGTGTTGACACAGTCCCCACATGAGCCTACATATTGGCCAACTCACCCAACATCGGGACTCGGGCAATTGACCGTGTGTCACAGTGACACACTAAGAGTGTGCATTAGATATTAAACATATCGCACGCCCATATGGCTCAATTAAATAAACGTGTGTGCTGAGATCGCGCAATCAAAAGCTGAACGGACAAGAACAATAAAGTTACTTGAATATACAAATGACATGTTATGAAGTCGAACTACCCCACCCAGAATGCACTTTGTCTGGTAATAACATACACATGTATAAAAAAGAGAAATTGACATAGGACTGTGTCAACACTACCGTGATCAGGAACTTAGTTCGAAACGCGCAGGAGAATAATTATTGAATAAAACAACTTGTAAAGCCAAAAGGAGTGCTGCGTTAATCATCTTTGCGGGATATATATATATATATATATAACCTACTGGCAGTTGCCAGAAGGTAGTTATAGTTAGGACCTAGTTTCCATAGGAAATCCGCAACATTCTATTGGGAATAACTTTGGCGCCGGTTGTTGAATCTTCGCGAATTTCTCAAAGAAGATGGCCCGCTCCGCTCTGTTCCTTCCCTGAAAGTCTCGGGAAGATTCGTCAAGCAGGGGCCGAGAAAAAAGGGGGGTTTCAAAACGTGTTTTCCCCATGTTAATTTCCATAGGACAATTAGAAACGGCTACAGCCCGAACCGCTGAACGGAATTACACCAAATTTGGCAAAATAGTGGAGTCTGATTCGCAGATCACGCTTTTAGTTAAATGTTGTAAATCCTTCCAGTACTTTCTGAGAAAATTAAAAGGAAACAATATATATATCTATAAGCGCGCACGTTGCATGAATCGGGTGTGCGCGAGCTGAATTCTGATTTGTTGTTAGACGTCTGTCAACATTCTAATCGGCTGAAACCAGAAAGTGTTGGCCGCCATTTTGTGTCCGAGGCAGAAGAGAGCCAAAAACAAAAGTGGAAAACGTGAAGAGGGGGCAGGGTAGAGACTTCCTGACCCTCTAGGCCTTCTCAGGGGGTCCCCGAAGGACCCCAAATTATTATTTTCTTTTAAAAATTGTGAGGTTTGCGCACGGTGCACGCACCCTCGAGGCAGTAGAGAGCTCAAAACAAAAGTGGAGAACATGAAAAGGGGGCAGGGTAGAGACTCCCAGACCCCCTAGGCCTGCTCAGGGGGTCCCTGAAGGACCCCCAAATTTGAGTGCTTATATGTTGATTGAAGATGTAGACTATACTGTTCTAAATTATCCAAATCATAAAAAGTAGCTGTGCCGCGGCATATTACAGTCAATGTATTACAACATATAAAGGCAGTTTGTCGAAAAATAAATATATAAAAAATATAGAAATTGATACAGAAATTAGCATTTTAAAAACCTTTGAAATTCACTTAAAATACCATAGGTTTCACACACGTCATTTTTAGGAATTAGCATTTAAAAAACCTTGCGCATTCACTGAAAAAACCATAGGTTTCACACACGTTATAGTTAGGAATTAGCATTTAAAAAAACCTTGCACATTCACTGAAAAAACCATAGGTTTCACACATGTTATAGTTAGGAATAAGCATTTGAAAAACCTTGTAAATTCACTGAAAAAACCATAGGTTTCACACATATTATAGTTAGCTGGACATTTCACTCATACAAAACCTTGAAATTCCCCCGTTATAGTTAGTTCAGTTAACTATAACTCACGCTACCGCAATGCACTGCTGATGATGTCACATATTACATCGCTCATGACATGGTCAGTGACATCATTCATGGCATGTCAAATGACATCACTGATGACATCATCCTTGTGACAAAGTGGCAGAACTCCTCTCAGCGTAAAATAACCTTTGACACACATTCAAAAATAGAAACTAACATTTTCTTAAAAATGGAGATACCAATACGAATTACAACAATCTATTAGGTAATTCCAATATCTACATACACATCCACTCATTCACCAACAGTTCTATATACTCACTCATACATGTACTTATTTGAACTTATAATGCGCAACAGCTGCCCGCAGTGGGGTTCCCGGCGCAAGGGATAGACTAAAGTAGAAAGTGAGGACACAACAACAGTACCAAGAATCGGTTAGAGCGGCAGATGGATCTATTGAAAAAGTAGAGTTTTCATTTTTTTTCGGAAACGAAATAGGTCGGTCTCTGATTTCAAGGCGGTAGGTAGCGCGTGCCAGGATTTGGGACCTAGGTGGGAGAAGGACCAACCCCCCATCTTTACAAGTTTGAATCTTGGAACAACAAAACCGCAGTTGGCGGAAGATCTTAGTGCGAGTAGGCTTGTAAGATTGAACAAGACTCTGTAGGTATTTAGGGGCCGAGCCCTGCTTAATTTTAAAAAGATAACACAGGGCCTTAAATTTAATGCGGTTAGGGACTCTAAGCCAGTGTAGGTCCCGAAAAGCCTGTGAAGCGGATGCTCTCCTCGGGATGTTACATAGAAGTCGGGCCGACGAGTTGGACAACTTGGAGTTTGTTGATGGTAGCAGCGTCGGCACCGAGATAGAGGACGTTTCTGTAGTCCAGGCGAGAAGTTACTAACGCCTGGACAACGGTTCTCCTGGTGGCATGAGGCAGCATCCATAGAATTTTCTGGAGCCATCTCAAGGTGGTGAAACATATGACGGCCATCTTGGTGGCCTGCTGCCTCATAGAGAGTTTGTCGTCTATGAGAAATCCGAGGTTGCGAACCACAGAGGCTGGCTGGGGGAGGGGGTCCCATGTCACTGGGCCAGTGTTGCGGGCCCCAAAGGTCTTTATGCTTCCCAAAAATGATGATCTCGGTCTTGTCACCGTTTAACTTGAGGAGATGCCTCTGCATCCACTCAGCCACACGTGACAATCCGGTCTTCAAGATCGATACACTATTGCACTCACTGCTGGAAAGAGAGAAAACAATTTGGGTGTTGTCGGCGTATGAAAATATAGTCAGCCCAGCGTCCTCCACGATGGTAGCCAGGGGTCTGACATAGATGTTGAATAGTAGGGGGCTGAGTATGGACCCCTGGGGAACGCCGTACGCCGACCGACATGTGGCAGATGTGGCTTTCGTAGAAAAAAACCTTACTCCTCATATGTACTCAAACACCTATACATCCTGTTACACACTAATACTCATCCATATAGTTTCTCACACACATATTCACACATGCAAAAAGAATATCAAAAATCCATTTACTTGATTATACTGCAAAATATACACCACTACACGTACTTCTACAGAAACGTACACATATTTACTCTCTTAAACAATCAATTATAAAAACACATACTTATTTATATAGGTACTCTTCCACACTGTCACTCTTACATATACTCAATTATATACATCAATACTCACATATACTAGTTTAAAACATATTTAGTTACTCATGAACACACTATTGAGACAGTCATTCACTCACTAACCCACCCATACACACAATCATCCACCCATACAGTCTTGCACACATGCTGTCTTCAAAATGCATACAAATGGTGAGTCACTCATTCATGCATCTGTGCGCTAAGTAATATCCCCACCGAACCATACAGACACTCATACTGATACTCAAAACAAAAAAAAAAACATAAACACATTCATGTAGCTACTCACCAACCCATGCAGCCACTTATACACAAAGTGAGACACTGATACATATATTTAAACATTACTCGCTAATACATGTATTCACTAAGATACACTTAAGTCAGTTAACCAATCATTTTTATATATATGCACACAAACAGCCAGAACTGCAACCCGGCTCAAAGAACCAGAACAGACGACCAAACGAGTCCTCAATAAGGCAAGATGTAGTTTTTTATTTAAGGCAAACTGAGCAGCAAAACTGATGCATTTCGGGTGGATGTCCTTGCTCACTTTATATATATATATATATATATATATAAATAAATATATATAGCCCCCACCTACTGGTCCAGATGTGCATGACATTTCAACACCAGATTAAGATGATCTCAATTAAACTTACTATCAAACTTTGCCGATGTGCCTCAGACTCCAACTCAATAACTACCCCCTGGAGAATGCTTAAGTGCTAATGGAACAGATGCCATTTGAACATTGCTCCTGTTGCAGTGCAGCGTTCCCCTGGTCTGACCATCACTAGGTGTGCAATATCCGCATGTCCTTGGAGCATAACACCAAATGTGAGGTCTGACTGGAGGTCAGGTCCGAAAAGAGACTCCCCTACAATCAAGAAAGGTGCCAGGCACATCACAAGAAGTACAGATGATCTACAGAGGAGGCCCCAGACTTCTTGGGGGAAGAAACCCCATCCCCAAAAAGTTGATGTTGAGTCGGGTGTAGATGCTACTCTCTTAGCTGATTTTTTAGCAGGTTTCAACTTCTTACTTCTACTACGGGGTTTGTGAGCCTTTATAACTGCCGGGGGGAGGGGTCAGTACAACCTCTATCGAGACATTCGCATCAGGCACCATCTGAGCACATGGCAGGTCAGAAAACGAGGGCATGAAGAATGACGTAGATTCAGGGAGGTTAACTGTGGCTACAGAGAGATCCCACGTGGACGGGGGGGGGGGGGGGGGCATAGCAGGAGTAAGTGAGAGTCACCATTCAGTATTCTCTATAGCCGTTGCCACCACCCCTATTGTTTTTTTAGAGCATTTCATCAATGGCTTTTAGGCTCGGCAGTGGTTGGGCCGTTGCCGCTTTTTGCCTAAACAATTATAAAATCCAATATTTACAATTTTAAGAACAAATTAAATTTGGAAAGTTATGAACAACAGTTGATAATAATTGCAAGTGGGGCTCAACAGCAAAAACCGTCTAATAGAGGCAAGACACTGTCGGGCCGGGCTTTGACTGTATAAAAAGATTATAGTAATTACCACATCTGTAAAGGTTTCGAGCTTCAAGCAGTCACTTCCAGGGGGGGCTTGGTGGGGTGGCCCAGCCCAGCCTCCTTCAGCCCCTGACGGCCACAGACGGCCCGCCCTTTGCCCGGGCTTAGCACGGCACCCAGGTGTTGCCGGCGCTGTGTGGAGCGCTGGGTTGCTGGGACTAGTAGTGTTGAAGTCCCTCGCGGCAGGCAGGGGGGGGCGTGGAGCAATCTGGCGTACTCCTTCACCTTCTGTCCAGCCCCCAGCAGGAATCCCCACACAGGTCAACAATGTGCCCCAGCGGGACACGACGACAAACAGCACACCACAGTAGGCTCCTTAGTGAAGCGGCACCCACGAGAGCGGGTGCTCCAAGGTGTTAATGAACTGTGAGGCTAACAGTCCTCAGGTGTTGCCGGCGCTGTGTGGAGCGCTGTGGTTGTTGGGACTAGTAGTGTTGAAGTCCCTCGCAGCAGGCAGGGGGGCGCGGAGCAAGCTGGCGTACTATACCTTTAATCCAGCCCCCAGAAGGAATCCCCACACAGGTCAACAGTGTGCCCCAGCGGGACACAACGACAAACAGCACACCACGGTAGGCTCCTTAGTGAAGCTGCACCCGCAAGAGTGGGTGCTGCAAGGTGTTAATGAACTGTGAGGCTAACAATCCTCAGGTGTTGCCGGCGCTGTGTGGAGCGCTGTGGTCGCTGGTACTAGTAGTGTTGAAGTCCCTCACAGCAGGCAGGGGGGGCGCGGAGCAAGCTGGCGTACTCCTTCACCTTCCGTCCAGCCCCCAGCAGGAATCCCCACGCAGGTCAACAGTGTGCCCCAGCAGGACACGGCGACAAACAGCACACCACAGTAGGCTCCTTAGTGAAGCGGCACCCGCGAGAGCGGGTGCTGCAAGGTGTTAATGAACTGTGAGGCTAACAGTCCTCAGGTGTTGCCAGCGCTGTGTGAAGCGCTGTGGTTGCTGGGACTAGTAGTGTTGAAGTCCCTCGCGGCAGGCAGGGGGGCGCAGAGCAAGCTAGCGTACTCCTTCACCTTACGTTCAGCCCCCAGCAGGAATCCCCACGCAGGTCAACAGTGTGCCCCAGCGGGACACAACGACAAACAGCACACCACGGTAGGCTCCTTAGTGAAGCATATCCACAACTGCTACCTCTGCCCCCTGTAAGTCCCTAGTAAGTGGTGCCCTGGTAACTAGGCCCTGGGAGCTGAAGAGGTTCCCCTGGAACCGCCCTCACTAGGACGATGCCACTGCCCTTGCACGATAGTTGACATAGCATTCTGCTTAAGTGCAATGTAGCCAGCACTGCTTGTAGGTATAGATAAGCCACTGCTCTAGCAGGTCTTCCAGCCCTAAGGCAGGGTACACTGTACCACAGGTGAGGGCATATCTGCATGAGTAGATATGCCCCTACAGTACTTAAATCCATTCTTGAGTATTGTAAGAGCAAGGGAAGCCATGAGGAGTACATGACCCGGAAACTCGAGTTCCCCAGCATCACAATGGCCTCACTGAAACCAGGAGTGTTTGGTACCAAACAGCTCCTTGTAATAAATCCACACTGATGCCAGTGTGAGCTTTATTAAAACATGTCTCAGATGGCACCTGAGTTGCCCACTGAAAATCTACTTACCCTGGTATGGGCATTGACTGGCTTTATGCAGCCTGCTACACACAAGCATATTTCTGGACCCTTCAGACATCCTCGGCAGAGGTGTCGCACTTTCTCCCTCAGGATGGGCTAGTGTTAGACGGGAAATCTTCAAAGGCCTGCTACCTTTGTAAGGCGACCCCAGCCTCTGCTGCTAGCAGCAGATGGCAGCCCCTGTTTTAAACCCCCAGGTTGGGTGGGAATACCTAGAAGAATAGGAGGTGTGCCCTCCTTTGCTAACTCCACCTCTAAGGTGGTGGTGGCGGCAGCGGCGAGGTGAAACGCATCTTTCAACCCCTGGCATCTTGAAAATGGGGAGACACCTGCAATCAGGGCTAGGTCTATGCCCCCTCCCACAGGAGGATGACATAATTGAGGGTGAAGTCACCCAGTTAAGTTGCCCATTGGCCCTATGTGTTACTCACCTAAATTTAATATTGAGGTGGCTTCCCCAGACCTGAAAACTAGATCTGCGATGACCTAAGAAGAAAGAAGACATCCCTGCAGACTAGCCTGAAGGAGACGACTGCCTTGGCTGCAGCCCTACCAGCCAGTCTCCAGCTTCGAAGAACCTGTGACAAAAGGTGACCTGTTTTTTAGACAGTTCTCACTGAAAACCCCGGGAGAACTGCTGCCTTCGAAAAAGACTCCAATATCCCTTGGACAGTTGACCTGTCCAGAAGAAATCTACTCCAAAAACCCCAGATCTAGCTGGAAGCGCAACTCCTGCCCACTCTGTGCCCAATGTCCATGGCCCGAGTCTGAGTGGCCCACCTGTCCAGTGAAGTCTCCCCAGCGATCCTGCCCTCGAGTCCACCATTAGCTGACCTCTCCTAATCTGCATGATGACGCCTGCTGTGTGAATCCAGAGGATCCCCCTGACCGCGACAGGACCGGCTCCAGTACGAAGACTCCAATGTTGAAAGGCACCCCTGCACCTGAAATCCCTGGGCCTTGGTTAGCTGAATCGACCGTGCCTCTATGACCCCCCTACACTTCTGCTGTCATTGGTCTCCCTCCTGCAACCTCTGGTGCAACGCCTGCAGCCTGTTTGTCGATGACAGAATCTTCATTGAAGAGCTTTGGGCGCCCAATGCTGAAATAGCACCCTGCACCTGGCCCTCCTGTGCTACTGTTGGTGTATGTTTGGTGCCGCTTTGTGGCCCCCCTGTGCTTTACCTAACCCCCAAAGCTTGGCACCCTGCAACCGATCTACTTACCTGCAAGCAATGTGGCTTCGAGCACACCCTGTCTATCGAAACACATTGGGCCGCACCCCGATTTGCCCTCTGCACCTGGCTGCCCCTGGGCTGCTGGTGGTGCAGTTTTGATACTCACCGGGCCCTTGACTGTTGCTGACTTTTGGGCCCAATGATTGGAGATTGGTACTGTAAATTGCGTACTTGCAGGTGCAACCAGATTATTGTCTTCCTCCTGTGGTAAATTTAAATTACCTATACTTAATTTATGCGGTAAAGTTCAATAAGAATAACTCAGTCAAAAATAAGAGGCAGAGTCCGTGGCATCTGAGTTTTAAAGAGGTTTTATTCCTTAAAAAGGAATTGGTTCGAACCAGGTATCATGTTCCATCACCACAAGGGTTCAGGAAGGGAATGGACATGGACATGTACAATGCTTTATTAACAGAATATCATATATATAGTACATGCATACAGTGATGAAGAATGCAGAAGGCGTAACAGCTGAGAGAAACGAGATAAGAACACATGTGCGTAACAGAAGGCGTGCATGAGGGCGTACACGGAGGTGTGTGCTAGACAACGTCATATGAAACGTATCACAGATGGGTGGATCCATAGAAGAATCCTGCAGAGTCAACAGAAATATGTGGCAGAGATGCGCGCGCAGCAGCATGACGTGTGATTGACGTGGAACTGGAGGGTGAAGGGGACTTGACATTTAGCCCTACATGAGGAGACAGAAGTCTGGGGTGTCAGAACAACCTAATCCCAAATCATATCTAATATCTTGTGTTTGAGGAACTGTATTATCTAGAAGGAAAGGTCTCTCGGGCAGAGGCTATTCTATACTGACTGCTAGTGCGTGTATATGTGACTACGTGTTTACGTGTAAAGCAAGGGGGCCATGGGCCTACCATGGTAACAGGAGCTATGGATTACTTGCACGGAGACAGGAAGGCCGGGCCCTTTGCTCTGCAGCTGGGGAGATGTTTTCCTAAACTACTAGACAGGAATGTATTTTCGAGGAGCGGAGCAGATAACTTGAAGGCTGAATACAGTCTTGGCAGGCAAGCAGGTCGAGCCAGGCACCGCTCGCCGCGCAGGGAGTAAGTCAAGGGTCATGGAAGCGGCAGGCTGCAGCTTTCAGAGACAGAAGGCAGAAAGGGCTCGATGGCAGGAATCAGGGCCTAACTCACCAGAGCCAGGAAAACATGAAAGTGCACCATGTAAAGACGGTGGCAAGGCATACTTAGGAACTGAATATCCGACCCATTCATGGTGGATCTGAAAGAGGACATGTTAACGTTGGACGCAAATGTATTTGCGTCTTCATAGCTGGTTGTGGAGGGAACATACATGTACTTGAAGCACGTACATGGAGCTGTTGGGGTCTACGTTAGGGGACACAATTGACCATAAAAATTCATATTACCTCATTCCCTCCTTGTCCCCTACGGACCCTTCATGATATATCAATCCTCATTAATCTATCAATCTGTTCATGTAACATCATTTGCTCTTCTTTCTTCCGACGAGATTTTGAATGTGGACTTGAATGGGGAATACATGATGTGGCGCACAAGCCGCAAATCGCTGGCCCACATTGTAGACATAGACAACAACTGAACATGATGAGAAGGGCTATTCCGAGGAAGGATAGGACCTTCCATCCCCAGGCTGATAGTACACTCCAGAACCAACCGGACCAAGTCCAGGTGCCTGGATTCTGGTGTATCTGACTTGCAATTTTGTGAAGACGGGTTATGGCTCTATATACTGATGGCACGTTTTCTGGAATGAAAACACAGCAGCTCGATCCGATGACTCTACAAGCTCCGCCCCTATCGGCCAGGATGACGTCAAGGACAAGACGATTTTGAAGAACAACAATCCGCATAGCAGACTGCTCCTCCGTTAAGTTGCCTAGGGCGGAGGTAGTTTCATTCACTACTGCTTCGAGGGTTCTAGTTAATTTACGTATCAACTTACTATTAAAGACAGCACCTAAGTAGGGAAAGAAACCTTTATTGAAGTCTGTGTATTGCTCCCATGCCGTTTCAGTGTAGTCGACAATCGGGAGATCTCTCTGTGGTCTATTGTGTACTAGATGGGTGTCCCTATGGTAATCAGGAGGGGCTAGGAAAACAGGTGGCAGAAGGAATGCAATGTAACAGGTGCCATCCCAATCTAGAGGTAAGCGTATATATGCGGTATGACCACAAATGAAGTAGGAATGACGGGAAGCTTTAAATGTAGACTTGCCTTTATCACTGAATTCGATCACAGTAGTACATTTACTATGACCCAGGTGTACTGAACCATTCTTTCGGACACATAATTCACCTTTGACTGGTAATACGGACATAGCGGGCAAGACTGGTTCGGTTTCGGATTCAACACTCAGAATCATGAGGTTAAGTGTAAAGTTACCTAATCCATATACTTCGTTTTCTAGATCAGTCCCTGTCCTTTTTGGAAGACCCTCCTTGTCACGGAAACATACTCTATGCAGAACGGTGTTCAGATTTCCCCATACCCAGTTGCCCTGGTAAACTACGGAATTGGAATCTAGGGAATTAATTAAACTAAACCATGCACCACAGGAACCATTGTGTGTGAACGGGTACGGGAAGAGGGGCAGAACTCCCTTGTATTTCTGATAGGGAGGGAGTCGACCACATATCCAACAATTTGTAGCATTGCTGGTCTGATGGGAATGATGTAACATACTAATGAATGTATTGTTGCGCAGCGCAAGTCGGTAAGATAACTCATGCGGGGGCAGTTCACTGAAAGAGTGCTCGGCAGTGATATTTAAGGAAGAATGTGCACGCTTGAAAATAGGATAGTATATATGTAACAGTATACTTGCAGCAATAATCATAAGACTCAGAAAAAACATAATCAATAGTGTCACGATACAGTGACTACGAAGTGATTTACAATATTCACGTTTCTTGAGCTGTTTCTGTCTATCTCTCTCTCTATTGGGGTCTAGGGGATACATGTCAGAAACTCGTCTAACCGATTCACCTAGGGGAGGACTTAAACAATTTAACTGTCTGACTTGCTAGACCTCAGTTTTAATTTATATTCTTGAGAAGAAGTTTTCTCGACCAGGGGGAGTTTCGAGTCAGTCTGTGGAGGAGGGCAGGGCTGGGAGTCTATATCTGGCGGCAGTCCATGGCATTTTTTGACATGACTCGAGTGAAGCCAGCCCTTACGGCCCTCGACTTTGATCGCAGTCCTTGTAGTCAATAGTACTAGCTTCGGCGCTTGCCAACGGGGCTCCAGCGGACTTCTCCTGTCAAAGTTCCTCACGAAGACGAGGTCCCCCGGAACAACCTCATGTGGCTTCACCTCGGTGTTGTCGGGAAAGGCTGCAGCAACCTGTGAACGACATGATTGTAGTGCAGACATCAAGGAAGCAAGGTAATCTGTCAGCATGTTACAGTCAACATCGGTAATTTTTCTCGGCAGAGGCGTCCCCCACATATTCGGTGGCCTACCAAAGACCACCTCATACGGGGATAGCCCTGTTCGTGAGTGTGCGACCATTCTCATGTAAAAGAGTGCAACTGGTAAAGCTACTATCCAGTCGACGCCTTTCTCTCTACAGATCTTGGCAAGACGAATTTTCAGAGTCTGATTAAGACGTTCCACGAGACCTGCTGCCTCGGGATGTCGGACACAGTGGAATTTCCATTGATAGCCAAGCAGGAGTGATACCTGCTTCATGAGCTCGGACGAGAATGGCTGACCGTTATCTGAGTATACGATACGGGGCAAACCATACCTGGGGAAGAATTCACGAACCAGCTGCTTGGCAGTGGTCGGAGCAGTGTAATCTGGGACTGCATACGCTTCTGTCCAACGGGAGAGTGCACATACAACTACGAGGACATATTTGAATCCTCGACAACGTTCCATTTGGATATAATCCATCTGGAGGACTTCAAAAGGGTGATCGGGAGGATGAAATCCACCTTGCTCTACGGGAATGCTTTTACCTGGGTTGAACTGGCAACAGATCATGCAAGTACGCACTTTCTGTTTGGCTGCTGCTCGTAAATGTTTATTGAACCAGAGGTTTTGAATACTGTCTAACATGGCTTTTTCTCCTAAATGTGCAGGACTGTGTACTGTGTTAATGATAACTTGAACCATAGAGTCGGGGAGAAACCATATAGATTTTCCCTTCGTCATCCATCCCTGTTCTGTCTGGATCCCTCCTAGTTCAACCCATTTCTTGATTTCGTCTGGTGTAGCATGTGTCTGTATGTCAATTACATCTAGGGCGGGATCCTTAACTGTCATGCAATGTGTCGGTGTCGGGACTATTGTCTTTGTCAGGTCAGTTGCGTGAGTCTGAGTCTGAGCTGTATGCTTAGCTGTTCGGTCTGCCAGGTCGTTACCCTGGGAAATTGTATCTGTGACCTTCGTATGTGCCTTGCACTTCATAATGGATATCGCTGTAGGCAGATGTATTGCGTCTAACAGAGCTTGAATGAGGGGACCGTGCTGAATTTTGGCCCCGTGAGAGGTCAAAAAACCTCTCTCTCGCCAGAGTACACCAAAGTCGTGTACGACTCCGAAAGCATAACGTGAATCTGTGTATATGTTAACTCTCTTGTTCTTTGCTCGAATACAGGCTTGAGTCAGAGCAATGAGCTCTGCTGCTTGAGCTGACAGGGTGTCAATACAATTTGTTTCTATGACTTCAGTTTCTGTTGTGACTGCGTAGGCGGCCACTAATTCTCCTGTACTTGTTCTCATGCATGAACCATCCACATAAAGTGTCAGGTCTGGGTCTGGTAATGCGGTGTCTGTCAAGTCTTGTCTGGGTTTCGTCGTGATGGTAATGACTTCAATACAACCATGTGCCAATGGATCTGTCTCACTTAATGGCAGAAGTGTAGCAGGGTTCAATGTGTCGCAACGTCTTATTTCTATGTGTGGCTGAAACAATGTCAATTCATAACCTGTCAGTCGTGCTATAGACAAGTGCTGAGTCTGTGTTCGGTTTAAAAGAACTTCCACAGAGTGTGGAACTTGTACTGTCAATTGATGTCCTAACACTATGGAATCACTTTGTCTGATTGCTAGAGCTGTCGCTGCTACAGATTTCAAGCACGCAGGCAGCGCCTGGGCTACTGGATCTAATGTACTAGAAAAATAAGCACACGGTTTGTATGAACCTGCTTGATCCTGGGTGAGTACTGACAATGCAGTACCTTCTCGTTCTGTGACAAAAAGCGTAAAAGGCTTGCTGTAACATGGTGTCGCTAAAACTGGTGCTTGACATAAGGCTTTCTTTAAGTCGTCAAAAGCTTGTGTATGTTCCTGAGTCCAAGGGAGGGCAGTCGATGTCGCTGCCTCCTGGGTTGTCAACTGTATGAGTGGTTTCGCTAGAAATGCATACTGAGGGATCCATTGTCTACAGTAAGAAGTGAGGCCTATAAAGGCTCGTACCTCCTTTTGTGTCTTGGGTTGTGACATGTTTACAATTAACTGGATACGGTCAGGTGTTAGCTGTCTCCCCCTTTGGACAGCAAGTGCCCAAGGTAAACCACTTGCTGAACACAGAATTGCAGCTTCGAAGGGGACACCTTGTGTCCCTTGTCAGCCAAGAAATGTAAACCCGTCAGTGATGCTTGCTCACATTCAGGTTCGTTGCGGGCGGTGATCAGTAGATCATCGACATACTGTAACAGGGCAGTGTTGTCAGGCATGTGTATACTGTCTAGTTGTCTTTTCAGTGCTTGGCTATAGATGCTGGGGCTTTCTGTGAATCCTTGAGGTGCGCGTGCAAATTTGAAGCTTCGACCACTTAAACAGAATCCGAAGAGATATTGGCTTTCCGGATCAATTGGGACACTAAAGAAGGCGCTCTTCAGATCAATTACAGTAAAGAACGTTGCTTCGGAATCAATGGCAGTCAATAGAGACGAGATGTCTGGGACCACGGGATACTGTGGTACAATGCATTTATTTAGTTCTCGTAAATCGATCACTAATCGATAAACAGGGGGTGCATTTGGATCAGTACGTTTAAGAATTGGAATGATAGGGGAGTTACATAGATTCGAGTCGGTTTCTACAACCACTCCTTGTGCAATGAGCTCGTCAATGATTTTCAGCAAAGCCACTACAGCATCTGGGGGTAACTTGTATTGTCGGATTCGGGGTAGTACTACTCCTGGCTTGAGTGTGACTCGATATGGTGTAATGTGCATACAACCTACATCAGTGGGGCCTTGTGCCCATAAATGTGCAGGTACATTCTGTAATCTGGGATCAATATCTCTCAACACATAGTGACCCTTAAAGTCACGTAAGAACAGTCTTACTCCTTCCGGAGAACAGCAAATCACAGCTCCTAGAGCCTTCAGTGTCTTGATGCCTAACAAGTTTTCTGGAAATGATTTCGTTAATAACAAATCTGTGGTGCGAGACAACGGACCAACTAAAAGAGGTACTGGTTTCGATACTTCATTTACAATAGGTTTTCCTGAAAATCCAAGGGAAACATTCTGTGAGCCTGAGAGAGGTGCCCCTGGAACCTCGTCATGACTTATTGTCGTCCTGCTTGCCCCTGTATCAATCAAAAACTTTCTATCTTTTCCTAACACTTGGCTATGTACATAAGAACCCTCTTGATCTACAGGAACCTCAATAAGAGGCAAGCCAACTTCCCTCTCTAGGCTGTTTCATGTGTATCGCTGATAATCGGGGTAATCAGTTTGGGCATACTGGTACATCTGCTGAGTTGCATGTTGTGTTGCGGCAATCGGTTGTGGCTGTGGTACCGCTACGGTCTGTACTGTCTGTTGCGAAGCCTGCATAGGCTGTGCATTCTGTGGTACTTGTTGTTGGACCTGGTCCTGTCTAGGAGGACGCAGTCTTTCTTTAGTTTTACCGGTAGCTATATTGTGTTTCAAAACTGCACAATCATTTATATAGTGAACTGGCTGTTTACAATAGTTGCATGTCCCTTTAACAGGAGCTGCTGAATTATTGGACTGTGTCATACCCTTTTTCTGACCGTCAGCTGGAACTGACTGGGCTACTAACATTTTCGTGTCTTTCATGCGTCTTTGTTCGTGATCATGTTCTTCTCTAATTCTGTTCTGGTGGTACTGTAACATTTGTAACATTTGGGAAGGCGTGTTTGCTTGCCATGTGCTCTCGACTTTCAGAACACGATTCTTGACTTGGGGCAGAGAATTCTCGACTAACTTGGATACAAAAAGGTGTGGATATGACTCGCTACTTGCTTTCAGGCCACTATTAATAATAAAACATTTCTCAAATCGGGAATAAAAATCACTAGTGTCTTCATCGGGTTTCTGTTTGCAGGCTGAGATTGCATCCCAGTCTTCCTTTTTCGTTGCTAATAAACGTGGCAATACTTGTACTAACAATCCTGGTAATGCTTTAGTTTTGTCCCCAAGCCCTAGGCCTGGGGTTCTAGTATTCTCTTCGTTCTCTAATGCAGCCCAATCAATCTTTTGCTCTCCCACCTCCCATTCTTTTTCTTTGAGTTTCTCGTAAATACCGGCAGGCAATAATACTTTCAATATTTTCATGATGTCGGGATAGGTATAATCACCCATGAGTAACATGTCTTTTATTTCACGGTGGAAACCTGCAGGGTCTTTATCGTGACTGGGCACTAATTTCTTCATTTCCAATAGTTCCATTTTAGTTATGGGCGTGTACACAAACACACGTCTAAAGGTATTATCATCATTCCTGACTGGATGCACCTCTCGTAAGGGATTCTGTCTGTCTATGTAATACATTTTTCTTTCTACGGGTGGAGCTGGAACAAACTGTGGATTCAGGAAAGCACTATATCTGTGCCGATGTTCTAGAATTACCTTAATTAAGTCGGTACCTAGGCCTCTCCATTTATTCATGAGTAGCTCTATTAATATATCTGGTAGGGGACCTGGATCAGAATGTTGGCTTTTATACAATATAAGGAGATGTTGTATCATGTACATACCAGCTAGTCGCTGTTCGTCTGGGGAAAGATTCAAAAAGGTCTGTGCTAATGCGTCATCACTATATTTATCAGAATTGTCAGCCCATTGTACTGCTGACCTGGCTAATTCTTGTTCATCCATGGAATCGAGTACATGGTACCCCATTCGTTCTTGAAGTATTTTATCGGTAGCCTGAAATAGATGTTCAGGAGTCTTCGGATTTAACATAGCGGAATGAAAAAGTCTCTTACTTTCTGGACGTATCGGTTTATTAAAGGATCTACCCCTTCCTACATATGCTATCGTTCCTCTATCTTCTGTCTCTGTCTCTGTCTCTGGCTCATCCTCTGAGGATTTATTTGCATCTGATTCTGCTTCCCTTTCAGCTTTCGCTTTTGCATGGAATACTACTATTTCTTTACGAATCTTTCTGTACATGCTCTCTATACAATTTTGTTTATCATGTTTTCCGTCTGAGATATTCTGACTCCATGCAGTTAATACCTTCATCTCTTCTTCATTTACACCAGGCCGGTCTCGTTCTCTTATGAAACAGTTTATGAGGAATCTTAATAGTAGGCTCTGAATGTCTACTTTCTGATGCACCATGGCCTCGTGAACACATTCCGGACCCTCCCCCGTCTGAACAAACTGATATATCCTGTCTAGGTTAGCTTTTATTCCTGGAAACAGAACTAAAAAGTCTGCAGCACGTCTTATACGTATTGAGGCTAATAACATGCAACCATCTTTGCCTGGTATGGGGTCATATCTACAGTATGTGATAAGTTCTTTCGCCTTTTCACTGCTAATAGGTTTCGGAGTACGTTGCATTGCTATTTCTTTAGTATTTAATCGATGTACTGGTGGCGGGGTCTGGAAACCTCCTGATGCACCTCCTGAAGCGGAGGTTTGAGCATGATCTGTCGGTAGGGCCGTGTCAGGCCCGAAAGGATTAAGCAGATTAATAGGGTTAATGGGGTTTGCAGGAAGTGGTGGAGGAGTGTCCTGTCGTTGGGGATGACGGTCAGCGGGTGGTATGCGTGCAGGCGGAACATTGATATATTCGGGAGCTACATCGTCTAAATAAGAAGAAAGGAAAATATCTTTTGTGGTCTTGTGACGTAATTTAGTCGGAACCAATGGAGGGGGCAGATCTCTTGGTACTTCCGGGGTCGCCTTGGGCAGGCCCTCGGCCAGGACTGGATACAATCCGGTCATAATAGCATTACTACGTCTATCGTGTTGTTCTATCCTAACTCGTTCCCCTTCTTCTAGTAATTCTTTTTCTTTGCCTTTTTCGGAATCCTCTTTGCTTCTCTCTGCTTTTCTGAGTGCTTTCTCTGTGCGTCTATGCGATTCTTTACGCCATAATTCGATGGCATCTTTCTGTGACTGTCTGGCTTTCTTTTTCCATAATGCTTCTTCTACTCTCATGATGCACTCGGCATCCCATGTCCCTGTAACGGGCCATCTCTGATTCTCTGCTAAATCTTTGGTATAGTCCACCCACAAGTCGAGAAATAATACAGCATCTAAGCCGTGCTTGTGGTACATAAAATACCCGGGAGTGTCCCTGGGTGGGATGGGAACAGCTTCCTCGAGTATCCCTTTTCTAGTTCCTATCTGTTTCAGTTTCGAAAACAGCGGCATGTTGAGCCGTGATACTTGGTACTTGATACTTACTCGTATTTGGACACCACTAATACAATAAACACAGTAATGAAAATCAAACAATCACTCATACCACGACATTAAAACACATTTAAACATTTTGAAAACGAACAACAATAACTAGAATAAAACTAGCTACCTGCATACTGGATATACTGCTAAACAGTACAGATACACCGCTAAACAGTGCAGACCGGGTCTGTGTACCCAAACCAGTCTTGACCGGACACAAACTAATGCACCCGTCTAGATGCGTCCCCAGTAACGGTACTCACCGGGAAGCACGGAAACGGAAGGCCTCGGAAACTCGACACTGGACTGGACCCTGGACTCGACTGGACTCGACTCGTGACGTAGGTACTGCGGAACTTCGGAACTGGTGGGCCTCTGAATACCTCGGACCTTGCTCTCTCAGCTGGGCTCTGGTCGGGATCCTCCGCACTGCTCACCGCCTCGTCTGGGTGTCGATCGCAGCCTCAGTCACCTCCGTTGGCCTGAGGGAGGTACAGGAAATCCTGCGGGTACGCGTAGTTGTCCGTCCGGCTGTGGCAGGGGACTAGGCCTGCAACGCACCGCCAGCGCGTAAGGTGGGGGAGGGGTCCCTATTCGGGCGCCAATTATGTGGTAAATTTAAATTACCTATACTTAATTTATGCGGTAAAGTTCAATAAGAATAACTCAGTCAAAAATAAGAGGCAGAGTCCGTGGCATCTGAATTTTAAAGGGGTTTTATTCCTTAAAAAGGAATTGGTTCGAACCAGGTATCATGTTTCATCACCACAAGGGTTCAGGAAGGGAATGGACATGGACATGTACAATGCTTTATTAACAGAATATCATATATATAGTACATGCATACAGTGATGATGAATGCAGAAGGCGTAACAGCTGAGAGAAACGAGATAAGAACACATGTGCGTAACAGAAGGCGTGCATGAGGGCGTACACGGAGGTGTGTGCTAGACAACGTCATATGAAACGTATCACAGATGGGTGGATCCATAGAAGAATCCTGCAGAGTCAACAGAAATATGTGGCAGAGATGCGCGCGCAGCAGCATGACGTGTGATTGACGTGGAACTGGAGGGTGAAGGGGACTTGACATTTAGCCCTACATGAGGAGACAGAAGTCTGGGGTGTCAGAACAACCTAATCCCAAATCATATCTAATATCTTGTGTTTGAGGAACTGTATTATCTAGAAGGAAAGGTCTCTCGGGCAGAGGCTATTCTATACTGACTGCTAGTGCGTGTATATGTGACTACGTGTTTACGTGTAAAGCAAGGGGGCCATGGGCCTACCATGGTAACAGGAGCTATGAATTACTTGCACGGAGACAGGAAGGCCGGGCCCTTTGCTCTGCAGCTGGGGAGATGTTTTCCTAAACTACTAGAAAGGAATGTATTTTCGAGGAGCGGAGCAGATAACTTGAAGGCTGAATACAGTCTTGGCAGGCAAGCAGGTCGAGCTAGGCACCGCTCGCCGCGCAGGGAGTAAGACAAGGGTCATGGAAGCGGCAGGCTGCAGCTTTCAGAGACAGAAGGCAGAAAGGGCTCGATGGCAGGAATCAGGGCCTAACTCACCAGAGCCAGGAAAACATGAAAGTGCACCATGTAAAGACGGTGGCAAGGCATACTTAGGAACTGAATATCCGACCCATTCATGGTGGATCTGAAAGAGGACATGTTAACGTTGGACGCAAATGTATTTGCGTCTTCATAGCTGGTTGTGGAGGGAACATACATGTACTTGAAGCACGTACATGGAGCCGTTGGGGTCTACGTTAGGGGACACAATTGACCATAAAAATTCATATTACCTCACTCCATAGGATAACATTGAACTGATCAGAAATTGTACAAAGTGTCGAGTTTTTAAAGTGACAAGTATTTTGAGTTAAAACGCACTTACCTCATTGAGAATATCTTGGTCAAACCAAGCTTATTTTTCTAAAATTGGTGTGGATCTCCCTTTGGAGTCATGTATCCATTATTGATCACTGTTGTGCAATAAATGTCTTACACTCCTCTGTGTTAGACCTAAGGCTGTTCGCTCACACTACCACTAATAGAGCACTTTGGGTTTTACATTGAGCCCTGTACACTTTTGGGGAACCTCTGAACTCTGTGCACTGTATAACTCCTTAGTGACATACCATATACACATTCAGCTCCATCACTTCCTCAAAAAGGGGAGTCCTGGCACTGAGGGAACTGAATGGCATATACATTTTGAAGAGAAAAGTTGCGTTTTGAGAATGTTGGAAATTGGAAGGAGACAGGTTTTAGCATGGATGGCCAACGAAAGAGCATTTAAAGCTTTGGTGGTGACCACTGAAGAGTAGCCACCTACACAAACTTTCTTGAATTTGGGAATGTTAAAAAGGTGCTGAGTGCGAAGCAGAGACTGCGTCTCGAAAGGTAAAAAGAGAAGAGAGATGCCATGTAATTGTTCTGGTGCAGGCTGTGTAAAGCCTTATCACAGACGCAGAGGACCTTTAAGAGAGAACGATTGTCTATGGGAAGCCATTGGAGGGCAGACAGATGATCAGTAATGCTTACTTTTCTACGGTGCCCTAGACTCAGTCGAGCTCCAGCTTGTAAAGAAGGTAGTTAAGTAGGACTAGGACAAATAGTCAAACTTAAAAATAACCAATGCTTGGACGAGAGTTTTCCCGGAGGAGATATGGAGTAATGGGGGGGAAATCTGTTCACCTTTAACAAAAGAAGCACGTGGAAGAAGGATTATTAATGAGTCTCAAAATTAAGTTTGTTATTAGGTATATTCCCCAGGTTCTGAGCAAAAGAAGAAAGGATGTGGACATCACGCCTCCAGCTAGAGGACCAGGCGCAAATATTGCAGAAACCAAGGAGCTCTGTTTTGGTAACTAGTCACAATATCGAGAAAAAAAAATATCGACTGGACAGAATATCGAGTTTTTTTTATATAGAATGGACAGAATATCGAATTGCAAAAATATTGTGGTGCAGAATATCGAAATTCAGGTAAGAAATATCGATTTTTATAATATCGAAGTTAGTAATATTGACAGTCATAATATAGTTAAAAATATCATTTTTTTTATAGTGTTAGTATATGTGTTAAAAGTATGTAATATTTTTGTAATGTATGTTTGATTTTTTTTAAAGTAATGCATTTTATGTTATTTAATTTTTGCGTAATTAAATTCCGTAGCGGGTTATGGGTTTATAGGAGAATCGGATGGGAAGTAATTTAATTATAGTACATTAAATATTAATTTTTAGGAAATAATTATTTTTTATTTATTTTGCGTTTTAGTTCTGTAGCGGGTTGTGGGTTTATAGGGGAATAGGGTGGGAAATAATTTAATTGTAATTAAGTAATTGTATTTTTATTTATTGGTATTGATAATTAATTTGTTAATTAATTATTAATTGGTGATTAATTTGTATTCATTGTTAATTTTTATTAATTGATTAATTGATAATTATATTAATTGTATTAATTTATCATTCGGAGCGGGTTGTGGGTTTATGGGGAATAGGGTGGGAAGTAATTTAATTGTAATTAAGTATAAATTGACATTTTTGTGTATTGATAATTAACAGTTAATTATGAATTGGCAATTTTTTTCTTACTTATTCATTTTTGGTATTGAAAATTAATTTGTTGTTTATTATTAATAGGTCATTCATTTTTAAAAAATACGATGTATTGGTATTTATAATTATTCAATATTTTTTAATTGGTATTCATTTTAATACATTTTTTATTGATAAATAATGTATTTGTATTTAAATATTAAATCATTTCTTTCTATACTGTGGCACTAACTGGAGTGGGAATAGTAATTTTTACCCCTACGCTATCCAACACTTTCCCTACTGTTGCACTCAATGGAGTGAGAATAGTAACTTTTACCCTTCCGCTATCCAACGCCCTTCCGCTATCCAACGCTTTCCCTACTGTTGCACTCACTGGAGTTGGAATAGTCATTTTTACCCTCCCGCTATCCAACGCTTCCCCTACTGTGGCACTCACTGGAGTGGGAATAGTAATTTTTACCCCTACGCTATCCAACAGTTTCCCTCCTGTTGCACTTACTTGTGTTGGAATATTAATTTTTATCCTCCCGCTATCTAACGCTTCCCCTACTGTTGCACTAACTGGAGTGGGAATAGTAATTTTTACCTACCCACTATCCAACGTTTTCCCTACTGTTGCACTCACTGGAGTGGGAATAGTAATTTTTACCCTCTTGCTATCCAACGCAAAAAAATTGACTTTTTTAATATTATTAAGTTAATATATATGTATTAAAAAATAAATAAATACATTTTTTTTAAATTACTTTATTTATTAATTTTAAGTTTAACTATTTTAAGTATTTTTACTTAATTATATTTCATTAATTTTACATTACTTTTAAGACATTTAACCCCTTCCACGCTGATGACGAGCTGGGCTCGTCATGGCGTAGCCTCATCGCACGCTGATGACGAGCCCAGCTCGTCACGTAACATGCGATTTAAAAAATCTCAGCGCAGGAGCGGAATTCCGCTAGCGCACATGGAGTTAAGAAATTCGATATTTTAACAAACTATATTATTTACAATGATATTTTGTATTCGATATTTTTGTACTTACCTGTTTGTAGATAGGAATTCGATATTCTGGTGTTCTATATTTTGTCAGCGATATTCTGGCAGGTCGATATTTTGATTGTTGATATTCTGTCAGTGATTCCTCTGTTTTATCAGTATTAAGGCTGAGAGAGTTCAAAGAGAAAGCAAACACAAGAAGATGTTGCACGGAGCACTGAAACTTTTAGACACTCACCCCCAGTCACAGATCTGGGTTGAATCCATCAACGTTCTTTAGCTCACTTCGCCACCCCAGTTCAGAGACCGCTATATGCAAATCAGTCTTGAACCTGTGCCTCATGGGAACAATCCAGCCCGAACTGCCAAGCTATGTCTTCCCTGGACCAGAAACAAGCATCCTGGGACCGGTTTCGGGCTAACAGCTCAGAGACAACCTGTTAGCAACTGAGCAGAGGCAATCCTTAAATTGGATCTGTAAAAAAAACAAAAAACAACCAAGGTCTCCATCAAGATGGAGCTTCTGTTGGGTATCACTGGCATAAGCATAAAAGCAAAGACCAATAGAAGCAATAAGAGTGGCAAAAAGGGTTCACATAGATGGTGAAAAGTGTAGGGCTCAGTGATGAGCCCTGGGGACTCCACGGTTATGGTTTTGTAGGCAGAGGGAAAGTAAGCTATGGATTATGCTTGGGAGTTTCCTTTCATAAAGGATAAGAAGCCTTTATAGACCGTGTCCTTAATCTCAAGAGTATTGAGTCAGTTCATCAAGATCTCATGAGAGACCATGTGAAATGCTGCAGAGAGCTTTAAGAGAATGAGGGTGGCCAATCCACCTAAACCTAGAAGCAGCCTGGTGTCAATCACTAGAGCAGTCTCAGTATAGCAATTGGAGCGAAAGCTGGACAAGACGTTATTTAAATGGGCATGATAATTATACAGTTGATGGGGTATGTGGCATTGGCCAATTTTGGAGATTTTCCAGGCATCCGTAACCTTAACCAAGCTGAACTAAGTGTTGTAAAGTAGTATCAGAAATGGAGCCAGGGTGGAGGCAAATAATTTGGGGACCTTGAAAGGTCAATGATATAGGGCATAGATATAAGAAAGATCTGGAATAAATAGTAGGAAGAATCAAAAGAATGTTGGACCAGGTAACAAAGTCAAAAGATGGCAAGTCAAAAAAGTGAAATGTATGATGAGGGAGTGAGAGACAGCAGGAAAGAGTTGCAGAGTTGCAGTGGAATGTGCATTCAGAAGGGAAATTGAGTAGTTTCGGAATTTTACATTGGAGGACCTTGTTCAAGCTCTTTTTGTGGAATTCTAGAGAGGAAGCGTTTGGGAGGCTATCTTTGAGGTAAGGGTCAATATGAATTCCCTGGTGAACCCTTGTAAATGGCTGTGCTACCCAAGTCACGAGAGGGGGCACCCATTGAAACTGAAAAGAGTGCTCTACCGATATACCGTTTGGTACAAGGGCGTATTTTACCAATCTCTAACTATTTATTGAATGGTCAGTTTAAAAACTCACCTAATACTACTGTAGCAGCAGTTGCAACTTCTTCTAACCTTCTGGAAGCAGAGGGCCAATTGGAAATCACAGTTGGCCATTGTTGGGTAATTCTATCTCCCAAAATGTACTATCCACCATGATCACATAAACCAGCAATTATTTTAGAGGGTTTTCTCTATCACATATAGAGGGAAAGAAAGAGTATGCCCCAAGGCAATATCCCCTAGCCCTCTAGCTTCTTCCTCTCTCATCAATGATTATACTCTTCCTTATATACCCGCTATGATTAAAGATATACCCAATATCCAGCTAATAACCAAATAATTATGGTCAAGGCGCGCCAAAGGCAAGCCCGCCTGCGCCCGTCCGCGCCCAGACGGGCCCCAGGCCCAGCCATGCTGCGGGAACGACTACATACTCACGTGAGGAGCTGCTAAACATCAATAATGGCTACGGTCACCTGTATGAGGCAACATATAACTGGGCCCAGAGACTGGGGATCTTAGCGAATAGCACTTCCTCCCCCATTCTCTGTCTATACTCTATCTAAACACCCGTTCCATGGGGAAACATAAGATAGACCTCTTTCTGTTATTAGATATGGATAAGCCGGACATTCTATTACTCACCGAGACCTGGCTGACCCAAGATTCTGCCCCAGATATAATAGCGACTCTGCCCCCAACCTACCGCATCATTCATGCTGATCGCAGATCAGGCAAACTCGGTGGGGGAGTGGCGGCCATTTTCCTCCATGATTTGGAAGTAACTGCCCTGACCAGTCTGAACCTCCCAGACACTGAAAATCTGGTGCTAAAATATAACACCACCTACACAACAGTGGCCTGTGTCCTCTTGTACAGTCCCCCTAACAATATGCCTGCTTTCCCTCTTATGTTTAGCGAACAAATCGCTAATCTAGCTATTGACCACGCCAGGATTCTCCTGGTAGGGGATTTTAATTACTGGTTTAATGACCCTTTAGAAGGACCTCAATCATGTGAATTTACTGAGCTCCTCACAAATTTAAACTTCGAACAACAAGTGTTTTCTCCAACCCATTGCAAAGGCCATACCTTGGATCAGGTCTGGTCTAACTCTCTTAGTTACAACCCCGGTAACTACCCCATGTCTATGGTCTGACCACTTCCTTCTTAAATTTAATCTCATTTATTCTCCTAAAAAGATAACCGCCACAGCAGCAGGCGGATATGCCAGGAAATGGAATTTCCTAGACAGGCCTGAATTTTTACTAACACTTGCCAACTCCATTCCATTACATCACCCTGACATTAATATGTCAGAAAAAAATCTCTCTTGCTGGCTGCAAACAGCCAGCGATGTCCATGCTCCATATAAAAAGGTGAAACTAGCTCGGCGCGCAGACGCCCAAAAATGGTTCTCGCCAGATCTTAAAGCAAAGAAACTGGCCTTGCGCCAACTAGAGCGCCATTGGCGCCGCAATTACGCCCCTGACCTTAAGTCCCGCTACATCATAGCTAGGAAAGAATACATGAAATCTATCCTGTCTACGAAGGCTGCTCATTTTTCTTCTCGCATTATCAATTCTACAAATAAATCAAAGGACATTTTTTTCCATTCTCAATGAGTTAACGAACCTTGACAATGCCCGCCCGAAATTACCCCCAACCCAGACGCTCTGCAATTCACTGAACGTCTTTTTTATCGAGAAAATTGCTACCATTAAAACCAATATCCCACAAACTACGAATTCAACTTTCCCGACCACTGTAAATCCTAAAATCATGGGCTAACTTAGCAGCTTTACTCCCATCACCTCAGGCCAATTTCAGGAATTATTGGTAAGAGTAAAGTCAGGTGCACCCTCGGACAAATGCCCGCCTTACATCTTGAAAGAATGTCTTTCAGTGATTCCGGCCCCTGCCTACACCCTTTTAAACAAATCATTAGCCTCTGCACAAGTTCCCCTTGCATTTAAGGAAGCAACAGTAATACCACTGTTAAAGAAATCTGGGGCAGATTCCACCTGCAAGGCAAAATATCGCCCAATTTACCTTCTCCCCTTTTTAGCAAAGGTGTTGGAGGCCCATGTTGCCAACTGTCTGTCCAACTTTATGGAGGCTGCTAACTGCCTCGAACCACATCACGATTCAGAAAAGGGGGTGGTGATGAACAGAGTGTCTGAATTAAGCAGACCACTCTTACCCAGTCCAAAGATCAGGGCTTGATCCATCACCGTTTTTTTAGCTCACTGCACCATCCCAGCTCTGAACCTGGCTACATGCAAATTAGTCTGTTCCTGTCCCAGTGCATGATGGGAACAGGGCAAACCAAACTACCAAGCCAATTCTTATACTGGGAAGGAAACAAGCTTCTGGGGACCGGTTTCTGGCATTTCAGCCGTCGTCGGCCCGGCTTGCTTGAATCCTGATGGTGCAGTGAGCAAGGGACTCATGTCTGAATATACCCTGCCACACCTATAGTGGCCAAAAACGATTCAGAAAAGGGGGTGGTGATGAACAGAGTGTCTGAATTAAGCAGACCACTCTTACCCAGTCCAAAGATCAGGGCTTGATCCATCACCGTTTTTTAGCTCACTGCACCATCCCAGCTCAGAACCTGGCTACATGCAAATTAGTCTGTTCCTGTCCCAGTGCATGATGGGAACAGGGCAAACCAAACTACCAAGCCAATTCTTATACTGGGAAGGAAACAAGCTTCCGGGGACCGGTTTCTGGCATTTCAGCCGTCGTCGGCCCGGCTTGCTTGAATCCTGATGGTGCAGTGAGCAAGGGACTCATGTCGGAGTATACCCTGCCAGTGGCCAAAAACAGAACTGAATTAAGCAGACCACTCTTACCCAGTCCAAAGATCAGGGCTTGATCCACATCAGGCAGGCTTCCGTCTGGCCCATTCAACGGAGCCGGTGGTTGTCTCAGTAATAGATACTCTTCGGGATTGTGCCGACAAACGTCTTCCGCAGGCTTTGGTGCTATTGGATTTGTCGACCGCATTTGACACGGTCGATCATACCATCTTGATCGACCGTGTTACCCAGACCAGCATTGGGGGCACGGCGGCCTGCTGGCTGAAGTCCTTCCTTGAAGACCGCTCCCAAGCAGTTCGTCTGGGTGACTTAGTTGGCACTAAGAAGGTCATCACATGTGGTGTACCTCAGGGCTCGTCCCTATCACCCCACTTGTTCAACCTTTACATCTTCCCCTTAACTCCTTGGACGCTCATGATGAGCTCAGCTCGTCATGATGTACACCTCCATACACTCATGACGAGCTGAGCTCGTCATGAACAATGGGGTATCTCAAGTGCCAGCACAGGAGGAAAATAACACTAGCATCGATGGTGTTTATCCAGGCCCTTAGAAATAAACAGGTTACTGTGCTCACTTATGCGGATGACCTGCAACTACTTTTTACAATTGATAACTCGGTAACGTCCATTTCCATCTTTCAATCTACAATGAGGTTCATCCAAGCATGGATGGACCAAAATCATCTGAAACTGAACCCAGGAAAAACCGAGCTGGTTTTGACAGGGGACAGTATCAAATACTGGGGCTCACATTACTGGCCTACAGACATGGGTCAGGCACCTATCCCTTCAGTTTCGGCAAAGACGCTTGATGTCACCTTGAATAGCGACCTCTCTCTTAAAACACAAGTGGGCCAGGTGGTCTCCAAGTGCCTTTTTCAACTCAGGAAAATTTGGAAGGTCCGTCGTTTCCTGACCCTAGAAGTTCTAACACAGGTGGTGATTGCTACTGTAATCTCCCACCTTCATTACGCAAACTCAATCTATTTAGGCCTCCCTCGGTATCTTCTGAAACATCTTCAGATGGTACAAAATCAGACAGCCAGACTGATTTTGAACCAGCCCAGATGGCAAACTGCCACTCCCCTTTTGAATGTTACATGTAACAGGTTTGAACCCATAAAGTCAAAGGGACCTAGGTGGATATATGTTATAGACAGCGGGGTCCTAAAATTGAGAGAGCAATTTATATACAATAGAAGTACTCAATATAGATTGAAAAATAAAAGGAAGAACAAATCACAAGTACAATATTTTTATTCACAACGTACTTATATCAACCTTTTTATGGTTAAACGTTGTTTATCAAAACAGACTTTTATATTTTATCAAATTATTTCGTGCCCACATAAGAAAAAGGCAGGGGAGTGCTGTGTGGGGATTTGGTGAGACAGTTGAGACTCAGTATTCATTGATATACAACATAACCAGCATGAGTCAAAGTTCATGTATATATTCCTGGGATGGTCCCCATAAATTGGGGCCACACGAAACATGCATATGTCAATACATTATGTACAATCAAACTCCTAAATAGCTGTACAAATCCTGCTGATGATAGGAGTTGATAGGGTAGGCAAGAGTAGTCTACGTTTTGACCCTAAAGACATGTAGGGTTGATTGCCCTTACAGCGCGGGTCTTCATCAGGACAAACGGGGGGGGGGGGGGGGGTGGGGGTGGGGGGTCCGATGGGCTGGCCTCCTAGGGTAAATGAGAAATTGGAAAACGAATCCGGCTCAAGGGTCTGCAAAAAGTCCCTGTTATGCCATAGCGGATAAACCACTTGGCAAATTCATTAAAATACATACACTGGATGAGGACTATACAAGGAAAAAGGGAGCCAATGGACTACATGTGCTCCTTAAAACTGGATATATCAACAAACAAGGGTTACCTTGCCGAAGTCGCAAGTAGGGTGGCATCAGGCGTGTCCCAAATCACCTCGTAAACTATCTAGGGACGCAAGAGGACTTAGTTAGGGTTACATTCTATTACACTAAGAGAGGTACAACATTCGTTTGCGTTGGCAACGATTTACCTTATTTTCAGGAAATCCGCTTTGGTAAGTTATTCTGCGAGGTTCATATCCTTTATATAATTTTGTAAATATTTTGGCTCTTTTTAGCTATAGGAAAATGGTAGACAAAGACATTCTGACTTACACTTAGGACTATATTCAACAACTTCTCCACGATCCAGCAAACAATTTCCTATCCCCCAATATACCGGCTATTGATTTTACACTCAATGACAAAATTAACAAATTAGAGCGCCTTGAGAGGATGTTGATCAGAACAAAACTACATGGTCATTTTTTAGCGCAGTGCCTACAATCTAATATCATTCCCGTTGGCTTGCAAGTGAAAGTAGAACCAGCGATATTTGTGGATATCCCGAAGTTCAGGGAAGGGTTCAGCTTTGTCGCTAACAACTGTTCAAGACATTGGATGGTGTTGTGAATCGAGACGGCGGCAGAGCAAGTTTCAGCCCTGACCAAACAGATAGCCGATTTGAAAGCTGAAATTACCGGAGATTCAACACTTACCAACTCCAAGGAAGCCCTGACCAAATTGGTGGCGACACTCCAAGACCTTGAAACGACTACCATCAAGAAGAAACTAGAGAAGCTTGCTCGCGATTTGCGACTCTACGACAAGAAAAAAACGTACCCCTACCTACAAGAAGAATACTACCGCCAAGACCCACAAGGTCGATTTACCAATCGGGACGTGGTGGTTTTATGGGGAGACTGAATTTTACGACGTTCTCTGACTCATCTTACAGCTCCGGGGAGGATTCTGAGCAGGCAGGTCCCAGTGGATCTTACGGATATCAATAATCATACGGTCCAGCATACCCACCGAACCCTTTTTTAGGACAGGGTGGATGGAGACCCCCATGAGGCAGAGGCAACAATTGGAACAGAGGCACTGGCAGGGGCCAACAGAACGTGAGAGAGGAATGGGACACCGGGAGAGGAAGAGGTGCGACAAATTCAATAAAAGACTAAGAGTGGGCTCTAAAGTGGCTCTGCCCTAGATTAGGACTAGCTGCCACTCTATTAATGTATGATCTAGTTTGTGCTCATAATCCTAATAGTGACTATGTTATATCTAACTCAATGCAAGCTTTGGAGAGGATGTTGACCTTGAGGCTTGCTTTACTTTAGAGATTTGTACTGAGCATAAATCATACTTCTATGATGACTGAAAGATTGCGTCTAAGCATATTGGGGGAAGTCCAATGAGGGATCCAATTCTAAAATTGAAGTAAGGATGCAAAAGGATGGAGTATATCTACCAGAAACCATGTAATGGCAGTAACCTCACATATTGCAACTGAGACCAATACAAATGAAGAACTAGCAAGACATTTCACTGTCAATATGTTATCTTAATGCTGGGAAGTCAACATCTGTGATGATGTGTGAGGTATTGGATTCCAGTACCCATGCAATACATATGAAAGAAACACAGAGGTCTTTTTAGAAAGCTAAAAGGAGCAGGAAATTCAAGAGAAACAAAACAAGCAATAGCACAAATTATATAGTATATTCACTAAGACACTTATTTAAAGAATAGGAAGAAAATGATTCTCTGTTAGATTCTGAGTGTGACCTATAGAAATTTGCCAGTCTTATAAGGCACTGCTTCTCCTTGTGCTGTCACAACAGTTATGTAGCCTATATTCCCTTGCATGCAAAAAAAAACTATACTTGGGCAAACCACTAACACTTACAACAGAAGGAAGCATAGGCAGACAACTAGAATGGGAGTGCCCAGGGTCCGATTTCACCCGCTACATGAGGTGATGATGATAAGCCCATTGAGCCTGCTGCTATAAACCAAACCCCATCGGATAAACAACAGGTCTTTTCTGTTGGAAGAGTGCAAGCTTCTTTCTCTACTCCCCCGACTGTTACGTTAAATCCCACTGCCAAACAGTTGCTTACAACCCACAAACACGGTCAATAGACTATTGAATAAGGCTGGAGAAGCATTTCTTGTGATTGCCCAGAGAAAGAACTTTACTCTGTATGGAACCACTGGAACCAAGCTAAATAGCCATAACCAGGGGGAAACCAACCTTAGGTTCCCATTCAGGAAGGACCTGACCTGGCACTTCAGGCTGGGATGTTCCTATTTGAGCAGGGTCAAGACTGATTTGCATATGGCTGGGTCCAAACTGAGGTGAAATAGTGGGCAAAAGAATGATGGGTTGGAATGCAACCCATCACCTTTTGTGTGTTGATGCAATACCCTAAGTGGCCAAGAGTATGCCCAGACATGTGTCCCATTCTCAATGTGCCACAGAAGCCAAGTTGCACCCACCTGAAGAGCCCCAATCAGGGCAAAACTGGCCATGGATTACTTGAGTTGTTGTTAAGGAAGGACCTGGCCTGGCAGTTTAGGCTGGACAGTTCCTACTGGAGTAGGGTCAGACTGATTTGCAAATGTAGGATCTAAATGGAAGTCTTGTGAACAAAAGAACAATGGGTTGGAATGCTACCCCAAGTGATTATCAGTGGTTTGACTTATTGCAACCATGCTTCCCATCACCTTTTGTGTTTGATTTGTGGGCTGGAGCACCTCAACGATTGCATTGCATCAGATGTCCCTGAGAAAACTACGTATAGAGGAATAAAAAGCTAATCTCTCAATTATATTTTGATACATGTCGAAGCCAGAACAATGGTGAGGTTAATTGCTCGAACCGATAGTGACTAGAATCCTCTTATTAATGGTAAAAAAAAAAATTACATTTCATGTTTGTAATGAAGACGATATTTAAAAAAAACCAGTCCTGCAGTCAGGTAGAAGGGCCTTTTGTCCCCAGTACATTGAACTTAATTTACCTTAGGTTGTTAGAATTGTTAATAGTACTTGAAGGGGCTGATGAGATAAGGATGATAACACTTAATGAGCAAATTATTTCTAATGTATCTCCCTTCTTGACAACCACTAAAATTATTCACTTTGTCTATGATGGCAACCTAAATGGTAACTGGTATGGTAAAGAATGTTGGACCAGGCAGAAGGAGCGGACGTGTGCCTTGAAAGGAAATATGAGTCTAGACAGTCAGAGACCGTTTTTGTGAGATTAATTCGACACTTCATAAATCTGATACGAGAGGGATAAAAAGCTGGAATGCAGCAAAAGATCTGGTAAAATACAAGACAAGGTGCCACAGAGAAAAACTCTAGAAGATTCTGATCACTTATCTCGTGGGGCTAAAATGGACAAAAAAATAATAAGGGTTCATGTAGCGGGCCACAGGAGTGCGTTAGGCACTTTATGAAGCTTTACGTTCGATCTCAGTCGAAGTTAACCCTACGCAAAACCCAAATATGGAAGAACAGCCAACTGTGAATGACTGCTTAGACACTACAAATGCCTAGGTAGAAAATGTAATTTGAAGGCCGCAATCAAAGAAAGATCCCGGCCCGGACTTGGTACAGTTTTGTATAGAACTACTAGGGCTAACACTCTGGGCTCCAGTCCTCACTAAACGTTATAATTAAGGCCTGAGAACTGGTAATATCCCTATGTCATGACACACAGCGACAATTGCTCTGATACACAAGAAGGGAATACAAGCTAATACATCTATTGCTCCATATCATTATTGGATGGGGCGGGCAATATCTATTGATGAGTTTTCTTAAATTGTATACAAGATAACATTGATACAGGCAATATTCTTGCTAATTGTCAAGCTGACTTCAGGAAGAGTATTGGTACAATTGGCCAGGTCATGTGTCTATACCTAATTTGCTTGCAAAATATAAGACAAATGGGCTGTATCTAACATTTAGTGACCTTCAATCAGCTTTTGCTCTGATTAACAGAGATCAATTATAGCTTGCATTGGATCAGTGATTACGTTATTCTTTGATACGAGCCCTACAAGAATGACATATTGGTGCATCAGCGCGGTTTGATATTGGTTAAACGGAGAAGACCTCTGAGTTTCCCAATTCTTACAGGTGTGAACTAAGAGTACATCCGAGCCCTTTTGTTCTTTTCTTTATTTGTGAATAATGTTGGCTCACACCTAGAGAATTTGAATCTGGATAACCCCAGACTCTGCAACTCCAGAATACCTGTACCATCTTTGTAGATGACACATTCCTCCTTTTATTAACCGAGCTCTATATCAACAATCTCATAAAAGGCTTGAATGAATGAATAGTTGAACCATATTAACTAGGCTTTATAGTATTGTTAATGCAGTGTACAAAGCAGTCACGCTCACCATCTGCACATATCGCGGCATCATGATCCCACCAGAATTACTGCACATATGTTATGCTTCACCATGTCTATCATGAGATACAGGTTCATTGAATTATAAGACTAGAACATAATAAACAAGCCATAACAATAGCAGTCTTATTCAAGAGGAACTCAAGATGAGGAAGTGGTCCCTCGAGTCCCATAGCACACCCACCTCGCATGCCCACCCCAATTTTCAGGAAATTGCAGCTCCCGGGAGGCGCAACCTTGTATCCCCTCACCCTTGTACATTTCACCTCCAGTCTCTAGAGTAAGCTAACGTGTAGGGAGGGAAGGGGTACTCTGCAGAGCAGCACCCTTTACCAGCAGATAAGTGCCTCACTCTTGCGCAGGGAGCTGCTCCTGGGGTGCCTGTAAGGCCCATAACAAGCTTTCCCAGTCCACTGCTATGGGTGTCTTAAGCAGTGCTCGTGCCTCCTCCTGCTGCAGCACCACCGTCTAGGCCCTGTCCCTCCTACGTTTCACTGCACGCTCTGTCCCAAACTAGGCAGTGTGTTAGCCTTCCAGTACACGGCAATTAACTTACGAACCATCAGCATTGCCAGGTCTATAAAACGGTTTGCAGTGCTTCCTGCTTTCCCGCGTCTGAATAGTCCCAAGATGCCACTAGCAACCTGGATGTCGGAAAACAGACTTCAACTTCACTCCACAAAAACTGAAATTATGTTTTTCGGACAAGCCAAACTACTTTTGGCTCCTGACTGATGGCCACCAGAACTGGGTTCTGCCCTTTTACCCAAATTACTGTTAAAAACCTGGGAGTCCGCCTGGACCAAGCCCTTTCTATGACAGAACACACCTCGGCCATTACAGGTTTTTGCTTTATGTTGCGTTTGCTGAGAAGAGTTTTTCCTTCACTAGCATTCTCCTTAAGGAAAACACTTGTCCATCAACTGGGTATCAGCCATCTGGATTATGGCAATTCAGTGTTGGCCCCCATAAATGTGAAGCTACTCTCTAAACTTCAGGTAGTTCAGAACACCACCACACATCTTGTATGTAACCTCCCTCCTGGCATGGCAACTGCCCTCTTCAATCCCTGCACTGGCTACCAGTGAGAAAGATAATTATTTTTAAGATCCTCGGTTTAAACCACAATGCCCTATATGGACAAGGGCCCATATACTGAACCTCTAAACTTTTGTTTTACACTCATTTGAGACTTTTAAGATCTTGTAACAAGGCCTGGCTTAAAGTCCCTAGGTTCAGAAAAGCCAGGGCAGGCTGCAGATCATTCTTGTTCCTTGCCCCTCACCTCTGGAATAAACTGCCATTACAACTACACATCTGTGAAAATCACTCCCACTTCAGAAAAGTGCTAAAGACTCACCTATTTTAAGAGTACTTTTTGCAACTGCCAGTCATCTTGGTCTCATGCCGAGATACCCCTTTGGGGCTGATTCAAGCATGTAACAAATTAAAATAACTCGTCATGGTGTTGAGGTCGCTTCTGTTTTATCAGCTAGTGTGTTCGTGACTGCACGCCAGAGGTCTTTAGCCATGGGGCAGTTCCAGAACATATGTACGATGTAAGCTTCGGGCTCTTGGCACCACCGATAAGTCAAGCTTGAATGCATGACATTTCTAAAAGGAACTTTTAATTTACAAGCATCTTGGTGCTTTGAAAAACCTCTCTGATAGCAAGGAGCGACTCTCTCAACGTTAAAGGTGAAATAGCCAGATTTTAATAAGCTTTCTAAAATGAAAATTATTATCAATGGCTTTATTTTCATAGGCAAGAGAATTCCGAAAGATCATCCTCCCCAGCTACTCCGTCTGAGTCTTGGAACCACCACATCTTTCTTTCACAAAGATCTTAGAGCTCTCCTTGGTACATCCATCTGAACCTAGCCTTCACATAGTCTAGCTTGGTCTCATGTAAAGCCCTGTATGCCTTACACAAACAGGCTTAAACATGTACCGTTTACGGACAGGCAACCAATGCAGGTCCTTCAAATTGTTATACGGTACCTACAAATATAGCAGAACTGTGTATTAGACTAACACAACTTTCACAATATAGGGACTCAGTCCACATATACCATCAGTGAGTTTTGGTGGATTTCAGCTAGCTCACTGTACCACATCCAGCCCCTAAACCAACCAGAGTAACAGATGTTGTTGGCAACTTCGAACAAGATACTCTGATTTGCAAGGAATCTGTGGAAAGAGATCTAACCTTTTCGTTTGGTCACTCTAGCATACCATAGGTAAACACAAGAAAGATACACCAATGCATTTTCTAACATTTATTGCATGTTACTGTAATCAGCATTATTAGAATGGTTAACAATATGAACAATTCACCCATGTTAATTGTTGCTAATGTTTGATTACTCCTATCTGTATCTAATACTAAACTAAAGAGAGCCTAGCGGGAGTAACCTCTGCAAGCTCAACTGTGATAGCCTAACCCTCATACCTTGGTCTTATGTGTCTGGAATCTGGAAGCAATGCACAGGTTATCTTCCTTAGCAGAATGGAGGTGGCGTAAGCAGGGCTGCATCTCAGTTACAGTACGCAGTGGTTCAGTAATCATCCCAGAATCTAAATGCTCCTCTCAAAGAGCTCTAGCACGGAAGGTTTTTAGATACTAAAGTACTGTTCCTATCAAACTGTGGCAGACAAGCATTTGGTTTTGTCTAGCTAAAATGAAGTGTCTCCTAACTAGCACAAATAAAGGCAAACAATGGCATTGTGTTCTTCATGTATGACTCTTGAACTAACTGTATAGACTACAGGGCATCAGTGCCTATCAGAGATACACATTCATACATTAGCAGACAGTGTGGCAAAGGGCACTCCAAGAAAGTTGTCAAACTAAGGCGTTAAATCCGAAATGGAGACTACATGTGCAGCATGCTACAAAATGAGCCGAGACTTACTGATGTCCAGGAATCCCCAGAATCAATCTTGCCACTGCATTTTGAGCAGTCTGCAATTTGATAGACAGTGCCTGATTCACCCCTAGGTACAGGGAGTTGCAGCAATCCAAGCACGGGGCTATTGGTGCTTGGATAACCGTTCTGTGGACTGAGAGTGGAATAAAAGGGCATACTTTACTTATTTTCCTAATAATATAAAAACAGGCTGCCGCCACTTGGTTGACGTGTAGCAAAAGAGAGATTTGGTATTGAGAACTACACTTAGAATGCGCACCAAATCTACTGGCGTAGGCAGAGTTCCTAATTTAGAGGGTCACCATAGATTAGTCCAGGTATTAGAATACTTAAAAAACATCAAGACGTCTGTCTTCTCCCCATTTAGTTGCAGGAATTTGCCCTCATCCAGGTCCCTACCACACAGATACATTTCTGGAATGTTGCTACCACAGCCAAGGCGTCATTTAATATGTTGATCACAAGTTGAGTATTTTCAGCTTACGATGAAACTGAGAAAACCTGAAATTGCACTTAATCAGCCATCGGATACATATAAAGATTAAAAAGTGTGGGGCTACGGTACGACCCCTGTGGGACGTCACAAGGTAGAGAAAAGGGGTTAGATCTCATTTATGAGGCTCCTAGCAGCACTTTTGCACCACCACCACTTTTTTGATAGTGCAGTAGCGCAATGTGCTGCAACATGTTTACAAGGCCATGCAAAGCCACTTTGCGTGGCTTGTCCTGTCCTAGTAAATAGGTGCACCTTTCATGCAGAACACTGCGTGAAAGGGGTGTTCCACACAGCTCACATGTAATCTGAAGCATTCCCAGATTTACGAGGAATCATAAACCTGGGAATTCAACGGATTGTAAAGCCAACCCAGGGGTGGCATTAGGGAGCCGCAACAAGGAGAAATACCCATATTTTTTTTCTTCTTTCTATATATTCTACAGCACACATAGAAATAGGAAAACACCTATCATGATTGTTTTTGTGCAGGAAAGTCCACCTTCCAGTACAAAAACAATCACCCCTACAACGCAGACACCCTTGCACTATAGCGCAAGTGGGGCCTACGTCGGCGCATGGCAGCCAATTGTGTGCCAGCACAGGGGAAAAGGGCAGGAATGCGCTGTATCTCATGGATAAGGCGCATTCCTTCCCTTTTCTTATGATGCAGTGCAGCAGGATTCCTTGCGGCACTGCCCTGCGCCAAAACCTCGTAAATGTGGCACAGAATATTTATATGTCATGATTTGTAATCTCCCTGTCAAAAATGACTTGAGGAGCTTACGCGCCTTATCATGAAAGCCAATCTTGGAAAGTCAGCCACTAGGATGGAGTGGCCCACTGTGTCAAACGCTGTTGACCGAGCTAATAGCAATGGCACAGAAACTCCATGATGTAGAAGGCTTCTAATGTCATCAGTAACTGAACTGACATGAGAACAGACTACGTGCTGTTGCCTTTCCTGAAGCCTGCTTGGGAGTAGTCGAGAAGATTGTGGCACTTCATGACTTGCAATAGCTCCTGCTATAATACTTTATGATTTTTGCTGGTAGTTGCAATAAAGAAATAGGCCAAACTGCAAGATCAGAAGTAGATTCCTTAAGAAGAGGAATTACCATGGGAAAAGTGCCAGTCTCTAGTGCTAAATTACACATTGACGTAAGCCTCTTCGTGATGGTATGAGGGCCTGGTCAAAGGCCTTGGCAGACACTTGCGCTTCTTGTTATTGTTAACTACAGCTTGTATAGCGCCAAATCACCTACAGGTCTCAAGGTGCTTTTTGACAGAAGGAAGCTAAGCTAACAAAGAAACAGATGCATAGAGCTATACCACTAAGTAGAGCTTAAAGCTGCTCTAAACAGGAATGTTTTTAAGGATTTCCTGAACTGCAACAAGTTAGATTCTTTACGAAGGAATTCAGGAAGTTTGTTCTAAACCTGTGTGACAACCACCGAGAAAGATCTACCACCCTTCGTAGCTAGTTTATAGCGAGGGCAGGGCAGCAGTCGAGTGTTTGAAGACCTTAGTGATCGTGTCGGTCTATAGACTCCAAGGCGTTCTTTAATGTAAGCCGGTGCTTGACCATAGATTGCCTTATGGGCAATGCACAAACTTTTAAACTCCACCCGTTGTTTTATGGGGAGCCAATGTAGCTTACATAACAATGGCGATGCATGAGTGCGGCTAGGTAGCCGAAAGATCAGCCTAGCTGCATCGTTCAGGACTACTTGCAGTCTATTTATCAGTGTTTGGGGGAGACCCAAATACAGGGCATTCCCGTAGTCAAGTCTCGAGATGATTGTAGCTGAGACAATTGTCCTGAGCGTGGAAGGGGAAAGCAAAGGGACTAACTTACGTAGCTGTCTAAGTAAGTTAGTACAGGTCCCAACCACTGAGGAGATCTGGCTGACCATTGACAGCTCATGGTCGATCTTAATGCCAAGGCTTTTAACGTTGGCGCAGGGTTTAGTGGTCGGGCCAAGATCTTGCGGCCAAAACAAATCACCCCAAGGAGACGCTTCAGATGAAACCACCAGGACCTTTGTTTTTTCGGGATTGATCTTCAGCGACTTTGCTGTCATCCAAGTCACCGTATGGCTAAGTATTTTTTGAGCATGGATCTGTGCGGATGCAGTGTTAATGATGCTGAGTAACAACTGAGTGTCATCCGCATAGTTAAAGGTTTTACAGCCCATGCTTACTAAAGAGTTAATTAGAGGCTGCAGGTAAAGATTAAAAATAAGTGGGGACAGGGCAGATCCCTGGGGGACTCCACACTTCAGGGTACCCAGGTTTGATGTACAATCCTCCAATTAAATCCTCTGAGATCTTTCAGAAAAAAAGGATTTAAGCCATTTGTAGGCTACATCTTTTATCCCAAACGCTGCCAATCTGTCCAAGAGCAGGGTATCGCTGACATTATCGAATGCCGCTGACAGATCTAATAATATCAGGGCACTCGTTTTTTTTACTGTCAGCCATACCTCTGAGCTCATCAAGCACCAAAAGCATCACCAATTCGGTGCTGTGATGCGCCCGAAAACCTGTTTGACGTTCGTGGAGAAGATGGTGTGACTCCAAGAATGATGACAAAGACATCAGAACATGTTGTTCCAAAATCTTGGACAAGAAAGGAAGCTGAGATATATGCCTATAGTTTTTTAGGTTGATGGGATCAGCCCCCGGCTTCTTTATTAGGGGCCTAACTCGAGCTTCTTTAACCCCTTCAGTGCTGATGACAAAGCCAGCTCGTCATGGGTGTTACCTGCCCTGTGCTAATGACGAGCTGGCTTTGTCATGAACAATGGGATTTCAAAGGATCCAGGATCCAGCATCCAGCGGGAAAACCCATAGCACCCAAGGTGTTAAAGCTGGATGGAAGCTGGCCGGAATCTAGTGATTTGTTTAGTAGGGAGACCAAATGACTTCCAAAGGCAGAAAGTGCCATACGAAAGATACTGGGAGGACAAGGATCTGCAGGGGAGCCGGATTTTGTTCGATTCATGAGCTGTCCTAAGACCATAGAATCAATCGGGGGAAATTTAGAGATGGTGTATATTGGCGGAGGGGGTAGGGGATGTGGGAGACGAGGGTAATTGCTAGAGGAGTTCTTAATGTCAGTCAGAATAGTTTGTTCTTTGTCAAGGAAGTAGTGTTGGAAGGTATTACAATCAATGGGAGATTCTGATCTTTCTACTTTCTTACTCAACTCTGATAAGATCTTAAAGGTTTCTTTTTGAACATTGTCCGCGTTCTTAATTCGGGTTTCATAGTACTCCGCTTTAGTTGATTGGATATAGGTTTTGTACAATTTAAGAAACTATTTATAGTGATCTTTATCAACGGGGTCGTTTGATTTCCTCCAACGTCTCTCTAACAGGCGTAATTTAATTTTGTGTTCCCTCAAGGAGGAATTGAACCATGGGGCTCCCTTTACCGTTCTATTTATCTTTTGATTTCTTTCAGGTCCTATTTGGTCAATAGCCTGGCCAAGATTGTGCATAAGATAAAAGTATTCCTGATCAAGGTCCCCATGCGCATCGTGAGACTGAGTTTTTAAGAAGAGTGTCCAACAGAGTTTCTGAGTCAATTTTCTTCCATTGTCTAACTTTTTTGGATTTAAGGGGTGGAGGTTGAGGCAAAAGGCCATCAACTGGGATGTCACAATTTATCATGTAGTGATCTGACCATATGCAGGGTATAATGTCTGTTAGTACTACAGCCGGGTCAGCGGTCCAGATAAGATCCAGCGTGTGACCTTTGATATGTGTGGGTGTCTCTACTAATTGTTTAAGTCCAAGTGGGGTCATAGTATTTTCCAACAGTCGCGTTGCCCCGTCTTTACATGAGTTGTCCCAATGGACATTAAAATCTCCAGTTATAAGGACCTTTTGATAACGTGTACAGATGTCTGAAATAATTGGGGTCAATAAACAATGTAGTAGATTTTGGTGGGCGGTAGACTGTAAGGATGACCAGACAGGTGTTTCTCAGTGAAATCTTCACCCCGAGTATGTCCACTAACTCAATTGTTTCGGCCATTAGTTTAGTAGCTTTCAAGTGTTTTTTAAAAAGAATAGCTACCCAGCCCCCACGGGCATTGTCGGCAAGATTATGCCAAATTGCATCATAATCAATAGGAAGAGAGGCAATAATATCAGGTAGAGAGTTATCGCCCAGCCACGTTTCTGTGAGAGTAAAAAAAAGAAATTATTCAAGACTGCGTTTAAACTGTGAGACTCACTACCCGACTCTGGCAGTATGTCGATTTAGAAATCTCAATAGATGATGATTTTCTTTTGCAACAAATTTACCAGCAGATTGCACATACTGTACAAATTTGTATATTAGTGGAGCTCCCTCTCGGTGAGGACTATTTATTATTAACTGCAAAGAGATCTTTGATGGGGTGTTTAAAGCTTTCAGTTTGTGTGTAAAGTAGCTTGATTTGTCCATAACAATTGCTGTTTGAAATTCAAGTACAGCTTCTCTATAAGTAATTTCATCAGCGTCAAAGTAGTGTTACTGCCATTTCTATTCAATCCTTCTGCATTTCTGCTTAAGAACTCTCAAACTACTTGAGCATCAAGGAGCATATAGATGCACCCAGTTAGTTTCACCAAGTGAACTGGTGCAGTCCTATCAAGGGTTGTACTAAACCAGCCATTAAAGTCAACAGCCGCAAGTTTGGTGTCCTTGTGGAATGCGGATTCTCTTCTAGCCATAAGGTGCAACTCTCTTGACAGACTTTGCTCTAAGTTCGAGAGGATTCAGCTAGGGCATGGGCACAAGCTAGCTTTCTTTAAGGGCGATCTCGGCTGGAAATGAAAAGATAAGGCAAAATGGTCCGAACAGGTTACAGGGAAAGGAGCAGTCCATTTTATCAAATCATGGTTAGTATATATCACATTGAGCATATGCCCACTCTAGGTGTTGGAAAATCCACTATCTTTGAGAAGGCAAACTTGATCAGTGTATTATGAGGGTGACGGTGTCTCAGCCATTTCCAGGTGGCAGTTAATGTCTTCTAAAATAGTCAAATTACCTTTGTGCAGTAGAGGTTGCAATAAGGGGCCTAAAGATTGTATAACATTCAGTCTGTGCCCTGGAGGTATGTATGAAACAAACCCACAAACGAACTCACAGCATTAAGTTCAAAGTAGCCTCACGGTAGGGGGAATCCAGCATGGAAATTGGGCCTCTGAACGTGCCTCTAAAGTCTAACAATGGCCCCCTCTATCTTATTAGCCCTATCCTGTCGAAGTACACCATGTCCTGTCACGATTGCTATAGCAGTCAGGGCTAGACGAATCGTGTAACCAAGTTTCGGTCAGGAAAACAATCCCTGCTTTATGAGTTCGGACAAGAATATTTGGGAACCCAACGATCTCTCCCATCAGGCTCAGGACTGGGTGACACTGGGGACAATGTATGCCAAACGGAACATAGCAAAATATTGGGGGTCAAGGGTGGTACCTGTGATTACTGATTGGTGTAGGGATCTTGATGTAGCAATGTTGGCGGAGCCAGTGGTGTACCTGAACAGGGGTTGTCTCCGGAAATGGGGCAAAATCTGGGGATCTTTGAATAAATACAGGGTTTTTTGTGTGATCCACCTTTGTCGGATGGGGAGGAGGATTCTGAATAAGGGAGAAGGGAGTTCGAGGAGGTCCAATTCTGGGCCAACGTTCCCACGAGTCTGGTCTTTGCAATTGCATCTTTATGTGTGTGATCTAAAATTAGGTATTGACACTGTTGTATACAATGCCGATCGTAAGCAATGTATGTACTTGTATGCCTTTTACGTGCCCTGCTCTTGTTCTTAATAAAAACAAATTAAACATTGTGGTCACCAGTCGGAAAAAAACCAAACACTTTTTCACCAAATGTTGCATGCTGGGGAGAAAGCAATTACTGACTTCCTTTTTAACATCCTTCAAACCTGGAATAAGAGTGGAAATACTACAGGTTATAATAGGATCCGAAGTCCCCTTCTACCCACATTCCAGTGGCATAACAAAAGGCCGGCGGGGAGGGGTGTGGGGGTGGGGGCGGCGACCAAGGGGCTTGGCTTCTACTTTGAAGAGATCTGGGTGGCATCCATTGTTCTTTTGCTTACTGTGCCACCCCAGTTTGGGCCCAGCCATCTGCAAATGAGTCATGACCCTGCTCCTCATGGGAACAGTCAAGCCCGAATGGCCAGATAAGGCCCTCCCTGGACAAGTATCCTGTGACCAGTTTTTCCAAGGTTATGCCCAGACGTGGGTCCCTTGCTCGCTGTGCCAGTGAATTCAAGCTACCCTGATGAGGGGTGGGATTTTCGCCCGGCACTGGACTTAAAGAAAATGAACACATGCATCCTGTACCACAGATTTAAGATGGTTATTCCTAGAGTGTCTTCAGGAATGTTTCGAGTGTCAATAGATCTTCTAGAGGTTTATGTGCAAATTCCCATCAACCAGGAGTTCCAAAGGTACCCAAACTTCTGTGCTGTAGGATTACATCTCTAATTCAGGGTACTTCCATTCGGTCTGACCTCAGCTCAAAGAGTGTTAAAAAAAAAGTACTCACTCCGCTGGTGGGTAATTACATGCTTTGCCTCATCTGAAGAATGGTCAATGTTTGCTTCTTTCTCCACGGAGAAGCAGTTCAACTGATTTTGGAGACCCGGACAAAGAATGGGTTTCCCTCGAACAAAAATGGCACCTTGTACCAGTACAAAGCCTGCTCTTCATAGAAATCTTGTTCAGAACAGATCTGGGTTTTGATTTTCATCACCAAGCATGAGGTAAAAAAAGAACTGATGTCAATTCTTCTTCGGTGCCAACAGAATCATGGCTGCTACCTTCCTTCTTGTCTCTTGGGCATGCCTACACCTCTATTCTCTTGTAAACCATCTGCTGACTCACTCAGACCCATTCTTGAAAAACCATGGCAAAATGGTTCCAGTCTCCCAAAATTAGTCAATAAAACTACAGTGGTGGTTAAAACCTTCTCAATTGGCTAGGGGTTTTCATTGGTCTCCATCTCATTCTGCGGTAATGCCTAGCGCGGCCCATCTCCGCCTCCAAGCACTCCCGGGGAGCATATAGGGTCTCATAGTACAAGGCAAAGCTACCAGCTATCACAGCAGGCTCTAAGAGCGGCTCCCCATCCGGGGCGACTATCTGGGGCAACGGCTGGGCATGCACGATGCCCTGACATAAGCGGTGTAGCATCTTGCACGATTTATCGCCCCACTGATATATGCGGCTACGGGTAGCGAGCCAGGCTTGTCGGGCTTCGTCCAGCAACACTGAAGTGTATTGTTGTTGTTCCAGCACTAACTGGCGCCGCGCCTGTCCGCCGTCCTCTCCCCGACCTCTGAGCTCTAGATCCTCTAATTCTGCCTCACGCCGCACAAGGTCCCTACGCTTTTCCCTCCGAGCTGCCGCGCACCACGAGATATTGATTCCCCGCAGCGTGGGCTTCATGGCTTCCCACAGCACCGCCGGGGACTCCACCGTGCCCTCGTTCGTGGACAGATAGTACGCAAGTTCGCGAGTGATGTGAGCACGGTAAGGGCCCTGCATTAGTTGCCAAGGCGACATACGCCACCTGAACGGCTGCCTAGCGCGGCCCGTGTCCAGAACAACATAGACCGGGGAGTGATCGGACAGTGCCCGTGGTAGTATCTCAGCTGACAGGATCTTATTGGCCATTACCCGCGGAACAAAAATGTAGTCCAGCCTCGAGAACGAGTCTCGGGCCGAGGAATAGTATGTGAATTCCCTGCGCGCCCCGTGTTTGTATCTCCAGGAGTCAACCCAGTCCAATCCTGTGGCCATTGCCCTCAACCTGGTTGCCTGCTCTCCCCTCACCTCGTCCCCACCAGCGCCAGCAGTGCTCAGCCACCTGTCACATGAAACATTCATGAAGTCGTTCCAGTCCTCCCCCCACCACAGACAGGGCAGTGGTCATATCGACCCAAAGAGATATCAACTTCTCCACCAGAGCCCATTGCAGGGGGGGGGCGGTGCATACACACTTCCAATGATCACCACCTCACCCCCAATCTCCCCTTGCACAAACACATACCTGCCCTGTGCATCTACCCATGTGCGTCTGAGACTAAAGGGGACCCTACGGTGTATAAGAATGGCCACTCCCGTGACCCCCTCGTGAAGCCCGAATGGAAGGCATGTGTGAAACCATTACGCTGCAAGCAGAGCGCCTTGGTGCCTAGCAGGTGGGTTTCTTGCAACAGGATATCAGTGCCCCTCTTCTTAGCCCAGGCGAATACTGCTCCCCTCTTCACCGTGTCCAGCATCCCTCTCACATTCCAACTCAACAGGCGTGTCCCGCAGGGACCTAGCTGTGATCCTCCACTATCCGACAACATTTGTAGAAAGAACTATGAGTAGTGTCAGGCCTGCAGAAGTGGCAATTTCCAACATAGGACGAAAGCAGCAAATTGCGCGCAAGCCCCCTCCCTTGAACCAAAACAGTCACAAACCCCTTCAACTTCCCCACCCCTCCCCCCACCCCGCACCTCCCAAACATGGAAGCACCTGTCGTGGTCGGAGCGTGGTCTCGGCCCCAACAGGGAGCACAGGAGCACCTCCTCCAATGTATCCCCAAGTCACAGCCCATATAGAACTAGGCTGTCGTCCCTTCCTACACCCTGAGCAAGCGTGGCATCCAGCCAAGCCAGAAGCCCCGGTCAAGCAAGCAAAGTTTGAAGCAAATGTCAGTTCCTCCTACTTTCAGGACACATTCTCCTGAGCCTCCTGCGGGCCCTTGTCTGGACGTGTCTTAGATCATGACCGCGAGTCACGACTCGAGCGGGATCTGCCACGGCGCTTTCGCTGCTTCTTGGGACCCCTACAAGAAGGGCCCCCGGCCGAGGAGTCTGATTCTCCGCCCCCATCGTGTTGACGCGCACCTTGACAGTTTCATCCGTCCAGCGAAAGACGTCTTCCGGTGTGTCAAAGAAGAAGGTGCGGGACTGAAAGACGACCCGCAACCTTGCTGGATGAAGCAGAGCATATGGCAATTTTAAGCCCCGGAGGCGAACCTTGGCGGCAGTAAACGACTGTCTCTGTTGTTGGACCAGCTTTGTGTAATCCGGGAAAATAAGGATGTTGGAGTTTTCAAATGTCAGTTTGCCCTTTAGCCTCGCCTGTTTCAGAATGGCATCCCCGTCGGCATAGTTCAGTAATTTTGCAATCATCAGACGAGGGCGCTCTACCGGAGGGGGTTTCTGTGTCAGCGCCCGATGAGCCCTTTCCACCACAAAGCAGCGGGACAGAGTGTCGGCGGGCATCCAACCCTCCAGCCATTGCGTCAGGAAATGCTCCGCATGGCCCTTCTCGCAGTCCTCCGGAAAGCCTAAAAGGCGAAGGTTGCTGCGTCTGGCACGGCCCTCTGCATCCTCAGCCCTCGAGACCAGGTCTTTCTGTGTTCTTTCCAGGGCAACGACCCTCTTTTTTAGGGTAGTCACGTCGTCTTCGACAGCAGATCTGCACGTTTCGGCGCCTGTTATGCGTTCCACGGCATTGCGCAAGTCCTGCCGGAGGAGCATAACATCCGAGCCCACCGCCCCGTTTTTAGCATCCAGGACATCTCTGGACTGCGTGATCGCAGCCATGAGCGCAGCATTATCGGGCACCTGAACCTGCGCTCCTTTAGCGCCAGCAGCTTCGGTAAATTTGTCTATGGGACCCTGTTTGCCTTGCGTTCCCCGCGTCATGATGTCTTCGGGGAGGGAGGCCCCTTTCCGGCCTACGCCCTCACCGATATCTCCACCGACACTGCCCGGCACAGTCGCTCACCTCTAGCTGCCCGTCAGTTGGGGGATGGTGCCGGCCTGCAAGCCCTTGTCTCCGACTGTAGATAGTAGCGCCGCTCCCGGCCAGCTCCCAAACATATCCTGCTGGTAGCCACAGCCTCACGATGCATCGCCGGCAAGGAGGCCACTGCACGGGCCGCTCCCCCAGTAGTGTTCACCGGGGACCGATCCGGCCCCCGATAGGCCTGCATTAGCCCCTCTCACCGCTGGACACTGCTCCACTCCCCACGGGGCCAGGGCCTCAAGGACCAGATGGGGTGGCGCCCCGAGTGATGAGGAGCCCGGGGCCCGACCCGACCCCCGATATGCAAAGCTGCCCAGCAACCACCCCGCACGGCACTCCGCCGGACCAGGACTGACCTGGACCCGGGCCACAGCCTATGTGCTCGGGGCGGCCACCCTCATGGCAGAAGCGGGCTCCGCGATGCAGCGCCGACCTCTTCCCAAGCCAAGATGGCGGCCGCTCTCTCCGGCAGTTCTCGTCGCCGATGTCTGCCACAGATGCACCACGGCCCCGTCTCCTGCCGCGTCGCCGATCGGGGAGTACTGCCCCAGTATCTCCAAAGTGTAGTGCGGCCGGAGCCTCTCCAGCCCTCGGCGCGGCCCTCCTTGCCAGTCGGTGTGCGCCGGAACGAGGCCCAGAGTAGGCCGCGTCGGAACGCCTGTCACGCGGTCTCCCACCGAATCTTCTCTCCGCCCCAGGAGCGGATTCCGTGCGCCCAGACGCAGTCCCCCGATTGCTCCGGAACCAGGATACACACAGCGTCGCAGGGAACTGCAACAGATGACCGGGGCCAGGATATTGCGGTAGGATTGTTGAAGGCTGGTCGGAGGTCCGGCTCTACACGACCGCCATGTTCGCTGGCCAAGCCACGCCCTCCAAACCTTGGAATTCTTGAGGGATGGTTTTCTTTGAGGGCTTGCCATACCTACCATTCTTAGTCAATGGGCAACCATCTGGTGACAGTATTTAGTCCTGTGATACCCATGCTGCTGGTCACCTCAAGAGCTTCATTTTGAAACGGCTGGTTCTTGAGATTTGCCTCTGCTTAATATTTTTCAAGAGGACCAATTTGAGACTCTGCAGTCAGTTTCTTTGAAAGCATCAACACTAAAGGTCTTCTTCATAGTTGCTATCGGCTTAGGGCGCATGCTAGGATAAATTGGGGATCTCCTTCCTTGTGACCCTTTCATTAGAAGACAAGGTGAGAATAAGACCTGACCCACTGTTTTTTTAAAAACAACCTCCGCTTTTATCTTCCTCAGGACTTCGTGCTCCCTGTATTTTTTACCTCTCTAACTTTGGAGCAAGAAGTGGAATTATTAAGATCCTCATAGCACCTTTTTCTCTTCAGTTGGATAGATCTGTTTCTTTCTGTAGGCCGGATTCTGTAGTAGGGGATCTCTGTGTATAGTCATAATCTAGTGAATAGTCCCGCCCATGTGCGTGGACCCCGGAGCAATCAAAAATAATCTCTAAAGTGTCGAAAAAATGCAGAACTGCACAGACACTTAAGAGAGAATTTAAAGACATATAATGCAGCCTATAAAAGGCTACACTGTCCAGTACTTCAGCTAGAAATTCCACCAAAAATCCACAAAAACAGCAAAGCCTGTCCAGATTTCCTTTGTCTTCAGTACAAACCCCTCTGGAAGATAGAGAGGAAGACATGGACAGACAAGCCCCATAGGCTGCCATTATGTGGCTCAGAATAGGATACTGTGCCTTTAAGAGAACTTTCCAGAACTTCACAGTATCCCAGAATGCCTTGCAGGTCTCCCTTACTTTCAGTTCTTTTTTCTGGCTCCTGCAAGCAGGACCCTGGAGCATTGAGCTCTCCCTTTTCAAGGGGTTTGTTGGTGTTTTTTTCAACTTTTTCGATTTTGTGTACTTTTAAAGTACTTTGGTGACTTTCTTCTTGGTTATTTGCACCTAGGCTTCTCTGGCAGGACCCTGAAGGATAGACAGAAGATCAGGCTTCAGGGACTGGAGGAAAGGAGACAGAAGACGCAAGGTGGGTCTGGAGGGGCTTCATCTGCCCATGCTGAGGCCCCTGGGGCCTCCCCGGGGGCAGGAAGCCCAGCACACATCCCCATTCTCCGTCTGGGTCGGTGGCACCCCCCAAGACGTCGAGGGGGAGGTCCAAGGCCGGCTCCCCATCTCCCCAGGGCTCTGGGTCGAGAAAACGTCGCCCGTCGACGTAGAGGGACCTGCACAGGCCGCCGTCGAACACAGAGACCGTGTCATCGTCGCTGTCTTCGTCGTCGTCGAGGTCTCGGCGTCAACAGGATCGGCGTCGACGCTCGCCGCCGAGGCGATACCGTCGATCGCCGTCAAGACACAAGGCATCATCGTCGTCGAGGGGATCCTCGTCTTCGAGCCCGCCGTCGACGCAGAAGCACTCGCCGGCAAGACGGAAACGTTCGCCGTCGAGGCGTAGGAGGTCGAGGTCGACGTCGAGACGCACTAAGGCGTCGTCGAGGCGCAAGAGATCGCCGTCAAGACACAGAGGGTCGTCGTCGAGGTGGTCCGTGTCGACGTCGAGACACGGCAGCCGCTCGACGCCGAAGAGGAAGAGGCGGTTGACGCCGAAGGGTCGCTCGACGTCGAGGCACCGACGGTCGACTCCTGAACACCGGTCGGTGGCGCCGAAGGATCGTACTGCACGGCCTAGGGCTGAGGGGGGCACCCCTCAACCCAGGAAGGACGGTGGGTCACCGGGATCGGTGTACTCTGAGGTGTATACTCCAAAGAAGTCTACTCCACCTCCTCCTCAGCTACCTAGAGGCCCGCGTCTGAGGGATCCTACCCCTCCTCCTTTGCCTCCTCTGCCTGACAAGCCGCCACCGGTTCCGCCAAGGTCGGTCTCACTGCCAGATCTCCTGACCCCTCCTAAGAAGACTCCGAAGTCCAAGGAACCACGTCAGCCCAAGGCGGCCACCCCGGAGAAGCCGGTGGACCGTTCGAGGCCCAGGAGATCGAAGTCGCGCTCCAGGCGGAGGGAACGTTCGAGGAGTAGGCACAGGTCCTCCACCCGTTCCAGACGGCACCGTAGGAGACACAGATCCAGGACCTATACGTCATCTGGGACCCGCTCCTATTCCCCTACTCTGTCCGATTCACCGGAGACTAGGGTGTCTCCTATCGATGACATCGGCACGTTCCAGGAGGTTCTCCTGAGGGGGGCCGCAAAGTTGGGTATCACGGTGACGGCCCCTACACCTATGACGTCCGTGATATTCGAGACTTTGCACAAGAAGCACCTGTCTCGCCCTCTGTTGCCCTTGGTTCCGGGTCTGGTCGAACCGGCACAGGAACTCTTTCTTACGCCGGCAGTGGTGAAGGCCGCCTCGTCTAGACTTTTGAAGAAATACAGGGCGCCGGACTCCGACCCTGCCTTCCTGAGGATGGACCCGGTCCCCGACTCAGTAATAGTTACGGCGGCCAGGAAACAGCACTCTACCTCCCCGTCCTCCACCGTGCCTCCGGACAAGGAGAGCCGCTGGATTGATTCAGCGGGAAGGAAGGCATGTGGGACTTCTTCCACCACGATGAAGGCTTCCAGCGACTCGGCATTACTGGGACGATATGACCGTGCGCTTTGGGATTCCATAGAGCAGTTCGCGGACCTTGTGCCGCGTGACAGGAGGGAGGACTTCATGGAAATTGTCAAGGAGGGGATGCTGGTCTCGAACCAGGCCATCAGTGCCGCAGCGGATATCTCCTTGTTGGCTGCACATGGCTACTGCCACGGTATCAACCAGCGCCGCCATGCCTGGCTCAGGCTTACGTCTCTCAAACCTGAGGCGCAACAGCGAGTGGCCAACCTGCCGTTTTCCGGGGACACGCTCTTCGGTAAACACGCAGATGACGAGATGGCCCGGATGAAGGCCGAGGCAGAAACCCTGACGGCGGTGGGCTTGGAGAAGCCCAAGGACAAGAAACCCTACCGCCAGTTCCAGCGGCGGTTCAGCTCGCAAGGGAAAGGTAGAGGACAGTCTTCGGGACAACAGCAGCAGTTCCGAAGACCTTTCCAAAAGCGTCAGAGGGGTAGAGGTGGACAGCAACCCTCTACCGCGAACAAGGGCCCGGCCGGGTCTCGACCCTGAGCGGTTACTTCCCCGTCATCCGTTACCCGCTCCGGTGGGGGGAAGCGTTCAATTCTTTCTGGCAGAGTGGAGAAAAATTACTCAGGACAAGTGGGTGCTGAATATTGTTTGCAATGGATACAGTCTTCGGTTCATCAGCCCTCCTCCAGCGATCCCTCCGGTCAGCTCGCAGTATCAACTGCGCGAGCTCCAGGCGGAGGGCGATATCCTGTTAAGGAAAAGGGCGATAGAAGACATACCTCTGTCTCAAAGAGGAAGAGGTCTGTACTCCCGGTTCTTTCTGGTTCGCAAAAAGGACAAGAACGAGTTCAGGCCCATTCTGGACTTGCGGCAGGCAAACAAGTGGATTCGCAGAGAAAAGTTTTGCATGCTGTCGTTGCATCAGATCTATCCTCAGTTGCAACAGGGGGACTGGCTTTGTGCCATAGACCTTCAGGATGCGTACTTCCACGTGCCCATCGCGCACAAGCACAGGAAGTTTCTGCGGTTCCAAGTCGGCACCAATCATTACCAATACACGGTGCTACCTTTCGGACTGAAATCTGCACCAAGGACGTTCTCGAAGTGCATGGCAGTGGTAGCGGCACACCTAAGGAAAGGCAAGGTGTTTGTCTACCCGTACCTGGACGATTGGTTGATCAAGGCCTCCTCCTTCTCAGAAGCCCAAGCGGACTTCCGGAAGACGTGCGTTCTCTTGAACAAGTTGAGGTTGCACATCAACATGTCCAAGTCGGTCCCGATCCCGGTCCAATGTATTCAATACTTGGGGGCCACCATCAATACGCTGTCAGCAAGCGTGTCTCCTTCGGAGGAGCGACGGAGATCAATCCTTCTGAAGGCTCAGGCTCTTATGACCGCTCCATCTACAACAGTGAGGACGGTGTCTTCTCTACTGGGGTCGATGGCCTCTTGTATCTTCCTCACTCCACATGCACGACTACACATGAGACCTCTGCAGGAGTGCCTGGAGGACCAATGGGACCAGAGGAGAGGATCGTGGGACGACAAGATACGACTGTCTCTGCATGCTCTTCAGTCTCTGACGTGGTGGTGTTAAGCGGAGAATCTCCTCAGAGGAGTTCCCTTCCACAAGGACATTCCTACTCAGCCGATTGTGACGGATGCTTCTCTCCAGGGCTGGGGAGCGCATTCGGGGGACTTACAGATCCAAGGCACGTGGTCTCCGACGGAGTCCACGTATCACATCAATTTCCTGGAACTCAGAGCTGTTCACTTGGCACTGAAAGCCTTTCATCCGTCCTTCCGGACCAACTCTCTGCTTGTGCAGACGGACAATACGACCACGATGTATTACCTCAACAAGCAGGGGGGGTCGAGATCGCGCACCCTGTCTCGGGAGGCGCAGACGATCTGGCACTGGCTTCTGGCGAGAGGATTGACGATAACGGCTACCCATCTGCCAGGTGTGCAGAATGTTCAGGCGGACGCACTGAGCAGGCTGATTCAGGAAAACCACGAGTGGGTCATAAACGACGACGTGCTAGGAGAAGTCTTCGCACGGTGGGGGACTCCAGACGTAGATCTGTTCGCCACCGCCGAAAACAGCAAATGCCGAGACTTCGCCTCCAGGTACTACCAGCAAGGGACGCTGGGGAATGCACTTTGGATCAACTGGTCGAACAGCTTTGTTTACGCGTTTACGCCCATTCCTCTGATTCCGGCGGTGCTCATCAAGCTGTCCCGGTCCAGGGCGCGGATGATACTGATTGCCCCGGAATGGCCCAGACAGTGGTGGTTCACGGACCTTCTACATCGGTCCCTCCTTCCACACATTCGGTTGCCGTGCAGGCCGGACCTTCTTACGAAGTTCGGGGGGCAGATGGTGCACCCCAACCTCTCATCCTTGAGTTTGGCAGCATGGCTCCTGAAGTAGTGCAATATGGCCATTTGAATCTACCAGACGATTGCATGGACATACTGAAGGAGTCTAAGAGGCCCTCCACTCGGACGTCGTACGCCTACAAGTGGAAGAGGTTTTGTATCTGGTGTGTGTCCAGGAACTTCGATCCTACGACGTGCAAGGAAGATGTCATCCTTCCCTACCTTCTACATTTGGCGCGATCTGGCCTTAATGTTCACTCTATTAGGGTTCATCTCGCTGCATTGACTGCCTACAGGAAAAGCCCTTCACAGACTTCCTTCTTTCAGATCCCTGTGATCAAAGACTTTTTGGAAGGCTTGAAGAAAGTGTTCCCTCCTGTCAGGCTTCCTTCGCCTTCATGGGAATTGAATGTGGTGCTGTCCAGTTTGATGAAGGAGCCTTTTGAACCCATTCATAAGGCTTCGTTGCAGCACCTGTCCTGGAAGGCGGCGTTCCTCGTGGCCATTACATCGGCCCGCAGGGTGAGTGAAATTCAGGCGTTGTGTTGTAATGAACCTTATACTGTATTTCATGCTGCTAAGGTTGTTATGCGTACTCACCCTAAGTTTCTTCCCAGTGTTATTTCTGACTTTCATGTCAACCAGACGATAACTTTGCCCACGTTTTTTCAGAATCCTTCGTCTCCAGCAGAAAGGTCCTTACATTCCCTGGATGTTCGGAGGGTGTTGAAATTCTATCTGGATAAGACTAAAGATATTCGTAGGTCAGACCAATTGTTTATCAATTACGGATCAGTCAGGACGGGTCTTGCGACCTCTAAGCAGTCCATTTCTAGGTGGATTGTGTCCTGCATACAACTATGCTACCAGAAAGCTAATAAGACCTTAGGAGGTAAGCCTAAGGCTCATTCCACCAGGGGCAAAGCTGCCACGACAGCCTTGCTCCGTAATGTGCCGATTGCAGAAATTTGCAAGGCCGCCACTTGGAAGTCAGGTCAGACCTTTGCTAAGCATTACTGTCTGGACGCTGATGCCAGAGCAGATGCTCAGGTTGGCCAGGCTTCGCTGCGGAATTTGTTCGCACAATAGTGGTGTTGGTTTCTTCTCTCCACCGCCGCTTTGGTGTGGGGATGGGCTTGCCATTCTATTCACTAGATTATGACTATACACAGAGATCCCCTACTACAGAAGGAGTAGTTTATTTTCTGTAACTCCAGTTCTGTAGTAGGGGTATCTCTGTTATATTCATAAGCGCCCGCCCTCCTCCCCGGTGGAGAGATGTTCATGTAAAGAATGCTACAGGTCGGGCGTGTTACGCCTTCAAAAAGAGCTGAAAGTAAGGGAGACCTGCAAGGCATTCTGGGATACTGTGAAGTTCTGGAAAGTTCTCTTAAAGGCACAGTATCCTATTCTGAGCCACATAATGGCAGCCTATGGGGCTTGTCTGTCCATGTCTTCCTCTCTATCTTCCAGAGGGGTTTGTACTGAAGACAAAGGAAATCTGGACAGGCTTTGCTGTTTTTGTGGATTTTTGGTGGAATTTCTAGCTGAAGTACTGGACAGTGTAGCCTTTTATAGGCTGCATTATATGTCTTTAAGTTCTCTCTTAAGTGTCTGTGCAGTTCTGCATTTTTTCGACACTTTAGAGATTATTTTTGATTGCTCCGGGGTCCACGCACATAAGCGGGACTTTTCACTAGATTATGACTATAACAGAGATACCCCTACTACAGAACTGGAGTTACAGAAAAGAAACTACTCCCTCTTTGTTACTCACCTTTGGGTTAGCAAACATAGGTCATTGGCCTTCTACGTCCAATTTAAGTAGATAGTATAAATGGCTATCCCTTTGGTTTATTTTAAAGTAGTGGTTACTCTTCTTTCTTCTATTCAAGGTCGCTGTTCCAGACGTATTGCTTCCAACTGGGCAGTCAATAAGGAAGCTTCCCTTAATGACCTTTGAGCGGCAGCTCTATGGGCCTCTCATAATAGATTCAGATCTTATAATAAGTTGCGTACAGGGAAGGTAGTTTCTTCTTCTGGTACAGCAGTGCTGGTGGCAAATGTGGTCACTGCCATATTTTGGGTTAATACATTTTCACTGGGTGGAGCACAATCTGGTATCTCACGTATTAATATAAGAACTATTCAAATTGTGAATACCGTAATATTTTTGTATATGCTCATTGATTAAAGGACCGGGACGAGGTAGATACGGTCTGAATTGTTTACCTGTATCCAATACTCGGTCATAGTCTTCCTGGACAACCATTTTGGATCTCCAACTGAGTAAATGGGGACAGAACTATGATGACTGTCTGCAAAATGTTTGTACGTAGCTTAGGCATCCAAGATGTATTAAACCAGATGCTCGTGGAAAGACCGAAGAGTGGAAATATGAAGAAAAAAACCTGATATTTAGATTACTTCCCAAGGCACCTGGTCATAAAGCAATGATTGCAGTGTCCAGCCTAATAATAGAATGGATTGTGGCTGTCCATGTTGAAGAATAGACAAATCCTGTTCCATTATATCTATAGCAGAAGACAATGAAATTCAAGATGAAAGTGTGGTCATATCATTGTCGACCACTGCCAAAGCCTTCTCTAGGTTAACACTGTCAATCTCTCAGCAGCCTCTTACTGGGAGATTTTCCATACCTCGTAGTAAATAGCTTACAAGAAGCGCTTTTTTACGTGGCTTCTGGGGCCCTTACAACAAATCCCTAAGATCCATGTCATTTGAGAGGAAGGACAAGAGTTGTTTCACCTGGACAGTGTGGAGGTTTTTAGCCACTCTAGGCATAACTTCCCAACACTGTAAGATGTCACCAACCCTAAGTGTTCTCTTTGTACATAGCGTTGGTCAGGCCTATGGATACTAAACCCCTAGTTGGTACCCCTGAATTATGACTGACATCTATTTGTGTTGATAGGCCAAACCAAAGAATTTTTTGCATTTATATGTTGGCTGATATATAATCTGAGAAAGCTACAAATAAGATTTGGTAACAATATTGTGTGATTGGTATTAGTAAAAAATAAGACTCTGGGCACCTACAAAATAATATTACCCAATCAGGGTTACTTGTGGGACCTCCCTGTTTTTTCATCTATTCTCCCCTGTCCCAGAACTGACAGATAAGGGGGCCTCCTCCATTTTTCTTTGTTTTACCCAGCTAGTAAGCTGAGGAGGTACGTTCGAGACACACACACCTCACACACCATACACATCTCCATTGTAGTATTCCCAACGCCCCATTCTTGGTCCTTCACAATCTAGCAGTAGGGAACATGGAAGGTTTTAAAGTACTCAGCTATACAGAGGACCACTTTAATAAGATCATCAACGGGCCCCCTGTTAAAAACATCTCCGCCGTCTGCTTGCATAAGTCAGACGAAGAACAGTGGCGAGCCCTGTGGAACTTAAAAAAGAAGGTAGTTAGAGCGGAGCTACATGCAGAATTCCTAGTGGAATACTGCAAAAAAGGAGTGATTCCCAAAGGTCTTCAGGAGGTAAATGAACCAGGGATTTTTATAAATAATAGAAAATTCATAGAGAACTGGACATTGGTAGCCAACCGCTGCAGTCGGGACTGGATCCTCCTTATCATCGAGACTGCCCATGAAGTACTAGTAGTGGAACGCAAAGAAATAGAAGATCAGGAAGCCCAACTAAAAGGTAGCCTGTACTACTAGAAGCAAAACAAAAACTAGAGGAAATAAAGAAGGATATATCAGGGTACACTGACTATTTAATGAACAAAAAGAGCAATAAACTACGCAAGGACATAGCAAACTACAACCCTGAATATGTCTACCCATATTTACAGAAGGACTTCTATGAGAGAAGTAAAGAGAATTACCCACAGCGTAGACCATGGCAGAATCCACCTCGCACTTTCCAAAAAAGAAAAGTCAGGTTCTTTGATACTTCTTACACCAGTTCCGAATCTGAGGGAGAACAACAGAATGAGAGTAGAAACATGAGGGATAGAGAAACACCAAACACTCCAAATCACAACCTTCTTCCTTTTTTGGAACAGCGCCAACAAAATCAAGTTCCGCCGAAAGGGAGAGGCAGAGGACGAGGGAATTATAATACGACACCACAATTCCTACGACGTCCAAACACACGCAGCCAGAAACAATGGGATTAGCCAATCACAACAAAGCCCCCATTATTAACCTCTCCAAAACCCCACTCACGGCTCAACAAATCACACTGTTAGAAAAAGGCTTAGGGTATGCAATCTCCTCCAACGTTGACAGATATTCTTTAGAAAGAGACCTTCAAAGCTTCTTTAGGAAAATCAGGCTAGCAATCTACTTTGAGGGAAAAGAACGACATCCTAGCAAAAATAAATCAGGGCTAAAAAATAAGTCAGTTTGGAAACCCAGTGTCAACATGATCCCGAAAGACATAGAAGCTTTCGAGCGGAGCGTGGACAAAAGGATAGATGACCTACTGAGACATAAGCACTGGATCAATCATAATCTTAGTAAAGATGAGACATTAGCCCTCAAGACTTTGCAGAACAACACCGAACTGACTATCAAACCGGCAGATAAGGGGGGTGGCATTGTAGTAATGGACACCCCCGACTACAACAATAGGATGCTCAACTTACTTAGTAACAAGGAACACTATAAACCTGCCAATATGGATGAATGGACATCCCTCAAATCATCCATATCTACCCTCCTCAAGCAAGCTAAAGATGATGATATCATTTGTGATGAGGAATACTCTTTCCTCAACAATCAAGATCCCGTTATCCCTGCCCTCTACGGACTCCCAAAAGTCCATAAGGACATTTTGAACCCTCCCATGAGGCCCATTGTGTCTAGCATTGGGTCTCTGACAGAACCGCTTAGCAAATATGTAGATGTTTTTCTACAACCCCTTGTTACCAGCCAAAAAGCGTTTATTAAAGACACAGCAGATATTATCAACAAATTAGAAGGCCTAGAATTCGACCCAGAGTCCCAGCTTCTTGTCACACTAGACATAGATTTAGAAAAAGGGGGTGGTGATGAACAGAGTGTCTGAGTTAAACAGACCACTCTTACCCAGTCCAAAGATCAGGGCTTGATCCATCACCGTTATTTATCTCACTGCCCCATCCCAGCTCAGAACCTGGCTATATGCAAATCAGTCTGTCCCTGGCCCAGTGCATCATGGGAACAGGGCAGACTAAACTACCAAGCCAATTCTTCACCAGAAAGGAGACAAGCTACCGGGGACCGGTTTCTGGCATTTCAGCCTTCTTCGGCCCGGCTTGCTTGAATCCTGATGGAGCAGTGAGAAAGGGACTCATGTCTGAGTATACCCTGCCACACCTATAGTGGCCAAAAACGATTTAGAAAAAGGGGTGGTGATGAACAGAGTGTCTGAGTTAAACAGACCACTCTTACCCAGTCCAAAGATCAGGGCTTGATCCATCACCGTTATCTCACTGCCCCATCCCAGCTCAGAACCTGGCTATATGACATAGAAGCACTTTATACTAATATACCACAGAACGCAACAATAGAAGTAATCACATCTATGCTTAATAATGAAGATCGAGACCTCAATGCCCACGAACTTATCATAGACTGCATTTCAGTGGTATTAAAAAACAATCTGTTTTTGTTTAACAACTATTCAGACAGACTAAGGGGACCAGCATGGGGGCCACCTGTGCCCCCAGTCTGGCCTGTCTTTACGTGTCAAACTTCGAAGAACATCATATATATAACACAGTATCACCATTCTATGAGAATATATCTATGTGGTCCCGCTACATAGATGATGTCTTTTTTATTTGGACGGGACCCGTAGAGACACTAAGAGAATTCATCGCATGGCTAAATCTCGGTGACCAAAACTTGAAGTTTACGTCCCACATCGATGACCATAGTACTGAATTTCTAGATATCATCATTAACAGTGGAACTCTTCACAAAACCAACGGACAGGAATACTATGCTGCACCATAAAAGCAACCACCCTCCCAGTCAAATAAATAATATCCCATTTGGTCAGTTCTTAAGACTGAAGAGAAACTGTACCACATCTCAGGATTTTGAAAAACATGCGGAGATTTTGAAAACTAAATTTCTGGAGCGAGGGTATCCAAAAAGACTAATAAGACACTCATACAAGCGTGCCAAATATTATAACCGCGAAAGTCTATTCCTGCCCAAAAATAACAAAGACTGCACCCCACAGCCAATTGCCTTTGTTACCAACTACAATGCAATCAGCAACAAACTAAAGAATATCATAAACAGAAACTGGCACCTTATCACTGATAAACAGCACAACACATTGCCCAAACCACGTTTCTCCTACCGGAGGAACCATACAATTAGGATTAGCTTAGTACATACGTACAGAGAAAATAAATCAGTAAGCCAGCCCTGCATCAACAATGCACCCCTACCTACAGGTACATTTCCCTGTTCAGGGTGTAACAACTGCAAAGACATCATTCGCCGCGACACTATTACCATCAAAAATGCCGTCATCAAACCCACCAGTTTCATGAATTGTCGCACCAAAAGTGTGATATACCTTATTACTTGCCCATGTAATTTGATTTACATAGGGGAAACCTCGAGAGAGGTACGGATCAGACTGAATGAACACAGGTCAGCCCTACGCACCAACAAGATAGGGGCCCCCCTAACTGAGCATTGGAAAACAGCTAAACACAAACTCAGTGACCTGCGCTGGTGCTGCGTAGAGCATGTAAGCCTCAACATCAGAGGTGGCAACCTAACACAGAAAAGAAAAAGACGTGAACAATTCTACATGTCTAAATGCAACAGTGTCCGCATTGGCTTAAACAGCAGAGAAGATTGGGAAAGAATAGTCTGATGTAAGAAAGCTAACTTATCCAGTATGTAACTATACATGGCACTCTAGGATAGATAATAGTCTCCCTTACTTGAGCACTTTAATATAAACAAACCAGTGTCTTGCACATTTAGTATTTAGTATTTATTATTATTTTTGTCTTAACCATTAACGAATATACCGTGAAGGAGAGAAATATACACTGTACTCGTTTTTTAAAAACCAGCGCCCAAATAGAACAGTAAGTTTTCTGTAAATTACATAACATTTCCATATGCATATTTGCCTCGTAATAACTGTAAAGATAACCCATCAAGGTAAACATAGTGGTTTAATACAGGACCGTATAAAAGAAAAATACACGGAATAGAAGGTAAACAGAGCTTATGGTCACGTGACCTCTGGAGAGCCTATCAACGCGTATCTAATTGCCGCCCAATCACCGGCCCCGGAACATAAAGCAGGTCCAGAATACTTCCTCTCCACATATCAAACGATTGCAGATTCCGGAAGCATCGCAGTAGTAGGAGCAGGGAGGCTGAATCACGAATTTACGGTAAGCAAAACGCGACCTACCACGCCGATTTAATGCGTGTAGCAAGATTTTCCCCTCCGCCTATTGACCTTAATGCTCAACCGCGACTATGTTTCTAAGTCCACCCGACCAGCCGCATTCGGCATCGGAAACGAACAAACAGCTTACTGCCTAGAATCCAAACAGAGAGCAGCCTACAGGGTTTCACGTACATCCGCGCTAGATCATACCCGACAAAAACTAGGAAACCTACTAGTTAGCGCGCTATGAGCAAGTGAGGTATTCTCGCGCTGGCATTTTGCTGACACTAACTATTATGTCACTACAAACGGCATTTAAACAAAACCAGTATAATTGTACAAGGTAAAATGGAACTCGACCGCATGTTGATTTATCACAGACTAAAGGCAATACCGCCAGGAAGGCACAAAATATAGTGTAGCTAAAATGTATATATGATAACAAAAGAACACTATTAGATGAGGTTACTATAGAATAATTTGCAGATTGGGGTTATTTTTATTACAAACTACCCCTCTTTCTACTTGCAGTGCAAGGAGTATCGTGCTAACATAAGGAAGCAACCTTTAACACAACGCCACTTGAAAAGGTCGTGTTAAGTTGGGGATCCAGTAATTCAAATTCTGGGTAAGTGAATATAATACAGCCCCTCTGGATCTTTGGGAATCACCCCTAAAATAGTGATGACAGCATTCTATTTCCATTCGTCTACAGCTCTACAGAAAACCCATATCGGTGGCTCCTACTACTAGAGCGTGCAATCACTTCATGAAATTACAAGGTAGTTGCACAATATATAGATTTATTACTTCACTATCTGCCAAATGTTTCATAAAGTATGTCTGATTAGACATTGACACAGGTTCTGTCACTATTATTTGCTCACAGGTACCACAATTACGTAACAGACATATGTCTATACCTGGTAATATGCAGCTTTGCTGAGACCCGAAAAGTGTATCTGGGCAGATAGTCCTCCATGATTTATCTGGATGACAGTTTTTGACAACAAAGGTAATCAGTTTAATAAAATGTTTTTCTACATCTGGCAGGAGATAAGAGTGAGCTACCATCTGCCTTAAAAACCAGAAAACAATGGTGATAGTCGTAGTATCTAATACGCTACAAGAACCTTAATCATATTACTAAGAATTTATTTTCCGATATCAGGGCAACCAATGCCAGCCGCAAAACATAGATTAAGTAAATCGAATACTGGTATCTACCAGTGGTGTGCCTTTCAGCAACTAATAAGTCTTTTACATATACCAATAACATTACCAAAATCTGAAAAATAGATTAGTGCCAACTGTAAATAGGGACAATGTGTTCTGTATCTCTAGATGACAGGAAATGGTTTAGGAATATATGGTCGTTGCAAAAAATGTCTTGTAAATGCATAAAATACTTGTAAACGCAAAAAAAGTAATTGTATGTTTCTTTTTAGAACTTGGTCCTGAAGAAGGTTTTAATTGTTTCTCCAAAACCGAAACGCCGCGTCGACCCCTGTTCTTGTGAACTTTTTAATCATGTATAAACTATTTGCTTAGTGTGTATACCAATGATTTTTAAATGTTTTTAAACTTGTTACAGTAAAAATTGTTTTTATTACCTGTGCTTTTTGCGATTTACATGTGACTCTGAAATAAACATACAATGTTATATTTTTCTAAAACCTAATGTCCTGTCCTCTTTAAGCTTGATAAACTCAAGGAGAGTATGAGTTTAGTAGGTATTAAATAAATCTGGAATTTTTTGCATTTATATGTTGGCTGATATATAATCTGAGAAAGCTACAAATAAGATTTGGTAACAATATTGTGTGATTGGTATTAGTAAAAAATAAGACTCTGGGCACCTACAAAATAATATTACCCAATCAGGGTTACTTGTGGGACCTCCCTGTTTTTTCATCGATAGGCCAAACCAACCATCTCTTTCAATTGGTATATGATGAATTGTAAGAACCATTGTGTAGTATAGCATCCAATGTATCCTCACTGTTTTGTCTGTAATTTTCCCAACCCTCAAAGTGTGTAAGCGAGGGAACCCAAGGTGTGTTCAAGTCCTGGATCTTGGCGAGCCCAAGACAGGTTGTCTGTTGCACTGTGTCGTTCAGGAAGATGATCTGATATTTTTATGGTATGAGGCATTCTCTAAATAAGGCCTCAGTTCCCCGAACTTGCCATTCTTTAGTCCCCCAGACAGTTTTAGTGCCTATAATGTCCTTCTAAAAGTCGAAACCCTGTGAAGACAGTTTGGAAATAAAAGAAGAGTATATCAGCTAGGTGTTGGTAAGCATATTTTTCTTTGCAAGTATTGGTGCAACCGTATAATAATAAGCGGTTGGTTCTGAAGGGTTAAAACCAGAAAAATAAGCAAACCTCTGTGCAAACATTCGTGAACTACCTTTCGGTGGTGCCGGGCAAAGTTCCCATTGATGGTATTTGAAAACATTACGTGGGATACTTGCTTTGAGCAAGAAATGGTGCCCATAGTGTTGGTAACACAACATGGTGTCAAAAGTAGATGTATCATCATATAATGTAACATTTGAAAATGCAGCAGATTATTCTAAATCAGACAGCACAGTATTTATAGTTGTTTCAAAGTCCCAATCATCTGAGAAAGTACTAGAGGAGATGATATCAAAGGAATTTTTAAATAAGTGTGGTATATTTAAAAGTTCAATAGGACCATATACATCATAAGAACCTCTGTCCCATACTATTCCTTCAGGAACTGGAACTGCTGTAATGTTTACAAAGGACAGGTCTCTCTGTTCATGGTGTGACGAAGCATGCGGTTTCAGGACCAAGTTCACATATTGTACTACAGAGAGTTCTGGGAGGTAATGTCCACTCAGGAGCAGGAAAAAGACAGTCACTACACCTATCCAGAGGACTAGGAACAGTAGACCAATTGCAATCCAGAGCTGTAGCCAAGGAGAAACACAGTAAGTCTTCTTCAGCCAATGGTTGAAATCACAAATGTGTTCTTTGTGGTGTAGTGGGGCTGAGCCTTGCAGTTATAGTGTTAAGTTAGCATGAGCTTATTAGAAGTTTAAACACCATTCTACCATTTGCTTTCTTTTGCACACGGCACACATGTTAGATATTGTTTCGAGTTGGACTGAGAGTTTTGCTTCACAGGGGAATAACTTATTTTTCTACATTGCTAGACTTGCTTTGTAAGCTTAGTCTGAACAGTGAGTGCCGAGGCCTTCAAGGTTATATCAACACTGTTGCTTTTGTTCGAACTGATCAGCGCACGTTCTAGACATAACATATATGTAGCTGTGGACAGCTCAGATACTGGCGCCTGTAATAATACACTGCGTAGGCATGATTGAACACACTTGGAGAACATTCGTATGCTGAGAGCTTGTGCAGAACTCAATGTGATTCACTCCTGCTAATCTCTGAGGTATGGGGTCGCCTATGGAAGCCTAAGAGACCTTCTTTAGTTATAAAATAACCTACTAGCAAGGGAGGGTGAAATATAGGTATATCTTTAACCTGTTTCCATTTAGCATTATAACATACTTTCTCCCTTTGTATTTTATGGAATATTAACTATGCTGACAATCTTCTTTCTTATCACAAGTCGCTTGTATTAGCTAAGATGCTGCACCTGAGATCACGGCGTTAAAATAAACATTTTAAACTTGCTTGTGTCTCCCTTTACTCCCTGTTCTGAACTGGTATGGAAGTAAAACGAAAGAGTGCTTATGTTTCCCACCTTACCCGAGTTATCCTAAGTCGCATGTTCTAGGTTGTCTAATCATTGGTGACTTTGCTATAGGGCGAAGAGCTAATGAGACACGGATGCTAGTCTGATAGGGGATGTTGGGTACTAAGGTGAGTTTTTGGTACATCCTAATTCACTGGGGTCCTGAGTCTCTGTGCACAGTTCTGTGACGGAGCAGAATCCCTGCAACATGGCACCCATACGTTGGTGGTCTTATGTCATGACACTTGAGTAGTGCTTATATCAGTCTTTAACCCCTTCACTTTTGTTTCCGGTTAACAGTGGTGACGGATAAACCTACCTATAGTTGAATAGGTCTTTTCAAGCTTGAATCTTTAAAAACGGTTTTTCTTTTGAATTACTACCCAGTTGTGCTACATTGTTTTGCATTGTACCTTTCTTAACTTTGTCGTTTTGGCTGACGTTGACATACCGCAGCATAGTCGCATTGCAGTCCGCAATCATTTGCAGGCTTATAACGTTGGATTGGAGGGCATGGCGGTTATTTTAGTGGCAAGTGCTGAGGTGGCTTACCCGTTTGAGATTTTCTACTCATGGGTGACATTTCCAGCTGTGGATGCGGCTACTCAGGTGTTTCACATTTACACTCACAGTCGTGCCGGGGGAATATGTTCCTTATAGGACACAGGAAAATCCGATTTCAGTTTGGCAGTACCAGATTTGGTTTAATGGCGCCCTTCCCCACAGTTTAACGGCGATTAGATTAGGTTCTTTGTCCATTCCAGGAGCTTCTTGGCCTATTTTGGCTGGATTTACCTCGCATCCTCATGCAGGGGTAGTCCCTGTTGCTGAGTTGAGGTCCCTATATATCTCCGCAATTGGAGTTGTTAGGGCCTTGGTTCAATATATTATCTGCAATTTCCAGGGCGGGCCCCTGGTGTTGCGGCGCTCCCAGCTGGACTGAGCAGGATGAAGCTTAGTCCCGTCATGGTTAATGCTGTTATGGGCAAGCGTCCCTAGGACAAGGATGATATGCCTTTCTGACTTGCCGAGAAATTTGACCAGCTGGAAGCAGTTTTTCCTAATTTGAGTCCTGTAGAAAAACACAGAATTCTTACAATTAGTTTGCCCAAGGACTTGGTACTGGAAGCCGGTGACTGCGAGTCATGGGGTAAAATCTTTGCGGCAGTGTACACGTGGTGCTTCGGCACTCCGTCAATTGCTGTTCTGCCTACTGTCATTAAACGTGTTCAAGATGAACACGGACCTGAGGCTGCGGTTGAATTGGGAATGAGCCTCGTTGGCTCGTTTGATGTAGTTTCCAATCTTGTCCTTTCTAATATAAAGGGGAATGCGGTGAACTTCCAAGTTTCTAATGCCTTGCACGATGTCCCCGATGCGATAAACCCCGACAGTTACCGAGAATTATTACGGCGGCTTATAAGACCATTTGCCGTAGTAGTTTGGGTGTCAAGCCCTTTTCTGCTAGAGATAAAAAACAGACTTGGGGGTCAAAGTCTGAAAAAGACCATCAACCCAAAGCTCCAAAGCAAAATTGGAACATAAACAAGAAACAGGGAAAACAACAACAGACACAGGAGTCCGGTCCCGCATCACCAGTGCCTGCGTCTACTGAGCGCTCGTATGACTTGCGCGACCGTGCTACGATTAAGTCATCTGGCCAGCAGAGCCACGACCAACCCTGCCCGAAAGACAGAAAAGGCAAGCAGCACGATTCTTGACAGAAAAGACCTAAGAAAAAGAAAGTTGCCGCTTTAACAGCGAGATATGCCACAGATAGTGAGAACGCAGCTTTGGAATCAGATTTGGGCGCTGACGCTGTTGGACAGCGCGGCGGAGATCACCATAGTGCGAGAAGCCCTGCGTCCACTACTGAAGGTGACAGCGACTGACAAATGCATGGTTGTTGAGACAGCTGATACTAGAGTAGCTCCCCCTGATAGGTTATTTAAAATTGACCTTTTATTTGAAGGTGACATACAACGTACCATAAAAGGGGTATTTTGGGAAAATCTCACAACTACATATGACATTTTGTTAGCGGAGGCTGACTGGCCCCCACCTTGTGTTCTCGCAGCTCCGAGAGGGGAGGAGTTATTCCTCCCTAGTTTCGCGCAATCAGTGTCAAAGGAGCATGCGCTGAATTTTGCAGAAGAGTGGGCTAAGGCCCTTGTGCCTGCATTGTACCGTACTCACTGTCGTTGGGATAAATTCTCCCCCCAACATGAGATTTCCTTGCGGTCTATGCCACAGCCCTACCTCAATATCCCATGCGGCGTGAAGCGAAAGCTTCAGTCGCAGAAATCCTTGAACAATTGGAATATCAAGGTGTGATTGCAACTTGTGTGTCTCCGATGAATAACCCTCTTTTTACCGTGACCAAACCTAATGGTTCTTACCGTTTGGTATTGCATTGCCGTACCGGTTCAGTACAGGATACCCACGGCTCTGCCCTGGTGGATGGTCTTATGCGTAAAAGGTTTCAAACCACACTTGACATATCCAAAGTTTTTTTTGCCCACAATCTATCTGAATTAAGTAGTCAATGGACCGCTTTCAACAGTGGTGGCACAAAGAAAAATTCAAACGTTTAGCAATGGGCTATAAGAATAGTCCAGGTGTGTTTGCTGCCCGTATAGTTTCTCTTTTAGAGAGAAACGACCCAGATACGTGTTCGTATGTGGATGACATTTATCTCACTGACGACAATATATGGGCGCATCTGTGCCGCGTTGACCGCATAATTTGTAATTTTGTGGACTTCAGTTACAAATTTAACTTTGCGAAGTGTCACATTGCAGAGTACACAGTGTTGAAGGTCGAGGATTGGCTCCTCACTTCTTGGAGAAATGCGCACAACTTCGCGCTACTACAACCCTGAAGAAATTACAATCCTTGCTGGGATTTTTGAATTTCGGGCGTACTTATATTCCCGAATATGCCCAGCCTATCAAGCCATGATATGCTTTGATACAACCAACTTTTACCAAATCATGCTGGCTGCCTGAACATTCGGCCATTTTGCAATCTTTGCAGGCTGATCTTCTAGAATCTAAATTCTTGCTGAATCGTGATAACCACATCAACCTGGTGATAAGGATCGTCCGTGGTTGGGTGGGTTTCACGTACCTTACTTTTAACGAAGGTGACACAGTACCGATCGCTTACAAGTCACACTTGTACACTTTGGCTGAAATGCGGTTTTCCACTATGGAAAAAGTTTTGAAAGCAGTGCAAATGGCGATTCTGGAGGAACGCGCACTGTCGCAGAGAAAGCGCATGTTGGTTGTTACCCCGTATCCTGCCTTGGAGGCAGTGACGAAAGCCAGTGTACCTAATTCTAAAGCTTTGCACCCGCGGTGGATACAATGGGCAACATCATTGATGTCTCCAGATGTCACATTCTTTTTTGATGCCTCCTTACGGTTGCAGGAGTATTTGCAATATGAATTTGTTCATCCTGCCCCTTTGACTATGCACCCTTTGGAGGATTTCCATTGTATCATTTACACTGATGGTTCTGCGCAAGTCGCGCATGGGTCTAAGCACGCGTACGTCTCAGCTTGCGCTATTGTGGTTGATACCATGGAGGGTGGAGAATTCAAGTCAGATGTCGTGCATACACAGACATTAGGGGACTATACCGCCCAGTTAGCGGAGCTCCGTGCTCTAATGCTTGCATTGGAGTACCCAGACACTGGTGTGACTACTCTTATTGTGAGTGCCTCCTACTACTGTGTCCAGTCATACAATGACAATCTGTTCTTTTGGACTCAGAACGACTATCGTGACTCCAAAGGTAGCCAAATAAAACACAAAATGATCTGGGTTCGAGTGGCTGAACTTAAAGAGCAACTGCCACTCGTGTATGTAATTCACACTCTTGGTCATCAGCATGTGGGAGTTCACGATGTGGGCAATAGTTTGGCCGATGAGGCCGCAAAGACAGCAGTTTCGACATCTTTGGATGCAGCAGTTACACGTTCCAAAAGTAAGATTGGTGATGACATCTTGGCAGCAATTGCCGCTACTGAGAAGGGAAGTAAATATCCTACTAGTTTTCCTTCAAAGTATTCTTATCATTTAAGTCCTGATAAAGTTCCTTATGTGAAAATACCAGACGTTGGTGACAGACTGATTCCCACCGCGGACCAGAGGTCAGCACTGATTACATCTGCCCACAAGGGTGTTGCGTCCGCTCATGCGGGCGTTTCGCCCACTGTATCTCAGTTACAACTTCGCTTTTGGTGGCAGGGAATGTATAAACAGACGAGTGATTATGTCCTTCAATGTGACATTTGTCAGCAGATCAAGCCTTCGTCTGCCCCAAACACAGTTGTACATTTCCAATAAACCACTTGGATGTGTTTATTTGGACCACTGTGGTCCTTTTTCTTCAGATACTGCGTATAAGTACATCTTAATTGCAGTTGATTCTTGCACGCGCTTTGTATGGGTGTGGCCCCACCGAAGTGCTGATTCACGAACTGTCATAAGAGATTTGCGTGTCTTTGTGGGAATTTTTGCGTGTGGCACCTTCCATTCGGACAAGGGTCCAGCGTTCGCCTCTAAGGCGTACAAGGATGCCATGAGTTCATGGGGGGGTCCAAGTCAAATTTTCGTCTCCATACTGACCTGAGGTTAATAGTATTGTGGAGTGGATGAACCGCGACTTAAAGCAATCATTGACAGCTACGGTTATAGGTACAGGTCGGAACTGGCTAGCCTATCTCAATAGCATACAGCGTGCACTTAATAATCTCCCTAGAAGGTCTATGTTTGTCCCGGACCTCGAAGGTCTAGACCAGGCGGCGACTGCTGCCCCTTTGACATAGATGAACATTGTAATGTTTTACAGAATCTACAAGAGATAGTCTTGCAAAGGAACACTTGCCCTCCACATCTGATGCTGCGTTGCAGCTTTCAGTAGTTGGCTGGCTACCCTGAGTTGGTGAACTGGTCCGAGAGAAGATCGAGAACAATAAAGAATTTGGTCCTTCATATCAAGCTCCAGTACCTGTACTTGGCGTGCAGGGCACAAGAACAGTCATTTTATCTCCACTTTCAGGTCGAAAGGAAAAAAGGTACATCTCCATTGACAATGTCAAATTACACAGAGTGGCCGATTCTTCTTAGTATGACACCTGCGGTCTCCTGTCCATCGATACTGAAAAATTCTGTTTTGGCTCCGGCTCCTAACAGGCCTGACGTTTGCCATCGAGATGCCTGCAATTTCAAGTCCCTTATTGAATACCCCACCTGATGCTCACCTTGATGAGACTGAGTATACTTACCCCACAGACTTGTCGTTGCCTGATTTACAAACATGTTTGGCCACTGAGTCCAGATTTTCATTTGACACTAACTCTACATCGAAGTCCCCTTCAAAACTTTCTGTTTTTGCAACATGGTTTAAAACACATTTTTGATTCCTCTTTGCACTTACATTTGGTTGGTACTTCAATTTTTTTGTTTGTTTAGGTCAATTGGATTTGTGGTTTATTTTTTCCGTCTTGTGAATGGACACTAGGTTGGAGAGAGCACTGTTAATGGAACATTGGCAGCCCATTCCTCATCACACAGATTGAAGAGAGACCTCAGTTTTGTGAACATTACTGCTTGGCCCGTCTTGGATGGGATTGTTTGGGATACTGTTAAATTTCAAATACATGGTCCCACAGAGGTTAGAAATGTCCTAAACGTACTAAGAGTTTCTATGGGGGATGAGGTTAAACAAAATATACACTCTGATGATTGGGATGTTCAAGCCGTAGAGGCTTTGTTTTCAGATTTGAAGTATTATGCTGCTTTTGAGGCTGAGGATTTATATTTAGATTCAGCTAATTATGGTGATTTGTTTTGTTATCAACACTATGGCAATCACTACCTGCATAAGGCAAACACAAGGAGGAATATGGTTAATTATACACAATGGGAACATTGCCCCGTTCCTGTGGAAGGCAGCTCAAATTCTCTTCTAAAGAGATTTACTGATTTCAATCAGTCAAATCCTAATGCATTTTATTTTAAGATGACCGAAAAGTTCTCTTCCAAAGTTAGAATGACCCATACACAATTATTATATTCCAAGTCCTTTCTTGACCAATTGGCTGTTGGGGGCTATGAACTGTAGAAAGATACTATTGATCTTAAATCTGTTTGGGGTTCTAAAAGTTGGCAATTGCAAGGCACAGAGGCTTTGCATCGTGCATGTCGCATCCCAAACCATATGTTGTTTTTGAATGATACTATTTCACAAACCACCTGCTTTGGATTGGCTACAACTAAAACATTAAATGCTCCTTTTCCAGAATTGGAAGAGTACCCCAGTTGGGTTAATAGTACCAGTATTTCTATTAGAGAATTACAGACCCTGTTACTGAATTTTACTTTTAACATATCCAGTTTGGATCCTAAGGGTTTGCTGTTGTGGCACAGAAGTGCAGATTCTTGCCAACATCGTTTTCTGGGTTTAGCCCCTGGCTACACACAGGTTAGGGTGGATCCCCGTTTAGTGAGTGACCATTCTGTAACTACCTATTCCGTAGGCAAGCTGTGTCAGAATTGGCTCAAGCACTCCACTTTAGCGTCAGTTAAGCTTAATTTGTCTCAATTGACCGACTATGTTGATCTGAATGACTGTCAAGGGCCCTGCTGCAGGCAGATCCAAAAGGTGATATATATGCTATTTACAACGAAGTTTGGAAACTGTCCCAGATTGAGGCTGCTTCCCGCTTAAGAGCTGTAGATAAAGCAAATTTAGAAAAGGTGCTTAAGAGCTGTAGATCAAGCAAATTTAGAAAAGGTGCTAGCCGTTGTAGATAACAGCATTAACGAGCTTTTTCCCCGCATTTACACATTAGAAAATATTGCTTCGTCTGTTGTTGATATTGTGCAAGAAGATGTCTCTGTTTTGTACCATGGGTAAAATCAATTGCATTACATTATGCAGTCTGCATGGACTTTACCAACGTTAAAGGCTGGGAAAGTGCCTTGAGTCTACATGAACACATCCTCATTATTTGACTGACAAACAGCAATTTATGTCTATGTTACATATTGAAAAGTTAGAACCTTTGCCGTTTTCTGTAGCCGAGAAACTCTGCTGTGTGGCTCTTACACGGGCTAATAACATAACCTTTCCCTCTGTTCAAGTTCGAGGCTTGCATGAAGTACTATGCTATAGGCAGGTATGAACCTCTGGGTACCGCTTATCTCCATGAAGCTTGGTCACTACCATTTACCTATAGGTGCCTGAGGGATAGGTTTATTTGAATGGTGAAGATTGCACAACAACACCTGATCACTCGTTAGTGTGTAGGAATATCCAATTGCATGGCTTGTGTAATCAGAATGCACCTAATTTGGCCAGTGTCTTAAAAGATACACCGACATCTGCTATCACACCCACATTCAGATTACTTGCAAACGTTAGTTATTTACTTTTAAATAATGAAGATTGTTGTGAGATGCTGGCTGGAATTCCTTACATCGTTACGGTCTCCCAACGTGTAGTTTGTTGTAAAAACGTAATGTTTCCTCCTCCACATGGGAAGCTGGATGTTTCCATCTGGCTGTCGATTCAGACCTTGAAGGCAGAGTTCAACAAGATGAGTCGAATAAGAGCTCTTTTGTCCCTGAAAGAAGTCACCCTTATTTCTGCCCGTGAAACATTTGTCCTTCACGTGGCCAGTACAGAAGTGCATGCTTATTAAATACCGATCTCCCCCGCATTTCGGGGAGTTAATTCACACTATCTTTAATGATTTTGCAGGCGAGCGCCCGTCTCAGACTGGGCCAGCGAGGATCCTGATGCCGGGCAAGGCACAACGGACTGTGAGTCTCTTCCTTGGGGAGCGCGGGGGCCTTCCAGTTGTCGGCTGCTGCCCTCCCCCCTCTTGTCATTCCCGACCCCCCCATGGCACTCTGGAGGTCGATATCTGCATATTGAAGTGACTGCTGGGTGGACAGCCCTTCGGGCCCAGTGAAGACGTGAGGCCGTGGTCTGGAGGCCTACAAGAACATGGCAGCCGGAGGTCGCGGGGACACTAACTGCAGGCTGGGTTGGTAAACAGCGCTGTCTGGGAAGAGCGCCCCAAGACTGACGGTGAGAACAAAGAGGAAATGCCAATATACTGCTGGCACTATATACGGGGCTGCCTACTACAAGTAGCCGTGGACGTGCGTGGGCTCCTGCCTCCCTTCCCCACACACAGCTGCACACCCAGCGGAGTGACGGGAGAGACCCATACAGCGCTCCCATATATGTGGCCTTGTGCTACGGGATTAAGGGAGAAAAGTAGCAACACCCTGACCGGCTCTTTACGTACACTGAGCACCATTGCAACCTCCTACTGCCGAATGCACAGCCGCTGCGACCTGGGGCGGAGCGTGGTGGCGGATACGGTGAGAGACTATCGCTCTTTAGCGGAGATACAGTACATATGGTGGAGTTTGTAATTGAGGCAGTGAAGATCGAGTGAGAGAGCTGTGGCGTGCTGGAGAGAAGAGCAGCCGCCACGTAAGGGCCTCTGAGGTGTTGTTGGGATCTGGAGTGGCGGCCATTACTGGGGCATTGCTGATATCTTGCTGTTGATCGAGTAGGGGCATTGACTGGAAGCGTAGCTGAACTACAGACCTCCCTGCCTGAGAGGCCTACTGAGTTGCACCGTCTGACTTACCCCGGATCTCATCTGAGTTGCAGACTGGTGCTGACCGGTGAGCGGAGAGCACTGTAAATTGTTACGAGCGGCCACTGGGATATATGTGACTTTTTCTTGGTGTGAGACGAGTGAAACAGTGCAGCTATGGGGCGCCCAGACAGAACCCAACCCAAATTGTCTTTCGACAAGAGATCGAAATCCAGCGATCCTCTGTCGGGGAGGGGGGAAGAAAGTCGGCGCGGAGTCAGCCGCAGGAGAGAGAATCGTCAGAGCAAGACATTCACAGTATATTGATGGCTATGGAAAAGAACCTACAAGGCAGGATCACTTCACTAGGTACTAAGATGGACGCACTTACGTACCGCATGGGCCGGTAGGCGGAACGGCTAGACAAACACCCCGAGCGCCTCGATATGTCAGAGCGCCGCATAGGTGAAGTGGAAGAGGTGCAGGCTACCCTATACTCAGAACACATGCAGCTCGGCAAGGTGATCTAACTCCTGCAAGACAAGGCCGAGGATTTGGAGGCACGGTCCCGTAGATGCAATATACGCATTAAAGGTTTGTCGGAAACCACGCAGACAGGGAACATGGAACTGTTTGTTGAAATGCTCTTGAAAAAACTGCTAGGGGAGTCGGCCTTCTCTGGGATGTTCGTCATTGAGAGAGCATATCGCACCCTGGGCCCGAGGCCAAAACACGTGGCACCCCCGCGCCCAATCATAGCCAAACTACTTAATTACAGGGACCGCGAGACGGCGTTGAAGCTCACCAGAGAGAAACAGCCGCTGACCTACGAGGGCTCCGCGCTCTCCCTTTTCCCCGACTTCACTGCGATGGTGCAGGAGGCGAGGCGACAGTTTGTGCCAATGAAACGTATACTTCGCGACATGGGTACGGACTATGCAATGCTATACCCTGCCAAGCTGCGAGTCAATCGACAGGGGAAGTCCATGATATTCACCGACCCGAGGGCACTCCAGAAAGCCCTTAAGGAATGGCGTAAGGAAGCGAGACACCCACAGGAGAGCGGATGGCCAGATGACTCTGTGGACGGCTCCCTGGGACACCAGGACTGAAGCTATGCTCCGAGCCTCGAGAAGGGGGAACGTTGGTCTTACGGTGCTGGGAATGGGTGCTGTATTGTCTTGAAATCTCGCTATTGATTCTGACGGTATTGGCCACTGCCTCCGTCTGCCCTTTGCCCTCTGCGCAACTACAAGATTTGAGTTCAGTGTATGCCCCAGGCGGGGTTGTTGATGGATTTGGCACCAGTGTTGCATCAATTGCCATTACCGTTGGGGTTGAGCAGGCGTGGGAGGGGCAGGAGGGGGGACTGCATGGTTGTTTCTTATGGCAGAGGGAGGGGAGTTTGTATGTTAGTTGTTAGCGCAGATGAGTCTTTTTGGCACGGACGCGTAGCGATATCTGCATTTGACACAGGCACGGACTGCGATACATGGTCAGCTATACACACAAAAGCCCCCGGCATGAGACAGGCTCACGCTGCTGACACGATTACACTGCTGACGTGGAACGTCAGGGGCCTGAACTACCACCGCAAGGTCAGGCGGGTCCTTCAATACCTCTAGGCACGCAATAGATATAGCACTACTGCAGGAGACTCACTTGCGCCCTGACAGCCTGACTCTACGCTGATGATGCGTATGGGGCTGCAGGACATTTGGAGGACTAGACACCCAACTCAGGGGGGATACACGCACTACTCAGCTCCGCATGATATTCACACTCGCATTGATTATTGGTAGTCTACCTCGCGTCTCCTCTCTCTGGTTCAGACGTGCACAACGCTGCCACACACCTATTCTGATCACTCCCCAGTTCTCATTACCATTAAAGCGCTGGCGAGACGTCCTCCCCCTTTTACCTGGTGCTTTCCCGCTTACTCGTTGATGGAGGACGCTCTCCGGGAAGAGCTAGCTGTTGCCATAGAGGAATTCTTCGACAAGAACGTTGGCTTGGTAGATTAGTTCTTGACAGTTTCGGAGGCATTTAAGGCATTTATACGTGGCGTGGCTATATCAAAGCATTTGGGTGTTCTTAAATCAATTAGGGACCGTCTATCATTGCTTGAAAACAGGCTCAGGGACATTGAGGCGCGACGTTTGTGAGATTCCAGCGCAGAGCTTCTTCAGGACTTAGCTCAAACGCTTCATGAATATCATGAGGAGGCGGATTCCGAGGTGAAACACTTGGGCAAGTATGCCATTGCGAGATCCTATGGGGAGGGAGAGCGCCCAGGAGCAGTATTAGCGCGACTGGCGAAGCAGCGTAGACATTGCGCGATGACGCCTGTGCTAAGATCCCCCCAGACTGGGGATCTTTTGCCAGATGAGCAGGTTGCGGATCGTTTCCAGGACTTTTATGCATCTCTGTACGCCTCTAGGTGGCCGACTCCGGAGGAACGTGTTCTGGATTATCTGACACATATCCAGCTGCCATGGCTGACCAACACTTGGTTTGGCCGTTTGAACGGAAGGAAGTAGTTTGGGCACTATCGTCGATGAGGGCTGGGAGCGCGCCAGGCTGTGATGGCTTAACTGTGTCATTCTACAAAACGTACTCTGATTTGCTGATTCCTGGATTATTGACACTAGTCGAGCAGATGCGGAGGCAGGGAAGATGCCACCCACGCCATTCTGATGGAGCCACCACCAGAGCTATGACAAAAGTTTCCAGATCCAATCTGGCACCTGGAGATGTTCAAAAGTTGATGAATCGGGAGGTAGGAATTGCAATCCGAATTTAACAATTCCAATCTGCATTCTTGAAGTTCAGATGGCCAGTGGAAGAAATAAAGCAAAGCCAAGTCACTGCTATATAGAAAGAAAACCTAAATAAAGAAGCCTTGGTTTGTCTGAAGTAGTAAGATAGTATCAAACATCACATTTACGCTGTTTTAGAATGGCAGAGACCAATCAGGTTATTGCATGAAAAAACAAGGCAAATAACATGGTTAGACACTGTACCACAGCTGGCGGACTACACTTTTCTGCTAATCAGTAGGCCACAATGGCAGTATAGGAGAGTGTGGCTTTTGAACCAAGCCACACGTATCCCTTCGCCATTTACTCCAGTAGTAGGGAAACTGAACTTCACACCTGCCATGGATGGGGCCTCCTTCTTGGAATAGACAAGTAAGGGATAACGAGGGTAGGTAAGATGCTTGTGAAAATCTCAGAAGAGGTTTGTGAGACCCCCCCAAAAGGTGTGAACATTTTCAGAAAGTGGTGAAACATACAATTATAGTTCGCTTAGACAGGGGTATTACATCAGTCAGTTAAACCAACGTTGCCCAAAACTTTAACTGCATGTGAAAAATGGCTCATTAGGAAAGATGGAGTTAATAAATGCTTACCTCGACGTATAAAAGTGCCTAGATATTCATAAAAAGAAAAAAATGTACAGCACAGAAAGAGATGGGAGGCTGAGTTGGGGTGTACATTCACAAAGAATGCAGACATATGTACAACCGCACATATCTCCTCTAGAAGCAGTGTAGAAAAAACGAAATAGTTCTATACTGGTAGTACACCCCATACAAATTGAATGAATGGGATAAACATAAATCACAGAAATGCTGGTGAGAATGTGGGGAGAATTGTACTTCAACCCATGTATATTATGGCAATAGAAAAGCAAATGTTGGTAGTGGTGTTTTCCAAATAGGAAAGGAACCGCACTATCACTTATTAATTTGTTTGAAAAAAGTCAATTGGGCTATTAATATACTCGACCACCTTTAGTTGAGGCGGAGTGCTATGTAGACCACTGTCACACTATCAAGAGTGACTATTACCAATCCACAGCATCGGTAAGACAGAGTATGCACAATAGGGTCACGTGAAGCACAATCCTAAGCAGATGTAAAACAAGTAATCTGCAATTACAAAAGTTGGGATAAACAGCTGCTCTTGTTGATTCTCTTTTATGAAGCCTTGTGAATAAAATGAACACACATGGACTATAGTTGGTTCTGTACCTTATCTGGAAAAAAAGTTTCATTGTTTATTTCAATTGGATTCTATCCAACTGTTTGTCCCAACTTTTGTAATTACATATTACTTGTTTTACATCTGCTTAGGATTGTGCTTCCCGTGACCCTATTGTGTATATTATGGCAATGCCTGAAGATACAAATGTTTTGAAAAGAACTCCTAGATGTAGTTGATGAAATGGTCCAGGCATCCATTCCAAGGTTACCAACATACACCGTATTGGGACTTCAAAACAATCAAACGTTTCTTCCTCCTCTGGATGCATAACAGCTGTCTGGAACTTAATTCTGATAAATCAGAAATGTTGGTGTTTGGTACACCTTCCACTGTCGATGCCATGAGACTTTGGCCTTCCGAGTTGGGCAGAGCAACCACCCCTTCAACTTTTGTGAGGAACCGGGCGGTCTCATTGGATACGGCGCTGTCTTTCATGTCCCAGGTGCAGAACACTGCTGCCATCAGTTTTGGGCATTTAAAATCATTAGAAAGTTCCTAAAATACCCTTCCAATGTCAGTCGGAAGAGTATTGCACACGCATTAATTACTTCCAGATTAGACTATGCTACCATACTCTATCTGGGAGTCTCTCTGGACCTGCAGCTCGGCTTGTTCTGAATATTTTAAAAAGAAACACCATTAGGCAAGGCCTAAAGCAACGTCACTGGTTGTCGGTTAAATCTAGAATCAAGTTTAAAACACTTATGGTTACGCAAAGAGCTTTTCATCAGAATTGTCCTCAGTATATTTAAGACAGGCTCAAAAAATATTTTCCTTCTAGGGCTCTTTGCTCAGCTAACCAAAATCTAGATCTGGTGGTAGATCTTTTAATTTTTTAGCTCCCAGTCTTTGGAATGCTTTACCATTATACCTTTGATCCATTCCGATCTAAAGTCTGTTTAAGGCCCAGCTGAAAACTTTACTGTTCCTAGAAGTGCTATTCTGTTTTTACTTTCATTACCGACATAGCGCCAAGACGATTCTAATGAAGCAGCAGTCGTGCTCTATACATTTTTCCTAATTCATGTATTAATTTATTCATTCTCCATTCCATGAGAGGCTGGCAAATGGTTTACTTTGTATCTCTTAAGACAAGGGATATCACATCGTTGTGGGGGGGAAAACGAAGACCCCATACATTATAGACTGGTTTAGTACTGAATGTGGGAAACATTAGGAATAGAAGAGGCTGACCATGTATCTTGAGAAGAAACTGGAATTTTAAGAGGTCGACAGGGCCCCCATCCTGAGATGGTTACAGTCTGATCTAGGGGAACTCCACTGTCTGAAATACCTCAAACTCTTGAGAATAATTCCAGGTACGCTCTTATAAAGGCAGGGGACATAACGTTTAAGAGGCAAGCACCAACTGTGAGCTGACAAAGGAAAACCAGATTATGCACTAAATAGGTGGAGATTTATACTTTGACGCCCTTCCTCTCACATGTATCCATAGCACTTGTTGCTATCAGTAATTGAGAAGGCACCGCTGTCCTCGCAGCCCATGCAAACTGAATCAATATTTGCACGTCCAGGGTGACTGGACTGCATCAGATGAGTTTAAACTTTTAAAATAGAATAGCTTATGAGCATATGTTTAAAAAGTCCTTGCTCAAAGTAACGGTGAAGGTTTCGCGTTACTTTGAATACTAGATTAGACTGGGTTTCTTCGTTTTCCGTAATTGCAGGTGCAGCTAAATGTATGTAGCGTACATTTGTTTCCATTTGCCAGACTAGTTAGTATTCAGATATCTCCAGATTCATCACCCCACGAGCCAGAGGTTAGTTAAACTTACTTTGAGCACAATAAGTAATAGATCTACAGCAGGCTGACACCTTTCTAAATCACGACTGAATCTGCAATAAAAAGAGTATGACTGCCGTCCCAAATTACATTTTCCAGAATCACTTGGTTACGAAAAGTACAATTTTCAGGCTACCTTCCTACATGTGGCACTGTAAATTTAGATTAAAAGATGACAACATATTTAATTTACTACACAGAACGTTTCTCGATGCGCAGTCACAAACATAGACGCACGTTTTCAGTTGGATCGGTGTACGGTTTAATTAAAGACAATACAAAAATAAACCGCTTACTTAGTTAAAGATCAACAAAGCAGAATTGCCTCTGCCAGATCAAAAGATCAAAGTTATGTTGCTTCACAAGTGCACTGTTGAGTAGAACAACATTTGCAGACACACATACCAACGACAGCTAGACTGGCATGACCCTGGGATCTTTGAAATACAAACACAGCAATAATAGCATTCTTTTCAATGTGAATAACTGAATAACCCACACACGCACTAAGACATTGTACACTGGCCAATGTGACATGGATTCAACAATACTCTCTAATACCACATCATTCTCAGCCCGTCAAGTATCACTTATAAGTCAAAACAAATATATCAACGGCAGTTTAACACACGTGTACTGGCTACAATCAAAAATATATAGTAGGGCTGGAACGAATATTGTCTACTTTATTGAAATGGACCATCCGGGACCAAGTAGTCGCGCTCTGAAGGGTGCTTGTGCGGTATGCAGCATTACATAAAGTATAATCTTTGTTTTATTGAGAGTCAAAGCAACTACCATATTTTTTTACGTGTATGTTAGATGCGTTGGCACCCAAGGCAGTTTCAACACAGCCCACCACATCTGTCACTGCCTCCACAACTCGCTTGGAGGCACACAGTCTTTCACAAATCTCCATAACGAAATTCAGTCTGACACTGGGTAGAAAAATACTACGATTTTAAAGCCAACATATTGCACGTTTTAAAACGTATCCATTCCTTGCCCAGTGGCCAGCACGGTTTTCTTGAAATACGTGGAGTACTGGGACACCTCTGTCCGCACGTGTGTTGAGCGCTTCACTCCACAATTGCTAAAAGTCTACATTTTGGTTTTATTTCACATATGAATTGCGGCCTCTACTGCACGCCGTAGTATTATCCCCGACTTGGTGGCAGTCCTTTTTTTCACCGGTTCAGGGAGCAGGAGCGTGGCCGGTCACCATTCCAGCTCCACCGGGTACTTCCCAGTCAGGCACGCGGTGCAGTGGCCCACGGAGCCCGCGTGCCCGTTGTTGGTGTTCAGGTCGTCGTCTTGCTTGTCCTTCACCGCTTTAATGCCTTGGCGCACTGCAGAGGTCAAGCCTTCGACAGATAGATAAACAACGCTGTTTGCCCCTGGAAAGGAACACAAGGCAGCCTTGAGACACACAAAGGACCAAATTGTACAGAAGAGATTTTAAAACTTGTTTATCTTTGTTTAGCTAGTGTTGAGGGAGCTAAGGCAGAGGCGCGAATTATGAACTGTCAGATCTGTGTGATAATACTTAGGTATACAAATGCAACTGAGTAATACAATATGCAGTGATTAATTGTGCACAAGACCTGGTTACAATAACTTTAAACGTATACACTTACCTATCTAGTTGTGCTTTATGAGCAAGACTGATTTGGAGTTATTCCTGGGCTTGATCTTTTTCGCTCACACAAGGAAAATCCTAAGCACATGCACAAAGTTTCTGAGATAGTGCTTTCACGTTCCGTGTATGAAAGATGGGTATAAAGTGTACTTGAATGGCAAAACTTCATCAATACCTAGTTACTTATGTTCAGTAACACCTTGTCTGATAGAAGATATCTAGCCGCAGACTCCTTACTTTAGAATTATCCCCAGGTGTAAGATTAGATCGGAAATTTTTCATGAGCAGTACCCCTGCACGCTGGTAGGTGGTGTGGTTCGGCTCCAAGTGGTGTCATCAGTGCTGGAAGGGACGTACGTGGTGTCTAAATAGAAGCTACCCCAGCATGCAGGCGTCCGTTTCTTTACACGACTTTCCATGCCAGGAGCTTGGAGCCATGAAGAACACGGACCACTGGTTTGGAAAACGAGAGCCCTGAAACGGTGAATCCCAATCACTAGAAATCCGTTTGATGAGTGCGCAGGGTGGGTGGGTCGGTAAGGAATCTGCGGCTAGATAGAGTCTCTACCAAATAAAGCGTTAACGAAGGCAAGTACCTTATTCATCTAATTGAGACTTCTAGCCACAGATTCCTTACCTTAGAATAGATATCCAGCAATACCTTCCTGGAGTTGGGTCTGCGAAACAATTTTGCATTAAAACGTCCTGCAGGACCGAACGGGCAAAGAGCCCATCCTGACGGACCTGAATATCCAGGCAGTAGCACTTGGTAAACATGTAGAGAGATGCTCACATTGCTGCCTGGCAGATATCCAGGAACGGAACTCTGCATGCCAATGCAGTGATCGCTGCCTTGGCTCTGGTGGAATGAGCATGAAAACCCTGACGGGGTTGCTTTTTGGCTAATGCGTAGCAGATTTTAATAGTCCGCTTTCTCCATGGAGAGTTGGTCACACACCCAGAACTCTTATGTACGGTCAAGGTAGAACAATAATGTTTTTTTTGGTCCAGTCATTGAAGTTGCTCCTCTTCCTTCGAAGGATGTGGAGTAATCACTTTGGCAAAAAAGAAGCTCTAGGACGAAGAACAAGCTTGTCTGGGCAGGTGTTCAGGTATGGAGGCTTGGATGACAAAGCCTGAAGCTTACTGACCCTCCAGGCAGATGTTATTGCCACCAGGGAGCGCACCTTATGAACGTCCGGACTAAATTAAGGTCCAACTGAGGCATGATGAAGGGTGAAGGAGGAAACCTGTTGCAAATCTTTCAAGAATCTATGTACAATAGAGGATTTGAAGAGGAATGACTGGTCAGGCAACCGCAAAAAGGCTGATATAGCAAAAAGCTAACCCTTTAAGGTGCCAAGAGAAGAGCCCTGCAGGGCAAAGGAAAGGATAACGAGGACGACCTGAGGGGGGAGGTGGGGGCAGAAATAGGATTAACCTGTTACTCGCACACCATGCCACAAACCTGCCCCAACGGCAGGCGTACACCGGGGATGCTTGGATACCAAGATAACATTGCAGACTTTAGGTAGTAGGCCGAAAGCTGTCAACTGTCCCCCCTTAATCTCCAAGCATGATGGCTGAGCAATGACAAGTTTGGGTGGAGAACCCTCCCCTGCTGCTGCGACAGAAGATCCTCCCGAAGGGGCAGTCTGATCGCAGGACCGATGGCCATGGTAAACAGCTAGGGATACAGAACTTTCCGAGCTCAGTCCGAAACCACAAGAAGACTTGGGCCCCGTCGTTCCCGATCTTCTTGAGAACTCTGGGCAGGAGTGGTGTGGGCAGAAAGACATACAGGAGGCCTGAGCTCCAATCGAGATGAAAATCAGCTCATGAGAGCTGCCTTGGAAACTCCAGCATGCAGAACTGCTGGCACTGCATGTTCTTGGCAATGGTGAACAGATCGAACCAAGGCACTCCCCACTGGTGAAAGAAACCTTTCACTACATTCGAATGGAGATGCCACTCGGGATTCGCTAGACACTGCCAGCCAGACTGCCTGGAGCTCCAGAGGTTTGATGTGGAGTCCAGGTTTCGCCGGAAACCACAGGCCTTTGATCTTCACATCTCCCAGATGGCTGCCCCATCCCAGGAGTGACACATGTGTCACCACTGTCATATCTGTCTAGGGAAAGGAGAGGAGTCTGCCGCTGACCTAATCACAGTTCGTAAACCACCACTACAGATCTTTTGCAGGTCCGTCCAAGACCTGGACCATGTTGGAGAGATTTCCCTGATGCTGCGCCAACTGGAACATCAGGTCCCGTTGCAGAGCCTGCATATGCCAGTGGGCATTGTCAAAATCAGGATGCAGGAGGCATGAGGCCCAGCAGCCTCAGAGTTAATCTCACAGAAATCCAGGATGGAGCCTGAAATATCGGTATCATAGCCTGACTATCCTGGACTCGTCGTTCAGGAGGATAGGCTCAAAACTGAACAGTCTCCAGAAGAGCCTTGATTAAAGGGAGCATATGAGAGAGTCAGGTGTGACTTTAGAACGTTGACAGTGAACCCCACGCATGCAGGAGACCCGCCATAGCCTGGAGGTGGGAGACGCCAGCCTGGGGTGAGCCCGCCCTCAACAGCCAGTGTTGAGCTAGGGGAAACCTGGCACCTCCGATCTCTGCAGGTGAGCTGCAACCAACGCCATCACCTTGGTGAACACCAGAGGGGCGCAGGTAAGCCCAAAAGGGAGCACAGAAAATTGCAAGCGTCCACCAGGTTGCAGGACATACTCAAAGCCACGGTTAATTGGATGTCCGAGAACTCCTTAAAAATCAACCCGGACAAGACGGAAGTGTTGCCCATTTCCATCTCGAGCAACCCCTGGAGCGAGAAATTCTGGCCTGTGGAGCTGGGTGTGCCTCCGAAACCGGCGACTGCAGTCGAAAGTCTGGGCCTATACGTGGATGATAAACTATCCATGAAAAAACAAGTCACTACGGTAGTGGATACTTGTATAGGCCTGATACGACAACTAAGGAAGATCTCTGCATTACTCTCATTTTCCACCTTGAGACACGTGGTCTCAGCCACAATCCTGGCTAGGCTGGACTACGGAAACTCCCTGTATATAGGTTTACCCCAGCGGTTGCTGGATAAGCTACAGGGGGTTATGAATGATGCAGCCAGGCTGATCTATAAGAAACCCAGAACTGCCCACTCTTCCCCCCTGATGCAGGAGCTACATTGGCTCCCGATTCGGCAGAGGGTTGTATTTAAAGGATTGTGCATCGTACATAAGGCGCTGTATGGTAAAGCACCAAGATATTTGAAATCCCGCCTATTCCCATATATACCGGGCAGGACCTTGCGCTCGTCGGACGCTACCCTCTTGTCCCAATCCCGTTTCAAACTGGCCACGGTGGGGGGACGTGCTTTTTCCAACACACTCCCAGCTTTGTGGAACAAACTGGCCCCAGAACTTAGGAAGGAATGCAATTTGCTATCCTTCAGGAAAAAGTTAAAAACTGTACTGTTCAAGCAAGCATGGAGCAGCCTCTAGGCGCACTGCTGGGATCAAGTAAATGCCATACCTCACTACGTAATCTGGACAAACAGCGCTTAGAGACCCCGGTGGTTATAACGCGCTATACAAGTTAAATAAATAAATAAAATAAATAAGTGCTCGTGACCCACTGTGAAAGGCAGGAAACGTCAGTTGGCAGGCAGGACTGGAATGTGGAAATTTGCGTCCTGCAAGCCCAATGCTACCATCCAGTCTCCTGGGTCCAGAACAGACACTACTTGAGCAAGCGTGAGCATTTTGACTATCTCTTTCTTGAGGTAGAAATTTAGAGGATACAGGTTTAGAATAGGATGAAGGCCTCAATCCTTCTTGGTCACCAGAAAGTAGTGGAAATTGCAACCACAACCTACTTCTGGCATCTGCATGATATCTATGGCTTCATTGGCCATCAGAGCCGTCACTTCCTGGAGGAGCAAAGTAAGATGGTCTTCTTTCATCCGGTCGCAAACAGGTAGTATCGGTGGAGGGGTAGTCATGAAGGAGAGGGAGCATCCCCTCTGGACAATTACATAACCCATTGGTCTGATGTTATAGACCTCCAGCAGGGCAAGTGATGGCAAAACCTGATCCCACTGGTTTTGGAATCTATGGCTGACTGGGGAAGGTGGGGACTGCCCAAATCTCTGGCTGCTTGGCCCATGGTGTCTCTGGGTACCATGTCATCAACCACGTAGAGGTAGCTGGGAGGGTATAGACTAAGCTGGAAGCCCCATCCGTGGCCACGAAAAAAAGTAAAAGGCAGATTGTGGATGGCAAGGTGCCATGGAAAGGCCCAAGGACCTGGCTGTAGTCATGCCATCTTTAAAGCACTCCAGCACTGAATAAGCCTGGTCTCCTAAGAGACAGGAGCCATCAAAGGGCATCTCCATTAGTGGTGCTTGGACATCCACTCAAAAGCCAGGTGTTCTCAGCCAGGTGTGGCGCCATAAGGGCACCGACGAGGAAACCACTCTGGCCAACAAGTCTGTGGTATCCAGTTCACATGCGATTGTGAACTTAGCTGCTTCACTCCCATCAGCAAGAGCCTTGGAGAGTATGACCTGGGCCTTTACCAGAACCATAGGCAGCACCTGCGCAACAAATCTCTTAGAGCATGGGATTAATGACCCAAAAGACATCTAGTGTTCATGAACTGCAGTGCCAGGCTAGTGGAAGAAAACATCTTCTTGCACAAGGTGCCCAGCATCTTGAAATCCATATTCACTGGGGCAGTGGGGAATGTGCTAGGATCCACAAGAGGGAGAGGCCTGGACCACCAAGCTATCTGGGGTATGGTATTATGTGAGGAAATTGAGGTACCCTGGGGCAGGGATGTGGCGGCGGTCAATAGACCTGTTCACAAGAGGCCCTGTGCTGGGCTTGGGCTAGGTCACAAGCAGGACGTCTGTAAGAGCTTCATTAAATGGGTCAAGTGGTTCCGAAGTTGCTCCGCCCAGATGAAGCAACTCTATCAAGACTGTTGACTTGACTGCTACGAGTGTAGGCTAAGGTCTAGGACGTTGGCTGCCCTTCTCACCACTATTGCAAATGCTGCTTCTTCCTCTGTAGCCATGGTAGGGGGATAAAGCATGCCAGTATCTAGAGAAGTGTACAGTCCACTGGTCTCTACCAAGTCCTCACCTCAGTCCATGTTTGGAACTAAAGGCTGGTATTCTTCAGGGTCCATCAACTCCTCCCAATGCTCCTCGAGTCCTATCCCATAGGAACAGGACTCAACACTCCAGCCTGGAAGGGATGGCTCTAGTCTGCAATGGACGACACCCCTCCAGCTCTGTCCGAGATGGGAGTCAGAATGGGGACAGCACCAGGAGCGTCGGCATTGGCACCAGGAAGATCGAGAAGGTGTGTCCAGCGCCGGTCCCGATCCATCCGTGGATCGAAGGGGCCCAACTTGAGCCTAGGGCAGAGCCATCTGTGTGGAACTAGTAGGGACTTCTCCCGAACTTGCAGGGCCCAAAGGCGCACCAGTGGGAATGAGAAGTTCAGGAGTTTTGAGGCCATGCACCCATATTTGAAGATGAGCAGGCGGTCGCTCCGGCTCCTGAAAAGTTGGGGAGGCACAGAGGAAGCACAGAGCAGGCCCAAGCTCTGGCTCAACTGTGGAGCCAGGCCTTGAATGGCGATGCTCCCTTTTCTGTCGATGGATAAGCTGAAGTAAGCTTATTACTATTCTTGCCGTGGGACTTACCATAGTGACCAAACGACTGAGTGCGACGAAGATCTTGGGCTCTGCAATTGATACCGGGACCATCTTCTCGACCGGGATTGAGATGGTCGTGAAGTCACACCGCTCCCTCAAGGCCTTCGGATTCATGCCGCAGCAGTTGGCATAGGTCTTCAAGTTGTGGTAGTGCTTGAGGCATGTCCGGGCTCATCACCGACATCGATTGGTGACCGGTGCCGCAGGGCTTGAAGCCGCTCTTTCTAGACGACATTCCTGCCACACCTGGAGAAGACTTTCTCAAAAGACTGACAAGAAGAGAAAAGGCTAGCCAAAAAGTGACTAGAGGTAGCGCTCTCTGGATTTGCGCCGATCGGCGCGGAAAGACAAGACATGACATCATCATGCTGGAATGGCACCCATATAGACAGATCACTTCCAGTGCGGACCACACCAACAATGCCACGCAGATCGGAACTACACCACCTACCCACACGCAAGGGTACTGTTCCCCAAAAATGTCCAGATATAGTCAGACACCTGGGGAAAAATTCTACGGTAAGGAATTTGTAGCTAGAAGTCTATCAGATGCATTGTAGTCACCGTAGACGTTTTGCAGAGTTCATGAATTGGGCGGTAATGCGATACTCAACTGAAAGTCTATAATAATTTTTTTAGGGGGTGATAGATGTAAAGAGGACAATTGTATTTAATATGTGGTTTGTGTGTTTCTGGAGTACAAGAAAGTCGAATGACACTGATGCAAATCATTTTCAGGTTTGGCTTGACTGCATGCGCCTCTTATATGTATTGTTATCAATTCTTCAAAATATACACATAGGGCGCTATGGCTTCGCCCAGATGAGTACTTCTCTCACTCCTCATGCTATTGGCTATTTGATGTATTTTTCTGCCTCCTATGGAGTACAAACACTGCAATGCAAAAGGGACTATTTTACATCTCAAATTATATTGAATCACAAAGTAAATTTTTATGTCCTGCCTGCATGGTAAACAGAAACTCGTCCTATTTTGTTCTGTTTTTCTCCACTGCAACAGGTTTTGTTTAATGTTCTAGTCTGGTCTTGCATTTTGCCTGTTGGACTGCTCCCCTCAGCAGATAAATAAACAATGGGAAAGCAATCGGTCTGGTATTAATAAGCTAACACAGGCATACACAAATGTTGTTTGCATACCTTCACACATTAAAGCCAGATCACTGTCTTTGCCAATGCTTGTTGCTTCCAGTGAGCCCTAGTTTATTGTGAAGCTAAGTGAATGGCAGGACAAAGATCATCTCCTGAGCCCTTATCAAGACTGACAGGGTGTGTTGGAGGATGACAAGAGCTCCTACTCTCCTGTTCCCCATGTGAGATTCCATCAATCTGGTGGACCAAACGGAGCTGTCTAGCTCAGAAAATCCACAGTGTCAGCCCTAGTTTAAAGAAGTACATGCATTAGTGTCAGTAGAAATCCCCATTGGCCTGAGGTGGGGTCTGAATTTCTCGTCCTGGGACCGGAAAGGCTCCTTAGGAGTCACCTCTAATATATTTGGGCGGAGAAGAGCCTCTTCAATTTTTATGAGGTGCTCTTCCTTATACGTGTAAGCCACATCTTTGAATACAGTGAGTGAACCCACATCTCTGAATAGTGTGAATGAAAATAGATCAGTGCTGGATCACAGTCATTAGGGCCCATCTTCAGAAAATAGAACTGCTGTACCCATTAAGGCTAACCTCTTGAGTCCAAACAGCACCTGTTCAGTTGGGGAGATCAATTTCTATGCCAAAACCAAAGCTCTGCATTTTCAAGGAATATTCTTCTATAGATTTCAATAAGAAAGGAAAAGTGCCAAATCAGTTATAAAGGCGTGTTAGAAAGAGATCCTCCTTGCAAGAAATCTAGTACCTGTGTAATAGGAAGCGGATCACAAGACCATATACACATTGAGAAAGTAAATGTATGAGAAAGAGCATCTCCAAGGCAACAAACAAGATTTGGGATTGTCAGCCCGTTCCATGCCTGTTAATATTCTTCAATAAACTAGTTTTGATCAAGATCCCTTCTTTAGCTTTGAATGGGTCCGAAATATTCTGTATAGATAAAGGGGATATTTTGGATCATTTGGAACATTTTAATCATTTAAATCTCCCAAAGGGGATCTATGATGCATAGCATTAGATGCAAAATAATGTTGAACTATTGGGCATATAGGCCCAAAAATATGTTTTAAAAAACAATTCTAATTACCTCACATGATAGGAACATTTTGACAGAATACCCTGAGTATTTGGCGAGAAGCCCAATGGAGTGAGTTAAAATGAACTCACTCTCAAGAGGAAAGTATTCAATTTTTTTTTCTTTTTCTTTTTTGTCCTTATTTCACCTTAAGCGTCTGCAATTTTGCACAAGGATCAACTTCCAAGCTGGGCACCCTGGATCCATGTTCTTGCATCGCTATTAGGCCGACCAGGCCAGCTTCTTCGTACGAGGCTTGGTGTAATAATTGGACTGTAGAGAAGTTAAAACAGCCTCATTTCTGTACCCCAGCTAGATAAAGGTACCCAGATGTTCCCCTCCCCTTGGTCCAGTCTTGCCATACTCAATACCGCTCTCAGCCAGATCTCATTTTGCGGAGGCTCAGTCTTTCCACATCCTGCAAATCTCTCTACGGGCCAATAATGTCAAGCAGAGGAGTAACCCAATTGATTTATTAGAGAGTCGATTTGTAAGATTATTTTCAGTACCAAATACAACTAAAGACAAGGTAAGACTGATTTTAACTTTAAAGATTACCGCCAATGCCCTCTCAATATTCTCCCAGAAGACCTTTAGGTGTACACATTCAAAAAACATATGTAAATAGTCGTCCTCCCTCAGACCACACCTCGGCACTTCGGAATTGAATTTTGGGCAAACCTAGCAATCTTCTCAGGTGTGTAATATAATCTGTTTACCACAAAAAAGTGATTTTTCTTCAAAGAGGCTGACTTAACGTATTTATATAAGTTGTAAAGGGAAGAAAAAAACAAAACAGAGGCATTCTCCAGGATTGAGGAGTTCCATACTGTGTAAGGAGGGGGAAGATCTAAAACGTCTGCATCTATTGAGGCCCTATACCATAATCCTACCTCCTTTTTATGGGGTTTACATTTTGGAGTTTGTTTTCTATCTCCCAGTTTCCACCTATAAGGTCACTATCACCCGCAAACCAGGAACATAATTGCAAATATTTGAAGCGGGAAAAATGTTCCCCTATTCTCCCCTTTAACAACTCCCATGGAAGAACTCCATCCGAGGATATAAAATAGGACCAGATAGCAATTTCCGCCCTCCTAATAGGGATAGCCAAGATATCATTCAGGCAGTCGGGCAGCCCTGGGGAGTCCCAATAGGGGCTAAATCAGAGTAGTATCTAATTCCCCACTTCTTCAAAATTTGCCATAACATGAGAGCTGACTATTACTTTTAAACATACCTTTTTAAAGAATCTGGGAGCGCCAAATTTGTATAAAAACCCTGTATTACCTCCCTCGAGTTGGACCATGGTAGTCAAGATTTTCCCCCAATTAGAGCCAGGGGGGCTAGAGAGAAGGCAGCGAATGCTCTTAAACTGAAAAGCCAGAGAATAAAGAAAGACATCCGGGAGAGCAAGGCCTTCCTTGACTAGCCTCTGTTTTAACTTCTTCCAAGATAACCTGGAATTTTTATTGGCCCATATAAAGCTCCCAATCTTACTTTGGATTTTACCCAGTAGTTTTCTAGGAAAGTCTAATGGGACAGCACCTAATAGATATGTCAACTTTGGCAGTATAACCATTTTAACCAGGTTGACCCTGCCGAAGATAGTGAGGGGGAGATTCTGCCATTTCAGGAGGAGATGGTCGATTTCCTTAGAAACTTTCTTCAAGTTAGTCCTGGGGATATCATCGATATCGTGTGTTATAGTAATCCCCAGATACTTTAACTCCCCGCAGTGCCTCCCAGTATATCCCTCAACGCCCTAACACATAATCTCGGTCTCAGATGGATTGCCCGAGAATCCAGAGTAAAGGCCAAACTCCGCCAAAGTGTCCTCCACCCTGGGAAATACCTCAGCTGGATTGCTGGTATAGACCAGCAGATCGTCGGCCTATAGGGCCAGCTTACAATTATAGTCAGATATCTGAAATGGGGTGATCTGTTCGAGTCTCAAAGCTTGAGCCAGAGGCTCAATATAGATATCAAACAGCAGGGGTGATATAGGGCACCCCTGCCGCGTTCCCCTTTCAATACTAAAGCTTGGTGTCAATAATCCATTAAGAAGAATAACAGCGGAGGCCCCCGCATAACATCTAGTAAGAGTATTCATAAACAGAGGACCAAAGCCCATTACCTTTAAGGTCTCCCAGAGAAATAACCAATTAACACGGTCAAATGCCTTGGCGGCGTCATAGGCAGCCACCGCCAAGGGTTCCGACCGTGCCACCGCCAGATCGATACACCCAATTTACTGTAAGGTTTGCTCCTGAATGTACCTTCCAGGCAGAAAGCCCTTTTGGTCTTCATTAATCAATTGAGGCGCTACCCTGCCAGAATGCTAGTGAAGATCTTATAATCTGCATTCAGCAGGGATATAGGTCTATACGAGTCTGCTCGGAGGGGGTCTTTACCCGGCTTCAAAATTAGCACTATTATTGCTTCTTTCCATGACGGGGGATCTTACCTTCAGGGCTATAAATAAAATTAAACTACTCTCCGAGTCTTGGCACTATTGCATCTTCCAAAATATTATACACCTCCCCCGGAAGTGCATCTGTCCCTGCCGCCTTATTATTTTTAATCTTCTTAAGAAAGCTTTTTATACCTTCATCAGAAATTGGGGCTTCCAACAGGTCCCAGCCTTCCCTTGACAAACTAGGTAGAGCCTTGGTTTTAAGCCAATCATGAATTAAGTCTATAGGGGGGGGGGGGGGGCATGTCTTCCTTATATAGCTTTGAAAATAAGGACAGAAGGCACCTCTGCATATCTTCCTGAAGGCAAGATGACTAACTACTCGTCTATATATAACTTATTGATGTTATTCCTCACTCTATCAGCTTTGATCTTCCGTGCGAGGGTAGCTCCTGCCTTTGCCATATTCATAATTTTCCATTTTATGAACTGCCCATTGGTCCCTCAATTTTTGATCTAATTTATCTCAACATGTCGAACGGTGGTGCTCCAAATCTTTACCGATTTGTGGTAGTTGATCAGGTAAGCAGCTAGATCTAGCCTTCTCTAGTCTAGAAATCTCTTTCTCCACCCTCTTAAATTCAGACGCCTCTACCCTGTTTTTGGAGCATATCCAGCTATGAAGCACTCCCCGGATAGGAGCCTTAAACGCATCCCAAACAAACTCAAGGGATGTTGAACTCAAATTCTCTGTGAAGTACTCCACAGACGATATTTTGATGAAACGGATTAACTCCTCATTTAATAACATTGCCCTTTTCGAAGTCCATCTCGGGGCAGCCCTTGGAGTCCCACTTTGGTACAAAAAAGATATTGGGGCATAGTCGGATAAAATAGAAGGCAGGATAGAGATATCTACTAAATACTCTAAAGATGACCTATCTGTAAGAATGTAATCTAGTCTAGAGGAGTGGCCATGCTTTTTGCTAAAAAGTGAAACCTGGTTCGTCCTTCTTCGATCTCCATAGGTCAACTAACCCAAGCTCGTGCATCAGGTTAATCATCGTCCGGCGGGTTCGCTGAGCTGAAACATACCGGCTAAGGTTGGACCTATCTTTAGAGGGATTAAGGAGGACAATAAAGTCCCCACCGATAATTACTGGGACAGTGATTTCTGCTAGCTCTGAGAAGATAAGTCGAATCGCCAGTGTAGGGGCCATAGTAGGACACTATGGCAAGTTCCGCCCCCCTCTATCGCTGCCTGCACCAGGATCCACCGCCCAGATTGATCTGTTAATGTAGCCCTTATAGTGCTTCCTAGGTTAGATCTAAACAGAACCGCTACACCCTTACTGTGGTTTGGTCGGAGCAACAAAAACTCTCCACCCACTTATATTTACTAAATGTAACTCTGGATTCGGCATTGCTCAGGTGGGTTTCTTGTAACAAGATAACCTGTGCAGAAGAATGCTCCAGATGTTTCATAATTAACCTCTGTCTACGGGGGCATCGCAGTCCATTAACATTCCAAGATATGAACTTTATGTTATTAGATGTCATTCGATACCAGGTTTCCCTAAAAAATTAAACAGACTTGAGAAGCATTTATGCTTATAGTGAAAAAGGAAATTTTTTGTATATTTTTTTACCCCAACAAAAGGAGATTTCCTTTCTGAGTATTATAACTTTATAATTGGCTAAAACATTCATTTAGGCTTCAATACAACAGCAATTACCCCAAATAGTCTAGTTCAAACAACACTAACAACTGTATGTATCAAAATATAGTTTTTATTTTGATATTGTCAAAGCAAAGAAAATACAATCATAAAATTTGCTAAACACATTAAAATCCTAATGATATCATAGTTACACAGAATCATAAAAATCCTTTTATGTACAATACATATTGGACAACACATTCAGTTCTTAAACAACCATAATATTCAAATGTACAGAAAAAACAATTAATAATTCATTTACAATAAAAACAATTTTGTCGACGCGTTTCGGTGATGTTTTCTTTAGAACACCTTCTTCAGGACTTTCTAAAGGATCTTCTTAATATTCAGGAGTGGTCCTTTTATACATTGCCACATCAGGGTACTGGAGTATTGTAATTGATGATAATGTTATCCCTCGCGTTGCGTCAGGGAATTTGTCATTGCATCAGTAAGTCGGCTAGTACAAGCAGCTTATCCCATTCACGTTTGTGATCCTTGTATCTCTCTAGATTGATACTCGGGTAACTCTGGGCTCTGTACTCCGTGGATCCGTTTGCCTGGCGTATGCACCTCCTTTTGTATTTTGGATGCTCTCGCCAACAGTCTCCTCTCCAACGTCCAGTCGTCTTGGCCCTTCCGTGTGGTATACGGAAGGGCCAAGACGACTGGACGTTGGAGAGGAGACTGTTGGCGAGAGCATCCAAAATACAAAAGGAGGTGCATACGCCAGGCAAACGGATCCACGGAGTACAGAGCCCAGAGTTACCCGAGTATCAATCTAGAGAGATACAAGGATCACAAACGTGAATGGGATAAGCTGCTTGTACTAGCCGACTTACTGATGCAATGACAAATTCCCTGACGCAACGCGAGGGATAACATTATCATCAATTACAATACTCCAGTACCCTGATGTGGCAATGTATAAAAGGACCACTCCTGAATATTAAGAAGATCCTTTAGAAAGTCCTGAAGAAGGTGTTCTAAAGAAAACATCACCGAAACGCGTCGACAAAATTGTTTTTATTGTATATGAATTATTAATTGTTTTTTCTGTACATTTGAATATTATGGTTGTTTAAGAACTGAATGTGTTGTCCAATATGTATTGTACATAAAAGGATTTTTATGATTCTGTGTAACTATGATGATATCATTAGGATTTTAATGTGTTTAGCAAATTTTATGATTGTATTTTCTTTGCTTTGACAATATCAAAATAAAAACTATATTTTGATACATACAGTTGTTAGTGTTGTTTGAACTAGACTATTTGGGGTAATTGCTGTTGTATTGAAGCCTAAATGAATGTTTTAGCCAATTATAAAGTTATAATACTCAGAAAGGAAATCTCCTTTTGTTGATTTATTTCCCGGTCCTTTCTGGGTTTTACAGGGAAATCTCTCCCCTTTTTTCAGTTATTTTTTTACCCCTGCAGCCCCACCGTGCTCCCCCTAACGACCACCCGCCCCCCCCCCCGTGACCACCCTCAACCATCTACACCCTAGGGGAACCCTCCCTTTTTTCCCGGGCATAAGCCCTTAGGCAGGAGCACCAGAGGTGTAACTATGAACATACTATTACGTTTAGTAGACTAACTTCTTTCCGGCATAACATGCCTCCATTTACTATCCCAATTCGACTCGTCCTTTTTTATTTTATCCTCATGTTTTCCTTTTCCTTTTCAATATTCCATGACGAACATGCACTACACTGGTTATACCTGCTTATTACACCTTACTGACACATCCACTTCCACCACTGCTTCCTCCCCCACATTCCTCTTTGATTTTCTCAATTAAGAAATCAACCTCATCAATAAGTCTCAAGTTATACATGTGATTATTCCACATGATGCGCAGTGACGCAGGGAATCTCAGTTGGGACTTGGCTCCCAGCGCATTCAGTATCATCATTCTCTTCCCCAGTTCCCACTGCTTGGGGGCGGTAATATGGGAAACATCTGAATTAATTGTGAAAGAGAAACCAGTAGAAAACAAGCATTGGAAATGCAATAGGTCTCGCACCATTAGAGTTAGTGCTTTTAGAATTGTTTATGGGTTTTTTTTGTAAATGTTTAGCATTTTTGTTTCCTGTAGCCAATGCTAAAGTATTACAAATAAAAAAAGCCATAAACATTTCTAAAAGCTCTAACTGAAATGGTCTGAGAACTATTGCACTGTGTGAGGGTGAGGGTGAGGGTGAGTGAGGGTGAGTGAGGGTGAGTGTGAGTGAGGGTGAGTGTGAGTGAGGGTGAGGGGTTGAGGGTGAGGGTGAGTGAGGGTGAGTGAGGGTGAGTGAGGGTGAGTGAGGGTGAGGGGGTGAGGTGTTGAGGGTGAGTGAGGGTGAGTGAGGTGTTGAGGGTGAGTGAGGGTGAGGGTGAGTGAGGGGTTTTGGGTGAGTGAGGGTGAGGGGGAGTAGTTGAGGCTGAGTGAGAGTGAGGGTGAGTGAGGGGTTGAGGGTGAGTGAGTGAGGGTGAGGGGTTGAGGGTGAGTGAGGGTGAGGGTGAGGGGTTGAGGGTGAGTGAGGATGAGTGAGAGTGAGGGTGAGTGAGGGGTTGAGGGTGAGGGGTTGAGGGTGAGTGAGGGGTTGAGGGTGAGTGAGGGTGGGTGAGGGGGAGGGGTCGAGGGGGAGGGGTTGAGGGTGAGTGAGGGTGAGTGAGTGAGAGTGAGGGGTTGAGGGTGAGTGAGTGAGGGTGAGGGGTTGAGGGTGGGTGAGTGAGGGTGAGGGTTTGAGGGTGAGGGGTTGAGGGTGAGTGAGTGAGGGTGAGGGGTTGAGGGTGAGGGGTTGGCGATTCTAAGGTGGCCCCTTACTGCAAAACTGGTTGCGGAAATCCTGGTGCATGAGCTGGACTGCTGCTGGGGCGCAGTCAGTGTGTGTGGAAAGCATCCAAATAAATATTGGAATGAGAAAGGCAGAAAGACAAAAATTGGGAGTAAGAACATGAGTGAGAGGGAGAGAAAGACAGAGGGCGTTATCAAATGAATGACAAATAAACTGAAACACAAATATAAAGATGCCGGAATATCGGAATTACGATAACATTAGAGGGTAGGAGGGAGAGAAAGGAAAACGGCGGGGCAAAGAGGAAAATATGGGAAGGAGGAACAGCGAGAGAAAACCATATAGGAGACAGAGGTGTGGAAATATAGAAGAAGTAATGCTGCGAGAGAGAGAGAGACCAAGAGAGTGCAGAAAAGTGAACCAAACCGATAGTGGAGAAGACAGTGATAAAACAAATGGGGATTTGGATAGAGAAGCAGGGACAGTGAGGAGGGAGGGTCGAAGGGGAGAGATCAAACGAGGGGAAAAAGAGAGAAAGGTACGTCAGGGGAAAGTAGAGCTTGGAGAGAGATGTCCTCTAGAGAGGAATAAGGAGATATGGAAGTAGTAGAAGAAGGAGAGATCAGTGGGGAGGGAAGTAAAATTAGGAAACCTGGAGGTGGAGGGAAGAGAGTGACAGAGAGAGAAGGGAAGGAGAAACAGGTAAAGAGAGGAGGAGGGAGTAGAAGAGGAAGTGGGGACTTAGGGAGGAAGAAATACAGGGAGAAGGTCTAAGAGATGAGAGGATGCAAGTTAATGAATAATAAAGAGGCGTGAGAGAGAGTGGAGGAGAAAGAATGAAAGAATGAGTTTTCTCAGGTGGAGTTAGGCTGGAAGGAGAGAGACCAAAAGAAGGAAAAAGAGAGTGTAACACACAGAGAGGGACGCTTATAGAGATGTGCAGACAGTTGGCAGAGGGAAAGGGAGAAGGGGAGAGCATTGGGAAGAGGCAAATGGAACTAGAGAGACGGAATGTCGAGGGAAGGAGTATGTGAAAGATCTAGAGAAAAGAGAGAGAGTAATAAAAGAAGAGGAAGCTATAGAGAAAAGGTTAAACAGGGAGAGGCGAAAGGAGAGTGGACGACTGAGAGGGAGGGGCACAGAAACTGAATGGAGTGGATAGGACGGGGTATAGAGAGAAGAGGGGGTAAAGAAAGAGTCAGTGAGGTGGAGTGAAACAGAGATGGAGAAAGAGACGGCAAAAAGAAAGGAAAGGCGTAAAAAAAAGGTGCGAGAGAGGGTGGAGGAATGAGAAGCCAAAGAGAGAGGACATTGGGAGAAATACATGTAGAGTGAAGCAAAAGAGAAAGAAAAAAAACAGAGACAACGTGTATACGTAAAAGGGGAGATGTTTCATCATAATTCAACTAAGAATAAAATTAAACTGATAGCAGCATGCGACTCCGAGTGCAGAAGCGTTCTATGTACAGAGACCTAACGTGAATAATTGTTTTACTCAGTTGCTGAAGTGGAATTAGTGAGCACACGCACAGGGCGAGCAGACAGACAAGGCGGCAGTCAGTATGAACTAGTAACAAAGTGCTCAGTAAAAGATTAGGAGGGAAGGAGCGAGGGGTTAGCAGGGAAAGGAGGGACGCGGGGAGGGGTGGGGGGAGAGAGCGCGAGTCTGTGTGTGAAGACAGTAAGGAGAGCAGCCTGTCAGAATATGGGCTGTACCTCCCCCTCCCTAATCATAGGTTTACTCATAGACAAAACTCCTTCCCTCTCCCATTCACTCACTCACTTCAGGCCAAGTCGTCCCCTCGCTCTCTCCCTCTCTCTGAAGTCCCCGAGACAGAGTCAGATCTCACTCCTCTGACAGCAACGTATCCGAAGAGCACTTATTTCTTTCTGAGAGGGAGAGAGCCTGCTCTGCAGAAACTTCACTGCAAACTTTTCATCATAATCCGCCTTTAGCCGGAGAGGAAGGAAAACGAGAAACCTGTGCGTGTTTGTGGGGCGAGGAGTTACACCAAAAAGCGAGGCACTTTTTAGCCAGAGGTTCACCACAGGCTGCTGCCAGGATGCTGCGCGTGCTTCTGCTGAGAGGATTGCTGCTGGGGCTCTGCTGGATTGCGACGAGGGCTTCCCCCACCCCGGGGACTGAGGGGCAGGGCTCGGTCACCGACTGCCCGTCCTGCGCCCTGGGCAGGCTGGAGAAGGCGGCTCCCTCCTCACAGGCGGACATGGTGGAGGCTGTCAAGAAGCACATCCTGAGCATGCTGCACATGCGGAGCCGGCCCAACATCACCCAGCCCGTGCCCAAGGCGGCCCTGCTCAACGCCATCAAGAAGCTGCACGTGGGCAAGGTGGGCCAGGACGGCTATGTGGAGATAGAGGACGACGTCGGGCGCCGGGCGGAGAGGAGCGAGCTGCTGGAGCAGACCTCGGAGATCATCACCTTCGCAGAGGCAGGTAGGTGGCCGCAGCCCCCTGGTCCCGGCCGGGCGCGAGCGCATGCACTGTGCCACATTCAGGAGCAGACTTGGGACCAGGCGTGAAGGGGGAGGCTGACCGGACAGGCGTGGACGGGGAAGGGTGACAGTGCCGGCGTGGAGAGAAAGGGTGACAGTGTCGGCGAGGACGCAGTGGCTGACAGGGACTGAGGTACGAACACTCTTGACCATTTTTACCCTAAAGACGGGCAGGTGATGTGCACACATACGCTTTGCAATGCGGATAGCAGAATTGATGAAGTAGAGCGCCACCCCCATAGGCATCTTACATTTTAGAGTTATGTAGTTGTGCAAATACATAGGTCACGCTAGGCAGCAGCTGTACTGGCATCTCTCGTGTATGCGCGCCCTGAGGCAGCCGATTCCGTCAGGCGGCGCTGAAAAGCGGGTGGCAGCAGGTAGTTTAATGCGGCAAGGGTGAATTGTTAAAATCCTAACGCTTCAGACTAGGTGCCCATCAGCAGCACCCTTCATATGGTGAGACAGCGTCACACATTTGCATCTTGAGGCACTGCACAGACAACAAGCGCTGGCAAAGTTCCTTGCCGAAAACGTGCAGGCGAGGTGCGACACGGCAGGACGGAAGGAAGAGAGGGGAGGGGGAGGAGAAATGCGACACGGCGGGAGGGGGCGGGCAGGGGAGGGGGCGGAGAGGGGAGAGGTGCGACACGACGGAAGGAAGAGAGGGGAGGGGGAGGAGAAATGCGACACGGCGGGAGGGGGCGGAGGGGTAAACAAAGACGGACGTGCACGCGCCCGTGACTTTTAAGGTCAATGCGCATGCGCATAAGCTTAATGCGCATGCGCATTGACCTTAAAACTCACGGGCACTGCAAGGAATCGCCACGATTCCTTGCAGTGCAGATAAAGTGTGGATAACTCGCAATAGTCTCGCTTTGCTCGATGCGCATGCGCATCGGCAACAGGCGAGACCTAAAGAGCTGCACTTTAACTGACCAGCTTTTAGAGCAAGAGACAAGATCCTCTCCTTAATGGTGTACGTTAGGAAGTTCACCAGGATTTTTCTGGGACGCTCTCTCCCCGGAACCCTCCTAAATGGGTCCTGGTGTACCCTCTGGATGTCCATGCTCAAGTCCAGGTCTACATCATAAGAGTCCTTAAGAATAGTAGCTATCAGGAGGGAGACGACAAAGTTCTTAATATCGCTCCCTTCTAGATCTTCCGGAACATTTAGAATCGAGGTTATTCTTCCTGGAATGATTTTCCAGCCGCTCTATGTCTTCTTTCAAGTCCTGATTCTGCTTGGGCATTTTACTTATTGAAGCCACAGACATATTCAAAGCATCCTTAATTTTTGGTAATTCTGCCTCAAGTACGTCCGTTCTTTTCGAGACCTCCTCCACTTTTTGAGCAAGCACCTCGCAGGAGGCCTGTATAGCTGCCTGGTTGGCCTCTGAAACCGTGAACCTCCTATTGATATCATCTCTCATACTTAAGAGGATATCGGCCAGTGACCCAGGAGAACCAGATGTATCTGCAGGCCCAGCTGCGGACTGGACAGATGGCGGGGATGGTGGCGATAAAGGAGACTGCTCAATCTCAGAGATCATATGTTATCTGCAGAGATTTTTGCCAGATGGGAGCCCTTCCCACATACGAAGTTGTAGTACTAAGGCACTCTTGTGGCCTGACACCCTGTGATGCCCTTTGACTACCAATTTTTTAATGGAGTTTGGGGTGTTGTTTTATCCTAGCCTGAATGTATGAGTCCAGCATATGCCTTGCTTGTCTTAAAGGTTTATTTCTTGTAATCTTTCAGTGGGAGTTGTCAGGGAGTAGAATAGCCTTGCCAAGAACAGAACGTGCGGGATGTGCATTTTGAAAAAATGAGAGGGAGGTGTGTGGAATGTACTTTTTGGTCTCGAAGCCCAGTGGTATAAGCAGTGGTGCACAAATGTGCACTGTGGTGTACATTGAGCGATGAAGTATGTGATGCTATAGGTACTGGTGCACACAGTTGCACTGTGTTGTACATTGAGAGATGAAGTATGTGAAGCTATAAGCAGTGGTGCACAAATGTGCATTGTGTTGTACATTGACAAGTATTATGAAGTTCTTACTATTGGGTTTGACATGGCTCCATGTCATCCTGAATTCTGACTGCCTAGCTGGAGCTTCATCTGCGTACACAGCCACACTTGCAAGTTGTTTGGGTTAATCACGTTCAAGGATTGTTTCGCGAGAGATTGCTTAATGTACCCTGGAAGGCTTTTGTAAGCTTCGTCAAGAAAAGGCTGGAACATGCGAGATTCTAGATGAGACGTGGGAACTACTTTCTGCCATGGGATGCTAGCTTGGAAGCTGGCTAGTCCTGGTAAGATTCCTTTGGCGCAGGGAGGAACCCTCTCAAACCGTTTAGTGTTATTTTGAGATTATAAAGCGGAGGGTTGTTGACTTAGAAACTAGGATTTTGGAATCCGAATGGGGACGAACGCGTCTACTTCGATACAGCAGAACCCTGGTTGCGGAGGCTTTTATCCCCGGCTGTTAATCCCCCGGTCAGGAGTGGGCTAAGATGCTTTATTTGCGCCAGGTGATGTGTGGCCAGTGGCATGGATCATTTGAGGTGTTTTCTTTGTGATTCAGTGTATATCTTTTTCTGATCTCTTGCAGGATGTCCAATTATATTTGCTTGAGTCGTATCGCATTATTTGATGCTTGTTTATTCATCAGTATTATTCATGCATTTAACTGTTGCATGTACCTAGTGTGTTGTTATTGCTTGCATATAAATACGAATCTATATGCATATTTGAATTTCTGCATTTGGCATCTGGGAAAGCCTTTTCTATTAGAGAGCACTGTGTAAAATAAAACCGCAACCCTTATTCTAAAAAGAGTCTTTGCACTTTGTAAAATAAAACCCTTTTCTAAAAGGTGTTGTTTTGTGTTTGTCTCCTGCTTCGCCGTAGTTTGAGCCATTGTGTGGGAGATTCTGTATTATCTGAAAGGCGAAGCAAGACAGAAGTTACTGTGGGAAGCAACTTGGATTTGTCCTCCCCAGAAAGATAAGGAGCATGTATCTCAGAGATTCTCATTCCAAATGACAGTGTCTTCTTGTCTGGGCAGCCTGCATATATATCCTTAGCTCTATCACTTTTCAGATCCCTCACTTCGAATGGAAACTTTAAAAATTAGAATAGGCCGTAATACTCTCGCAGCCATTATGTATCTGGTTGGGAAAATAAGAGATATTGTTTATGCACTTTGCAAAGGAAATGTACTATTACTCATGTATTAATTGATGGTCCTTTTTTTATCCCAAGCGATGGAAATTTTGAATACCTTTATTTTTAAAATATGGTGCAATGTCTCACCCTCTTGTAACGGATGATCTTATGAGTATGCACTTTCTTGATGTAACTGTGGGTGTGGGACTTGAAATGAGGCAAGGACTCGTATTTGTATGAAGGACAAACATCCCAATAAACTTAAAATTTTAACCTAAAACCGAACCTTGGAGTTTGAAAAGAATAGGGTTCTACAAGACGATATTCTTTTCTATCATGAGTCTTATTTTTTTGCAACAACTGCCACATGTTTCGCATGCCATGGCTCTTTCAAGGCTGCATTTACTGTAAGTGACAAGTACCACTGGTAAAAGTAAGTGACTTTTAGACAAAAGGGTCAGTATTTTTAATACGAGCCATTAGTCTGAGATGGCTCTTAGTAAGTAGTTGAACGTTGGTGATCTAACAATCTCTTATCAAGGTACAGGCTTATAATTGGAGTAGCATTCCTGATCTGCCAAAAAGTGGTGCCCTCTACAAGAGAGCCAGGCAAATAAGTTGTGACATATCTCTTCACTTCAGCCTACAATGACAAGGCTGCTGGGAGACAGGTTGAAGATAAAGAACTGTATTCACCAAGGAGAGGCTCAATGGTATGCACACTACTTGCCAGTAAATATAGTAAATGCCCATTTCATGCAGGTTTTACATAATATGGAAGACAATATAAAGAGTAAGGTTATTGTCTCCTCAGCCCTTTTCCATTCTCTGCAAATTTTGCAACTCTTGTGAAATAAAATTATTAAGAACATTTGCAGTTGGGATTTATTTTAGGTGTTGACATTTCACTATTTTGTCCCCATCTCTACGTCCCTCACATGTGACAACCCTGAAAGAAAGGTATTGATAACATTTTCAGGTAAAATGTCCTTTTGTTGGCATTAATCTTTCTACTGGGTTATATAGTCATAGGTAAGTCATATAAAAGCAAATCTCCAATACCACAAACAATAAATGATCTAGACACCACCCAACGAACGTTATGCAGCAAGAATGACCACATATCATGCCAACATGCAATGCTATAAAAATTGCACATTTTAAAAGATGCTATTTTAACAAGAAGTATATACAACGTTACCAGTGTTACAATTTATCACTAGGATTTACCTTCAAGCAAAGAAATAAAAGCATACACCATTTACCTATATAACCAGCTAAGTCCTCAAATTCAGGCTTATTGGCAATCAGCTCTTCTTTAGTTGGAATATTTATACCCATGTAACAAGGAAATCGTATTGGTGGCGAAGCAACGCGGATGTGCACCTGAAACAAAAAAAGATGCATACCAATAAATATCAATAAGTAAGGTCACACAAGTCACATAACTTAAGTCACATCAACCCGTAGAAATTTTCTAAAACCCACCTATAAACAAAGCTACACTTTTTAAGGTGTGTAATACAGGTAGAGGGTGATGTGGGGAAAACAGAGGACACTTCATCTGAAAGCAAGATACTCTCCATCATATTTAAACTAATCTTCTTACATATAGAACATGGATTGGGAATCATGGCAAGATAAAAGAACAATTTCAGGGAAAGCGGATAGGTACCACGAGAAGGATTTGCAAGGTTATAAGCAAAATGTAAAACCTCTAAAAATATCGTCATCTAAAGAAATCATGTCTCGTTTTCTTTCCAGCAGGTCCAAACTAGGGATGTTAAGGAAACATCCTTAATCTTCCCTCAACCAAATTTAACAGCAGGTCACGTGCCTTCTCACACATCCTGGACAGTAGAAACATGGAGACATTAACAGGAAGCAGTGTCTTAGGCTGCTGTTGAAGGCGGAGTGATCCACCCAGTTGACGTGTCCATCCTGAAGGCCCTGTTGCAGTCCCAGTGCATTTCCAGCAGAATACTGCCATCAAATCAGAGGCAGAAAAGTTTTCATCTTCGAACGGGAAAAGAACATCGTAAAATGGCAAGTCTAGTTAAGGAACTAAGAGAAGAATTGCTATTGGAGTGGCAGATTTATTTTGACGTGCAACCCAAGAGTTCAACAAAAGTCAAAAGGGATAAAGTTCCAATAGTGCTATTAGCAAGAACACTTTGATAAACACGTTTAGCTAAAGACAATATCTGGTGCAGAATGAGAATATGGATGGATAATATTTTAGATGCTCAAAGTATTAATAGCACAGAGGAATTATTGCAACAACATAACCAAAAGGCTTAGAAGTAACTGCCAGTTACAGCAAGTTATCCAAGACAATGGCAGATAGGCCTATCCAATATAGTGGCAGTCTTGCACGCCCTCTGCTTCAAGGATCACTAACTAGAGAAACAAATCCTCAACAAATCTGGCCACTGTGGGCTGAGGACTTTTCGGCCACCCTCTGATGCTCATTTAGATGTCTTATGTCCTCATGGATATAAAAAGGTATTTCAATCAGCCTGGTCTGCAGGGCTTGCAAGAGGGGGGGGGATCCCGGGATTCCACTGAAATTATGCATTTATGTATCCGCATTTCTTTTTATCTGCATTGTTCCAGCTACAGGAACAATGGAGTACTTCACAGGTAACAAGCAAGTAATACATTAACAGGCATTAGCTTTCTTGTTCTGAGAATCTGAAAAGTGGAAAAGTAAGGGGGTGCTAGGTAGGAGAAGGCTTAATTTAGAGTTGTACATATTTTAGCTTTCGAGCAATATACAATCTGTTTATTATGGCCTGACTTAATAGTGCAGCTGTCACCAGACAATGTGAGAACCACCAAGAGAGGGCTTTTGCTCTGCCCACATGTTGGAAGCCAGAAGTACATGTTATAGTTAGGCAGAAGCTGTGTGCCTCCAGACAAATGTGTTTGCCCAACACTGATCTGCGAACATTTTATTTATCCAGCTGCCTGAGCTTGACCTTTAAGGGGCCCCCACATGCTATTGTAATGCTAATAAAGTCTATTGGATAACTAGATAATTTATGGTGTTTTTCTCTGGCAGCATCCCAGATGGGAGGAGGTAGTCATTATCGAACATGGATTTTTCATGATTGGCTTGACAGTGCATTCATAAGCCAGACCTATTGCCATTGTCCATGCTTCTTGTTTCATGGTTTCTCCTGAAATGTGGAGTTTGGTTTGATTTCGCAAGGAGGGTAGTCTTGAATGGATGTCTTTGCTTTACATGCACTGTATTTTTAAGTTGATACTAGCTTCATGAGATAACCCATTAAGACCTTTCTGAACGGGTGTAATTTGATTATATTTCTACCTCTGACCAATTCAGTGCCTGTGTGAAATATGGCATTTCAGAGGTGCTAATGATGTGATGAGTCTAAAGGTATGTGCCAGCACTCAATGGTAAAGTCTAGGGAGTTAGCATGGTCGATGAATGAAGGTGAGAAGCAAAAGGCTACTTAGGAAAGGTGGTGAAGAATATTTGGAAAACTGAAGGTGATTTTAGCATGGTAAAGTTCCAGAGAAAAGAAGTACATAAAGTTTATTAAATACTCCTGCAATGTTTTTAGGATTTCAATATTTTGATGGACATGACACTGTCAGGTAGAAATAGATGTAATGTAATGTAATGGCCCATTTATAACGCGCTAACAATCGCTCCAAGGAGCATCTCGGCGCCAGATGTTATTTGCATACTCCTAATGTGCCAAATCCCATCAACATTGACTCCAGTGGCACAAGGCACAGAAAAAAAGTCTTGTAGAACCTCCTGGAGTCGGTTTCAAAATAGCATGGCTTTTATTTTTGGTACTGAAATTGGTACCTGTGTAGCATCTCAGCTCCTTTTGGTAGTCCGCAGAATTACTTTTAAAACTTTTCCATTATAGTCAGAAGCCTGATTTGGAGGGCAAGAACGACTGGCCGGTACAGTACGATAGCTAGTAATTATTTGGAAGTTGCTACAGGGTTCCCCAGATGAACAACGCCGGACTGGGAATCGAAACCAGCGAAACCAGCCCTGGCAATGAGCTGCAGGAGTAAAAGGTAGCAACACCTGTGCTTAGGCTGCAATCAGCCTCTCGACCTCGGAGCCACTTTGTCTAGGTAGGTATGCTGGATAATACAACACAAAGACACAGATATCTGGCTATTTAGAGAGCAAACAGCCTCACTACAACCTTCATTGCAACAAGCATACTTGAGGATTTGCTGAAATGTGCATAGTGGCCTCGGTGTTTTTTTGCCTTATTGACTTTGCTGCGGTGGTAAACATGAAGTGAGACTTTAAACAGTGAAGCAATGCGGGTCCCCTAGTTTTGCCAAATAATGAAGATTTTGCTTGCTTCTCAAAGCAGTTTATTAACATTTTACTGAAGATAAGAATGCAGATGCTCATGGTTCACAGAACCCTGCCAGACGGAGGGTATTAGCTACCTCAGTTTTGGTGGCATTTGAGTGTTAACACTACCATGATCATGAAGAAAGAAATGTTATTCTACTACATTTGGCTGAGAAATATTGGACTGATCCATTTGCTAAAACCTGAACACCTACAAAGTGCGGCCAACCAATGTTAATTGAATGTTGTATGCCTCGGAGATCATGAGGTTCGATAGGGAAGTGGTGCCTGAAAGAATTGAACAAAGGCACATTTTATACTTTTCCAATTATCTCACATACAAATTAAGGATCATAAAGATAATTACGCTTTTCTTTTTGTGAGCTTTCCAAGTTGTGTCTACTATCCTATCTAATGGCCACACGTTTGTTTCGTCAGCTTTTGCTAATCGGAATTACTATTAGTCCAAACACTTATTCCCATCATCAATAAGCACAGGAGAGACAGGCAACCATATTGGTTATATATATATATATATATATATATATACATACACACACATACACACACACACACTGAAATGTCATTTATATCAAATAAAAATACAATAGAAATAAAGCTGCAGTTCCCCAGTTATTCCACTCGCACATCCGAGAGTCACCGGCATCTGAGCATACATTGCTGAGAAAGCGCTCTTAGCAAAAAGAAATGTTCGAAATCACAATCTTATCTCCCTATTTGCTGCCCAAAGCACATCGACCTTGTTTTTAGTGACCTTGTATGGCAACAAAAACACTTGGAAAACAGCACACATTTTACTCGGGAGCGCAGTGTGCCTGACCAAAGTCAACATTTATTTAACAATGTCTAAAAAAGTCGTAGGGTCCATAATTTATACTTGCATGTTTTACAATCCTGGACCTTTTCAATTCATGATGTTTAAAACAACCCATTTTTTGTTTTTAAAAAACATACTTTAATTTACTGATATAATTAATTTTTTTAGATATTTTTTTTACTATTGGTGCTTTAGCAATTCGTACCGTATGCTAAGGAGAACGTAAGATGGAGAAGATAAAAATAAAAAGCATTGGCATAGCCAATAGGTCTCACCTTTGGGACCTTATAAGTATTTAGCTAAGCAGCATATTATCCTGGATGCTACCATATCTACTGAGATGTAACATTCAGACAGCACTTCATTCCGGTGACAAGGCTGTAAAGCGCTCATTGAGAGTTCTCAGTTTGAATGACGTTATTATTTATTTGACGTTCTATATAGCGAAGACAATTTTATGACTATGTAAAAATGTAATCCGTACAACTACAAGAGGATTTAATCACAGTGCAAAATCACATTAACTTAACTGTATCAAGCAAGAGAGTGACTAACTGGACTTTTGCCTGTTGTGTGTGTGTGTGTGTGGGGGGGGGGAGGGAGGGGGGGCAAGGGGATATCAAAGAAATCGGGGCATGGATGGGGGGAGAGAGAAGAAAGCAGATGACAGAGTCCAAGGCATCCTGGTAGATTAACATACAGGTGCTTGTGTTGCCTTTGCCTAATCGGTCTGTGGTTCAGGCATTTTTTCAAGGATTGACACAATTTTGCACATATACATGTTTTGAGCATGCAGATAAGAAACAAGCAACACTCCGTCTCAAAGTTCATGGCAGTCAGCTGCCCAGGGTGACTTTCTATTCGCCCCTGGACCAAGATGCCCCATTCTGGCGTGGGACGCCGATGAAACGGAGCATCAGTTTATAATCCATTTAACAGATTTCACCACAAAAGCTTTCCAGGGGCCCGCAGAACAGCGGTGAAAGGAGGTGTGCCCTGATTTGGTCATGGAAATTACAGAAGCAAAGGTCAGGGGTTTCTAAGCTACTCTTCTTTTCATCTGTAACCATTTCGTATAAATATTTGGTGGTGCTGAAAGTACTTACAGAGCACGCGTTTATTTCTCATGTGAAAATCATTGACTTTTAGTCTTTTCTTCATACCCACACTTCTATGTTACTCTCATTTACTATCTGGAAACACGATCACAACAGTCAGTCCTGAAAACCACCTAAATGAAAGGACCAAGCCAGACCGTTATGGTAGCCATACACTCACAGAACTATGTACACAGATGCCCATTAGAGCCTTGTGTTTAAATACCACTGAGGCGTCAAGTGCACCTCGTTTTCAAAACCAGAAACAAAAAAAATAGTAACTTGCATTTCTCACTCACCCAGTACCTGTCCTCAGTACCCCTCGATGAACACAGTTTTCAAAGTCACAGTCAGTACCCCTCAGTGAATGCAGTAGTCAGGGCTCACTCCATCAGTACCTGCCCTCAGTACCCCTCAGTGAACACAGTAGTCGGGGCTCACTCCGTCAGTACCTGCCCTCAGTACCCCTCAGTGAACCCAGTCTTCAGGGCTCACTCAGTTAGTACCTGCCCTTCGTACCCCTCAGTGAATCCAGTCTTCAATTCTCACTCCGTCAGTACCTGCCCTCAGTGAACCCAGTCTTCAGGGCTTACTTCATCAGTACCGCTCAGTGAGCAGAGTCTTCAATGCTCACTCCGTCAGTACCTGCCCTCAGTACCCCTTAGGGAATACAGTCTTCAGGGCTCACTTTGTCAGTACCTGCCCTCAGTACCCCTCAGTGAACCCAGACTTCAGGGTCACTTGGTTAGTATATGCCCTCAGTACCCCTCACTCAACACAGTCTTCAATGCTGAATTGGTCCGTATCAGTCCTGAGAGACCCTCGGTGAGTACCAGTCCTCCGTGCCCTTCGCTCAGTGCCAGTCTGCATAATCCCTCTCCAGTGACAGTCCTTAGTGCTCCTCTGTTAGTAGCAGTCCTCAGTGCCAGTCTTCGGTACACCTTGCTCTAAACCTGTCCACAGTGCCCCTCTGTGAGTACCAATCCTCAAGACAGTCTGAGTACCAATCCTCCGTGCCAGTCCTCAGTGCCCTCCACTATCATTCAAACATTGCCAGTCCGCAATGCCTCTCCATGGATAGCACTCCCTCAGCACCTCTCTCTCAGTGACAGAATGTGCGTGTTTGTGAGATATGTTGTACCACCAGTACTTTTTTTTTAATTCATCAATTAAGCGTGCTAAAGCATACTTCCTCTTCTGACGCATTAGGTAGTGGTAGTCAGCAGCGTGCATGGCCTATACACCATAGAGCGTTTACATTTTAGTGTATATATAGATTTTTTTTGTTTTATAACGGACTGAACTAATGTATTTCTCTTCTATTTTATTATCAATTCTAATTTGTTTAGTAATATTGAAAGAGGTGCTGGCTAAAATTAACAAAAATGTTCATTTCTGGCGGAATTATTCAGAGTTCTGAGCTTTCCGTGCCAGAGTAGATCGTCCAGTCCAAGTTTTCGCTTTACACTCAGGGATTTGTAGTCCTGTTAAAAACCTGGACCGGACGATCTACTCTCGACTCGAGCCCTGCCTTCTACCCTCACCCAACACACCATAAATCCAGCCGTTTTGTAATTAATCAACTGCACATTCAGCCCTCCTTTGCATGTACTTTCACCATATGTATATAGCCACAAAATAATTACCCACATCAAACACATGCAGTCCTTGAATTTTCTGAAGAGTTTGTGCTTACTCTGAAAAATTTGCCTACAAGAAACTAGAGCCTGTTTTTCTTATACCCGATGCCTAACAAGGATTTATCTAGACTCCTTTTATGGTTTAAATATCAACAAACATGTGAAGGTGGCGTCATCAACTAATATGGCAGAATAGACGTGCCACATTAATGCCTGTTTATCGGATCAATCCGGCGGCCCTGGTTGAGCAAAGTTCCTGCAGAGTGTGGCATTACACCCCTGCACCTCGCCTGCATTTAGGGAAGAGCCCCTGCCCTCTGCAGCAGCTGGCGGACGGTCTTGACACTGGGCCGCAGGTACAGTCTGGTGCTACACTGTGCTATCGGGGGTCAGCGTTACTCGGAGGCAGGCTGGAGTGCCCAGCAGAGAGATGCTTGCGCTGAGTGCCCAGAGGAGGCATCTGGGCTATTGGTGGGCTGATGCCCCAGTTGCTTGAAAACGAAGGATAGGTGAGGCTAAGGCAGGGCCTGTGCTGCAGTGGAGAAACAGGGAGGTTGCCCGTGTGAGTTGTCAGCGGGCAGAGCGCCGACAGGGAACTGCAGAGCTCCTTTCTTTATACAGTGCCTCTGCCCTATTCAGAAGTGCCTAACGCCTGGAAGGGGGTGTGGATGGCTCCCAGACACAAAAAGACGGGAGCCGGCTGCATCAGGTGCCGCTGGTGAGCCCGATATGGCCGCACGTGGCCCTGCAAACCGGCTTCAGCATTGTATTACCCCATCCCCTGCCACCTTCTTGTATCATCTGGGGACAGAGCCGTTTCTACCATTAACTCCATCGCTGCAGTGGCAATTCCGCCGCAGCACTGGGGGGGAAGGGCCGCGGTTCCGTCATGGCCCCGCCCGCTCAATAGAACGCGCCGCGCAGGCTTGGCGGCAGAGCCATGACGGAACCGTTCCGTCATGAGCACAGCGCAACCGCGGCTCATGACGGAGCGGCTCCGTCATGAGCATGCAACGGGTTAAGCAAGACTAGGCGGCTGCCTAGCTTTACTTTTGTAGGTTCAAATAAAAAAAATAATTCCCCTTTTGCCGCCCTAGCCTTTTAGCCGCCCTAGGCGGCCGCCTAGTCTTGCCTAATGGTAGAAACGGCCATCATCACGTACGTATCAACAGAAAACGGACTTAAGACAAGTACAGCACACAACTGTTTGCTTCTAGCACCCTTTAACCCAGAGGAGCTTAGGAAAGAGCTGGCCGTGTTGTGCTTCTTTTGACATGCACACTTCACTCGACAAAAAAACAATGTGAACTTGTGTATTGTGACCCGTGGTCATATAAAGCGGTTCAATAGCTTTGGGTCTGGGCGAGTCCGAACTATATCAAAATGCAACTAGGCTGCAGCAATATAAAAAGATGGCTGATGCTGCTTTGGAGCACATAATATTTGTGCGTTCCAAATGAGTGCCAGCTATTTTAAATGCGGATCTCAAGGGAAGTGGACTTAGCGTAAGGGATAGAACAGCCAACGTTGCTGCTAGGGCTAGAGCAGTTAAAGAGTATCAGCAGGAGGATGAATACCCTAAGTTTCTGGATAAATATGTGTGTGTAATGCAACTGGCGCTCCTGTAAGGCGCTACGATACTTTGGGGTGGACCACGCACTGTGTAAAATACTACTTTTAAAAAAGCACGTAAATTACAAATACGTGAACACGGGTAAGCCTTGCTGGGATGATGGGGGGGTGGGGGGGGGGAGAAGCTCCTCTAGTGAAAACACGTTGGTATGCTATTGGAAAATGAAAATGCCATCAGCTGAGTATGTTTAAATCCAAACGTCCAAAAACGTAAAATTCAATGAGCAGACAGACAAAAAAAATAGCACGCCGAACGTAACAGAAATAGACAGAAAGGGAAAACGATATGTATTAGAGCCAGTCGCAATGGGAGGGAACAAAACACCAAAAGGAGGGACAAATAAAACCAATGCACCAATGAAAACCGAGGATTTCCAAACGGCACACCAAGGAACGAATAAAAAAACTACAGCTGTGCTCGAAGCCGCCGGAGTCTATACAGCATGTCTCAAAGAGAAAGCACTTGCGCTGCCTTGGCGAGATCTGAAAAAAGATTCACTTTAATAACCTAGCCTGATTTAATCAGGTCAGCAAAAGAAACTCGTATGAGCACTTTATTCTTTTTTTGTTAATTCTAGGCCCAAAAATCATCTAATGAGAGTGAGTAGCAAGTGCGTCGCTATCAGCCACGCTCCATGGGGTTTGAGAGATTTGCCTGAAAGAAAATTTTGGAAAACAAAGTTAAACCCAAGTATTTTACAGCACATGTTCAAATAAACTGTCTAATAAGCCACATAAGTTAGCCCGGCAGTTCTGATGGAGCACTCAAAAAATTATTAAGTTATTTACCTTCTGTAACAATCTCATTGGCTGGATACTATACATGCAGATCCCTCACCTCTTTAATCAGGTTTGTTATCAGACTTGAAATAGATCTCCTGCACAGATAGGTGGCGCCTCACCTTTGACTTTGATCCGAGATTCACCTTGGATATGACAGTAAGAAGCCTTTCAAAGCACCGCCTGGCTGACTGGCATCAGTGCTTCTTCCTTTTTTACATGTTTTGTTGGATTTTGTGTGTGTTTATTTGGGTCCTACCCAGCGCACACATCTCCACAAAATGACAGCAAGGGTGATCTAGAAAATTCTGAATGACCATTTCCACCACTTCCCACAAGAAGTGGGAATAATGACCAAGATGCCTCGTCACCTCAATCCTCTTTCACTCCCTATCTGGAGGATCCAGAGGAATAAGTCTGAATTCTGCTTGGAGAATGAGAAGCCGGCACAAGACTCCCGGGGTAGGGATGAGTCGTCAAGAATTTTGGGTCCCCAGGAGATGGGCAATGGCGCAGACAACTTGACGGCCAACTGCGAGAGCAGAGATTGGTTTGTCCCATACGACCAAGATTGGGATTGATTAACTCCTACTTGATGGGAAGGCAGGCTGTAAAAGATATGGGAGGAGTTTGGCTTTGTTATCTTTTACAGGTAATTGCAGCCCAAGATCTACGTAGGGTAACAATCTACAAGAGAAGGAGGTAACTGCCTAAAGTGAAGCCTGAAGGACAGGGATCTAGATTCACCAACCGTGAGGGATCAATTCACTGATGTTCTGCAGAGTCAGGTAGTCAACAAAATCTGCCCAAATGGGAGGGAGAAATGGCCAGGCACACTGCCATCGCCATCACCCCCACGGAGATGAGCGATGCTAGGCATTTGAATGGAGTCTGGACCCAACCAAACAGCTGCCCAAGTCTGCCAAAACTATTCACTACTAGGCAAAAGTGTGTAAGGAGACTGTATCACCTGCCAGACTTAACGTCTGGATTGGACTAGAATGGCGTTAGTTTTTGGAAAGTTTGCTACAACCTGGAATAGATCCCAAGGCACTGCTAATGACAGAGGATGGAACTGGCGCAACTAGCAAGTCCTTTGGCGAAGATAAAAGATCAGCTGTGACTGAAAAGCTGACAGAGGTCTGGAGTGGGGTTGACCAAACATAAAGGTGCTCATGAGGGTCCCCTGCGCTTCTTGGGACACCAGAGGAAGCCAGAATGAAGTGGAAAAGAGCTAGTATCACCTTGGGGAAGCCTCCGACCTGTGTTGTGGCAGCTCCATGAGCTGGGAACTCCTTAAGTAGAGCAGCAGCCTCCAGGTCCAAAGGCGAAGCTTGAGCCGGACTACAAACCAATGGGATCGCAACTAAGTCAGACATCGAGACCAGGGAGGGGGAAGAAAGCTGCTGACTGGAGGACCTACGTCTTGAGTAGGAGTGACACTGAAAGGTCAAAGTAACCTTCCTGTGATTTTCTTGTGCTTATTATTTGAAGAATTCACCTTTCCTTTACAGGCCTCCTGCTTTAAGCACTTACTGTTTGACAGCGGGCCAAAACAGGTGTTGGCAAAAGACTTGGATCTGGAACAGTGCTGCTTCAATGAAGAGCTTCAGTTTTCATTCCTTGATGACCTTGGCATCCATGTTGCCACACATCTCACATGACTTGGAGTCAAATTTGGTTTCCAGCAACCAGAGATATGAGGGTGTTGAATCGAAATCTGTCTGCTGCAGGAATGGTGCCTCTTAAATCCTGATATTTTTTGAGGAGACATCCTTGTCAACACTGCTGGAAAACAATTCTGTGTGGAAGAAGTTCTGAGGAGAGCAATTCTGGATCTATGTCAAAAGGTGTGGAAAGGGCTCTGAAAAAGGAAAGTGATGTCAGTGAGCCATGGAGGAGCCTTACATTGCTCTGTAACATGATATCTCTAGTTTTTCTCCGAAACGGTTAGCGCAAGAGAGTGATTTCAAGTTTCTAAATCCAGTCTGACAATGGGAGGATATTCAAGAAAGGAATCAGCACAAAGAAGTATCCTCAGGCTGACCCCTCCAGAGCAGTGTTTGGGGGCAAAAAGGTAATTGGAGATTCACTCACCAAGCAAATTTGATTAAAAATGGGGTCAAAATGGTGCCGTTTTCAGTCGAATTTCTTCAGAAACTGCAAAAAATGCATGGACTGTAGAGGTAGTTCAAATGACCTCAGCATAAAGTTTCTCTCCACATCCTATACTTTTCCAGGATGTATGCTTGCTTCACTTATTTTACTGTCTTCTATTTTTCATTTTCTGCCTTCCAAATCGATTTTCAGTCTCTTGTTTTGAATGCAAATCTACTTAACCTCAGTGGTTCCTCAAGTTATACAGATTTTACAAGCTCATACACTAGTGCTATCATTCATATTACACATCTCAGAGGTGCATGTAGGAGGCATATTTGTGAGATTAAAACAATCCTACAGCATCAGGACTCTGACAGCAGATATGTTATGTGCATTTGTAGAACATATTCCCACACTTTGCAGTGATAATATTAATACAATAAAAAGCTTAATAAAGAGTCCTTTGGCACCAAGGAAATAACGTCAGCAAATACAGTCCCTTAATTTAGTAGGAAACATCACTAAACTGCCAGCATTATAAGGCTATGTTAAAACAATAGTTTTGTCACCTATCAGCAGATTGAGAAAACATACAATTTTTCACTGTGGGCAAATGAACTCAATTCTTTCAATTAAAAACGTATTTTTGTAAGAAAGTTTACTTTTTGAGCCCTAAATACTAGCTTGTCATTTTCATCAAGTACTCAGAAGTCAAAGTCCCACATGGACAGAACCGGACTCGCATAATCATGTATCACTATCAAATGCTAGGGATGGCTATTGTATACAAGTGGTAGTCACCCAATGTTAGGGACATGCATCTTATCCCACAATGCCCACCTGTAGAGATGAATGGCCACCTTATGTCAGGGTAGCATAATGCACGAAGTAGGATTCTCATGATGCACCACCCTCATTCTCTTGGTATTGCCTACTATGCTACCACAGGTGGTGGGACTACATCCAGGAGAGTTGCACAGAGCTGCCCATGCAGATCAATGGCATTTCCCACCTGATCTTCCCTCACAGGAGGACTCTGGGTGATGGCTGCGTGGAGTGCTGGAAGGTCCATAGTGACTGGGCAATGTGTTGCAGGCCTGCCACTCTTAGTCATTTGTAGGTATGAGGAGAAAGAGAAAGAGGAGATCATGGGTCCAGTTCTTGAAAGCTACTATACATTAATAAATGTGGGCACATGCTGCATCCAGGACAGCACACAAAGTAATATGTACACGTGCTAGTGGAGTAGAGCACTACTTTATAACATAGCTTAACAGTTTGTATTGTATGCACACTGCCTGGACGGAAAAACCCCGCTTGATCTGACAACTAATCCTGGCATCAGCACCCCGGTTAGCAGCTTCCAGTCAACATTCAGGAGTGAGATAGGTCTATAAGACCACATTGGTGCGAGTCTCTCCCAGGTTTAGTAATAACCGTAATGGATTATTCAGCCATCGATGGTGGCAGAGTGTCCGGGCCCTCAATTGAGTTAAAAACTTTGGTTAGGATTGGAGACAATTCTTTACAGGAAGTTTCATAAAAGGTCGCCGGAAAGCCATACGGCCCTGGGGACCGGTGTGATTTTAATCGGGATATCGCTGATATAACTTTTATTCCTATGGGTGCGTCAAATGTCTCAGTTTGCTGTTTCGATTGAGTCTAAGTGTTAGCACCAACCAAATAGTGTTCAATATCAGAGGCCGGGCAGTCCTGGGAGGCTATAGAGAACTGTGCAGTTCAGTCTAAACTTCTCTGCCATTTGTTTATCCCCTGTCAGAAAAGTGCCGTCCTCCTTTCTTAGTGCTGTAATTGCATGTGATTGGCGGAGGCCCTTAAGTTTATTTGCTAGTAACCTACCACACTTGTTGTCCCCAACGTAAAAGGAATGCTTAAGGAGTAGCAGGGCATATTCTGCATGATCCAATTCAAGTCCTGCTAGCTGTTTTCGGGCTTCTTCTAACTGTCTCCAAACTCTAGGCAACCCCGTATAGTGGTGAACCCACTCAAACTATCTTACTTGCCATAGGAGGTGTACACATCTTTCCCGTCATATCTTATTATCTCCTGCTGAAATGCTAATAAACTCCCCCCCCCCCCCCCCCCCCCGTATGACAGGTTTCAATGCTTTCCAGATTATAGCTGGTTTCCCCTCCGAGTTATAATTAATCTGCATGTAAGTTTCAATAGCCCTTCTGATCTGCTCCACAACTTCTTTCCTGCTAACCAAATTCTCCCTCATTCTCCAGAAACAGGGTCCACCTCCAACCCCAAGGAGAGATATCACCATGAGAATTGCAGAGCGATTGGACTGAGACAGTGATTCTATCTCCATGCAGATAGTGCCACTCAGATCCCCAGCAAATAGTCCAGTCTAGCATGAGAGTAAAAGGTGCAATCTCTCGTACTCGGATGTTTGACCCTCCATAAGTCGTACAACCCTCAACTCTTGTAACCATTGGGCCCCTTCGGGTGATATTGTCCCTGTCCGGCGTGTCTGTGCTGAGCGATCCCAGTCACTGTGCATTACTAAATTAAAATCTCCCGCAAGGATCACCCCCTGTTCTTTTGTGGCCATAATATCTGCTATAGCATCCTGTAGACATTTTTCCTGCCCTTAATTTGTAGTGTAGATCGAGCCCACCATCACCATCTGCGCAGCCACCTTTACCGGATATCCCAGCAGACGGCCTTTTATCTCTGCTATCTTCACTCCCACTTTCCCTGAGAAGGAACGTGCCAAATGTATAGCTAGCCCGGCAACTTCACAAGGAAAAGAAGAAAAAAAACTTGAGGGAAGGCCCTAGACCTCAACCTGTGCAAATCCCTGGGGAGTAAATGTGTTTCTTGGAGAAGGCAAATATCTGCCTGAGACTTCTCTAAGTAGGAAACAATGGCCCTTCTCTTCACTGGGTTTTTTAGCTCCTTTACATTAAAAGTCAACACTTTCAGCCCTTCCATCATAAAAGGGCCATGAGAAGCATGAGGTTTTGTGTCTCCCCCCACCTCCAGGCTCCAATCACCTCCCCTGCCCATTCCCCAACCAAAGTCCCAATGTCTTCACACGTATGGTTATCAATATCAAAAAGCAAATATAGCACCCGGAAACATTCCCTCCAAAAGAACAAAAAACAATAAGTGTACCTGAAGTGTAGGACCCCAGTCCAGTGGATAAGTGTTGTCGGGAGACATAACTATCCCCCTAACTATCACCCTCAGACCTCGCCCCCTACTCCCCCTGAACCACCCGGACACCTCATCAACCTTTTGACCTCAGGTAGGACTCTGTGATCTCTAATCTTCTGAGAGGTTTTCCAACAGGGCTCTTCTCTTAGATGCAATGGACTACGAGTGCGGCCTGGAGACTCCGGCCTAGGAACGACTCTTCTCCACCTCAAGTATCCCTCCACTTGCTCGTTATGCTTTCCTGCACAAGTGTTCTCTTCTTGATGCGTGTCAATCTGCAACAATGTACATGCTTCTGTCAGGGAACGTAGATGATGCAATTGATGCTGCCAATGAAGCATTAGCCAAAATGCATGACCCCATGTGTAAGGGCTCTTTTGCTCTCAAAAAGGCAGTTACCGGTTTGAACTCCCTCCGCTTGACAAGTGTGGACGCGGCCAAGTCTTGAAAGAGCTGAACGTGGTTGCCCCTAAATGTTACTTGGGGGGGTTGCTCTGGCTTCTCCCAGAATTCTTTCCTTGAGGGGGAAACTATGGACACATGTCAAGATATCTACTGGCTGTGGTTGCTTTGGACCACCTCTACCCACTCTATGCGTCCTGTTAAGATGGAACTTGTTTGCTGAAACATCTCCTAGTATCTGGGCAAACACGTCAAGGACGTATGTCTTTACATCTCCCTTATCCGCATCATGAGGCATGATGTATTCAGAAAGAGGCTGGTACTTCCATGTAAATTAATGAAGATGAAATGATAACCCCATCAGGAGCAGCTGTCCTGCTGCTCAGCCCTCCCCCAACTGACACTCACAAACCACTAACATTCCATTCATCCAACATTCCACATCACATGCATTGTAGCTGAGCAGCAGGAAGATATAAGATACAACAAGGCACTCCTTTAATCTGTATGTTGTTCCGTCTCGAGCGCTTCTTGAGATCCTCTGTGTGTGCATGTAGGTCGAGGAGTTGATCATTGAGACAAATCAGTCCCTGCTGCAGTTGTGCGATATCTTCGGCCTGTGTTGACCCCTGAGTCTCAAGAGTATCCACCCAAGCCCCAATTTCTTCCACATCTTTTCTGGTGGCTTGCATCTCGCCCGAGAGGTCTTTTTTAAGCTGTTGTATATATATACCTCAAGGAGGAGAAGAACAATAGTTACTTACCTGTAAACAGGTGGTTCTCCAGTATTGGTGTCTTTCATAGATTCACATGCCTGAATCATTCCCCGTCGTCGGAGTGGGAGTCCCACGGTATATAAAAAAGTAATAAAATGCCATAATACATATAGCAAATATCAGAAATACCCAACCAGGAAGTAAAGTAGCACCAGCTACAGTAGACAAAACCTTCACAATCGTGACTATCCTAGTCATTATGTCTTAGTCCAAACTGCAGCCAATCAGGCGACAGCACCCACCAGAATGTTCTCCCCAGAGGCTCAGGCTCTCAGATTTTCTCGCACAGGAGTGAAACCCCATAATGCCTGAATGAGTCTCTGGGGGGAGGCGGGCGGGTTGCATTTGAATCTATGAAAGACACCAATACTGGAGAACCACCTGTTTACAGGTAAGTAACTATTGTTCTTCTCCAGTATTAGGGGTGTCTTTCATAGATTCACATGCCTGAATCAGAATAGTAAGCAGAACTCCTAGCATAACGCTCGTAGACGTCAGAATCAAATATATATATATATATATATATATATATATATATATATATATACAGTGTACATGTATAATAGTAATCATCAACATCTGGAATAACGTCTAAAGAGCATAGAGGAGGAGGTGGAAACAGAGGCTCACCTTATTTTAAAAGATTGCGCAGCACTGCTCTTCCAACCGAAGCATCTGCGTCGTCTGCTGAATCTAGACAGTAGTGTCTAGTAAAGGTGTGCCTGCTAGACCACGTAGCAGCTCTGCAGATCTGTCGAAGAGGCACACCAGCAAAAAGGGCAGTGGAAGAGCTAACCGCCCTTGTAGAATGTGCTCTTGGCAAGGCCTGTAAGGGTCTACCGGCCTGCTGATGACAAAGTCCAATAGTAGAGGAGACCCATCTAGCAATAGTGTGCTTCGAAACTGCACAGCCCTGGCGCTGTCGTCCATAAGCCACAAACAGTTGATCTGTCTTGCGGATGGCCGAAGTTCTTGATAAGTAAAACTTAAGACATCTTCTAATGTCTAACGAATGTAGTGCTCTTTCAGCTGGAGACTGTGGGGATGGAAAGAATGTTTTTAGGACAACCGGCTCATTCAGATGAAAATCCAAAGGCACTTTAGGCATGTACGTTTGATTAGTCCGCAGCACTACTGAGTCCGTGGTGAATTGGATGAAAGGCGCTTTAGATGTAAATGCCTGAATATCGCTAACCCTTCTAGCAGATGTTAAGGCCAGTAACAAAGATACTTTCCATGTCAGAAATTTCAGGTCCACCTTAAGGATCGGCTCGAAAGGGTGACGCATGAGCTGAGTTAGTATGACATTCAGATGCCATGCAGGAGGAGGTTTCCGGACAGGCGGAAACATATGAAACAATCCCTTGAAAAATTATTGTATGATCCGTACAGAAAACAAAGAATTTGATTCATCTTGATGAAATCTAGAAATGGCAGCTAGGAAGACTTTAAGAGTAGAATGTGCCAAACCCAATCTGGCCAAATGCAAAAAGAAAGGAAGGATTTGCTCCGGTTTTGCATGAATGGGATGTAGACCATTAGAATGGCACCATGCACAGAAACGTTTCCACTTAAGTTTGTAGGTTTTGATCGTGGATGGAGCTCTTGCCTTCGCCAGCACCTCCTGGCAATCTTGTGGAATGTTTAGGTGTGCAAATTCCATGTGCTGAGGAGCCAAGCTGACAATTTCAGCGAGTTCGGGTCCGGATGGTACACTCTGCCCTGCTGGGTGGAGAAAAGATTCGGAATGCGTGGAAGTTGGATAGGGTTGCATTCCGAGACAAGGAGTAGATCGGTGAACCAGTATTGCCTGGGCCATCGTGGAGCAATCAGTATCAACCGGCATGGCTGCTTCTTCATCTTCCTGATGACTTTCGGGATCAGAGGTATCTGTGGAAAAGCGTATGCGAATATTTGATTCCAATTCAGCGAAAGGGCATCCCCGCACGAGTCCTTGTGGGGAACCCAGCTTGCAAAGTATGGGCATTTCCGGTTCTGGTGTGTCGCAAACAAGTCCAGATCCGGACGCCCCCATATCTGAAAGATGCGGTTTAGAGATGGTAGATGTAGTTCCCACTCGTGAGTGCAGCCCCTGGACCTGCTGAGAGAGTCTGCTAACACATTTGCGATTCCCGGAACATGGACCGCTGACAGATGGATATTGTGAGTCAGGGCCCAACTCCAGATCTCTTGTGCTTGTTGCGACAACCGGGCTGATCTTGTGCCGCCCTGCTTGTTCAGATAATGCATGCAGGTAGTGTTGTCTGTCCGAATTAAAACTGTGGCACCTTCTAGAGTCACTTGAAAGGACTTCAGGGCTAGAAATATGGTGTGCAACTCTAGCCTGTTTATGTGCCATCTCATTTGGATCTGGTTCCATTTCCCGCTGACCGTCATGCCTTGGAGGTGTGGACCCCAGCCTGTCATTGAAGCGTCGGTCGTTACTATGAACCTGGGCACTTCCGTGAGGAAAGAGCATCCCACTTGTATGTTGGATCGGTGGGTCCACCATTGTATCGCTTGTCGCATTCGAGGCGTAATTTGGATGATATCCTCGAAGGATCCCGATACCTGAATCCACTGGCGACTGAGCTCTTCTTGCAAGGGCCTCATCCGAAGACGACAGTTGGGAGTGAGAAGAATGCAGGAAGAAATCATCGTGATGAAGGACTTGAAAATGCGCACTGAAACACACTTTTTTAATAACAGTGCCGCAGCCAATCGTTGAATCTTTTCCCGTCTTTCCCTTGTGATGAATACTTGGGCGAGCTTGGTGTCCAGTGTCGCTCCCAAGAAAGTCTTTCTTGTTGCTGGCGTGAGGTGTGACTTTTCGAAGTTTACTGAGAAACCCAGGCTTTGCATCAGTGACAGAGTTGTTTGAATGTGATCTTGCGCCATGTCGAAAGAACTGGCCTTGATAAGGCAATCGTCCAGATATGGATATATCTGTATCGATTGCAACCGAAGATGGGCAGCCACCGGGGCCAGTATCTTCGTAAACACTCTGGGGGCTGAACGCAGTCCAAATGGAAGAACTTTGAACTGGAAGTCCCTGCCAGCCACTCTGGACCTCAGAAAGTTCCGATGCCTGGGAAAAATCAGTACGTGGAAGTATGCATCCTGAAGGTCGAGTGTTGCCATAAACTCTCCCACCGAAAGAAATTGGAGGATTTCTTGAAGTGTTAGCATCCAGAATGTCAGCTTTTTTAGGAATTTGTTTACGGCACGCAGGTTGAGGATGGGACGCCATTCTCCCGACTTCTTGCGAATAAGGAAAAAGAGTAGAAGCCTTTTCCTTTCTGATGAGGTACCCTTTCTATTGCTCCCTTCCGAATCATGGTGTTGATCTGGGTGAACAGCTCTTTAAGGTGCGCTGGAGGCGGTCCTTTTGGGGGGCAATTTGGGGGAGTTTTTACGAATTCCAAAATGTGACCTCTGGCTACCACATCCAGAACCCATTTGTCTGTGGTAATTTTGGACCAATTTAAGTAATTTTGGGATATTTTTCCTCCAATTTGGTTCGGGTTGGCAGAAAGTGGTGGCAGGATGCGTACCTCATTTCTTATTGTCTCTTCCTCGATAATTAGATTTTCCTCGAGGTTGAGAGAAATTTCCTTTCCTCTGAACATGAACCAGTGTAGGCGATGAAGCTGAAGACATGACAAGAGTAGGCTTTGGAGAGGAGAAAGTCATAGTGCAGGTGGTAGACGTGGCCACATGAGAGGAAACACAGTCCTTTTTTGACGTTGAAATTGTCAATGGTGGCAACTGAGGAGGCGCAGATTTAGAAGATTTCTTGGGAACTGTAGATTTCCCAGACTTCTTAGAGGGCGTACTATCCCCCTTAGTAGGTGGGAGAGTCTTACTCGAAGTACTAGGCCCAGGAGCATCCTGAGAGGATTGAGCCTTCTTAGCCACCTTCGCCCTTGGAGATGAAACTTCTGTTTCAGCCTTCCTCTTAGTAGAAAGAAATGAAGAGCCAGAGGCAATGCTTCCTACCTCAGACAAAGGGTCCTCCTTGTCCTTGAGTCTGTTAAGCCACAACAGCAGTCGTCCTTCTCTATCCCTGATGGTCTTAGGGGGGGGAAGGTCCGGCAGATCTTGCGCTCTTTTGCCTTATGGTCCGGATAAAGGCAATATAAACATTTTTTGTGGGGATCTTCCTTGAAAAGTCTTTGCTTCCCACAAGAATCACAGTCCCTGAACAGGGATTTTGAAGAAGACATCTGTGAAACTTGAAGAAACTAACTGTGTAGAAGAAAAAACTGAGCAGAGCTCAGGGAGACTCCCTTCACACGACGTGCGGTAGAAAATCTGAGAGCCTGAGCCTCTGGGGAGAACATTCTGGTGGGTGCTGTCGCCTGATTGGCTGCAGTTTGGACTAAGACATAATGACTAGGATAGTCACGATTGTGAAGGTTTTTTCTACTGTAGCTGGTGCTACTTTACTTCCTGGTTGGGTATTTCTGATATTTGCTATTTGTATTATGGCATTTTATTACTTTTTTATATACCGTGGGACTCCCACTCCGACGACGGGGAATAATTCAGGCATGTGAACCTATGAAACACACCCCTAATACTGGAGAACAGTGATTCCAAATAGGGTTGTGTTAACGGGGCTTACATATCTTCCCCTGATGGTGAGGGTGCTCTACTTGCTGTATTTGGGGTGTCCCCTTCTTGTGAAGCAGTTTGCTTCGAGAACATCTCCTTGAGCGTGCCCCAGTTTTTGGTGCGGCCCGTTGTCATCTGGGCAGCTTCCTCCTTCTTCCTGGGACTGGTGCCCATCACTACTCCTATACACTGTTGCAAAGCAATAGGTGGCTTCCTAGATAGAATGCGGCTGAACTCTGACAATACTGACTATGTCCCTGCTATGCAACTGCCCAATCTAGGCTTCTTGTGACATCCCAGGCCTCCCCGGTTACCTACTGTGGCCTGTAGGAATTGGTGTGTGTTGACGTTTCTCAGCTTCAATGTCCAAATGCCCCACTGCCTTCAATTCTTTAGTGCCCCATTCAATAATCTTCAGCTCTGGCAAATGCCCCTGTGTTCTCTCCTCAACTCCGTCTCCACTAATGCGACCTTCACACTCTCTACAGGCTTCTGTCGGCTGTATTCCGACAGCTTTAGTTAAGCTTTATGATACGACTGAGTTGGGCCATCTGGGCCACTTCAGTCTGGAGCATATGTAAAACTCGCTGTCCTTTCAGCTCCAAGCATTGGATGCTGTCACTCGCACCCTGAACTTCAGCGCCACCTCTTTCCTGGTCTTCTGGGACTATCAAGCACCCGCGCTTATTATGTCCGTGTGGCAGTTACATGTATTCTCCGTGCTTCGACTGAGGGCCCCTCCCACCTTTAGCTGCTTTTATAGCAGGAGTTCTGAAAACAATAAGAACAATAATACCAGTAAATCAGAAAGCTGTACATTACCAAAAAACTCATTTTGATCAGATCCTAGTAGGTTGATAGCTACCTTTGAAATTCGTAGCTAGTCCCTGACAGAAGCCTCCTTACTGTATCAATCCACGTATCCCCTCAGCTTCTTTCACTTGCAACTATATGCAAGGCTCCCAGAGTTCTAAAAAAAGAATCAGTGTCCAACTAACTCACTAAGTGTACCTGAACCGGGAGACATGCTGTAGAATCATTCATTTTTTTGTGCAGAAGGCTGTATAAGTACATGGATATGGTTCTTATCTCTGCTGCTACAATTTCCTGAAGTAAACGTATCCATGAAAAAGTCCTTTCCATGTGATCATCATGCACATTTTGTTACCAACTTATGGTAATTAGTCTGTGAAAACATTTTCAGTTTCAAAGTAGTGGCCTCATTGGTCTGCGTAATTTACAGAGTTACCTAATGGGGTAAGGCTGTTGCCTTTGAATGGACCCTTTCACTCAAATCCCGTCAATAGCGACCGAGGAGTGATCTTTCCCATTGGCTAGTATTGCGTAAATATAGGTTTGTATCCTGAATTATTCTACCAGTACTTTGGCAGCCATTGAATTTATTTTGTATTATTCTTAGATGAGATTATGCAGCAAAGAATCAAAAAATGTACCCAGTGTAGAGTGCAGTAAAACAGACTTTTTGAACTGGACTTTACAATAAATCTGGATTTTTTCACACTTTACAATTTGCTGTCGAGTGTGCTCACCTCTTTTGCACCAGAGTCCCGCAGCAGCTTTATAATAGGAGAGATTGTATTCCCTCGCACAATGGAATCATCCACAAGGACGACCCTTTTGCCAGCAAAGTTATCCGATAAGACTCCAAATTTTTTGGCGACTCCCAGCTGCCGTAATCTCATATTTGGCTGGATAAAGGTTCTCCCAACATAGCGATTTTTACAGAGGACTTCCACATACTGCAACCCACACTGCAGACGAGGGGAACAAAGTTAGAACATTAAATATACAGTCTGGTGGCAATTTAATATAGGCACAAGAAAAATGTATGCTTCAGAAATATTTCCAATGATCTTATCAACACAATATTGGAATAACTGATTAAAATGCATGACTACCTTCTCTGCGTAACCCAGTGCTGCTGGTGTTGCAGACTCAGGCACAGTGCTGACTATGTCTGCTTCCACTGGTGCTTCAATTGCCAACTGCTGCCCACATCTCCGTCTTACTGAATACACCATCTGGCCTTAAAGTTAAGAGAGACTGATCACTAAAACAAAAATATACAATTTATCAATAACAATGAAAGGTCAAATTAGTAGGCCCATACTTTGAGAATATAAATAGCACAATCTTCCAAATTTCATAGCAATGTTTTTACAAAATGTAGGAAAGTGGATTATTAATTTGAGTGAACATCCATCTCGAAAGATAAGGGCACCACCTGCTAGATGTCACAAAAAATAAATGATACATCTGAGCCTACTCCCTAGTAATGTGACATGAAGTAGCCAGGTTTTTTTAATCAAAGGCAAGGTGTATAGTATTTAAGCTGTGCATACAAAGTAGAAAAAGTCACAGAAAACGTAATAAAAGTCTACAGCCAATTTAAAAATGAAAAGAAAAATGTAGTAAGAAAAAAAAAATCAAATAAAGGGAACTGGAGATATGATTTTTTTTAATGATTAAATGAAAACAGCAGCATAAAGCGCAAAGTACCAATGGTAGTTTATAAAAGTGGCAGACTTGGGGCGTGGTTTGGACGCCGATGGCGGTGGTCGCCTGAGTGCTCGGCTCCGAGACCGAGCCCGCATTCATCCTGAATTCCGAGGGTCTTAAGCACCACAAACCCCTCAAACGGAAGAGCATGGTGGGGCCGACTTGGCGGGGCGTCTGAAGAACCCCGAAAACCAACTGGTCTTGAAGAAAATCGAAGTTGCGAAGTGAGCGGAGCGGAGCTCAAGATGGCGCCCGCTCCGGCTCTATAGGCCTGGAGGGAGCCTCGGACCGGGAGAGACCGCCGGTCCATCCGACTGCCCGGGGGGTTACAGACACCGAAGGCCCTTCCGGACGATCGCTGATCACTCTGTCGGTGTTGCGAAGGCCCTCGATGCCGGAGGGCGTGGCTGGAGGCGCTGATTTGCCCGAGACGGAGCGGACTTACCCAGTCTAGATCCTGAAACTAACAACGGGAGTGCTCGACGCCATTGAGTCCTGACCCCCTTGGGTCCTGAGGAACATTGCAAGCAGCTGTACAGCACTCGGATGGTCTGCCGGAGGTTCGACGAGATCAGTGGCTGACGACCGAGGCCTAACCAGAGTCCGGCGGGGCCACGTTGCCTCGCGGCGATCGCTCCTTCTTCCCCCCCCTCTGCTTGCTCCCGGAGACGGGGTTGCGGCTCACCACTGGACGGCCGACTGGTGGGGGAACTCCGCGCTACTACGCTGGATGTGGTTACCGGCCTGTGACACCAGGGCCCTACACCCGACGCCTGAAGACACTTAACTGAAACCCCTTCCTGGCGGGACGTCCGTCGAGTTCCCCACGGCAAAACGCGGCCGTCATGGGGAAGCCAAAGGGAGCTAAAGGTGGCACTCAAACCGTCTCGGACACGGAGGCTCCTGACAAAGACGACCGGCAGGACCCGGAGAGATCCGGGGACCCTCATCTACAGCAACAATTTGATAGGATCCTGGAGGCGATCGCAGACATACGAATGGCCTTACAACAAGACATTGCTCAAGTCGCAACGAGTTTGGGCCTACTCAGGGCGGACCATGGTAAACTCTCGGATAGGTCAAAGAAGTGGAGAGCTCGATGAGAATCTTGGAACCCGCGCAAAAAACCCTTGCCGCCACCATATAAGATGCCCTAACCCGGATCGGGGAGTTGGAGAGACGCGCGGAGGACGCAGAAGGGCGTAACAGGAGGAATAACATCCGTGTGGTGGGCCTACCGGAGAAGATTGAAAATAGCGACATGGTGGCCGATCTAGAGAATTGGCTCCGAACTGTGGTGGCGCCTGAGGGGCTCTCCTCCTTTTACACTCTGGAGCGGGCGCATAGGTACCGGCCAGGCCTCTGCAACAGGGCCGATCCCCGCGCCCGGTGGTGGCGCGATTACTACATTTCCGGGACAGAGATCTCCTCCTCAATGCCGCCAGGCACAACGGCCCGTACCAGGTGGAGAACAGTCAAGTGAACATTTTCACAGACTACACCTACGAAACCCAACGTAAGCGGGCCTCATTCCTGGCGGTCAAACGAGAGTTGCGGAGTGAGGGCATTCAGTACTCCCTACTGTTTCCAGCGAAACTACGCATCATCCTGGAAGACACGACTAAATTCTTCGAAAATCCAGAGGATGTATGCAATTGGCTCGAACTATACAGAGCTGGTAAAGATGGCTTTGGTTCCTCCTTCCAAACGACATCGGAAGTTGGGCGACAGCGGTGATCCAAGAGACTGCGGAACCGCCGTGGCAGACCCTTGACGGTTGAGACCGCGGCCGAGCGGCGAGGAGTGTTGGAGATGGTATCCAACTTATCCAGCTCCCAACGCGGGCCCATCACGGAAGACTCGGAACACGGCGGAGGTGGGGGCCAATCGGACACGGAGGACTCCGAGACTGACAGTGTGACCTTACCTGGGATTACTCCTGACTCGTCAGAAGGCCTACTAGATGGGCAGGGATGAACTCGGGTGAGATGATTCCATTTGGGTGAGGGAGCGTGGCAGAGGGTGGAGGGACCCTGGAGAGAGCTGCTGGACCGTGGATTACCGGGTGGGTTGGGGTAGCTTTTTCTTCCCGATCTTTATGATCTGGAGCTCGGTCATGTCTCGGCAGCACTGAGACACGGTGACCCCCTATCGGCGCTCGGCCCCCACTCAGCCCTTCAGGCACACCTGCGGTGGCTACCGTAGGGTTAGTTGGGAAGGGGGGGGATTTCTGAGGGTACGGTTTGGATGGGAACTAGATGGTACTATTTGGGACCTGTTCTGGGGAGGGTGGAGGGGAGTTTGCGGCAGGGGGAAGTTGTTGTTGGGGGAGGGGGGGGGGGGAGACCGCCATTGGTGTGAAGCTAACTGTAAAACTGTCTATAGCTGAGCGTTGCTGGAGGAAACTAGATGAGACACTGTGGGACAATGGCTGATGTCACTAATTTGAAATGTATCACTTGGAATGTGTGAGGCCTTCACACTACGTCCAGACGGCATAGGATCCATGCTTACATAGTTCGCAGAGGGGTTCAGATTGCGCTGCTACAGGAGACACACCTCACTAAAGCAGAAGGATTGGCGCTCCAGCGCAGGTGGAGAGGGCAGGTATACTACACCACATACTCAGCCTACGCCAGAGGGGTGTTGATCTGGGTGCGTGCTGGGGTGCCCCTACAGGTTGTTGAATCCGTGGTGGATCCGGAGGGACGATACGTGGCAATTTCTGGAATATTAGGGGGTAGAACTTTGAACATTTGTTGCATTTATGCGCCTAAAGTGGACCAACTTGCTTTCTTGACCGCGCTGTCGGGCTCTCTGGCCCATTTCCTATCGGGGTCCCTCCTGATGGGAGGAGACTTTAACTCGGTGGTGGACGTTTATCTCGATCGACCGCATCCCCCCCTTCCGGACTCGCCAGTCCGGAGAGTGGATAAAGGTAGGAGGGAGTGGCAGGTTCAGTGGGGGCTGACAGACATTTGGCGAGCGCAGCACCCATGCACCAGGGCCTATTCCCACTTCTCTGGCATGCATGAGTTGCATGTGAAGTTGGATGGGCTGTTGGGATCGACGGAACTGGTGTCCGCGACCGTGCGGTCTGAATACTTGGCCGGGACCATCTCTGATCATAACCCCCTAATAGCAGATTTTCGATGGTTTCCGGGTGTCCCTAGTGTACCCACTTGGAAGCTGCACCCCGAGATATTGGAGGATCTGGTGTTCAAGACGGACCTGGAGGACAAAAATCGCTGAATACTTAGTGATTAATGAGGGCACGACTGGGATGAGGGCTTCAGAGTGGGATGCTTTTAAAGTGGTTGTTAGAGGTTACTGCATAACTAAGAAGGTGGGAATGAGGCGGGTCATCCTCGAAGACCTGGCCAAGGCGGACCGGAAACTCCGCGAGATGGAGCTTCTCCGCCCCGGCCACCCAGAACTTCAGGAACAAACCTCAGCAGCGAGGGAAGTGGTATCTGTCGAAGTCGAACGATTGCGTAGCTTCGACTATAAGGCTTATGTAACCAGGTCGCTGACAGAGGGGGGTAAATCGGGAGCACTTCAAGCCTGGCTAGCCAACCCCATGAGAAGTACCACCCCGACGATGACAATGCGTACCGCGGGCGGCACCGAAGTAAGCACCCAGCCAGAGATACTTGATTGTTATCTACGTTACTATGAAAGGTTGTACCGCAGCAGACTAACACAGGACACTGCCCAAATTGATGAATACTTGCAGATCCCCGCACTGGAGCCTGAGATAGCGAAAGACTTAGGTAAAGACGTAGAGCTCGGGGAAATCCGTAGCGCCATAAAGGGGATGGCGAGAAACAAGACTCCGGGCCTCGACGGGCTCCCGGTGGAATTTTACTCCACCTACGTGGAACTCCTGGCTCCCCGACTGCTGGTGGTGTATAGGGAAGCGAAGCGCCTGGGACGCCTCCCCGGCTCGATGCGCGAGGCCCTGGTGGTCCCCCTTCTCAAGCCTGGCAGGGAGGCCGGTGATCCGGCATCTTATCGACCGCTTTCGATGCTAACGGTAGATTATAAAATTCTGAGCAGCATATTAGCGTCGAGACTGTTGGGTCACATGAGCTCCTTAGTGCATGAAGATCAGGCGGGATTCATCCCTAAACGCAATACGACTATGAATATTCGCCGCCTATTCCGCTTACTAGAGGAACCCCTCGTGGAGGCCCCATGCCCCCTAGTCCTTTCGATTGACCTGGAAAAGGCCTTCGACAGCCTGGAGTGGGAGTATTTATGCAGAGTACTGGCACACTTCGGTCTGGGAGAGGGGTTTATCCGATGGACCATGGTACTGTATGCTTCGGCAATGGCCAGAGTGAGAGCGGGCCCGCTGGTCTCCCAACAATACGCAGTGGAACGAGGCACGAGACAGGGAGGCTCGTTATCCCCCCTACTCTTCGCGCTCGCAGTGGAACCACTAGCACTGTCGATTCGGACTGGGGCCCACTTCGGAGGATTAAGGACCTTGATGGGGCAGCAATACATCTCCCTTTATGCCGATGATCTGTTACTCTTCCTTGAGGACTCGGGCAGTGCCTTGTCCAGGGCTGAGACGGCCCTTACGGCCTTTGGAGAGATCTCGGGCCTCAAAGTAAATTGGGCCAAAACTTGTTTGTTCCCGGTCCGAAAGGGGGAGTCCAGACCCGACACCACCAGAAAGATTAGATGGGAGCCTAGCTGCCTCAAATACCTAGGAGTGTATGTGTATCATGACCCCGCCGATATCCTAGACGGCAATATAGCCCGATGTGTTCGCGCACTACGGGGCAGTATGGACTTTTGGGCCACTTTGCCGCTATTGGTGGCTGGACGCATAGCACTGCTGAAAATGGTGGCACTCCCTCGACTTTTATATTACTTTCGGACGCGTCCTGGTCTGGATCCCGCCGGCCACCTTCCGGTTCCTGAACTCCATGTTAGTGGCGTTCCTCTGGGGATCGGGCCGACAAAGAGTGGCACTCAAGACCCTGATGAGGCCGAAACCGGAGGGGGGCCTAGCGGTGCCGGACTTCGAAAAGTATTATTTAGCGGCTCAGCTTCAGACTTTTACCCAGGAGATAGCGAGGGAATTCCGAGGCCCAGAAGAGAGGAGGGGAGGGGAAGTGGTATACCCAGACATGTTATATCCTACATTGCACTGCGACAGCGATTAGCCTTGAGAGACCTCACACACGAAGAACGCACCATACGTTTGTGCTGGAACCGTGTCCATGGCTGAGCGGAGCTGAAACACCCGTATGCTCCGGAGTTTCCGTTGGGGATGCTCACCGCCTTACCACACGGGGGCGACTGGTCGCGCTTCAGGTACTGGGAAGACGCGGGGCTGCAACTGGTGGGTGACCTCTATGAGGATGGAGTGTTGTTGCCCTTCCAGGAGATTCTGGACCGCTTCGACATACCCCGGGGCAATTTCCTGCTTCACGCAGCAGTCACTCGGGCGATCTAGACGCACTGGCAGAAGGGTATGGAGGAGCCGCCAACATAACCAGAGTGTCACTACGCCATGATGTCGTAGGGGACGGTCAAAGCGGTAACGTGTTTATATTCCAGGTTGGTCAACGAGGAGCTGCACCCGCTCGACAAACTCAGAACTCGGTGGGAGGCTGATATTGGGAAAGACATACCGGAGACCACGTGGGCACAACTAATGCGTCGAGCCTGGAAGGGAACGCGCCACGCCCGGTTTCAGTTGGTTCATTTTTACATACTCCACTGGGCCTACCTGACCCCGGCGTAAATCAAGAAATATTTCGCTTCGGACACGGCGGCTTGCCCCAGATGCTGAACGCCTGCGGCGGACCTCATGCATATGCTGTGGTCCTGTCCAGCGCTGTCCTCATACTGGCTGCTGATAGGCGACACTCTTAATGGAGTCACTGGGAGGCCCCTGGTCTTTGACGCGGCGGTAGGGATCCTACATTGGTTCCCTCATACTCCTAAAAACAAACTCTCCAGTTAGTTCATTGATCTTGAGCTCATCCTGGCAAAGCGGGAGATAACCAGGCACTGGAAGGCACGAGTTGGTCCAACAGGCAATAAATGGCGCAATGAACTCCTAAAGTGGGCTACGGGGGAGAGCACCCTGAGGTATCAAATGGCGAGGCGACAGCAGAACGAGAAGGCGCTAGAGGCAGCACAGGAATGGGAGAAGTTAGTACAGGCATTGCGCGATTACAGCTCTTCCAGCGACTCCGAGAGTGATGATGTGGCACAGCCTCGTTCCCAATAGAAATATATCGCACTGATCTTCTATACAGCAGGAAATGGTTTCCTTCCACAAGCTCTTACCACACACATAGCACACCGTTGGCGGGGCAAGGGGAGGAGGGTGGTGGATAGAGGTAGAGGGAAATGTAGAACACTCTTACTATCATTATTGTTTTTTCATACCGTGTGATTAGTCCCTGGTCCTCTGGGGGGGGGGGGGGGGGATTGGGTTGGGTGGGAATAAGGGGTGTTTTCAGGATTGTTTAGAAAAGCAGAAGAAGATAGTTCATTTATTTGGATCGATACCGAAAGACTACCAGACCCTCATGCGTGGACTCAAAGCACACGCCGCCCGACATTCGGGATGTGGACTGAATGGCTGTGCACTTAGGATGCTCCCCCACGGGGGTCTTTCTCTTATGATTAACTTTGATGATATGTCTCTGAACTATTATGTAATTTTGGCTGATTCCTGCAATAAAAATATATTTAAAAAAAAAAAAAAAAGTGGCAGACTTGAACTTAGGTGGGCTTGAGACTGAATGAGATTATGCCCTAGTTGCATTCAAGAAGATTTGTCCTGGGAAAAGTCTGGAAGAAATAAAATCGAAAAAGTTTGAGTCCCACTTAAGAAAGGGTCTTTGCCACTATTTTGAGATGAAACCCCTCCATGAGTGGGCTACCTATGAAACTGTAGCAACTCCTGGGAGCGATATCTGAGGCATGTTCTTGTCGAAGCTCTGAACCTTTGGCAACTAATCGCAGAACATTGTTTGAGTCCAAATGCAGAATGGGAGTTAGTTGTTTTTTCGGAGGTGCAAGGAGCCTTGACTGGGACAAAGCTAAAATTCAATACAATGCTATGAAACTGCCAGCTGGAGAGTTTTTCCTAAGGGTCCACCTCAAGCTCTGGAGGAAATGTTTTAAAACGTTTCCAAACTTTTTTCTGGTGCCCTAACAATCACTGTAGTACAATTCTAAGGACCCCAGGATCTTCAGGGAGGCCACTTCAAGACTCTCAGGGTGTCAAGACAGAGGCCAAGATTAAAGTCCAGTTGCAGCCCAGTGCCACTGGACATCTGGGTACTTTAGTAAAACAACCTTTTCAGCTGGTTATGTTCCTGTAGGCACACAGGAGGTCAGCAAGATGATACTTGGATTCCACTTCATTATATTGTATACAAAAGGGAGCAGGTCCAGTCCAGTCTGATCTTCTGCAGGTTAAGAAACTGTTCTAAGGAGGTGCCTTGGAGTGACACATTTATGCCTGGCACGAGAGGTGGGTTGGGGTGGCTCCTGGGCACTCCTTAACCAATAGGGTAAAATTTCCTGGGGCAAACTTACCCAACATTCACTTGGAACAGGGGGCGCTAGAGGGCGCACTGGGGAATGGCTGGCTAGCGTGTCAGCTCCGCCGGACGGTCGCGCGCCTAGCGACATTTAACCCCTTAAAACCCCACCAAAAACAGCGGCGATTATGACTATGGGCGTCGGAATGTAAGGCCGGCATCTCCCAGAACGAAAATACAGCTTGCTGAGCGAGGAAGGACAGATCCAGCCCAAATCCCGGAGTCCTCGCTGACACATCGCAAAATGGCCGCTTCGGATGCTCGGCGAACCGGAGCTTCCAGTGACACTCAGCGCTGCAAGACACATACTACCACCCGGCGCTGCTTGGTAAGTGGTTATTAACCACCGTCGAGGACTCTGCAGGGCTCTTGTAAGACCCCGGGGCACAGCGCCACAGAAAATCGGCGTGCGTTCCACTGAGGGCAAGATGGCGGCGCCCGTGGAACGCACAAGGCTGGCGGCAGCGGCGGACGTTCCCGCCGGACAGACCCCCTTCGTAGACTGTCTGAGGCGCACACATCTGTAGACCGGCAGCGGTGAGAGGATCCTGGCGCTTTCTGACTGTGCCACGCATCGGTACATACGCGGCGCACTGACAGCGGGGTCCCCGCATGGGGTAACGAAGGGAGCCGCGAGTACACCAGAATCGAGGGTGCGCAGACGGGGTATAACGCACACGACGGCGCCTGATATCTACACGTGCTGCCATCAACATAGCGCCGGCTCCACCAACTGTACGGGGACTGCCCCCCCCCACAGCGGGATGTGAGAGTGTGGGCTGTTACCCTTGATGTGCCCCAAAAGACCAGCAAAAGGCAACACCTGCCACACCGGACGACAGAGACCTCGTTAGGGACCAGATTGCATCCGAGCCTGCGGTAGCCCGCTGATGACCACACGAACAGCGAGAGGGGGAGCTGCAGTAACAGCGCCTCGTGCCATCTCCACAGCCAGCACAACATCGGGCAGCAGCCCTAAAACGGCAGAACAGCACACGTCCAAACAGCACCCTGAAATGGGGAAGCCTGACCGGAACCAAACTAAGCTCCAGTTCGAAAAGCGGAACCAAGGTAGAAATAACACGACAGACTCGGAGATGGACGGGGGCAAGGAGACACCAGAGGGCACGGGCATGGAGTCGGTACTGAGGGCGATACAGCAGAGTTTGCAAGAGATGAACGGAAAGCTCGACAACGTGGTGCGGAGGGTCGACAACATGGCGGCGAAAATTGAACAGCACGACGGGCGCCTCACGGAAGCAGAGCAGCGAATCTCGAGGCTTGAAGATGAGCAGAAGACCACAACCAAGACCTGCGGGGCCCTAGAAAAAACAGTGGAAAGCCTGCGAGCCAGGGTGGAGGACCAGGAAGCTAGGTCCAGGCGGAACAACGTTCGGATTTCGGGCCTGCCGGAATCCACAAACACAGGGAAAATGGAGACCTATATAGAAACCCTGCTGAAAGAACTCTTTGGAGCCGACAAACTGTCTCCAGTGTTCCTAGTGGAGCGTGCACACCGGTCACTAGCGCCTGTGCCGAAACCCGGAGCCACCCCGCGCATGATCATTGCCCGCATGCTTAATTACAGGGACAGAGACACGGTCCTGAGACTGGCAAGAGAGCTGGGGAAAATTACTCACCAGGGGAACACGCTAGAGTTCTACCCAGACCACACCATGGCGGTGCAACAGGCTCGGAAAGAATTCGCTCCTGTCAAAAAGAAGCTAAGAGAACTTGGCATGGAGTACGCCATACTATATCCGGCGAAACTCAAAGTCATCACCGGCGGGAAACCTGTCATACTACAAACGGTGCAGGCGGCACAGGAATATGTCAAGCAACAAGGAAAGCGGGGAAAACAGCAAGACCGGAATGAACCGACGAGTGACGTGGAATGAGTGAGGCAGACCACTATCAAGCCAGATGGATTTACGGATTTCACTAACAAGTCACGGCTATCTATGGACGCTGTTGCCTGCGGACAATCACATGGACCATGATGGCAACGTGGGTGGCGGCAACTGGACAGGAAAAGCACTTACGAACTTGCTGTGAGTACTGTCCCTGTGTCTGAGATGCCGCGGAGGTGCTGTTTCGGTTGTAAGTATACGCAGTGCTATTGTAGGCGAGGAGGGGCGGAGGGGCCGGCTACTGGAATGAGAGGCAGCGGGCAGGTGGCTGCGACCCCGACCGGCCTTGTTGTTCGACTGCTTGCTGAGCGAGAGACACTGCGTACATTGCTTAGCGCCACCCCACCTATGCGCTGGGACTAGAGACAAAGGGGAGTCTAGTGTGCTGGAGAAATGGCATTTCAGTGATACTAACTATGTTGAGTGGGGGAACGGGGTTGGAGGAAGTCACACACAAGTTATTCACTAAAACGCGCGTTTGCGACCGTCCACATCCACTATGTGGATGGAGATGTGTGAACCTGGTGACACCCCCAGGAGGGTGTACCCCGAACTATGTTGGACGCAGAAGTTACTGTTAAAGTTAAAGTTAATTCAGGGATGGCTTTGGCAAAGTTTGGGCGCTAAAGTGGGTGGGGGGAGAGTGGGAAAATCAAAACCTAACCGACTGCAACCTCTGTGTCTGAGAAGCATGGCGAACCCCTTAGAAATGCACTGTCATGTGAATAATGTTTGTAATCAGCAAATGATGTTGTCACTCTTAAATGATGTACGGTATAGCACCATGCACACGCACTATAACAAGCAGACTAGACATCTTAAGTGGATAATTCATCACCAAACACGTACGCATGTCACGTAGTAACACGCTGAAGTTTATCACTTGGAATGTGAGGGGTCTAGGCAACCCGAAGAAGATCAGGCGACTATTTGCTTATTTTGATAGATTGCAAATTAACATTGTTTTTTTGCAGGAAACACACTTAGAACGAGATGGCACCTCCACACTGGGGGCAAGATGGGCTGAAACGGTAGTTCACTCTAGCTACTCAACATATTCAAGAGGAGTGAGCATATTAATCAGGAAGGGTACGGGCTTTGAAATTACTGACATACACAGAGACACTGCTGGGCGGAGCGTGCTACTAGCTGGCAGGCTTAGACGGCAACAGATTCTATTGGTGAACACGTATGGCCCTAATGTGGATGACCCAGGTTTTTTTAGCAAGGTATGGCACAACATCACAAACATGCAAATACCCCATGTACTGTGGGGAGGGGATTTCAATGTCACGATGCAGGACGCTCTAGACAGAGCAGCGCACACTTTGGAACAACATGGTAATGCTAGGACAATGGTGAGAGACGCCATGAAGGACCTACATTTGGTAGATTTATGGAGGGTTCGTAACCCAGGGGTTGCAACAGCGACACACATAAACGCGGCGAACAATAGTTGGTCCAGGATAGATTACTGGCTGGGCACTCAAGATGTACTCTCATGGGTGTTAGATGTTGCGCACTTGCCACGTACACTATCGGACCACAGTCCGGTACTTTTAGAAGTAGATATCCCGCACTACGACCCACCACCCTTCACCTGGCGTTTTAACGCAGCTGCATTGAGAGACCCAGTGTACGCCATCACAATACATAAGGCAATAAGGGAATACTTCGATCTTAACGGCCCAACCACGGAAGACCCAGGTTTGCTATGGGAGGCCTTCAAGGCTACAATCCGGGGAGTCTGCCTCAGTACAGCCTCTGGCATCCTCAAGGATATAAGACATCAACTACACACACGGGAACAAGCCATTCACGCACTAGAACAGGCATACACACAAACGGGAGACACCAAAATCTTGGGGGATATCCAGTCACTGTTGACGGAACATGCTAAATTTGCGACGGACGAGCTACAATATGTGACTAAACGAGCTACTGCCAGGAGATATGGAGAAGGAGGTAGACCGGGCAGGGAGCTGGCCGCAAAGATATGCGCAGGCAAAACACCTCAAAATATCACATCCATAACTACTAGCACCGGGGAGGTGGTCACGGACACCAAGGGTATACTGCGAGAATTCATGAAAACATATGGCACGCTATACGAGGCACACCCCTCGCCGTCACAGCCTGAATTATTGAAATACAATGAGGATATTGAGATGGCGTGATTAGCTGATGGACATAGGAAATACCTAGAACGCCCCATAACTGTAGAGGAAGTCACGGACACCATTAGGCGCCTACCCAACAACAAAGCACCGGGGCCGGATGGCTTTGTAGCGGAATTTTATAAGGCATACGCTGACATACTTGCACCACACTTAGTACAGATGTACGGGACGGCGCATGAGGCCCAGACACTGCCGACATCGCTAAGGGAAGCCTTGCACATCACATTGCTGAAGCCGGGCAAAGACGCAGATAAATGTGATTCATACCGACCTTTGTCGTTGTTAAATGTAGACACCAAAATCATAGCTAGTCTACTGGCAGACAGGCTAAAGCCACTCATGCCAATGTTAATCCGACCTGATCAGTCGGGATTCATCCCAGACAGGGCCACCACTCAACACCCACACACTGTTCACGTTAGCACACTATCTAGCTCCGGAAACGAAGGCTGTGGCAGTACTGTTATACGCTGCTAAAGCGTTCGACACTATTGGCTGGCCCTTTATCCGTGCGGTGCTGGTGCGCATGGGATTCCCATGGATATTTCAGGGATGGATAGCGATGCTCTACACAAACTTGACGGCACGCATCAGAGTAAACAGGTACATATCAGAACCCATACAAATCTGCAGAGGTACTAGGCAGGGGTGCCCACTATCACCGATGCTTTTCGCTCTAGTGCTGGAGCCTCTAGCCTGCAAAATCCGGCAACACTATCACCACTCGGCGATTCAAATGCCCTCCCGACCCATACACATCTCACTGTACGCGGATGACATGGTGCTGTATGTTAAACACCCGGAACAACACCTAAATCCCCTCCTGAGGGAATATATAAAATTTGGTCACCAAGCCGGCTTACAGATAAACTGGGATAAATCCCTGGTGCTGGCACTAACAGACAGCACACAGCCAACTAGACTATCCGTTGGAGTGGCAGGAGGAACCCACAAAATATCTGGGAGTATGGTTTCACAGAGACCCTGAAGTGGTCATTAGGACAAACTATGGGCGGACGATCGCAACCCTGGAAGATAAAATAAAGAAATGGAACAGGCTTCCACTTTCATTGGCGGACAGAGCAGCGATAGTAAAAATGGTGCTTTTACCGAAATGTCTTTATTTATTTAACAACATCCCTATAAAACCTCCCGCTGCTGTCTTCCGCAATATCAGGACGCTAGTACTTAATTTGCTGTGGGCGGGCAAGCAGGCGAGGATGGACCTGCGCACCATGACATTGCCATATGCCAGGGGGGGGTTCAAAGTACCAGACTTTTACCTGTATTACTTATGCGCTCAGGCGCAATACGCACACTTTTGGTGTCAAGAAGTGCCCTTCCTGACACATGTGGCGGTGGAGGCGGGTGACACTGACCCGATCCCTTTGGCCAATATACTCACGCACAAACGCACCAGGCTCCATGACCGTGATATTAACACAGTCAACGCGACCGCTGAGGCATGGAGACTAATAGGCAAGGAGGCGAATTGTCTGCCACTGTACGCACCCACACTCCCACTGGCACATCACCCAGCCCTCTCGGTGACACAGGAAAAGGTAGGCATGGATCTGTTCCGGCGGGCCGGAATAGACACATTGGGGGACCTATACAATGATGGAGAATTCCAGACACTAGATAAACTACATTACATCACAAACCCATCTCAACTGTTTAATTTCAACTTCTACAGGCTACAGAGAGCAATACGTGAACACTACCCGACATATCCAGAAGAGCCGCCTACCCTTGCACCCCTACAACTACTCTTGACCACACCCAAAGCATCTCACATGGTATCCAAGCTTTATGCAAGTACACAGGGGGCGGTGGGAAACAACACACACAAGGCCAGGGACAGGTGGAGCGCTGGGCTAGCGGAACCCCTGACAGAGGTAGAATGGGACTCCGCATGCATGCTTACGGGTATGCTGACACCTAACGGGAATTTGAAAATAATACATTACCAGTATTTGCATCAGGTCTACCACACCCCTCAGAGACTGCACAAGCATGGCTTACGGGAAGATTCAAACTGCTGCAGGTGCAAACAAGCAGATGCCGACTTCACGCACCTAGCATGGCACTGTAGAAAGGTGGCGGGATATTGGGAACAAGTCATACAGGTTTTGAACGACATGTTGGGGGTTAACATGCCATGTGAAGCAAAGATCTGTCTATTGGGTATAACTCCGCACCTGAGAGCCTTGAAGCGTAAATTCTGTGCTGTTGCACTCCTGTTAGCTAAGAGAAGGGTGTCAATCCACTGGAATAGTAAAAGAACACCACAGGTGAAACGCTGGATTGAAGACATGGTATATTGCCGAGACACGCTCAATACATACGAGGAGGAACTGCCAATCGGCTCTAGGCCCAAAGACTACTGGGGATACTTACGTGACTATTTACTTGAGCATGGCACGTCAGATTCAGAAGCTGAAGTTGTGTGAATGAACGCATGATGGTGACAACACAGGACGAACAATTGTACAGTGCAGGCACTTAGGAGGGAGGATGCTGTGATGCAGAGGGGAGGATGCAGGGGGAGAACTACAAGTTGGGGAATGTACAGTTAAGTTAAGTTTCAATTTAAAGGATCAAAAAACTGTGAAAACGTAAGATTATTGATGTATCAGGCAGCGACCATAGCACTGACGTGCGACTAATTTCTATCTGATAATACGCCGCCGGTCCGCTGGATGTCGGCTGATGGGCTGTGTACATCTAGAACTGTTGCCGATAACCATGGTTGCTGGACGCCGGCCCATTGCGGTTGTAGGCGAACGCACTATAGGTGATTATCGATTTGTCTTGTATGTGATAAAAAAGTGCAATAAAATTCTTACACCAAAAAAAAAAAAAAAAAAAAAAAAAAAACATTCACTTGGAACACGGCAGGCCAGTGTTCATGGCAGGTTACAGTAAAAACTACCTGCAAGCTCCCCATGATTTGAGATGATTAAACCTTAAGTCCAAGGCAATTTATTGGTGTTTGTGTTATAAATAGGCCCTTTTTGTATGGCCACCCCCAGTTTTGCATTGTTTTTGGGACTCACTTTCTGGTAACCTTGAACTCTAACACTGGGGCACTGCTGTACCGTGGCCAGTGTGTGTGTGTGTGTGTGTGTGTGTGCTCTTGCCATAAAACAAGTAGACATTTACCTAAAAGCTGATTGGTAGGTTGGCACTAGAGTGCCCGGCTTCATGGTGGCCGAACCACTGTGAGGTTCTTTGCGCCAGGCTCATAATCCTGCATTATCTACCTTATACAGTTGAAATCCAGGTACAAAACATACTAAAATGAAGATCTGATTCACTATGCTATTTGTGGTGGGCCGGTTCCTTCCCTAACCTACCTAAATTCCTGCCCTCTTGCCATTAAGTGCTGCCCTCCTGCAATGGCATTGAAGCGGTAGGCGCCAGGCGAGGTGAGACGGGGTGAAGGCATGGATGAGGCTGCCCCGTCTCAGAAACTGACTCGGTTACTGGAGGAGCAAGGTTGGAGACTGGCAATCATTGCAACTGCCTGCTCATGCCACTTAGTGTGCTACTGCCACCGGGAGGGCGGGCTGCAGTGACCTAGCCCCGAGGAGACTACACCCTAGCCTCGGGCCGCTCAAACACCGTTCTAGTGGCGGATACCCGTCTAGTGCTCAGAATCACTTAGAGCCCAGCCCTGGGCCACCCCTTGAGAATCTGGGGAAACGGAGGCAGATTAACACAGCTTGGGAGAGTGACCACCGGAGACTGCTGTCAACGTCCACTGGGGGGCGGTGTAGTAGGTACGTGGCGTGGCTCGGGAGGCCGCCGATGGCCTAAGATATTCATCCCTTCATATGCCCGCTGTGTTGCGGACTGGGCCAACGGGGCCTCACTGTGGCACACTGATGCATTGGGGCTTTCTGGTTGCCGTGGCTACGTTATAAATCATCTCTTTGGGCTCCCACCTGTGTTTGACAGGGCAATGTCCTTGCACAGCCCTGCTCCGGCCCGAACAGTGATAAAGACTGTTGGTTATACTGAGGTGGGCACTTGCAAGCGGGCTAACGGCGCTACCCCCACGAGTGGGCCATATAAGTGACATTCCAGTACATCAATCTCCTGGAAATTGCCACCCATAATGGGGAAAATTGCAACAAACAGGTCAAACTTAGTTTTGAGGCTAAGAAGGTGGCCAGGGCCACGTTCGCTGATCAGGCAGAGATACCCATCTATGAGTGTTGAGACTACATGAAGGGGATGAAGTACTCTCAAAGAGCTGGTGGACAGAAGTAGCTTATGTGGGTAAAGAGTCCCTGATGGGTGTGAGGACAGGAAGGTACTTGAGGAGTATGGAAAACAGTTTTAACTGGATGAGGTAAAGAATACTCAAGGGAGATGGGGGGGGGATTATGTGAGATTGATGGAGGAGAAGAGAATCAGTGGTGGCGAGTGGGTTTATTCAGTAAATGTCAGAGAACAGTACTGAGAGGTTTGAGGGTATTGACTGAATAGGAGAAAGTTTCTGGGTGAAACTAGTGCCAGGGGACCAAAATGGGAATAAATAAAATGAGACTAAAGATAATTCAGGAAAGAGTGTACATGAGGATGGCGTCGCTGAGAAAGTACCCAGGAGAAGGAACTGCAGATAAATGAATAAGCGGTACCTGAGTGGGAATGAAAAAGAACATTGAAAAGAAGAGAGAAAGTTTATTAGGGAATCTAAAATAAAGGATTCAGGGGGGAGGTAACGTAACCTTAAATACTAGCAGAATAGTGTTGACACCTCCCTGCAGCCCCTCCCTCGCTCCGCCCCCTCCTCTCTCCATTTATGTCTGATGTACCCACGCGCAGCGTCCACGCGCTACGGACACGCCGAAGGTGCGCCAAAGGTAAGCCCGTCTACGCCCGTCCGCGCCTGGACCGCGCCCAGCGCCAGACCCCCTGCCCCTCGCGCTGCCCAGCCCCGCCGCGTTACCTACGATGCCGCCACCCTCCTAGCCCTAAACCCCGGTCGCGCCCCCAACTGCGTCCAAGCCGCTCCTGGACGCACCCATGGACCGTTCTCCTGCCTCTCCTGCAAATTTAGCGGCACCGACAACATCTCCGCTGCGTCCACAACACAGATTCCCGACCCCAACCACCTAGAATGCATCCTTCTCAACACCCGCTCGGTCCACAGGCACGCCATTGACCTTTGGAACCTACTAAACACCATCTCTCCTGACGTCGCCTTCCTAACGGAAACATGGATGAACGCTTCCTCCGCCCCCGACATCGCCATCGCTATCCCTGATGACTATAAGATCACACGCAAGGACCGCACCGACCATACAGGAGGAGGAATCGCTATCGTCCATAAGAAATCAATCCGCATCTCAACCAGCTCTGACGCCAACCTCGCTAACTCCGAACACCTTCACTTCCAGATCCACATCGACCCCAAAACCACACTCCGAGGCACTCTCCTCTACAGACCACCAGGACCCCGCGCAAAATTCAGTGAAGACATCACGGACTTCATCACCCCACACGCGCTCCCCTCCAAAGACTACATCCTTCTGGGAGACCTCAACTTCCACCTTGATAAGATCAACGACCGCAACACCGCCACCCTCTTGGACAACCTCGCCAACCTCGGACTTAAACAACTGGTCACTTCCCCCACCCACATCGCAGGTCACACACTCGACCCCATCTTCACCTCCAGCAATCATGTCTCCTTCAGCCACACTACGAATCTCCTCTGGACTGACCACAGCTGCGTTCACTTCACCTACAACAAGCCGAAACCCACCATCCACCTCCAACCAACTCTACAAAGAAACTGGAACAAAATCACCACGGAGCAGATCTCCACATCACTCCTTCAAACCTCCCCAGCCCTCTCTTCTAACGCCAACGAAGCAGCCTCCAACCTCACCCTCTGGCTATCCAACACCGCCGACACCTTAGCACCATTGAAAAAACGTCAACACAAACCTAGCACCAAGAAGGCCTCATGGTTCAACGATGACCTCAAGAATTCCAAGAAACTGTGCCGCTCCCTTGAAAAGGCCTGGAAAAAAGACCCATCCACCAACACCAAGGACGCCTTCAAAAGCGCCATCCGTACTCACCACCAACTGATCCGAAAAGCCAAGAAAACAGCATTCAAGGATCGACTTGACAACAACGCCCACAACAGCAAGGAACTTTTCAACATCGTCAAGGAATTTTCCAACCCCTCGGCCAACTCCAACGACATCACCCCCACTCAAACCCTCTGCGATTCCCTAGCCTCTTTTTTCCACAACAAGATTGCTGACATCCACAACAGCTTTGACAACCAACCCGGAAGCCAACCCACCCTACCATCAGCCGACCATCTTCCCCTCGTTAACACCCTTAACGCCTGGAACCCAATCTCCACTGAGGACACCATCCGCCTGATGAATTCCATCCACTCTGGATCCCCCACAGACCCATGCCCTCACCACATCTTCAACAAAGCAGACTCCATCATAGCTCCGCACCTCCGAGACGTCATCAACTGCTCCTTCAACTCCGCTACCTTCCCAGAAGACTGGAAACACGCTGAACTCACCGCCCTTCTGAAAAAACCAACAGCAGACCCCACCGAACTCAAAAACTACCGCCCCATCTCGCTTCTTCCATTCCCGGCCAAAGTCATCGAGAAAGCCGTCAACAACCAGCTCGCCGCCTTCCTCGAAGCCAACAAATCTCTCGACCCCTCACAATCTGGCTTCCGAGCCAAACACAGCACTGAGACCGCCCTCATCGCAGCAACAGACGACATTCGAACTCTACTGGACAATGGAGACACAGTCGCCCTCATCCTCCTCGACCTCTCTGCAGCCTTCGACACAGTCTGCCACAGCACCCTTTTACAACGCCTCAGAAACATCGGAATCCAAGGAAAGGCACTGGAATGGATCACATCGTTCCTAACCGGAAGAACCCAGAGAGTCCGCCTCCCACCATTCAAGTCCGAGGCCTCTGAAATCATCTGCGGCGTACCACAAGGATCCTCACTCAGTCCCACCCTCTTCAACGTATACATGAGCCCCCTCGCGGCCATCGCCCGCCAACACAACCTCAACATCATCTCTTACGCGGATGACACTCAACTGATCCTATCTCTCACCAAGGACCCCAGCACCGCCAAAACTAACCTACACGAAGGAATGAAAGAAGTCGCCGAATGGATGAAACAAAGCCGTCTGAAACTGAACTCAGACAAAACAGAAGTCCTCATCTTAGGTAAATCCCCCTCTGCATGGGACGACTCCTGGTGGCCGGAAGCCCTCGGAAATGCACCCATCCCGACAGACCACGCACGGAATCTTGGCGTCATCCTGGATTCTTCACTCTCTATGAACAGACAAGTCAGCGCCGTATCCTCTTCCTGCTTTAACATTCTTCGCATGCTCAGAAAAACTTTTCGCTGGATCCCCACCGAAACAAGGAAAACAGTCACCCATGCCCTGGTCACGAGCCAACTGGACTACGGAAACACCCTCTACGCAGGTACCACCGCTAAACTCCAGAAGAAACTACAACGAATCCAAAACGCCTCAGCCAGGCTCATATTAGACATCCCACGCAACGAACACATCTCTGGTCACCTCAAAGACCTCCACTGGCTACCCGTCAATAAGAGGATTACTTTCCGTCTGCTTACCCACGCACACAAATCACTCTACAACATCGGACCAGATTGCCTCAACTCTCGACTGTCCTTCTACACCCCCTCCCGCCAACTTCGCTCTTCCAACCAAGCCCTCGCACTGTACCTCGCATCAACAAGACCACCATGGGAGGCAGATCCTTTTCATACCTAGCTGCCACAACATGGAACTCACTCCCCGCTTACCTTCGCCTCACCCAGAATCACCTAGCGTTCAGAAAACAGCTTAAAACGTGGATTTTTGACAAATAATCCTCCTCCCCTTCCTAAGCGCCTTGAAACCCTCTGGGTATGTAGTGCGCTATATAAATTTTATGACTTGACTTGACTTCTGTAATTTAATAGATTTCGTTCCCCTACTTTTTTGTTTTAAACATGCTTCCCAGGAAGGCAGAAATAGCAAAGGTCTACAGAAAAACTCAGCGTTCATGGTCGCTCGGGAATAGGCGGGGTGGGCGAGGTAGGAAAAGTAGTCTTGTCTTTTTCTTCTAGCCCAGAGAGGATCAGGACAGTGTCCACATCTGCTCTGCCGCTGGCAGCTGCCCCACCCCTCTCTCTCTCTCTCTCTCTCTTTCTTCATCCTATTCCCTTCTCTTTCCGTCTAGCTCCTCCTCTCTTACTGAAAACTGACTTCAAGAAACAGTTCTCATCCTCTTTCATCCTTTCGTTTATTTGTTCCGCTGTGAAATGGATCCAAAAAAGAGAAACACTTTAGGTCGAGATTTCCAAAGTGCAGCCTCTGGAATAAAAGGTTCAAATGGGATGATAAAAATAACTAAATAAAGCAAGGGAGTGGTCGCAAAGTGGCCTGATTAATTTTATCCAAACCAAACACATCAGCATCACTTTACAGAGTTTGCCAGTGAACCACTACTTTTATTTTCTTGTCTTTCTTTGAACAGCATTGTTTTCCCAGGAGGGAAAGTGCACCAATCCTGAAGGTACTGCAATTCCCGATTGATGTGTGGAGTGGAAAACAAAATGTGCACCGCTGCTCTGTGGTCACGGATGTGGTCTTTTTAAACCATACTGCTTAGGTTTTGTAAGAATATTAGCAATAGACATTGAAATGGGTCCCTTCTGGGCCCTGCAATCATGTCCTTAACTTTTCAGGTAAAGCACTCACTGATTTCTGAATAGTGACTGTAAATGCGTTAAGGTAACCATGTTTTCCCTGCTTAGATTACCCATGCTTTACCTAATCTTGCATTCCCTATGAGTGTTTGCTTTTTCCTGGATGTTGTTACTTTTTTTTCAGACAGCATGTTCTTGTCTAGTGCGTAATTTGAATTAAGTCGCATCCAGGTGTTTATAGCGGGGCACAATTGGGTTGTAGTTGAAGGCAGTGCAGTTTCCCTCAGTTGGGCAGTATGGTATTCAGTGGGGGAGAGGATATGGCACTATGATCAGAGCTGCCGAATCTGGAACTGGGGAATCAGGTTTAGCCTTTATAACCAGTCCCCCACACCACTCTCCTGAGGGAGCACATTCCCTGCTAGACCTTAAAAGGCCCCACAAGACCTTAGAAGCCCTGGTGTCTAAGCACCAGCAGTGGACTCTAGCGGCGGCAAGTGTGGGTTAAGCTTGAAGGACTTGTCCACGACAATCCATACTGAAGTTCTCCTCTAGTCTTGCGGGTAGGCCTATGAAGTAGCATACCCTAGAGCAACAGTGACGGTCACGGAGATCACAGGACAAGAAGGGCCGGCTCTAGGGCGGGGAACCCGGTGGGAGCGCACCAGGCGCTGACTTTGGGTGGGGGCATCAGCAACAATAAAAATTTCATGTTACCTCTTTTGATTAATGTTCTTCCTAAAGAGAGATCAGAGTGTTGTCTAGTGGAGGTTTTGAATCATAGAAAGGTAGCATAGAGTGTTAATGTGCCTGCTGCAAAGAACATGTACTGCCTACTAGTATGGTTGTCATGTGACTCCCACACCTTGTAGTCCTTAGTCTTATGACACTTTTCCTATACAGTGATTTACACATGTATAATTGATGGTCTCCATGTAATGAGTGTGATGTAAAGTGCTCTGACACGCTACACTAGTAGGAGAGCTGCTGTAAATCAAATTAAATGCATCTGAGAGAGTGTGGTTATGGAGACTTAAGGGCACTGTTAAAGGGTGGTAGTGAGGGAATACGTGGCGCAGCGGTCATTGAGGGGCACCAACAAACACTGTTGCACAGGGAGCCTCCAGCGATAAAGCCGGCCCTGCCCTGGAGGCCGATGTGCCTCATCCATTGGTACCTTCATTGGCCTGGTTTCAGCAGTAGTAGCTGCAACTCACCAGGGATCGGCAATGGAGGATTTACACGCACACCAAACTAAGGTCGCATATTTCACAGTCTCTCTGCCTCATGTACAAGCACTTTTAAGAAGTGCTGCCTGCTTTGGTAAGGAATGCCCACAGATCATATACGCATCTTCAACAGCTGGCCAATGCGAACCAAAACAAAAATAACACTGAAATGACAAGGCTGTTAAATGTAATAGTTTCGTTAAAAGCAAATACACATACACTCCATAAAAAGTCACCTTCCAACCGAGAGTACACTAAGCAAGCCAGACAAAAATGTAATAATTTCAGTACCTTCGAAAATTGAGTCAGGCCTTGAAAAGTAGACATATTCAAAAATACAAAAGGCGGCTGGACTGCCGCAAGCCCTTGGCACAATGTCGAGTGTTTGGACTCCGTGTTTGGAAATTTTCACAATCTCTCCCGGCATGACCTCCCGAAAATATCTGAAGATAGAAAACGAGAGAGACACTTGGTTTGCTTAATTTACAAAATAGATCTGGGTTCTTGAATTTCGTACAAGTAAGAAAAAACTGTCACGCACCATACAGAGGTAAGTTAAAAAAAAAGTTAAAGAAAACTTACTGTGCTCCAATGGATAAAAAGCTGCAGGATTCGGACGACACGACCCAGCCCTCAGTTTCGGCAATTTTCTTCCCTGTAAGGAAAGATGCTTCCATTGTAATTATTAATATCTTGGCAATGAACTCTCTAGTCCGGGCTCTCCCGCCAGTGCACACGAGGCGATTAATGTTATAAGCAAAGCCTTATGTTAAGACGCGATTCTGAAAAAAGAAGATGACAAATTACCCGACGAGTCTGTCAGCTGGTATGCTAAAATATGCAGGGGGAGCAGTGAAGGGAAGATTATGCATGTGGATACTTACAAGTATTCTCGTGCATACACTTTCCCTACATAATGTATTTTTACTTGTCCCACGTTTAGCTCAATTTTACCAGATTAGTACGCCTCGAGTTTCATCTTCCCAAATTAGTGGGTGCAGAAAGTACTAAAACAAATATACTTCTCTGTACTACTAAAAGGTGTGTGTGGGTTTAGGGTGTGTGTGGGTTTAGGGTGTGTGTAGGGTTGTGGTGTGTGTAGGGTTGTGGTGTGTGGGGTTGTGGTGTGTAGGGTTGTGGTGTGTAGGGTTGTGGTGTGTAGGGTTGTGGTGTGTAGGGTTGTGGTGTGTAGGGTTGTGGTGTGTAGGGTTGTGGTGTGCAGGGTTGTGGTGTGCAGGGTTGTGGTGTGTGTCTAGGGGTTTGTGTGTTTGTGTAGGGGTGTGTGTGTGTTAATCTTCAGCCATTTAAATTGTGCATGTGTGGGTGTGAGTGACACCTTGAAGACAGTTATTACAAAGTAGTAAAGCAACACGTAGAGAGAATGGCCTCTCTGAAAGGGAAATCTCTAGACTAAAACACAGAAGACACTTCAAAGGATGGACCTAAAAAGGATACTTAACTTCAATACAAATTCAGCACTTTCAAAACAGGAAATGGCGCGGTCGAGACCTTGGTTGGAGCAAGCTAATGCTATTGATTATAGGTTGGTTGGCAGACTAGATGTGCCAGTGTGTCCGTGTTGGGAAGCATCAGGTATTTTTGTCCAGTTTTGTCTCTACACACAGGGTTCTGTGTTTAGTCATGTGTGTGGTGCAAAATAGATTAACAAGGACAGAACAGTCAAGTAGTGCATATCTACTATGATAAATATAACCAGGGATTTTGATGGGTAATGGTGTGTAACAATGTAGGAGCCTCCAGAGGTAGCAGCTGTATTATTCTCTATGTGGTAAAGTAGATAGGTGCCCACAATCAGAAAAATTGTGTTATCCCACAAAAGGATACCCTGGTACATAAAGGAGCGTGGAACAACTCAGTCTCCGTGGTGCAGAAAACTGGCACTATAAGCAACACTGATGTGCGGGATAGAGTTGGGTGACGGACAGCAGTAGAATACCGGAGTTTTCTTTCCGCTGAAATCTTCAGAAGATGAAAGTCGAGGTTAATTCAGTGGGTACAATCCATGCAAGAAGCCTAGGAGACAGGAGACAGGAGGTCTGGACCCAATCCGGGAACCAGAAAACAGGGGGAAACTGTCAACATTCTGTGACTGAGTTATAAAGCGGCCTTTCAGAGTTTAAAGGTCACTGGGTGTGATGATGCAAAATAGATAACTTACTATGGGCTGTTATCACAGTTGTAGTTGTGTTGAGTTTAAAGCAGCTGCTCTTCTTCAAGGAGCAAGGGATCAATGTCTCAGGAGTCATTAAGCTTATCTGGGTATCATCAGCATAGTTGTTAAAGGAGAGGTTATAACATTTGGAAATATTCAGATGAAGATTTCAGTAGATGTTGTAGAACAGGGGTGTGATGATGGAAACACTTTGGGACTTTTGCTTGACTGTGATGGATGGGGTTTCAAGGTGTGAGAAGGAGAGTATTTGTTGCAATCTTTAGAGATATACAGACATTTAATCTTGTGCAGTCCATTGTTCTCAAAGATTCTCCAGTCTATGTGGAGTTAGGTGTTGGAACGTTTTCAAAAGGCAGGGAATTGCCCATCCATTCAGATAAACAGTTTCCTGTCACACTGGATGATACAATAAGATTCATTGCAGTAGAAGACAATAAGACACAGAGAAGGCATTTTTAAATTCAAGGAAGTGGGAACGTTTCTTAAGGACAGTTCGCTCAATAGGTTTGCCAAAAACAATGTATTGGCAATTGGTCTGAAGTTGGAAAGATCGGAGACTTCAATGCTTGGTTCCTTCAAGGGAAGTTTGATGCTGGAGCTCTTCATACCATACAAGTTTTCAAGGAGGATGGAAGAGTGGAGGATGCTCTAAGCCGGCGGTGGCCGCTGGTAACGAGGATCTCAGGAGGACACATTGTTCAGCTATGGCGTTGTAAAGGTCTTCACTTAAGAATGGGTGCTTTCATTGCTGTGCACTTAAGGTTTATACAGTAGGAAGAAAATCTGGAATGCTTCCTTGGCCGTGCGCAATGGGGGGTTGGTAGCACAGCCTGACATAGGACCAGGCTTGCATCCAACCCCTTCTGCTCACAGCCTTTGGGCAGCCAAGGAGAGGCTGGCTTCCATATTTATTTATTTTTAGTGCAGGGATCTCAGTATGGATTCACCACTACATGGATATGAATGGTGCTTAGCCAGAAGAAGATGAGATATGGTTCTCTTGGTGCTAAATTAAGAAAAAACTATTTAACAAGACATTACTAAAAAGGTTTATTTCTTAATTATTCAACAAAAGATTAGAAAAGTCACTCTTTTTTTCTCTAAATCCGAAACTACAAATACCACAACATAGTAGGTGCGATATTACTAGTCTTGTTGAAATGGACTACAAAATTAACTGTAAATAGAGAAAAAGAAAAAGGTCTCATCTGTAAACAGTTAGTAGATAAAACCACATCAGACCATTTGGTCACTTTTTTTACACTTGAAATTAATTATTAATACGGTTTCCAGAGTGCTGTTTTTCTTAAGGGACTATAAAAAAAAACGTATGTGCTGGCATACCCCTTTACAGCACGAGTCAAACAAAGGTGTGAGTTATGAGTAAACAAAGCCAGACTATTTGCTTTTACTGCACAATATGCAGTGGTATGAAACTCATTTTACAGGAAACTGCGGTATAGAAAAAATATTTCATGGATCTCGGAGAAGTATGGATTGTATCAACATAATGGCATCTAGCAAACCACTCTATAGAAATATATCATTATTGGGCTACTAGGAGTACATGGCATGGAGGACTAAATTATGGGGTACGGGTATCAAAATTATGCAGCCAAAATTGTAAGTATACAGCTCATTCTCTGGCAAATTTTTCGCTATAATACATTTTTGTAAATTCTGCTAAGTTATTGCGGCAAATGGAATGAAGCCTTAAATATGCTACAGCAACATAACTGTGTAAATACATTCGCCCTCACCATTATCCATTTTATCAATTCCAATCAGTGCCCATAGCTCGCTGAAAATATTATTATTATTATTAAATTAGTTTTGTAACGCGCGCAGCTACCCAAAAAGTTTCCCGGCGCCTAGCACACAAATTGCTAGAAAAGGAGCAGTCAAGAACCATTTGCTACTAAAAGAGCCAAGTTTTAAGAATTCTTCGAAAGCTGAGATGGGACGGGTCATTCTTCAAGGACACCGGAAGAGAATTCCAGATTTTGGGGCCAATACAAGAAAAGGAACAGCCTCCCATTCTTGCAAGTTTTATATCTGAGAATCACGAAGTCTCCGTGGGCTGTAGAGCGCAGGGGACGAGAAGGAATGTAAGAAGGAATGAGCTCTTGCAGATACGCTGGTGCCACACCTTGTTTGATTTTAAAGATGTAACACAGGGTTTTAAATTTAATTCTTTGATCAATTCGAAGCCAGTGAAGGTCACGTAAATACGGCGAGGCGGAAGCCTGTCTAGGAACTTGACAAAGAAGGCGTACTGCAGTGTTCTGAACTACCTGTTGCTTTCTCAGTACCATTTGGCAGCTACCGAGGTAGAGAACATTGCCGTAATCGAGGCGAGGAGTGCCTGGACTACCGTGCATTGGGTTAAGGCAGGAAGCATCCAAATGATCTCACAAAGTCACCTCAAGATCGTAAAACAGATGGCAGCAACACTCGCCACCCGTTGTCTCAGAGAGACTATCATCAATAATGATGCCCAGATTACGGACATGGGTGACATGTAGGGGAAAGCAACCCATTTCCTGAGGTCAATGGTGAGGGCGCCATAGGTCCTTGTGCTTGCCCAGGATAAGGACCTCAGTCTTATCCCCATTTTACTTCAAAAAGTTAAGGCACACCCACTCTGTCACTTGCCGTAGGCCGCACTGAAGGGCAGATGTTGTAGCGTCTTTAGTGGTGGAAAGCGAGAAGACAATGTGCGTATCATCCACATACGAATATAGGGAAAGACAGGCCTCTTCCACAATCTCTGCATTGCATTGCCACTAAAAAGAAGTGCAGCCCTAAAACATGTTTTTGGAGTCACTGTACTAATGCATGTACATCTACACATCTATCACACCAGTGAAACAGTCAAATTCCAGTTTATATTAACCCAGAAGAGCGACTTTGACGTGAAAATCGTTGTTTACTGCCTCACAGATTGCACGTTACAACTACTTTATAACTGGAATTGATGTAAGTGGCAGGGCTTTTTCCAACAACCTGTGCACGTTATACACAAATAAGGCCTGCTTGTATGTTAAACATGACCACACTAATCCTTTAGAGCATGTGGTTGGTAGGTTCAGGGCCTAGTAAACGAATACTTTGACCTGTAATAATGAATAATAGAGTGTGAGAGATCGACATATTTCATTAACAGGCTGACATTAGTCGCACCAACAAAAATAACAAAATGTAGAAAAGAAAATATTTTCCATTTTGCTGTTTAGGAAGCTAAGTGCAGAGAGCAACAACATTGCAAGGTCACCCGGCGTGTCACCCAGGTGTGCATTTAAACAATGCACACCTGGCAAATTACCCGCAATTTGCAGGTGTCATGCGAAAGGGGAATATCCTTTACAACGCAACTTTTACCACGTAGTGCCTTTACGACGCAACTTTTACAACGCAAACCATTACAACGCATTGCGCTGGGGGACGCTCTAGGATAGGGAATAAGTTTAATGTACTATCCAACACCTTCCCTACTATCCACGGGGACTGGAGTTGGTATAGTAAATTAAACTATTCACTATCCAGCGCCCCAAAGCACTATGCGTTGTAAAGGCATGCGTTGTAAAAACTGTGTTGTAAAGGCATCCGTGGTAAAAGCATGCGTTGTAACGTCATACATCCCATGCGAAATTGGGTTTAAACATCAACAAAATGTGCATCTGACCCGCAGATGCACGGTCAGGCCTGCCTCTCAGTGTAATTTGTTGAGAAATACTTCTCTCGCTGCTGTGAGAAGAATTGTTCCTTGCACAGCACTGAGTTAGCAAACTCTCACTACATTTTCATTTTATTTATAACACCACCAAGCGACAGGTTGACTCAGTACTGATGCCACAGCACCCCAGTACAGCGAGTAGGTTTGTGTAGCAGTGTTGCACTTGCAGGCTTCAATAAAATACATAGCTCTTTTAGCTCACTTCAAGGCACTACATGCTGCTTTGAATGTCAGAATTCAAACTGTAATTGACGTCCAAGTATCTTAGCAAGGTAGCTCAAGGAAAGTATTCAAGGAGGAAAACATGTTTTTCAGGAGCACCAAAACACTGTAGTTTCTGCACAGATCTCGTGCAAACTGAGCATAGCTTTTAACACATTCCCCATAGGAACACTGCCTGGTTGGAAGTATATAAACATGCTTCCCCTAGAGTGCACTGCTATCCCTTACATATCTGACGTATTTTTTTACGTTTTCATTATATATCCCAACAGTACTGGTAGTTGTTGCTTTTAAAGCCATTTTCTGTTAAATCCTGCATTTGTTTAAGTAGTTTCTACATTGTCTTGTGGAGTTTATGCTGCCATGGGGCCCGGCAGCCAGGCTGCTGAGTGTGGCAGGGCATGCCTATTGCCGCTGCTCCAGCTCGCCAGGCTCGCAAAAAAAAGTAATTGCCTGAGAGAAGTTATAATCTACTAGTCGCACTTGCTATGGCTATAAAATGTTCTTTTTAGGCTAGCACGCAATCATGAATGATCAGATATATCATCTTCTGAGCAGCTGCAGTGCCCGTCTGCCCTCTGTTACTGAAAACTGCAGTCACGCAGTCTGTCACTGGTTAGTGCCCTTCTATTTCTGGTGCTTTGCAGCAGTTTTAAGAACACCTTCTCGTTGCTAAAATTGGTGTGTCTGATATCTATAGGTTTCCCTCGTCTTCGCTGCTTGATTTTGCTCGAGAGAAGACGTCACTCAGTCGTTGAAATGTCACTCATAATTTCACTGAAATTCTGGAAATGTCACACATAGCAATCTGAAACCTTGGCAGCTATGTGGTCTATCCAGTTTTAACTTCAATCCACACACTATAGTACCTGAAACCAGAATCCTTATTCAGTCAGTTGAAAAAAAACTAACCACTTCTGTCTTCTAGAGCTCATTATTCACAGATTCAAGTATTTTACTCTCTACAAGAACGTCAAAACCCTATTTGTGACAACGAGAAAATCATTACCGAATAAACTATGGTTTGCTGAATTATTAGCCAAAGCAAAAATCATGCTAAAAAGTGGAAAATGTGAGGAGAAAGTCAAAACTGCCTCAAATACAATTCAACCTCCGGAAACTAAAAAAATAATACAAATTCATTAACACCTATACAGAACCCACTTACATCCATCAGCAAAATAAAGTCCTCGCCTAATGTCATGTGTTTATTGTTCTGGCAACATTCAAAATCTCTTAGTTTCGTACTCAGAACAGATTATGACCCCCACCCCCAAAAGGAAACATGTGAACAACTCTGCACATATTTCACTGAGAAAATGTGCAAAGAAAATTCAACCCTTTAAATATGGCCACCATGCTGCTGCTTATCATGGCAAGCTTTGGTGGGCTCTTTTTCCTCATTTACATTCAGTCTGTCTGCCAGCTAGCAAACATGGCTACTTTGCAGACCTTTTTCATCAGTGGTCCTGCTCCCAAAACTACCTTTTGGGGCCTTGAAAATGTGTCTTGCTGTGCTTGAACACTCTGTAACCTCAGCAACTCACCAGGCGAGGTGCTGCAGAATTTAAAGCTCAGTACATACTGTGGATTCTTCCATTTACTATCAAGCATATGTACTAGGGGTCGGCTTGTGTGGTGACCTTCAGTGTGAGGAGTGGAGTTTGTGCACTTACTTTGTCTACCAGTCCCATTGCTATTATGGGATTCTGGTACCTCAAACCAGCGCCAATCTATTCTTAAGTCAACAGAGGCTGGAAAAGAGTCTCTCCTCAATAGTGACAACATTTTCCGTGCATTATCAAGAGTTTCTATCTTCCACCTCTCAAACCATATTCAGGAGTCTTTTCTAACACTCGTTTGAGGGCACCAACACTGTTGATGCAGAAAGTTAAGCTTTCTTTCCTGGACTTTAGAAGGAAAGAGCACCTTTACTTTAAGACAATCTGAACTTTTTTGCTTGGAGGCAAAATAATTGTTATATTCACTCTGTGCTCTGTGTCACTGCCCATGTCGCGCGCTGTGCTCGCGCTGCCTGACTCGGTGACATGTCCAGTGTTCGGTCCAACGGCTGGCAGTTGCCCGTTTGGTCCCGATCATGATGGTTGGGTTTTCCTGCGTCTTTACTTAATAAAAGACCCTGAACTACACGACGCTGGTGTGCCGCCTTGTCATCATTTTATAACATTTTGGCGACATTGACGACAGTTGAAGGCGGAGGGTAACGCGAGAGAGGAAAGACAGAGTTAAGCGGGAAAAACGACGTGAGAAAGAAAACCCGACCAGAGAGAATATCCACGGACGAGCGAAAGCGGTTTGACACTAAAACCAATAACGTAAGCCTCAAGAGAAGGTATGTTGGAAAATCGCTCACCGTGAAGGGAACTGTAATCATAAACTGTCTGCGCATCAGGCGTGACGGAGCGTTAACTGTTGGTCTTTGGCCCGTCAACGCGCCCCTTGGTGCAATTGCTCTTAAAGGGGAAACTCTGACTTTAACCACTTGGATGCTAATGACAAGGGTAACTTGTCATGCACTGCCCATTCATTTCAATGGAAATCTCATTATATAGCCTAATAGGCCTTAGCGTCCAAGTGGTTAAACAGAAAGGCAGTACCAGTGAGCCCCACCACTGGGGGGGCGGAACAACTTAAAAGGGAAACGCACTCAAGTAAAGAGAGAGCATTTTAAACAAATACCAACGCAATTCTGTCTACAGTGACACACTCACTTTTAAGCAAGTTCGTTATTGTGTGTCACGCAACCACAAACACGTTTGTCGTTAAAGACGACCGATTTTGGAGGAAAGCCAAATTTACAGTGACACACTCACTTAAAGTCATCCTTGTCACAGTGTGTTACGCATCTTCAACATAAACGACAGTGACACACACACTTTAAATTGGGACATTACGAACATTGCTGAGTGCTTAATTTTCCTATTTGACTTATCTTTTTATGAGATCTGTGTTAAGCATATTTAGAAGCATTACTCTTGGGTATTCACTATGAATGTGAACAATGCTATTCAAGCCCCTGTTCCTTTCCTAAGTGCCCCAGGTGAACCGTCCATGGAATGGGATGATTGGTGTGAGGCATTTGAGAATTATATCATAGCCTTGGATGGCACAAAGTTCTCTGCCATCAGGAAGAAAGCTTTGTTACTGGGTGCCTTAGGGAAAGGGGGACAAAGAGTATTTAAATACTTGCCGAACCCACCTCTTGACATTGATGATGTTTACAAAGATGCTCTGTTTAGATTATATACCAGGTTTGCTAAGCAGGAGAATGTAGTAATGCGCAGGCACAAATTTTACACTGCCCCTCAAAGGGAAAATGAAACAATTGATGAATTTGTCTCTAGGCTAAGAGAACTCTCTGTGAAATGTCAGTTTGGGAACATACAGGACGAGATGATTCGGGATCAATTAATCGTGCAATGTTTTAGCAAGAAAACACAGGAAAAGTTGTGGGCAGCTAAAAAACCCACCCTCACTTAGGCAATTACTATTGCTAAAGTTGCTGAAGAAAGCGATAGGTGCATGAAGGAGCTTAAAAGAATACAACTGGGACACACTAGTTGTCAAGAAGTTGCAAGTTTACAGGCAGATGCTTCAGAAAGCATAGGTTTAATACAAGGAAAACAAACAAATAGGGGGGGGAAACCCAAAACCTCTTTTAATAGAAGTGGGACAACAAGCAAGTTTAAACAGACCACACGGTCTTGTAATAGATGTGGAAGCCCTTTTCATTTAGCTGATTCAAAGAATTGTACGGCTTTATCTAGAGATTGTTTAAAATGTGGGGAAAAAGGGCATTATGCACGAATGTGTAGAACAAATGGCTCGAAAAAGGTTGCTATGGTTGAGAGTGAAGCTACTGATGATGAAACGGAAGTAATGATGATTACGTCTGCTGGCAACCTGGAGTCAACAGAGGGTGTTGTCCTATCTCGGCCTAAAGCAGATTTTGAATTGAATGGAGTTGTTGTCAATTTAATGGTGGATACAGGGTCGCTTTACACAATCATCCCTAAGAAATTGTATAATTCATCTTGCACCGAGTCTGTTTTAGTGAAATCTGACATCACACTAAGAGGTTACCAAGGGGTGAGCATTGGTGTCCTTGGATTCTTTGAGGCCAATATTAAGTTTAAAGGGAGAGTCACCCAGGGAAAGGAATATGTATCCCCACATGGCCCTGCTATTTTGGGATGGTTACACCAATATGAGCTTAATATAATGGTGAACCCGAGAGCTGATCCACCTGTAATGTGTGTTAAGGGAGAGAGTGTGTGCAATATAGTTCAAGAGAACCTAGAAATCATTCTTAAAAAACATGAAAACATCTTCAATGAAAAGTTGGGGGAGGCCATTGGTTACCAACATGTTATTAAAACTAAGAAGAGTGTAGCACCTGTGAAACACACCGCAAGGAAGATACCCCTATCTGCAAGGGATGAGGTCAGAAAGATCATCAAGCAGTTATTGGAGGATGACATAATTGAACCTGTGGAGGCCACACAGTGGTTGAGTCCAGTAGTGATCACACAGAAACCGGACAAATCCTTGCGCTTCTGTGTGGACATGAGGAGTCTTAATAAAGCCGTGATAATGGATAACTTTCCGCTTCCAAACATAAACGAAATTGTCCTGAGTTTGGGTGGAGGAAAGATCTTTTCAAAATTGGACCTCCGCAGCGCATACCACCAGGTTAAGCTTCATCCGGACTCAAAGCAGTTTACATCATTCATCACTCCGGAGGGTACATACCAATTCAAAAGACTTCCTTTTGGTCTCTGCTCTGCAGCAAGTGTGTTCCAAAGGATCATTACAGATGTACTAAAAGACATTGAAAGGGTAGTATTTTTCCAGGACGACATCCTGATTTATGGTTTGAATATTGGGGACCATGATGTCATTCTAGATAAGGTTCTCACTGCTCTTTCAAGTGCTGGTTTAACTTTGCGAAGGGAAAAATGTGTGTTTGCTGTTGAGGAAGTAGATTACCTGGGGTACCACGTGTCTGGCCTTGGTATACAACCCAAAAAAGACCTTGTAAGTGCTATATGTAATGTGTCTGAACCTGATGACAAAGACAAACTAAGGTCTTTTATGGGCATGGTTGAATACTATGCGAAGTTCGTAAAGAACTTTGCAGAAAAGGTTGAACCCTTGCGAATCATCATGCGGAAAGGGAAAGGTTTTACTTGGGGTGCAGATCAGAGGAATGCCTTTTTATTGATCAAACAAAACATCTTAGATGCTAACATTCTCTCAAGTTTTGTGCAGTCATATCACACCATCCTCACTGTTGACGCAAGCTCTGTTGGGATTGGAGCGGTCCTAACACAAAAAGGGGGTGGTAAACAGAACACTATTGCATTTGCGTCGCGTTCTCTGACTGAGACCGAAAGGAATTACTCTGTCATAGAGCGTGAAGCATTGGCGGCTGCATGGGCAACCCGGTACTTCAGAAGGTATTTGTGGGGAATCACGTTCACACTCAGAACGGACCATAAGCCTCTCTTAAAGGTTTTAGCCCCTGGGGGAATTAGGAACTGCTCGTGGAGGTTAGCGAGACTTGCTGTTAGTGTACAAGAGTTCACGTGTAATGTAGAGTACTTACCTGGTTGGTGCAACAGTGTTGCGGACTGTCTATCTAGATTACCTGACACTAAAGAGCCGCCTAAAGAGTTGGTGACCGAGAATGTGGTCACGTTTTTAGATGACTTAGAAAGTGATTTACCCAGTTCTATATCTAGGAGGGAATGGATTGAGGAAATGGGGAAAGATCCTGTCATGGATGGTTTGATCAAGATGTGCAAGGAAGGGGTGTCAAGACAAAGTACGGTCTTACCTGCTCTTAGGCCTTATGTTCAGTTACAGGATGAGATTTCTTTACAGGGCGAGTATATCCTTGTGCGGGGCGAAAAATATATACCTCCGGTGTCCCTTAGACCCCGTATCATTGCCTTGGCGCATGAGGGCCACCTAGGCCAAACCCTTAGTGGCAAACGCGTCAAAGCTGACTTTTGGTGGCCGGGGGTAGATGCACAGGTGAAGAGTTGGGTTGAGCAATGCCAGCCGTGCAAGGAGTCTGAAAAGAGGTTACAGGTTTGTGCAAGTAACGATGGCGTGGGGAAAATTATTTCTGACGATGGTGTGTGGCAGAAGGTCTGCATTGACTTCATAGGTCCTTTTCATGGCCTAATAGATGCTGAGAAATTCGCCTTGGTATTGGTGGATTCAACTTCAAGGTGGGTCGAGGTTGCTTTCATGAAAAGCATCACTACTGAGTCCACTGTCAAGGTACTTGATGAGATATTTCGACGTGAGGGCATTCCCTCCATGGTGTTAACAGATAATGGCACGCAGCTTACCTCTGCCATTATGGAGGATTATTTTGTCTTTTTGGGCTTAAAGCATTTGCGTACGTCACTCTACAACCCACAAGGGAATGGACTTTGTGAGAGGATAAACAGGCTTGTTAAGGGTACCATGCAGCTCGCCTTAGCATCAGGCCGCTCTGTACAGAAGGAGATTAAAGAAATGCTGTGGGCATACCGCACAACTGTTCATAGCAACATGTCTAACACCCTTTGAGCTCATGAGGGGGCGGGCGCCGTGTACGAAGCTAATTCCTACTTGGCTACATGAGAAAGTAAACAAGGTGGGAGGCAACATTTTGGGAAAAGCGGTCTCTACTAAAATAGCTGAAGGGGACCTGGTAAAAGTGAAACCTGGCGGTAATCAGAGGATGTTCAACAAATTTAGGGGGCCCTACCAAGTAAGGTCCGTAGTTGGCAACTACGTTAGGTTGCAGAATGGTCAAACGTGGAACCTCCGCAGGGTAGCACTTTACCAGAAAAGGGTTAAGTCTGTTCCTTCTGTACAAATCTCTAAGAATGTTGTTGCTGATGGGGTTTGCAGACCTCTTCGCCGTAGGGTTGCTCCTGCCTACTTAAAAGATTGTGTGTAATTTTGTTTGTTTAAGGGAGGATGTAGGGTTGAATGGCCTGTTTTACCTTGTGCTGCATTCTCAAGAGAGAGTAGTGTATTCAATGCTGCATTGTTTTTCTTTGTGTTCCACCTTTTCCTTGCAAAAGGTTGCTTTAAGCTTTTGTCCTATTTATTCTGTTGCATTCTTTTCATTCTCTGTTTAAGGAAAAGAGAAGTGTTATATTCACTCTGTGCTCTGTGTCACTGCCCATGTCGCACGCTGTGCTCGCGCTGCCTGACTCGGTGACATGTCCAGTGTTCGGTCCAACGGCTGGCAGTTGCCCGTTTGGTCCCGATCATGATGGTTGGGTTTTCCTGCGTCTTTACTTAATAAAAGACCCTGAACTACACGACACTGGTGTGCCGCCTTGTCATCATTTTATAACAATAATCTTTACAGCAAAGAAGGCATTCCTTAAATTCAGCCCCATCTGTGCATCTTTTCTATTCAAAAACATATTTTTCAATTCCCAGGTTTATCAACTACAAGTGTAGTTACCAACATTGCAGTTGACTAAAAGAAACAGGTCATTTTATTTTTCTACACAGAAAAAACGATTTGCATTCATTTCTACTAGTTTTCTTTTTACCTTTTCCATCAACAAGACGACCGATGCAGAGTGGGCGATTGCCATAAGGATCCCGTACACCGTAAATGACATCGTTGTACATGATGACAAGAGAATAGGATGTAGGAGTTTCATTCATAAGATTTTTTATTCTGTGAAGGTAGAAATTGCAAAAATGACACTAATTAGTTCATGCTACTCTCCGTTTCCCTTTAACAGAGTCAAGCAGGTTTAGTCAATCTTATTTTTTGATAACCTTCACAATAGGAATGAAGATATTCAGCAACATCAGGTTTGATCAGATGAAGATGTATGGCAACATCAGAGTGGCAAAATCCTTTCTCGGGTACATAAATTGTACCTATACCTATATATAGCCCATCTTTTTCAGTATTAAATTATCAGTTTGCATTAGTCCGCTTCTTTAGACATGTTTTTGCATTTATTTATTGATGCCATAGTGTATGTGTATGTTCGGCCTGTAAAGCCGTCTACACTAAGTGTTCCGTAGCTCTCAGAAATGCTCATAAAAAAACAAACATCATAACTGATAGTTGCCAGCCTGTAGAAAAAACTTACTTATCTTTGGTAATGCTCTTTTTGGTGGATATCTAGATCTAACCATAGGTTACTTAACTTGTGAATTTCCTTTAGTGCCAGACTGGATCCGGAAAACTTCAAAGCAGTACTCCTGCATGCTGGTCGATGGTGCTATGCGACTGCATTGACATAGTTCTGCTCAAGAAGTGATGAACAGGGCCACAAGTAACCAGCATTCATACATGCAGATTTCAGTTTATTTCATTAACTCTTCCGCACTCTCATTTCATGAACTCTTCAGAGGCAAAGCCCATCAGCAAATAGAAATAACTAGTGTGCAAATTCCTAAATTCGGATCATTTTGGATGGATGGGACCATACCACAGAACAAGGAGATGGAGGACAGTGAATAATCTGCACTTAGATACGGTATCACCAGAAATAGTATTATCAAAGGAAAGTAACTTGTTCTTCTGATGGGTACTTCTGAATAAGTGCCAAAGCACTACCTCCCAATGTGGTGGGTCTGTGGAAAGACTCAGACTATAAAGTCCTGCAGGACTGAGTGAGCAAAAGTCCACTTCTGACCGGACTATTGTGATAGTAGTGCTTCATGAACATGTGCCCTGATGCCCACGTAGCTCCCTGACAGCTATCCAAAACAGGCACTCAGAGTGCCAACACAGTGGTAATAGTCCTGGCAGAGAGCGCCCAGAGGCCTTCTGGATGCTGCTTCTTAGCCAGTACATAGCCGATCTTAATGAAGAGGCCTATTTTTGCACTGCCTTTCCCTTTTCCGCCTTAGAAAACCCACAAATAGCTGGCCATCCACCCGATGTTCTTTGGTATTGTTGATGTAAAAGCTGCGTGCTCTCATGGGGTCCAAACTATGGAGTCGCTCTTTCGGGGGATGAGGTGGAAAGAAGTTTGGAAGGATGAAGGCGTGTCCTGCATGAAAATGCACTACCGCCTTTGGTAGAAACGCAGCTTATCAGTTTGTTCCGAAAAAAGGTGGTAGAGAGAGGGTAGACTGAAATGGCCTGAAGTGTACTCCCCTAACATGAGAATTTTATTACAACGAGGAAGACTGTTTTTAGACTCAGTAGGCACAATGGACAACTGTGCAGTGGTTCAAAAGGGGTACACATTAGAACTATGAAAAGAAGATGTACGTTCCACTGTGGCATCACAAAGGGCTTTAGTGGAAATATATGCTTTAAACCTTTTAGGGAAAAACATCACAACCAGTGATTTGAACAGAGACAGTTGGTCCAGCAAATGTACAAAGTCTAAAATTGCAAACAGTTAAACTTAACTGTGCCTAGAGCAAGACCTTGCTGGGCCAAAAACAAAGCAAAGCAAAAAACATCACATCCAACAGTTTAGTCTGCAATGGGTCGAACAGGCTGGTACCCGAGCAAGCTACAAATTTGTCCCAGCGCCCTGCATACACAGATTCCCTTGAAAGATGGCTAGCTGCCAAAATGACATAAAAGACCTCAGGGGGAAGATTAAAAGGATGATTTGACATCTTTCAATTTCAATGCATAGAGGTGCAGGTTGCATAGGCTCATGTGCAGGACACTGCCTTGCTACTGTGGTAGGAGACCCAATTCAGTCAGCTCCAGAGTTCTACAGCCTCTCGGTGAACCAGAATCACACTGCACCCAGCTTGTTACAGTACCACATGTTTGAGGTGTTTTCTATTAGAACCTGCACCAGCTGCCCCTTGTCGGAGCAGTAAGACCTTCAACCTCAAAACCTCAAGTGAATTGCCAGCAACTCCAGCACACTGATGTGGAGGCAGATATCTATTGGAGACCAAACTCTTCGGCTCAACACCTCTTTCAGATGACTTCCCCCAACCCAGTAGCAATGCATCCATCACCACTGTCAACTCTGGGTGGGGCAGTTTGAGGGTTTTGGCGTTGGTTCACCTGAGAGTTTAGCAAACCCCAGTGCTGGCTTTTTGTACTTTGCTCTAACACCTGGATGAAAATCTGATAAGTTCCTCTGCAGCTGGGCCCATAGGTCACAGCGCAAAGCTTGGATGTGCTATCTGGCATGGTCATCAGGCAGGATGCAGGAAGCAAGTTTGCCAAGAAGCCTCCCAGCCATCCTTATTGTGACATGGGCAGAGACTAAACATTGGGAGCATAGCCCAAATGTCCTGGACTTGTTGTTCTGAAAGAAAGGTTCGACAGCGCACCATATCCAGGATGGCTCGGCTGAAAGAAAGCCTCAGTGAAGAAGCCAGGTGTACTTTTGGCAGGTTGAATGTGAAACCCATTAATGTCAAGAGGTGATCTGCTATGAACTGTGTGGAGGTCACTATCAAAACCCAGCTTCGAGGTAGGGGAAGGCTGGTACCCCAGTGATAACTGCCATCTGTGTGAACATTCACCGGCATAGGTGTCGTGAAGTTCCTACTAATCCGTTGGATCAACGCATTGTTTAGACAACATAAACTAAGGGCTTGGTGTCAAGACGGTTTCCGGACACCCCTGCAGGATATGCTGGCCTCTAGATCAGCTAGCTCATAGTGCAACTGTAAGCCCTCCTAACCTACCAGGGAGCGAACTGAACATGACAACCCAGATTCCTCAGGAATCGTGGAAAGAGTACAGAACCTTTCGCTCAGTCACTCGTGCTCACTTATTCTCCGAGGAATATACAGAGAATAGAAAGTGGGAAGTCTTCAATAATATTTATTAAACCAAAGGTATTCTTGCATAAAATACATGTGCTCCAATGATTAGGAGAAAGAAGCAATTAAAAGATTACACACACTAAAAGAGTAAACAGTAGATACATTTATACCATGGTGCTGAAGCAATGAATATATGCAGGCGTATATGCAAAATGGTAATCTAATGTACTGCTACGATGTGGAACCTACTCTAAGTGTACCTAGAGTGTGTGTAGGTGTAGAGCCAAGAATCCCCCCATAAGGACAATCCAACCCCATTACCTGATGGGAGAGTGTGAAGGACCCCGTCTTTGTTTCAAGTTGGACACGCTCCACGGAATGTCAGACAGGTGCCTAGTGATTTCTCAGCATGCAGGGACCTTCGGTGTCTGCCGAAGTGCCTCCTCTACCAACTATCGGGATGCCTATTATTTATAATAAAAAACAGCCTTTGTGATGTTCCTGTATGATTAGCTATGTTATGGATATGTGGATAGCCCTGTTGCGTCGTGGATGAAGATAGGACGACTTTTGTACCTAGTGCGTGGAGAGACCTAGTACATGATTTTCAAGGCATGTGATAATGTTGTGCGAATCTGAATGTGTAAAACAAAGTAGTTTCAGAGAAACCAATCCAAAATTGTCGTGCATGCAAATGTGTGCAAAAGTTCATCTCTGAAATGTTATTTTCTAAGACAATATATGGAATATATGGAATAAGCTGCCTCACTACAAGGGCCTAACCTGGCAATATAACACTGGTGAAGCCATAAAGGAGCACAGCAAACAAAATGTTGGTGGCAACTGCGGAGCCGGACAGGGATAAAAAATAAGCGTCCTGCAGGTACAATGCCACCATTTAGTCTCTGGGGTCCAAGGCAGAGAGAACCTGAGCCAGGTTGAACATTTTTTATTTTTCCTTGTGCAGGAAAGTGTTGAGGGTGAAGATCTAAGATAGGTTGAAGGCCTGCATCTTTCTTATGCAAAAAGAACAATTGATGGACAGAATGAAGAACAATTGATGGACAGAATGCAGAACAATGTCATACATTCACCCCAGTACAGAGATCTGGGCCTAAATCCATCGTTTTTTTTTTGCTCACCATGCCATTCCAGTTTGGACCCAGCCATATGCAAATCAGTCTTGACCCTGCGCCCAGTGGGAACAGTCCAGCCCGAACTGCCAGGCCAGGTCCTCCCTGGACCGGTTTCGGGCTTTCAGCCCTCCTCAGCCAGGATAGCTTGACTCTAGTGCAGAGGTCTTCAAACTTTTTGATGCCGAGACCCCCTTGCAAAACCTTTTCAGGCTTAAGGACCCCTTTCCAACAAAAGTTTCTAGAAACTGGTACTCCTCATCATCAACAACTATCCACAACCATAAATGCACCTGTTAGACCTCATCACATCCATCATTCATCCACCCACACTTTCACACATCCATCCTTCATCCATCCACCCTTTCATCCTTCCATCCATCCATCCTTCATCCATCCACCCTTCCATCCTTACATCTATCCTTTACCCATCCACCCTTCCATCTATCCATCCATCATTCATCTACCCACCTTTTCACACATCCATCCATCATTCATCCATGCAACCTTTTATTTATCCATCCTTCATCCATCCACCCTTTCATCCTTCCATCCATCCATCCATCCACCTTTTCATCCATACATCCATCCATCCATCCTTCATTCATTCATTCACCCACCCACCCTTTCATCCATCCATCCACCCATCATTCATCCACCCACCTTTTCACACATCCACCCATCCATCCATCATCCATGCAACCTTTTATCCATCCATCCTTCATCCAGCTACCGTTTCATCCTTCCTTCCATCCATCCATACTTCATCTATCCACCCTTTCACCCATCCATTCACCCATCATTCATCCACCCACTTTTTCCACACATCCATCATTCATCCATGCAACCTTTCATCCTTCCATCCATCCATCCATCCTTCATCCATCCACCCTTTCATCCACCCAGTCATCCACTCATCATTCATCCACCCACCTTTTAACATATCCATCCATCCTTCATCCACCCTTTCATCCATCCATCCTTCATCCACCCTTTCATCCATCCATTCACCCATCATTCATCCACCCACCTTTTCACACATCCATCCATCATGATCCATGCAACATTTTATCCATCCACACATCCATCCTTCATCCATTCATCCACCCACCTTTTCTGTGCCCCTCTCATAGGAGGGGAGCGGGGAGGGGGGTCAGTATCTCTGCGTCTTCTTCTTCTTCTTCCTTACTCATGGGAGGGCATCTCTGTGCCTCCCTGCTGGGGGCGGGGGGGCGGACAGGCTGTAACATCTCACCTGAAGAACAGACTCTCAGGCACATTTCTCCCACACAGGCGCCAGTTATGAGGGTTCGTGCTTTGTGCTTTACAGCCTCCTCCCCCAGCCACCCTCCCCTGCCCCCCATCCTTTCCCCTCCTCGTGTATGTGAGCCGGGCTCACAAAGCAGTGCCTGAGTACTTCACAGGTCTTTAAAAGACCTTTTACTTGTTAATGAGGCTTTGTTGTTTTTCACCCCTCGGTGTGAATTAGGCCTCCACCGTGAGCACCCTCAATCAGCCCAACGCCACTAAGGCAAACGGACAATCTGCGACCCCCTTCCCAGGACGCCACGACCCCCCTGGGGGTTGTGCCCCACAGATTGAAGACCCCTGCTATAGTGGCATGGAGAACACGGGGCTCACGTCTGAGCATACCCGTCCCACTCGGGGTGACAAATGCAAAACGAACAATTGATGGACAGAATGCAGAACAATGTCATACATTTACCCCAGTACATGGGCTAAAGAATGAAGATGGATTCAACCCAGATCTGTCACTCGGGCTGAGCGTCTGAAAGGTTTCAGCACTCAGTCCATCATCTTTGTGTTTGCCCCAAGTTGGCAGGGTATCCCCAGACTTGGGTCCCTTGCTCACTTTGCCACTGGATTCAAGCTAGCCTAGCTGATGACGGGTGTGTGAGGGGGGGGTGTACAGCGGGCCGGAAAAGCAAGCGAGGAGGCCGTATGTAGTGTGCTATAGTAGGGGTTTATTTCAAAGTCACAGGGTAGAACACAAGGAAAACAAAGAGGAAGTCCGGGGCTGGATCCACTCCGGGCCGGCGTTGCTGCTTGTGGTCTTCGGCGGGTCCAACGGCGGCTCCGGCGATGTGGAGGATCCACGGAGGGCAGGGAGCAAAAAGAGAAACAAAAGGGACCGTTAGTCCTATCCTAGTCGTAGGATCTCAGCTGCAGTCACCGTCACCCGGGTGTGCGGGGAAGGACCGGAAAAACGAGGCAGTGAGGAAAGGAAGGGACCGGGAGGAAGGAACACGGGGCGGGAGGAAGAAAGGGTGCTTGGTCGGGACGTGAAGAGGGGGGCGGGTCGAACAGTGCAGTGCTATATAAGTATAATACAGTGCAGGGGACGTGATTCTAAAGAGAGAGGGAGATTTACAAGGACTATACAGGGGACTCCTAGTGAGTTGAATTAGTGAGGTTAAAGGCACTCACGTGGTCCGCCGTAACTCTCCCGTTGAGTTACGGCCGCTCTACAGCCACCTCCTGTGGACTCCACCACTCTTCGGTCCACACGTCTGCTTCAGCCGTCTGCTCTCCGTCTCCTCCGTCTTCACCTTCGCATCCACCAGTCCGAGGTTCCTGCCACAAATCTCCGACAACATGCACTTCCGGGTTCTCCCTTTTATCCGGTGCTGTCGCTGCCATAGGGGCGGGGTTTCCGGAGTCCGCGATATTTAAGGCTGTCTGACCCGATGTTCTGGTTGGTCCCTGTGGGGAAAAGAAGCGGGTGATTCTCTGGCGTTTTGCTGGCGTCTCAGGTCGAGTCCTTATGGTGGTAGAATGAGGCCGGGGATACAGTCCCGGGGGTGGCGAAGGAGGTGAGTTCGGGGAAGGGTGGAGTACTGGTCGGGGTTGTCGGGAGGCCGTCTCACATCCCCTTTCCCTAGCTGTCCTTCCTGTAGGGGAGGGAGACGCAGGGTATCTCGAAAGGAAATCCGCATTGCCCTGTTCCGATCCCTTCCTATGCTTGGTAGTAAAGCGGAAGGGCTGTAGGGAGAGGAACCATCTGAGGACTCTGTCATTCTGACCTTTGTTCCGGGCCATCCACTCCAGAGGGGCGTGATCCGTGTAGAGGACAAAGTCTCTGCCCTCCAGATAATAGCGGAGATGGTCCACCGCCCACTTGATGGCCAGGGCTTCCTTCTCCACCACAGCGTAATGTTTTTCACGGGGGAACAACTTGCGGCTGACATACAGAATAGGCCTTTCTTCACCTTGGGAATCCTTTTGGGATAACACCGCCCCTAACCCATGATCGGAGGCATCCGTTTGTAGGATAAAAGGCCGGGAGTAGTCGGGGGGTATCAAGACAGGGCTGGAGGTCAAGGCTTCCTTCAAGTCCATAAAGGCTTGCCAGGCTTCGGGAGAGGGATTCCGTAGCTTCTCCTCGGATCGGTTGGCTTTCGTTAGCAGATCCGTCAGGGCTGCTGCTCTCTGGGAGAAGTTTGGCACGAAGCGTCGATAATATCCGAGAAGCCCTAGGAAGGCTCGGAGGTCCTTTTTAGTGTGGGGGAAGGGAATGGACCGAATGGCAGCTGTTTTGCTTTCTTGTGGTCTTATTACTCCGTCCCCCAGAAGGTAGCCCAGGTATTTAACCGTTTTCGCCGCCAAGGTTGTTTTGGCGGGGTTAATGGCGAACCCAAAGGACCCTAGGGAGGAGACAACGTCAAATAGATGTTTCAAGTGTTGGGGCCAGCTGTCACTGAAGATGATGATGTCATCCAAATACGCGCCAGCGTACTGTGCGTGGGGTCTCAAGACACGGTTCATAGCGCGCTGAAAGGTGGCGGGGGCACCGTGTAGACCAAAGGGCATAACCAAAAACTGGTACAACCCCTCAGGGGTAGAAAAGGCGGTCTTCTTCTTGTCCTGTTCCCTGAGGGGTATTTGCCAATACCCTTTGCATAGATCCAAGGTCGATATGTACTTTGCTTTGCCTATCCTTTCGATCATTTCATCGACCCTGGGTAAGGGGTAGCTGTCAAAGGTAGAGACTTTGTTGACCTCCCTAAAGTCTATACAAAAACGGACCGATCCATCCGGTTTGGGCGCAAGGACGATTGGTGAATTCCAGTCACTCACTGAGGGTTCTATGATTCCCATTTTCTGCATGTCGGCTATCTCTTGTCGTATGACCTCTCGGCGTGCCTCGGGAAGTCTATAAGGCCTTAAGCGTACTATTTTTCCTGGCGTGGTTTCTATGGCATGCTCTGTGATGTTGGTTCGACCCGGAGAGGAGGAAAAGACCGTTTTCAGGGGGGCCAGATAATCCCGTAATTCCTGGGTTTGTATTGGAGTCAGTTCTGGATCAACACAGGAGTCGAAAGAGAGAAGTTGGCGATCGGGATTTCCGTGTAGCACGGGACGGGGTCCTTCCCATTTTTTTAGCAGATTTACATGGTATATCTGGGAGGTTCCACGGTTAGAGTCTATCTCAACCTCGTAGGTAACCGGGGTTACCTGTCTGAGGATGGTATAAGGCCCTTGCCACTGTCCAAGGAGTTTTTGGTCCGATGAGGGCATCATGAGGAGTACCAAGTCATTGACAGCAAATTCACGGGGCCTGGTACCTTTATCATACTGCTTTTTTTGGTTCTCTTGAGCGTTCTCGAGATTCTGTCTCACTATGTCCCGCATCATCGAGAGGTGAGTCTTCAGGTTCTCAAGGTATTCCGGGAGCGGACGAGTGCGATCTGGTTCGGCCTCCCAGGCCTCTTGGGCCATATCTAGCAGGGTACGCGGGGGACGCCCATACAGTAACTCATACGGTGAGTAGCCGGTGCTGCTCTGGGGTTTGCAGCGGATGGCGAAGAGGGCCAAGGGTAGCATGTCCTCCCACCTTTTTGCTTCCAGGCCCAAGAGTTTCTTGAGGGTCTGTTTGAGGGTGGCGTTGTACCGCTCCACCAATCAGTCCGTCTGCGGATGATAGGCCGAAGTACGGATTTGTTTTATCCCCAGTTCGGCGCACACTTGCTTCATTAAGGCCGAAACGAAAGGTGTGCCCTGATCGGTCAGGATTTCCCGGGGAAACCCCACCCGGGAAAACAGGGAGATCAGGGCTTTGGCTATCGTTTGGGTAGTGGGTTGTCTCAGGGGTATGGCTTCAGGAAAGCGGGTGGCGTAGTCGACTATGACCAGGGCATAGCGACAGCCGCTACGGGAGGGCAAGAGTGGTCCTATGATGTCCATCCCTATTCGGCTAAAAGGGACGTCTATGAGAGGAAGGGGTTGCAACGGCACTCTGGGAGGTCTATGTCGGCTGTTTTTCTGGCATACAATGCATTCCCGACAATAGTTTTTGATCTTCTGGTACACCCCGGGCCAAAAGAATTTCTCTAAAACGGTTTGACTGGTCTTTTCATCGCCAAAATGACCCCCCAGAAGGTGGCTGTGGGCAAGAAAGAGGACTTTGTCCTGGAAGGGACCTGGGATAAGCAACTGGGCGTTCTGCTGGGGCCCACCTTTTCTGTACAGCAACCCGTTTTTCTTAAAGAAATAGGGACCTACTTGCAAAGGGTCTTCGTGTTCGAGGGCCCTTCCCCACGCTTCCTGAAGAAGGGGATCTTCCTGCTGGGCCGCTCGGAATTCCCTATCCGTCTGCCAAGGATGGTCATCAGTAAAAGCGGGGTACGCTTTGACGTATTCTTTCCTCTCTTTTCTCTTCTGGCTTCTGGTTTTCTGGGTTTTCGGAATCGTTGCGGGGTTGCCCTGGCCTGAATAAGGAGCGTCCTTCCACCACAGACAAGGAGTTTGAGGTGTCCTGGAGAAGCGTAGGCAGTCCCGGATAGTCACTCCCCAGAATGGCTTGTTCGGGGAGAGCGGGAACCAGACCAATGCTGAGGAAAGAGCCGGGGTCATGCTGGTGCTGGACACACACCCGGGTAGTGGGGTATTGTTTGGTGTCCCCATGGACGCACTGAATGGCAACCATCCCCGTAGGACTGACTGGATGTGCCAGATCTTGAGGTCTCAGGACGCTCTGCCGGCAGCCACTATCGGCAAGGGCCATGACTCGTTGGCCGTTGATAGAGACCGGATAATGAAAGGCTGGGGGTGTGGTGCCCGGAGGGTTGCATAGATAGTTCCTTACAAGTCCGACCTCCATAGGCTCTTCCTTTTGCGGGCACATCCGGGCAATGTGACCGTAACCACCACAGGCATAACACTGGGGTCCTGGATTAGGGGGGCGGAACACAACCGGGGAGGAAAACAAGGGTGAGGGTTCTGGTCTTCGGGGTAGAAGGGGTCGGAGAGGCCGTGATGTACCGGCGTTCGAGGCTCGGTGCGGATGTTCCTCCTTGCCCCGCTGGAGTTCCTGGGCCCGGCTGAAGGCGGAGGCTATCTCAATGGCGGTTTCTAGGGTGAGTCTGGAATGTTGTCTCACCCACCGCTGTGTGACAGGATGTAAAGAGTTCAGGAACTGTTCCAAATAGATTTTCTCAAGTATCTCATCTTTTGTTGAGTTTTCTGGCCTGAGCCATCGGTTTGCCAGATCCTTGATTCGGAACGAGAGGGCCCGGGGATTCTCTTGTGGCCTCTCTTTGGCTTGGCGTAGTTTTAGTCTATATGTATCGTCGTCGATCCCAAGCCTTTCCAACACGCACCTTTTGATATCGGCATACGGGGTGGTGCCCTGTATGTTGGCCTGCTGGTATGCGGCTTGTAGATCGCCAGTGAGAAGGGGTCCTAAGTATTGCCCCCAGCGGTCCTCTGGCCAGTTGGCGGCTTGGGCAAGTCGTTCAAAGTTAGTAAAGAAGTAGTCCGGGTCTTCCCCCGGGACGTACTTCTGCAACACCACAGAAGGGAGGGAGGCTAGGGGTCTCTGCTGACCCAGGGCCGTTGTTAACTTCTCCATGGTCTCTCCGTGGGCGGTCCCTTGACCCTTCAAGACGTCGTGGAGTTGGCCCCTGTCGTCCTCGGCCGTCTTTAGGAACTGCTCCATCAGCTTGGCAAACTGATCCTGGGACTCCGCCATCTTCTTCACAACGGCCTCCATGCTTCCGGCTGATCCCACTTCTGACACCAGATGTGAGGGGGGGGTGTACAGCGGGCCGGAAAAGCAAGCGAGGAGGCCGTATGTAGTGTGCTATAGTAGGGGTTTATTTCAAAGTCACAGGGTAGAACACAAGGAAAACAAAGAGGAAGTCCGGGGCTGGATCCACTCCGGGCCGGCGTTGCTGCTTGTGGTCTTCGGCGGGTCCAACGGCGGCTCCGGCGATGTGGAGGATCCACGGAGGGCAGGGAGCAAAAAGAGAAACAAAAGGGACCGTTAGTCCTATCCTAGTCGTAGGATCTCAGCTGCAGTCACCGTCACCCGGGTGTGCGGGGAAGGACCGGAAAAACGAGGCAGTGAGGAAAGGAAGGGACCGGGAGGAAGGAACACGGGGCGGGAGGAAGAAAGGGTGCTTGGTCGGGACGTGAAGAGGGGGGCGGGTCGAACAGTGCAGTGCTATATAAGTATAATACAGTGCAGGGGACGTGATTCTAAAGAGAGAGGGAGATTTACAAGGACTATACAGGGGACTCCTAGTGAGTTGAATTAGTGAGGTTAAAGGCACTCACGTGGTCCGCCGTAACTCTCCCGTTGAGTTACGGCCGCTCTACAGCCACCTCCTGTGGACTCCACCACTCTTCGGTCCACACGTCTGCTTCAGCCGTCTGCTCTCCGTCTCCTCCGTCTTCACCTTCGCATCCACCAGTCCGAGGTTCCTGCCACAAATCTCCGACAACATGCACTTCCGGGTTCTCCCTTTTATCCGGTGCTGTCGCTGCCATAGGGGCGGGGTTTCCGGAGTCCGCGATATTTAAGGCTGTCTGACCCAATGTTCTGGTTGGTCCCTGTGGGGAAAAGAAGCGGGTGATTCTCTGGCGTTTTGCTGGCGTCTCAGGTCGAGTCCTTATGGTGGTAGAATGAGGCCGGGGATACAGTCCCGGGGGTGGCGAAGGAGGTGAGTTCGGGGAAGGGTGGAGTACTGGTCGGGGTTGTCGGGAGGCCGTCTCACAGGGTGTTACCCAGAAACTGGTCCCAGGATGATTGTTTGCAGTCCAGGGAAGACATGACTTGGCAGTTCGGGCTGGACTGTTCCCATGAGGCACAGGGTCAAGACTGATTTGCATATAGCTATGTTTGAACTGGGGTGGCAAAGTGAGCTAAAGAATGATGATGGATTCAACCAAGATCTGTGACGGGGGTGAGCGTTTGAAAAGTTTCAGGACTCCGTCCATCATCTTTGGGTTTGCTTGGTTTGCCCTAGGTTGGCAGGGTATATGCCCAGACGTGGGTCCCTTGCTCATTTTGCCACTGGATTCAAGCTAGCCTATCTGTTGACGGGTGTTACCCATAAACCGGTCCCAAGATGCTGGTTTCTGGTCCAGGGAAGATATGACTTGGCAGTTCGGGCTGGATTGTTCCCATGAGGAACAAGGTCAAGACTGATTTGCATATAGCAATGTCTGAACTGGGGTATCAAAGTGAGCTAAAAAATTATGATGGATTCAACCCAGATCTGTGACTGCGGGTGAGCGTCTGAAAAGTTTCAGCACTCCGTCCATCACCTCTGTGTTTACTCTGCATCTTTCTTAGACACAAGGAGGTAGCGGGAGTGGCACACAGTCCCTACTTGCAAGGCCGGTGCCCTCTCCATGGCTTCTTTGGCCAAAAGAGCCTTCACTTCCTGGCATAAAATGGCCATATGGTGCTCTGAGAAGTGGTTTGATCTAAGTGGCAAGTGCAGTGGGTCGAAAAGGAACGGCAGAACATGTACCCATTGGACATTCTGCAGGACCCATTTGTCAGATGTAATGTGTAGACAACTTCTGCAGGAAGCGGCTGCTCCTGCCTCCTACCGGTTGCGATGCACTGAAAGGGCTTAGAGGTTGTGGCTGGAGCAGTGGATGATTGAGACGAATGCTGCTCCGGGTGGTAAGGTCACTGTTTGTTGGGCCCATGGCTCCGCTCTTGAAAGTGCTATGCAGGTGGCTTGCCCCAAATACAGTCCTGCCATCCAGCGGGATAGCAAGTGGAGTTGCGATGCCAAGAAAAAGGCCTCTAATGATGGGACGCCAAGCCACCGGGGTCTGGTGGAAGTTGCAGTTTAGCTAGAGCTACCCGGTGCCTTTTAGTACCCCCGATCAGGTTGGTTAGGATAGTGTCCAGCGCTTTGAAAAATTAGTGTGGAAGAATTAGCAGTAGGTTGCCAAAAATAAGAGGAGAAGGGGCAAGATGACAATCTTCGCCAATGCTATCTTTCCCGTGGAAGAGACTGCCAAAATTGGGCTTGGGCTTTGATCCCTGCTAGGGCTTTACGGTGATTTCCTTCATACAGGTCAGCAGGGGTGTGATATAGGTTAAGTAATGGGTGGCTTGTGCATGTCATAGTATACAGGTATTCCTCATGGACAGCTCAAGAAGCGGTTGGTCAGGGCAAAGCAGGTATGCTGAGGATTGTGTCCAGTTAACTCGCAGCCCATCCACAGAGGCAAAGTCTTCCAGGGGTGTTTGATCCATTGTGATATCTCACAAGTACAGGAGCAGATCGTCCACCTATAGGGACACCGCATGCATCCGATACGCCAGTTGGATGACCCAATCCTGGCCCTCCCAGCGGAGGAGTAGAAACGCGTTACTTACCTGTAACAGCAGTTATCCAGTATTGGTGTCTTTCATAGATTCACATGCCTGAATCATTCCCCGCCGTCGAGACGGGAGCCTCCGGTACATAGAAAAGTAATGTCCATAGACATACATAGAGAAAATAGGCCTAAGGGCCTCACCTTAGTCGCCTATCCTTGTCCTTATGCAAAAAGGACCAAACTCTTAGAGCCAGCCAATCAGCTATCAACTCCCTCTAGAACCTTCCTGACAGGAGCCTCAGTCTCTCAGATTTTCGTACGCACCAAGCTAGGTAGGCGTAATACAGTTAGAGAGAAACGTGAGTCCTTCCAGGGGAGGCGGGAGGGTTTCATGGGAATCTATGAAAGACACCAATACTGGATAACTGCTGTTACAGGTAAGTAACGCGTTTCTTATCCAGTATTAGGGGTGTCTTTCATAGATTCACATGCCTGAATCAGAGTAGTCAGCAATACATTATGCACATTTCTGATGTAATCATGCTACATAGTCATTTTAGATAATACACATATTACCATGCGACTTTGAAACATTAGCATACATCAATATATCATAACAGCAAAAGATGTGCATACCAGGATGGCGGGATGTTGGAAGGCTCACCTCACTGGAATAGATGGCGATGCACCGCCTGGCCCACTGCTGCATCCTTCAGAAGTTCAGCATCCAGGCAGTAGTGTCTGGAGAAGGTGTGCGGAGACTTCCACGTCGCCGCTCTACAAATGTCCAAAATCGGCACACCAGCGAACAGCGCTGCTGATGTGGACATCGCTCTGGTGGAATGCGCTTTAACATTAGCACTCAAAGGCCGTCCGGCCCTGTCATGGCAGAATGCGAACGCTGAGGAGATCCACCTTGAGATGCTCTGTTTTGTTAGAGGCATACCCATCCTTAGCCTACTGTAGGCCACAAATAGCTGTGATGACTTCCTGAAGCTCTTTGTTTTGTCTATGTAAAACTTTAGACACCTTTTGAGGTCCAAGGAGTGTAGCGTCCTTTCTGCTGCGGTGGTAGGGTTTGCAAAGAAGGAACGTAGAACCATCGGTTCATTAAGGTGAAAGTCTGAAGGCACCTTCGATATGAACTTGGGATTTGTCCTCAGAACCACCCTGTCCTGTTTGAACTGCATGAAGGGTTCCTGAATGGATAGAGCCTGTAGCTCGCTGACTCTCCTGGCAGATGTTAGAGCGAGCAGCAGAGCCGTCTTCCATGAGATGTACTTGATGGATGCTCGATGAATGGGCTCAAAAGGGTGCTTCATGAGTTGGTTGAGGACTAAATTGAGGTGCCATAACGGTGGGACCTTTCTAGGTCTTTGGAAGGATCTATATAGTCCCTTTAGGAACTGCTTGATAAGCCTATTGGACCAAAGAGACGGCCCCTTGTAAATCCTGGTGAACCGTGAAATGGCCGCTAAATGCACCTTTATGGATGCATGCGCCAATCCTGACTGTGCCAAGTGCAGTAGATATGGCAATATCTGTTCGGGCGTGATACGGAGTGGTCTCAGGCCTTTCTCTGAACACCATATGCAGAAACGTTTCCATTTTAGAGAGTACGTTTTGTTGGTACTGTCCGCTCTTGCTTTTGCCAGCACGTCCCTGCATTCCTGCGGGATGTTTAGATGACAGAACTCTCTGTGCTCAGGAGCCAGGCCGATAACCTGAGCGATTGCAGGTTCGGGTGTTGCACCTGCCCGTTGGACATTGTCAGCAGGTTTGGGTGCTGCCTCAGACAAATCGGTGTCCTGATGGAGAGGCGATGAAGATCCGAGAACCAGTGCTGCCTCGGCCAGAACGGGGCAATTAGGATCAGGGTACAAGGCTCCGCCTTCATCTTCCTGAGGACCCTGGGAATCATCGGAAATGGTGGAAAAGCATACGCAAATACGCTGAACCAACCGATGGAAAAAGCATTTCCGAGTGACCTTGGTTGGGGACGCCAGCTTGCGTAGTTTGGGCATTTGGCGTTCTCCTTGGTGGCAAACAGGTCGATTCTTGGGGCTCCCCATTCTGAGAATATGTGATCCAGCGTACTCTTGTCGAGCTCCCATTTGTGGGAGAGGGATGTCTGTCTGCTGAGGGTGTCCGCAATGGTGTTGTCCTTGCCCGGGACATAGTCCGCCCTGAGCGTGATCCCATGGAGTACCAGCCAGTTCCAGACCTTCTGCGATTCGCGTGATCGAGTGAGCGAACGCGTTCCTCCCGGTTTGTTGAGATAGTGCATCGTCGTGGTGTTGTCCGTTCTGACGAGCACCTGGGAGTTCTGGATGCGTGGTAAAAAGGCTTGTAGTGCCAGATACACAGCCCTCAGTTCCAGAAGATTGATATGGAGTTGCTTCTCCTGATTTGTCCATTTGCCGCTTATTTGGAGGTCCTGGAGGACAGCTCCCCAGCCTTCCAGGGATGCATCTGTGGTGATCACCAGAGGTGCTGCTGGAAGTAGGAATGGCAGTCCTATAGACAAATTCTTGTGATTTCTCCACCATTCTAGACTCTTGGACATGTGTGGTCTTATCTTCACAGTGTCCTCGAAAGAACCTGTACTCTGTGTCCATTGGTTCGTGAGGGCTTCTTGCAATGGGCGCATCCTGAGTCTGCAGTGAGGGATGAGGAGTATACAAGAAGACATCATTCCTAGGAGTGATTTGTAGGTTCGAACTCTTAGGGACTTCTTCGATGCCACAGCCGTGGCCAGAGATATTATCTTGTTTTTCCTCTCCTTCGAAGGGAATGCCCTTGCGCATTCCGTGTTCAAGGTCGCCCCAAGGAAGGTGATGTTTCTTGTTGGGGTCATGCAGGATTTCTCTTGATTGAGAGTCAATCCTAGCTGCTGAAAAAGATTGGTGCAGGCGTTGGAGGATTCGGTCGCGCCTGCAGCTGAAGGTGCCTTTACCAGCCAGTCGTCGAGGTAGGGGAAGACTTGGTGACCCATTTGGCGCAGGAAAGCTGCCACAGGTGAAAGGCACTTGGTGAAAATCTGCGGTGCGGATTTGAGGCCAAACGGTAGGACTTTGAATTGGTAATGCTGTCCTGCCACCTCGAATCTCAGGAATTTTCTGTGACCCTTGAGGATTGGGATGTGGTAGTAGGCATCCTGGAGGTCCAAGGATGTCATAAAATCTCCTTTTTCCAGTATGCCTAGTATTTCTTGGATCGTCACCATCCTTAACAACTGACTCTTCAGGAAAGAGTTGAGTGCCCTGAGGTCTAGAATGGGCCTCCACTTTTTCTCCTTCTTGCGTATAAGAAAGAAGCGGGAATAGAGTCCTTTCCCTCTTAGAGACGATGGAACACGTTCGATCGCTCCCTTCTTCAACATCGAAGATATTTCCTGGAGTAGCAGGCGTAGATGTTTGTGTGGAAGCCTGCGGGGAGGGGTTGCAGGTAGGATAGTGGTGAATTCTAGGGAATGGCCGTATCTTATTAATTGAAGTACCCACCGATCTGTGGTGATGAGATGCCAATTGTCTAGGAAATGGGTCAATTTTCCTCCAATCTTTAATGAGGGATATAGTTGCTGGACTGGCTGGAGTAATTGGTCACTGGCGTCCGCCAGTGCTCTTCCTTTCGTTTTTGCCCCTGAAGTTTGACCTCCCATAAGAAGTCTGACGACCTTGTTGCTGCTTCTGTTGGTACTGGGATTTATTCTGGTAGGAATATGAGGACCTATTCTGATAGGATCCCCTGTAGGATGACTGACCCCTGGATTTGTTGCCTCGAAAGGACTGGTTCCTTGCCTGCAAAGTACCAAGTGCTTTAGCTGTATCAGTGTCTTTCTTGATCGCTTGGAGCGCCTCGTCAATCTTGTCCCCAAAAAGGTGTTGGCCGTCGAAGGGCATGTCCAGCACTTTCGTCTGCACCTCTTGTCTGAATGATGTTGCCTTAACCCAGCCCTGTCGGCGCAGAACTGCTGCTCCCGCTAGTTGTCGAAAGCCCGTCATTGCTACATTTATGGCACAATCAATGATCTCAGCTGCCGAGGTTTGACCCTCCGTAAGCAGCGCCTTGACCTCCTCATGAACTGTGTCTGGCAGTTCCGCTATGTATGGGACTATATCTTCCCAGAGCTGGCGGTTATAACGCCCCAACAGGGCTATGGAATTGGCCACCTTGATGTCATGGCCGATGTCGTTGTAAACCTTTTACCGATTGTGTCCAACTTCCTGCCTACCTTGTCCGGTGGGGCTGAAAAAGGAGAGGAAGGGTTGCGAGAATTCTTTTGGGCCGCCTGGGTTACAACCGAATCCGGTTTCGGGTGCCCATTAAGGCAAGCTGGCGCTGTGGTTGGAGCCTTGTATTTTTTATCCGGGCGTGGAACAACCGCAGGTACAGAGGCCGGCGTCTGCATCAATTTCTTTCCCTGGTCCCAGAGAAATTCTATTATTGGGATAGACTTCGTTGTCTTCTTTGTTTGCTCCTTGAAATCATGCAAGAAGCACTCTGTCTCAGTTGATTCCATCACCATATGAAATCGCTTTGCTGCTCTTTCCACTATTCTATGGAAACCGCTAATGTCCACTGGTGGTGAATCTGCCTGGCGTGGTTGGGGTGAAGCTGGAGAAGATGCCACATACTCTTCCTCCTCTTCGTGGTCCGACTGGATTTCTTGGACTTCCCCCTCTTCCAATTCCTCATCCTCCTCATCTGATGATTCTATCACCTGAGGTGGCACTGTCTCATGGCGGACCTGAGTCGCTGCCCGTGTCTGTTTTGGGGCTGCCGCTGGTGTAGTTGCAGCATGCGTCGGGCCCCCTGTCTCAGATGCCGGTGTTTCCGGGAAACGTTGTTTGTAATCCTGGATAAGGTATTTAAGGTCATTTACAATCGAAGCGGGAAAGCATACCATCGGGGTGACTTCTGTGCGAACATGAGCTTGGAAAGAGTGTTCCTGGTAGCTCATTTCTTCCTGTTCCTCATCCGTGCTCTGACTTTTCACGTGAAGGTCTGAAATGGAAGTAGCCTGATCCAGGAGTTCTTCTTCAGATTCCTCACTCTAGAGAATGTCTGTAGGCAAATGAGTTTGCACCTTACTTGGTGACGTTATCTCAGGTGTAATCTGCTTCTTGGTCAGTTTGCCAGACGCAGAACCTTTAGCAGGAGCCCCTGCCGTCATCTCTGTTGTTGTCGACGGTGGCAGGGTCAGAGACGACGTTTCCACCAGATTGGATTTCTTCCACGGGTCAGCAATGACCAATGTCGACGACGACGATTCCCCCGTCGACGGTACCCCCGTCGACGGCATGACCTTCGTCGACGGAGCCTCCGTACACGATACTTTCATCGTCGACGACGCCATCGTCGACGATGCGCTAGTCGACGATTCATTCCTCGTCGACAGTGATTTGGTCGTCGTCGGCATCTTCGTCGTCGGCGTCTTCGTCGTCGACGTCTTCGTCGTTAATATTCCCGTCGACGGGGGGGCTCTTCATCGACGATGTCGTCGTCGACGGGACAATCTTCGTTGTCGACGTTTTGGACGTCGACGACGGGTTAAGCAGTATTACAGATGGAATAGGTTTACCTGCTGACGACAATGAAGGAGTGTTCGTCGTCGATGAGAAAATCAACGACGCTGTCGTCGCTGTGGAGACGTAAACTGGCGGCGTAACTCTTTTTTGCGCCGAGGAGGAACCTGAGAATCCTTTACAGACACTGAAGATTTTGTCGATCTTGCCTCTGAAGACTTCTTTTGTGCCTTCATAGGAGGAGTTAATAATTATGGTCCTCCGAGCACTCAATATTATCAAAAAGAGAGTCTTTATGTAGTTTTCATTCTTTTAATGTTCACTCTGTATCCACATCAAATCCAATTCTCCATCTAACGATTGCTTGCAGCCAACGCGCGTTTCGTCAAGTCCGTGTAGGACAATTTGACTTCCTCAGGGCTAACTAATGGTAATTGTCTACCACGGACCATCCAAACGAAATTCTTTAGAAGTTAGGGTCAATTCCCTTCTCTACACGTTCATGATCATATAGTGGTGGGATTATTGTATATGTCAGCAGCGCGTAAAAGTTTTGTCCAAATCCTCACTTGTGATCAAAGTTTTGTCCAAATCCACACTTATGATCAAAGCTCCAATATATTATTCCAATCAATTCCTTAACTCCAGTATCTGTACACATACGTTTTTTCTGTATCTTCAAAATCCTCCGTGTTATAAAGGATCAATGACACGAGTCCGTGTCGTTTAAACAGTATCGGTATCGGTATCCCGTTTCTTACTCTGGCGTTCTGCCAAGAGTAAGAAACGGGATACCGATACCGATACTGATCATAAGTGTGGATTTGGACAAAACTTTGATCACAAGTGAGGATTTGGACAAAACTTTTACGCGCTGCTGACATATACAATAATCCCACCACTATATGATCATGAACGTGTAGAGAAGGGAATTGACCCTAACTTCTAAAGAATTTCGTTTGGATGGTCCGTGGGTAGACAATTACCATTAGTTAGCCCTGAGGAAGTCAAATTGTCCTACACGGACTTGGCGAAACGCGCGTTGGCTGCAAGCAATCGTTTGATGGAGAATTGGATTTGATGTGGATACAGAGTGAACATTAAAAGAATGAAAACTACATAAAGACTCTCTTTTTGATAATATTGAGTGCTCGGAGGACCATAATTATTGTCTGGACCTAGGTTTGCCTTGGGGACTGTGGTAACCAGCCCCCCACCTCTTCCTGAGCACCTATTTTTGATAATCTGATTTGTTACATAAACCTTGACATTAGCTGTGCGCTCCTAATAGCCGTTACCAATCCTTGTTTAGAATTCATAGGAGGAGTGTCTGAGGGGCCAGGGGAAGCCACCCGTGGCCTCTTCAGGGAGACTTCTGAGGTCATTGAAATGCTCCCCTCTGAAGATTCCACATTCCCTCTCTTTAAGCCTGTCCAGCCAGATGAGCAGGCGACCTTCTCTGTCCCTCAAGGTCTTGTTAGGGAAAGACCTACATATCTTACAGTCTTTAGGCAATATAAGCATAGGGCATGCTTGTCTTCAACATGTAGCCTTTTCTTCCCACATGAAGAACAGGCCCTGAAAAGGGCTTTCTTTTGGGATTCAGACATGCCAGAATTTTGAAGAAATTAATCACTTACTGCAGTGTTAAGTGGCTCTGAAGTAATCCTGTTCGAGTTTTTGAAGAAAGAACTCACTTTTAAAAGTGAACAAGTTGTTTTTTTTTTTTAATTTTTATTTTGAGTATTTATAAAGCGCGACTGATACCTTGCAGGCTTCCTGGCGCTGGAGAATACTCTCTGAGGATAGACCGGAGTAACTAGCAGGCGGGCAGATTTAGGGGAATAGCCAGGTCTTGATGAGTTTCCTAAATGGAAGAAGTTGTGAGATCTGGCGTATGTCAATGGGCAAGCTGTTCCATAACTTGGCCGCTGCGACCCTGAAGGATCTGCCCCCGTTTCTGGCGAATCTGGGCACCTTTACCAGACAGGCCGAGGACGATCGTAAGTCTCTGGTGGGAGTGTACCACAAAAACAAAGCTTGCAGGGGTCTGGGCCCGAGTCCATGCAGATCCTTAAAGACAATGCAGAGGGACTTGAAGGCCACACGCTGCTTTAAGGGTAGCCAATGTAGCTCGGCCAGGGCTGCTGTGGCCGAAGACCTTCTCGTCCAGCCAAGAGCCAGCTTGGCGGCGGCAGATTGAATTCTTTGAAGTCGGTCCAGCAGCGTGACTGGAGACTCTAGGAGCAGGGCGTTACAATAGTCAAGGCGACTGAGTATCGTACACCTAACTATCGACGCCCGGGCTTGTGCAGGGAGAAGTGGCATGATTTTTCGAAGGGAGCGTAGCAGGGCTGTACAGATCCCCACTGTTTTTGCTACCTGGGTTTCCATACTCAGCTTGTTATTGAGCATGGCTCCCAGGTTGCGGACCGAGGAGACTGGCAGAGGTTTGTCTCTAGTCTCTGGAGGCCAGAATTCACTCGGAAACTGGCGGGGTATATTGGTGCCAGCACAGAACAGAACCTCTGTTTTGGAGGAGTTGAATTGGAGGGAGTTTCTGTGGAGCCACCCAGCCGTCTCTCTTAAGCAGTCGTGGAAGGTGGTTAAAGGGATGGAATCTTCTCCTTCCCAAGAGAGAATGAGCTGCGTGTCATCAGCGTAGTTGATCGTTTTTATCCGAAAAGACTTAATTAACGTGATCAGCGGTATGAGGTACACGTTAAAAAGGATGGGGCTGATGGAGGAGCCCTGGGGAACTCCCTGGGGCACAGGTGCGAAGGTGGATTGGAATGGGGGGAGGGAGACAGCCTGTCTCCTGTCCCGCAGGTAGGAGTGAAACCAGAGCAGCGCTGTGCTATCCACACCTGCTTCACTGAGTCTCTGCAGCAGCGTACTGTGGTTGACCGTATCGAATGCGGCAGACAGGTCCAGCAGTATCAATGCTACTGGCTGGCCCCTGTCTGCACGCATGCGAAGGTCCTCCATGGCAGTCAAGACCGCTGTTTCGGTGCCGTGGGCAGGACGGAATTCGAACTGGTGATCGTCTAGAAAGTTGTTCTGTTCTAGGTGACTGGAGAGGCAGGAGCTGACCCATCGTTCAGCGACTTTCGCTGGAAATGGCAGTATGGAGATGGGTCGATAGTTAGATAGACAATCTAGGCTAAGGGAGGTTTTTTTTAGGAGTGGGGTGACAAGCGCCTGTTTCCACGAGGTTGGGACATAACCACAGTGCAAGGACTGGTTGCATATTTGGCGCATGGTGCCGAAAAGTTCAGTTCCAAAACTTTTCCAAATTTTTGGAGGCAGGGGGTCGAGCGGGGAACCATTCCAAGCGCCAGTCTTTCAAACTCGGAGACCGGGATAGAGGGGAATTCCCGTAATCTGGCCGTCAGGCCGGAGCCTAGAGGCGTCAAGTTTTGAGAGCTGGTGCTGGGTCCCTGGGTGTTGGGGGCTCCCAGAGAGGGGGGTGTCTTCAGGTTTTGAATGATGGTGTTTATTTTATTGATGAAGAATGCTGCGAGATTATCACAAAGGGCTTGGGTGGGGGGCTGCGTTGAAGTGACACAGTCTGGATGGGTTAAGTTTTTAAGTATCTGGAAAATACTTTTCGAACTATTGGTGGCGTTGGTAATGGTAGAACAGTAATAGTTGGCCTTATTTTGGGCAATGGCAGTTTTGTACGCCCGGAGGTTATCTTTCCAAAGAGTTTTGTTGGTATCAGAATAGCCTTGCCTCCATCTTCTCTCTGCTTGTCTGCAGGCTAGTTTGAGGGCTCTCAATGAGTGATCGAACCATGGGGCAGGTACTCGTCTCTTTGGTTTGCCCTTTTTCTGAGGGACGAGGCGTTCGGAGATGTTGGAGATCCTTGTGCAGAGGGACAGATAGTTGTCTTCTACCGACTGAGCGATGGAAAAGCTGTCTTCCACCTCAAATACGGGGCTGGTCAGTCTTAGTTTATCCAGAGCTTTCCAGTCTCTATACGAATAATCAGGGCCGGAGCTGAGTGACGGTCTGCTGGCCTTGCTGCCGGCTATGTGAAATTTAATAAGCGCATGGTCGGTCCAGCACATAGGCAGAATGTCGCTCAGGAATACTAGCTGGGGAGAAGAGAAGATTAGATCGAGCTGGTGCCCCGCGGAGTGTGTAGGTTTATTGAAGAGATCCTGAGGAGAACTCAGGCTGGAGACTCCCTAGCACAACGTGCGGTAGAAAATCTGAGAGACTGAGGCTCCTGTCAGAAAGGTTCTAGAGGGAGGTGATAGCTGATTGGCTGGCTCTAAGAGTTTGGTCCTTTTTGCATAAGGACAAGGATAGGCGACTAAGGGGAGGCCCTTAGGCCTATTTTCTCTATGTATGTCTATGGACATTACTTTTCTATGTACCAGAGGCTCCCGTCTCGACGACGGGGAATGATTCAGGCATGTGAATCTATGAAAGACACCCCTAATACTGGATAATGGTAAGGGACTTGATCGCCAGGAGCAGGGAAAGCACACATCCCTGCCTTGTGCCTCGTTCGCCCGGGAACAGAAGCAGAGAAGAGGCGCCTCAGGAGATGGGTCTGGAGTACAACAATCGGGTTACATTAATAGTTTAGGCTCTATCCCCATATGAGAGAGTACTGCAAAGAGATAGTGCCATTCTAAAGTGTTGAATGCCTTTTTATAATCAAGGACCAAGTAAGCTGCTCTTGTGAAGGTGCCCGCACCCTGTCCTGGACATGGATGAACCAATGGATATTCTGGGAGGTGTTGTGCCAAGGCACAAATCTGTTTTGGTCAGCATGAATAAGAGATGAAGGAATTTGGGCGTACCTGTCCGCTAAGATCTTTCCCAGGATTTTATAGTCCGCTCCTAGGATGGCGATGGACCTATAAGAGCCTAATCTAGCAGGTTTTTGTGAGTCTTTGGAAGAGGGAATCAGGTTGGATTTAAGTACCAAATGCGGTAGTTCACCTGCGTGGAGTGCGGCTGCTCACATGGTTGTAAGTTGGGGGGAGCTGTGACAAGAAGGCACTGTAGTACTCTAGGGGCAGCCCATAGTTTTATTGAAGGCCAGGCCACGAATCGCCAGTTTCACGTCTGTGGTGGTGATTGTCACTTCTAGTGACTCACTGAGAGTCACAGGGATGCTGGCCAGGACTGTCTGTGGGGCTTGGCGAATTGGTCAAAGAGGACCCGTAAATGGTAGTATAGTAATCGCAGAAGGCCTGCAAGATGACCATCTGCTGGTAATGTGTGGCGCCATCTGAGTCCATCACCTCTGTGATTGAGTGAGCAGTCGCCTCATGGATAATTAGCCATGCAAGGAGCCTGCCGGCTTTGTCGCCTTCTCTATGCACTCTAGAGGTATGAGCTACAAATTTATAGTGGTGAATGTCTTCTTGGAGACTTGTATAATCCGTCTTAGCCTTTCTGTGCTGCGTGGTGAGTGTTGGGTCCTTAACTGGCTCTTTGCTCAGTGATGCCAGATAGCGCTCAGCCTGTACTATCCCCAGCTCCAGAGTCCTCCGGACTCCCACAACCTTCTGGATGCAAATGCCCCTAGTAACTACCTTGAAGGCATCCCACTCCAATGCCTCCTTGGCGACTGCACCACTATTTTCAGAAAGCAGTGTTGGATAAAAGCTTCCTGCTCTGCTAGAAAGACTGGGTCCTCAAATCAGTCCCTTGGCAGGCTCCACATGGGCACCAGGGGACGAGGAGGCGTCCAGCAAATGTCCATGATGTGGGCATGTTCCGAGATCACTCTGCCCAAATAGCTCAATGGTAGAAGTAGAGGTGAGCAAGGGAAGCGATTGTCGGACAAAAAAGCTGTAGGGTATGGAGTGGAAGGAGTACAGCCGGACCCCAGGCTGCTGCGAGCGCCAGACATCGGTCAGTGACCAGTGCTGGGTCAAAGCATAGAAATGATCAGTCAGTGCCTGCGGATGGGAGAGAGAGAGAGAGATAGCGGAGGATGGGATCAGTCCAGAGTGAGGTCTAGTGCACAACTGAAGTCTCCCCCCAGTACCCCGGGCAAGTGTGTCCTAGGGGCGAGTGCAGTTGACAGTATGTCCCAGTAGGCCTCTTGTTTGGGCAAAGGCATAAATGCTCCCTATTAGGAGCAGCAGGCCATTGAGTCACCCTTCAAGGAAGACATAGTGACCCTCTTTTTGACCGTCAAACTTATTTCTTAGTAGGTAACCCAGGCCAGATCCATAGGAGGATGCCCGCACACACGTCGAATATGTAGTGGCTTGGATGCGTCCCCGCCAGCACTTTCGCAGGCGGTCCAGCTCCTCAGCTGAGACGTACATCTTCTACAGAAGTACCACCTGTGCCTGCTGGCGTTTAATGTAGGCGTAGACTGCATAGCTCTTACTTGTCGTGTGCATGCAGCAGACATTAAGTGTGAGAAACGGTTTATCTGTGGTGGGGGTCATGGTGGCATTTAGAGGTGGTAGGTAGCTGGGAAGAGGGGTGCGCTGCTGGAATGTATTACCCAATAGCTCTGACGTGTCCAATCCGACTGCTGGTTTGTGTGTGCCCGCCCAGTGATGAGTAATGGGGCCGTGGGGTGGGGATGTTGCGAGGTAGCATCATGAACTGGGGGGGGGGGAAATTGTGATAATACCAAGGGGCATATCACAACAGGTGGTCCGCCCAAATGTAATGTTCCAATAGAACTCAAAGGTAGCGTGTGGGAGTGGCCAGTGTTGAAAAGGAGTCATATGCCCATAGTATGTAACAAAGAAAACATGCAGGTTCCATGGGGGAGCCCGTGCATGTCAGGGGATTGTCCCCCATGTCTACAGGTGGTAGGAGGTGCTGCGTCTATGGATAGTTAGTGCTGAGATTAGTGTAGAGAACCTTAGGGCTTGCGTAATTATCGGACTGTGATGCCACAGCACTTGGTGTCAGTGCTGGCGCGTGGCAATAAATAATTTGAACATCTTGTTGTGCCAGATCGTGCGGGGACGTACTGCTTAAGGGATCAAGTGTGAGTGTGCGCAGTTTGCAGTATCAACAGCGGAGGCGTTTGGGAGTTCTGAGAGAGTCTTCTGAGGGAGTGCTGTCTTCATCTTAAGAGAAGATATGGGCCTTGTTCATCATCTGTGGCAGCTGCAGTGGTACTCAGGTTGGCCGCCACCTGCAAGTGGTGTCCTCGATTCTCCCAACCCTGCTTACATTATGATTTCAATGTTGTTAATGTTCTATAACTATTTTGCTATTCTTCTCTCCGGAGTCCTTGTAATTTGTAATTAGTAGTTTTAAATTGTATACGTTTCTCTTGCGCTTATAATATTAGATGGGGAGTATTTCCATTGTACTTTGTTGCAATATCAATTGTTTTCCCTAAGGGAAGGAGTTGTGTTGTGACTTGTTTTGTTACCTTGCATCCTTTCCCTTAGTTACCTGTTCCCTGCTGCTCAGCCTGTATGAATGTGATGTGTGTGGAATACTGAAATGCTTGATGAGGTAGTGGAATGCTGGAGTGTCTGGTGTGGTTGACCGAGACAGTTGGAGTGTGTGAGCTGAGCAGCAAGGATGCAGCTCCTGGTGGGGCTAAACTTAATATCTTGCTTACTTACCATCTTGATTATCCTTTAATAAACCATCTTGTTATAACCTACACTATGGCTACCTCTGGACTTCTTTTTGATTGCAACATTGAGTCCGCGGCCTGTCACCTTGGTGGCGATTCGCCATACCGATGCCTCTTTTGGGTCAGTGAGGAACATGGTGGGCCATCCAGCATTATTTTGAGGCGGGCAGGGAACAGCAAGTATTTATTTTAGAAGTTTTCTATAGCGCTGTCAAGACCCGAAGGTATCAGAGCGCTTTACAGTGGGAGCAAAGTATATAATCAACAGAAACAAGACAAGTGAGCGATAGACATTGAACGAGTGACATAGTATAAAGCGGCATAATTGTCATGTAGAGCGTCTTTGGTTTCAAGGGTCTTAGGGGTCACAAAGCTCTGTGGTTGCTGTCTGTCCCGTGTTGTTCACCACCAAGGGAACGGGTAAGAATAGGGATTTGAGTGGACTTTTGAATTCCACAAAGGAGGGTATGGTTCTGATGTGCGGAGGGATGGAATTCTAAATGGTGGGAGCGTTTCCAGTGAAAGAGCAGTCCGCTGTTCTTTTCCTTCTGGTTTTAGGAGGGAGTTAAAGCTTCTCAGATTTCTGGCTTGACCTGCCTTTTTGAGTTTTTTTGCCAGGTAATCGGGTTTGCCTGTATGTAGGGCTTTGTGGGTTAGGCAGGCCGTTCTGAAGTTACTACGCATTTCTACAGGACGCCATTTGAGTTTTTTAAGTGCAGGTGAGATATGATCAGATTTTTTGATGCCGGTGATCATTCTGGCTGCCGCATGTAATGTTGTTTTTATCGGTGCTAGATGCGATTTAGGAATTCCTGTTAGGACTGCATTCCCATAGTCAAGTCTTGACAGTACAAGAGATTGTGTGGCCAGTTTGAGATCCTTTATTGGAATATAGGGTTTGATTTTGTTCAGAAGTCTAAGGTTAAGGAATGCACTTTTGGCAGAGTTCTTAATGTGTTTCATCATGTTCAGTTTTGGGTCTAAGGTGATGCCTAGAGATTTGACAGAGTCTGCTAGAGTAAGATTCCCTTTGAGCGCATCGATAGCCTATAACCATTCCGCGATTTGTGGGTTATCCTCCTTGTTCGAGATGAGTAGTATCTCGGTCTTGTCTGGATTTAGTTTCAGGTGATTGTTAGTCAGCCATTCTTGAACAGCTTTCAAGACATTGTTTAATCTTTGGATGTCTTTGAGAGAGGTAGTTTCCAAATAGATCTGCGTATCGTTCGCGTAGAGGTGGAAGCGGATGTTGGCTTGTCTGAGTAGTTTGGATAGCGGTTCCATGTAGATGTTAAAGAGTTGTGGAGAGAGCACCGATCCTTGGGGGGACGCCCTTGTTGACTTGCTGCGTTTCGGAGGTGAAGATATTGATTTTTTGTGTGAGATTGTGTATAAAGGAGGAAAACCACTTGAGAACTACCTCGCCGAGAGCAGCTCTTTCTTGAAGAGCCCCGATGAGGAGATTGTGGTCCACCGTATCAAAAGATGCAGAGAGGTCAAGGAGAATGAGGAGGCAGCATTTGTCAGAGTTTAGTGATCTATGGATATCATCCATGATGTTCAGAATCGCAGTTTCTGTGCTGCAACCTTTTCTAAAACCAGACTGGTGGGGGTCTAATAGGTTGATGTTGTCTAGGTGCTGTGTTAGTTGATGAAGAACGCATCGTTCGAGTGTTTTTGAGAGCAGGGGGAGGTTTGATACAGGTCTGAAATTGTTCAAATCTGTCGCATCGAGACTGGGTTTTTTCAGCAAGGGGGTGACTTGCCCCATTTTTAGGCAATCCGGAAACACTAAATTTTTTAAAGGAGCTGTTTATGATTTTGCCCCAAAGCGGTGCAAAAACGTGTTTCATTTTTTTATTATTGCGCTGATGGTTTGGCGGTGGAGATCAATGAGATTATCTCAGTTTCTTGAACAGGGCGAAAGGTAAGCCTGGGGGTGGGCGAAGAGGCAGGAGAGAGAGCATGAGGAACAGCTGTGATATTCTTTGTGGGATGTGAATTGTTGAAGGCTAATGATGGTTCGATTTTTGTGATCTTGTCGTTGAAGTGGGCACAGTTGTTGCACGGTTCTTTGGACGCCTGTACAGATGAGGCCACTGGCTTGGAGGTTTGTTGTCTGATGATGCTATTGAGCTCCTTCAGTCTACTTTTGGCACTGTCCAGTGCCTCGCGGAAGAAGCTGGATTTCTTGTTTTTGATGAGGTTGTTGGACCTCCTACGGGCTGATTTTCAGTTGATTACGAAGGATGGCGGTCGGGTTGTTTCTCCATTTCCTTTCTTTGGCCCTTAAGTTTTGTCTTTCCGAGTTGAGGTCAGAGTTGAACCATGTTCTGGATGGAGTGTTTCTGCTCCTCTTGAGCTTAAGCGGAGCTACTTTGTCAAGTAAGGATACTAGTTCGGAATTGTACCGGTCAGGGAGGTCATTGGTGGAGAGGTGGGCTATGTTGACCGGGAGAAGTGAGCTTAACTGATCTTCCAGGGTATCCAAGGGCACTTGAGAAAGGTTTTTCATCCATTTGGGAGGGTCTTGTGGGTGTTGTTGGGAAAGGGTGGGGTGATTGATATGAAATAATATCATGTGTTGATCTGACCAATCGACGGGAAGTATGTGGTTGACCATGATTGAGTTCCTTTGCACAATGATGGCATCCAGTGTGGCTCCTTTATAATGTGTCTCCTCTGTACCTAATTGTGTAAGATTGTTATCACATAGGAGACTGGAAAGCGATTGGATTAGAGGATTGTTTGTCTCATTTCATCGTAGATTCAGATCGCTGAGAATTAAGCTATTGGAATCACCGAGTGCTCCTTGCGCTATCATGTCGCATAATTGATCTCCAAATGCGGCGTTTCTACCTGATGGAGCAAGTGACACAGTAGGGAGCAACTATCTTTAGACTCGATGATGGAGTAGAGGCGTTCAAAAGAATCATAATCAAAAGAGTTGGTTTCCAAGATGACCAAACTATCTTTGTGGATAATGGCAACCCCTCCTCCTCGCTGATCTATCCTGTCTTTGGTGATCAGGGAGAAACCAGGAGTTACCAACATATCTAGGCACAGGGGAGATGTCCTATTAAGCCAGGTCTCCGTGAGGAATGCAATGTCGAGGTCATGTGAGAGGATAGCCTCTGCTAGTTCCGTTGCGTGAAGTGACGCCGATCTGCAGTTGATCAGTAAGCAGTTGGTGAAAAGCTCTTGATTGCTGGCGGTTCTTTCTTTGGTTGCCCTAGGTATGGCGGTGAGGACAGGCCGTCTCAGGTGTTTTGTGCATGGAATGTCTTTCCGGAGGCCTTTGATCACTTGGATTTTGGAAAGTCGAGGAGGGAGTGACATATGAGGAGGCTAGGATGGCTGCTTCGTTATGTGACATAGGAGCTACGGTTCTAATGGGCCTTGAGGTCAGGTGATTTGTATCGGACAATGCACTGATCTTGGTCCTAGGGGAGGGGACTCCGGTTTTTTTAGGCTTCTTGTGGGTAAGTAGTATGGCATGCCTAGTTAGCAGAGTCTCTTCTTAAGGAAAGACGAATGCAGCCTCTGGACCGCACAGGTGTAGTCAGGAAACAGCATTATCACCATGTCTTTCACGTGTAGCGGGCACGCTCGTCTTTGCATCCAGGGCTTTGAAGTACGAAAGGTTTGCCAGCACTGGATGCCATATTGGAGCGTAATCTACCCATGCTTCGCGATCGTTCCACATTGATGTGGCTGTGTGATGCAGCACCGCCAAGGGTGAGGGTTCAGATGTGCAGAGTGGAGTAGGCCTCCCTCCCCGGGTGCAGGGGCCACCAAAGGGTATCGCCGATATCCACTAGCTGCAGTGTGGGAAGCTTCTCCCAACCTCGGTTTACCCTCTGGGATGCTTCAGTGGAACCAGCCAGTGGAGGCAAGACAGCAGTGAAGTGGCGCCGTTCGGTACAGTGCATGACGTGCTATTTGTACAAAGGGAATCTGGCTAGCTGTCAAGGGAGAGATATCTGAAGTGCCAGGGGCATGCGTGTCTGCCTCCCCTGCCCGGGTAGATGGTGGAGAGGAAGTAAGTGCTGATGCTGTGGAGGTAGAAGCTGGATTTGACATGATTGAACCAGTAAGCCTACACTAGAATGATTCAGATAGGATGATCTGATTACAGTAGGTATTCTCAAACCAGGGTATGCTGTTAACACCCCTTTTTATGCTAAACCCATTATAAGGACAGTGGCTTCTCCGTCAGTAAATAAGGGTCTGCCCCTCCAGGTCACACAACAAAGTCCACGACCTGGTGCCAAGGCCCAAAATCAAGTCAAGATACCAGATAGGTGTAGTCAGCCATTTGAGGCAAGGAAACACGCCTGTACCCCATGTAGGGCAGAGGCGCAACTAGAGCCCAATTTCGGGAAGGGGGGGGGGCTACAAAAGATTTCGGGGGTGGGGGTGAGTGGAGATGCAAGGGCTCTAAGACGGGATGAAAACACAACAAAGCCTCGTTAGCACGTATATGGTCTTCTAAAGACCTGTGAAGTACTCGGGTGCGGCTGTGTGTGTGTACCCGGGAAGCTGCCTCAGCCGGGCAGATCCACCAGGGGGGATGGGGGCTCGAGCTGAAGCCCTTTGAGCCCAATGTTGCGCGTCTGATGTTTGAGTCTCTACATAGCCCCTTCCCCAAAAAAACATTTTGAAAAACACAGTTAGAAACCGATGTTGGCAAAGTGAGGTTAATTATTCTGCGAAAAATAAGTGTGAATATTGCATTCTGTAGATCAGACAGGAAGGAGAGGAGACAAGAAGCTTCACACATCTGCTGAATTTTGACAAACGGAAACCACTGATGAGAAAATGTAGTAAAACGCTCTCTGAAGTGACCTATCCTTAGAAGCCATTTCTCACCGACTTCACAAGAGCCTGAGGCAAGGCAAGATGGAATGTGGGCTCACCATCCCCTTCCAGATTGTCTGCATTTAGAATGAGAGTCAGCGTGATAAATCACATGATTTTAATGGGAGCGGGGGAGGGGCAGGGCAGCGCGTGGGGAGCGTGTAAAAGGGCACCCATTAAACGCCAGATTTCTGTTGTTTGAAGACTGCACAATCGGTCGTCAGTGCAGACGATGGTTTAAAGTAGTCAGATTATACAAGCCACGTGGTTGGTTTTTGACAACGAAATACAGAACGGAGCAGTAATAAAAGTTCATAAGGCGACACACTCAAATTACAAACGGGAACACACGGTGTAATTCCTGAACGTACAAGGGCCTCTGCTCTATGTCCTGCGGCAAGGTTAAAAGGAAGGCCATGCGGCTATTCATCGGGACATCGCCCTCACTGCGGAATGACAAATATTGCAACACTCCCCAGCTTTTCTTCTCAGAGAGTTTTATATCGCGTGGCAAAACACGCTTTGCTCAGAAAAACTACAATTTAGCAAAATTAAGATCAGCAACTATTTAAAAATCCAACAGATATATGCTACTTGTATGTTGTAAATGATTTCTTGTGCCTCATTAAAATAAAGTACGTACAACAGAACCAGGGCACAAGTCCTAAAAAAAAATAAAAAATGTGGGGACTAACCAGGGGGTCAATTATGATTGCGGTGATTCCGCATCCTCCGGGCCGGTGGAAGCCACCGCCGGCCCGGAGGATGCGGAATCACCGCTGCGGTCCTTTAAAAACACCCACTGCCAGATTATGATGGCGGTGGGATCAGCGGCGGACGGCAGGTCCGTCTGCCGCTGATCCACAGGGTGTTGGCCGCAATTTGGTGGCGGTGTCTGCAAGACACCCCCAGCCAAATTACAATAGGTTTGGAAACATGCTTTTCCGCGGCGGACTTACCGCCGTGGAAAAGCATGTGGACAATAGCTTCTGGGGGGCCCTTGCGGGCCCCCAGGGTGTCGGAGGGTGGGGGGTGCACATGGGGGGTACCTATGGTACCCCCCCAGCATTTGCATGTACAGGGCGGCAGGCACCGCACGGTGCCTGCCGCTTTGTGCATGGAAATGGAAAGCATGCCTATCTAACCTTGAGGCGGGTGCTGCTTAAAGCAGCACTCGCCGCAATGTTAAATATACAGGATGTGACCGCCAGGGTAGCGGTCGCATCCTAATTCACACGGAGGGACCGCTGCTGCCCCTGCGGACGGTCCCTCCACCTCGGGGGTGGCGGACGGACGCTGGTCCGTCCACCATCCTAATAGGCTCCTAGGTTAAGCAGCATGCAAGTGAAATCATGACGTATGCCATCACAGCACTTGATGTCACCACGCGAGACATTGCACATGGCATCAAAGAAACTGAGCTCACTGGAAGTGACATTACAAGAAGTGACATCAGATATTAAGACCTCTCACATATGTTTATCAGATATATTAGGAGTACATTTAAGAGCGTTATAAGATTTAACAAATGAGACTTGCCGTTGGGGTTGTGCCAAAAAATGGCGCAATCCTTATGCAAATTCTGGGTCTCAACTAATACATTTATTTTTAAAACCCTGCCACAAAGAAATTGGCAACAAGGAGAAGCATCGTAGTAGATCTGGTATGCTTATTAATTGGTTGCAAAGTCTACATTTTATAATATTTGATTGGGTTAGGGCATCTGCTGTGAAGGTGACCAGTAAATCTCAGGGTATAGTAATAATGGTGAGATAACTCTGGTTAATGCACTTGCTGGAGAGAACTGTGTTTTGTAAAGTCACAGATCTGAATCAAAATAGTAGAGAAGGTAAATGTGTTTCCTGCAAAGCACATCATTTAACACACAGATGACAGATTTTTATTTTATGTAGATAGTAAAATGGGTTACTGCTTTTAAGACAGAGATCCTGTTACTTACAGTTCATAAATTGTAAGCCTTCTAAAAGACCACAGTGAGGTATGAAGGACATGCGACTCCTACACATTGTAACCCTCATCGTCTCATGTAACTAATCTTGTAAATTGATTTGCACATGTACATGATTTATGTCAATATATAATATGTATGTTACGTACAAAGCTCTGATCCAATAAAAAAAAAGGGCTGTTGAAATTGTTAATTGTGTAAATACTGTGACTGACCAACACACCTGACATTATTACAGTGCATGCATCTATTATATACAGGGACTGAACAAAGGCAAAAGCTGCCTCTCAAGTACTTTTGAAGAGATAAGCTGTGTGCCTATGATTCCCCTCCATGTCATTTACAAGTGTGAGGTTCCTGCCGCCTCCAGTCAGGATATTTATGGAGGTGCAAAAGAAACTCCCTGCACGTTGCTACTGGAAAACCAAAACAGACAATGTGCAGGTACTACTGAACATGTCCGGTGTCTGAAAATTACATAGGGACAAGTTCAGCATATTTCTGTGGGGCCCTACTTCTTGGCAGACGGGAGATGCCCACCCTGTGAAAATAGTGGGTGGACGTCGTGTACCTGCGTGTACCCCCGACTTGTGCCCTGAACAGAACGGATAAAGTACAGGCAGTAGCAGCGCAAGTTACACCCCTTCAAACAAACAAAAACACACACGAGCGCGCACAGCAGGCAGTGGTGGACACCTCTGTCACAACATGGGCAGCAATAGTGCATGCTTCCCTCACAAACATCCACAGCCCAGTACAGACTGCAGCAACTTCCATATAGTTGAAAAGTAGGAAACTAAGCTGTATATTTGCCACAGGTTTTCCGCCACAAAATAATTACTTTTTGAAGAAAATACTAAGGTTAGATTTTCATTCCGCATTCCCTGCAGATCTTGTGTGGAGCCTATGGGTCGAGTTCTCAGGCTCCGACCTGCAATGCCGAAACTACCATCAATGCTGTGATAAGATAAGCAGCCGGAAGCCGGACAACTCTTAACATCTCCTTCCAAAATGCAGTGACCGAAAGTGGGATGCTGCAACCCCAAAAACATAATCACGAGCACCTCAAAGAGTGCCACCCACCTCCATGGAAGTTTCTTCCCACGAGAGTCCCCAACTCTAAAAACAAGCATTGGCATAGCCAATAGGTCTCGCTTTCGAGATCTTATAAGTATTTAATTATGCAGCACAATATTCTTGGTGCAACAACATCAACTGTTGCATGGCTAAACACATAAGGTCCCAACGGCGAGACCTATTGGCTATGCCAATGCTTGTTAGGTTAGAAGACACTATGTAAAGCATATCTGAGTTATATCTGTGGAACTACACTTCCGTTTGTCGTGGTTTCTTACGATAAATAGCACAGACTGAACGCTGACCTATACCAAAGGCAATAACCTAATTTACTTTGCATCTGAAATGAAGCATCACACAACCTGATCGCCTGCGCAACCACAGCTACCACTGGAAATTTAAGGAAACTGAGGGGGCCTTCACTAACCTTTAGGAGCAGATAGAACAAGGACAGCAAGGTGTTCAATGAACTAAAGGAAATGCCTGCCAAAAAGTGACAAAATAATCAGCAAGGAAGAAAGATAGAGTGACACCTCCATGGATGTCAGTGCAGGGGCTGAAAGTTTAGAAAGATGGTAAACAAATGGACGAGAGAGAGAAAAGAGATAAAATCATGTGAGGAAGAAGGGAGTGAGTGATGTGAACACGGAAGGAGCCGAGAGATTTAACGAAAAAGATATAAGTGACAAAGGAGTGAGATTATTTTTTTATTAACAAGTCGTGTGTTTAAACTTTCATTACTTTAAATAGCAGGTGCAAAACATGAGAAGTAGAGAAATCGAGAGTGGGTGTCCTTCAACAGGATTTAACCACAGAGCTCGGTACCTACATACTCACACCCCTACACACACAAACACACACACACCTCCACACACAAACACACACACACACCTCCACACCTATACACACACACACACACACACCTCTATACACACACAAACACACACACCTCTATACACACACAAACACACACACTGAAAATCACACTTCAAGCGCCAAATGGTTAAATGTTAGCATAACTAAATGTCATCACCAAGACTTATATTTTAGCCTGCGAGTACCATATAAAAGAAACCCTGTCGCTCCACGTTCTTTGATAATATTTTCTCAGTAACTTCATCCGTTAGCAATGTCATTCTATGCAGCATAAAGGAACTGGACACCCAGTGAGCTGCTGCATCTGCAACAAGAATCAACTCATTCATACATTTGTCCAGTCTGTATCTCTCATAAGCTTGCTCTGTGGGCGGAGTGCCTACTGCACCAATCTGTGCGTGTGATCTGAGTCTCGTCTTCACAAAGCTGAAGGTCTGAAGAAATTTGGGACTGTACAGGTTTGAAATTCTTGCAGAAGGTGGATTCTCTTTCTGAATGTTTTGCTGATAAAGGAAGTGATCAACAAAGGTCTAGAACGGATGACTCCAAATTCATCAGCACAAAGTGTGCAGTCTATCAGTTTTCTTGTACTACTGCACAGGATTTAAATATCTTTTTTTTTTTATAAAACTCAACGCTCCAAGACCATTTATGTAAAAGAAATGAGAACAAACTAGGTTTGTTTCCAAATGGCATTAGCGAATCATACTATGGGTCTCAGTCATGTTTCCAAAACTCAGAAAGACACATTCAGGATACACACGAAGATCCTCAAATATATCACAGATGGCTTGTGAATGCAGCCAAATGCATCGGAACACAACCTTGCAAATTTCCAGTTTGCCAGTGATGGAAATTAAAGGTCACTTAACCAGTTTTCTCCACTGAATTGCATTCACTTTGCCCCTTTAAAAGTAGACCCTTTGTGTCACACAGAGTGCGCTGCAAGGGGGGCTGGGGGGGCGCATTACCCCGTGAGTGGTCTCAAAGGATATTCAGTCAAAAGGATTGCCTGTAAGCTTGGTATCCTTATGTTGGCCGTCTGCAGGTCTGTAAAAACAATTGTGAACAGTACACAAGCCCCAGAGATAACAAAGGTGGTGAAGCCCGGTGAGTTCAATGGGTGTTGCGCGCCTGGGTCCTGCGTGCATTGTTGTGGGAGGGGTAAGTGGGAGGCACAGGAGATTAAGGGGCATGAAGCAGTGTTGTGGGAGTGGTGAAGGAAGAGGAACGGAGATAAAGCGACTCAACGAAGTTTCATTTCATAAGTAAACCGAAGTCAACAAGCAAAGAGGCAGGTCAAATTAAAACAAGTAACCCAAGACGAGAATGCAGCCTGCCCTCGCCGCTGCTACGCGCTCAATTGATTTCTTAAAAAAAGCATTTACAATGCAATGGTCTCGGCAATATTATAGGTATAGCTATTGGTATTGCTCATTATTTTTTTAATCTTTTTTGTATCCCTAAATAAATGGCATTTTAATTTCTATTGGCATTAGCTTTTTTGTTTGCATATGTGGTACCTATTGCATTAGCAGAGAGAGAGAGTGAGGTAGTGAGATAGAGAGAGAGTGAGGTATTGACATAGATAGAGAGTGAGGTAGTGAACGAGTGAGGTAGTGAGGGAGAGGGATGTTGTGAGGTCGTGAGATATAAGCATAGCCTGATGTTGTGATGTAGTGAGATGGAGAGAGAGGTAGTGAGAGTGAAAGTGAGTTAGTGAGATAGAAAGAGTGAGGTAGTGAGATAGAGAGTGATTGAGGTAATGAGTTAGAGAGAGAGAGAGTGAAGTTGTGAGCTAGAGAGTGAAGTTGTGAGCTAGAGAGTGAGGTAGTGAGAGAGTGAGGTAGTAATGTTTTGAGAGAGAGAAGTTGTGAGATAGTGAGGTAGTGAGATAGATAGAGTGGAGCAGTGAGGTAGAGAGAGTTATGTAGTGAGGGAGAGGTAGATAGAGAGTGAGGTAGTGAGAGAGTGAGGTAGTGAGGGAGAGGGATGTTCTGAGGTAGTGAGATAGAAACAGTGAGTGAGTTTGTGAGGTAGTGAGATAGAGAGAGAGTGAGGTAGTGAGTTAGAGAGAGTGAAGTTGTTAGGTAGTGAGATAGAGAGTGAGTTAGTGAGAGAGTGATGTAGTGAATTTTTGAGGGAGTGAGTCGTGATATAGTGAGGTAGTGATAGTGAGATAGAAATAGATAGAGTGAGGTAGTGAGATAGAAAGAGAGTAAAGTTGTGAGGTAGTGTGTTTGAGAGTGATGTGGAATGCATGCTAACAATAAACAACAAACAAACATGCTACAAATACCTCCCACCCCAAGACAGGCACTTCCCTCTCATGCCGCTGATCAGCACACATAAGCTGTCAGGAGAAATAAGAACAATCTATCCCAGGCTCATTAGCGCTCGTTCCACTGCCCATCATGGACCGGGCTTAAAAGGCAACAGTTTCCTGATACACCGCCAAACTCTCCAGGCACAAGAGAAACGAGAGCGGCGACCTCATCAGCGGGAGGGGGCGGGAAAAAGACACGGACAGCGGGAGGGGAGCACCTCTGGGAGTTGGAGGGCCCGCTTTGGCCTGTCTCTATCGAGAGAGCCTGCTGTCACTTGGGAGCAGGCCTTGGGTTAGAGGGATCCCTCAGAGGCTGCAGCGCCTTTTGTAAAGTGATCTCCTCCAAACACATTCCCAAAACCCCAAACAGGAGGTGAGAAAGGACCAGGGCACCACAGCGAACAGGCAAGACCCAAGCTAGTTAATGGGGCTTTAAGGGAAACAGAGGCCCGGACTGTATCACGTCTTCAGAGGCATGAGAAACATAACTGAGGCTATTGCTCCAACAGCCACAAACAAGCTTTCCCCTACAAGGTTTTTTTACGGTCTTCTTTTTTGCCTGACACTCAAACAGTTGCTTCAAATAACACACTTAACACCATAATATGCCACCTTTTTTGACAAGGATTCATGTATATCAAGAAAGTTGAGTTTTTTGTTCATGAAGGAAAGATGCACCGCCTTGCCTAAATAACCAGAAATCATCTTGCAAAATGTTGCTAGGCTCAGGAAAGCCAATTTCGATGAAACTGCAAAATCTTTGTATCTCCTTATTCACATTCCACCTGTCCTTCTCAACTGCATTATGCTTGATCACCCAGTGCACAAGCCTTTGCGGTACAACCTCTGTCCGCACCACATGCGTCGCTGACCATAACCTCCATATCCTCTTTTATTCGCCCTTCATTATTTTCAGCAGAGCTACACCAGACCATTGAACCAAGTCATTTTCACCTAGGTGAATTAAAGGAACATCTAAGCATGTTCTACGAAAAAAGAAACCTCCAGCCACCAAAACAATTGCTCGTAATGCATAACAGTCTAACCCACTAATAAACCACAAAATTATCTGTTCACAATCCCAAAGATCGTCCAGAAGACCTTTTCTCAGCCTGCTTCGCCTCCCATCATTTGAGTGACTCATAATCCGTATTGTAATTACAGAAAACAACGGTCCTACCACACAACCTGCAAAGAACAGAGACATCATTTGAAATCTGTTACCAACAAGACACATCATAATTCTAGTTCATAATAAATCTAATGCAACAATCTGATGACCATTCGCCTAGTCTCTTTGTTGTTTTTAGTGACAACCCCAGCCTATTCGCTTCCATGACTGCGCCTATGAGAAACAAATGTGTCCCAACATTGCTAGCATCCTTCCCTAAACCGTGCAACACCTTCTTCATCACAGCTAATAACTTGAAAGACTGTCAACCTGCTGTCCTCCGCATGGCAAGCAAAAAAATGCCTTTCACCATCTCCAAGTTTTGTACTCCCAGGCCCTAACCGGGCACAGCTCCCTCCACAAGCGTCCAACACCATCATTGTATCGTTATGTCACAGATCAGTGTTAGACATGCGCAGCCACGGCTTACTAGCCGATACTTGCAACCTGACCTGGGTACCCAAATCTCCATTGCCGTCCTGCTGTTCAACAACTCAACACTCGAAAGGCTCTGAAAGACATCCCCAATATGCATTGCTTGAAAAGGCAAGATTCAAACCCTACCTAACATGCTCCAGCAATTCTTTTGTAACAAGCAGTGGGTGTGCATTTTCCTGCAGTTTCGCTTCCCAGCCATGCAGAGTGCTTTGTATGTATTTTACGTGGATAGAGGACAGGCCAGAGGCGGCTACGTGTGCTCCTCTGCACATCTCTGCACACACGCATGGGCTCACCTGAGTGCTTTCACCGAGGACTCAACAGGTCAAGACTGAGGCAGTATTTGGAGGAAGCCACTGCGGGCCATCTATCTCGACAATGCACGGCACACCATGCCCAACAATACACACGCATGGTTTTCTTCTTTAACACTTCTCCTGTCCACCTCTTATTTTCGTATCCGTACCCATGTTATACTAGAGGAGTGTAATGCATAATACAGGGGCCCGAATAGTGTATCGTCCCTGGGTATGGAGTCCTCCTATGCCACAACAGTACTCTCATTACACGTCACCGCATTCTTACAATAAAAGTTATATTCCTGATTATGTCAACAATCCAATACAATCCATCTGCAGCCTGCGCCGCCCCTTTTCATGCCAGTGCTGGCAGGGCCAGCTCTAAGAGGGGGTGGGAATCTGGGCTTCAATCGATCGCAGCTGTGAGCAGAGGATACCAACGAGAGGCGCAGGAAAGGTTTATTTTTATTTTAAAGAAGCGCCCGGCAGCCAGTTCCCTTCAGATGCGCCCCGAAAGGTTCGCTGGAGAAGAGGGGGGAGGTTTTATCTCCACAGAGGGTCTTGGTCCGTACCCGTGGATAGCGCACGGACGTTAAGAGGAGCGAACACAACACTCATACCGTGGCAGAAGTTTCTTTGCTGGCACAAGCATAGGGCACTGCATTGACCTGGGGCTTCCTTCTGCGGCACCGGGAGTTCAGCCACACCACTGTTAATTCTACCCGTCCCGGCCCTCGAACTTGGAAACACCTTTATCGGGTAGACGGCCTGGACATACAACACGAGAGGGAGGGTTCCAAGTTGGCGGAGATAACAGTTAGGAACCTTACCTGGGGGCAGAAGGCAACAACGAGGAAGCCAGAGTTTGTGCCTCCGACGCCTGGAGCTCGGAACGGGAGGAGGGAGAGCGCAGGGCGACGAGAAAAAATGGCACCCGCCAGCTTCTGAATTTTTCGGATTCGGGGGCGTGGTTTTGCTGTCCTGAGTGACGGACGACGTCACTGTCTGAAGAACAGCAAAACTTACGCCCCCAAATCCGAAAAAGACGGAGCCTATTCGGAGGGACAGCTCGCTCCTCCAATGGCTGGCCTCCGTTTAGGAAGCCAGCCAATGGAGGGAGAGCCAAAAAGAGGGAGGGATAAAGCAGCCCTCTTACGGACAATAAATCCGGATATTACCTCGACCTAAACAAGCCGGTAATGTTTGTTTAAACAAGACGTGCGGCTGAGAACGGGAGTTGAGTGCACGCGCGAGCGAAAGTGGAACGTCAAAGTGAAACTGTTCGTGGTCCAGATGGAGCTTCGGACGGTGAAAGCGTAACCACAAGCGCTAGGCCATCAAAAGCATGGGGTAGCACTTTGAAAACCCCGCTTACTAAATGTCTTGCAGAGTAGCGCATGCGCTGGCTCAGGCGAGACCTAAAAAGGAGCTTCCTGGTTGAAATGTACACCCCATCATGGGTGTTGCTTGTTTTTTTGGTTTAACAAGGTGTACCTGGGCAGATATTCACAGCGTACAGCTGGATTGTATTGTGCTGTAGTGTAATTATATAGTGCTTCACGCCATTAAAGTGCGCCAAGGTGCATAGATACCACCCCCTTGTTTATTTGCAGGAACAGGGCTTTAAAGTCGATAGATCCCCCTCACAACCTGGGCTCACAGTCAACTCAAAGGAACTTCTCATTTGCTTCCTGGATTGAGCGAGCAAGATGGATACATGAGGGCACAATCTTGCGGTCCACTACCGTTTGGCATACAATAGCTATGTGTTTAAGTGGTACTGTTCAAGAATTCTTACCAGTACAAATTTGTCATTTTCTTTCCTGAAACAGCCCAGGTTGAAGTTTCAGCTGACCAGTCGCAAGTCCTAATTAAAATGTTTTTTTTTAATTTACATTTTTTTTAAAAGTATTTTGCCACCATGTTTAGGCGGCTGCATGATGCTTTCCTTTTTATTTTGTAGAATATGCTTGCAATTGGAAAAAAACACATTATCCCTCCCACTAGCTTGCCAAGGCCAAACCTACTAGCTTTGTAAAGGTTTGTTTCAAGAAATGCACCTTGTCTTGCTGGTATGAGAAGACGTGGCAATACGAGGGTAATGTGCTTTTAAAGACTACATAGACATTAGATACACTCTATATACACTATGTTCAGGATGTGATGAGGTCCATGGTGTGTGACATTGGATTGTCTGTATGTTTTCATTTGACAGTGCCTGTACGGATGATGTCCAACTCTGGTGCAGTGACTATGTGGTGAGCCCTGATGAAACTGCCAATAGACTCAGTAGGCAGTGAAACATGTCGGCCACAGGTAATGGTACGCTAGTCTAAGCTACCCGCCCTTTTAGCTCCGCAGCCTACATCTGGTTCCCAATAAAGTTATATTGGTGTAGCTGTGGATTTTAATCATCACTCTTTAAGTCACACCAAGACTTTACACTTGGTTTTTCTTGTGCACCTTTATGTTCTTCCTTTGAAACTCTCTATTTATAAGTTTTGTGTTGGACACGTATTTCTTTCTCTTCCGATAAAGAGAGGTGACCGATGATGAGAAAGGGATGAGAGTCGGTAGCATCAGCCAGTAACCCCGAGGGTGAGCGCCCGTGAGGTACCTCTCTTTGTCACCACATATTTTTTTGGACAGAATGTTTGCCATAAATGTGTGAGTGGTCTGTTCCTTTTAGAACGGACAGTGCGGGTACTGTCAAATTATAATCTGTATGTGTTTGAGCCTCTTAGATTACATTTGAGATTACACTACCAGTGATGTAGTGTTGGTCTGTCGGGCATAACCTGATCCACAGCTACATTGAGAGTGGCTCAGTAGTACTTATGTCAAATAATAAATATATTGACATAGGATATGCATGCAAAATCTAGCCCAGTAGAGCAAGTTGTATCCAGTCCTTGTTGCCGGGATTTGTTGTGATTGTATGTAGTTGAGTGGAGGGCCATCCCTTGAGCACCATTAAATCCCTCTAAGCTCCTTTTTGGTTTAATATTGTTTCAAGACCAGACAAGACTAGCATTTTGTGATCCACGCTTTCATCCCCAATTGTGATTTTTTTTCTAACAGCTTTTAAGCATCATCAGCTTACCCACCCCCAAAACCGAGGATCTCTATGCCTTTACAACTCTGAAACACACTTTCTATCTGAATGCAATCCAGACCACCACCACCACTAACCGTGACACAGCTAAGCATCACCCAGGCATTGGTGAGTGAATGAAAATGTATCAACAGTCACTACATAATTTTATATTACCACAGAAGATAGACTTATTTCAGAGTAGAGCTGCGCAAGGCAGTACTCAAGAAGGAAGCCAGAGGATTAATGGAGTGCTCCATTCCTACTAGCTGTGAGCTTGGTGGAAGCAAAATGTACATGACTGAGGCAGATCAATTGGTGAAGAGGACTCGCTAACAGACCATATAATTCTATCATATATGTATTTTTTCGATTGAAGTCTAAATGTCTTGACTAATGCAAGACCCTAAAACACAAAATGAGGTCTTCAATAGGCCACAGTTCTACAGCTTGTAGAAATGTGTTTGTGATTAATTCTGGTCAATTGCCAATCATAACATATCTATTGATATACAAGCTATTTAATGTATCGTTTTAAAACACTGTTAAAGTGTATTTTAGGTTCACAATTATCACATTGAGCATGCCAAAGACAACAGAATGTGCCATGCTAGAACATGATTAATGGCTTCAGTCACTGAACTAACTGGTAGAATTCTAGTGAAAACTGAGCGGCTAATTTTCGAGGAGAATTCTTAGATGAAAAGTAACAGTGAATGTCGTTTGCACATATTACAATCTCTCTCTATTACGGACTCATCACACACTTGCCATGCAGTTACACAATGCAATTCACAAACGAAGGCTCAATTCTCAGTACCTACAGACGTGGACATAGGTCTGTTCAATGTATCGTGACAAATGGTCCTGAAATGTCTAAAAAAAAATACAGAAAATCACCCTGCATACAAGAAAAGCAATATCAAAATTCCTTTTTTTAGGTTTCGCCTTGCGTCCACTGCGCAGGCGAAATCTTTTGTTTAGCAGTACGGGGCTTTGTCCCGCCTGTCTCTTCCATTGGCTAGCTCCATAAATGGAGGCTAGCCATTGGAAGAGAGATCTGTCCGTTATTCTCCGAGCAGATTCGTGGGCGTTCTGGAGAATTTCTCATCCCGCCCCTTTTTGCCGTCATGAAGACGTGGGCCACTGTGGGGGTGTACTTTTTTTAAATTTTTTTAACATGGATGCTTTTCCTCATTGCTAATATCGTCCTGGTCCCGCATGGTTGTATCCCGCTGTCCGTCCCCCAACCCTGTGAGTTAATGAGTGGTCAGATGGGCGTGATGTCACTTACGGTGCTCATGCTATGGTATTCGTGCTATGGTGTTCATGTTCGGAAGTGTGTGGGACAGCTAAAAAATGGCGGGTCTCGTGTTTACATTTCTTTTTTATATATAGCGTTAACTCGACTGGAAGACCGTGCGCTTTTCAGGAGTATTGGTTATATTAGGACATGTATATATAATTTTTGTAGGCACGGTGAGATTAATTGATTTACCTTGAATCACAGGATGTTGAGCTAACGCCGAGACTTGCACCTGGTTCCCCAGTTCCAAAGTCGGCAGCTCGGGTCGTTGCGCTACATCCTCGTGTTCCATGAAGCCTTGCGCTGCAGCTGTCCCAGTCTTGAGCGCGGTGCTGCGCCCTCTTTAGTGGGTGGCAGGACTTGTGGATTCCCTCATTAGGAGGGAAGCTGTTCTCCTGCAGGCTCCTGTTCCGTGTCCTTTGCCTCACATTGGAGGCCACCTCCCTCTGTCGGCCCAGACAGTCTGCGGGATTTCTCAGCCAGCCTTGGCAGGGGACAGGGTCCTTGACAGAGTGTCATTGGCAAGATTATGGGCACTCTTTTTGGCTGTATTACTTCGGCGGGGGAATGTGAATAAAGAGGGCATTGTCTGCAGACTATGCAAGGAAAAAGTAATAACTTGCTTTGTCATTGCCATTCCACAGCTGTGCCCCCGTATCTTACAAGCCTGATTTAATTCTCATTTCATAGCATGTGGCACCGCGGCACATACGGCTCACGATTGGGACTTCCTCTGGCATTCGTTAGAGAGGTCGAGCATTGTGTGGTCCTGTAGTCTGTACTTCCCGGCCTCGGAGGAGCTGGCCTGCTACACACAGATGTACCTTGGGGGGATGCCTGCTCTGTGGTATCGGTTTCAAGAGCTATCACTAGTGGCAATGTGGAGGGTTTATTTTGATGAGCAGGTTGTGATGGGCAATGAAAGGGCTGACATCCGTGACCAATGTGACATTGTGGTGTATGAGAAACTGATATAGGTGATTCTAAGCAGGCCGCCCGATGAACACTTTTCCAGGAGGCCCTGCCCCCTGGGTGCTCAGATGTCTGCAGGCCCCGCCCTCACCAGCGCTCCCAGGCTTCCTAGCCCCGCCCTCTCTGGAGCTTCATGCCACTGACGTCACCCTCGTCTCTCTGGACTCTGGTGGGAGCCAGATGGAAGGGACCTGAGACCGGCCGCACGGACGGGAAGTAGCAGTAGAGGGCCCCCAAACGTCACTACAGTAAGGAGCCGCTGTCAGATGAGTTCGGGCAGAGAGTTCACTAAATTGACGTACCGGGACAGGGTTAAACTGGAGTATTAGGAAGAGGGAGGCGAGTGTGTGTACAGCGCTACAGGGAGCAACATATACCCGGAGAGTATACACAGGGGCAGCGGGCACTGACGAACCAGGGCAGGGGGCACTGTCTCATAGGGTGAGGGATGGTCATCTGTACAGGACAGTGACGAACGTGCCACCACCACCACCACCACCACCACCATACAGGGGATAGAGACGTGTTTGCCTCTGTGGACAATGTGTAACTGGGCCTGTGCCCACAGAAGGTAGTTATTTGGTTCACTGAATAGTAGGCTCTATGGCCAAAGTGCACCACTGGTTGATACAAGAGAGAGAGTGTAGAGTGCCACGAAGCGGTGGGGGCTTGTTTTGTTCGGCACGGGGAGAGTGGGTGTGTGTGTGTGTGTGTGGCTCTGGGTGTGTGGGTGTGTGTGGCTGGCTCTGGGTGTGTGTGGCTGGCTCTGGGTGTGTGTGGCTGGCTCTGGGTGTGTGGGTGTGTGGCTGGCTCTGGGTGTGTGTGGCTGGCTCTGGGGGTGTGTGTGTGGCTCTGGGTGTGTGGGTGTGTGGCTCTGGGTGTGTGTGTGGCTCTGGGTGTGTGTGTGTGTGGGGCTCTGGGTGTGTGTGTGTGGTAGTAATTGCTGTCTGCTGAGCTCGTCCGTAGGTTACAATAGGTCTCACATTTGCGAGAGTTTAAGCTATTGGCAATGTAAATGACAATACCATTTATTTATCTGTTTTCAAAACCAACACATAAATACAAATTTTGTCATTTACAATGCCAATAGCTCTAACTTTTCCAAAGGCGAAACCATTGCATTGTAAAAGCTTGTTTAAATGTGCATGCAAAGTAAAAGCTACCGATATAAATGTTTTTTTCTGAGGGGGTATTTGTTTTCCAAGGCATGGTGCTACAAGAATCCTTTATTGCTCACAAGTGGTCTTCCTCCCAGCCAGCATACCCATGCTTCCAACAGAGCTACATACCCATCGGTCAGTTTCCGACTGTCTAGTTTATCCACCCTTAGAATTAAGTGTGCCTCAGAGTAATTATCGTAAAAACCGCAGAACGAAGATCGGGCCCTTCTGCTACCATTTAATTTCCTTATCTCCTCTGATTTTGGGACGGTGCTTCCAAGCACAGGTTAAAATTCATGGTATTAATGTTGGGCTTTTCTCAAAATGGGGCTCCAGCTTCATGCAAATAACACCCGGTCATCCCAGACAGGCTCAAAACAGCAATCTTAGGTAACGCACTACTCATGACGGAGCATGAGCCCAGAGTCCACCAATTCCCCTTCACTCGTACTAGGACATCTTTTTATATTCATTTATGGACATAGCTGCAAGGGCGAAATGGCTGGAACCAAGCGCTCAGGACATTGAGAACAGCTTTAAAGTAGTGGATGGTAGGTTGGTTTTCATTCTAGTTGGTAGGGCTTAGCATTCTTCACCTTATGCTAATAAAAGCTGCTTTTTTATTGAAGTATGATTTTTATTAGCAGTTCAAAGAACAATACAGCAACCAATAATCTGAAGCCTAATGTGCAATCAAATCACATTAAGACATTTCGAAAATAAATGCAACTTCACCCGCTCCCCCCCCACCCTCTACCCACACATGGGTCTCATAGTGGGTGCAAGTGACAAATTCTATACCACCTTACGCTGAGATCAGTGCTTATGTTCCAGTCGGGTCCACATACCATATGGACTATTTGGGGCAACCAAGTTGGTGCTTTAGATCCCATCATTAGAACCTCGAGGAGCTAATATGGACCGCATGAATACCCCAGTAGTCCACGCTCCCAGTTTTCGTGTTCATCCAACCAGTGTATCGCATGGAGTTGGGAGGCTAAGAAATAGTACTCCAAGGCTGGTATATCCAGCCCCCACCCCTATTCCAGGTACATTTTAGCATGGTTAACTTCCTCCTACCGGAATCTGTGGTTCTGAAAATTCTGGACCCTGCTATAATATGGTATCTAGGCCCAACACTCGTGTCACAAAATATCATCATACCATGACGAATTTGGTGTCGCCAGACCGGTAATGATTAGGACGTTATCTCTATGCATTTGCGTCGTGATTGAGTGATACTATCACCCTTAAATCATGGTTTCTGTGTTGAACCCTCGGATTCCATTTTGTGAGCGGCATCCATCTTGTAGATTGCCCTTACATAGTCAATTGATCCAGACCGAATTCGATCTGGAAGGACACGTCCACCTTAGCTGACTTCCCCATGACCTGGCCGAGCTGACTCCACTGCCTCCGGCCAAACCTGTTCGGGCGGTTCCTCGCCCAATGGCCAAGTAGGATAGCATCAAGGCACAACATGTCATAAACCATTCACTGCATACAACCCATGCTCTATCATACACACACCTGTCCCTGTTTCTTGTTTAGGACTAGTTTTACGATGAGGAGGTGCCCGATTTTATTGGGGTTTCATCGATATCTGATGGGAGTTCTGGGCCTGACTGGGTAATCCATCACGAACTGGACATACGAAATGTGGGTTTGCCATCATGACTTCGCTTTTTCATTGTTTTGGAAATATGTATTTGACCATACCGTAAAAGTAAAGAATTCTTGCCCGCAGCTAATATTTTTGTATAAAAGGACAAGGCTGGTTCTGTAAAAACGAACAGTCTCCTGAGAATATACATCCCGAGCTGTTGTACTTCTAGGACGCTTGTTACTTGGTTGCAGCCAATAAACTCGATCCTTGACATCACCTAGAAGACTCTGTGTTCTGTGGTCCAGAACAGGAAGAACTCAAGAGGTCTTTGGGTGTTTTCCCCTGGCACCACCGGGTTCCTAAAAACCCGGTACCTCAGTTTGGCGCCCAACTCGGGCGGTATCAAGCGGTGTCGGGCCAAGCCAGATGTTCGTGAGGAGCTTCGTGTGAAAACTCCAGAGGACGGCCAGCCACTTTCAGCGACCCCTGTATGTTGACGTGGTTCCGAAGGTCTTTGCTGCGAGGTTCCCCGCGTCCCGACGGCTACGAAGGACTGCTGCCCTGACTATCGCCCTGTTTTGGACCCATCGATACTTGGTAGAGTGAAACGATAGACGAGTCTTCTAGTGACGTCACCGATCATCAATACTTCAGTTAAGTATAAGTGGAGCGTTTCCCAGTCCTTAGTTTTGGTATCCTTGTGATACGCTTTGATTTGGAACTTGCAAGCGCCAAAGCCGAGGGACTCGTGTATTCACGAGAGTATCGTATTCGATAATCCTTTGAAGTTTGAAGCTAGAGTAGTGAGCGAAGATGCCTGGTCTTAGCAGACTTGGAAACTTGTTTTGTCTTGGTTGTAATAATAGGGACTCCCGATTGGAGGATTCGTGTCCGGTTCCTCCGGTTGGAACTCCAACATATGAACTTTGTGAAGCACGGAGTAGGTCCTAACACATATAATGAAGTGTGGATGAAATACACCAGAAACGATGGTGTTTTAAAATGGCCCCAATATGGTAGCTTTGATACAGAAATCCTAGATAATCTAGAGGTCAAACTTTTCAAGAAGAAAGCCCGGCCGGCGATGTTTGACTCCTTTCGCCTATGGCGCAAGTAAGCCAAACAGAAAGAGATTAAATTAGCAAAGAAAAATAAAAGAGGTATGTCAATGGTACAAGCTGCCGTTGCATACAGGGATAATGAGGAAGAGCAGGAGAGTGAACAAATGCTCAGAAGCAAGAAGTTAGCAGTAGACAAATGCTACCCAATGTGGCCACGTAGAGGACAAGGATCGATGGCGAAAATTGATAGCGATCCTCTAATATCCCACCTACTGAGTTCTCCACCCCCCTATGGACAAGATTCTACTGCACCCCCGCGACGCTTTGTTATACCGCCCAATGGCCGAGTAAGATAGCATCAAGGCACAACATGTCATAAACCATTCACTGCATACAACCCATGCTCTATCATTCACACACCTGTCCCTGTTTCTTGTTTATGACTAGTTTTACGATGAGGAGGTGCCCGATTTTATTGGGGTTTCATCGATATCGGATGGGAGTTCTGGGCCTGACTGGGTAATCCATCACGAACTGGACATACGAAATGTGGGTTTGCCATCATGACTTCGCTTTTTCATTGTTTTGGAAATATGTATATGACCATACCGTAAAATTAAAGAATTCTTGCCCGCAGCTAATATTTTTGTATAAAAGGACAAGGCTGGTTCTGTAAAAACGAACAGTCTCCTGAGAATATACATCCCGTGCTGTTGTACTTTTAGGATGCTTGTTCCTTGGTTGCAGCCAATAAACTCGATCCTTGACATCACCTAGAAGACTGTTTCTGTGGTCCAGAACAGGAAGAACTCAAGAGGTCTTTGGGTGTTTTCCCCTGGCACCACCGGGTTCCTAAAAACCCGGTACCTCAAATCCCACAATAGTTCTACTATTAATTTGTCTAACACCTCAAAAATTTGCCTCGGTAATGAAAGCGGGTTATGCACTTTATATTTGCAGTGCCAAGTGTCAGCAGGTAGTGCCCAGAAATCCAGAAGTCTAGCCCGAGACACTGCAAACAGCCTTGAAGCAATAAACCGCCTGGTTTACCACCAACCCCGACACCAGCACGTCTCGCCGCTACAGCGGAGCCTTCATTGGCTCCCTGTGGCCAAGCGTTGTACCTTTAAACTGGGCTGTACAATCTTTAAAGCCCTGTCTGATCTTGCTCCTATTTTTATTTCCTCTAAATTGAAATGCTATGTTCCTTCCAGAAACCTCCGTTCTTCTGGCCACAATCTGCTAGTTATTCCAAAATCTAAACGGAAAAAAACATGGTGGCTCCTGTTTTTCTTTCTGTGCCCCCAAAATCTGGAACGCTTTCCCATCTGCCATTCGACACTGCCCTACCTATGACCGTTTTCGTAAACTGTTAAAAACGTATCTTTTCCAGTCTGCTTTTGAGTAAACACTTGCCTCTTATCTTATCAAAGTTTTGTAAAGCGCTCGCACACCCAAAGGTTTCATGGCGCTGACCAGCAGGGGAACTAACTTACAAGAGGCCATAAGCACTAGGCCGCGACCTGGGTGAACAGCCATGTTTTTAAAAGCTTCCTAAATGGAAGAAGGGCAGTGCATGAACGAAGCTCCAGGGGGAGAGAGTTCCATAGCTTGGGAGCGAGGGTGGCAAACCTGCGGCCTCCCTTGCGCAGCAGCTTGTAGCGAGGGACAGTCAGGAGGATTTGGGATGCAGAGCGAAGGTTGCGGGAGGGGGTGTACCTAGGAAGAAGTTTTTGAATAAACTGTGGGCCAGAGTTGTGAAGGGATTTGAAAATCATGCAGGCCGATTTGAAACTGACGCGGTGTTGAATCGGAAGCCAATGGAGCTGCCTCAGAAGCGGTCTGGCGGACTGCCATCGGGGATGGTGATAAATCAGTCTCGCTGCCTGGTTTTGTGCCAACTGTAGACGTTTGCTGAGGGTGACAGGCAGACCAAGATAGATGGCATTGGCGTAGTCTAAGTGAGACAACACCAATGCTCTTACAACCTGCGTCAGAGCAGATCGAGTGAGCATCCGACTGATCTTTATTTTCCGTAGTTGAAAGAAGCAGGTGGACACAACGGAATTGACCTGAGGTTTTAAGGAGAGCTCGTCATCGATCACTACCCCCAGGCTTTTGACTGATCTAGACGGCGCAGGTGGGGACCCCAGATTAGATGGCCAGTATTGGGGGCCCCAGAAACGGTGACTATCGCCGAACAGGACCAGTTCCGTTTTTCCCGGGTTCAGCTTGAGTTGATTCACATCCATCCACCGGCAAATGTGGAGCATGGTGTTTTGAAATTGGTGGATTGAATCAGGGGAGTTATCAATTGTGAAAGTGAGCTGCAGATCATCTGCGTAGTTAAAGGTAGTGACTTTAAATGAATGAAGGGACTGAAGCAGAGGAAGCATGTAAATGTTGAACAATAACGGTGAGAGGGAAGAGCCCTGGGGAACTCCACAGGTAGTGTGGAGTTTGTGGGAGGAGAAAGGGGGGAGTCCGACCGCTTGGGTGCGGTCGCAAAGAAATGATCTGAGCCAGTCTAGGGCACGGCCGCAGATGCCCACCGATCTGACACGGTCGAGGAGGATGTTATGGTCGACCGTGTCAAACGCGGCCGACAAGTCTAGCAGGACCAGCGCTTGAGGTATTCCCAAGTCAGCACTGAGGCGTAGGGAGTCCAAGACCGCTACGATCACTGACTCGGTTGAATGGGCTGGTCGAAAACCGGCCTGTGACGGATGTAACACACCTGACTGTTCAATGAATAGTGAGAGGTGGGAGGTAACGTGCGCTTCCAGTACCTTGGCCAAATACGGAAGCAGGGAGATGGGTCTGTAATTCGAAAGGGTATTGGGATCAGCTCCTGGCTTTTTCAGGAGAGGCAGCAGGACTGCATCCTTAAACGATTCCGGTACAATCCCTTGGAGCAGAGAGGTGTTGAGAAGACTCAAAGCCGGAGTGGGGGCAGCGGTAAAAACCGTCTTTAGTATGTGAGGGGGGCAGCAATCATGTGGGGAGCCTGATTTTACCCTATTTAAAAGGGATGCAAAGGTAGTAGTGTCCAAAAGAGGAAAGCAGTCCAAAACTTGATGGTTAGGTGGATGGGCCAGGACAGGCAAGTCTGGGACAATGGCAGGAATGCTGGATTTGATTAAGGCAATTTTATCCAAGAAATATTGATTCAAGGTGTTACAGAATTCTTGACTGGCGGCGGGTTTACTCTCAGTTCTGCCGGGGTTCGAGAGTTTTTTAACAATGGAAAAGATCTCCTTAGGGCTATTGTTTGATTGCTCAATTAAATTGCAGAAGAACTTAGATTTGGCAGACAGGATAGCTTTCATATAGTCTGCGCGGGCAGTCAGGTAGCTGGCCCTGTCAGAGGAATTATAGGTTCTCCTCCATGCACGCTCTTTTTGCCGAACAAAGAGCTTTTTTTCCCTCAGATCCGGTGAGAACCATTTATGGGCTTTGGAATGCCGAATGGTGTTGCATTTGGTCAATGGGGCGTGGGTGTCGCTAGCAGCCTTGAGCCAGTTAAAGACATCTGACTCTGCAGAATTGAGGTTCAAGTTTTGGGCTGGTTGCGACTCAATTAGACTTTCCAAGAAAGCAGGGGTGTCTAAAGTACCCCATTTCCTGATTAGTCCCTGTTCAGTGACTGCCTTAGTTGAGGGATCAGAAATGGAGATGTTGAACTGGATCAGAAAATGATCTGACCAGATGCACGGCGAAACAGTGGGGGGAGAGATGTCAACGTGAGTGCTCCAGACTTGGTCCAGAGTGTGCCCTCCAACATGGGTCGCGTCATTGATATGAGGCAGAAAATGGAGTCCAGCAAGAAGCTCCATGAGCTCCGTGGCTGCAGGGCCTCCCTTCGTACAATTGAGCCAGTAATTAAAGTCGCCAATGAGCAGTATATTGGAGTAGTCAGTGACCAAGGAGGACTCCCCGCATTTGTTATGAGCGCCATGAAACCGTATGGTGACCAAGCGCGGTACAAAACTTTTTACCATACCATAAGAGGCGGTGTGAATTTACCCTAAAATGTGCCTACAGGGCCCAAGGCCAGAGTTCTTGCATGAACAAGGTGGGCAGGGCTTCCAGGGCAGACATAAGCTGCAGTATGAAGCAGACTAAAGCAATACTTTGCTAGCAGAAGCAGATATTCAGTAAGGTTGAATTGACAGTAGTCTAGAAAAGGAAATTACACCTGCCGTGGAGAGTACTGCTGTTTTGGATCAAAGACCTCTTACTAGAGGTGAAAGTAGAGTGAGAGGGAATGGGGGAGGGAGACCAAGACCGTGCAGAGGAGACTAGAATGAAATATAGATTATGGAGACATACACATGGTGTTTTTTAGCAATGATCTCCGTTACAGAGCGAACTAAGGTAATACTGAACAAAATGATAGCTACCAACTCTTTGCCATTCTGCTTTCATAGTTAAAACAATGATCGCAGATTCTCCATTCTCCACATGGTCTTTTTTACACTGAAATATCACTCATTACTAATAATAAAAATGTTTAAGTTGTCGAGGAGAAAAATCTGTGAGTGCAGGAGGATGCCCCTGCACGTAAACTCGAAAAAGCGAGCATCTCTAGGATATAAGAAAAATATTGGGCTTGGATGAAGTGGTGAGGGCAGAAGGGTAAGAGGGCATGCCACTTAACTCTTGTGCTTTCACAGCTGTAGTGCTGGCGTCTGAACCATGACTAGGGCTCAACCAAATGATGCTTGGCCATCTTTGAGGGGGAAACAGTATTTACAATGCAGTTATTACCACACATTACCTTTAACAAGCATCCATTAGAATGCATGTAATTTTCCAGAATTTTGGCCAGCTCCGCTCCGCTCCTTCCCTGAAAGTTTCAGGGGGATTCGTCAAGCGGGGGCCGAAAGGGGGGGTCCCAAAACGGGTTTTCCCCATGTTAATTTCCATAGGGACCTTTAGACACGGCTACAGCCCGAACGGCTGAATGGAAGTACACCAAACTTGGCAAAATGGTAGGGCCTGGTATGCAGATGTGCCTTTGCTATGTTTGGTGAAAATCATTCCTCCAGTAGTTCTTGAGAAAATTGAATTTGAACTTTTTAAAATGGCATTTTCTATGGGACCTTTAGACACGGCTACAGCCTGAACGGAATTACACCAAACTTGGCAAAATGGTAGGGACAGGTATGCAGTAGTGCCTTTTCTATATTTGGTGAAAATCCCTCCAGTTGTTGAGAAAATTGAATTTGAGCAAATTATATATCTATATGTGCTCACCGTACGCGCAACGTACGAGTACGGTACGAGTACGGTACGCGTACGCGTAGGTGCGCGTACCCTTACGTGCGCGAGCGAGTTTCTGATTGGCTGGCAGTCGGCTGTCAAAATTCTAAACTGTCCAAACCAGGAAGTGTTGGCCACTATCTTGTTTTTCAGGAGAACTGAGGCACAAGAGAGCCCAAAACAAGAGTCGAAAACACGAAAAGGGGGCAGGGTAGAGACCCCCCCAACCCTCTAGCCCTTCTAGGACCCCAAAGGGCAAAAAAAAAAAAAAAATCACGGAGTACGCGCACGGTACGCGTACCCCGCGATTTAAAAAAAAATGTTTTTTGCACCTGGTGGTCCTTCTGGGACCCCCTGAAAAGGGCTAGGGGGTCAGGGGGTCTCAACCCTCCCCCCTTTTCGCATTTTCCACTCTTGTTTTGTGCTCTCTTGTGCCTCACTTCTCCTGAGAAACAAGATGGCTGCTCAGGTGGTCCCAGAAGGATAATAACATATATAAACGTTATCCGCTAATAGAATTAGCATTTACAAAACCTTTGAAATTTATTGAAAAAAAATATAGGTTTCACGCCGGATATAGTTAGTAATTCGCATTTAAAAAACCTTGCAAATTCACTGAAAAAAACATAGGTTTCAAGCCTTATATAGTTATGAATTAGCATTTAAAAAACCTTGCAAATTCACTTAAAAAACCATAGGTTTCAGGCCTTATATAGTTAGGAATTAGCATTTAAAAAAACATTGAAATTGCTCCTATATAGTTAGTTGTACTAACTATATTTCGCGCACCCGCAATCCACTGCTGATGAGGTCACATATTACATCATTCATGACATGGTCAGTGACATCACTGATGACATCTCAAATGACATCACTGATGACATCACTGATGACATCATTCATGTGATAATACGATGCACCTCCTCACACTCTAATATAACCTTTGATACACCCAGTGTTAAATACAGACTACCATTCTTGAAACCATTGACACACCAGTACCAGTTACTACATACGCACTCACTGATTCCTAGGTCTACACACACATTCACTCATTCACCCATAGAATCACTCATACATACAGTCACTAATCAATACAACACTATCATATGCACTCATACACCTATAAAGACACTCACACACTGCCACTCATCCATGAAGTTACTCACACACCTAGTAAGTCACGCAAAGAATCAATCACACTTCCATTTCCTCAACTATACAGTTATATACACAACACCTTACTTATTCAAACATATACTAACACATACTTACTCTCTTATACAATCACTGATACAAGTACACAATGATCCATATAGCCACTCGCACATTCACTGGCTCTCATGAATAGTCATTTATATATGCCAACTCTCACATGCACTGTGTTTTACATATGTACTTACTTGCACATGTAGCACTGAGATATCCATTCACTCACCAACACACCCATGCACACAGTCAACCACCCATATAGCTGTTTCCACATGCACTCTTGAACTCATACACCTAGTGAATCAACTGCTCACACATCTATGCACAGAGTCACACACCTCCCAGCCACCCACACACACACTCAGTCTCCCATTCAAATACTTGGGCAACCAATCAATAACCCACATAGCCACTCATATAGCTACTGATCAACACATGCAGCAGCTTACACAACAACAGACATACTGATGCACACAGTTTAGTCACTAACCCATGCATTTAGTAAGACACATTTAATCACTCACACAGTCAGTCACGCACCTACTAAATCCTTCATCCAGACACTTATACACCCACTCATTCTTCAATATGTAAAACATATTTAAACTTTACAGAAACACACAGTCACTGGATGATGCCAGTGATGTCATCAGTGATGTCACTGACCATGTCATGAATGATGTAACATGTGACATCATCAGCAGTGGATTGCGGGTGCGCGAAATATAGTTAGTACAACTAACTATATAGGAGCAATTTCAATGGTTTTCTAAATGCTAATTCCTAACTATATAAGGCCTGAAACCTATGTTTTTTTAAAGTGAAAAACAAGGGCTTTCCGCCCGAAACGCGTCGCTGGTTCTGTTGAATAAAAATACCATCTTGCTGACTCTGCTGGTCCGGTCCTCATTCTTTGCTGGCGTGGAGGCGGTGTCTGCGAGCGCAGAGCAAGCTGAGGAGGAAATTATATATATATATATATATATATATATATATATATCCCAAAGGTGCCCTGAGCTCCAAGGACGCCACTCCACAGATGCTGATTCAAAATCCTTTATTCCCAAACAGCGCTGATATTTACAATTATTTCCTTTTCCCAACGCGTTTCAGAGCCCCTGCTCCTTCTTCATGGGGACGGAAGCTGGCAAGCACGGAAATCCTGCAACTTGTAAATTTCCGTTTGGCACACGTGCTCCCAGGTGAGCAGCATGCCGGTAGTTGTAGTGTCATTAATCCCCAAGTTGGGGCCCGTGTCTTTGCCAGTTCATTTTTTCTTCCATTGTCTGTCATTTAAAACCCTCCAGTGGGTTTTGCAAATATAGCGCTGGATTATTTTCGGGGTCATCTGTGCTGCAAACAGGCTCAGGAGAAGTCTCCAAACCCGCAGAACTGTATCATATTTCACACAGGCGGTGCATCCTCACACGGCCGGGCTGCCGTGTCAAATGTTTCCCAAAGGTGCCCTGAGCTCCAAGGACGCCACTCCACAGATGCGGATTCAAAATCCTTTATTCCCAAACAGCGCTGATATTTACAATTATTTCCTTTTCCCAACGCGTTTCAGAGCCCCTGCTCCTTCTTCATGGGGACGGAAGCTGGCAAGCACGGAAATTAAAAGTTGCAGGATTTCCGTGCTTGCCAGCTTCCGTCCCCATGAAGGAGCAGGGGCTCTGAAACGCGTTGGGAAAAGGAAATAATTGTAAATATCAGCGCTGTTTGGGAATAAAGGATTTTGAATCAGCATCTGTGGAGTGGCGTCCTTGGAGCTCAGGGCACCTTTGGGAAATAAATATATATATATATATATATATATATATAATATATATATATATATATATATATATATATATATATATATATATATATATATATATATATATATATATACATACATATACACACATATATATATATACACACATATATATATATACACACATATATACATACATACATACACTAACTTTTTTTGTTCAAAATCATTTGTACCTCAAAAGAGTTTGCTTTATAGGTCTTCTCCCTCACCGACAGTTACAATTTTCTATATTCTAATTATGATTTTTTTCTGATCTTTTTTATATTATGCGAAATGCCAATATTTACAGCATGCAGGGCCAGGAGCACTAATTCTGTCAACTAATCCATCAATGAGCGAAATACTTTTTTCTACTTTCCTTGCTCACTGGCAACTCAAATATTTGTCTTTTTGTATTTGCGAACGGATTAAAGAGTCCTAGCTAAAATACATAATTTGATTACTAGGCCATAATAACAAAGACTTTTCTTTAGTCACAAAAAATATTTCCAGTGACCATCCAAGAACGAAGAAAGCATCCACTGGCCAGAGAGCAGTAATGGGATGGGACTGGGAGGAGCTACTGATTGACGGATCAAGCAAACGATTCAAGGGATTGACAACTGGGGAAAATCGACTTAGTCATTGTGGCACTCAATAGGATGGACATATTTGAGCGAGTTGCACACCAGTTCTTTCTATTAATTCTTTCACTTCTAATCCAGCAGTTTAATCTTGCTGCGTGCTCACTGTTGACGTGCCAAGCCCAACAGCACGTATGGAACCCAACGACATCAAAACTTCGGGGCCAGTTTAAGCACCGAACCAGAGTCGACAGCATATTTGCATCCATATTGTAAGCCATTTTTCTTTTCAACCTTTTTGTAATCCTTATGTAATCCATGTTCATTTTCTATTTTAACCATTTAGCTTTCCTCCCGCATGTTAGTGCAATTACCCGAGTTTCTCATGTTATGGTGGGCCAACCGAACCTCTTAATCCAATAACACGTACTAAAGCAAAGTTTATTATGCGTAGTTTATTGTAACCCAATGCATTTCAGACCCAACAGGTCCATCGTGAGGGGATAACTGTAGACAACAATCAGACATTCTTTTAAATAAACTTGCTTGTATACATACACTTAAGCATTCTCATTAGCTTTTAAAAAACACAGTCAGTCTATTCTAATGATCACCAACATGTTTAACAAAAACTTCTTTTGTGTGGTAGCTACGATCTCTCTCCTCACTTTCTATTCACCCTTTTACTCTGTCCCTGCTTCGTTACAGCCCTCCCTTCTCTACAACCATTAGTCCACTCCTCCTACCTACTGAAGGAGTAGTTTCTGTCCTGTAAGTCCAGTTCTGTAGTAGGGGTATCTCTGTTATAGTCATAATCTAGTGAATAGTCCCGCCCATGTGCGTGGACCCCGGCAATCAAAAATAATCTCTTAAATTGTCAAAATAATGCAGAAACTGCAAAGACACTTAAGAGAGAATTTAAAGACAAATAATGCAGCCTATAACCACAGGCTACACTGTCCAGTACTTCAACTAGAAATTCCACCAAAATTCACCACACACAGTACAGCCTGCTAGTTTCTACCATAGAGAAACCTGCCTCCCCCAGTCAAAGACTCAGGAATGATAGAGAGGAAGGTAGGGACAGACAAGCCCCATAGGCTGCCATTATGTGGCTTAAATAGGATACTGTGCCTTTAAGAGAACTTTCCAGAACTTCTCCCAGTATCCCAGAATGCATAGCAGGTCCCTCTTACTTCAGTTCTTTTTGAAGGCGAAGCACGCCAGACCTGTCGCATTCCTGTATGATGAAAAAATCTCCACCGGGGAGGAGGGCGGGCGCTTATGACTATAACAGAGATACCCCTACTACAGAACTGGAGTTACAGGACAGAAACTACTCCTTCTGTAGTAGGGGATCTCTGTGTATAGTCATAATCTAGTGAATAGAATGGCAAGCCCATCCCCACACCAAAGCGGCGGTGGAGAACAAATACATAACGCCACTACTGTGCGAACAAATTCCGCAGCGAAGCCTGGCCAACCTGAGCGTCTGCCCTGGCGTCAGTGTCCAGGCAGTAATGCTTAGCAAAGGTATGAACCGACTTCCAAGTGGCTGCCTTGCAGATTTCAGCAATCGGCACGTTACGGAGCAGAGCCATCGTGGCAGCTTTGCCCCTGGTGAAATGAGCCTTAGGCTTACCTCCTAAGGTCTTATTAGCCTTCTGGTAACACAACTGTATGCAGGACACAATCCACCTAGAGATGGACTGCTTCGAGGTCGCAAGACCCGTCCTGACCGATCCATAATTGATAAACAACTGGTCAGACCTACGAATATCCTTGGTTTTATCCAGATAAAATTTCAACACCCTCCTAACATCCAGGGAATGGAGAGACCTCTCCGCTGGGGATGAAGGGTTCTGAAAAAACGTAGGCAAAGTTATAGTCTGGTTGACATGAAAATCAGAAATAACCTTGGGAAGAAATTTAGGGTGAGTACGCATAACAACCTTAGCAGCATGAAATACAGTATAAGGTTCATTACAACACAACGCCTGAATTTCACTCACCCTGCGGGCCGATGTAATGGCCACGAGGAACGCCGCCTTCCAGGACAGGTGCTGCAACGAAGCCTTATGAATAGGTTCAAAAGGCTCCTTCATCAATCTGGACAGCACCACATTCAATTCCCATGAAGGCGAGGGAAGCCTGACAGGAGGGAATACTTTCTTCAAGCCTTCCAGAAAGTCTTTGATCACAGGGATCTGGAAAAAGGAAGTCTGTGAAGGGCATTTCCTGTAGGCAGTCAATGCAGCAAGATGAACCTTAATGGAATGGACATTAAGGCCAGACTGCGCCAAATGTAAAAGGTAAGGAAGGATGACATCTTCCTTGCAGGTCGTAGGATCATGGTTCTTAGACTGGCACCAGATACAAAACCTCTTCCACTTGTAAGCATATGAAGTCCGAGTGGAAGGTCTCTTAGACTCCTTCAGTATGTCCATGCAATCATCGGGCAGATTCAGATGGCCATCTTGCACTATCTCAGGAGCCATGCCGCCAAACTCAAAGACGAGAGGTTGGGGTGTAACATCCGTCCCCCGAACTTCGTGAGAAGGTCCGGCCTGCACGGCAACCGAATGTGAGGAAGGAGAGACCGGTGAAGTAGGTCCGTGAACCACCACTGCCTGGGCCACTCCGGGGCGATGAGTATCATCCGAGCTCTGGACCGGGCCAGCTTGATGAGCACCGCCGGAATCAGGGGAATGGGAGGAAAGGCGTACAGAAAGTTGTTCGTCCAGTTGATCCATAACGCATTCCCCAGAGTCCCTTGTTGGAAGTATCTGGAGGCGAAGTCTCTGCACTTGCTGTTTTCGGCGGTGGCGAACAAATCTACGTCTGGAGTTCCCCACCTTGCGAAGACTTCTCCTAGTACTTCGTCGTTTAAGACCCATTCGTGGTTTTCCTGCAGCTGTCTGCTCAGTGCGTCTGCCTGAACATTCTGCACACCTGGTAGATGGGTGGCAGTTATCGTCAGTCCTCTGGCCAGGAGCCAGTGCCAGATTGTCTGCGCCTCCTGCGACAGGGTGCGCGATCTCGAGCCCCCCTGCTTGTTGAGGTAATACATCGTGGTGGTATTGTCCGTCTGTACAAGCAGAGAGTTGGTCCGGAAGGACGGAAGAAAGGCCTTCAGCGCCAAGTGAACAGCCCTGAGTTCCAGGAAATTGATGTGATACGTGGTCTCCATCGGCGACCACGTGCCCTGAATCTGTAGAGTCCCGGAGTGCGCTCCCCATCCCAGAAGAGACGCATCCGTCACGACAGTCTGCGTGGGAATGTCCTTGTGAAAGGGAACCCCTCTGAGGAGATTCTCCGCCGAACACCACCACTTCAAAGACTGAAGAGCATGCAGCGACAGTCGAATCTTGTCGTCCCAAGATCCTTTCCTCTGATCCCACTGGTCCTCCAAGCACTCCTGCAACGGTCTCATGTGCAGCCGTGCGTGTGGCGTCAGGAAGATACAGGAGGCCATCGATCCCAGTAGAGAAGACACCGTCCTCACTGTTGTAGATGGAGTCGTCATAAGAGCCTGAGCCTTCCGAAGGAGTGATAATCGTCTCTCTTCCGAAGGAGACACGCTTGCTGACAGCGTATCGATGGAGACTCCCAAGTACTGTATGCATTGGACCGGAGTCGGGACAGACTTGGCCATGTTGATGTGCAGCACCAGCTTGTTCAGGAGAACGCACGTCTTCTGGAAGTGCGCTCGCGCTTCCGAGAAGGAGGATGCCTTGATCAACCAATCGTCCAGGTAGGGGTAGACGAACACCTTGTTGTTCCTCAGGTGCGCTGCTACCACCGCCATGCACTTTGAGAATGTTCTCGGCGCAGACTTCAGTCCGAATGGGAGCACTGTGTATTGATAATGATTGGTGCCGACTTGGAACCGCAGGAACTTCCTGTGTTTGTGTGCAATGGGCACATGGAAGTAAGCATCCTGTAGGTCTATAGCGCAAAGCCAGTCTCCCTGTTGCAACTGAGGATAAATCTGATGCAACGACAGCATGCGGAACTTTTCTCTGCGAATCCATTTGTTTGCCTGTCGCAAATCCAGAATGGGCCTGAACTCGTTCTTGTCCTTCTTGCGAACCAGAAAGAACCGGGAGTACAGACCTCTTCCTCTCTGAGACAGAGGTACATCTTCTATCGCCCTTTTCCTTAACAGGACATCCGCTTCCGCCTGAAGCTCGCGCAGCTGAAACTGCGAGCCGACCGGGGGAATAGCCGGAGGAGGGCTGGTGAACCGAAGACTGTATCCATTGCAAACAATATTCAGCACCCACTTGTCCTGAGTAATTTTTCTCCACTCTGCCAGAAAAAGTTGTATGCTTCCACCTACCGGAGTGGGTAACGGATCCGGGGGAAGTAAGTTCCTAGGGCCTAGACCCCGCCTGGCCCTTGGGCGCTGGAGCCGACTGCTGGCCTCCCCTGCCCTTCTGCCGCTTCTGGAACGGCTTACGGAACGGCTGCTGCTGTTGTGAGTGCCCCGAAGCCTGTCCTCGTCCACGGCCTTGTCCGCCGAACCGCCGTTGGAAGGGGCGGTACTGCTTCTTGGTCTCTTTGGGCTTCTCCAGGCCCACCGCCGTCAGCGTTTCTGCCTCCGCCTTCATGCGGGCCATTTCATCATCCGCATGCTTCCCGAAGAGGGTCTCACCGGAGAACGGTAGATTGGCCACCCTCTGCTGTGCATCCGGTTTCAGGGACGTCAGCCGGAGCCAAGCGTGGCGCCGCTGGTTGATCCCGTGGCAAAATCCCTGAGCCGCCAACAGGGAAGAGTCCGCAGCCGCGCTGATTATCTGGTTGGCCACCAGCATCCCCTCACTCAGGACTTCCATGAAGTCTTCACGCTGCTCCCGGGGCAAATGCTCCGCAAAGCGCTCAAGGGAGTCCCAGAGGGCGCGGTCGTAGCGTCCCAACAAAGCCGTGGCACTTGCCGCCTTCATGGAGGTAGCGGAAGTTCCACAGACTTTCCTCCCCGCCGAATCCATCCACCGAGATTCCTTGTCCGGGGGGACCGTGGAGGTCGGAGTGGTGGCATGCTGCTTGCGGGCCGCCGTGACGATGACGGAGTCAGGCGGGGGCTCAGCTCTCAAAAAGGCCGGATCAGAGTCGGGAGCCCAGTACTTTTTTAGTAATCTCGACGGAGCCGCCCTCGTCACCGCCGGGGTGAGAAACAGAGCCATAGCCGGTTCTTCCAGGCCCGGCACCAGGGGCAGGAGAGGACGAGACAGATGCTTCTGATGTAGAGTCTCGAAAATGACCGATGTCTTCGGCGTAGGCACTGTCAGGGATATGCCCAGCTTCGCCGCGCCCCTCAACAGGACGTCCTGAAAGGCAACCAGGTCATCTATCGGGGACACTCTGGTGTCCGGCGACCCCGATAGGGTAGGGGAATAATCCCTAGTCCCAGAGGACCTCGTGTGTGAGCGCGAGTCGCGCCTCCTATGGCGGTGCCGCGATCGCGTGGATGATCTGTGCCGCGATCTCTCCTTCCGCCCAGAGCGAGAGCGTGACCTGCCAGCTCGTGGGCGCTCCTTTGGTTTACGTGGGGGGGTCTTCCGTGGTTCCTCACGGGGTTTCTTCGGTTCCTCCCGGGGTTTTGGTTTCGGAGTCCCCTTAGGAGGAACAGGCAGGGACGGCAGGGAAGTGGACCTCGGCAGAGGAACCTTCGGCTGCGGTGTGGGCCCATGCGGAGGGATCGGAGGTGGAGAGGGATCTCCCGAAGGCAGCGGTGGTTTGGGTGGAGGGTCCTCCTTAGGCACGGGGGGAGGAGTAGGAGTCCTGGGCCGAGACGGAGTGTACACTTCCTCGTACACCGAGCCCGGTGACCCCTTAGGCGAGGGGTGCGGAGAGCCATCCCCATCAGCCGGCGACCTCTTCCGTTTGCGACCTCCACTGGAAGCAGCGTGACTCCTGGGACTAGAGTCCCTCTTCCGCCGTTTAGGAGAGGGTGACCTACTCCTCGACGCTGACCGCTGTCTGCCGGACGCAGAGCGACGCTTCTCCGGCGTCGAATGACGTCTCCTGGACTCCGGCGTCGAACGCCGTCTCCTCGGCGTCGACCCTCTTCTCCTCGGCGTCGAACGCCGACTCCTCGACGTCGACCTCCTCTTCCGCGACATCTCCCGCCGTCCTCTCGACGACGAGCGCCGCCATCGTCTTGATGTTCCCGACGTCGAGGAGCCCCTCGACGTCGATCGGCGGTACCGCCTCGACTGCGAGCGTCAGCGTCGCTTCGACGGCGAGCGTCGATACACGTCACTGTGTCTTCGTCGACGGTAGGAAGATCTCGACGACGACGACGATGACGTCGACGGCGGCTTCGACGTCGGCTTCTCCTTCGCCGTCGAGCCATCCCGCCGTCTCGACCCGGAGCCCCGGGGAGAAGGGGAGCACGCCGTCGTCATCCCTCTCGACGCCGTCATCGATGCCATCGACGCCGACGGAGAATGGGACCGATTGCTGGGCTTCCTGCCCCCGGGGAGCCCCCCAGGGGCCTCAGCAGAGGCAGAGGGAACCTTCCCAGGCTGCCTAGACCCACCTGCAGCCCGCAGTCGCCTATCCTCCAGGCCAGCCAGCCTGATCTTCAATCTGTCCCTCAAGGTCCGAGCAGAAAGCTGCTGGCAGATTACACACTCCTCAGGGACATGATCTTCCGGAAGGCACACGATGCAGACCTCATGGGGATCGCCCTTGGCCTTCTTCCTCTCACATGCTGGGCACTTCACAAAAAGGCCAGGCATTTTGGAGCCCCAAAACACCTAGAAACAGCACAAAAGGGAGAGGAGAGCACCAAGAAATAAACTGGTAACACTTTTAAAAGACAAAAGTGCAAAAACAATTCCAATAAACCCTTTAGAAAGGGAGAGCTCAATGCCAGGGTCCTGTAAGCAGGAGCCGGAAAAAAGAACTGAAGTAAGAGGGACCTGCTATGCATTCTGGGATACTGGGAGAAGTTCTGGAAAGTTCTCTTAAAGGCACAGTATCCTATTTAAGCCACATAATGGCAGCCTATGGGGCTTGTCTGTCCCTACCTTCCTCTCTATCATTCCTGAGTCTTTGACTGGGGGAGGCAGGTTTCTCTATGGTAGAAACTAGCAGGCTGTACTGTGTGTGGTGAATTTTGGTGGAATTTCTAGTTGAAGTACTGGACAGTGTAGCCTGTGGTTATAGGCTGCATTATTTGTCTTTAAATTCTCTCTTAAGTGTCTTTGCAGTTTCTGCATTATTTTGACAACTTAAGAGATTATTTTTGATTGCCGGGGTCCACGCACATGGGCGGGACTATTCACTAGATTATGACTATACACAGAGATCCCCTACTACAGAACAATCTTAACACTATGCACAATATCCCTCTCTACGATGCTGTTCACCCCTACATCACCCCAGTACTCTATTTGAATACATTTGCATCCAAATGTCTCATCTCCTTTCCCCTGGTCAAACCAACTCACTCTTTCTATATTCGTTCCACTCCTTCCCTATCTCTCAACCCCCCTCAGTAATCTGTCATTAACCCCCACCTACCTACTGCACCGTAGTCATTTTCTTCTTCCACACAGCCAAAGCTTTAACCTTCTCTGCTACCACCCGTGTTTTAAACCTCACCTGCAGACTTCATATATGCTAAGCTTTCTTATCTAATACCTGCTTTGCAAATACAGCATTGTCTAGTAAGGTTTTGAAACAGCACTGATTTTTTTACCCCCTCTAGTCCCCACTCCAATGGCCCCGCCTCCACCGGTGCGGCCCTCTGCCACAAACCACACTGTAAATTCGGCCCCCGAGAGAAAGTTTGTGAGTACCCATGGTCTAGACGAACAGGGGACCAAAGTAGAGCACTCCACACTGTTAGTATTGCAAAATACCAAGCTCCCGAGCCATGACTTCAATCTCAGAGGCTGTCTATCACACCATAATAATGCAATTTCCCTATTTACCAACAAGAATCCCAATGCGGCCAGTTTACGGACAGTGTGTGGGAAGTTGGAGACATAGCCCAGTAGCGCAGTTATCGGGGTGGGGACCAGGTTCATGCATAAAATGTCACTGAAAGTGCGGTGTACCCGAGACCAATAATCATGCAAAATGGGACACGTCCAAGAAAGGTGGGCGAAATCGGCAAGGGGGCCCTGCACTTGGGGCAGTGATGGGGACGACTAGGGTCTATTTTATGTGAACGTTTTGGCGTGTGGTATAATCTACGAAGAAATTTAAAATGGATGAGTTGGTGTCTACTGTTCAAGGATATTTCTTTCGTGGCTTTGCAGCACTGTTCCCACTGAACGTCTGATATAGGTTTCCCCAGATCACCCTCCCATGCGGCGCAAACTTTAGCGTCCAAAGAGGGGAGTGCAGCACTTCACAGTCTGTAGAATTTAGAAACCAAGTGTGCCCCCGATGTGTGTTGGATTAGGAGCGGGTGGAAATGTAGGGAACGAAGCTCGCAACATGGATCGTAATCTAGTCAAAACAAAGGAGTCCATGAACGAGCGTTCAGTGAAACGAGGGTCTTCAGATAAAGAAAAAGCGTGGCCCTCAGGAAAGAGGTCACCAATGGTGTGAATGTGGGATTTAGCCAATGTGTTTTTGACTACTGATTCCCCGGTGATCGGGAACAAAGAAGCATTGGGCAAAGGAAGGGCCGGTGAATATAACTGGTCCAGGCCAAGAAGTCTGCAAAGCCTATCCCAGGCCCAGCAGGTTGACGAGACAGTCTATGTCCCGAGGGAGGCCTGTGGCACAACAGTAGAAAGAAGTCCAGGGAGGACCAAATCCGCTTCGGGTTTCAAATACAAAATGTGAGCATCGGGGTGGAACCAGGAATACGCGTAGGAACACTGTGCAATTAAAAAATAAAGATAATAATCGGGAAAGCCGAATCCACCTCGTTCATACGGGAGAGTCAAAACACGCCAGGTGACACGTGGAATTTGTCACCCCAGACTAAGTGCAGCAACAGAGAGCGCAACTGGGAAAAGAAAACCTTGGTGAGAGGTATTGGGATATTATTAAAAAGATATAAAAATCGAGGGAGTATAACCATTTTTAATTATGGCAATTTGTCCAGCCATAGACAGAGGGAGGCGAATCTACCTCTCAATTTGGCTCTCTAGTAAACTAACCGCTATACCATAATTCAGTCTAATGATGGCGGAAGTGTCCAAATGGAAATGAACACCCAAATATTTGACTGAGTCGTGACTCCACTCAAGGGGGAAAGTGCAATTCCACGCGGACGTGCTAGGGCTAAGCAGAAAAATCACTGATTTGTGCCAATTGATGCGAAGACCAGAGAATTTGCCAAAGCGAGTTATTTCCAGAATAAGTTGTTCAAGATTAGCGTGAGGCATTCTGACATATAATATCGTATCATCCGCATACAGAGAAATTAGGAGAGGACAAGTACGAAACTGGAACCCCCGGTGTAGGTGTTTTTCTTGAAAATGGCGGACCAGAGGGTACATCGCCAGGATGAAGAGTAGCGGGGATAAGGGGCATCCCTGACGAGTGCCTCGCGATAAGGGAAACTGCTCAGTAATAGTGCCATTAAGGTGTAGCCTGGCAGTAGGTGCAGTACAAAATAGTGACAGCGTGGAGACTAAGCACTCCGGCATGCCCATGCTTCTCATGATGGACAGGAAGAAGGGCCACTCCAAGGAGTCAAATGCTTTCTTAGCGTCGAGAAGGATTGCGGCAGCCGGAGTGGAGGGTTCTATTCGATGTAGAACAGCAAACAGGGTCCTCAGGTTCAAAGAAGTGGAACGGTGTGGCACAAAGCCAGATTGTGCCGGGGATACGATAGCCTCCATCAACAATGAAAGCCGGATGGCGATCACTTTCGCCAAAATCTTGTAGTCTAGGTTTAATAAAGAGAGGTCTGTATGAGCTGCATAGTTTGGAGTCTCTGCCCGGCTTGGGAAGAAGAAGAAGAAGAATTACCGCCTCTCTGAGCGTGGGAGGCAGACAGCCCGTCTCAAGTGCCTCTGCATAGACTTCCACTAAGCGCAGGACTAAGGCCTCTTTGTAGGCCTTATAAAACTAGGCAGAAAAGCCGTCCAGGCGCCGAGCAACCCCGTAACGTATCTATAGCTTAGACTATGCTATCTTGAGTGATGGGCGTAGCCAGAAATTCCTGCATGTGTTTTTCCAGATTGACCATGGCGATCTCGTTGAGGTAGTCACCCTGACCCCTCAGATCGCCCGCCAGTGTGGATGTATATAAAGTTTTGTAGTAGGACAGGAAGGTGTTGCAAATTTCTGACGTGGAGTGAAGATCGCCCTGCGGACCCTCAATCTCTGTGATGTATGAAGTGTTATAAGGGGGGCAAAGTAGCTGCACCAGTAATCGGCTGGGCCTGTCTCCCTCCCCATACTGCAGCGCCACAAATTGTTTATTAAGAAATTTCAGTTCCCTGTCTGTTAATGACAAATGACTGGCTTCCTTCTCACTGGAGAGGTTCAATAATATTGCCCTATCTAGAGCGGCAATGTCTTTTTCAACACGGGACAGTGTGGAACGAATGTCCCTCAACAGACCAACATGTTAAGCAATACAAACACCGCAAATGTTCGCATAGAACCCCTCCCAAAGAACCGCACAGGAATCCGCTGACCCAGTGTTGAGGTCGAAATATTCCTCAATGGCCTGTCTGACTTCCTCAGTAAATACGGGGTCTGCAAGTGCCCTCTCGGGGAACCGCCATCGTCGCTCATATCCACCCAATCTGGGGATCTTTAATTTAAGAACTATTGGGGAGTGGTCCGACAGTGTGCGAGTGAGTGTGAGAAGGTTCTCAACCAAACCAGCCACCCCAGGAGAGATGAGACAGTAGTCAATTCTGGTCCAAGTATTGTGAAACTCAGAATGATGGGTGCAGTCAGGAAGATGTGGGTATAACCTCTCCTCAATGTCATTAAGGAGAAGTGTGTGCAAATGTCAAGCAGAACCAGGTGTGATCTAGTTTTAGTGTCAGGGGAAGAGGATGTACTGTCTCTAGTGGGATTCATCAATAAATTAAAGTCGCCCCCTATAAATCAACAAGTCAGGCTCGAGCGTGAAAAGGTGCACCTGTAGGTCTTGGAAAAAGGACGGGGAGTCGACGTTGGGGCAAATCCCGACCAATGTAAGTTTATGTCCCATTAGAGTCCCAGTGACTATCAGATAGCGGCCGTCTGTATCCGTCGTAGTATTGGAAAGAGCAAATGGTACACGTTTGTGTAGAATTATGGCCACTCCTCTAGAATATCTACTATAGTTAGAGAGAAACTGGTGTGCGCCCCAGCTCCTGGCGACCCGAGAGGAGTCATTAGAGGACAAATGCGTCTCCTGCAGAAAAGCGACATCGACATTGTGTCTAGTGATATAGTTGAGAACTTGTTTGCATTACTTAGTATTATTCAGCCCCCAAACATTCCAGGAAAGCAGTGAAAGCCCGGAAGATCCGGGCTGAAGGCCTCACTAGGCCATGTGAAAATCAATATCCAGGATAATCTGAAGCGCACACTACTCTAATTCAATCTAAGAGCATAATAAACAATGTAACAGCCATAACTGATAGAAACCAAAACAAAACCCGCCCTCCTCCCGCCACCCAGCCTCTTGCCAACCCCCAAGAGGCAAACCCATTCGACCCCTTTAGCGAACCATCATTATGTGCATAACACTGACAAAAAGAGTGAGCAATAAACAATTCCAGTAAAACCCACAAAAATCAAGAAATCAAAGGCATCCGCCATGGGGGGCAGCAATGCCTCGTCGGTCAGGCAGACCCATATGATATAGCACGGATGAACTTTAGGAATGTACAAAATCGTGCAAAACCCAGCAAACGGAAAGGATATGAAATAATGAATTTTCAGCCAGTCCCCGGGTCCGTGAAGAGTTCTACGCTGTTCAGGGAATCGCCCTGCACAGGAGAGAACGAACCAGAAGCGACAGCCGCTCCCGACCCATGTTTCTTATAGTTCTGGCAAAACTCCTGCGCCTCCGTGGGAGTGTGAAACCTGCTGGCAACATCCACCTTCAGCCGTGCTGGATATAGCATACCATACTTAACCCCTTCCATGCTGATGACAGAACGGTTCCGTCATCAGCATCAGTTGAGCTGTGCTGATGACTGAACCGTTCCGTCATGACTCCGCCCGCGCAAGGCGGAGGTAGCACAGGCGGAAAATACGCCCCGCACGGAAGGGGTTAAGGCCCAGGTTCCTCAGGGTAGCTTTGACACCGTTGTATTTACGTTGCGCCTCCTGGACTATGAGGGTGAAATCCGGAAAAAGAGATAAGGTACTGCCCTGCCACTGGATCTCACCTCTCTCACGCGCTGCCCGAAGAGCAGCATCGCGATCGCGGAAATTCATGAGCCTAGCAATTATGGGGCGCGGAGGTAGGCCAGGGCAAGGACGGGGCCCCAGAGATCTATGGGCTCGGTCCACCACAAACCCCTGCGTGAATATTTCTCTGCCAAACAGATCAATGAGTAGCTTTTCCACGAAGATATCCATGCGTCCAGTTGGTGTCGTCTCGCCACGCCAAGAATGCGGATGTTGTTGTGTCGGCTACGCGCTTCAAAAGGTCCTTATTTTTAATGGCCACATCTTTGAGGATTTTTTCCGCTCGTTCCAGACGTTTCAGCGATTTTGACGCGCCGTCCTCTGTGTCCGAGACCCTAGACTCCACCAAGTTCAAGCGACGATCGTGAGCCTGCACCCCGGTCAGCAGAGTCCACAGCGCCAGTGGAGGAGCCAGGGGGGGGCATCAGTGGTAAGGAGGGAAGTCTTGTCAAAGCTGAGCTTACGTTGGTTTGGATCCCTCTTCCCCATGATGTGGAACGGGTGATAACAGGCAGCAGCAGGCTGTCAAAATGGCGGAGACAGACTATCTTGCGCACGAGGTAGGAATCGGGGCCCGGCAAAGGAACACACAATGACACAATCTAGCAACAGGCAGAGTCAGAGCTAGAGACGCCAGTGGTCAAAGTGGCGTAAAGGGGGCGTCTGTGTAAAAGCAGGTAGAATCAAAACCCCAGCTTGCAAATATACCACCATCCAGTCGGGAGACGGCTAGGGCGAAAAGCCGCAGCTCCAAGGGCCCAGGAGCGGAAATAGAAGGCCGCTACTGTGAAGGATTCGTGCCCCAATAATGGCGCTGCAGTGGGAGGTAGCGGGCTCGCCCCAGGGCGGTTCACGGGCAGTCACTGATGTTTCCCTCTGCGCACGGCAGCCGCCAGAATCATCTGCCCAATGGCCGAGGTGGGGGGCCCAGGGAGACCAGGAAGCAGTGGTGTGTAGTGTAGGCCGCAGGACAGCTGGGCACTGGCAGTCGGGGAAAACGCTGGAGGGCCGACGCAAAAGATAGAGTTGCGGCGGGGGCGGAGGCAAAAGAGGACAGGCGCGGCCGCCACAGGGCAGGTGAGGCACTCACCCCCGCAGGAACCGCCGCGCCCTACCCCAGTTCCTCCCGCCCACCGGGGAGAACCGCAACTCCAGTCCCCGGTCCGGAACAGCGCAACGGGCCAAAGAGCGAGTCCCAGAGACCGGTACCAGGACGGCCCAACCCCGCAAAAGACGGGGGGGGGGGGGGTTGGTTTAAAGGGAGGCCCACCGAGCGCCGTGGATCAGCGCAGCATGCAGAACGGCTTCCACAGGCGCAAGACTCACCGACCAGCTGGGCGCAGATAGGATGTCCAAGGGAGAGGGTGGCGAGGCCCTCGATCCCCTCCGCCGTTCCCGCGCCTCACACCCCGCAGAGCTCAGTTCGGGCACCGGAAGGCTGCCGATGGGGACTGCTGCAGGATGGAGAAAGATTGCTGGCCTCAGGGCTTGATTAAATCATCGTTATTTGAGCGTTTGGTAGCCCGACCGGCTGAGCTTCAGGCAGAGGCAGCCATCTTGGTTGCCTCCGTGGCTACGCCCCCACTTCATAAATACTTCCCTCTCTCCATCACTCACTCAGTTTCAGATGCGGAAGTATTGAATGTGCATGTGGTGGGTCTTCTAGAAGGTAGAAATTCCAACCTCCTGACCGTGTATAGCCCATCGCATTGTCCCGGGCCATCCTAAACCGCAATCAAGAAGTTTAACCCACTTCCTACCACTGTCGGCAGTGACTTTAATTATATGAGCGATCCCAACCATGACGAAACTGGGTCGAGAGTGACAAACCGCCCACCCTCTGCCTCATTAGCCTCCCTGAAGCTAAGTAACAAATGGGGTAACCCAGTATCCCTCTGAACCTGAGCAGTGTCGCAATTATATTAAACAGTTGGTTCATTCGGGTGAACTAAGTTTCTTTACGTTATCTCTTATTCATACACAATAATAATCATTCATTGTAAACTGATTTCTTCAGTTTACAATGAATGATTATTATTGTGTATGAATAAGAGATAACGTAAAGAAACTTAGTTCACCCGAATGAACCAACTGTTTAATATAATTTCCGAATGAACCAACTGTTTAATATAATTTCATTAGCCTCCCTGGGCGTCAGTGATGCCTGGAAGACATGGCGCCCGAGCCGGACTGAATACATGCACCTGTTCGTGGCCCACCTTATGGGCATCTTTGACCATGTCCCAGTGGTACTACAGTATGGCTGGCATGTGATTGGCCATAGGCCTCTTTGGCACCTCAAAGCCTGGTGCATGGATGACAAGCAGCGTACCAATGCCTCTACCACGAACTGAACGTCTACTTTGACCTTAACAAGGACTTTGTGACCTCTAAGGGGACAGTGAGGATGGTCAGCAAGGAGGTAATACAGGGCAGAGCCAAAGCAAACCTCTGGGGGCAGGCTCGCACCTGCCTTCAGCGTGCAGCAGAGTTTGAGGCAGAACTCTTACTTCTGGATGGTCGGCACCAGCATGCAACAGTTTGAGAACTGCAGAACCACCCTCAGCCAATTGTGTATGAAGGAAGCCAAGCAGTCTTGGATGGCCTCTACCAGACTGGTGTATGAAGGGGTAGACAAGTCTGAAGCTGCTCTATTGGCTGATGACCCACGAGGCTGCTTCTAGGCTAATTCCAAAAGGTATGTACCACATACGGTATACGGATTACTTAGTTGACACTGCATCAGAATTTGCCGGTTATATAACTCCTTATAAGACCATTGCCCCACCCTGATGGAGAGGGTAACTGCCTACTGAGAGCGGATCTACAGCTGCCCACCCTGACAAAAAGATGAGTGGCTCTTTAACACGCTCGGACTGTAGATAGTCAATGCTATCAGTGGCATCCACTCAGGCAGGACACTTGGACCAGACGGCTTGAAGATGAAATATTCTAAGAAATTTCTTCCACTACGGTCCCCCACCATCTCAATTCTACTTGGAGGTTGTAGATAGGGCAACTTCCCCGCAAACCTGGACATCGCCACAATTGTTGTCCTCCAGAAACCATGCAACCCCACCCACCGACATGTTCGTCATATCGTTATATAGTCTTATTAATGCAGAAATCGAAATATTTGTAAATGTTGGCTCCGCATTTGTCTTCTATTTAATTTTGAAGCAATTGCGGCACCAGCGCTTTAGCTTAGGATGTTTAAGGCTAAAGAGGGGCAAGCCGCCACTGTAAGAAAAGTAAAAAAAAAAAAAAATAAAATAAAAAAAAAAAAGGCATGTGACAGTTTAGAGAGCCACAAATAGCAAAAGCAAGGCGCAGCCACCATTATTGCAACTGAGGCGTGCCGCGATGGTTAAATGAAACAAAAAATAAGCATTGGGGGGAGAGCACGTCATGCCTGCAACAGCAGGTAGGAGAAAGTGATTTAACAAAATAGTGCTCCGAAGCTGTAATTAAAACATATAGAGTAACAACACATGTAACAGGGACAGTCCTCATGGGAGGTTATAACAAGAGGAAAGGCTGTACTAAGGAGGGACTACTAAGACTATTGACCAATTAAAAACAATCATTCACAAAAGGACAGTTACTGGAACTAATTAAAAAGATGGGTTGAAAGTGGGTGGAGTTTCCAGCCCATATCTTGAATACAGGACGCCTCGAAGAGATAGCGCAAGCGGTGCCTAGGCGAGACCTAATGAACTCAAAGATGCAAGCTACTCTGAAGGTGTCTGGTAGATTGCGATCGACTGGTTGGAGACACCTGATCTAAAACATAAACATCGTTTATTTATGTGAACAACGTGCAAGGAAAATAAGTGACACATCTGTCACTAATCTCAGATCTGGTTGGGGAAAGAGATAGGGGTCTGCCTCGGATGCAATCGCACTTCGTAAGCCACCACTGCAAGTCCTTTTCAGTTTGCTCTGAGATCTGGACTATGTTGAGGAGATTTCCCCTAATGCTGCGCCAACTGGAACTAAAGGTTCCACTGCAGAGCCCGCATATGCCAACGGGCATGTGTCACAAACCAGATGCACGAGGCCACGAGGCCCAGCAGCCTCTGTGTCAGTGTCACCAAAATCCAGGGCAAAGGATTAAACATTGGTATCCTAGCCTGAAAATCCTGCACTAACCGTTTCGGAGGATAGGCCTGAAACTGCAGAACAGCTCTGATGAAAGGTAGTGTGGGAGGGAGTCAGGTGTGACTTTGGCACGCTGATAATGAACCCCAAGTAATGCAGGAGGTCCCCTGTAGTCTGAAGGTGGGAGAAAAAAGCCTGGGCGAGCCCGCCTTCAACAGCCAGTTGTCGAGATAGGGGAAGACTGGTACTCCTGATCTCTGCAGATGAGCTGCAAGCACCACCATCAATTTGGTGAAGATCCGAGGGGCACTGGTGAGGCCAAAAGGGAGCACAGCAAACTGAAAATGCTTGTGGGACGCCTGTGGGCAGGGAGGGTGGAAGTATGAGTCCTGCAAGTTCAACACCACCATCCAGTCTCCAGGGTTCGTGGCAGACCGTATCTGAGCAAGAGTGAGCATCTTGAATTTCTCCTTCTTGAGGATTAAGTTGAGTGCAGGTCGAGCATAGACCTCCGTCCTTCTTGGGCATCAGACAGTAGAGGGAATAGCAACGACAACCTAATTCTGGCGCTGGCACTCTCTCAATGGCTCCTGTGGCAAAAATCACCATCACTTCCAGGCAGGGAAGAGGTAGGTGGTCCTCTGTCAGCCTACCTTACGTAGGTGGCATGGAGTGAGGAATCCTCTCAAACGGGAGGGAGTAGCCCCTTCAGACAATCTGCAAAACCCACCTGTCCGATGTTATGGACAGCCACCGGAGCAGATGATGGTGAATCCTGATGCCCATGATGGTAAGCGGACAGACTAAGAGTTTGGAGGCTGCAGCTGCTGGGAGGGTGGTGGACTAACAAGACCGCTGGCCACCTGACCCCTGGGGCTGGCAGGAACGGTGGACACAGAGGATGGAAAGCCTGTGTACTACTGTAGCTGGGCGGGTAAAGACGTGGTTGTATGCCCCTTCTGTGGCCACGAAAGGAGTGAAAGGCAGATAGAGGGTGAGAAGGGGCCTTAGAAAAACCCAGGGACTTGGCCGTAGCCCTGCTGTCCTTAAAGCCCTCATCAAAGGGCATGTCCAGGAGTGATGATTGGACATCTCTAGAAAAGCTAGTCGTCCTCAACTAGGCATGGCATCGCAGGGCAACGGTCGACAAAAACGCTCTGCCTAGCGAGTCGGTGGTATCTAGTCCATAATGGATGGTAAACTTTACCACATCAGCAAATCAAGAGGGAGAAAGAGGACTGGGTAAGCCAGTCCGGATCCCCTGGTTAATATGTACTTATCAATAAAGGACTAGCTTCGTTGTGTTTATATAGGAAGACTCAGTACGTACGTATGATGGCAAACCACTTGGTTTGGTTGTTAGGCCCTCACCCACCAACCTAGTTGGTGGCATGCTTCATCATCGGGCCCACCACAGTGACACCGAATGTGTCCCGGGTGTGCTTCGACTCCAGATTACTGAGGAGCTGGTATACTTCTCTGAGTGTGCTGTGAGGGTGTGTGTAAGAAAGTGATTTTAAAAGCTATGCAGTAGGTCCCAGTTCCCGAGGGTACATAGAAAACTTTAATATCTGGGCCCACGCTAGCACATAAAAAATAAACTATATTTAAGTGATAAGTGTTGTTTAAAAAGTGTCGCACACGCTAAGGTCACTCGGGACACCGCAGCAGGACTACAGGTTCACGGAGCTCGCAGACCGACAATTTCGGTCCTCTCTCCCCCTGCCAGGTGACCCATGATAAGTACAAACTTTACCACATCTCTCTCATCGGCAACAGCGTGGTAGAGCATAGCCCAGGCTTCCTCCGGGAACGTTGGCAGCACCTGCGCAACCGTATCCCCCAGAGCGTAGGAATAGCGACCCAAAGGCACGCGGTGTTCAAAGACCACAGCGCCAGGCTGGCGGAAGTAAACATCTTCTCAAGATTGTCCAACCTCCAGGGGTGCAGTAGGATCCCCTGGAGCAGGGCGGTGGCGGCGGGCAATAGTCCTGTTCATAGGAGCCCCTCTGCTGGGCTTGGACTAAGCCCCAAGCATGTCGTCAGTAAGTGCCTCATTGAAAGGGAGAAGAGGTTCTGATGGGGATACTCCTGACTGAAGCACTTCCTTCAAGACATTAGTTTTGACTGCCACTGAGGGACACCTAAGATCATGGCCTTAGCCACCCTCTGCACCACCACTGCAAATGAAGCCATGGAAGGGGGAGAAAGCATGCCAGTATCTGGAGAAGTATCAAGTCCACTGGCTTCATCCAGATCAACACACCAGTCCATTTGTTCCTCATAAGGGCTCCAGCCTGAAAGTTATGGCTCTAGTCTGCGACGGATGATGGCCCTCCGGCTCCCTGTCGGAGTAGGGGATGAGAATGGGGATAAGCGCCACCTGAGGGTGCTGGAAGCGCCTGCCTCGGGATCGGGGAATGTTGAGGTGGTGTTTAGCACCAATACATCTGTGGATCCTTAGAGCCTGAACTAAGCCGATGGCATGGATCCAGTAGGGTCCTCTCCCAAACTTGCGAGGCTTGAAGGAATGTGAATAGTCTGCCCAAAAATGGGGTTCATGGACTCGAGGAGCTGCAGAGCCAACCGAGGAGCTGGCTTAACTGCAGCGCCAGGCCTCGAGTGAAGACGCTCCCTTATCTTGTCGGCCGACGGATGAGGTTAAGTCGAAGCATGCTTCGACTTTTTTCTTCTAGTGTAACTTGGTCTTGGAGTCCAACAATGACCTCAGGCTCTACAACTGCTTCCGGGACCATCTTCCCAACTGCTATCTTGATTGTCGCAGCGGTGAGCCGCCATAAGCTTGAGAGATCACGGCCTACAAGGCGCATGGTGCTGCAGTTGGGGCAGACCTTTAGGACTGTGGTCCTGCTCGAGGCACCAGAGGCATACAAGCGGGTCTGTCACGAACATCTGTCGGTGACAGGTGCCGTACGGCTTGAAGCTAGACTTCTTCGATGACAGACTACCACACCAGGAGGTAGCCCTCACAAAGGACTTGACAAATGTAAAAAAAAAGAAGTAAAAAACTGACTAAGCGGTAGCTTTCCCAGTTCCAGATTGGCTGGCATGGAAAGAAAAGAACTGACATCAGTGCGCCTGGTTACTCCTATGCAGGCATCGCAGCTGTCACTTCCGGCGCCATGACGCTAAGCGGATCCGAATGACACCACCTACCAGTGCGCAGGGGTACTGCTCATGAAAAATTTCCAGATCCAGTCGGACGCCTGGTAATAATTCTAAGGTAAGGAATATGCAGCTAGAAGTCTCGATCATATAACTGATACGTCCTCACTCCTGGTCCACTTCTTGAAACACCACTGCAAGGAAAGGCGGGGCCGTCATCGGCCCCGCCACAGGTATGGCAGGGCGCACCGGCCCCAACCCGCTACCCGCGATAGCTGTTGGGGCGCGCCCCCATCCCGTCACCATGACGCGGCGGGCGCGCCTCAACGGAGATTGGATCACGGGCCCCGGAGTGACCTGGAAGTGATTTCAATCACTTACGGGTCACTATCGAACAAAGGCCAGGCCGGTTGGATTCGGCCTGGCGGAAGAGGGGTTTAAAGGCGGTGGAGCGCGGGAGTCTGCCCCTTGAATCCGTGCGCCACAGCCTGCCCCTCCAGCCTTTAGGAGGATGTTATTCTAAGGTCCTTATGGGGCGGCGCCATTCTTGAATGGGGTCGCCCAAACGGAGGGACAAGTGGTCTCTCCTAGAACTCCAGGGGCAGCTACAGCCTGTGGGCTACATGGGTGCGCTTTCTCTAGGCTGGTTGGCCACCCCGCACATGCACAATGACGCCAGTAAACAGCACAGAGATACAAGGGCCCCCTTTAATGGAGTTAATAGGGTGTACGGGGGTAACTGAGGGGGGCGGAAGTGCCCTCACCTTAAGCGGGCCCTCTGCGCATGCGCACTTCGACAGAAGGGCGTGGTTAATTGGGGGTAACCCCGGAGGGGGGAGCAGGGGGGGGGGGGGGGGGGGTGGGAGTACCCTCACGGTAAACGGGCCCTTTGTGCATGCGCACTCCGACAGGCAGCCGTGGTTTGGTAATAAGGATCTGACACCAGTTAGTGACCTTGCCCAAATAGGTACGCAGAAAAGAAATATTGTATATTATGACTGATATGTTAGTTTCGGATAGGAAATAGCTTGTACTAGAAGTATGTTAAGGTTAGCCATCTAATATCTGTAAATATCAATTGTAACGTTTTCTGCGTAATTGTGTAAATATTGTTTATTTAAATTTTTTGATTTATTTGTATGTTTTAATAAATACGGCCGGGGGGTTGCAAGACCCACCGCCTTCCAAAGAAATCCCTCTCATGTCCTGGTTAATAATGTTTGTTAATGGAAGGGTTGGGGGTCCTCCGGCAGTCCCTGGCCATAAGGAAAGGCGGGCCATCATTGGCCCCGCCGCAGGTATGGCAGGGCGCACTGGCCCCCACCCGCTACCCGCGATAGCTGTTGGGGCGCGCCCCCATCCCGTCACCATGACGCGGCGGGTGCGCCTCAACGGAGATTGGATCCCGGGCCCCAGAGTGACCCGGAAGTGCTTGAATCACTTCCGGGTCACTATCGAACAAAGGCCAGGCCAGTTGGATCCGGCCTGGCCGAAGAGGGGTTAAAAGGCGGTGGAGCGCGGGGGTCTGCCTCTTTAACTCCGCGCGCCACGGCCTGCCCCTCCAGCCTTTAGGAGGCTGTTATTCTTTTTCCCCACCCACCATCCCCTGAAGCAGATGATTGGTATTGCGTGTTATGAGATTTTCGCAAATTTGCTAATGTTATAGAGGGCAAGTGTATCTGACTAATACGTTGATGTTCCTTAGAACTTTATCCCGTTTACAGGTCATCAATCGTCGTATTTATTGCTATTCCTTGGTCAGGCGGTAAGGTCAGGATTGGTGAGCAGTTAATTTAAGGTTCTTAGGGGGCGGTGGCATTCTTGAATGGGGTGGCCAAAACGGAGGGACAAGTGGTCTCTCCTAGAACTCCAGGGGCAGTTCCAGGCTGTGGGCTGCATGGGTGCGGGGGAGGGGGGGAGTCACGCTTTCTCTAGGCTGGTTGGCCACCCCTCACGTGCACAATGACGCCAGTAAACGGTGCAGAGATGCAAGGGCCCCCTTTAATGGAGTTAATAGGGCGTACAGGGGTAACCGGGGGCGGAAGTACTCTCACGGTAAGCGGGCCCTCTGCGCTTGCGCACTTCGACAGAAGGGCATGGTTAATCGGGTGTATGTGGTTAACCGGGGGGAGAAGTACCCTCACGGTAAACGGGCCCTCCACGCATGCGCACTCCGACAGGAGGGCGTGGTTTAGTAATAAGGATCTGACACCAGTTAGTGACCTTGCTGTAGGCCCAAATAGGTACGCAGAAAAGAAATATTGTATAATATGATTGATATGTTAGTTTCAGATAGCAAATACCTTGTACTAGAAGTATTTTAAGGTTAGCCATCTGATATCTGTAAATATATCAATTGTAATTTCAATTTTTTTTATTTATTTGTATGTTTTAATAAATACGGCCGGGGGTTGCAAGACCCCCCGCCTTTTAAAGAAATCCCTCTCATGTCATGGTTAATGATGTTTGTTAATGGAAGGGTGGGGGGTCCTCTGACAGTCCCTGGCCATACTGATCCACAATAAGTATAATTTTTTCACCAAAAAGGCGAAAGCCATCAAAGGGCATGTCCATGAGGGAAGATTGGACATCCCCTGATACGGGGACTGAGGCTGTACATTGTCTTGAGGGCAAGCACACTAAAGATCCCTCTCACGTAGCGAAGACGTACTCTCTTTTAATTTATTCAGTGTTGGTTTAGTCTGGGTGCAAGACAATATCATCAACTGGCAATTGGTATAAATTTTGAATGCGAATAAGGCCAATAATGGAGCATTGTAACCCTGGATAGATGCTAAGGCTCTCACAGATGCATCTATGCTTCACTAGGTCATAATAATGCATTTGGGAAACTGGCACAAGTTTCAAAGTTTTTCTACTCAACAATATTTTAGCCAGCGTATTCATTCTTTGTATATTAGGCCTTTCATTTAAATTTGAAGGAATGTTAACATTGGTTTTAGGTACCTGGCATACCTTGATGTCTAATCATGACAGCATCATTAAATATACTTTTCTATCTATGTTGCACAGGTTTTTAAGTTGTAAGATGTGATGTTTAAACAAGGTTAGGGCATTTTACCATGAAAAGAAAATCCTTCAGGATATCTGTGGTAAATAATAAATATTTTAAAAGTAAAAATGAACAAGTTACATACCTTTGGTAACACCATAACTATCCCTAAGCATCAGACTGGATCTGGAGATTCTTGAGCAGAACCAGTGCGCGTTGGTAGGTGGTGCCATATGTGGCTCCGCATCGGCCGCGCTGGATGAGACGTGCATGGTGCCTATATAGGCGCCACCCCAGCACAATGACATCAGTTCTTTTTGCAATTTTCTACGCCAGATGTGCAGCGCCACAAAGAATGCTATGCACTGGTGCGCAGTGCTAAGGACCTCAGAAGGGTAACCCTACACAGGAATCAGTTTGCAAAGCCCTGAAAAACAGTGGCTCTCAACCAGGTGTGGCGTCTAAGGTCTACCGACAATGCAATCGCTCTGCCTAGCAAATGGGTTGTTCCCAGCCCACATAAGATGGTGAACTTTGCTGCACCTGATATGGCCTGGGTGAGTATGGCTCGGGCCTCCTCCGAGACCATAGGCAGTACTTAAGCAACGGAATGGCACATACTGTGTGTGTATCAGCCCAAAAGGTACACGGTGTTCGCTGACAGCAGTGCTAGGCTGGTGTAAGGTAACATCCTCTTGCCAAGGGTGATAAGGCTTTAGGTTTCCCTATCCAGAAGAGCTGTAGGGAACTCGCTAGGATTGATCCTGGAAGTGGAGGCTTGGAAAACAAAGCTCTAAGGGGTGGGGTGCTGGGTGAGGAAACTGGGGTCCCCAGGATCGAGGAGATGGTGGTGGGCTATGGCCCCATGCAGGGGCCATAGCCTGCACATAAGCAGGGTTTAGACCAGATCCCAAGTAGGACATCAGTGAGGGCTTCAGTGAATGAAACAAGAGGTTCAGAAGGGGTAACTTACAGCTGAATGACCTCCGTCAAGACTCATCTTGATTGCCACAGAGGGCAACTGAAGGTTCAGGACCTCAGGTGATCTCTGGACCACCCTTGCAAAGAAGGCTCCCTCCATTGATATGGTAGGAGGAGAGACCAAACTAGCGTGTGGTGAGGTGTCTAACCCGCGGGCATCCGCCAATTCCTCATACTAGTTGTTCTCTGGTTCATCTAGGGGGTGATGGAAGGAATAAGAGTCCTCAAACCCCTCACAGTCAGCTCCCACTGTATTCCTATCAAAAGAAAAAAGCACTGGTTCCAACTTGGAAGGCACAGTACCAGCTAGCGACAGAGTCTATTTCAGGCAATGCCAATCAGGTTCTGTATTGGAGTCGGAAGGACGATAGGTTTGGCGCTGCCGGAAATTACGGCAGTGAACCGGGCTCCATAAAAGGTCATAGTCCCGGGGTTGAAGTCTCTCTGGATTCAACACAGGTCCAGACTGGTGTCGGGGGTGAACCCATCGGTGGGAATCCAGTAGATGACCTTCCCAAACCCAGGGGGTCCGAAGGCATTCCTGAGGGGCTGGTCTCCCAAATATGGGTGTATGGCCTCATAAAGCTCCTTGAGTTAGAAGGGGGCCGCTCCGGCTCCAGGAAACTCTGGGAGTTGCGGAGCAGACCCAGGAACAGACTTCACTGAGAAGCGAGGAATTTAGTGAGGTCATTGCTCCTGAACTTCGTATGGTGATTTGCCGGGCTTGGAGAAGTCGAGGAACGCTTCGTCTTCTTGTGCTTGTGGGTCTTACCTGACGATTTAGACTGCAACGATGATTGTCGGGAGCAGTTCTGCGAGCAGTCTCAAGACCTTCTTCGCAACGGGGATCGAGAGCCGGGATCATCAGACGTCAGGTAGCAAGGAGTTTCAGGAAACGTTCCCTCAGTGTCTTCGGATGCCTGACACGGCATTCCTTGCAGGCGTTGGAATTGTGGTCCCACTCCAAGCACCATCAACAAACCAAGTGAGGGTCTGTCACAGACATCTCTCGGTGGCAGGCACCACAGGGTTTAAAATTCGTTGCTCTCTTGGGTGGGATCCCTCACACACCAGGAGATATGATTCTCAAGAAATGCTTTGACAAAAAGTCAAAAAAGTTCAGTCAAAAAGTGACTGGCAAAAGGTCTTCAGGATGTGGGATGGCCGGCGCAAAAAGAATTGATTTCAGCGTGCTGGGGTGGCGACCATATAGGCACAGCGGTGTCGCATCCGGCGCCGACGTGGAGCCAAACTACGCTACCTACCAGCATGTAGGTGTACTGCTCAAGAATTTCCAGATCAAGTCTATTCTAAGGTAAGGAATCTGCAACAACAGGTCTCTATCAGATAGTAATTGCACACAAAAATAAGAAATATTTGAACACAGCTCAATTGCACTCATTTTATGGACTATAGGTTGATGAACCTGCCAAGGTTCAAACTTGCAACTAGGTGGATGCTGAATTCACAGTGGTATCTCACCACTTTTATTAGTTAGCAACACTGGGCCACATGATGACACAAAGTATAGCGAGTATGCTAATCCTCGTTTCCATGCTATACCTTGCTATCCAGTCTGGTGTATCTTCATCTTCTTCTGGCGGAGTAAAAGCCAACAGCTGAGTAATAAGTTCACTGTCTGATCCAGTTGATAATCCCACTCCATGGCGCATTAACTATAAAGAGGGAGACAAATATTTAGGTTACAGTCAAACAGGCATGGCAATTCATAAGGAGCAGAGTGAAAATTAGATTTGGTCATGCTTGCAATGCAGTCTACCATCCGATTCACATGATGCGAGACAGTGAAGGCAATTTGACCGCTAAAACTGATGCTTTAAGCAAGGATTTGTTACTGGATACATCTATTCCCTCAATTTTATCTCTAGCGGGGTACTGTCCCAGAGGTCTCACCAATGTTAAATACGGCCAAGAAATGGTGGATTTGTACATAATAGCACATTTCTTGGCAGGACAGTTCATATGCAGAATGCAGTTGATCAAATATTTTAATGTCCCTCCATTCCCGTTTTGTCCCCGAGATTCTAAATGCCAATAAATTCACAGTGACTGAAGACCTGAGATGGTCTCAAGCCTAATGAGCTTCCTGCCCTCAGATGGTGTCCTTGGTCTGAACACTTCAGTCCCAGAAGATAGTCTTTATGTTTTGGGGCAATGAAAAATCCAAACAATGGTTTATACTCTTATGAACCATATAAACTATGGCTGCTGACTTTACACCGGTTACCGCAACACAGCGGGTGCATTTAAATAATTCAGAGCTAGGAATATTTGTCCTGGAGTTTTAGAATACATGAGCTTTTCGTAGTACCTTGCTATAGATTTGTGCTGTGCTAAGACAGGACCCTGCTTTAGTAATTTCGCATCTGCCATGAAATAGAAGAATTTTGTATTAGGAAAGTGAATGTGAGATTGGAGTTTTAAATGGTTTAAGTTTCTAACGATAGGCCTAGCAACAGGCGCAGAGCTAGAGCTTCTTCCAGAAATAAAGTTTTCGCTGAGTAGTAAAAAAGACAGCTGGGAAGAGGACCATCTCACCCCCAAGCATGTAAAGTAAGGAAACCCCATGCCTAGAACAGCAAACATAGAAGGATCGAAGTTCAACAGAAGATGTACTTTCCAATGTATTTGAGAGGTCTATAAAGATAAGCAATCTCGAAAAACAAGCTCGATAAAAGTACAGAAAAGACAATTAGAAAATATGCACGTAGGTCCATGGCTTCATTTAGTTATTAAAAGCAGCACTGTATCCAACCTTTAAGCAATGTATCTCAGCAAACTAGAATTAATACTTTTTTGTAAGAATTCATTCTGCCACTCTTTGCCTTCACTGAAAGGTGGTGGTCCAGGAGGTTACACAGACCCCATGTGCTTTCAAAGAAGATAAGGATGTACCCAAACAAATATTATTCTTGGCTGTTTTTGTGTCTGGAAAAAGAAACACGTCTGCAAAGATAATATTGAAATGTTTCGAATTTTCACTGAACGGGAGGCCTTGGACTTGCTCTAAGAGAACGTGAATGATGCCAATTAAAAGACTTCACTGTAGTGGGGGCGCCATCACGCCCCGAACAATCGCACAGCTGAATGTGCCTACAGCCTTCATGTTTCCTTATATTTTCTTATTACATGTTCATCCTTATTCTTCTATGTTTATTCCACATTTGTCATTCTTTATATTCCATTTTCATCCGAGCCTGCGCGCTTAAGTGTGCTTGCTATTTCCGAATTTTTACTGTTCACCCCATGTCCATCCGGACTTTAAAAATGAACAGGACTGAAGCAATGATCCATTTCAGGCAGCGTTTATTAAAAACCCTATGCATTTCGGGCTCAACGCCCTTCTTCGGGGGTCACTGTAAACAAATAACAGATAACCACAGTCACAATTTATATTCTCCACATTTAAAATACATTGCTTAATTCGGTCCCAATTGATCTCCATATTACACGGTGCCTTTAAAAACATTTGTTACATTTCACTCAACATCTAGGTCTGTCACGCTATCTGCTTAATGCCAGGCGAGTTAAATAATATGCTTGTATTTAAATTCTATTTCTTATATCTTTACCGCTTTTCAAACAGTTGAAACCCCCTCCGTTTCCTTCCCACATGAAAGCCTCTCATTGCTCCCTTCATGTCTGCCTCTGCCAATTAAAAGACAACACAACTTGCCCACCATGGTATTGCTGCTACCTTTGTCCTTTACGCTTTTTAATTACTTTATTCAATATTTGTCACCATTCCTTAACATTCCTATATTCGCATTAGGACTATAGTGACTGGCAGGTAGGAGGGTCGCTTGAATAATCATACATTGCAAAATGCAAAAATAATTAGAATATATGGCAGAAAGGCACGGGTTTTAGTATACTCCCCATTTCAATGTGCACCTAAGGAGATGACTCACATACTGAAATCTCCAAGGCCCAACATCTTTTTCGCCTCGTTCACACCAAAATAAATTTCCAAGGGGCTAGATGTTGGTGGATTTGCAGTGACACCTCTTTTTACATATCACTTTTTAAGACACCATGCACCTGTCCATACTCCGACGCCAGACCCACAAAGCTAGGACTAAATGAGTTTCCCATTACGTGCAAAGTCTCTTTTAGCCATCATTAAGTTGAGTTGAGCATCCAATGATGGGTAACTAAGGTGTCAATTGTAAAGTAACTCCAAGTATCGTTTAAACTCACCACCCTCTTCCTTTCAGATGGCTGAATTCCGCAAGCAAAACGGTAATGACCACCTACATTTCATACACACACAACTCTTGTATATGATATACACACACACACACGTTATGTTATGTTATGTTAGCTACATTTATTTTGCGCGCAGCTGCTCCAGCGAAGGAGCGTCCTGGCGCATGGAAAAGGTGAACATAACACAACGCGAGGAAAAAAGTGAGAGTCAACATAAAAAGTTTAAAACAGGTAGGTTTTCACGGCCCTGCGGAATGCTAGTAGGTCCTCTAAAAGGCGGATTTCCAAAGGAAGAGAATTCCAGAGAGCCGCAGCTCTCACACGGAAGGAGCGTCCGCCCATCCGGCTAACCCTGAAATGCGGGGTAACCGCAAGGGATTGCCCAAGAGATCTGAGGGAGCGAGTCGGGACATAGGGGGATAGGAGGTTGTTGAGGATCTCAGGTGCCGATCCTTTTAAAATTTTAAAAGCGAGGATGAGTACCTTAAAATGGATTCGGTTTTTCACTGGTGCCGCATTACCGCGCTGCGATCTGTAAGCGCTGTGCTTTTTTAACCTCACATATACATACACGCATTACATTTTTATTATTTATATGCCACAATTACAAAGGGCCAAACCAATAGTTAAATATGCACCTTACATGCATCATACTCAAAGACTTCTTGAGATATATTAGTCTGCTCAGTCCTATTTATTTCACATCAGTATGCATGCAACTTGGCTTTCCATACTGTGTTCAGGTATGGATTTCCATCCAAAGGGTTATGGGAGGCCAACTATACAGCTGCATTACAACAGTTACCTATGTGTGCCAATGTGGTACTACTATCACTTCAGTATCTACAGCTGGGGTAAGCAAATAGTTATTAGAGTGGGCGTCATCTGCCTGGGTCAGGAATGTTCCAAGTGGGCCACATAGATCGCTAGACCTGGAGAGCAGGAGAGCAGGAGAGCAGGCCAGCAGGAGGAAAAAAAACCTTTATTGAAGACCAACGATAAGTATACATCTCAGCATACTGCCTACAACCACAATCGGGACGGCAAAGCGAAGTTTCAAGTGTGCAGAGTACGTTTTATAAGGGGGTAGGGGAGTACACAGCAAGCCGCTTACAACCCTCCCGGTCCGGCCTCGTTGAATGGAGTACTTAGCTGTAAAGGCAGGAAAGTCATTGCATTCAGATATTGTTAAAACAGTAAACATCAGCTGAATCATAGACAGTAAACGACTCCACTTGTGTACTGTATTCTTTAGAAGTATGACCACGGATATAGGGTGTTCCGGTCTGTGAATAATGAGGTAGTGTCCCGTATTGTCCCTTATTCTCCAATGTGTGGTATGTGCAGGCCCAGGTGAAAAACTCTGTCCGGGGGTGTAAGGTGCTCATCATGCGGCTTCCGTGTCAGTGTCATGTTCCAATAAGTAAGTTTGCAGGGGACCCCAAATATCTTTCGGGTGTGATGAGGGGGTTTGAAGTTCTGCATATATACGTAATTGCTCTTGACAATAAATAAGGTCCTGGTGCCAGTCCTTAAATTTCGGCGCTCTCCCTCTGCCCCATTTACAGGCAATCCTTTTCGCGAGTAGCAGCGCCAGGGAGGTGTACTTGTGCATTTTAGCAGCAAGGGTTCAGTGTAACCTAAAAGGGTAGTAAGGGGATCTGCAGGGATATGTAGACCTGTCATGAGGTCTAACGCAGCAAGTACCTCTACCCAATAGTGCTGTATAGGTGGACAATCCGAGGCTTGGTGTCTAAAGTCGGCCCCCTCCCTTCCACATCGGTCGCAGTGATCGTTGTCGCGAATCTCAATGAATATGGCAGCCACATCTTCTTCAGGGTCTATGTCGTGAGGCAGGGGGACTAGAGTTTTCAGATTGTGGGCTTGTCCTTGTGACTAATCACGATTGATCAGGGAGGACCAATACTGGCATGAGAGGGCTGATGCGGTTTGCGATAAGTTTAGCGATGATTTTGGCATCGACATTAATTAAGGGAGAAGGGCCTGTATGAATCTAGGTGCTGGGGTGATTTACCTGGTTTGGGCAGGGAAATGATGAGCGATTCGCGCATTGTCCGGGGCAGAATGCCGGTCTCTCGGGCCTCTTCGTACCGGGATGACTAAGTGCCGATACAATTTATAGAACTCGGCAAGCAGGCCGTCTGGTCCCGGAGCTTTGCCAGATTGTAATTGCATAATGGCGTAGATAATCTCCTCGTCTTCAAGGTGTGCTAGAAGGAACTCTCTTTGACCATTTCCCAGCCAGGCTATGGCGGTGTCCTCAAAAAATGATTCAAAGTCCTCCGGATTCTGGCGGTGGGTAGTGTACAATTCTTTATAAAATCGTTTAAATGCGGCCAGTATATCCAAAGAATTTCTCTGTGTTAGGCCATACTCATTCAATTTCTAGGTTTCCATATAGGATTGTTGTAAAGTATTTCTAATCCATTCCTCTTTCTTAGGGACTCTTTCTACACCAATTCATGGCAATTCTGCACTTAATCAATAGTCTTCCCCACAAAATGTCTAACTGCATGTGGGACCAATTTGGCAAAGCTTAATAGGTTCATCATCAGCTTCACTTCAAACCTCCCACCAATAATGTCTGAAATAGTGGCAAATATCTCATGCCAGTAGGTTAATAAGAGGACAGGATTCCGCATGGTTTGTGTGACCGGGAGGGCAGTGATGTGGCCTGGTGGGGTCAATTCTATATTGTTTTTCCGGTGTGAAGTGTGCTCAATAGAGAAATTTAAAATGGAGCAATTTATGTCTGTGGTTCATAGACATCAGTTTTGTTTGTAAGCAGCAAATCTCCACACTGTGTCGGAAAGCTCCATTCCAATGTCTGCTTCCCACACCTGCCTATAATAGGTGGTGTCCACCGTTCTGAGTCTGTGGCCATAGCATATAGTTTAGATCCCCACCTGGTAGAGTCTAGTGACATGATGATCTGCAATAGTGGGACAAATTGCGGTGGATCCTCAGGGAGTCCCTGAAATGTTGTGTGTGGTGCGTCGAAGTCACTTGTAACTAAAAGTATCCAAAGGGGAAAAATCAAACCGTGACTGAACTATTCCAATGAAAGAAACTTTCCCTCCCTATACAGCTGACCCAAATCGGTCTAACTGATTTTCAGTACGCGGCAGGAGAGTTTTTCTGATCAGCTGTAGACAGCAAAGTACAAAAATGGAACATTGGTTCACTGACCTGTAGAGTTCCATGTTCAATGTTTTTGCAACTGTCAGTATCTCAGCCCTTGGACACGTCATGCCAAGTGGTAGCAGGGACCCCAGCGGGATAGCATCTGTTTGTTCTTTCTCCAGCTCTGCTTTTAGGGTGTTGTCTGTAAGTGGGAATAACTCAGTCTTCTACTAGTTCATGGAAATGCCAGACTCCACAAATTTGATTCCTTCCCTGATTAACTGAGGGAGATTTTCAGTCAGCTTTCAGGACCTGGCTTGGCAGTTCGGGCTGGACTGTGCCCATGGGTAGCAGGGTCAAGACTTTGAATTGAATTGAATTGAAAGTTCTCTTGTATAGCGCTATCTACCCGGAGGCCTCGTAGCGCTTATGACAGAAGACTAAATTAGCGTGGGCTCGGGTAGATCAGCAGGAGTTGGCGAACAAGTGAGTTTTCAGGGCTTTCCTGAAGGAAAGATGATTAGTGGTCCCTCTCAAGGTTAGAGGAAGAGTGTTCCAGAGCTTAGCCGCGGTGTGTGAAAAGGAGCGGCCTCCCCAGCGGGCTCTCCTAACTCTGGTAGAGGAGGCCAGCTGGAGGGTCCCGGATCAAAGGGAACGTGACGGAACATAGGGAGTAACAAAAGGCTGTAGGATTGCAGGGCCCAGATGATGAAAGGCTTTGTGAAGAGTGCACATAGCCTTGAATTGCACTCTGGCCGCTATGGGAAGCCAGTGAAGTTCCCGTAGGGCATTCCTTGCTGACTGCCAGCGGGGAAGGTTGTAGAGCAGGCGAGCTGGACTGTTTTGGGTGACTTGGAGCTTCTGGATAACAAAGGAAGGGGCTCCCATATAGAGGACATTCCCATAGTCCAGGCGAGATAGTACGAGAGCCTGGACTAGGATCCTCCTTGCCTGAAATGGGAGCAGAGGGAGCACCTTCCGTAGCATCCTCATCAGTCCAAAACAGGTGGCTGCAGTCTTTGTGGCTTGAGCTGAGAAATTCAGGGCAGTGTCAAGCCAAACTCCCAAGCTTTTTATTTGGTCCTTGGGGGCTGGGGACGGGCCCAAACATGGTGGCCAGATGGAAGCAAAGACAGAGGGGGAGGGGTTACCTAATAGGATAACATCTGTCTTCTCCCCGTTGAGTTTTAAACAGGAAGATTGCATCCATCTGGCAACAGCCTCCAGACAGGGGCCTAGGGTGTTAGACGACAACTCCGTGTGGTCTAAAGAGACCACCAGTTGGGTGTCGTCCGCGTAGGTGATAATACGCACACCGAAGGGTTGGACAATCCTGTCGAGGGGTTCCATGTAGGTATTAAATAAGGTGGGGCTCAGGGAAGAACCCTGAGGAACCCCACACCTGAGGGGATGTTTAGGTGACACTGCCTCGCCCTCGAAGACCTGGAAGAAGCGGTCAGTCAGGAATGATGTCAGCCAGTCCAGAGCCGGGCCCGACACGCCCATGTCCGCCAGACGTTGTAATAGCGTGACATGGTTAACCGTGTCGAACGCGGCGCTGAGGTCTAATAAGATGATGGCAACTTTGCCACCCTGGTCTAACACTGCTCTTGCTTCCTCTGTTACCGCTAGGAGGGCGGTTTCAGTCCCGTGTAGGGGGCGAAACCCTGTCTGGGAGGCACGTAGAAGGCTGTTTGACTCCAGATAGTTCATCAGAGTGTTATTTACATGCCTCTCCAGCAGTTTGCTCAGCCAAGGGAGCAAGGAAATAGGACGATAATTCGCCAAATTGGATTGGTCGAGATTGGGCTTCTTCAACAGGGCCCTCACCATCGCGCACTTCCAGGAGGGAGGTACGGATTTAGAGGAGATGGAGGTGTTGAGAAGGTCCAGTATGACCGGGCGAACTATGTCCATGGCCTTGATAAGGATCTGAGGGGGTGCTGAATCGTTAGGGGAGCCTGAAGTGACTTTGGAGATAAGCTTATCCAGAGCCGAAGAGTCTAAAGGTGGAATTGTGTCAAGCCTACACAGGACTGCGATATCAGAAGTGGAGGGGAGGGGGGGGGGGGGGGGGTCCAGGTCATTATTAGCATCCCCAAAAGAGGAGTATATATTCTGTATTTTCCCAGAAAAGAACTCAGCCAGCTCGTTGCAGCGGTTTTGGGCGCCATCAGCAGAGGGGCATTCCGCAGGGGGTGAAATGAGTGACTTGACAATTTTAAAAATCTCCCTTGGGGCGTTAGCGGCTGCATTAATTTTGCTGCCGTAGAAGGCAGCTTGTGCCGTCTTTATCTCCTGTTTATAGAGCCTAATAGCGTCTCTATAATCATCCTTCTTAGACTTGGAGTAATTGTAAGACTCATTTGCATATGGCTGGGTCCAAACCAGGGTGGCATTGGGAGCAAGAAAACTATGGGTAAAACAAAGATCTGGGATTGGGGTGAATGTTTGATTTGTTCATGTTATGGTCCATCATTTGTTCTTTTTGCTTTTGTTGCCTTAAATAGGAAGGGTATGCCCTGACACCGGTCCTGTGCTCACTGTGCCACTGGATTCAAGCTAGCCTGGCTGATGAGGGGTGATAGACAGAAACTGGTCCCAGGACGCCTATTTCCGGTCCACGGAGGATCTGGCTTGGCAGTTGGACTGTACCCATGGGGAGCAGGGTGATGACTGATTTGCATATGGCTGTGTCCAAACTAGGGTGGCGTTGTGAGCACAGAAACAATGGATTGAACCCAGATCTGTGAAAGGGGGTGAATGTTTGATTTGTTCAGCATTCCGTCCATCATTTGTTCTTTTGGCCGCAGTATATCATCAACATACATAAAAACAAGCATTGGTGTAGACAATAAGTCAGGCCTCTGGGACCTTATAAGTGTTTATATCTAGAGGTATTAGCTTTGCCAATGTGTTAATAGTTATGTTGTTGAGCAGTGTGTCTGCTATCTAGCATGCTGAAAAGTTATAACAAATTGTTTTAAGCATTTCTGTTTCCGAACCGGGCACGAGCAGATATAAAAGAAATCATTGGTATGGAAGCTTTCGTTTCAAGAAGTGCACATTGCTATTATAGTCTCTGGAAGCAAGCAGCATTATGTGCAGAATACGGACAGTGAGGTTGGCTAAACTGGGCTGACACACTGCCATATGCTGAAGTAATGATGCAATCGTTCAACAAAGGATAACTAAAAACAAAATATCTTTGCAATTGCAAGACCTAGAAGAATGGAAGAGACTGCAAGAAAAGGGTGAGGAATAAGTGAGACAGAAGTAGGTACAATGAAAGGAGGTCGACTTGGTCAGGAGATAAAAAAAGTGGGTGAGGAGTACAATATCTGCCAACAGAAAGACTACGGGAGCATGACGATGGGGCAGCAACGTACATCTAAAACTTTACTCTGGGTGCTCTTTGTGATTTTGTGACTAAGAAAGCAAGTTGCAAGTTATAGCTATATGCCTATGATGTGTGCACTTTAATGTAAATAATGCCCTATCACATGTCAATCCAAAGCCATTGCTTCTAAACTAATTTCAATTTTGCACTCATGGGATAATCGAAGTTTTTAGGAAAATTCCATATAAAACTACTTCTGGGAATGAAGGCAATGTATGCCCTGAGGAAATACATAATTGGGCAATAAATATATGGGAATGCACTCAATGTTTTTAGTCTGGTATTAAACACTACATAGCTAGAACCATCAGGTGTTTTTTGCTTCCTAGGGCTGTAGACACAGCCTTCTCTAGGAATCAGACAATTCCCAGAAGAACGTGCTTTCAGTTAATCAAAGGCACCCTTCAGGGTGTTAATGATGTTTGTATTGGGGTAGAATTAGCCTGACACACAGTCACAGGTCTCCCTAGAATGCTGTATTCATTACTGTTTTTATCTTACTTACAAGTTATTTAGTTTTGAGTAGGATGGAGAAGAGCAGCGTGGGGGTTACGCTGTACACAAAGATTAACCACAATTTGAGTTTTTTTGCAGAGCTTGCCAAGAGCAGTAGTCAAGGCCGTGATCAGTATTTATACAAATCCAAACGCATCTCGGGCATGTGTTCTTAAAGGATCAAGCTGTCATGTTAAAAAAAACATAACTGGGAGCCTACTTAGAATGCAGTCCGCACACATTCTTGGTGTTGTTCTTAAACGTGAAAAAATGTAATTGGAGTTTTGTTTTGCATCTGCATAACCTCCTCTGTCTGAGAAGGTCACTGGTTTGGCTTGCAGCAAGGACATTAGCTGTAAGAAAATACACAAGGATGCCAGTTCCACACAATGTGGTCATCAGGAATGGCCATTCAAGTAAATCTAAACCTTTTTCAGCGTCTCGAAGGACCGCTACAGCTTTCATCCCAGTGTCCAACTTATGAATAATTGTAAATACACTGCCTATATTAACCCACAGTGAATCTATATATGTCAAGTGGAGAAGTGTGGCTCAATGATTAGAGCGGCAGACCCTGATGCAGAGGTCATGCCCGGGACCAGGGTTCAATTCCCCGCCTCAGCGTGTCTTGGGCTCAAAATTCCACGGACCTGATAATTCTCGCCTTGGCGCCTATTCCAATCATAGAGTCCCACTCTGCAACTCTGGGTAATAGCTTGCTTAATCTCCACAACGGCCCCCACAACGCTAAGGATGCCTGGCTTTCACCCTGGGGGTGCCCAGGAGTGGACGCCTCACAGGTAAAGCCAGGACGGGTTCCACAGCGGTATTCGTACAAGCGCCTTGAGACCCTTGCGGGTGAGTAGTGCGCTATACAAGTATCAATTTACAATTTTTTTTTACAATGGTTAGAGCGGCAGACCCTGATGCAGAGTTCTGGCCAGGGTCCAGGGTTTGATTCCCGCCGAGGTGGGGTCTCGGGCTCAATTTCCTCGGACCTGTTAATTCTCGCCTCGGTGCCTATTCTCGGACCCACGCTGCAACTCTGGGCAATAGCTTGCTTAGCCTCCACACCGGCCCCAACAGCGCTAAGGATGCCTGGCTTCACCCTGGGGGTGCCCAGGAGTTGACACTTCACAGGGAAAGCCAGGAGGGGTTCCACAGCGGTATTAGTGTCAGCGCCAGGAAGCCGTATAGGCGACACCGCAAGGTGACGTCTGGTGACAGTGCGCTCTATAAGAACCATGACATTTACATTTACATGTACACAAACACCCGGACTGTTTTGCATAGCTCCTCCGCTTAATTTTATCAGATAAACAAAGCTTAACAGTGTAAGTGTAAATGCTCATCACTCTTTCGTTTCCCTAATACCGCCAATCACTCGAGTTAGTATTTTCAGTTGGACCATTATAGTTTCTCTTTTAAGTGCTGTTCAACGCTACCATGAGGTTATAGGCCATGAGCCAGACTCATTATGGCGCCTTCTCTTATGAAAAGCGCTTTTACACTCCTGAACCAAAAAATAGCAAATGCAGGGTGTCTCATGCATGAGGGCAACACTTGATTACTTCAGGCAAAAGCTTCATCACGAGGTTACTTATAATTAAGGTTCCCAGTTTTCAGTTTTTACGACTTTTTACAGATACATACAGACAGAAAACAATGTGTTCTCTGTCTGCATTTATTTTTAAAAGTAGAAAAATACAGAAAATTGTGTTGCTTTAAAGTGACTCTCTGTGCTTTCATGAATTATAGCTCAACAGATGGACAGCATGAGAAATTCAAAAACAGGATATCATTTATTTAAATAACAGCATGTGTCAATATACATTTGTAGTATAATGCTAGTATTTACCAGTGGATATATTGGTATGTAATATTTGGCAGCTTAACCCCTTCCCTGCTTAGGACGGAACCACGCCGTCATGAGCCACTGGCAGCGTGTGCTCATGAAAGCGTGGTTCCTTCCTGCTGCAGCCGCTCGGTCCACGCGGCACTGATTCCCCGCCTGTGTGGGTGAATTAGTGAGTGGCCGGAGTTGTGACGGAACCACGTCGTCATGAGCACAACTGGCCCGTGGCTCATGATGGCGTGGTTCCGTCACCAGCATTGCGGCGCCACGCTCACCCCCCCCAGCGCCGCAGCGGAATTACCGCAGCGGCCAAGGGGTTAAATAGCTAAAACACGCAGACATCAAAGTATGAATGCGCTTTTATCAGTTAAATAAATATGGAAATGTACAGTTTTATAACAGTTTATATGAAAACACAAAATAAATATGGATAAATACTGATAAAATGTCCCAAAAATAAATACGGATAAATACAGACAGCAATGTTAAAAAAACAAAAAACATAACTGGGAGCCTACTTAGAATGCAGTCCGCACTCATTCTTGGTGTTGTTCTTAAACGTGAAAAAATTTAATTTGAGTTTTGTTTTGCATCTGCATAACCTCCTCTGTCTGAGAAGGTCACTGGTTTGGCTTGCAGCAAGGACATTAGCTGTAAGAAAATACACAAGGATGCCAGTTCCACATAATGTGGTCATCAGGAATGGCCATTCAAGTACATCTAAACCTTTTTCAGCGTCTCGAAGGACCGCTACAGCTTTCATCCCAGTGTCCAACTTATAAATAATTGTAAATACACTGCCTATATTAACCCCTTCATTGCGGCGGCTATTCCGCCGCAGTGCAAAGGGGGTGCGGCCGCGCGGCGGCCGCATGCTGGTGACGGAACCGCTCCGTCACCAGCGTCGGTGGCGCTGTGCTTATGATGGAGCGGTTCCGTCATAGCCCGCCCCGCTCAATGGAACGCTCAGCGCAGGCGCGGAATTCGTGCCGCCCAGGCGCTCCGAGCGGGCCATGACGGAACGGCTCCGTCATCAGCACAGCGCCACAGCAGCGGATGACGGAGCGGTTCCGTCATCAGCAGGCAACGGGTTAACCCACAGTGGATCTATATATGGCAAATCAAAACAGAATGGGTGATATTTTGTCCTCCACCAACAATGTATGACAATTTCCAGTTACTTTAGCAAATATCTTGTTATCAAGGTTTAACAAAGATAGTGAACAATAGAAGGGACATTTGCTTGGATTCTTCCCCGGTTTAGGAATTACTGTGATAATGGTTTTTCATGAGGAGCTTGGGAGCACACTATCCCAGACAGCCTTGGCATAGAACTAGAGGAGATCTGGGTCCAGTATGGCTATTTACGTCTTATAGAACTCCGATGTCAGCCCACCAGATCCAGTGGCATTGCAAACTGCCAGACACTCAATGGCCACTAATATTTTTCAAATAGTTATTGGTTCGGCTAGAAATTGATAATGGCTATTTTTTTGTCTGACCAGAGCAATTTCCTCAAAGTTTTTCTCATTTTGATCTGGTAGAACATCAATTTCTGAAATATACAGCCGTTTAGAATACTCAAACTCTTCCACTATTTTCTCCTTCATTGAGAGATTCTTTTCCACACGAATAATGGTCAAAGGATGGGGGCTCGGAATCAGTCCCTTCTCAGCACCCAGGCCAGGGTTCTGCCCAGACACTCACCCATGGCAGATTGTCTGGATTGTACAATACTCCCTCCGTGTTTTACCTCTCGATCAACAGGGTCCCTCAATGCTGCAGTAAGGTGCATTTCACAGAGGAAAGCTGCTCTGGCTACAGTAATGGTGTTACCATGCAGCTTTTTAGGTCGAGCCTAGAGCAGCGCATGCGGTGCTCTGCAACACTTTTAGTAAGGGGCTTCAAAAAGCTCACCACAGGCTTGTGCGTGTGGTTTTGTTTTTTTTCATTTTACTCACAGGCTATTGGGCTTTGTGTGCGTCTTTCCAAGAAAGACAGGACGCAATTGGGCAACGGCGGGTGCATGTCGCGCCTTTGCTCCGCCCACGGCCTATGTTGCTTGCGGTTACCTGCACCAGCGACATCTGTTTTTATTTATCATGCCCAAACGCGTGCGCGATAATAGAAAACAGATGTCTGCTGTGGCACGCGCACCACTCGCGTGCTTTTCTTTTTTAACCAGACACATTGTCTGCTCTATTCCCCCCTCCTCACCCACATTAGGGATGGCCACGAATCGGGAACATCTTCCCGGAACGCTAACAATAAATAATTTATCACATGCGATCAATAATCTTGGCTGGAGTGTGGCCCCCTACCTCCCGCGGGCCCCTCCCAGTGCACCTACTTCTCACCCCCTCACCCAGTCTCGATGTTGCATTGTCTTCAGTGAGCTGGATTACTGCGCCTTCGGGCATGCGAGAAAGTATTTACCCCGTACACGCCTTGATTTAACTGTTTTCAGGCACTCCCTATTCACAGCAGAGCGACTGATGCCAAGTAGGATAAGGGAAAAATGGTGTGTGTGCCCCAAAATAACACAATGTGTCAACGGCTGACTGGGGACTAGGGAGTTCAAACTTCCTATCTTGGAAGCATTCACTGGAGCCTCAAGTCTTTGTAGCCACTCCACTCACAATTAACAGTTTAATAGCGAGAATTTTGAAAAGGCTAACTTAGTGGTTTGTTAATTATATTGTCTGCATACGTTTAGTGGCTCAAAGGAATGCAGCGCTAAAGTCAACCGTGCTTGCAGTTCAAACTGTTGGATGCGTCCATGTCACGGAGTGTGTGTGTGTGTGTTAATGAGTCAATCCCGGGATTTGTGTGCTGTAATCTGGAACTTGAGTCGACGGTCCATTTCAACTGACAACAGACACTTCTGGGCTGTTTCGTATGTTCTCAGGATATCTGCGTTAGAGATCCATAGATTACACACTGGCCAGGCCTCTGGGATTTGAAATTGACAGCCATGGGAAATATAAACCGAGGACTGGCATGGTGCCCCATGTCACAGATTAATTTTCAATCCGTCCTTAAAACTGTTAATGCTTAAACAGCACCTTTAAATACAGGTAAGGACATAGCCTTAATTATCTCTTATAAGGTCCCAAAGACGAGACCTATTGGCTATGCCAATGCTTGTTATATCTTACTCTAGGCGGCCAAGCTGTGTTTGTGTATCTTTCAAAATACTGGAATATTTTTGTATAAGATATTCTGTTGATTGACGTGAAGGCTAGCTTGAACAATCACTTCCCTCAGGTGCATGATTGCGGTTTCTCAGTCGTTTTCTTCCACAGTTTCAACGTAGTGTTCCTTTTTGTCCCTTAGCCTTTTCAAACCAAGCATATAGGATAGTGAAAGTCTAGAAAATCAAGTATACTTCAGTTTCTGTGCAGTCCAGCAGATCTCTCCAATCAATGTTATATGTGACCCAAGCAGGATGGATTTGCCGAGGACAGTACATTTCTTGGGAGAGCAGTTCATATTTAGACTGCAGTTGGGTAAATATTTTAATTTAATCATTTTGTGCTATGTCCAAGAGATTAGCGATGCCACAAATACCAGTGAGAGAAGCCCAAGGCAGTTTTTCACCTAAGGCGCTTCCGACCCACAGGAGGGACTGAAATAGCGCTACGAGCATATGGTGTGTTACGTCTTTTTAAATTGAAATTATTTTCTTCACTGCTTTTGGGCATTTTTAACCTTAATTCACTGCCGCAGCATCTCACATCACAACGCGAACGCAGTGCCCGTCTTTGAAGCAGAATCGCCTGAAGATTAGCATTCTAGTTGTTTAAGCCTCTAGGTTTCCCTCCCTCACTTCCTATATCAGAGCAAAAGCAGCGTCCGCTCAGCGGGCATGCCAAAGGCACGCCAAAGGCAAGCCAGTCTGTGCCCATCAACACCCAAAACGCGCCCAGGGACAGAACCCCTGCCCTTTTTTCCCCGGTAATTTTATTCACATAAGCAATTATATAGTCAGGCAAATGTGCATCACAAGCTATTGCTGGACTTATTTTCTCCATTGTCTGCGTGCTGCAATCTGTGTGGATGGGTGGCATCTCCTTTAGCCACAATGAATACTGTTGAAAAAAATCTCACCAAGATAAGTAACACTAATGTATGGCATGAGAACAATAATTCTTATGAAGCACGGCCCAGTTCTGCACCCACAAACCAAAATCTTAAACCTATTAAGTGCATTTTGCTTAACACCACGTCGATGGTGAAAAGTAAATTCCAGTTAGAATGCCTGATACAAGTAGAAAACCCAGACTTGTTTTTTTTAACCCCTTCGATGCTGATGACAGAACGGTTCCGTCATCAGCATCGGCTGAGCTGTGCTGATGACGGAACCGTTCCGTCATGACTCCGCCCGCGCAAGGCGGAGTCAGCATGGGCGGGGAATTCGCGCCGCACGGATGTGGTTAACAGAAACATGGGCAAATGAAAACAGTGACCCTTACTGGCATGTAACAATTCCAGCGGGATACATTGTCGCTAACCCGGACAGAATGGGGGTAAGGGGTGGAGGAATTGCCATAATCCATTGTTCTGATTATAGAGTCAGATTCACTCCAGAGTCTATATTAGACGCGGAAGCAATGTCTTTTACTATAAAAATCAACAATGCAGAAGTATTTCCAGGTCTACCAATTTATGAACCCCCCCGGCCCTAGATAGATTTTCTTGAATTCCCTCCACACCTATCTGGAATCTTGTCTAGATACAGATTCCTTTACCATACTAGGTGATTTTAACTTCCATCTGGAAGATAACAACTCTGACACTGCATGTCTACTAGACAAATTAGCCAGTTTTTGAACTAAATCAAATTGTCGCCGAGTCCACACATACAGCAGGGCACACGCTAGATGGTATCTGTATCAATAACTCTCGCATAGAGGTTAAGAAGGTCTGTCCTCTGCCCTGGTCCGATCATTTTTCAGTGCATTTTAACATAACGCCGGTAACATCAAATAGTGGACGGATCTCTTACTGATAAATATCGTGCCTGGAAGTCAGTAAGTAAACCTGACTTTGTGTCGGCACTTAGCGACAGGCCTGTAATCTCTAATGACGCTAATCAAGCTGTCACAGATTTTCACAACTGTTTAAATATAGCTGCAATTAAGGTTGCACCTGAAGTGACCATGCAACCTAGACATAAAAAAGTCTCATCTTTCTGGTACTCTGCAGATCTTAAATTAATAAAAATTAAGTGCAGGCAAAAAAAACTTATCTGGAGATCTCAATATGAGGATGCACAAAAGGAAGTATACTGCGCTGCCCTTGAAGAATACAAGGCCACAATTATACAGGCTAAAACTGCATATTACAGTACCAAAATCCAAGAAGCCACTAATTCTCCAAAAGAAGGGTTTCAAACAGTTTCTGCATTGTTCAAAATGCCTGCGGGAGGTAATTTTTACACCAGATCAAAAATTTGTAGACAAATTAGTGGGTTTCTTTCAAAGCAAGGTTCAATCTGTATATGAAGGCTTGGAAAAATCAGCTAAGGATATAAGAGGAAATGCTTCAGTTCAGTCTGAACATAAGGTCGAGCACAGTGGCTTGCCGTATTTTCCATTACTGACAGAGGAGAAAGTGGCGGATTTGCTGTTAAACATCAAATCAGGCTCTCCCCTGGACCCCTGTCTGCCGCATATACTACATCTGGCCCCAGAGGAGATTCGTATTTCACTATCTCCGGTATTAAATAAAATTCAGTTATCAGGAGATTTTCCCATGGCATGGAAAAAAGCCTGTATCCATACCCTTTTTTAAAAAAAAAAACTAAGTTGGATCCACTTGATGAAAAGAACTATCGTCCCATCGCCTGCCTGCCGTTGGCTGCCAAAGTTCTGGAGAAGGCTATAAACCTAGAACAAACATCGTATTTAGAGACTAACATCCTTGATAATACACAACCCGGTTTCCGTTCAAAACACTCCACCGAGACAGCCCTGATTATGGTGGCAGAGGAGATTCGTAAGGTGATGGATGAGGGAGGAAGGGCTATACTGGTCCTGCTAGATTTAACAGCAGCCTTTGATACTGTAAGTCATGCGGTATTAATTCAAAGACTACAGGATGCAGGTATCAGTGGTACAGCTCTCGCCCTCTGATCCTCCTTTTTATCATCTAGAAAACAAATTATCCTATGGGATGGATATCGATTGGAGGAATTTACACTTTCTTGTGGAGTTCCTCAAGGCTCAGCCTTATCACCTACACTCTTTAACATTTATGTAGCCCCTCTGGCTAGGTTAATAAGAGTTATGGCTTCACGCTGTTGTCATACGCTGATGACACTCAGCTTATAGTCTCTGTAACCGAATCAGCGGATGCTATGGCAGCTGATTTTTGTAATTACACTTCGGCTTTGATGACCTGGATGAGTTTTAACTTTTTGAAGTTGAACACTGAGAAAACACAGGTCTTGGAGTTTGGTAAAAAAGCTTCAATTTGGAATCAGCTCTGGTGGCCTATTACAGCCGGCACCTGTCCCATGCCGTTTACCAAGGCTAGGAATCTCGGATTCATGTTCGATAAAAATCTCACATGGGCCTTGTAGATTAATCAAGTCTACTCTTCATGCTTTTTTATGTTAAGGGGATTGAGAAAGATTCTTCCTTACATCCCCTTCTCTTTAATGAAAACAGTGGTAGTAGCCACCATCTTGTCTAGAATTTATTATTGTAACGCCCTCTATTTGGGAGCAGGTGCTGCCTTATTTGCTAAACTTCAATCCATTCAGAATGCGGCAGCTAGAATTCCGCTTGGGTTACCTAAACATCATCTTACATCGAAAGCTATAAAACGGCTCCACTGGCTTCCAGTACGACGACATATCGATTTTAAGACGCTTTGCCTGGTGCACAAAACCCTGTTTGGTGGTATGGCTGGGGATGTGGAATCCTTGTTCTCATGTTACCTCCCACTGCGGCCTCTAAGGTCAGCCACTCTTGGCCTAGTACAACTCCCCAAGGAAAAAAAAGAGTAAGATGTGGAGGATAACTGTTTTCCTTCCTAGCATCCAAACTCTGGAACACACTACCTGTACATTTGGGAAGGTTACCTAATAGATCGGTTTTCAGGAAAGAAATTAAAACATGGCTTTTTTCCCAACTCTAATACGTCAGTTGTTATGTCTCAGTCATCTCATCTCAGCGCCAAGACGCCTCGGCTGTAGTGCGCTTTACAAATACAGTCAGTCTTTGGTCAACCTACCCTTCCACCCTACAGCTACTGTATCAGCCTAACACCATCCATAGCCAGGGGTAGCGACTCCTATGTCGTCCTGCTTTGTAAGTGGTGCATGTATGATTGCCCTTCCCCACGATCCTGTTGACTCTAACGGCATCTTCAAAACAGCATAGGATCAATCATTAAAGAATATAAGTTGGAAGACTCAGTAGTAATTCCTCCTCCTATACAGTTATATACAGGGGCAACAATGCTATTCGGGGCGATTTACCTTCTCACAACTAGGGTCTAAATTCACATTTCAGTTTCAGGAACAATCTCTCTGTGGAAATAACAGGTAACAAGATCATCTTGAAGATGGCTGCTCATCCCACTGAACATAGAGGGAGTGTGCGGCAATGTCGCATAGCCTTGTAAAAGTTAGAGTATGATATTTAACTTGTGTTCGATGAACTGAGGATAGGTCCTAGATATTATTTTCTCAGGTCCCAAAATCAGCCTTCACACAAAAGGTTTAGAACGGTCACAATGATCACAGGTGGTAACCTGAAAGAGTGGATTCAATTTAGTTGAACCAAAAACCTGAATGCCCTCCAAACAAACTGGAAATTTGCATGAGTTATGGTACATTTTGATCAGGGTCCACTGCACAGAAGTGAACCTCACCTGCATAGATAAAAATCCTATCTTGTCACTTGGGCTACTCCAGTCCAGAGTGCCCAACTGTACTGATGTCTGGATCCCTAATGTTGTTTTTTTTTGTTATAGGCAAACATAGAAACACAGATCATGCCTGTGATCCACGACATATGCTCGTCTCACAAAGTTTGGTCTTGTTGAACCGGAGGGGGCATCCAAAGAGCTGCCCTCAAAGTGGTGGAAAAATTCCTTCGCCAAGAGTTTAGCAGCACAAGCACGGTGGTGGGAGCACACTGTGCAGTGATCGGGAGTGAGCAGGTCCTTTTTAACATGCGGCATACAGCTTCACCCATCTTTTTAAAGTTTTGCAGCTGTGTGCTTAACTCACCACTGGCTTAAATCAGATCGATGTAGAGTGCTGCGCAGTGCAGGAGTGGTGACTGCACTGGATGTATGTGCGCCTCAAAAGAGTATAATACCGGGAAAGAACAGTGCAGTGGAGAGCATGCATGAGTGTGTGTACTGGTATATGTAGAGCAGAGAAGACAACTATTAGACTTGGCATCTTTGGTGTGGTTTCCCCTGACTTTTTGCCTCTATTGCCTGTATTTTTGATGCTGGCTTAGATGCTTTGGGCACTTTGCCACTGCTGATCAGTGTCAAAGTGCAAGTGCTCCCTGTATAAATTGTTGTTACAATTGGTTCTCTCTGTTTGGCATATTTTATTTACTAGTAAGTCCCTAGTAAAGTGTACTGAGGTGTGCCAGGGCCTGTAAATCAAATATTACTAGTGGTCTGCAGCACTGATTGTGCCACCCCATACGAGTAGCCCTGAAAAGGTATCTCAGACCTGTTACTGCAGTGTCTGTGCACAGTTCAACTGCCATGGCGACTTGGCAAGTCCACCCACTTTCCAGGTCCTAACCATCCCTTTTCTTACATGTAAGACACCACTATGGTAGGCCCAAGGTATCCCCGTGGACAGGGTGCAGTGAATGTGAAAGGTAGGACATGTACTAGTGTGTGTGACGTCCTGATCGTGAAATACTGGCAATTTTGTTTTTCACTATTGAAAGGCTATCTGTCCCATAGGATAGAATGGGAAATACTTTGCAACATCTTAAAATTATAACTTCACATTGGGACTAGATAGAGAAATAATGTGTAGGCTCCCTGAATTCAGAATGTAATATTTTTTTTAGTAAAGATGTTTTTTTAATTGTGTGTTAGAAATGCCACTTTTAGAAAGTAGGCATTTTCTTGTTTAACCATTCTATGTGCCTCTGCCTGTTAGTGTATTGACGGTCTGGTTTTGGAATGACAGGGGCTGGGGATGTGCATTCACTGTAGACAGCTACTGGGGGGTTTGAAGTGTGCCTGTCCCTTCCTGGATGTCTCAGAGCTGAGCTGAATGTGGCTTGGCTGCATTAAGAGTAGTGGGAGGAGATTTTCTTGCACCTAAATAGGGCTGATATCCCGTGCACAATGCTGTCTCCACCCCCTGTGGTCATACTCGACCAACAAGGACAGAACTGGTTTGGACTGGGCTCAGAGTTCATTGCACAAAGAGAACAAATACATTTTGGGGTAGAAGTATTAGACCTACAACCCCCAGAACTTTAGATCACTTCTGGACTCAAGAGGAACCTTTGCTTAGGAGAAAAGCCCTAGAGCTGTGAGGAGAACTGCCCCTTTGCTGTGTGGGTTTGGCCTGCAGTTGCTGTTTCTGCCAAGGAGAGGACAAAGACTGGAACTTTGGTTTGAACTTGTTTGAAGAAGATCTCCCTAGGGCCTGTGTGTGCTGCTCTACTGTTCTGAAGTCTCAGAGACACAAAGACATCACCCCCAGGTCCCCTGCACTTTGCTGCTGAGAGTGCTGACCGACAAGGAGGTGGCTGTTCCAGTTCTGGGCCTCTGGAGGTTGTACCTGCTATTGGGAGCAGGAAGAAACCGAAAGAACTGAAGAAATAGACACAGCACTCTTCTTGCAGCTGTTTTTCTGATGCAGCAGCGCTTTGTGTGAAGAATCTCAACACATCACCGATGCAAAAACAGATGCCTCGAGGGATCGCTGCTGAAGAAACGGATGCAGCTCTGCTAGAGGCCGAACCAATCACCAACGCGTCCTGGATTTCCAAGCATTGTATCTGTGTGGCAAGTATTCGCGAAGCATAACCCGCGGACGAGAACCATCTTGGAGTCGGCGCACCACTTCCCCCCACAGACCAGATTTGACACATCACTTCTACTGCGCGCTGCAGAACTGTCACATCACCTACACATGGTCTCAGGAACTGACGCATCTTTGTTTCTCGATGCTTCCCATCTCTGCAGCTGTTTGGCCTTGTGAATTTTGACGCTTCTACAGGTACTTTGTGAGAAATCATGCATCCATAATTTTCTGTTGACCCAGTTGCAGGCAACCTTTTGAAAGTCATATTCTTATTACATGTATGTTGGATTTTTGTCATTTTGGTCTTGTTGAGTTTAGATAAAGACGCTTTATTTTTCATAAACTGGTGTCCATTTGTGGTTTTATCACTGTATTACTGGGTGTTTTAAGTACAAATACTTTACAAATGACTTTTGGGATAAGTCTACTCGTATGAAGGGTGAGAGGAGCACTCGTTTTTTTCTTTATGTTAAACAATAACTTTTTAAGCTTTGAATTCTTTATCTATTTCTTTTTACAAGCGTGCTGCCGAGGTGGCACGTTTGTCCTAACCGTGCCTGAACTTAAAGACCTTATCTTAAGTGTGAGGAACACTTAACCTCTGCGCACTGTTGCTGTTGCGGTTCACTAGTGAGAACACCGCTGATTTTTTAAAAACGCTTTACACACTTATTGATTTAGCTCAAAAGAGCTTCAAAGGATTTTTATCAAACAAATTTGTAACTAAAACATTCAACTAATAATCAATCTTCACATTATACAATTCTAATGTGGAAAGCTGTTTTGATACAATCAATACATCAATGAACAGTTATACAAAAACAAATAAATCTTTCTCCAGACGACTGGTCTTTTATGCCCAATGCATTTCAAGCTCTAAGAGCTCTTCTTCAGGGGCCTGTGAACTGAATGTAATAACCAATTAGTAGAACTAATATATGTAGAACATCAAAATCTCATTTGGTACAGGGCTAACATTATTATGAAATTATTAACAGGCAACAATTGAATTAGTTCTACCCAAATGCCAACACCAATGTGTATGTGAGAAAACAACAGAAAACAAAACTCACTGATAACGCCGTCAAACAAGTCCATCCAATCTAAAACATGGATCATGGAAAAAATCGGGTAAATAATCACACTAGTTACCGACCAAGGTATGCCTCCGCTTTTCTATTCAACACAATAGGAAAACCAACCTTACCTTAGAAAAAACTTCCTGTGCTTAAACTCTGTACTTTGGAACACTCGCAGCTCACTCTTTTCCTGTGAATAAATAAACCAAGACCTCGTTGAAGTCTATGACCATAGTACACTCTACTGCTGTTTCCATTTCTCTAAATCCAAAGCTCTCACCTTTCAAAAAAGATAACTGCTCAGTACAGTCACTAACTCTTCTGTTTCCGCACACTATCTTCAACGAGGTCTTGGTTTATTTATTCACAGGAAGAGAGTGAGCTGCGAGTGTTCCAAAGTACAGAGTTTAAGCACAGGAAGTTTTTTCCAAGGTAAGGTTGGTTTTCCTATTGCGTTGAAGAGAAAAGCGGATGTAAGCAAAAACAATTCCCAACAGGTATTATTCGAAGACAGTTTTAGTAGTGTATGCAATATGCATTACTGGAAAGGAAAGAACCAAGGAGTCAATTGATTTTCAACAGAAGTGGTATTATTTACCAAGAAGCAAAAGGGAAATCTCACATGACAATACAGTTAAGACAGCACTGTACAGAGTGGATCATGTGACAACCCAGTGACACTTGGTGCAAGGTGCTATGTACAATTGGTGATGGTGAATGTGCAAGTGCTAAAACAGCAGCGTGGACGACGCATGAAACAAAATATTTACATCAAATGATGGCTTCTCAAAACAAGTTGTAATTACTTAAAATACAATTATTTAAATAGAAGCACAAAACGTGATATGCGTCGTATCATTCAAGCTGTACAGTCGACGGCGTTTCGATCCCCTTTAACTCGGGATCGTCATCAGGACAGGGTTGTCGATGGGAACAGTGAATAACACCCAGGTTATTGAGTATGGGTATATGAAGTCCCGGTGGTCGCTCATAAGTCGAGGACTGATCGGAGAGTTATGTTCGATCAGCGGCGGGACTTGCTTTGCCTGACTAAAGCAGGGCGGCAGACGGCAATCAAGGCTCATCTGGCGGTAGACTTCCAAGCAGTGAATGCTACAGCATACACTACTAAAACTGTCTTCGAATAATACCTGTTGGGAATTGTTTTTGCTTACACGATATCTCCCATCCCAACGAGGTCTATGGGTTTTCTCCTGTTGTTCTTACACAGAATAGAAAAGCTGAGGCATACCTTGGTCGGTAACTAGTGTGATTATTTACCCGATTTTTTCCATGATCCATGTTTTAGATTGGATGGACTTGTTTGATGGCGTTATCAGTGAGTTTTGTTTTCTGTTGTTTTCTCACATACACATTGGTGTTGGCATTTGGGTAGAACTAATTTAATTGTTGCCTGTTAATAATTTCATAATAATGTTAGCCCTGTACCAAATGAGATTTTGATGTTCTACATATATTAGTTCTACTAATTGGTTATTACATTCAGTTCACATGCCCCTGAAGAAGAGCTCTTAGAGCTTGAAATGCATTGGGCATAAAAGACAAGTCGTCTGGAGAAAGATTTATTTGTTTTTGTATAACTGTTCATTGATCTGTTCATTGATGTATTGATTGTATCAAAACAGCTTTCCACATTAGAATTGTATAATGTGAAGATTGATTATTAGTTGAATGTTTTTGTTACAAATTTGTTTGATAAAAATCCTTTGAAGCTCTTTTGAGCTAAATCAATAAGTGTGTAAAGTGTTTTTAAAAAATCAGCGGTGTTCTCACTAGTGAACCGCAACAGTGCGCAGAGGTTAAGTGTTCCTCACACTTAAGATAAGGTCTATAAGTCTACTCGTGCCAAGCTACCCAAGGGGTGAGCAGGGCGTTTCTAAAGTTTGTATCCACCTTACCTGCATTAGAAGCAAGGACCCCTATTTGGACAAAGGTACCTACCTCTGCCATTTAGAGACCCCCATTTCTAAAAATAACATTTGAGAGAAGGAGTGCTGTACAGTGTGTATGTGTGTGTGTGTGTGTGTTTGGGTGCAATAAAAGCATGTGCTGAGTGTATGTGTGCTTTCGAAAAGTACAATACATGAAGGGTCACGTGATGTGAATTGCAGGCATGTGGAATATGTGTTCTAGCAGTGTGAGTGTTTGCATGTAGGTCACCATGGGACAATACAGAATGGATACAGTACTGAGTAGTGCATGCAGATTGCTTATATGTGCTAAATGTATGTGTGCCTGGATTGGCCCAATACATGGCGTGAACAGTATTGCACATTGTGTGTGCTGTGTACATACATTGAACACAAGCGTGCCTGTAAAATACACTAAATGAAGGACACTGGGTTCCATTTTGGGAAGTCCAGGCCCGCCTGGTGAAGAAATGAGAAGTAGACAAAACCCACCAGGCAGGTTTGTGTATTGCTGCATTCCTAAGAGTGGCGTGGCGCAGTTTGGAGAAGGGAGAGTGAGAGAGAGAGGGCGGGAGAGGGGGGTGACTTTGGGGGTGGGGGGGGAAGAGGGACTGCCCTGCACACATCAAAGGGTGCTCTTTGATTTAACTGAGATCACAAGGAACGGACCTGGGCAAATCGCAGGACGGAAATAGACTTGATAAGGGACTCAGAAAAAGTAGGGCTGGGAATCAGATATTAATCTTTTGATGTACATAACATCCAGGTGTGAATTCTAGTCACTTCCATGGCCTGTGCTGTGTGACTATAGGCTTCAGAGTCCTCCCTGCTGAGACAGACTGCCTTTCAAGAAGAAGAGCGAAGAAAAGTGTGCACTACAAAGGAAGCAGAACTCCAATGTAAAACTTCAAAGACTCAAAGCCTTCCACCTGTGAGCAGAACTGGGGACAAAAACCTGCTACTCTCCCTGTTGAGTGAGGGGACATCACCCAGGAACAACAAGACTACCTGTTCTGGAGCACTAGCACCTGCTTGCTTGCCAGGACCTGTGTGTCTGTGAGGAGGAGGAGAGCGTGGGAAGGAACACAATCCAGAGGGGAGTTATGTCAAGAGGCTTCCCAGTGTGAGGTGATGACTGCTGCACAGGTTGTTGCCCATGTGCATAATCAGGTTGGTAAACTCTGTATGTCAAGAAAGGGCCATTGTGAAGACGGCAGCAAGAGAAGTACGGAGCGGTGAGCGTGAAGCCCATAACACACCATTGTGGCGATCAGGGGCCACTCTGGAAGAGAACACTGCCAACAAGTACTGAACAAGTTGCTGTGACTAGCAGGGATTCCGTATGCCAGCAGGGGCCGCCGTGGTGTGGACTGCCATGCAAGAAGGGCTGGCGCATTGTGTGCAAGTATTGCGGCAATCACGTATGCCAGGAGGGGCTGCTGGTACTAATTAACTTTAGGAGTTCGGGCCACTGCCTATGAACTGAAGTGCGAGCCGTGGGTCGAAATCAAGCAGAGAAAATCTTCCTGTCCCTATGACCTGCCCAATAGACAGAAGAATGCTGTGAGTGCATCGACCTCATTGAGATCAGATGTGCCAGGGTCAACCTTCCTCCCGGTGGGGAGAGCTGAACTTACCTCGGAGGAGGAAGCACCAAAGCACCTCTGTTCACTGCTGATCCGGCCAAGCGAACTCTGATAGTCCCAGCACCCGCCAGGTTCTCCCACGTACAGTCCAGCTTGACCGAGCAGGACTGTAGCATCATGGGAGCCCGTAGTTGGGGCACACGCGGAGAAGATCCACAGTACAAGAATCAAGTGGGACAGGGATTTACTATTGAAACACTGGAGCCCAGACTCGAGGAGATTGTTTTTTTGCTTGGGACAGGGTATGACTTGTTTCAATGTGTAGTTAGAAATAAAATACTTCATTTTAATATGAAGATAATTATTTAACTGGATATTAATTTATTGGCATTGCTAGGCACTCCGAGGTATAAGTTGGGTTCACTATACTGTATCTACGCCCCTTACCTTCACTACCTCTGACAGTCAATTGCAGAAGGGATTATTGTCCCAGTTGCTCAGAATCAATAGTAAATTGGGCCCATGGAGATCAGGAGTAAAAGGCCTCAACCACCACTGATGGGCCAAGTAACCAGAGTGTATCGCAGAGGTCTTCAAACTTTTTGATGCAGAGACCCCCTTGTAAAACCTTTTTAGGCGTAAGGACCCCCTTCCGACAAAAGTTTCTAGAAACTGGTACTCCTCAGCATCAACTTTTGACAACCATAAATGCGCCTGTTAGACCTCATCACATCCCTCCATCATTCATCCACCCACACTTTCACACATCCATCCATCCACCCTTTCATCCTTCCATCCATACATCCATCCTTCATCCATCCACCCTTCCATCCATACATCCATCCTTTACTCATCCATCCTTTACTCATCCATCCTTCCTTCCATCCACCCATCATTCATCCACCCACCTTTTCACACATCCATCATCATTCATCCATGCTACCTTTTATCCATTCATACATCCATGCACCCTTTCATCTTCCCATCCATACATCCATCCTTCATCCATCCACTCTTTCATCCTCCCAACCATCATTCATCCACCCTTTCATCCATCCATCTACCCATCATTCATCCCCCCACCTTTTCACACATCCATCAATACATCCTTCTTCCGTCCACCCTTTCATCCTTCCATCCATACATCTATCCTTCACCAATCTATCCTTCATCCATCCACCCTTTCATCCTTCCATCCATACATCCATCATTCATCCATCCACCCTTTCATCCATCCATTCACCTATCATTAATCCACCCATCTTTTTACACATCCATCCATCCATCATTCATCCATCCATCCACCCTTTCATCCATCCGTCCTTCATCCGTCCACCCTTTCATTCTTCCATCCATACATCTATCCTTCACCAATCTATCCTTCATCCATCCACCCTTTCATCCTTCCATACATCCATCATTCATCCATCCACCCTTTCATCCATCTATTTACCCTTCATTCATCCACCCATCTTTTTACACATCCATCCATCCATCATTCATCCATCCACCCTTTCATCCATCCATCCATCCTTCATCCGTCCACCCTTTCATTCTTCCATCCATACATCTATCCTTCACCAATCTATCCTTCATCCATCCACCCTTTCATCCTTCCATCTATAAATCCATCATTCATGCATCCACCCTTCCATTCATCCTTCCACTCATCATTCATCCACCCACCTTTTCACACATCCATCCATCCTTCAGCCTTACATCCATCCATCCACCCAGCATTCATCCACCCGCATTTTCACACATTCATCCATCCTTCAGCCTTTCATCCATCCATCCTTCAGCCTTACATCCATCCACATCCATCCATCCTTCAGCCTTACATCCATCCACCCACCCATCATTCATCCACCCACCTTTTCTGTGCCTCTCTCATGAGGGGGGGGGGGGGATCAGTATCTCTCTGCATCGTCGGCCTTCTTCTTTCCCGCTCACAGGAGGGCATCTCTGTGCCTCCCTGCTGGGGGCGGGCGACGTGTCATGGGACCCACAGCTCCAGGTGCGCAACATCCATTGAACTCAAAGGGCTAAACTACAGCCACTCCCCCGGCCCCCCCCCCCCCCAGCCCCCCCCCCCCCCCCCCCCCCCCCCGCCCCCCCCCCCCCCCCCCCCGCCCCCCCCCCCCCCCCCCCCCCCAGCTCGTGTATGTGAGCCAGGCTGAAACAGCTTCAGGGACACACACACACAGTCACACCCAAGTACTTGAAAGGTCTTTAAAAGACCTTTTACTTGGTAATGAGGCGTTGATGTTTTTCACACCTCGGTGTGAATTAGGCCTCCGCCGTGAGCAACAATCAGCCCAATGCCAGGAACTGCACTCTGCAGAATCTGCGACCCCCTTCCCAGGACTCCACGACCCCCCTGGGGGTCGGGCCCCACAGATTGAAGACCGCTGGTGTATCGTGTCCCTCTGAAAGGGGTTTCCACACTCCATCGATTGGTTAGGTCTACAGATAGATTAAAGTAATTCCTGCCTTTTCCAGGGCAAATATGAATGCAATGGAATCCCTCACCACAACTCTTGGGTGGCAAGATTCAACCTTTAACTATCTGGGAGTTCAGATTTATTACACAGACCGAGGTCATAATTGGAAACTTCGCTAAGGCACTGACCACAGGTCCAGAATCTGTAGAGCATAGGAGGAAACGCCCTTTTTCGGTGCTGCGCAAAGTAGCACTTTTAAAAATGGTGGTGCTGCTGTGATCCTTACATTATGTTTTGCAAATATACCTCTGATGCTACCCCACCACTTATTTAATACACTTAACTTGACACGGTCAGACATGTTCTGAAGTGGTTGAACCAGAGTTGCAAAATCATCTTCTACAAATAAAGGAGGGAGCATTGGGGTTCCTGATAAGTCTTATTTACCAACACAATAGTGGCTTTCAAAGTGGTTGACTGATACCACTACTTAATGAACAGTAAACACCTCACTCCTAGACTCACACTTTAAATACAGTTACAAAACATACTGATTACAGTAGATTAGTACACATCTTAATATTTTTGTGAACGCTACCTTAAACAGTTAAAACCACATACAAACCAGGGTTGTCAATGGTGTTATCTCCAATTCAGTGAAGTGACAACAACCATACACACTAGGCAGGTTTGAAAGTGGTTGACCCACTTAAGGGTAATAAACTTCACACTGTGAGCTTTAGGATATTATACCCAATGTCTGTTGTTCAACATTTAGCCTACAGACGTAGGGCCCCGATGCAGTGAAACACCAAGCATACGAGTGAGACGAACTGGCAATCTCACCGCGTTACATAGAACAGAAACATAAAATCATTGGAGTCACTCATGGACAAATGGACCAGAAGCCTATGTAGGAACCTGACAGATGCAGAATGTGCATTGGCTCTTGAATTCCAAACAGTCTCTCACGAGGACTCAAACTGATGCAAAATAGCAAAATTCATCAAGTATATTCAACTGTAAATCACCTATACAAAATATATCTAGAAGCCTTGTATTCCTGCCTTAAACTTCTCCATACGCTTCGGACGTAACCTATTAAATATTACTGGTCATCACTCTCACATCACTGGTCAGAACAGAGATGGAACAAATATTTGTAGACCCAAAACTTGCCCGCTTGGCCTAATGCCCCTGCATAAGAAAATAAAGATGCAGAGCAGATTTGTTGGTTTGGCTTGTTTGGCGGCAAAAGATTAGAGAACCATGGCATGTAATTCTTCACTTCCCCTTCAGATCTCCATTTGCAAAGGGGAACTCCTGAAATGGGCTGAGGCCAAGAACATGGTCATCCCCAACCACCAAAAAAGTAGGGCACGAGGTTCATTCACCTCTATTTATTAATATTATTTATAACGTTTTGAATAGTGCGAATATGCCCCGTGAGGGTATCATAGTGCTTTACGGGGCAGAGGGGGGGTGGATACATCAGTAAAAGACAGTAATAAAGTGCATTTACGACATAAATACAAACATAGAGGAATATCAAACCTAGGAGTACGACCTCCTTAGGAGATCAGAAGGAGGTAGTCGTTATCAACAGAATAAGAGTTCAACAGGTAAGGTTGATCGATAGCTATATGGTACAGTGAATACTTTTAGGCTACCCACTTATTTATCAAGAATGATTTCACTTCTAATTTGAAGGAGGTGCTAGAGGGAACCTCTGTTTGGGACATGATTCTTAAAACTTTTCTCTGTTTAAGTAGTAACCGTTCTTTTTTTTTTTTTTTTTTTTTTTAATAAACAAGAGCTAAGCTAAAAGGGGTTTAACTGTATCAATCCGGTCCAATACTGCACTCCGTCACCCTCGCGCACTGACATGCAACCTTGCATGACATTTGACCACAAGGCAACAGCTGGAGTGCATTAATTATCTCCAGTTATAAACACAATTATCGTTCGAACTTTAATCCCTGAACGCTTATACCCGACCTATGAATCTGACCGTATGTCAGACATACATATAACAGCAAGACCAGTGCTGGGATGCGTTTGTTGGTATAGGTTCATTTTTAGGCGACGTACACGACCTCCTCTTTATAATGGGACGCTGGACTTGCTAATAGTTAAATAAGGAAAGGTGCCGATTATTTTCTGTTATGAAAAATTCAAATAAATAGATAAAGCGTGTTTATTAGTACCTTGACCAGTAATTTGGTTTAAACTATCAAAAGCAAATTTTAATACTAACAAAGGCAATCTTAAACTCCCAACCTCATTATTTCGAATATATTTCTAGAAGTAAACCACTGGCACATCAAAAAGCAAGAGAATGTGGAGTAAATCTGGTGGTGACATCGATTGCTTCCCTCCATTTCTGTGGCACCATAAATGGGGTGTAGACACTTGTAAATTGGTACAGCAGGAACTGGAAACTCTTGATGCTGGCAGGAAGGCACAGCGATAATTCATCAAATAAAAACAGAAAAATATCACTAAAGTTGCCGGGCTGTCGACCAGGCGGGCTGCAACGGTTTTCAAACGAGCAATGTCCTTCTTGGTTGATCCCAAATCTGGGAGGATAGTGTAGTATCTACTCAGACTGCCAACCTTGGCTGCTCTCACACTTCCTTCCGTTCTCACGAGTCGTAGTCGTACAGCCGGATGCAGTATACACGCTTCTGAAAAGGTGCATGGCTACTTCGCATATCACCAACTTCCATTCTTGCAAGTTTGGTATAGTTTTACTAATTAGACAGCATTTCTGTCTTGTGCACGTTGCTGTGTGGATTAGTAGGCCTTTCTTATTATCGCCTTTTAGTGTACGCGAAGATAGGACCCCACGGGCCGATGGCTAGGTTGGTACTGTGTAGCTTTCTACACGTTTTAGTCCACCTGACCCTAAACTAGACAATTTATGGCGCAGATGATCCATGAAGGTACCACTTCTTTCACCTGTCGATTGCCCCTTTCTTCCTCCATTTCCATGTTTAATTCGCAGATCTACTCCTCCATCACACTGCTAGGTGCTGAGCAGCCCATCCCTCCACCCCAAACACGATGAGAATACCTCTGATCACACATGAACACCACAAACATGCTTTTCACATAGGTTCACATTAAATACAACACTTCTAACCACACACTTCAAAGCCCCATATTAGGGTATTAAGCGATAAAGGAATGTTACAATTGCCAATACTAATAATTTTTGGCTTTTGGATCAAATTTTTATTTTTTTTAACCAAGCTTCAGTAACACAACAGCAGGGTAAACGCTTCTGTAATACAAAGAACAGGTAGCAGCAGCAGTTAAAGCTTCTTTGACAAGGACAGAACATGTGGTGGCAGTAGTACTGCAGTTCACATAGAAATCAGAAATTGCTGCTGAGGGCTGATAAAGTTCATACCCCTCATTCAGTGTTGCTGGAACAGTTTGAGTGGGGGTGCTGTCATCGTTGTTACATCACTGAAGTTATAGGAGATTGTGAAAACTGCAAGTATCACACAAAGAATATGTGTAGCAAATGAGCCCCCGTCATTCACCAGGAAAGTGGTAGAGGTTTTGGAGCACAGTATTACTAAAGCATGGTGTAGCAGCAAACTCATTACCCAACAGCACATTTTCCATTGAAATGGTCAGCAAATTTGCAGAGACATGCAGTCTTACTGATAAAACTACATAGGACACCAACAATAGATAATGTGTGGGTTTCAGCTATTATTTATCATTTCAGCATCACCGAGTAAAGTGTCTTGGTTGGTTTTATTCATATTAAAACCTTTGTTTCCATTACACTTCAGAAGTACAAAAAATGTGCTTCATTTAGGCTTTCCAAGGGGAGATATATTTTGAAACACTTGTACTGTTTATTTACATGTATTTAAATGTTGTTGCATAATAAATAGACCTCCTACAGCCTTTCCTTTCGCGCCCCAAGTACGCCAGGAAAGATTGGGGAATAGTTCGTAATTCAATTGATAAATTCCTACAAATCTGCAGGCAGCGAAAGAAATGTATACACAATCTCTATGCGAAAGAATGAACAGTATTTTGTCAGAAGATGGAGCTGGATATTTGACGCTGGTCTTTGAACGAACAACAATTTAAAGGCATCTTTATTGCGCATTCAGATTCGGAACTACAGCACGGTTATTTTGGGGGGTGCACCCCGAACCGCGGCTTCCAGCGTCTATCCATATTTCCCCGAAGAGCTTTGCTTTCATCTCTCTCTATATACTAATATCCAATCCCTCCCGCCCACCACCACCCACAGTACCCTAGTATAACATACGCAGCATTCCCGCCCACACAGTCTGCATTAAGACATCGTGTTAATGTTTTTTTAGCCCATCGTAGCAAGTGTGGATCACCTGTCCTGCAGGTAATCTACTGATCTTGGCAGACTCTTAACCGTCTGAGCTACCTCTTAGAAATGACATATGAAACCTGCAGCCTGTACAGTTGTTTGTCCCTTGCGTTCGACTCACTGAACATACAGCAGTTTTCCATTATACTCAGTGTCAGAACATCAGCGTAGGTTAGAGGGCGAGTCCTGGCAATAGGACAGTACTGCGATTTCAGTGCCTGGAGCAAATAAGAACAGAGATGAGCTTTGCAAACGCATAAACACCAGGATAACAATGCTAGGTGTTAGACAAAACGAGGTGCACTGTGAGGGCTCTGCTGATCAAATGAGTTGCATTAATTTGTGACAGTCCTATAAATAATCCCAACCGGAGGTATCAGTGAGGGGTGCACTGTTAGAACCAAACCTGTGCGTCAGAACAGGGATATGAGTGGGCGATGCACGTAAATACAGAGATGCATCAGGACAGCCCTGTGAATGTTTCCAGCTTTGAAGTTAGGAAATCACGGCAATTGCACCAGTCTACATCAAATCCCATATCTACAGCTCCGGTTTCATTCAGGGAAGGGACAATAATATTCAATATACATACTGGATCAGAGCTTTCTGGGGGTCATAGTTTGGGTATCATAAATTAACTGAAATTTGCAGTAAGCGTCTCTGATCTAAAGATCTATTGGATCCATCCGTCTCTCTCCTCCTGCTTTACTTCGCCAGGGCAAAGATCCTAGCAATTTAAAGAAATATAATGTATGTAATAATTTTTCATATAAATCAACTTACAGTACAACAGCCCCCAGTAGACAAATCCAGAGTGTAGAAAATTGCATTTATTTGACTACTACCCAGGGTGTACATTCATCTTGGGTAAACCAATACAGTTACTGTCTTAATATACACAATAATAACAGGATTACATATCATAGTTCATCTTCATAGTGCACAGGTACATGGATTGATGTTAGCATATAACCGTGGTTTATCCAACCAAGCATACAAGAGTAGGCATTCAAATGTATGGCATCTGTAACAAACATTACAAATTATGCCCCAGTGTTCTGGTCTGCTTCAGCATTGGTTTCCCCTCCCAGCTGTTGAGGAAGGAAAGCTCTAAAGTGGCTCGTGATATCTTTGGCCCTTGACTGTGGTGGCATTATTTTTCAGCATGCTTCCAACTGTTTGTTGCATTAAGTTCCACCCTGTAGCCAGTCTTTAATTCTGGGAGGAGGCCTTGCCCCCAGGGTTCGACAATTCTTCTCTTTGCCATTTGGAAGGGCAGTAAACTTTCTGGATGCCACCAGAATGCATTTTACCCATTATAGCAGCGCTATTAACGAAATACCAGAAATATCAAATCCAATTATGGAAGATACTTTCCACAAGGTCTCCTGCCAAGTCTGCTACAGAGCTTCGGATCTCCATTTTGAATCTTCTCTGAGGTTCAGGATATTAAGGACTCAGGGGTATAGTATATTCTGCGTAAGATTGTCACATGTATTAATCTGAGCTTATATTTGAATAAAGTGCCAACCTGCGTACAGGAGAATGTCCACTCTTATTCAGTTAGGGGTGGGTCAATTTCAGCAGCCTACTTCGATTTTTCAGCAGAAGTGCAAAGCGGGGCCTCTTTCTGCATAGTGGTGTGTAGCCTAGACACCAGTCTCCTACGGACAGGAGAGTCGACAACATCCCTAATGCAGTGAATGCTTGAGACGGGTTAGGAAATAGCAATGGTTTCAAGATTTCAGTCTACGCCTACGGGAAGCTAGTAAGGTCACAAATAGGGTATCTACTTCATAGAGTCTAAGCTAGGATCTCCGGTAGTCCGCTTTAGTGTCACTGTCCGCTTTAGTGTCACTGTCCCCATAGCTCGACAGTCTTCTGCCTTAACGGATATGTGTCACTTAATGGAATCGACTGGGACACAATACACATTGTACTTACAACTAAAACACACTGTTCCTCCACTGCCCTGGCCCTCTGTTTGCCAGGTCTCTCTCTGTTTACGTGAAGCCCTCGAAATGGCATAGCCTATTACTATGGTTTAATAGGCTTCCCACAACGTCACAGCAGAGTGCGCAGAGCCAACATTTTCTAGTACACAGCAATCCACGGCATCTGCCAGTCTACAGTATTCTTGTTTTGCAGGTCCCATATCAGCCCTCTGTCTTTCTAATCTTGTGTTCCTCAAATGCAGTAATTTAAAAGAAGGGAGTCAGACACACTCCTCTAGCTAAACAGAATATTCCTAAATATGTGTAAAGTATCATGAGGCATCAGGAAATAGCTAAGCCTTGATTTCCTCTAATTATAAACCAAATCCACTGCTATTGGCAAAGCGCTCTAGTTTGGCTGTTCCATCAGCATCTCAGGAGGAAGTCACAAGACTTCATTTTTCCAGCATTAGCTTCCAATAAACTGTCATTTGCCGCCAAAGTACAGTATCTGCTACAGAAGCGCTGTATCAGGCGTGTGACGAATAAAAATATGCACCATCACTCAATTAATTTTGCCCCCAAATCAATGACATTTTTGGAAAGGAGTCCATCCTTCAAAGGTCACATTATCTATGGGGACTAACAATTAGCAGATTGAGATGCCTAACACCGTGACACACTGAAGTATATATAAAAATAAAGTGATGGATTAAATGCGTGAATTAATGTCAGCCACTTGCAATCCCTTATTTTCGATCCAATCACATACAAATGAATCTTGACCCTGCACCAGTGGGAACAGTCTAGTCCTCGCTGAACTGGAACGCAAGGAACCAAGGACTAGTTTTGCCCTAGTTAAGGTTCATCAGCCAGGTATAATTTGAATGGTCCCTGCAACCAGTGAACAAGGGACCCACAAATGGGTATATCTGTTGCACTTAAAGCGACATACTAAAGTATATTAAAGAAGAAGAAGAAAAAAAAGAATCCATTCATCACTTTTTTGGATACTTTAGTGTGTCGCCCTAAGTGGAACGGGTGTGCCCATACGAGGGTCATATGCGCACTGTCACTGGAACCAAGCTATCCCTGGCTGACAAACCCCAACTAGTGGGAAATTGGTCTCAGGTTACCTGTGTTCCAGTTCAGCCAGGACCTGGCATAGCTTGGCCGTTTGTGCTGGACTGTTCCAACTGGAGCACGTTAAAGACTGATGATGTGCATTTCCAGTTCGTGCTGCAGTTACAAGAGTCTTTTTTCACTTAACACTGGCTATCAAACACAGACAATTAGTGGAAGGGTGAAGCCAACCAATCACAGACATCCCAGGATCCGAACAAATAATAAGCTCCTGAGCCACATTCACAGAACAAAGTAAAAAAGTCCAATGAATAATCTTCTTAATCCTTTTTTCGTGATTTATTCAAGTTCATGTATAGGTTCAGTGTACCTATAAACAACAGAGGTACCATAGGGTCTCAGCAAATGTGCCCAGAAGTAGAGAAAACCAACCAGACGCCCAAAGGCTCTCACAAGTCGCGTCACAGAAAGCTCTCAAGGGATGAGGAAAAATACCCATCAGTCACCATTCGGATTCGCCCTTCATCATTTGGGATTTTATCCGTACCACCCGTCAGAGATGAACTGTGCCACACTCAGAGGTCAACCCGGTGGTAGGGGGTATCCTCAGTAGGTGTAGGCAGCGACAGTGTGGTGTGCCACTCGATGTTAGTGAGTGGCCATAGGAGTGGGACTGGGGTGTGCAGTGCAGAAAAAGTGTGGGAGAAAAGAAACCTCCCCAGACGGCCAGGACGCCGGCCCGGAGTACCGACGGTTAGAGCGGTGCTTCATCTTCCCCTGAGCTGCTGCCAGGTGGGGTGAGGCCAGTCTACCTTACAGATCTAGTGATCCACACAGACTGTAAGGGCACCCGGAGCATTCAGGTGACCTTGCGCACTTGTTCATGTCTTCTTGGTGTCACCTTTCACTTAATTTACTTTTCACTTGGTGCAGTAGCATTTGTTGTACTTTGGTCCTGATGAATGCAAGGACGCAATAGTCCATAGATTGCTGAAACTTGTCGACCACCTTTACCTCAGGCGGTCTACATAAACAGACAGCCTTAGATCGCACTATTTTTAACATTGGTATGTCAAGCACACGTGGAATAAATTTTGTCTAGTGCTTTTTCAAAACCAATTTTAAACACACTTTTTTCTTGGTTTCTTTTCTCCCACACTTTTTCTGCACTGCCCACCTACTGAGGATACCCCCTACCACCGGGTTGACCTCCGAGTGTGGCACAGTTCATCTCTGACGGGTGGTACGGATAAAATCCCAAATGATGAAGGGCAGATCCGAATGGTGACTGATGGGTATTTTTCCTCATCCCTTGAGAGCTTTCTGTGACGCGACTTGTGAGAGCCTTTGGGCGTCTGGTTGGTTTTCTATACTTCTGGGCACATTTGCTGAGACCCTCTGGTACCTCTGTTGTTTATAGGTTCTTATGGGGATCGTATCCAGAGCGTGGTCTTTAAACTTCCCCTAGGTCCTCCTCCACCGTATTGTTTTTGTAGGTTCAGTGTACTTCATTCCATCAGTCACAAGTAGCCACAAGTTGAGCCAACACGTGTTTCGTCTAGGTACATCACCTCAGACTTCGTCAGGGCAAAGACTCAAATATCCAAAGAAGGGGAATATGGCACAAAAATCCTATATTCAATCGGACGTCAAAAGTAGCTGGTATACCATAGATTCCTTTTTTTTTAATTCAAATCATTTTTATTAATAATAAGAAAAAGAACAGTTCAAAAAGTCTTCCAGTATAGAGATGAAAACAATTAGGACACTTAAATACAATACATTACATAAAAGAAATCACAAAGTGCTTGAAAACGACGTCTGTGGACGGAGCTATACAGTGGGTAGTACATAACATGAAAACCTGCAGATGAAATCAAAAATACATACAGTTGCACGACATTGCGAACTACCATCCTTGAGGTCTGGCATCTACTCTGCATCAACAGTGGTGAACAGCGGTAATTAGTACATCATGGTGGGTCAAAGTGGAAGGAGGACATATCGAGCGACTTCCAGAGTTTGTTAGAAGGGCGCCATGTAGCCGATTGAAGTGCAGAGTTATCAGCCCCCCTCAGAAATGAAAGCCATTCCTGCCAGATTTTGAAATTCACCTCTGTTGTGTTTTTCCATTTGCACAAGATCACTTTACATGCAAGCGTTAGCATCAAATCTAAAAGGTTGCGGTCATGCGTATCCACCAGATGTGGATCAAGAGCACCCAATATAACATATACAAACTCTTACAGGCGTCAGATTAAAAACATGGTGGACACAGTCGAAGATCTTCCCCCAGTAGGTCTGTATGGAGGGGCAGTGAAAGAGCATATGGGAGAGGTCGCCAGCCCCTGACTGGCAATTCCAACATGTGGGTGTATCCCTCAAGTTACATTTAAAGAGTCTAGCCGGAGTCCAGAACGCCCTATTCAAGAGCATATATTTTGTTTGAAAAAGGATGGGCGATACTTTATTGGAAAGAGCAGTTTTGTGTATCATATCCCAGTCGAATTCTACCCCAGTGGAGTTCGGTTCAGCCTCCCATTTGAACTCAGCCGGTCTATGGGTTTTCCTTGGTATTGGAAGTAGCAGTTTATACACTCTAGACACGAAATGACCTGCAGACAGAAGACGCGGAAGATGAGTCGCTAGCCAAGGGACGTGAGGGGTAAAGTTACGGGCTGATATAATGGCCTTCAACTTCAAGAATTCGTAGAAGTCCAAGGGGGTGAGGGCATGTGTTTCCTGCAAACTTGAGAACGGAAGTGGTTGCGTGCCATCGTAAAGGTCCAGCACCAAGTTAATACCTTTCTTGGACCACGAATCCCAATAAAGGGTTTTACCCTCGCATTTAAAGTACGGGTTCCTCCATAGGGACATACAAGTAGATTTTTTAATTACTAGTTTAGTTTTATGTGTCTGATCAAGTCTTAACAAGGCCCGTCTGGTATTTAACATAATATACTTAGAATGAGGCAGATGGGATAGGTCCATGGTAAGCAGAGACGGAAGAGGCGCGTGACCAATGATAGATTTTTCAATATTTATCCAGAGGGGGACATAAGATGGGGAGTCCGTCAACCATTGTGCACCTTGTTTGCAGAGGAACGCTGCTTGGTAGTTCCTGAACGAGGGAAGACCCAGGCCGCCTTTGTCTTTACCTAACTGCAGTTTTTTCAGAGATATCCTGGCTTTCTTGCCTCCCCCAGGAACCCACCAAACAGCTTATCTACTTTATTGATGAAGTCGTCCGAAAACGTCATGGGGAGCATGCTAGCCAGATAATTCACTAGCGGGGTGGACATCATTTTAAGGGTCTCTGCTCTGCCCCACCAAGAGAGGAACTTAGGTGACCACCCTTCCAACAAAGTGGAGATCTTTTTTAAGGTTATGTCCTCATTTATTTTCAAAGTGGTGATCAGGTCTTTATCGAAGTCTAGCCCCAGATATTTAAAACAGTGCGGCTGCCAGGTGAGGCCCAAGTCTCCCAGTATGTCTTTACTGCCTATGTTATTAAGGAGTTTGACCTCCGTTTTATCTTTGTTCAGTTTGTAGCCTGAGACACGGGAACATTCGGCAATATTTGCCATAAGTGCAGGTATGGCTTCATCAGCTTTTTCCGACATAATGAGAACGTCATCTGCATATGCGGAGAGTTTGATAGTGCAGTCATCAAATGGGATACCAGCAATCGCTTCGTCGTGTCTTATGTGGTACAGGAATGGCTCTATGGCCAGCAGGAATAAAGAAGGTGATAGGGGGCACCCGTCTTGTACCCTGTTGCAAATTTAGGGAGGAGGAAAAGGAGCCACCTGCCCTTACCTTCGCGGAAGGACAAAAATAGAGGGACATAACTAGCTTAGTGAATGTCTCACCCAGATTGAACTTGTTCAAGACTGCTTTTAGGAAGGACCAGTCGACTTTGTCAAAAGCCTTCTCGGCATCTAATGTTATTGCAGCAGTGGGCGTGTCTAGAAGTTTTGCCTTTTCCATAACGTGCGCTAGTATCCTGGTGTTATCACTAGACATTCTATTTTTCAGGAATCCTGCTTGTGAGGGGTGGATCAGCTGAGGAAGAACCTTCTGAAGGCGCATGGAGAGGATCACGGCCAAGATTTTGCAATCAAGGTTGATGAGGGAAATGGGTCTATAATTTTTCGGGAGAGAGGGGGGGTCTTTCCCATCTTTTGGAAGTACTGCAATTATAGCCTCAGACAGAGTGCCCTTAACTTTGCCTGACTCATTTATTTCTTGAAAAAGGCTCAGCAGAGGATCTACCAATAAAGATGGAAAGAATTTATAAAATTTAGCCGTTGGGCCTGGGGCCTTCCCAAGTTTTAGAGATTTAACTGCTTGTTCTATTTCTACGGTCGTGATTGGTGCATTGAGGCTTAGTTGGTCATCAGTGGAGAGTTTTGGTAATTCACATTTGTTCAGGTACTCCTGAATCTTATCTTCCTCCACTGATTTATTTTTGGCATATAGGGTTTCGTAAAAGTCCTTAAACACCTCCGCTATTTTGTCCGGTTCGGAGTGAACAACCCCAGAGAGGTCTTTGATAACATTAATAGTGTTTCTCTGTACCTTGAATTTCAAATAAGAGGCCAGGCTTTTACCTGCTTTATTGGATTCACAAATTTTGAACCTCCTTTTATCTAACCATACCCCAGCCCTTTCACTCACTATTCTGTTGTATTCATATTTTTTGTTGGCGAGTGTATTCAGAATCTTACAGTCCCTGACCTGCTGATGTTTACTCTCTAGTATTAATATTTCCTTTTCTAAATCCTCCAATTTACGGTTATGATCTTTATTCATCGCTGATCTAATTTTAATACATACCCCCATGATAGTGCTCTTCAAGGCCTCCCATCTTACTAGGTCGGTAGTGTCTCCCTTCTTATTGTGTTGTAGGTATGAGCTAATAGCAGACTGTATGGTGATTCGGTGTTGTTCTTTTTCTAGTATTTCGTCGTTCAAACGCCACGTCGTTTGATGAGACGAGGGCTTGACATTGGTTATGGATAAGGAAATGCATGAGTGGTCGGACATAACTAGGTTCTATGTTATAGTTCAAGTATATAGTATATAGGTTCAAGTTGGTTCCTTCTGATTGCTCAGCGCCAAGATGCTCCTTCCGGAGCGATAGCCGCGCTATAGAAAAATTAATAAACATCAAATGTACCCTCTATCCTGGACACCCCATTTTGGGTTATAAGAATATAGTCGATACGGGAGTAAGAGTCATGTGGTGATGAATAGAATGTGTAATCCCTGTCCGTGGGGTTCAGTAGTCTCCATGCATCTACAAAATTAAATCGCTTGCATAGGTTGATAAAAGATTTGTGCGATTTATTTCGGTCGAAAGGGGCAACGTGAATCTCTGTCTAAGGTAACGTCCATGGGGAAATTAAAATCCCCGGCCAAAATGTGTACGGCTGAGTCAGGTACGGTCTCGATTTGTTTACCAAGATCGTCCCAGAATTTAAGGTCATTAGTATTAGGAGCATAGATATTTGTGATGTAGAATTCAGTGTTGTCTCTGCTTAGTTTAGCAGTGATCCACCTGCCATTCTCATCCACCTCTGATGAGAGAATTTCAACCTTAGATTTTTTCGCTATTAACAACAAAACACCATCTTTTTCCCCGTAGCTTCAGCTCCCACTACCTCTGTGTAGAATTTATTCCTCAAATGATAGAATTGTTTGGCATCAATTTTGGTCTCCTGTAACAGGACAATATCCCCCCCGTTGTCTACGCGCATAGTCTACTATTTTTTGCCTCAGGTTGGTTGAGTCCTTTTTCATTCAGGGATAGAATTTTCAGTTTGTCTATAGCGGCCACCCCAAGTGGTGTGTTAATTACGTTTTGTACCATTAAACATGCTTAATTATCTTGGCGAGCATAGTGGTAGACCAAACTAGGTGACAGGCATAGCCAGCAATTTGTCTATACAACGTGCAACTGTTAAACAGTATCCGTACAAGCACAAAAACAAAAAGTACGAAATGGAAAAGAGAGAACCTAGTACAAATAATACACATACTCCCCCCCAGAACCCACATCCCCCTCCCTCCCCTCTCCAACAGTGTGTAGTAGGCATGGTGACTGGAGAGAAATAGCAACACATCCTCCCCGTGGAATACAACTGGATGGAAACTTTGGAACTGTTTCAGCAAAATAACAAACTATTGCGGAATTTAACCTTAGTTGTCTACAGAAGTTGAAAGCCTAGGCATTTGCGTGTCTAGGTAAGGTTGCCCCATATAGCGAGCAAAGTTGAACTTTGTGTCCCTGGGTTCCACAACAGTGGCCCAGAGTGTACACCTCATTATAATCAGATATCAGTATGATTTATAATAAGCGTTGATATGGACATCACCACAATATTCAACCTTAGAGTATGATACCACTGTGAAGGAGCTTTGTTTCGTAATGACTGACAATCGCACACACATTCGTCAGGAGCATAAACAAACAGTAATCAGCATAGTAGTAAAGCATGCCGATATGGAATGTTAGGATCATTGAGCCACATATGTATAGCAGAAAGAAAACAGTAAATGGGCCACGTATCAGGCACATAGTATCAATCTTCCAGAGGGAGGCAAGCAGGTGCTAGAAATTTTTAACCAAGACTCGGCAGTTACAAAATGCTCGTTGAACCCATGAACCTTGTTTCTGATCAAAGTAGCGGATGCTGTCTATACGTGTGAAGTCCCACACCTGGCATAGTATAACCAAATGGCATTAGGAGAAAGCAACACAATTAGCATAAAAGGAAAGGATACTCATTTGAGGCCGGAAGAGGAGGCTGCTGTAGTATCAGAATTGTGGGTGTCCATGACTAGATCCTCCGGGCCATCCAGCATCGTTTTGAGCTTTATAGGGTCCGTGAAGATGTGTGGGGAGCCTTGGACGACTACTCTATATTTTGCCGGGCCCACAAAACCATATTGATAGCCCATAGACTTTAACTGAGGGCGGAGTGCCAGGAATGCCTTCCGCACATCTACTGTTTCTTTGCTGTAGTCCTGTGAAATATATATTTTGGCATTCTTCCATAAGATATGGTTGTGCTTTCGGACAAAGTTAAGGATCTGTTCAACGTGCTGATAGCGTAACGGTTTGCAAACAATAGGCCTGGGGCCCTTTTGGTTTTTGGTGATACTTCCAGGTACTCTATGCGCCCTATCAAATTCCTGGGTCTGATTGAAGGTCATGCTGGTGGCCTGTGCGAACCATGATTCCAGGAACGGCACACAGGATCCCTGCGAATCCTCGGATCCCTCCGGAATACCAAAAATTCGAAGGTTCCCTCTTCGATTTCTGTCCTCTAACTCGGCCAGTTTTCTTGTTGTCTGATCAGATGCGATGGTCAGGCGTTTGAGCGCGCTACAGGTCTTAACTTCCTTATCTTCCTGCCTGCTGATCCTTGACTCCGTTTCGTCCAATCTTGCATTGGTCTCACGTATGTCTTGTCTAATCGCCACCACCTCTTCTTTAGTAGATTTAGCTAGATCCCCAACTTCGTTGAGCCTGCTTAGTATCATTTCCATTGCAGCAGCATTATCTTTTTTTCCTTTGACAGGAGAGTTTGGATTAGAGTGGTCAGATTTGAGCCTTTTCAGGTTCTTAGCTATCTCCTTGTTGTCCATAGTTACTGTTCTCCTGATCGCATCAACACCAGGAACCCGAGATGAGCCAAAATGAGTGCACTGAGACAATTATAAGATTGCAGATCACGGACAAGCATGTCCAGGTAACCTCCCTACTCCTGCAGCGTCACGTAAGGGCTGCGCAGATATGGAGAAACGGCTAATGGGTCACAGGTAGCGTGCGGATTGTGTAGGACATAGTGACGCAATCAGCAGTATGATTTGTGGAACCTAAGCTCGGCACGCTGTTGCATGCAGCCGCCTCATCGGTGCATACCTCCGAGATGAGGTGGGTCACTTTGCGCCTTGTTGTTGTTGTTCGTGTCTTGAACACTGTAGCTGCTAGGCGGAGGAGGCTTACTGTGGTGCGTCATACACGATCCAGTTCATACATATGACAGCATGAAACAAGCTGTAGGCTGCTGCGTGTAGTCGGGTGTTTCAGAGCCTTGCCAATACCGGCCAAGCGTGGTTCACCACTGCATTGCATGGGGGCATGGGATACTCATTTGGGCATTCGAGGATACTCAGCATGCTTAACAGCCTTCCGAATCGTTATTCGTGGAGTCCTGCAAACACCCGACTCGAAGATGCAAGTGCCGCCATCTGAAATGAAAACCAATTTTATTAAGCGCTAAAAGCTGCCCTGAGGCGTCCAGGCGCTAAGACTACAACCAATGCCTTCAGAAAAAAAGAGCAGGGAAGACCCTACTAATTAAAAAGGAGTTTTGAGTTGTTTGCGGAAGCTCAACAGGTTGGAGTCAGCTCCAAGATGGAGGGGTAGAGCGTTCCATAGTTTAGGGGCTTTATAAGCAAAGGATCGACCTCCAGCCCTCACTCTATAAATCCTCGGAACTTGGGCTAAGAAAGCATGTGAGGAGCGGAGGGCTTTGGTGGGTTGGTATGGTGATACCAAAGAGTGGCTGATTTCTGGGCCAGATTTCCAGTAAGCTTGATGTGCGATGCACATAGACTTAAACTTGACTCTCTCTCTAATGGGGAGCCAGTGCAACGCTCTTAAGCCAGATTTTATTGAGGTTCTACGGGGAATGCCAAGCAATGTGCGAGCTGCACAGTTTTGGGTGCGCTGCAGTTTTTGTAAAGTGTACTCCGGCGCCCCCAGGTACAGTGCATTGTTGAAATGAAGGCGAGATTGAATTAAGCCCTGTATAACTATCTGCCTGGCCTCAAAGGGAAGAAGCGGAAGGATTCTTTTAACCATCCTCAGGAGGCCAAAACAGGTCGCTGAGACTTTAGTTGCCTGCATGTCGAAGGTCAATGATTTGTCCATCCACACCCCAAGGCTTTTGATATTGTCTCTTGGGGTGGGGGCTGTGCCCATGCTCAGAGGCCATAACAGCTCTAAGGTGGAAGGAGTTGGGGGGCCTAGGAGCATAAACTCCGTTTTATCATCATTGAGCTTCAGACAGGACTTTGTCATCCAACTCTTGACCTGTTCCAGGCATGTTGTTAAGTTGGACTGTGGTAGGGGCTGCTCTTTTGCACAAGGGAGACCACTAGCTGGGTATCGTCCGCATAGGTAATGATGTTCATACCATGCGGACGCACAATCCCAGCCAGTGGTCTCATGTATGCGTTAAAGAGCGTAGGGCTCAGTGAAGAGCCCTGCCGCACCCCACATCCCAGTGGCTTGCTAGAAGAGACCGATGTACCTTCAAAGACCTGGAAGGTTCGATCACTTAAAAAAGACCTGAACCAAGCCAGGGCTTCTCCCGATATTCCCAAGTCGAGGAGACGGTTTAAGAGTATTTTATGATTTACCGTATCAAAGGTGGCGCTCAGATCAAGGAAGATCACTGCCACTGACCCTCCCTGATCGAGGATCCGCCTGGTCTCTTCTGTCACAGCCAACAGGGCAGTCTCCGTGCCGTCTTGGAGAAGGTTGCGCGTAAATGGGAGCCTCCGTGTAATATACAGTAGGTGCCGGTGTTAGCAGGAGGAGTCAAGTTCACACTTCCTTCAGACACTCCATCTAACGCCTCGGGTGTAGCCGCTGTGGGTAGTAAATAACGCTGTTACAAGTCTGCACGCGTTGCACGGGAGCAGATTTTCGGTCAAAGAGTGAAGAGGACCGCCATTTTGAGTAGGGTAGTGTTGATCAGGGCAGCGTCGTTTGTGGGCATCATGTGCGTGGGCCTACGCGTCCAATCCGTACCACTGCAGTACAACGATTAGGGAATACACAGTAAGTTTGTTGCGTGCATTACTTAAGCCTTTTGTTAGTCTTGTAAAAATACGCTTTTTTCCTTTTTGTACACGTTTATGCCTTTTGAACTGTGTGTTGTAAATTGTGGTTTTAATGAATTTCTTCCAAATTTGATTCAGATTAGAGAATATGAAATGCAGGAGAGCTGTAATATCTTTTTGACCCTTTGATGTGTGTCATTACATGGTTGGTCCATGTTGAATTCAGGACTGGTTTAGCCCATTGGGGCAGAATGGATCACGAGCCAAGTTTGGCTTGTTTATATTCTGGTTCATAACTATCTTGAATCAAACTAAGAATGTGGAATGTTTAAAGGTTTAAATTACGGGCAGATAATGCACACTTGGGCATTACTTTTTTCACTAAACTTTATTGACAACAAACATTAACAGAGCGCGGATTGTACATACTTGAATATAAGGGATGTCAACTCTCTGTAAAATTGGAAGGTTCTCATTATAGAGCCCTGCATATGTAGCAACGTCTAATGATATATTGATTTAGATGATACACACATTCTATGCAGTAGTGTAGTGATTAGAATCGATTTTTCCGATCATGCCATTTAATAACGGTGATTAATGAAATGCTAAACAAACAATGGGAATTATTTTGTTTATGTTCTTGAAACGCACAAACTGTCTCTTTAAAGAGAACGGTATCCACCCATACACCTAACCTGTGACCAAGGAGTGGCGAAACTCCGAAACGTTCTTTAAAAAAATTTTTAAAGTGCCTTGTGTGAAGAATAAACACGCTGAAACTTGATTTTGAGTGGCGGCTCTGGGATTTATCTAGCGGGGGACAATATACCGGTTATCACAGTTTCTTTTGATGGATATTCGAGGTTAGCTACCTCACCTCGCACACCACGTGTAAAGCTGGCGGGAGTATAAGCGACTCTTGTGGATGGAGATAAATATATTTTATTATACAGTTTTATATTAGCCAGTTAGAAGAGTTTGAATTGTTACTTCCAGTACAGCAACAAGTAAATTGCAGGGCTAGCGTTGAGTGCTAACGCCAAGCTCCCAGTACAGGTCATAGACAGCCTCCCATAGACACATGCTCTGCACCTATACATCATCCCGCATCAGTGACGCCACTCACTGAAATGTTAACTGTGTCAAGCATTGAGGTACGTTTTAAATAACAACATGATGTATACTTGATCTGATGTCTACTTCTGCGCCAATTGATGAATTTGTACTATACTTGATAAGAAATGCCAATAAAAAATAGGTTAAAAAATATATATTAATGTATAGTTCCTAACTGTTGTATTATATGATGACTTGTGTCTCTGCATTTGATTGGTTAATGCAAATCTCTGATAAACAAAAAGTAAAGGCCCTGTTTTGGCTACTTTATAGAGGTTAAATATGCATGTACCTTTCTCCTCAGCTTTGCAGCATTCACTAGCTCTCCGTTGTGCGCAACTGCAATCTTCCCATGGAGAGTCTCTACCACAAAAGGCTGGCAGTTCTGTAGCTCTGAATTGCCAGAGGTGGAATATCGGGTATGACCAATCCCAAGGTTTGAATCACTCATCTTTTTCAAATTATCTTCGGTGAACACATGGTTTACCTGACCCATACCCTAAAAAGAAAAATATCATGAGGCAAACAAGCTTCACTGTGACATTTTAATCATCTCAAATATACAGTTACAAAAAAACCTTTACTCAGACCCAAACATCTAATACTGAAGCAGGCATCAACAGATAGTTTAATTCCTGATAAAATAATTTAAACACTACATCATTATAAATTCCTGCATCAATTTCTATATGGCACTGTAACTTGGCCTTAAATATGCAAAGTAATGTGACAAGACCCTTGTTGCAAAGTCATCCTGGGCACGCCCCCCAACTTTTTGCTGAATGGTACTGGTGGTAACTGATTTTGACTGACCCTGGGCTCTGCCTAACCAGGCTCAGGGCCAGTGATCAGCTGAAAGACACATTAGAATACAGTTAAAACACCTACATAGACTAGGGTACACAATGGTATGGTGGGGTACCCCTGTGATTGGCATAACCTACCCTGTAGGCGCCTAGTATACAATAGGGCAGGGGGATTGAAACTACCTAGAAGTCTCTAGTACCCTAGGGCATGGCAGGGCAGTTTAGAGGCCAGTAGCTCTTTTTGCACTTGCATGTGTGCACTGCTGAAGCCTGAGGTCAGTTTAAAAGCAGCCCTGGGTGCCAGGACTGCTTTTAAAAACGTAAATTGTGCCCAAATACGACTTTGGTGTTTGGGTCACTTACAAATGGATAACCTACAATGTTTTGGTATATTAGCAACCCCCAGGGTCCCCCCTAGATATCCCAGGGGTGGGGGGTCAGGTATTTATAAGGTACCTCTTTATAAAATTAGTTTTCATATGCCTGGGTAAAATGACATTTCACATTTTACTCCCAATATTGTGGTAAAGTGCTGCTCAAATTCGACTTTGAAGCTTGGAGCACTGAGGAGGGAGAATCTGCAATATTTCTACATATGCAGAACACCTAAAGTCTGCCATAGTTGCACATGGGGTGGGGTTCCTGTAGATATAAGGCAAGTACTTATAAAATATGTTTATGCAAGTCCTGGTGCTGGAAAAATGGCCCAAGTCATTCTTCCCATTGCAAATCCTCGGTTACATTGGTTAACATGGTAGGAAGTTATTAATAACTCTTGATAGGAGAGGGATAGAAATGCCATTCAAAGAAAACCCAGAATGGTATTAATAAATCCTACCATATGATATTACTAAATTCCTCATAAAGTGTACAAACAAGAAATTATAAAACTTTGTTTGCAAGTCCAAATTCAGCCTTCCAGTGGTCTGCCCTGATTGGTCAGAGTTAAGTGGATTAGCCAGGCTGCCTTGAAAAGGTGACAAAGAGCCCCTGGGGTTAACCAGCTCCGCTGGGAGGGCAGTGTGCTGTTCCATAGGAATACCAGGCCAGGGGGAGGAGTCCTAAACCATGGTCTTCAAAGGCAGAGGGATGGCCACAGTGTCAGTTTCCGCTCAACACGTTTGACCCCCACCAGACCTAGGATTAGGGAAAGTATATACAGATGGTAAGGGGAGAGTCTATGGAAATAAGCCATCCTAGGGGGTGTCTTTAGCTAGCTCTTGACTCTCTGCTTGAAAAATCAGTCATTATGGAGTTGGAAGATTTGATGCACTCTGGGACAAAATAATGCCACACTCTTCAGGATGTGGTCATAACTTTGAGGAGTTACCCTGCTTCCATTGGTCAGAAGTGACCTCCGGCATGACCCAGAGAACTTGGAATAAGTATCTGAGAGGGGCAGTCTTCAAGATCTGCTGCTTGAAACTTACTGAAGCAAGAAGTGCCCTGTTGAGACATTTTGCTGTGCAAAGATTTCTAAGGCCTGACCCCAGAAGACTGCACCATCTGAAACTACAGCCTTGTGGATTATCTTGCTGAAAAAGAACTAAAGAGTGGACTCCCTTAAAGTTACAGGTTAAAAGAGCTCATCTGTAACACCAACAACTAAATCTACACCTTGGAGAACCATCAGTGGATTTGTAAGGGTTTTGCACCAGTGGATTGTGGGAACTGAAGTCCTCAACTTTCAAGGACCATCTTGGAGCTTCCTGAACCTTGGAGTGAGTTTGAGACACTTTGGGACCCCTTGAGGAACTTCAAGAAGAAGTTCCAGAAGTTTGGAGAACTATGGACCAACTTTGAAAAAAGCTCCATAGAGGGACCGACTCAACCTGGCCAGGCAAGCCGCCTACCTTCAACCCCAGCCGGCCAAGCCAACAAGGTGCGTCCCGCTAAAAGCTCCATCGCTCCAACTTTCAGAGATTGGCCAGGACTAGAGAAAATCTGAAGCCGGCGAACCCTCACTGGATCCGGCTACTTTAGGAGCATCGAGAGACCCCGCGAGAAAAAGCTCCAGAAAAGTTTCTAAGTCCGCTCGTAGAAAAGGTGACTGGGAGCAACCGCGAGAGCCAAGCCGCCTGCCTTTCATCGCGCACCGGCCTGGATTCCTGGGTTGCCCCGCTGATGCGATCTTGAGAAATGTTCTAAGTCCGCGCTAGGGAAGTTGACCGTGACCTCGTCACAAGTCAAGCCGGCGAACCCTCACCGAATCCGGAATGGCTGGGAGCTTCGAGGGGCCACAAGGAGAAAAGCTCAAGAACATTTTCTAAGTGTGAAGGTAGAAACTGAAGCCGGGACCTCTAGGGAGCTGTAGCCGCTGTTTCGCGAGCAGGTATCACAATATGGTGCTATAATCTTCTAATGCTATATTTTATTAAATCTTTGAAAATTCATATCTCCGGTTCCCTACATTGGATTGTTGTTGTTTTGGTGTCATTTTAAAGATAAACATATTTCCTATGTCTATAAATTGGTGTTGGATTTTTATTACGTGTTGTGTCTTAATTATTTACGGAAATTGTGTTTTTAAATGCTTTATATACCTGTCTTTTAAGTTAAGGCTGTCTGCTCGCAGCCACATTACCAAGGGTTGAGCATAGGAATAATTTTCTAAGACCTATGCTGAGTCCTATCATGTGTTAGTGGCCTTATCGCCGGTGGCAGACCTACATTTGACCCTACCAATAACTCACTTTCCAACAACCCACATTCCATAAATTGTTCTAAAAAAAACCCCTAACTAAATAACATACAAGGGATTAAATCTGCAAAGACGTTTTTATTCAGGTAGCAATCGGTTCTTATCAGAATTCGCTCGACAACAAAGGCTCTAGTAAAATATAGGCCTTCTGTAGGCACTGGGTGAGATTTTTTTACATTATTGATAAGATTAATTAAGTCTCCATTACTGCGAGAAGGACCTATTTGATTATTTTACAACTGGTTGAGCAATTACAACTGAATCCGAGATGTGTTGCACAGATGTGAAAATGTAAAACACCACACGATTTCACATCTTAAAAAGAGGCAAGCAGAGAGTTTTCTTTTTTAAAAGCTTTTTGTTAGAAGTAGGAGACACAAAGTAAAAAATATAATAAGCATGACAACTGTATACTGTGCAATTATTTGGTAGAGTTCTACTGCAAAGATGTATCAGTCAAAGGTTTGCAACGCTAGTCCATTCATATGGTGACCCAACGAGGAGGGGGACAGTTATTAATCTCATTTATTAGAAAGGGGGCGCAACAGGGCTCCAACGACATTACTGAAGACTTCCATAATAGTAAAATGATATTCATTGTAAGGCGTATAGTCTAGGCTTGCTACCATTTTCTTAGTGATTTCTGGCCCACTTCTGCATTGGCTCTTTTTTTGTGGTGGAGGTGATGTTGTACTTCAAAAGTTTATCAATAAGATCCACATAACTTTCAAGTTTAATAGCATTCAGTTATTTACGTTCTATTCTTAATATAGAGCACACACTGTTCCACCAACTGCTCTGTTTTTCAGCAAGTAAAGGTCAACTGCATTAGAAGGTAAAGGACTTTGGTTTTATACGTTGGGGATAGGTCAATTATGGCCAAGCACACATAAAGGAATTGTTCCAATGAGTGATTATGCTGATTATTTTATTGCAGGATTATCCAACCTTTTCTGTAATAAGAGCTACAAAAGTTAAAAGTAATATCGTTCAAAGCTAATTATATTTTTAGTGTTGTAATAGTGACCACATCGGATGAGATTACATTATTGGCCATCTCATGCTAATGTATGAGCAATGATCAGGTCAGTGCATCTGGCAGAGTAGCTAGCAATAATCTGAAAAACAGGCTTTATCAACTTGGAATGCCTCTACTTGGGTTCTAGATAACTTCCACAGCTGCTGTGCACCAAGATCATAAGTCTCACCAATGCCGCAAAATGAATCACTGAAATATCAGCTTTAAACATAACACGCATTTGTAAAGTACATGTTTACCCTATAAAATGTCTTGGCATTGAAACAATATGTATATTGTTAACCAGCTGAATGGTTGCAGTGGTTGATTTAGAAATGTAACCGTTTTAGTGAAACATTCACTTATGAGCTCTGAAAATATACACATTTTCATCTCAAATACAGGCTTTTGAATTTGGGTATGAATATATTCATTCAACAATGCAAATATTTCAAATTTAGTGGGCTGGGTGGCATGCAAGAGAGCTACTTGCAGGTAGCTGGAGAGCGACCATTAGCTGGAGAGCTACTCATTAGAGAAGCCAGTTTTATTGTATGCATTATCCCTATAACTTACTAGATTTGATCAAAATCATGTATTTGTGGAATTATCATTCAGACAATATTACCAGGCACTTGCCGCTTTGAGCACACCAGCTTTGTGTAGTTTGATTGGAGACAACAGTGTTCTGTGTAGGATAAAATATAGAATGAATGACTGCAGTACAGCTCTTTACCCGTATCTGCTTTTGACTTTATTCTGGGAAGGAAAGTGCGATCGTACTGAACAATGCATGGAGCATAGTCATGATAGTGTGACCCATATTAAATACTGTATGTGGTGATGTCGCGATTGCAGTTTCAGACGGTGGTTGATTGACTCATGTGCCAGGTTATAGAGGTAGGTGAAGGGCAACAATGCAACTATTTTGTGTTTGAGCTAAATTGATCATTTTTCACCTTATGTTGCAGATTAAAGCAGCATATGACTTCTGGGAATGAGATGTTGGAGCCACCTTGAAACAGCTGTTTCATAGTGGAAATGTCATTTTTGTTACCCACACTGGTATATTCGTTAATGGTATTAGATATGTGTTCCCCTCCCTTTTACTTCCTCAGCATGAAGCTTGCTTAAGAAGTTGTGCGCGTTTCATCTTCAGTGCGCTTGGAGATTTATAAGGGTGGCAGTTGGAAATGGTGGAATGAGGCGGTTTGGGATGAGAGAGTTTATGTTATGTAGATTTGTAGAGTGCAAATATCACCTGAGAAGTTGTCCTGGTGCTAAGCAGGTGTGTATCTAGCCACGCCTAGGCATAGAGGGTGTTCCAGTAGTCCAGCTTGCTTGGGACTAGGGCATGCATGACTGTTTCGCAAGTACCGACCCGCTTGAAAATCTTCCTGAGCGTCTCCAGGGTATGGAACCATGAGGTGGTGACTGCATTGACATGGGCGGTGATGTTGAGTTTGTGGATGATGATAATTCTGAGGGTTCTTGGCGTGGGTTCTATCTCAGTTAGCCACCAAGAGCAGTCCCACGGTGATCTGCTCTTTCCGGCGATTTCAGTCTTGTCAGTGTTCAGCTTTTAAAGAGTTGGTCTTCATCCAGTGGGTGATTTCAGTCATGCAGGCATCAAACTTGATCTGGGTACTGGGCATGTTGCCTGTAAGGGAGAGAATGAATTGTGTGTAGTCGGCATATGAGAGGAGATTGATGTTTTGAGAGTGGCTGATGCTGTCTATTGGGATCATGTGGGCATTGAAGAGATTTGGGGTCAGGGAGGATACTTGTGGAACTCCGTAGATGAGGTCACAGGCACCTGAGGTGTACAATGCGAGGCTGACTGACTTATCCTTCTGTCAGGAAGGAACAGATTCATCTGAGGGCATGTCCTTGGATTCCGATATGGTGTAGGCTTTGAATGAAGATGCGGTTGTTATACAGTTCGAACTAATCTATTAGGACTGTGCATTTAGAACACAACTTCATAATACAGAGATTGAGTCTTCTTATATAATTAGTAAAATGTTGGTCTGTTTGGCTAGCTCACAGCACCGCATCTAAACTCCTTGACCTACAGTTCTAGATGTTGTCAATAACCTAGGACAGGACAGGAAATAGTACAAACAAATCTAACCTTTTCTTTCGTCACTCTTGCATGCCCAAACTGTCACAAACAAAAGACAAAATGTTTGCATTTTCAAACATTTCTTGAAATGCTCTAATATTTGTAATGAGCATTATTTGAATAGGTAATACAAACAACTCAATTGTGGTAATTGCTCATAAAGTTGCTAATGTTATTCCCATCTATTGCTTGCCTCTATGCTAAATAGAGCATATCCAACAATTTTGTGAGCAGGTAGATTTTAACTTTCGTAGCACAATGTAAAAAAAAAAAAATCAGACTTCAATCCACCCCTGGAAAATGCTCCCTCCTTTGATAATGCCACTACCTGCTCCCAAGAGAATCTTCTCTCAGTATTTCCCCCGATCTCCGTTCAACAAACCAAGGGTCTTTTGAGGAGTCTTAAATCGGGCTCTCCTGGTGACCCTTGAACTCCCAAAACCTTACAACTAGATTTGGATCCCATTGCTAATTTCCTTCAGAAGGTGCTTATTTCAACACTTCAATCTGGTGTTTTTCCTACTGCCTGGAAGGAAAAGGTTGTCACTTAGCTTCTCAAGAAACCAAATGCGGACCCGGACGACATGAAAAACCTCCCCCCCCCCCATCTCTCTGCTGCCTGCCCCTTTTAAAAGTTCATTAACCAAGAATTAGTTACATTTATTGATACCCATGGTGTCCTTGACCCTTCTCATAACAGGTTTCGGGCCAATCACAGCACAGAGACTGCTCTCCTAGTAGCGGCTGTTCGCATTCGCTGCCAGGTTGACCAGGGCAGGTGGCTATCCTGGTACTGCTCAATAGGTCTGTAGCATTTAATACCATCTTGCCTGTACAGATGGTACAAAGTCTGCAGTAGGCTTGGATTAGCGGGACTGCCTTGTCTTTTTTACACTCTTTTTTTGACCAACAGGGTACAGATTGTCAGCTTGTGGTAGCTTTAAGGCAGAGGTGTTCTGCTTTCCTTGCGGGGTGCCTTAGGGCTCATCCTTGAGCGCCACACTATTCAATCTGTATGAATTGATGCACTCATTTGGTTTTCAAGTACTATCGCATGCTGACAATACTCAAGCTATCTTATCCATCTCCAATAACCTGACCTCAGTGGCAGAGAGGCTCAACCAGTGTATGTCTAGCATTAGCAGCTGGATGAGAGACAACTCTTTGAAGCTGAATGCTGACAAGACTTCAGTTCTTCTATTTGGCTCCTGGGAACCCATCTGGTCTAACATCTCGTGGTTGGAAGCCTGTGGACTTGTCCCCATTCCAGCAAAGGCAGCAAAAGATCTTGGTGTCATATTTGATGATACCTTGAGCTTTGACACACAGGTCGGTAGTATCACTTGTACTTTTTTTAGATTTTAAGGATTCTGAAAAAGAGCTTTCCTTATATCTGAGCAGAGTTGCACCAATCAGTCTTCACCTTAGCCACCTTGCAGCTTGGTTATTGTAACACACTGTACCTCAACATAAACAGTTTTTCCCTGAATAAATTTCAGGTTATACAGAATGCGGCTGCCCTCCTTATTTTAAACATCCCCAAGAGTCTTTCGGTTAGAGACGGTATCCGCTCTCTTCATTGGGGTTTAGTTAGGAAGCAAATCTCCTTCAAGGCTTTGTGTACTGTCTTCTTGGCTTTGCATAAGAAGGTCCCTAGCCAACTGAATACACAATTTCACTGATGCACATTTAGTAGGTCTCTCAGATCTGCCCACCTTAAAAAAAAAAGGTTACGATTCCCAGATTTGGGAAGGAAAGATGGGGAGGAGTTCCTTCTCAGTTGCTGCTGCCATGCTGTGGAACACCCTGCCCACTCATTTCTGAAGCAGGCTCCCATACGTTCTTTAACAAACATGTGAAAATGTAAAAAATTGATACTTGTATAGCGCACTACTCACCTGCAAGGGTCTCAAGGCGCTTGTACGAATACCGCTGTGGAACTCATCCTGGCTTTGCCTGTGAGGCGTCCACTCCTGGGCACCCCCAAGGTGGAGGCCAGGCATCCTTAGCGTTGTGGGGGCCGTTGTGGAGATTAAGCAAGCTATTGCTCAGAGTTGCAGAGTAGGACTCCATGATTGGAATAGGCACCGAGGTGAGAATTATCGGGTCCGTGGAATTTTGAGCCCAACCCGCCGAGGCGGGGAATTGAACCCTGGTCCCGGGCTAGACCTCTGCATCAGGGTCTGCCGCTCTAACCATTGAGCCACACTTCTCCACAAAATCTGGCTATTTTTCACTATATTTTACCGATTTCTCAGTTGGTCTGATTCGATTAACTAGTCTGTCTCTCAACAGCGCATTGGTACCTGTGGGTTTTGGTGCGCTTTACAAAATTAGATAATATCGGGAGTACCCATCTACACGGTCTGTTGGAATTACCTAACCCCATACCTTGGCGATATATGCCCGAAAGCCAGGATTACAGCATCAACGGATGCACTTCTGAGTGTACAACTATCTTCCTTCTCAGGTTGAAGGTCTAGAACAGCAGGACTGAATCTTACAGCAGCGTTCCGTGATGACTCTGGCAGAAGTGCACCTTTCACAGACTTCAGCAGTAAAAACGAGAACTAAAATGGAAGCTAAAAGCAAGCCGCTTAACAGGGTGGGAGACCGTGTCAAAACCTGTGGAGAGGTCCAGGAGGATGAGGGCTGCAGTTTCTGCTGTCCAGAGTCATGCAGATTTCATCTGTGGCGGTGATGAGGGCAGTTTCTGTCCTGTCTAGAAGTCTAGGAGAGCGGATGAGTGTATGGATGTTTGCTTATTCAAATAAAGTTTACATTTCATCTTAGTAGTCTAAAGATTAATTTCACATGCATACTACAATGGGCGATTTGTGGTAGTCTTCAGGTCATCGTTGGATCAGATCGATTTATTAAGCTTTTCCATTTTGGAGTATCCTAGTGCAGAGTTTTCTTAATAATTTTCTGAATGGGTATGAGGAAGTTGAGAGTGGGTTGAGATTTACAACTGAGTTAGTTGAGAATTAAACTGTCCATCGTAGAGGAAATGTAAGGGAAGTTCAAGCTTAAACCCATAGGGGAGTTTGGAGGAACTTGCCAAAGAACAGTTAAGGCAGTCAAACTGCTTTGTGATGGAAATTGAAGTTAGGGAAGCAGATAACCTGAAATTCCGTAAACAACTGAAGACCTGGCTGTTCATCTAAAGTCCTCCCTCCGCCCACTCGTATACACACAGCGCTGGGATGCTTCCGGTTAGCCATGCGCTATATAAATAACAATAACTCCTTCAGCTTATGGGTGTTTCCCTTTCCATTAAATGATACGGAGATTAGCATGTATCTTGCAGTGTGACTATGAAGGAACAGAAGGCAAAACGATTGGGTGTAGTATATTGGGAGTAGTATAAAAGGCAATTTAATAGAGCCTAGTTTGGCTCTCCAGGATAGGTTTAAGGGGTGACCAAGTTGCGGTTTTCTTCCTGACCCAAATCAATAATTTCTTGTTGTCGTTTGGGCTAAATTTGGAGGTCAACACATCTCCAGCTGTATTCCAGAACTGTTAGTGCATAATAGTTTCCATTAGAACTTACTGTTTTAGAAGATATGCTAATGGCAGAGCTTTTTTGAGTAACAGGGCTGAGACTGAACTCAGAACACAATTTGTTCTGCACCGCTTAAGAGAAGGAGACTCAACTGCATATGCTGAAAGTGTATATTCATAGTGCCTTATTTTAATTCCTTCCATTTTGTGGTTTCTCCTTGAAGGAGAGGACTTAGGGCTAGTATAGAGTGGGTTAGAAGGGGAGGGAAGACAGCACATTCTTGAACTTTCACTACAATGTTGAATCAGAGTCTTTTTATTTTTTTATAAGAAGGGGAGGACCTGCCTTTAACAAAGCATGTTTGGTCTTGATCTATTAGACGTAGCAATAACGATTCTAGTTGGGCAGCTAGTATTTTTGCTAACATTAGGCAGGCCATACTTCCTGGTAGACTTTTAGCGGAAGACCACCTGGGCTCGGGGCCTTCTTTTTCAAAGCTTTCATGTGGTTTGCAATTGGATTCTCAGTGTTTTCAGCTTTAATTATAAATAGGTATTTATGATTTTACTTGTAATGAAGAAAACTTAGGGTCTTCCTCAGAGAGATTTCAATTTGCAGATACCCTGCAGCACTTCATCTCAGAATCCTGGGCACGGACCTATCCAGCAAGTTCTCAGATTAATATTTAGGATTTCTCTTACTTGGCTGCAAGTTAGTTCGTTTAGAGTTTCCTATGTCTATTTCCACTTGTGTGGTATTTTATCTGGATGGTCATTAAGGAGAGGTCATCCGTGAAGAGCATTTTTTATTAGAGTGAAAAGAATATTTCATAAGCCTTAGAATTGTGTAGTTGTCTTGTTTGAGCATATTGTGCAGTTTTTATATATTTTTTCTAATTAGTACTTTAGTTTCTTTCTATAATTATTTACCACCCCTCCGCCGACTCCCTCAAGGTTCATGCTGTACACCTCTGATCCTTATGAAGTTGTCGGAGTCAGGGAACAAATTCTCTTAAGCAAGATCCCTTTTTATCATGACTTTTGTTTGGGCTTCAAGAAACGGCCTGAACTTATACTTGGATTGAAAAGTTTGCTGACCACCTATATCAGCCCCAAATCATGGGTGGAAGCCTTTAGATGAAGAAAACAAATCTAGTGTATGCAATCCTAGAAATATAAACAAACAAACACAAACACACAAACGCACACATCACAAACACACACATCACAAACGCACACAAACACAAACAAAAACACGCGTGCACACACAAACAAAAACACACACACCATATTTACAGGATTTCATAAATATATACATCTATCTCCATTGAGGCTTCACATCAACCCTGCGATTATGTTCCTCCAATCGCAACGCCAGAAGGAAGCAAGTGGCAGCTTCGAGTTTCCAAAAATATCCTTTCTTTATGGTTTTTTTTTCACATATTCAAGTGCAGGAGTGCAGACAAGACCAACGTGTTTCGGCCCTAGCCTTCAACAGGGTCATCTGTATTTTTGGGGGGATTATTTCCTTTATTGTGAATTTTGAAGTATCAGCCCCTGGGTTGTACTACTAATTTACTGCTTACACAACCACTTGGTAGCCCCTTAGACTCCTATTTCTAATATATTTCAGTTATTACCAGGCTATAGAACGATTTTGACAATTTCACTACAGTAGGGGGTAGCATAAAGAGTACCAATATAGTACTAAGAGTATGTTGATGACTAAAGGTGTGACAAAAAATGACAAGGTTGTGGCTAGAATGGCACTTTCTGGGTGATGGCCTTAGTATCGTCAGATTCAGTCACATGACACGTGGGATAACATTTATAAAGAGCTCAAGTAGGCTCTTCTCACCTAATCCTCCGTCATCCAGTCTTTAATTAGAGCCTGTGGTTTCTGGTGCTCTGCACCGGCACTTAATCTTCAACACCGGTGCTTTTCATGAGCACCATTTAAACGCACATTCATTTAGGCACGGTGAGATTATGTGAGTTGCCCACAATCACAGGATGTTGAGCCAACGCAGAGATTCAAACAAGGTCACCGGCTCCAAAGCAGCTCTGGTCAATAACCATATACTCTCCCTGCTTTCATGGTTGGTACTTGGTTCTGTTTCAGGTGGCGCAAACAGGAGAAATGGGCTGGTGCAAGCTGCCTCCTGATGAAACCCCCAGCATTTTTTTTTTTTTTACAAATTAACCTCTGCTCTCATCCCAAATCAGCACCCATGAACCATAGAGGGAGATACAGCTTTTAATTCCAAGCCCAGTCCCAGAGACACAAGTATTGGTGAACATTCGTGGCTGTGTCCGAGGGTTTTAAATGAAAGGTTATTTCTGACAAGTTTACTAGTGGAAAAAACCAAAAACGCACATGGAATACACTTACCTTGTGAGTTTTGAAAGTTGGCATCGTCTCTCCATTACTACACACAATACCAGCGCTCTCCTGACCTCTGAAAAAAAAAAACGGGAAGAGAAGGTATAGCTCAAAAGCGGATTCTTTAATTTAGTTGTACAACATCAGCACAATATAGTCAAAATAAGGTCCTTATGTAGTAGGCCATTAGTGGACCAAAGTTACATAACTAAATCTCTAAAGACTAACTAACTTGCCTCTAGACAGTCACGTCTCGTTGTAGTTTTGGACAAGTCACAGCCTGAATGCACATGGAAGAAAACCTAATCCAATTATGGGAATATGACTCTATAAGACAAAGGATGTGTGATAAAAGTTAAATTATGTCAATACTGAAAACCTTCTGCAGAGGTCTTATCTGAAAAATTATTAGGAGTAGTTTGTATATTTGCCTTATGAAGCAGTCGGTAATAATATTACAAGATCATGCACTGAACACACTCTACAAACAGAATTGTCTCATTACCATCAGCATGTTTAGGTCGAGCAGACCTACCCTCAATGCGTGAGCATTGAAGGTGTCTGCTTCAGACCTATTGTGGCCCGTATTTAGGAATGCGGACAGCTACCAGCCGCGCGCTTTGAAGAGGTCAGATTTCACCTCGGGAGCGAGCGTCTGGTAGCTGCGCATGCGCGGTGCAAAGCCCTTGCTCACACACAGACACAGGCTGCCCCCACCCCTCTGCATGCACGCATGCACACACACACACAGGCGCGCGCATGCACACGCAGGCATACGGCACACATACAGGCACACTATCCCCTACCTCGCATTCTCTCTCAATCACACACAGTCACGCATGCGCACACACGTTCCCTCGCGCACACACGCACACACGCGCGCACACACACACACACTCCCCCCCCCCCCAGGCATACACACAGGCACGCACGCACTTCACATCAGCCCTGGGCCCCACTCACCAACTGCGCTCTTCTGGCAGGGCTCCTCACGGCGCGTCTCCTCATCTAAATCGGGGCTCCCTCAGGTCAGAGGAGCCCCGCAACAGGCGCCACACTCCTTCTCCCCGGCCCCCTCCTGGGGACCCGGGCTACACCGGATGGCAGGGCGCTCCATGCGTCGGCAGCTCGCGGACCTCGGGAGGCGGGACTTCCGGTCGGCCGCGAGCGGATTGGCCGGCCGGCCAAGAGCTTCCAGGTCGCCGCGGGCAGCGCGGCGGCACTCTCGTTGATGTGGAGGATCAAGAAGGTTCCCGGTTAGCAGAATCGACCGACAACAGACCCCACTTCCTTCTCACTACTATCCCACTAGCGGTGCACCTCCCGACCCTCCAGGTACTGGAAGACATGAAGACCTTCGGGACATTCTTAGACACAACCTACACGGCTACAACGTGGTTAGTTGCGCCTCCGTTGCTTCAGGTTTCTGGGCCGCCAAGTCTGACGACTATTACTTTTCTACCAAGTCACACTGTTGAGTTCGGGCCGGGTAGGGAACGTACTGCCAACCCACCTATCGGGAATAAGCGGGGAACGTACTACCAACCCGACCTATCCGGAATCCTCATATTTCGAGAAATCAGCACGAACTGATTTTATTCAACCAAGTTCCCACTTCCCGCACCTTCCTGAATGAAGGTGGGCAGTGCGCTGATTCCGCCTAGGCCCTCGCCGCGGCTGCCCCCGCACTGCCTGCAACACAGCCATCTTGTGTGTATGACGCTTTCCGCTCAGGCAAGTATAGGGACCTCAGGGTCCTCAGCTGGCCCTCGGATAGATGACCGCTCCAGCGCCGGGTAACCCACCGCAAATGCTCCCTTACCATGTTCCGATTGAAGATGTTTCGTTCCCTCTCTGTTCTGGCATTCTACACAGGCGCCATGATCGGTCTCCGTCTGTTGGCGGAGTGATACCACAGCCCAACATATCACCCCAATTTTATTAATGCGACTGTGTTTCTGCGTCGGTCTTTTTTGCCATCCCATTGAATGCGGTACCCAGATTCGCACTAACTCGTGTACTGGTCACCTTTCGGGTTTAGGATACCGAGACTTAGGCTTAAACTGGGAACTACTTTTCGGTCCAAGCGGACTTCGATACGTAGAGAGTAAAAACTTACGTGGTGGCGTCACTTTAACGTCGTTGAGTGCACCGAGGGCTGGATAGAAGGAAGTCGCAGACTCTTGCAAGATATGCGAAATAGCGGGTCACTGTTAATTTAACGTCAAAAGTGCTACCTTTCTACCTAAAGAATTCCGGGGGGGGTTAATTTTTTGTTTTTTTTACAATTCGAACGCTAGTATTGGAATATTGCAAAAACTTCAAATTAGGGTTGTAATATTGTAATTCAGCTTGCTAGTGTAACTGGCAACTGCTACCGCCATAAGGGGTGGTTTTGTGGAGGGTCATTACGGACTTTCTCACACCAGTAAACATTGCACCTCTTACGATTATGATCCTGAGTGTAGGTTCCTGAAGTAGTGTTTAGCTCAGATCATGGTTCTGTCAATATACAGGTATTTCTAGGTCGAACCTTGGCAGCCGACTCTGCTCTGTGAGCATGCTGTATTCAGGTAGGGACTTGAGGCTCCGCCCATATTTATCATCGGCTTGTGTCGTCCACTGTTAACTGTCTGTTCATTAATCAATAGGCTTAGTAGTCCTTCCTTAGTACTGTTGTGTCTCATGTTATAACCGCCCATGGCAATAGACCCTGTTACGTGTGTTGTTACTAGGTAGGCATCAATTACAGCTTCCTAGCACTATTTTCCCATATAGCTTTTGTCCCCCGTGCTGTTGCAGTCAGGACACGCACTCACCTAACGCTTTAAAAAATGTTTTTATAGCACGGGCACCAAGCGCATTAGCAATGGGTCTGCATTTGCGAGAGTTTAAGCTATTGGCATCGTAAATGACAGTGCCTTTTATTTATCTGTTTTAAAAATACATTAATAAAAGGCATTGTCATTTACTATGCCAATAGCTCAAACTCGTAAATGCGAGACCTATTGCATTGCAAATGCTTGTTTTCTCTGGTGGTCTTTTTAGGTCCAAATCCTTTTTTAATGTTTTGAATTTTAACTTATCATATTACATGTACATTTCAGTGCAAAGAAGGGGGTCTTCCTCCACATCCTCCTCTACTCTTTCCTGCCAGCATTTTGTAGTTTAGGCACGTTCACCTGCAAAAGGAAGCTTCTTGATTCCTTTGACAAAAGGCAATCCAACAATGGTGAAAAACTGTGGCATTCAAAGAAGAGTACAAAAAGGAGTGCGTTATTTAACTAATAGCCAGATGCCATTAAATAGCAACTAAGAATAATAGTACAAACAACAGTTTCCTATTAAGAGCTTTCTACACAGTAAACACACAAATAACCGACAAAATAACCGACAAAACAATCGAAGTGCCAGGAAGAGTATTTAAATTACTACAAGTTACTACCAAGTAGTACAAGCATTAGCCATTCTTTTGGCATTGCCAATGAAGACATTGCACAGAGGTAGCATTTGCAGATGCCGATTTTCCAAATGTAGGGAAGGTCCCCAAGCAGTTGCCAAATAGCACCTGTGCGGTTTATAGATTTTTATTATAGAAATGGCAAAAGGATTCACAATATCGGAGGGGGTGGCGGGTGGGAGGGAGAAGCACAGGGCCTAAAGCTACATCGGCTGAAAGGTAGGGGAGAGGATCAAAGGGGTGGAAAATCACCACGTTAAAGGTAAAGCCGGGCCCTGGCTGGGGAGCGGAATAGGGTAGAGGGGGAGCAGCACCTTTATTGAAATTAAAGAATGCTCCAGGTCCATGATTTACAACGAAAGCACTTTGTCAATTGAAGGATATGCATCTAAATATAACCACTGGTTATTCCCAGGCTAGTAGACAAATTCCGGAAAGAGTACAACCCTTTCAGAAAGGCAAAGCATTAAAAGGATAGCACAAATTACTGCAGCTGAACTTCAATATTAAAAATGCTAAAATTTTAACCAAGTTAAACAAGAGCTCAAAATTCAGAATGAACCTGTGTCACAAAAAGGAAAGTCTCAGTTTGGGTGTGAGTTCCCATAATGTTCGATTTCAAAGCGGGTAAGAATAGATGTATAGACCATTTCCTCACAGGAAAAAATACAGGCGCACTTAAGTGGCTCCCAACTCCACTGGTGAAGCTTCATGCTGATGTACGAGACAAAGTCTCCTAAAAAAACATAACCAGTAGGAATAACTCTGGCAACAAATATGTTCTTTTAAACAAACTAGAGTATTTTGCAAACAGCTCCCTACCACAAACGTAGACCAGATTTCTAGAGCTAGCAATATCAACACGAGTCCCATTGGCAGAATGTGTGCAAGGATAAAGGGAAAGAGTCCCGCCCATTAAACAGTTCTCTTCCCAATAGAGTGATGGTACTGCAGTGTAATTACACTAAGCGTAGCGTTTCAGTACGAAAAGTAATTCTATTTAAATACCATCCCCCTTGATGGGATACTTAATAATGATTGCCCTATGCAGACTCCCAAACAAAAGTCAGAAAGAAAAGGGTTTTTTCAACCGCTGTACTTAGACGCCAGGTGATGGAGAGGCCCTGGGGCCTAGGCCCCATCAATCCTTCAACAATGGGACTTGTTAAACCTGGTCCAATCTGTCAGGTGATAGAGGCCTTTGCAATATGTGCCAAAAGGGTGAAGCTTGAATACAAATCAGGAGGACAAAAACGGGAAATCTTGTCACTGCACTTGCTATTACCAAGTGCTGCCTGCTTTCTGGACCAATTTGAAAAGTCTCTGGTTGAACATGTTAATAAGCAGAAGAGACGTGTATTTAGCTGCAATTGAAAGACATCATGACCCATAACAGAGCTGTAGCACTTGAAATGACTACACTCAGTTTATGAATGATGACTACACTCAGAATATTTCGTTTATTAATTGGAAATAACAGTTTTAACAATGGAGATGCCCTGATAAGGCCTGTTCCTGGTCACAGAGGACTAAAGCGGCCTGCACAACTGCATGAGCTACTTCCTGGTTTCTTGCTGCGGCCCGTCTCAACCGCAGCAACAACATAGCTAGGACAGAAAATAAGTTATAGAACTTGCTTTTCTGATATGCCCATATTCAGCCCTGTAGCAACCTCTTCTGATTGGCCAGCCATTAACAGGCTGAGCCAAACTGCTCTGATGAGGTGTGGTGCGGCCTAAAAAAGGAAAGAGCGACATATGGTGGGAGGAGAGCTGTAAGCTCAGAGCAACAGGCAGGAATGGAGCTGGGCAGCCAAACTGGTATTCTACGATGGGAAGACACTAAGGACAGGACCCTGTCCCAACCCCACTTCCTGAACCCCGAGCTAGATGGGAGCCTCTGTAATTGAATTAGCAGAGGGGCTGGAAGTGGAGTGTTTGGGAAAGTTAGCCACACCTGTGGGTTGGCTTAGCCAGACCTTAAGCTCCAGGACTTTTTTTCTCCATTTTGGATTTTATGGAACAGTGCTTTCTGGGACAGGAATTTGCCACACTTCAGGGCAAATGGTCATCATGGAGGATGGCACCCTGCACCCGATAGGACACGGGTCTCCCCTCCTGCTTGCCAGCCAAAATCCTGGATAAATATGTGAGTTGTCCAGCAACTTGGATCCCTGCCTTGAAACTACAAGATGGACTGCCCTGCTGGACTCTTGGACTGCACCTGTTGCACACTTTGATCTTAAACCCCCCAAAAACTCTGCCTTGCTGTTAAAGTTTAAGAAGTGGACTCCCTGAAAGCAACAGGTTAAAAGAGCTACACCTGCATCATCTCCAGAAGAACCCAACTGACCATTTTTAACTGGACTTTTAAAGATTTGACTGGTGCATTGTGGGACTTGAAGTCCCAAGGAGCAACTCAGAAATTCTCGACCCTTGGATTGAAGTTTTGGACACTTTGAAACCCCAAAAGGACCTTCTGTAGGAAGATCCAGAAGTTTGACATCATTTACAGAATTTCTGTTAAGTTCCAGAAGTTGGCCAACCCGTCATCAACAGTCAAGCTGGTGACGTCGAACCGAGACCCGGCCTGAAATCCAGGTTTGTCTTCCTGCTGAAGGTCTGGAGCTTTTTGTCATGGACTTCACTTCCAGGAGTTTACCGAGCCTCCATCTGGGCCAAGCCCTGGTCGAACCCAAACCTAGCCTGCCGAACAGACGCACTCTACGTAGAGAGAAAAATGTCACAAAAAGTTACTCGGTCAAAAAGTAAATTCTCCTATCTTCAGTTCCCTACACTGGATTTTTGTCGTCAGGTGTCATTTTGAATCATAAAAATATTACCAGTTTTTACGTATTGGGGGTTTGATTTTTATTGCATAGTGTGTCTTACTTATTTAATGTATTGGTGTTTTTAAATGCTTTAAACACCTGTCTCCTAAGTTAAGACTGACTGCTCACATCCAAGCTGCCAAGGGTTAAGCTAGGTTTAATTTCCTGAGATTTTAACCAGACTTTATTAGTGATTGTGGGCTATTACTAAGTGCAGCTACCTACCTGCCCATACTAATAAACCATCTTCCCACAGTGTGTCTTTAGCTCATTACTGAGCAGGATTCACCAACGTGCTTACTAACTTCATCCAGGAGGAGAGTGCAGTGGCGCAAGGCGGTGCCGGAGGGCCAGGACGCAAAGCCAGAGACGAACCAGCGGACCACGGACCGGGCACTGACACTGGCGCCAGGTAAGACAGTGAAGCAGGCACAAGCAGTCATGGGGGAAGCAGGGGTCTATGGGGGGGCACCTTCAGTGGGGAGTCCCACGTGCGGAAGGTCTCTGTTCGGGGGTGGAGGCCAAGTAGCCGGAAGCAAGTGGAGAGGGCCACGTGACTATGGTAGCCATTGGATTGGAGGCCGGGGAGCCCCACGCCTGCAGGGAGGCCAGTCTACGAAAAAGGCGATATGTGCGGCACACTGGAGTGGGGATAGAGGACGCACCAGTGCACATGGCACAAAATACATCACCTCCAGCAGAAGGGATGGAACACAAGTGGCATGTGTGGGTAGGACAAGGGTGACCAACAGGACTCTGGGGTTAAAAAGTAGAGCATAGAGGTCAAATTCAAGAAACTACCATCCATGGGGACATCTAAACCTCTGGGAGCGCATCTAATGCCATCGACAGAGGAGAAAATCTGGAAGCGAGAGTATGTAGAGATCTTAAAGCTACTACATACAGAGCTCAGGTCTAAGGAGGGGTCCAAGGAGGAGGAGTTAGAAGTATCCAAACGCCTGCGAGTCCCAGTGACGATTGAGAATTAGACCGCAGCTTTCCTCATTTAGGCCAGCGTCTACTGGGAGAAATTCGAGAAAGGGCAGTCGCCATATTCAAGTACATGATTGTCATTAGAAAGTCGCATTACAATGCTTGGGCTCAATATAATGAGGAATTCCGGGCCCTCCTAGCGCTGGACCCGGATGCCCAATTTATTTATTTATTTATTTTATGTAGTTTATAGAGCGCACAGCTACCCCCGAAGGGGTGTCCCGGCGCTAAAAACCTGAGCCTCTAAAGGGGAAGAGGGAGCAAAGAGCAAGGAGAAGCAGTAGGGTGACTCAAAGTGCGGAAAAGAGCCAAGTTTTGAGTTTGGCTCGGAAGATGGATTCGGAGGGACAGAATCTCAACTCGATTGGTAGGGAGTGGGACTCCCTCAATGGGGCGAGTTAGATACATATTTATGTCAGTACACCATGGGGTCAGCAAAATTTGGCAAGACCATCTTTACAGCAAGTGGTTTCCCAATAGTCTACAAGCCCTTTCAGGGTCGGCCCACCCGAAGCGGGGTTAGGGGGGGGGGGATGTGTAAGGGGGGACCCATCATGTCATGGTTATTTTTCTGAGCTATTCGGGTTTCAGAACTTCAGGGGAGAAAGAATAGCAGGGGGCTACTCTGGGAGGAGGTGTGTCTGCGAGACGACGGGGTGCAGGTGTGGTTATACAAGTCCAAACCGATCAGAGGGCAGTGTTCTTGAAAGCTTTCCCAGTGTCCTTAGTTTGCCCCCATGCTGAGAAAGTGGGAGGCGGAGACCTGTAACGGCTTTCCAACCATTGGCCATCCTCCACAAGACGTTTACACTATTAGATTTTGACACCAGCAGATTTAGGACTCACTCCTTTCAGATTGGTGCTGCGAGAAGAGGCTAGCAGGCGGGGTTGGGGGTTCAATGGAATTCGGGAAATGGGGAGATGGAAATCTGATTGCTTTCGGACTTCTGTCATGGGGTAGAGGATGAAGGGTGGTAATGGGTAGGTTGTCATCTTTGTTTCTTTTGCGGGTGTGGTCGCTGGTCCCTCGGAGGCGGGAATGACGATCTGGGTCGTGGGCCACTCATTTGTAAAATGGACAGAGACACGCGAGGGCGAGCTTTCCTGGTTTTTAACCCTTTCGCTGCGGCCGCGATTTTACCGCTGTGCAGTAAACCAAAGAACAGGGCGGGGCGGGCCGTGATGAACCCCAGCCGTCATCAGCACACGTCACCAGCATGGGAGGGCTTAATAAGGACTTATTCTCCATCGTAAGGACAGGGAAAGGTGGTATGCAATGGAAGGAACCGATACCATGCTTGAACAATCTCAAAGGGGGTGGGGACTATCCGGATGTGCTCATTATTCATTTGGCGGGAAATTATTTGGAAGCTCAAAAAGGGTTGCCTTAATGAAGGAGATGAAATGGGACCTTCGGCAGGTAGGTAAGTTGTGTGTAGGCTGCCACACCATGTGGACGGAATTCATACCTAGGAGTGTGTTGAGGGGTGCTAAAAATAGTCAGCCATTGACAAAGCCAGGAGGAAACTTAACAAGGAGATGAGGGCCTTTTGGAGGGATAAAGGCATGGGCAGAATACAGCATTCAGGCATAACATTTGAGGACGTGGAGTTTTTTTTTAGAGGGGACAGAGTTCACTTGTCATTTATGGGGATGGAGCTTTACCTGCTTCAGTTGAAGTTAGCTCTAGCCAAAGTGTTGGGGGTGGAGTAAAGTGTTCTGTAGATGTGTGTGAAACGGCGATGTCCCATACCTCCTTGATACCATGGCGCCTGCCCTCATGATCCCCGGTCACAGAACCCGGCCCTGCAGCGTCTCTAGCAACCAGGGCACCACCCCTCTATCCTTCGTCATTGCAGGAACCACAGGAGCCAATGGGGACGAATGAGAAACCGGAAGCACCCTCCATTGACCTCGGAAGTCCCTCCCTCGACCAGGAACCAGAACGCAGAAAAGCCGGAACTCGGGACAGAAGAGTGTTTGACGCGGCGGACTCATGGCAGGAGACAACGTGCAGAAAACCAGAGAAGGTGACCGGAGAAGAGGAGAACGAAGGAGATCCAGAGAAGACGATCGGACGGGAGGAGGAGGACGTCTGGACCGAGAACTGGTGGGAGTCCGCAGGAGGTGGCTGGAGAGCGGCCGTACCTCTCGGAAGAGATGCGGCAGGGCATGCGAGTACCCAGTCTCCTTGTCTATTGCAAGACGTGTGCCTAGCTGTATATAGGAAACCTCCCACCTAGACACCGCACCTTGCACTGTATATAGCCCTTGTATAGCTGAGATTGTTGTCACCTGATCACTCTTGTATATACAACCCCGCACCTACCCTTCACCCCTACACCTCTCTGCCTTCCTGCTCTTCGTCTCCCAGCTCCTATCCCCTCCCCTTCCTCCCTCACGCTCGCCCTGTTCCTCCGCACCCCTGGTGTTGGTAGAAGGCATCGGTCAGTCTAGGTCAAGTGGACTAACAGTCCTCTTGTCTCATTTTTCTATACCTCTGAGGACGTCGCCGGGATTGACCCAGAGTGAGGAGCCCTCATCACGACGCACAACCAAGCAAAGCCCACAGCGAGGAGCCATCATCCAGATATCCAGCCAAGTCAAGCCCCACGGACCCTTCCATTCCTGCATCACCCTTGTGCTTCCACGTTAACCCTCAAAGTACTGTGTAAATCAATAAACCAAGCAAAGTTATTGCCCACTATATCCGGCCTCCACGCCTGTTATTCCGTTCTGCCCTACCCCACGTCCACAATGTGACTAATTTCTGTTCAGGTGCGCGGGGTCAGGGCCAGGGGGTAGCCCCTGACCCTGGGTGGCGGGCGGCTGAGAAGCTGACAGGATTTAAACAAGTTTATTGTTTGTCAGCGGTAGTTCAGGCTGAAGGGGAACAGGTAGGAAGTTCACGTCTGAACGACATAGGAAGTTAAAACATTAGGTAGGATGTTCAATGAGGTTAAAAGGGTAGTTGAGGTAGGAAAACGGGAACGGATTTTAGAGTCCCTCTTTCAGCTGAGCAGCTCTGATGCACGTATGTTATTCAAGTTCGAATAGGTCATTGTGGGAGGCATAGGTTAGGGAGTTGATCTTAGCTGAGTATTGATTAATAGTGAGGATATAGCTTTGTAAGTTAAAGGCCCAGGTTATGTTGTAATATGCACCTGTCCCAATAAAGCGGCCTTTTTCACATAACCCAGTGTTCAGTGGTCTGTGCTGCCCCCTCTTTCCCAATGACCCATGGAACTAGTGACCCCGACTTAAAACATGCTGGAAAGCTTGGACACTGAGTAGACCTTTTAAAAATGAGTCAGTATAAACGCACCATATTGTTCAGTTCTGCTTGTCAGCAGAGCCGCCCTTGCGGTGTCCCCCATCAAATGTATTTGACCTGAACTGAGGAAAAGGAGACGTTGGTTTTACACCATGCAAGGTTAGTGGGGAGTTATTGTGCACCTACAGAAAGAATTAAAAGAGCATCATGTTTGCGGCAGACAGACCAGGATACCCATGAGTTCAATGTAATGAGTGTGTCTGGTGAAAGAGCATCAGCGGGGTGCACTGCAAAACGTTTTGCTTTTAGATTACTGCGGTAAAACAAGAAACACAGGGCCCAAAACACTTCTGCTTTCCCGTCCTCTTGTTTATAGCGTCTCGGTGACCGTCTTGGCCACAGGATAGGTCATAAAAAGGGCACCAGCTGTTATCGAATTAGAATCCTCCATGCTGTAATATGAAACCAAAAGATGGATCATTTACGGATCTCCGTCGCATCCCGAACTCATGCTTGGCTTATGCGATTCTTGGCAAATCACTTAGCCACCCAAGAAAAGAAAGAAATCAAATGGAAAAGTATATGCTTTACTCCTACTTTGTATTTTAGCAAGGTGTTTGTGTTAACTGTGCCTTGCTGTGGATTTTTTTTATCTGGATCCTCCCAGAAGTCTTGCTTGTTTAAATGCTGAACTATACTGAAAAACTTTGGCTGGTCTGTTCGGCTAACAAGCATCAGAGAGACAGCAGAATCTATGGTTAGCCTTGAGGAACAAGGCACCCCGCAATTAGCCCAAACAAAATACTGGCTTCTGCACAGGGCGTTCTGGACACCAGCACGCCTAGCAGAGGTGGGCATCAGAGAGAACACCATGTGCTGGAATTGCCAGAAAGCAAAGGGGACCTACCACACCTCATCTTCGACTGCTCGAAAGTTAAAACATTCTGGAGGAAAGTGTGCGACCTCATTAGCACAGTAGTGGGGGGAAGCATACAGCCTGGGTTCGAAGGACTAGCAACCGCATTCATGGCCCGAGACCTAGGAAGCAGAGGAGACAGGGATTTGGTTGACATCCTACTCACAGCAGCAGTCAAAACCATTCTAGCGAACTGGAAGAACACGGCTAGAGCGACATTTAAGGGATGGGTCAACTGGGTCACTTTCCTCAGGGAAGCTGACAATATCACTGCAAAAAACGCGCCCAACCACACAGCGAGGAGTGAAATGTGGGCCGTTCTAGAAGCGCACCTGGAGTTAAACAAACCTCCGTAGAGGCACAGAACGCGGACTCCTGCACGAACACCACACCGGCAAGAGGTTTACAACCAACATATTGGCATGTCTCTCCCCCCCCCCCCCCCCCCTCAACCCCCCTCTCCACCCCCCCCCTCAACCCCCCCCCCTCCTTACCCTCCCTCTCTCTCCTTTCTCTTCACCTTTTCTTCTTTCGCATTTGGGGGCCTTACAGGAACTCCGCATCACCGGGACCAGCCTACCCAGCGGCATGCCTAATGTAACCACAAACGATTTAGAAAAGGGGGTGGTGATGAACAGAGTGTCTGAGTTAAACAGACCACTCTTACCCAGTCCAAAGATCAGGGCTTGATCCATCACCGTTATTTATCTCACTGCCCCATCCCAGCTCAGAACCTGGCTATATGCAAATCAGTCTGTCCCTGGCCCAGTGCATCATGGGAACAGGGCAGACTAAACTACCAAGCCAATTCTTCACCAGAAAGGAGACAAGCTACCGGGGACCGGTTTCTGGCATTTCAGCCTTCTTCAGCCCGGCTTGCTTGAATCCTGATGGAGCAGTGAGAAAGGGACTCATGTCTGAGTATACCCTGCCACACCTATAGTGGCCAAAAACGATTTAGAAAAGGGGGTGGCGATGAACAGAGTGTCTGAGTTAAACAGACCACTCTTACCCAGTCCAAAGATCAGGGCTTGATCCATCACCGTTCCCATCATGCACTGGGACAGGAACAGACTAATTTGCATACAGCCAGGTTCTGAAACTGGGATGGTGCAGTGAGCTAAAAAACGGTGTTGGATCTAGCCCTGATCTCTTGACTGGGTGAGAGTATTCTGCTTAATTCAGAGACTCTGTCCCTCACCACCCCTTGTTGCAAATAATGTAACCACAAAGGCACCAACCATATTACCTGTATCGCCCCTTGCATTACCACTGTACTGTATTATAAAATTTCTCAATAAAAAACGTTTGAAATAAAAAAAAAAAAAGAGTTCCGGCGAATTGGGCTGTGCCTTATCAAGTTAACATCTTTCATCGTTGCTACACATTACCTTGAGCCTTTTTTTTTTTTATCTCAAATGACCAGCGTGTAGGGGTGCATTATGACGCAATGAAGTATTACTTCTCGATTAAACTGCTGTAGGTGTGCAGCGGTCCTGGAGGAGTTGTACTCCTACATGATGACTTATGAGTAAGAATTTATGTTAACTACACAGTCATGTCATTTGGAAAACACGAATTAAAGAGTCGGACTGTGAATTCGTCAACTATTCCCACCAGCAGATAGAATTCAATGGCCAGCTCAGGTGGACATCGATGCACAAGAGCATACAGGTGCGAATGAATATTGTGTTGAGGACTCTGAACGTTTCATTTGGGCCATGGAAGACATACTTGGATATGTCTAGAAAAATAAACTAATACCTAGCAGCTTTATGTGGTTACTTTCATTAATTGATAATCTAGAAGCCCCGGCATGGAAAAGACAATCTATTTCCCTTCAAGCAATTAGAAAGGAGGCTGGTCGGACTTCAACATAGCTCATTAGCTTGCAATCCCATCTGCCTCGCCTAAAAAAAATACTTAAATTGACACCCGTTTTCCCATCCATTAATCACAAGCAGTGGTTCCCAAGCAGTGTGCTTGGTGCATTTCGCCACTGAGTAGTTTGGACGGTGTACTGCTGTGCACAGACTGGGGGGTGCACAGACTGGGAACCACTGGACTACACCCAAACCAAGACTGCTCTGGCGTAGCAATTCACCGGCGGTGGCTGGACGTGGATGAGGTGCAGGAAATACTTAACATAGCGGGACTGCTAGAAAATATACAGTGACAGCACAATCCCAGAAAAAGGGAATATACTTTTTACTTACAATTCTATCTCGCCTTGACTACTGGTTATAATCACACGGAGCGAGCTCATGGGTGACAGATTACACATCAACCAAGGACCTCATCTGACCACTCGCAGGTACAGTGGACTTTGAAGTTCTCCCTATGGCAAGTCAGGTTTTATTAGATCGAGCTATTTTTAGCAAATACTGTCCCTTTCTGGGGAGTGAACTAAAGCTGGAAGGAACATGTGTTCTGTTCACTCAAAATTAAGGAGCAATAAATCTTGTTTTTATCCTGACACATTTGCAATCTGTTCAAAGACAGAGGCCAAATCGCAGTTTGTATTTTTACTAATTGTTGCGCTATTAAGGAAAAGGGTGTTTACTTTTTTTTCTCTTATTACAGTTAGAGGTTTTTGTCAAGTGAGCTGTCCAACAATCATTGTGAAACAAAAGGCTGCAAGATGTCCGGAATTAAACAGCTTGTAAATGAATAGTACAAGTATTTCAAAGGAATTAAAAAAAGTGTTTGGGGAATTTAGAAGTGTGATGCAAACAAAGATATGAATAGAAGTAAAACAAATCAGAACACTTTACTTGGTGAAGTGCAAATGATAAAAAATTTGCAAAAACTCAATTTTAAAAACACTATATAGTTATATCAGTAAAACCACGGCAGCGGGAAACGCTGTGGCCATTTCAATGGAAAATCTGCTCATTGCAAATAAGTGTGCTACCACTTCATGCTTCAGGTTTGCATTTATTAAGAGTGATAGTTTTTTAACATGATTTAAGAAACATTTATGTCTCTGCCACAATGACAACGCAGTTAATGAACTAAGAGGCAAGTCAACAGCCATGTGTATCCTATGTGTGGCTAGATTTGAATTAAATATGGAGCAAATGTTTAGTCTATTAAATAAAACAAAATTAATTTTTGTACAACAGACATGCTGAACTAGTTTATTTAAAGGTGTTTTCATATGTGATAAAGGCGGCTTAGTGAGTTAAAATATTTGCCCAGGCTCACATAATTTGAAACCAATTTCTGGGTCAAGAGCATAATAATTGGGTAAAGTATATTATTTAGATCACGAAACCTGAACGTCTAGTAACATTTTTATGATCTTTCGAGTCCTGCTAATGGTCTCGGTTCCAGTGCATTCTTGATTACTAAGAGCACTCGGCAGGGATGCTCGCTGTCGCCTTTGCTTTTTATTCTGGCCATACCACCGGCCAGAAACTTACAGGAACGTCACATGCAAAAAGAGGGGACTATACTTCTAGACTGGCAGACTGCTGAACTTGCATGCAGATGATCTATTGTTTGTTAGAAACCCTGGCAGGAACCTGCCTCCCTAATCGGAGTGGTGATAAGGTTCAGCAGATTTTCAAGTAAAAAATATTAATTGGGAAAGGATTGAGCTATTCCTGCTCACACAATACCTGGGAGGGAATTCCTCGTGCATTGGGTTGATGAATCATTTAGATATCTTGGAATAATATTACACTGGAACCTTAGCAAATCATTTAATCCAGTTAAGGTTCAGCGATTGAGAGGCTTACGCACCAGTTAGTCTCCAGGATTAGATTCCACTCCCCATGGTGGGTCAAAGAGCTCTGGTAAAAATGATTGCACTCCCAAAGCTTCTCTACCTTTTCAAAATATCCTGATTCCGCTTATTAAAGCCTTTCACTGCACACTCAAAACACACTTGGTTACTGTGGGCTGGGAAAAAACCTAGGATCAGCTTGGAAACATTGGTTTTGCCATCTAGAAAAGGGGGGTTTGAGGTACCGGATTTTCTGCTGTACTACTTGGTGACTCAGGGACATTTCTTTTGCCACTGGTATCACCCAGATTGAAGACTCCCATACTTGGTACCAGAGAAGGAGAAGGCAGACACTGCTCTCCTGGACTCCTTGCTGCCAGCTAGGTTACTTCAACCCAGGACAGAGATACTCCCGGTGGTGACAGGTTGGGCCCAGGGGGATATAGGAAAGACAGAAAGAATACCGTTCTTGTACTCTCCTGCTCTACCCTCAATCTGCATTACCATTGACTACTGAGGGTCGAATCATAACACTCTACAGGAAGGTAGATTCAACAGAGTTAGCGCACCAATACACAGGGAGGGAATTCAAAACCCTCGATCAGTTCAGGGCTGAACACGAGACATCCCCACTGGGCATCTTTATTTACTATATACTGAGTGCAGAAGTGGGCAGCTTAGAGGCCGGTGCTATTTGTGCCCAACTGCTTCCCAGCTGCCCTTGCTGGTAGTGTTAAGTTTCCCTTGTATGCTTTAGGGACCGACTAAAAATTACTTCAAATTGCTGGTAATTCACTGAAATTAATAGCAAAAAAAGCAAGACCCACAGGGCACAGGGGTCCACCTAGCTTACATCCCGGAAGGGAAACAACGGTTCACCTCACAGACTTAAAATTACCAGAAACCCTTGGTAATTCTGTGGCCTCCGCGTACTCTGAGTTTCCAGTAGTGAATAACATTCCATTGTCCGCTTTAGTGAAAGTCATCGAACCTCAGGGATCCCTTGCAGGGATGGAAGCTGGACTTTTGCCTGAAGCACCTCATGGTCCATCGCCCTGTACCTGTCACAACCTGCTCTTGCTCCATCTGTGTAGTGGGTCTAGCGGGCAGGGCAAATCTTTCATTACTCCTGTGGCGCTTAATAGCTTGCTATGATCCCATAAATGATATTCCCCAGAACCCTAGGTTCCATTGCACTCATGTCTCTGGCAAGCATTTCCCCAGAACACCAATAGAGTACCTTAACACCTTGGCTGCTAGGCGTTTTCCCCTCCTGTGCTGGAAATTGCCATTTTGCTGGTGTCATGACGAGCTCAGCTCGTCATCAGCACAGCTCAACTGTGCATCAAGACGAGCTGAGCTCCGCATGAGCATCGAAAGGGTTAAACAGATTGTTACTAGGGCCTTAGTGTGGTTTTGCAATGTACACACCGGAGTTAAACATATACATTTGTTTCCTGATTGATTGATTGCATCCATCAAGTCGCAACTGCCCTTCATGAAAGGTCAAACTATTGTACTAACACGTGTTTCCTTCAGGGGTCGTTGAGAACCTTCCAGTTTATCACATGCCACACGTGAGCTAGCTACATCCCCTGGTTTTTGACATGGTGTATAAGCGGAGACCATGCCCGATTCGTGGCTTGGCCACACTCCCTGCTTGTTTTGGTTATATCAGTATTATTGTTTTCAGATAGTATTGAGCACATATATAGTGCATACAGCTTTAGCAACGACTGTACAAAATATGGAAATCAAGGGGTTTCCATCGGTGGGTAATGAGGGATTTGGCCAGAATTAGCCCTAGATCAATGAAATAGGATGAAACTTTGCATTTCTTACCCCTGCAGTTCCTACCTAAGATGCATACTGCCCTTGTGAACAAGTCAACCCTTTCTATGAAATGCAGCAAACTACCCACCACAGCTTGCCAACAGTGTGAGTCAGGGATAAGCCCATTACGTGCGGTTTATCGCCATTTGTCACCCAACAGCGGGGGCAGGTGGAGTCAGCATGTCCAAAACATTGATTGATTTTCTCGGGAGTAAGATAGGCGCTATGTGTGATATACAGTTGAACCAAATGGAATCTGGCATTCCGGGGGTACAGTGACAGGGCCCTCTAGTACAGCATCCCATTCCTTATCAGCATAAGGACAGCCCAGCTCCATTTCCCATTTGCCATGCAATGGCGTGAGTGATAGCACTTTGTGTGCGTACTAATCCCACTAACCACCATAAAAATGTTTACCTCGTCCTAAGATATGTGGGTATTGTATGGTTCACTCTTTGCTCTCCTATGCTGTGGACAGTAGAAAGGCTCACTTTAAAAATGCCTCCTTTATAGAACGTCGACAATTTAAACGAGGTCCTGACATGAAGTTACTTGCTGAATCAATGACAGGTGGGATGAGAATGGCGCATTGAATAGGGGCCAAATGGTGTCATGCAGCTATTATTGAACTCTTATTCTGTGTCACTTTCATTCTCCTAAAAACATTTTGTTAATCTAATACATTTTGTGTATTTTGTAGAAACCTCTTTTATATTGCGAGTAATGCAACCTTAAAATAATAACTTAAAATGTTCCCAGTGCTTTCTGTCACAGACCAGACTGGGATGCTGTAGCACTAAACATACACAAGTCACTACTCTACACTGTACTAACCAGGATTTAATTATATGGCTCTCTGGTGCAATGCATTAACTAATACCCCATTAGTGCACTTTGTTCACACTAAGGTGGGGAACGCCATGAACAATCTGCTTTCTGACTTGGACCTTGTAATAGCCAACAGTCCAAATTCGGATCAAAACTCCCTCCAGTCGACCTATGTGGGCAGGGGATATCAAACGACAGTTGATTACATCTTCCAGTCACCTGGATTGCTACACATAGCTAGAGCCTTTCGGGTCATCGCCAATTCACTGAGCGATCATCTCGCGCTGAGGATGGACATTAACTTAACTGATTACAAGCCCTAAAATACAGTAATAGCAAAAACTCTTGCCCAGAATAAGTTAGATCTAGGCAAACACAATGGCTATACATTAAAATGGGGAAAAATTAATCCAAATGAAATCACAAAAAAATTGGTTGACGTGGCATATTCCAATATAATTAAATGTCTGAATTTATCGGTAAACCATGAAGAAGTCCTAAATAATTTCGGACAAATATTAGAGAAAATCAAGGGACTACTTACTGCTAAACCAACGCCCAAGACCCTTATCAAGAAAGGGTGGTTCAATCATAGTTGCACCACAGCCCTTACTAAATTAAAAGTTGCCCTACATAATAAACCCAGAGACGCGGGGCAGATCCAACTCCTCAGGCGCCAATATGGAAGGGAACGCAAACTAAGAATCCAGGAACTGAAACAGAAACTCTGGAAAGACCTCCACTCGAGCGCTGTCTCCAAAAATAGTGAGGCCTTCTGGCGAACTGTTAGAGCCCCTTATCTCACTGATAATAATAGCCCAAAGATTGAAGTGGCCATCGACGAAGAAACATGGGTGGCTCACTTCACCAACATTTTTAAAAATAACTACTATAGCTGGGTCTGCTAACATATTCCCAACAGTAGAATATCCAATCCCGCTGCATTTTGACATACCCGATTTATTAGTGGCTTTAGAAACAAGTAAGAACGGGAAAGCCCCAGGCCCAGATGGGGTCCCAGTGGACCTTTTTAAATACAATTTGGATCTCTGGGCCCCTATCCTTACCAGAGTGTGCACAGCAGATGCAAATGTGGGACTGCTAAGCTCCTGGACTAAGTCCATCATGGTCCCCATTTTTAAAAAAAGGGACCGCCAGGATGTGAAATGCTACCGCCCTATCTCATTGCTGGACTCACTGGGCAAGGTTGTCGGGAGAGTAATACTTGAGCGACTTCAGCAATGGGCAGATGAGAGAGGTATTATCTCTGATCTCCAGTTTGGTTTTCGAGAGGGATTTGGAACAGTAGAGCAGGCCCTTAATCTCAGTCTGATTCTGGGGAAATATACACAGGCAAAGAAGAACATGGTGTATATGGTTTATGTAGACCTGTCCGCAGCTTTTGATTGCGTTTCGCACGCAAAACTATGGACGGTCTTAAGGCAAATGGGTGTGGATTCCCCTCTCTTAGATTTTTTGAGAGAACTTTACTCTAGAGCTTCGGCAAGAGTGCGCTTTGGCCTGAACGGAGAGCTGACGGCGTCATTTGGAGTAGAGCGTGGAGTCAGGCAGGGTTGTGTCCTGGCCCCCTTTCTCTTCTCATTGTATACCAACGGTTTGGAGCTAGAGATATTGAGGGGGGCCAAGGACCTCCCACGTGTAAAACAGCGCCTGATTCCCACCCTGCTCTACACGGATGACGCCGTCATTCTCACGCGCACACCGCGAGAACTACAGAACTCTCTGAATAGATACACAGCTTTCATGGGCGGTCTCGATTTACAAGTGAACGTTAAAAAAACGTTTGTCATGATAACTGGTATAAGGAAAAAACGAGTAAAAGACATCTATCTTGACAACCAAAAACTCGAGGTTACTGCCCAGTACCCATACCTTGGAATCATGATAGACGAAAGACTGTCATGGAGACCAGAAGTAGATGCAAGAAGCCATCTCTTCAGAAGATCCATAGCGGCCCTGATGAGCTTCTCCCAGAGATTGGGGAGGAGGGCACCAGTGGAGCTATTGAAAATCTATAGTGCCAAGTGCCAGGCCATCGCTTTGTATGGAGCGGGAGTCTGGGGACACACAGACACTAGTGCACTCCAGGTAGTAGAAAACACTTTCTTAAGATTTCTTTTAGCCACTCCGAGAGGCACGTCAATTTATGCTTCTCATTTGGAACTAGGAATCCCTTACTTGGAGGATTTGCTCAAGATCCAACCATTGATGCTGTGGCGGCGCGTTTGGACCTCGGTCAAAAACGCGCTGACACAGTCTATTGTAGCTGATACAATGGCTCTTGATCAGTCCTCAAAAATAAAATGGCTTTGCTACATTAGAAATTTCCTCAAAGACCTTGGTCTTGAGAATTACTACTTCCAACCAAGTCCATGGTTGACCTTCCTAAGAGAGCCCTAAAGAAACTAGCTCTCAGTCATTTAGAGACATTGAGACTGACTTCTGAGTCGTCAAAACCTTTGGTTCTACATGCGAACTTGGTTCAGATAACACATTGCATTCACCCGTACCTAATGCTCCAGATTACTACATATGAGAGAATGTTAATGACAAGATTCAGATTGGATATTTTTTTTAGACTGGTGGCATTCCCCGTGAGCAACAGTTGGGACCCAATCCTTCCCTCATGTCCCTGTGATGGAGAATCTAATCAGTCTAATATACATGTTATTATGTTTTGTAAATTCCATCACCCACATAGGAGAATCTGGTTATTACCAATACTGAGGCGTTGGGGACTTAGACAATGCCGCCTTGCAATGCTTCGCCTCCAAATGTTAGAATCTGAATATGTTTGTTACAATGTTCTTAATTTTCTAAAATGCATTAGGAAACACAGGAGAAACCTATAACTACCTCGGAATCAGTTTTAGCTTGATTAACTGAAACAATTTGATATTATCTTTTAAAAAAGTCATAAAATTGTCTTTATATGAATTTCTTTCGAACAAACCATTGTAATTTGTATTTTTGTGTAAATATTCAAAGTGTGTTTTTAAATGTTCCTTTTATGGTTTTCCTTTGTGAAAAGCCGAATAAAGAAATTTATATATATATATATATAACTTAAATGTTCCCAGTGCTTTCTGTCACATACCAGACTGGGATGCTGTAGCACTAAACATACACAAGTCACTACTCTACACTGTACTAACCAGGATTTAATTATATGGCTCTCTGGTGCAATGCATTAACTAATAGTGGTTTCGTAGTATCTGATAGAGCATTTCCCAATGACTAACATAACTTGCATTAATTTCATTAAAGCTGTGCGCTATTATACGTGTAGTGACCTGAAGGTAAAGGACCGAAGAAAGGACTTGGAGCTCCCATCATCCCTCTCCAGAGTCTATTTCCTCCAGATCATGTTTACACAGAGCTTTCTTGGGAAAATGCATGGTGCTTTTTGTGAGAAGTTGGCCTGATATGTGATGTCCACTATTCTAGTGGGTACCCTGTATCAGTCCAAACAACCCTTATGGTGATCGTTGTAAAGTCAACCTTATAGACCAGCTATCCTAGTGGTAGCATGGACAAAGCAGTCTTAGGCTAAACTCAAGAGGGCATGTGAAGCCAGCTGTTTTACCATTTGTAACCCCTTTAATACCAAATGAAAGGACACCACACAGGTTATATATAAAATATATGGAATATGCTACTTACCAGTATGCATCTGTTCTTGGCATAGAGGGCTGCAGAGTGGTACATTATGAATAGATCGCCATCTGGTGTTGGGCTCGGATGATTGCACTTTGTTTTTCTCTTGGAGAGTCTTTTGTATCTTGGTGACTCCTCCCTTAGTTGGTAGTGCGCATGGGCATCGGCTCCATCCTTAGATTGTTTTGCCATAGTAGGGTTAGATGGAGTAGTATAGTAGAATACAGATAAGAGTGCCCATGTAAGTGTATCTAAATAAGATAATGTTGGAACAGACACAGGTTTCCGGGGAGGCTGGGAGGGCATGTACCACTCTGCAGCCCTCTATGCCAAGAACAGATGCATACTGGTAAGTAGCATATTCCGTTCGAGGCATATGGGCTGCAGATGGTACATTATGAATAGACTATACAGCAGTTCTCTCCCTAGCGGTGGTCGCCCGTGTCTGTTGCAACTGTCTGAAACAATGTTTTTAATACTGCTTGTCCCACTCTAGCTTGTTGTGTTGTGTGCACATCTACACAATAGTGTTTTGTGAAGGTGTGCGGTGTAACCCAGGTAGCTGCTTTGCATATGTCATCTAGTGGAATGTTTCCCAGAAATGCCATAGATGCTCCTAGTTTACGTGTAGAGTGAGCTCTAGGAGGAACAGTTAATGTTCTCTTTGCCTTTAAGTAGCATATTTGAATGCATTTTACAATCCATCTGGCAATGCCCGCTTTGGAGATGGGATTGCCTTTATGTGTGGGAGAAAACGCAACAAATAGCTGTTTTGTCTTTCTGAAAGTTTGTGTTCTTTCTATATAGTACAATATGGCCCTTCTAACATCCAGTGTATGTAGGGCTCTTTCCGCTACTGTTTGTGGTTTTGGAAAGAAAACCGGTAATTCCACTGACTGATTGATGTGGAATGCTGAAATAACCTTTGGTAAGAATTTTGGGTTTGTTCTAAGAACCACTTTATTTTGGTGTAGCTGCATAAATGGTTCTTGAATCGTAAAAGCCTGCAGTTCACTTACTCTTCTAAGTGACGTGATAGCTATGAGGAAGGCTACCTTCCATGTGAGGAATTGTATTTCACACCTATGCATAGGTTCAAAGGGTGGCCCCATTAGTCTGGTAAGCACTATGTTGAGATTCCAGACTGGGGAAGGTGGTCTTCTTGGTGGAATGACTCTTTTGAGTCCTTCCATGAAAGCTTTAATTGCTGGTACTTTAAACAGTGACAGGTGTTGCCTGTTTTGTAGGTACGCCGCTATGGCTGCTAGATGAACCCTGATAGAGGTATATGCTAGGTTACATTGCTGTAAGTGTAATAAATAGCAAATGATTTGTTTAGTGGATGCGTCCAGAGGGTTGATGTGCTTACTGTTACAGTGTATAGCAAACCTCTTCCATTTTGCTGCGTAGCATGCTCTGGTGGTAGGACGTCTTGCCTGTTTAATGATTTCCATGCATTCTGGTGGTAAATCTAAATACCCAAACTCTATGACCTCAGGAGCCAGATCGCTAGGTTCAGTTGTTTGGGATCTGGGTGCATTATTTCTCCATGGTTCTGTGTAAGATGCATGGGTAATAACCTTAGCTTTTGATGTGGTACTTGTGAGAGTTGTAGCAGCGTGGTGAACCACGGCTGTCTTGCCCACGTGGGTGCCACTAGTATCATTGTCATTGAGTGTTGCTGCAGTTTTCTCACCAGTAATGGAATTAGTGGTAGAGGAGGGAACGCGTAAGCAAATTTGTTGGACCAATTTATCCACAGTGCATTGCCCTGGGACCTTTGGTGTGGGTACCTGGATGCGAATTGCTTGCATTTTGCGTTCTGATGATTTGCAAACAGATCTATCTCTGGTTGCCCCCATTTTTGGAAGAATGGCTGTAGTATTTGGTCGTGCAGCTCCCATTCGTGAACTTGTTCTGACTGTCTGCTTAGGATGTCTGCTATTTGATTTTGAATTCCTGGTAGGTGTTCCGCTAACAGGTAGATCTTTTGAGGAATGGCCCATCTCCATATGTCCTGTGCTAGTTTGGACAGTTGGAGAGAGTGTGTCCCCCCCTGTTTTTGAATATAATACATTGCAGTCATGTTGTCTGTTCTGATCAGGACTGCCTTGTTTGTTACTTGCATTTGGAAAGCTTTTAGTGCTAGAAATATTGCTAATAGTTCTAGGTAGTTGATGTGCAGTTTCTTTTGCTGCGCACTCCACTTCCCCTGTACTGTGTATTTGTCCATATGCGCTCCCCATCCGGAGAGCGATGCGTCCGCTGTTATTATTACTTGTGGAATTGGCTCTAGGAACGACCGTCCCTTGGAAATGTTTTCTGTGTTCCACCACTTCAGAGAGCGATACGTCCGGTCGTTTACCAACACCAGATCTGTAATCTGACCTTGAGCCTGATTCCACTGTGTCGCTAGACACTCTTGTAGTGGGCGCATTTGTAGTCTGGCATGTGGTATTAGCAGTATGCAAGAGGACATCATGCCTAATAGTTGCATAAACACTCGTGCTGGTAGTGAGTGTTGTGGTTGAAATCTTTGTATTAACCCGACCATTGTCTGTACTCTGATTGGGTTGGGGTATGCTATTGCCTTTTCTGTGTCTACTGTAGCCCCCAGGTATTGCTGGATCTGGTTTGGTTGCAGGTGTGATTTTTTGTAGTTCACCGTAAACCCTAGGTGGTGCAGCAATTGAATTGTCTTCTGTGTGTTGTGAAGACATTCTTCCTTTGATTTGGCCTTTATTAGCCAATCGTCCAAGTATGGGAAGACATGTATTTGTTGTCTTCTTAGGTGTGCTGCCACCACAGCTAGGCATTTTGTGAAAACTCTCGGTGCTGTTGTGACACCGAACGGAAGGACCTTGAACTGGTAGTGTTGTCCTTCTAACACAAACCTTAGGTATTTTCTGTGGGCTTTGTGAATTGGGATATGAAAGTAAGCGTCTTTTAGATCCAGTGTAGAAAGAAAGTCCCCTTTCTTCAGTAAAGGGAGTACTTGTTGGAGCGTGACCATGTGGAAATGCTTCGAATTTATGTAAGCATTGAGAGGTCTGAGGTCTAATATTGGTCGTAGGGACCCGTCCTTTTTGGGGATCAGGAAGTATAGAGAGTATACTCCTGTTCCTTGTTGATCCTTTGGGACCTTCTCTATTGCGTGCTTTTGTAGAAGTGCTAACACTTCTTCTCTTAACAATGTCAGATGATCCTGACTCATTGGACGCTGCTTGGGAGGGATGTTTGGTGGGGTGGCTGTGAGTTCTAGGCAATAACCATGTTGGATAATTTGTCTCACCCACTTGTCTGACGTGATGTTTTCCCAGACAGGTAGGAACTGTGATAGACGTCCCCCGACCGGTGTTGTGTGGTCTGGGGGGAGTTCTATGAAGTCACTGTTTTGGTGTTGAGGCGTTGCGGTTGTTATTATTTCCGCGGCCTCTACCCTTATTGTTGTTACCTCTGTAATTACCTCTTGAATTACCTCTGGGTGATGTTGGTGTGAAAGATGTGGATTGCTGATTTGTTCCTGTGTTTTTTGAGCCCCCTCTATAGGTGGATCTACGAAAGGAACCTCTGTGTGTTGGCTGTTGCAATGCTCCCATTGACTTAGCCGTTTCCGTATCTTTCTTCATCTTTTCTAATGTCTCGTCTGTACTTGAACCAAACAATGTCCTTTGATCAAATGGTTTGTTCAGTAGGGCTGTTTGTACTTCTTGTTTGAATCCTGAGATTCTAAGCCATGCGTGCCTTCTTAGCATGACGCTAGTGTTAATAGACCTTGCTGCAGTGTCTGCTGCGTCTAATGCACACTTAATGGAAGTATTGGTTATTATTTTACCTTCCTGTATTAATTGGTCTGCCTTCTTCTGATGTTCTTTTGGAAGATGTGTGAGAAGTTTTTCTAACTCATCGTAATGTGCCCTGTCATAACGTGCGAGTAGTGCCTGTGTATTGGCTATACGCCAGCTATTCGCTGCCTGTGATGCTACTCTTTTGCCTGATGCATCTATTAACTTCGACTCTTTATCTGGTGGAGGAGCCTCTCCTGTAGATAATGAGTTTGCTCTTTTACGAGCGTTTGAGACCACCAGCGAATCTAGAGGTACATGCCCTCTAATAAATATTGGGTCCTTTGGAGCCGCTTTGTATTTTTTATCGATTCTTGGGTTTAACACCCTGGCTCTCACTGGGTTTTCGAATATTTCCTCTGTGTGAGTGAGAAGACCCTTCAGCATAGGAAGAGTACCTGATGTTCTCTGTGCACTAGGTAGAGTCTCTAACAAGAAATCCTCTATCTGAGGTTCTGTGTGCATATCTAGTTTGTGATATTTTGCTGCCCTATTAATGAGCTGCACAAAACCTGTGTTATCATCAGGTGGTGAAGGCTTTGAGGGATATAGCTCTGGGTCGTTGTCCTCATCTGACCCTACATCGTAATTTTCCCATGGATCTTCCTCATCTGGGATAGATTCGTCATCCCCTTGAGGTTCTCCCTCCCCTATATCACTGTCTACCTCTGACTGAGGTGTAGCTGGTCTTGGTGTGGAGGGTGTAGGAATATGTGGCCTATTGTGAGGAATAGGAGAAGAGGGTGTGTCTCTAGGACGAGGAGAAGCAGGAGGAGTTATGTTCGGCCCCATTGTTCTCTTTTTTGAAGGAAGAGGTTTATCTTCTGACTGTTCACTCTCTCTTCTTCGTGACCACTTTCCCTGTTTGTGGGTCAATAAACAAGATCTTTTGTTTGGGATCTGTTTGCTGCTCTTGAATCGGTACCGAAGGTCCTGGTTCCGAGAGCTGTTTTTGTTTTTGATCTTCAGATCTTGCTGTTTTCGACACCGAATGTCTGCTCGATTCCGACTTTTTGGGTATCGAGTGTCTTTTGGGCGATAAATCATATTTCTTTTTCGACATGGAATGTTTCGATACCGAGCTCTCCTTTGTATGTAGCCTCGGTGCCGAAGTCGATGTCGCCCTTTTCTCGGATCCGACATGGTGGGATTCCGAGTGCTTCGGTTTCAGTTTCGGTTTCGTTGCCGGGCCCGAGGGCGGGGCGTCGGAAACTTTTTTCAGCGGTTTGACCGGGCCCGAGGGCGGGGTCGTTACCGCACGGGGTCGGTTTTTCGGTAAGGGGACGTCGTCACTCACGGTTTGTTGCTCGAAGAGTTCTTCAACCTCCGACTGGTCCCCTTCCGACCCAGACTGGTCCTCTTCTTCCTCGATTTGTTCGTCTCCGAACAGCTCCGGGATTGCCTCCGCCTGCATTCTGGAAGCCTCGTGTCTTCGAGCTCGACGATTTCTAATCGTTAGCTTGGAGGAGAATGCTGCGCAGGCTTCGCAGTCCCTGGATTCGTGTTCAGGCGATAGACAGAGGTTGCACACCTCGTGTAGGTCCTTGTGTGGGAACTTAGCACCACACGATGGACATTTTTTGAATGGAGTCCTTTCCATGGACTCCGGGCTTGACTGCGTCGAGAAAGGTCTCCTGTTCTTCGACGTAGATCCAAGTTTTTCTCTTCTATTTTAAATTTGTAACGCGTCGGAATGGAAAAGAACGCGTTCGATAACAATACCGTCGAATTGGAAAGGGAATACGCGCCAAAAAATCACTTTCTTCTGAAGTTGATCTGGAGCGTCTCGATCTTCATCCGAACCCGATGGCGGAAAAAAACAATCTAAGGATGGAGCCGATGCCCATGCGCACTACCAACTAAGGGAGGAGTCACCAAGATACAAAAGACTCTCCAAGAGAAAAACAAAGTGCAATCATCCGAGCCCAACACCAGATGGCGATCTATTCATAATGTACCATCTGCAGCCCATATGCCTCGAACATGTATTTATTTCTAACACAACCCCTCTGAACTCTTTATTAGGTCAGAGGCACAAGCACATAACAAGATACTTAATTAACATACAATAAGTTGCACAATATACAGTAGAGCCCTAGGGGCACTTCAAACTATATACTAAAATAGTGGTATAAGAACGACGTCACGAACAAAGGATAGGCCTAGGGAATCACTGGGGCTACGCTGTACTACCAAGGGATAGGAAACAGGAGGCCCACGGGAGGCGTGTGCAGTGTCTTTACACACACCCGAGTTACCATAGAGTTAGAATGGGAACGAAAGAATTGGAAACTAGTTCTTTTAGGTCACTTCCGGATGGACTAGGAGAAAGCTACTTGAAACTAGGACACTAGGATAGTTAATACCCACAGGAGCACCGGAGTACTCGCGTTACCTCACCCACAGGAAGCGGGTGAATAGGTCGTCAAAGTGTGTTGGGTTTCGTCGCTGAATCCTATGGAGCCTTGGAGAAAGATGCTGCAGGCGACCAGGAGAGAAGTGTCCGGTTGGATCCAAGGGCGGATCGAGGATGAAGAGTACCTGAAAGCAGAGGGGACAGAGTCTGGGTCACTAGCCAGTGACCAGGAATGAACCAGGCAATGTCGCGAAGCAATCAGGTGATGTCGTGAAACTTGTCTTTGCAGCCACGTGGACCAGGAGGTGTCGATGACTACCAGGAGCTGGGCACGGACTGTCCCACAAAGGATCTCGCTGTCGGCGGTGTCGGCTTCCGGATTGGAGTCAACAAGCCTTGGCAAAGGCAACCCACGCAGGAATCGAAGATTGCTTCTGGATCAGACCAGCAAGGTCTGATGGGCTTCTCCTTTTCAGGGAAGCAGGGGCCAGCCTGGAGCAACCAGACCAGCGATGTAGGTTCAAGGTTTCGTCGTCACAGAGGCCACTAGCCAACGGGCAAGTGACCGGACAGACGCGTCGAGCAGGAAAATGCAGAAGGGCCCCACGCAGAACTCGTGGAGTGTGGAGGGCTGATCTTCGGTGCAGTTGGTGCTCGGGCTGGGGCTTCTCAATCCCCAATGCACAACTTCGAGGGTGCCTCAGAAGTTGCACGGAAAGCAATTCGCTGGCTTTTAATGATGGTCCAGCCGGCCCAATTGGAACTGGCACTTCTAGCACTTTCCTTTAGTACATGTAAGTGGAGGCTCCTCTCTTCTGTAGGCTGTTTTGCACTTGCACTTTTATTTCCATTTGTTTTAGTCTCCCTGCGATCTCCGATTGCTGCCATTATGAATGGGGTTTTAGCTGCTATTTATTTAGGTTATTAATCATGTGATAATGTGTACCGTATTTTCCGGCGTATAAGACGACTTTTTAACCCCTTAAAATGTTCTGGAAAGTTGGGGGTCGTCTTATACGCCGGGTACCAAACTTTACGGTATGTGTTCATGCGTTTTTACATAGTGCGGACTTCACCCGAAGGTGTCAGACCGCTTCTCAACAGAAAAGGGTGCATTACAGGAGGAAAAAGTGACATGTGTGCAAGTAGAGGTACGGTATAATATTGAAATAAATGGAGGGCACTCAAACACAAGAACTAATGTTACGTAGGTGATGGTGGCACTGTGGAATCACTGTGCAAGTATCGATAGCAAATAAAAAGTAATAGGCAAATAGAACAAATGGCGCTGTGAATGACCAAAATCGCTATGCAGGACTGCGTTGGAAGTGGGGGTAGTCTTATACGGCGAGTATAGCATGAAACCTACATTTTATCATGAAAAGTAGGGGGTCGTCTTATACGCCGAGTCGTCTTATACGCCGGAAAATACAGTACTTTTCTTGTTTTTGGTGCCTTTTATTGATCGGCATGATAGTCTTCATTTCCTTATGCTCTTTTTACTGTAATGTTTGCTATGGTTTCAAGTAATCGTGCAATCAGAATACCTTATAATATAATAAACCTTGAATAAACGTTGACATTTATAGACTAAGGCATACTTCTAGAGACAGGCTGCAAGGGTTCCCGAAAGAACCGCCAGAACTCTTCCCACTCATGCAAGTGATTTTGTTCCCTGGTTCCACCACATCTAGGTTATATGGACTTGGAGAAACGCAAAGTGAGATTTAGACAGCCATGGGAAACAAACCTCGGAACCGAAATAAATGCCAAACATTGGGAATACTGCTGCAGACAAACCCAATTGATATACCTAATCACAAATATAAAATGAAACACTACACATTTCTATGCCAGGAGTGCATTATGCCAGTAAGACACACAATTAAATAGAACCGGGCAAATCACACAATTGCCCCCGCTGCTGGGCCGAGCATGCAGATTTCATGCTTCTGTCAGAGTGAGCAGGCACTGGAATTCTGATTGTCATATTTAACTCCATTTCCTTAATGAAAGGAATTAGAGCAGGGCCTGACCCGATGATTGCATTGCGGAGCAATGTTAAAATGATGCCACTGTCATGATGGAGGTTCACAGCTAGTGACCCAATGTGGCTCTTGCCAATCCTGTGATTATATCATTCCTGGTGAGACTATGACATTGAACGGCTGTACCCTAAAAGCAAAAGAACTTTGGACCTGTAATACACGGAATGTGGTGTACCTTATTGTATGCCCTTGTAATTTGGGCTACATAGGGGAAACCTCACGTGCCATCAAAACAAGATTGACTGAACACAGGTCAGCGATTAAATCTCTGAAATATACAGCTCCCCTTGTAAGACACTTCACTGAATATAATCACTCCCCATCAGATGCGAAATGGAGGATTCTAGAAAAAATCCATATCCCAAATGATAAGGGAGGGGAAAAAAATCAGGAAAAAGAGAGAAGTGTTTTGGATCTTCTCTCTTAACACCTTTACACGAGGTTTGAATAATGAGCTACCGTGGGAGAATGCAATAACTTAATCTAGTTTCAACAATCTGCATAAAATTAATTAGCGATACTCTGTATGTATGTTAGGGAATAGAAGAGTTTAGTGAATAGGTAGTCCCATTTTTTATGAGGTTGGATTATGAGCTATTGTGGAAAATTGCAGCACCTTAACGTAACTCTAATGATTGGCATAAATGAATCATGTTCATGTTAGGAAGAATGAATAGATCAGTTAGTAGATAGTCTGTATGGTTACCATAGATGAACATGTTAGGCACCGTTCTGTTTTCTAATATACCCCTATACTTAATGATGCCAGAAAGCGAGTTATTTCTCTCCATTATTTTATATAATCGAGTGCTTATCCATATACAAAACTCCTTTAACAGCTTCATAATATAGAGCCCTTGCTTGTGGCTGTCCTCGAGAGGAAAGAGAAAGGGTGGGTCTTTTGGAAACCAATTAGTATTTCTTCCCTTTTCTCTTCTGTTCTCTACACCGCCACAACGAGAAAAATGCATCAGGCCCTTTAAGATAGAGAAGTCACACGCCTGTGTACTCTCTAGAGAGCAGTAGATGTATAAAAACGCCCCTGCTCTCAGACGTTAGAACTCTCCGGTTGAAAATCAGGCTCCCATCACGTCGCGGCATTTTCCAACTTCAGAAGGTATGTTTCAATCGCATAATGACTTTGCTCAGTCATTAGAGTCGGAACTCGCAGGAACGGACCATTTCTAACCTGCGCCGCTTTTGATAATTTGTATCTTTGCGATTGTATCTTTGCTAGGCTCCACCGAAGGGCTTTCCAGACTTCATCAGCGCGTTAGGAAATCTAATTGACACGCACGGCTGAATAGGAAGAATGTTTGCCTCACCAGTTCGGTCACAACGAACAGGTATTTCGCGTGCCATGCTAGTTTAATTATTTCGGACGATTGATACACGTCCTGAACTAAGCTTACAATAGTTATATGTATTTACTTACTTTGAAACAGGGTTATAGGAAAAGGACCGCGTTTATTTCCTTCCTGGAATATCCGGGGCCTGAAGCCGGTTTTATATCGATTTATCCAAATACCAAAAGGTTTTATACATGAGTGCAGGTAATTACTTGCTATCTTTTGAGACAACATAGATTTTTTCGTGTCCGTTGTTGCACTAATATTATGCCTGTGAATAAGCTTATCTAATAAGGGGCCTTATCTTTTGTCCTTTCAGCACCAACTGAATGAAATCTGTTTTTAAATTAACCAAGAAATACACAGGACTTAAGTCACTAAAGATTCCCTGAATCATCATTATTAGCCCAGCATTTGATAGGTAATTTCCTTAGTATGAAATACCCCCTTATCTCCGGGAAATTAATATGATAATTTAGGAAATACCTTCTGGTAAAAGTCAACTAATGTTAGTGCATTTCTTTTCCATGTCACTCTCTCTCCTAGCGTTTTAACGAAGCCTTCATTCACTTGGCTTCCTGCTTTTAAGATTTTCCTGGCTCCACCTGAGGTAAGAAATGTAAGAAATGTAGGATAGTATAGATAACAGAGCTTCTTTTCTAGAATTAAGATATGGATTAGACCAATGAACCAGGGATCATGCGACAACTTTAATTGAATACTGTGGAAGCATAGGACCTTTTTGATTTGTTATCCTCCCATAATAGATGACATCCCACTTCTTTGCAAAGTTTCTTCGGGCCCCTCAGAGGTTACAATATGAGAGACACAATATGAGAGACAGTTATGAAGATAACTTCTTCGGAATGATAATCTAGATATGTTTAAAAGTATGGCATAGATTATAAAGAAATCCCTTCCCCCTCTCTCTAATAATTCTTCTCTTTTTCTCTGTTTTTCCCCTTCCCTTTTTTCTCTCTCTTTTTCTTGTTCTCTTCTTTCTAGCTTTCTCTCTAGTAAGCTTTTTTTTCTCTCTTGTCTTTCTTTCTTTTCTATCTTTCTTGTTCTCCTTTCTCTAGCCCTAAAACATGATGTATACAAGTCATTGATCTGTTTACATGAATGTTCTAAAATTAATTTCCGTATATATGTATATAGAGATAGATGTATATAGGAAGCACACTTTATTGTCCTCTCTAGCGATGTATCATGTTATATATGTATGTATTTATTTTTTTCGATGTCTGACGACAGATGGTAAATACCACTGTATATAGTAATAAGGCTTTAACTGCGACTAACAGAGTTATGACTCTTTGTTTAAATCTTAGCAATTTGCTGATATTGTCCTGAGGTGAGGAAGACACAAAAAGGTGTCGAAACGCGTCAACAGAAATCAGCATTCTCAACAATCTTTGGGCATTATTATTATGTTGATAATATTTTTGTGACCTATGTATATTTCTCTTGGAGTAACAGTTTATTTTACAAAAATCTATTTTTATCCCTTCAATTTTATTATGTGTATCAATGAATATATTTATATCGGTTTTTTATCAATGTAATTAAACTTTGTACTTTACCATATATTTTTTTCTTTTGAGTATCTTTTCTCCTTATGGTGTGTCCTTTTTCCTGTTTTTGTCAGACTTTGTACTTTTTTGCCTGGGCCTTTACCCTTATATACGTTCACAGCTCTGGCACTGCTCCAAGCAAAGCACAGGGTGGCCATGCGTTGGGGAGCAATGCAAGCGCCCCAAGAAGGAAGATTGGATCAGAGACCTGGTTACATTTAATGATCAGTCTGAGATATATACGGAATTGCAACCCCTCACCTCCAGCCCAAGGACCTATGGGAATATTCCCAACCTTACTTGATTACAGAGAACTGTATGCTGGTGATGGAGCAAGGTAGAAACAACATTTTTGTATACCCCTTGTTAAGTCAATTCTCCATTAACAGTAACATGTATTAATCGTGTGGCTTTGAAATTAACCAACATAGAATAGAATGCATCTACACAAATACACGTGCATGCAATGGCCAAGTGTAATTTACTAATTTGTTATGCATCTCGTCATAAAAGGTAAGCATTTGTCATAATCTAAATCGGAAATTGCATGAATGTGCTTTCTGTCTGTTTATTTGTGGCATAAATCATGAAGATTGGTAAGTAAATTTACTCATATGTGTTGCTTAAAGGTAGCTAACTGGGATACTACTAGAAGGGGGAGGTAAACAGAAGGGCTTAATTTCTCAAATTTACTTTTGTGTTTGTTTCTATAATAGTTCCCAAATTGAGGCCTATGTGGCCTAAGAAAATGGAAGCGGACCGTGACTCTGAGGTTGCGATCTAAGCATGCATGTGCTAAGAAGAAGAGCGAGTTGCCTGTGCCTGTGTAGAATGGGTCAAGGACAGTGTGGCCTGCAACATGGAACAGATGCCAACTTTTTCGAATGTCAGCATCTTGAACGGGGTAACAGGGCATCGAATAACGAATTAAAGGACAACGGAAGAAGCATGACATGAACAATGGGTGTACTATTTTTTTCTGTTAGAACGATGACTCTGCGGAAATTGAACAGTAAGGCGATGAGGTGATGCTCATCCACCCCTTAATTGACCAATCACGGACACTCCAGGACCTTAGAGTTACGAATTTTAGATAGATAAGTTAGTAAAAAGGGTATAAAAGAGGACATTTGGGACGATGAAATTAGCTTGCTTTTCGATCTAATCTTTGCACCCCAAGATGCTGTCGGACTGCACAATTTTCCTATGGCGCAGGGACTTTGAAATTTTTCTGAACTTTAACTTTTGAATGGGTGCGGAGTCCTATGGGAGAGCTACATCGAGAGAGATAGAGAGGTGTTCTTTGGGAACTATTCTGTCTTTCGGTGTTGTCTGCGTTTCTACATTTTGATAATATAAATTTCTCATTTTCTGAATTATCATGCTAATAAATGAATGTTTTTAGTTTTAAAACTTTTGTTTCAGGTTATTAATGCATAATTGAATTTCTCTTTGAAATAAACAAAGGTTATGCTAGGATATTTTATCTCTAAATAAAAATTAAATAAATAGAGAATTAAGCAGGTCTTGTTATCCTTTAGTTAACTTTTACTAGCAGATCCATTGACAAATAATGGTGGGGTGTTTTAAATGTGTTTCTTTAACCCCTTCGACGCTTGTGACGAACCATTCCGTCATCAGTCACAGTTGAGCTGTGCTGATGACGGAATGGTTCCGTCACGACCACACCCAGTTATGGAATGTCCAGCACCGGGGGGAAATCGGGGCAGCACGCAAGGTGTTAAATCAAAACCATGGTATTAAAATTAAACTGCAGATGTAAATAATGTGTAAAATTTTAGTTCTAGACACTCCGCTCTAATCCAGCAGCTCTCCTTTGGTCTTCACTGAATCCTCGGAGCAGAGTAGATGTGTTTATGAGTGACTTGAAGTGTTATGGGCCCACTGAGGAGTAAATTGTGAATAGCTCCCTGGGTTAAGGTGATGGTTTATAGAAAATTTATGGAGCCGCACTGGGCCACAGAGACTTCGAGACCCTCACTGGTTCGGGGGAGTCGGATGCTTAGATGCCTAACACGCCAATGGTCTGAGCCAAAAGACAACTGGGTAGGACACAGATGCAGCCCCAGACTGGACACCTCTGCCTTTGTTATTTCTCCGTCTGCATTAGCCATGAGATGGGGAGTTAACATACAAGATGGATGTACCCATACATTCGATATATTGTGTTTAATGCTGTATTAGTTATCTATTGTCATATATATGAGTAGTATACAATAAAAACAAAAGGAAAAAAAATATATGTTTTTTCCAGTCCAAAAGTGAAGACACTGGGCAGATAAGAGCAAAACACCATGCATCTGTGAACCATTCCTCTTGGTACGGATTTAATAGGAAAACAAGAAAGCTGAAACCATGGGATTCTTTTATCTAGGTAGGCCAAATAATAAGCCAACCTAATCTACTGTAAGAACACAGAACAAATGCAAATCAGCAAAACAATGGCCTGCACTTACACTAGTTAGAGTCTAGTCTGGCACTCTCAGGCGTATAAGCTATTTAGAGAGCAGTGTGTGTGAGTGACATATGTCCATCCACAAGGGCTCTATTTCACACTTGAGTCACAGGTGACGTCATTCTACTAACATACATCAATCTGCAATAAGCACCTAGTAGTTAGAAGATGGTGCTAAAAGTCTTGCGCATAAACATAAGGAATTACAGGCCTACAGGCAGACAGAGTTGGATAGAAACAAGCATTTGCAATGCAAAAAGTCCCACATTCGCGAGAGTTTAAGCTAATGGCATTGTAAAAGGCAATGCCTATTATTTATCTGTTTTGATAATTAACAAATAAATAAAAGGCATTGTCATTTACAAAGCCAGTAACGCAGAGTCTTGTAATTGCGGGATGTATTTCATTTCAAAGAAGCAGCCGCTAAGGTCCCGGACTACTTGGAAAGTGAAAGCACGCTTAACGCGCTGAATGTTGCAGGAAAGCATGTCCTGCTTGCAGTAGGAGAAACTCATTAAAGAAAATAGTGCTTACAGACTAAATAAGACATACTGTGTAACAGAAGTAACGGGCCAGTCCTCGTGGAGGTTACAAATGAAGACAAGGCGGTACTAAGGAGGGACTAACAAGCCTATTAACGAATCAGAAGCCAGCATTTACAAAGGACAATGACACAAGCCAATGAAAAATATGGGCGGAGCTTCAAGTTCACACTCTAATACAGCATGCATTGCAGCACATTAGCTGCCCAGGCTAGGCTTAAAAATAGGAATATGCTCTTAATCCCTTAACTCGTGTGGCTTTGTCACTCCAATACTGAGCCCTTTTTGGCTTTTTGGGAAACTTTGCGCTTAGGTCGCTATCACTTTTTCCACAGAAGGGTATCTACGCCAAATTTGCAGTCTTCTTTTCTCCAACATCATGGAACTTTTAAAGGTGCCTACGGTTTATGGATTCCCTTCGAGGGTACCAAGAAAATAGCCAAAATATAGCTACAGTTTTGTTAAAACAAAATGGGGAAAAAGTGCTCTGTAAAAAAGTGTCTATTTTTCCCAACAAATAGCACAAACAAATGGTTTGCTGTGCTAAAATCGCCATCTTGGCAGCTTTAGGAAGATGCAAAGTTGTATCGTATACAAAGAAATTTTAACCACAGTTTTGGCATTTACCTTTTCATCAGATCACTAATTTTTATGGTCTGGATTGACATCACAGCTGGTGCCAGACAATTTTGTTAGCATCACTAGAGAAGGGTTTTGGGTCCACCAACACGCTGGGAGCCAGGAGCACATGTTTTGATTCAGCAGAAAAGGTGCGTATTGGACACACAAAAAAAAAAGGCTTGCCCTCCATACAGCTGTAATCAGTTTGATTATTTATCCAGCTGCCTGAGGTCACACTTTTAGGATGCACGTAGGAAATTGTAATGTTATTAAGGCGTGTTAGATAACTAGATAATTTATGGTGATTTTCTCTGGCAGCAGTACAGATGGGAAAGAGTGGACCTACATGGATTTTTAGGTCTGGCTTGACAGCACATTTATTAACTAGGCCAAATTGCATTGCCCCTGCTTGTTCCCATTTTTGTGCTTTCAATCGACAGTTTGTGATGGAAAAATGTGTGAAACCCATGAGTGATGGTAGAAAGTTATACATATCTGAAACGTAGACAAGATTCTGATTTCAGCAAGGGATAATTTGTATCCCTCAAGGTTTCCCAAAGAAACTGTTTAAATAAGAAAATATGAAGTATACATATGAAAAAAGTCCTTTACGACAATGTTTCAATCTGTAACTTATGATGGTTGATTTACAAAAGTCATACACTGGTACATCCGCTAGACCCCTCTGGTCACGTGGATATATAGAGCTTGTGGGTTTTCCAAGAAACAAAGGAATGCAAAGCCAACAACTCAGCCACACTTTAACACAGTTTTACTTTGTGTACCAAGTATACAGCAATTCATATGGTAAAATATAGAGAGTGAAAAACACGTATGAAGGACAACTACCTATCTCTGAAATGTGCACAGACGCTGATTTCAGGATCAGTGGTTATTTTTACATTTCTGAATTGGAGGGCATTTTACAGAAGGGTTTCTCTCTTACAAAGTGCCTTACATTTGGAAGGCACAAATGCAGAGAAATCCAATTGTCAATAACAATGTTCTATTATTCTGCATTCCCACACGCCTCCTGATAAGAATGGTACCCAAGTGGCAGGGCCTAGCACCTGCGACACAAAGCACCCCAAAGAGAGACAAGGTAGACTCATGTTTTGCCCGAATCTAGGCTCCTTTTTACAACTTAAGTAGCAACCGATTTTGGGCTCTAGCTCAGCCACCACCCAGGAAAACCTACTATACCCAGTTCCGGACAGTGCTGAAAGCTAGACACCTGAGGATGTGCAGTGTGGTACGACTTCTGTGGTTTTAACAAGGTGTTTGTACCAGACACCCTTACAGAAATCAAACTGCACTTAAAAACAGACACTTTCCTCACACTTCTGTGATGGAAAGTTGTGGAATCTGTGCAGTTGCAAATTTCCTTCCACCTACAATTCCCCCAACTCTTCCGATAAAAGACCTCACTTTTGTGGGTTGGCCTTGTGCCCACGAGAGGGCCCAAAATGCAATATGGAGACATCAACATTACCGGTCAAAAAAATTACCTTTGTAGGGTTCTAATCTAGGACCCTGATCGATACTGTGACCTTATGCCCCTATTCGGCTATAAATCCATTTATTCCCTATATTGGCATAACCGTTCAAGTGCAATATTCAGAAACTCGTCTCTGGCCTCACACGAACAGAGCCACATTTCAGAATAGCTTTCTCTGCCACTTCCTTTGCAACCAATTAGTGCAATGACATAGCAGAAGTTACTATCTGAGATTCCTAGATTAACACTCCGAGTTCTTCAACAAGATAAAAACTCAGCAACCTGGAAATCCCCGCTTGCTGTGTTTTGATTAGTAATAGAACTCTAATGAGCACTGATAGACGATCACTTCCTAGTGACATCTTTATTGACGTCTTATGTCCAAAAACTTACGTCAAACAAGGCACCTCTCAGGTATAAATATTACCAACGTTGCCTTAAGCAAACGCTGCTGCTGTCTTGTTGCTGTTTCGCTGAAGCTGATGCTGCCAGCTGTCTCGCTGCTGCTGAAGCTGCTGTTATGCTGATGATACCATAGCTGCTATCGCTACTGCTATCGCTGCTAACTAGCGAACGATGGTGTGGTGAACTTAGGAGCTGAACAGCCGTCCCCCTGCAAGAGCCCAGCAGATGCAAGCTGCCCGTGGACGCTGCCCCTCCTCCTCCTCCTCGACGCGCTGAGAAGAGACGCTGTCTTTCTCCTGCAGAGAAATCCAGCTCCGGCGTTTCTAGTCTACCCTTGCGGGTGACTGGGATATCGAACCCCTGAAGGAGATACCAGACCTCCATCATTCTATTCCAGAGGTATGGTGTTGACTAAACCCTTAGAGAGAATTCTTGAAGCAAACCTTGGCAAAACCAACTTAAACTAAAGCTACTTACTTACTCCCCTCCCAAGTATTAGGCTTAGGTCAGGTACACTGGGGTAGGCGTAGTTTGAAGCACCAGTTGAGTATTTTAGCCTAATGTATATATGAATGTATATATGTTTTATTCATTTTAAACCATTGTATGGCTAAGAAACCATATCAATGCTTTTACAGTATTATTTCGCAATACTTATCTTACTGTACGTACTTTTTATAATAACAAGTTTTGCAATTGTGGCAATTCATTTCTCTTGTACGAGAAGAAAGACTGTCCAATAAATAAATTACCCTTTATTGACAAACGCCCGTCTCTCTATTCTCTACATATTGTGAAAGTAAACTGCACAACCACTGACTGAGTAAAATAACTGTCTATTGTTTCACACGACCCTAGAGATTGACTCTTGATCTGAGGAGCAAAGTTGTCATGTTGCACGGTTGTTGGAAAACTGAATCCCTTCTTGGCTGTGCCAGGGAAGCTGATCACTTCCGATTTCAGTCAAGAAAGTTTCCAGTGACCTCTGAGCTAGTTGGTAACAACCCCAATTAAGTTTAGCATAGTCAGTGGAGGCCTGGAAGATCTGCACTTCTACGTTGATACTACTGTTTGTTATTCCAATGCGCAGGGCCTATTGGGAAAATAGGAACTACACTACATGGCGCCCAAACGTTTGGTAAGGCGATAAACGCAAGACGTTAGAGTAACTCAGTCGTGCATTTTTCACAAAGACCCCTTTCTCCCGTAAATACTCCAATAGACGTCTGGAGTGGGTGAAAGGTTAAAATCCGCCCGAACTCAGTAGGAAGAGATTCCTATGTAAAGCTCTGGTTTATTCAACGTTGAAGGATACAGTGTTCCATAATATTGTGCACCTAATCTTTGTCTCCTTGGAGACCTACTCTGCAAAGCCTGCATTCATAAAATGTCAGACTTAGAAAACGGAACCATTGGGGCCGAAGTAGATGCGACTCAGCAGGGTCCCGACGATACGGTACCGGGTGCAATAATCATCCCGGCACATTTAAGACAATCTATAACGTTAAAACTTATAGAAAACGGACTGACACCACAAGGTGGTACAGCAATTTTCGTGATAGAGGCACACGAATATCGGCAGACAGAGGTATTCTATTCATGGATAAACTTTCCAGCGGCAAACGCTAGAACAAAACAGTTTCACTATTACAAAATAGAGAAACCACCGGATGAGTACGCTCCTTTCGAGAAGACTGAAATCCCACTAAAATTCCAAGAGCACCTGCTCTGGTTTAATGGCGCCCTAAAACATAATGATCATATTACCAGGCTCGGTCCCTAGGTAGACCAGGAGCAACGTGGCCGGTTCTAGCCAGCTACACACCACATCCGGACATTGCAAAAATGTCAAAGGAAGAGCTGTTAGTACAGCTAAAAACACTTATAAAAATACATAGGCAATTAGTCCAATATGTAATGCGGACTGCAACAGTCCAACCAGCTGTTAATGTACCACAGCTGACCCCTCATCAGGGGAACACTAATAAAATTACACCACAGAACATACAATCATGTCTTGGTAAAACACCCGTAAAACGGGAACAAATTCCTTTCTGGTTAGCACAGAAAATCACTCAAATAGAGGCAGTATTTCCGGATACAACCCCTATTGAGAAACACAGAATCTTGACCATCTGCCTTCCTATGGAAATCGCACCACACGTGGAGGACTGCGACACTTGGGGTACAGTCTTTGCTTCCATTTACACAAAAACACATGGTGTTCCGTACATGGCGGTAATACCAGAAGTGCTAAAACAGATTCAAAATGAATACGGTCCAGAACCTGCTTTAACTCTTGGTATGAAATTACTGAAAGACTTCAAGCAGGTCTCGGCTATATTATTAGCCAACATAAAGGGAGAAGCAGCATCTGTGGCGATCCGCCAGAAGTTGAAGGAAACAGATATAACAGATCAGCCAATTGAGCTTGCCAAAATCATAGAAAAGTGCTATGAAGAATTAGGTAGAGACAGCTTGGGTGGGAAACCAGTAAAGTCCCAACTGCTCGAAAATCCTGAAAAATTATTTATTAAAAATTATTTAAACACTCCTAAAAAGAGCTGGGATGGAAATAAACAATCCACTCCCAAGGAAAAAGTTTTCCAGTCCAGAGGAAGGTCTCCTCGACGGAGGGAAAGAACTTCGACTCGAGAACACCAGTCTCCCCAGAGGGAGCCCTCTGAGAAAAGATATAACCTTAGAAATAGGGATAATTTGAAAAAACCTGATAGATATCAAAGTATTGATACACGTCCCTCTCGATCTTTTTCGCAGAAATCGGAAAGAAGAGGACGGTCAGACACAGGAGAGCACACCAAGTCCAAAGACAAGGAACCTGCTCAGAGTAAAAAATCTCAATTTCCAAAAAAGAAGGTAGCCAGTATTAGAGTAATCAACCATGCCGAGAATACTGAGGACACAGTTGAAAAACGGGGAGTGGGCACAGACAATGTTAGACAGTGCAGCAGAAATCAGTATAGCCCGCAAGATCTTGATGAGTCATCTGGAGACAGTGGACACGAATTAATTCATTCAGGTTGAAACTGCCGACACCAGACTTAGCAAACCCCATAAAATATACGAAATAACATTGCGTATAGAGGGTGATAAGACTAGGAAAATAAAGGGTCTATTTTGGGATAAACTCTCAAAAGGCTATGATATTCTGTTAGCTGAAAAAGATTGGCCCCCAGAGTTTGTCAGGGAGTGCCCTCGTGGCGAAGAAATGATTATGCCTGCCTTCTCGAATCACATTCCGATTCACAAAAAATATACTTATGCAAGGAAATGGGCAGTAGCCCAGGCACCGGCATTATATAAAAATCATGTAGGATGGGATGAGGACTCACCTCCTCACAAAATCCAGTTAAAAAGTGAACCAACGGCAGTATCCCATTAAGCAAGAAGCTAAAAAACAAGTCAGGGAGATCTTAGATCAACTTGAATACCAGGGGGTGATTGAAACATGCACCTCTCAAATGAACAATCCTTTGTTTCCTGTCTCCAAGCCAGACAATTCATATTGTCTAGTTTTGGACTACAGACACCTTAATGCATGTTGCAAAACATTTGCAGTACAAAACTCGCATAGTGCAGCCCTAATGAATAACATAGTTAGGAAAAAATATAAAACGACATTAGACATATCTAATGGTTTCTTTTGTCAAAACATTGCACCAGAAAGCAGGTATTTGACCGCTTTCTCCGTAATGGGGTCTCAGAAAAAATTCTGTCGACTCCCACAGGGGTTCAAGAACAGCCCAGGACTATTCTCAGCTAGGGTACCAGAGTTACTACAAATATATGATGATGAGGCATTATCTTACGTAGATGATATCTATCTCACAGATGACGATTTGGATACTCACTTGAAAAGAGTGAACACCATTATACTTGGGTTCGCAGCAGAGGGTTACAAATTCAACTTTAAAAAGTCTCGAATTGCCCATCTGACAGTACTATTCTTAGGGTACGAATTATCAAGTGAAGGAAAAAGCCTAGCGGACAACTTCTTAGAGAAGTGCGCTGTACTCCAAGCTCCAAAAACGCTGAAGAATTTACAATCCATACTAGGTTTTCTGAATTTCGAAAGAACATACATTCTAAATTACGCAGAGAGGGTTAAACCTCTTTACGAACTAATTAAACCTGATTTTAAACAAATTAATTGGACTCAAAAACACACAGAAATTTTGAGATCACTGCAAACAGACATGTTAGCTAAAACAAAATTAGATACACGTGACAACACACGCGATCTTGTAATCCGAGTCATCCCAGGAAGATGCGGATTCACGTACCTAACCTCTAATGAGGGAGAAAGGGTACCAATAGCTTACAAATCACATTTGTACACAAAGGCTGAAATAAAATTCAGTTCAACGGAGAAAATTCTAACTGCGGTTCAGACTGCTGTAGCAATAGAAAGGCCCCTAGCACAAGGTAAACGAATAATAATCGTAACACCTATACCGGCTTTAGAAGCGGTAACTAAAGCAAGCATTCCTAATGCTAAAGCTTTGCATCCGAGATGGATCCAGTGGGTTAATTCTCTTGCTGCAACAGACGTAGTTTACAAATTTGATCCTAAATTAAAGGCACAAGAATTTTTACAATATGAATATGAATGTCCTCTGCCAATTGAAATCCTGCCTCTCGAAGAATACGGAAGTATTATATATACTGACGGATCAGCACAACCCGCAGTTGGGGGCAAACAAGCTTATAGTGCTGCGTGCGCGATTGTTAAAGGTCGCTGGCACGAAGGTAAATTTAGACCAATGGTCACTAAAACACAATCTCTAGGAGATTGCTCAGCTCAACGAGCTGAATTAGTAGCATTTAAGAGGGCGCTAGAAAATACCGATCGCGAATTCCCCACACTAATAGTGTGCGATTCTTATTATTGCGTACAATCTTATAATGAATACTTGCAGAATTGGGTGGAAAATGGTTTCAAAGATGCAAAAGGTGGCACAATAAAGCATAAAATGCTTTGGGAACAGGTAGTTCTTTTATAGAAAGAACTACAAAAGACTCACGTGATACACACTCTGAGTCATCAACGTGATGGCGTTCACGTTGCAGGGAATTCATTGGCTGATGAAGCCGCGAAGGCAGCTGTGCAAACGGATTCCGTAGCTGCGATTACTCGGTCACAAACAAAAATAGACAGCGACATTCTACAAGCTGTCAGTGCGTCAGTAAAAGATGATAAGAAAACACTCCCAAAAGACTTTCCAGAAAAGTACTTATATTCAACAGATACGAATAATGTTCCTTTTGCTCGAATCCCTGGAGTGGAGGATAGGGTAATTCCAAACATGGAACACAGGTTAGGACTAATCAAAGCGGCACACAAAGGGCTTGCTTCTGCACACGCTGGCGTTTCCGCAACAATATCACTATTAAAACAGAGATATTGGTGGCCTTGCTTGAGAATACAAACTAAAAAGTATGTATTAGAATGCGATATATGCCAAAGGATAAAAGTATCAACAGTAAAACGACCAGCGCAGACACCCCTTCTCATCTCGGATAAACCATTTGCATGTGTTTACCTGGACCACTGTGGTCCCCTACAAAGGGACGGCAACTATAGATATATCATGGTAGCAGTGGATTCCTGTACGAGGTTCATATGGGATGTGGCCCCAGCGCTCGGCTGACGCTAGAACGGTTATAAATGATCTGCGAGTCTTTATCGGCACATACGCAATTACCACGTTCCATTCTGACCAGGGTCCTGCTTTTAGCTCTCGAGCTTATAAGGAGACCATGGCCAGCATGGGAATTGGGTTGCGGTATTCTTGTCCGTCGCACCCCGAAGGGAATAGTGTGGTAGAAAGAAAAAACCGAGACATAAAGCGATCTATAACAGCGAAGGTATTAGGTTCAGGCGCTGGGTGGGTCAAACATTTAATAAGTGTCCAGACCAGTCTTAACATTTTGCCAAGAAATTCTCTAAAAGGTTTCAGCCCATACAAACTATTGTTCGGAATTAGAATGATAATTCAGGACTTAGATAGTCAGGTATCAGTGGTACAAGATAATAAAACAGACTTTGACATCAAAGATAGTTTGGCTGTTTTACAGGAACTGAATGAAACAAGAAAATCCTTAAGCAACATAAAGTTAAAGCAACAGCCAGATACCACTGACGAGGCACCACAAGCAACAGCCCAAGCAAGGCCTGTCTGGATTCCAAAGATTGGGGATCTAGTCAGAGAAAAAAATCGCGGTGAAGAAGGAATTTGGGCCTTCTTACAGAAAAGCAGTACCTGTCTTGGCAGTCACCGGAACAAGATCAGTAGTACTACCGCCCCTTGCTGGTAAAAAGGAGAACAGAGTTGTATCAATCAACCTGGTAAAACCACAAGCATGTGGCCTATAATCAACAGTAGGCCCAGTGGACTCCCAAGAAACAACAGAAAACCCAAACTTGCAACAATCCAAGAGGTTCAAACTGAAAGACTAATCACATTCGATCAGCCTGCAGTGCACAGAGAAGGACTATGCAATAATGCCATGGAACTCGTGCCTCTTGAGACACAGATTGAAACAGTTCGTCAAGAAACACCAGTCTACAATAATGTGGCATCAGAAAGTGCTACCGAAAGACAGATTGAAAGAACAATCCCAACAATTGACAGAACTGCCTCTGGTTATTTCATCGACTTCGACAACTTTTCCGAGGATCAAAGTAACCCCGAAGTGATGCCAGAAACAAAAATGACTTTTAAAGAAAAAGCAACGGAACTCTTTCATCAACTGAAGGAAATCTACCTTATTTCCCCTTGGTTAGAGTTCTGGTTCGGTCTAGGTGTATTTTTCCTCCTGCTTTGGCTCATCATGGTACTTTGTTTGGGGAAAATTCATTGAGGGAAAATGTAGTACAATGGACACAGCAAGTCAGAACATCAACCTAGTCCTCAAACCACACAGATCATCCCACGTGAAGAAAAGAGAACTGTCAACAGTAAATGTCACAGCCATTCCAATACCCGGTGGGGTAGTATGGGAGAAAACTGACTATGAGATCTATGGTCCGGTCAAAATCCTGAAGTATCCTCATCAACTGAAGGTTTCCTTAAGTGACTTTGTAAAACCTAGTACATTCTCTGATGATTGGGACTTTAACAGTATTAATGACATGATGTCTGATTTAGTAATGTCAGCTAGATTCACAGAACATGATTATTTACAAGGTTCGTCTAGTTATGAACAGTTATTCTGTTTTACACATTATGGCGATCATTATTTGCATAAATCTGCACAGCCTAGAAATGTTTTTTAAGTTTAATCAATGGGAACATTGTGCTACACCACCTAAAAGCAGTTCCAAAACATTCTTTGAGAAATTCAAGTACTTCTCAGGGTTTAACACCAGTGATTCAGAAACGTTTTATTACAAACTCTTAGATAAAACAGGAATGAAAACAATGCTGACAAACACTAAATTGATATATTCAGAAACATTTTATGAAAAAATGATGACATTTGGTTTTGATTATTGGAAAAATAACATTGAAACAAAAACCATTTGGGGTACGAAAGATTGGCAGGTACAAGGCCTTGAAGCACTATTCAGACCCTGCAGGATACCAGAACAAATGATGTTTTTAAATGACACAATTCACCAAACATCCTGTCTTGGCCTAGCTAAGATCAAAGACCTTACCAAACCGTCTATTCCGAAGCCAATACCTGATAATGCAACAACAGATATTGAGATAGACATAACTAAAATTTTACATTTTAACAGAACACATCCTGATTGGAAAAAGTGGTTAATCTGGCCTATTGACACAAACAACTGTCAAGATAGATTCCTGAACAAAACACAGGGGTTAAAAATGACCAGACAAGACCCTAGATACTCCCAGAGACAACATCCAGGGATAGTAACAACATACAGTGTAGGGAAACTCTGCCTCGAATGGCTAGGATCATCCACACTGGCTGAAATTAAGCAACACTTGTCTTTCCTAAAAGATGGTGCTGATTTGCGCGATTTCATTCTTGGACCATGCAAACAGCGTCAAAAACGTTTCATAGCGGCCAGCATCTATGCTGCGTACAACGAGGCTTGGAAAGTCACACAAATTGAAACAGCTGAAAAATACGAGAAATTGATCGTATTAATTTGGAGAAATCACTTTCTGTAGTGGACAATGGGTTCATGACTCTGTCCTCCAGAATATATTCGTTGGACAATATTGTATCTTCTGCCTTTGACATAACAGACAGAGACTTGCTAATGTTACAGCATGGCCAGTCACAATTACGTTCTATTGTACAATTAGGCTGGACGCTGCAAAATCTTCGTTCAGGCTATGTGCCTTGGCGTTTAATCAACACAACGTCATTGTTTTCCATTTTTAACCTTACTGATAAGCAAATCAGTTTGGCACAGAAAGGAGCAGACTATACAATCCTGAGCATCGAAAATCTTGAGAGATTATCATTGACAATGTCAGAAAGTCCTGTCATTGAATGGATAATACACGGAATTATCACTATTCCGATAACAACTTTCCGATTTAAAAAGTGCCTTGAATACATACCTACTGGCCAGTATGAACGATTGGGTAAAGGATATGTTAAATCAGCATGGAAATTACCATACACACATTCATGCTATAGTGACAGCGACAAAAATGTATTTCTTAGTGGTGAAAACTGTAAACGTTCACTAAGCGGTATACTTTTGTGTCAGGGTATTAATTTACACGGAGCCTGTGAAGGTAATTCTAACAACCTTTCATGCCACCAGCTTGTCACACCTGCAACTCAGATAGAGCCCTTCTTTATGCAACTCGCGAATGGGAGTTACATTCTAAGAACGGATCACAGATGTTGTGGCCTTGTGCCAGGGAAAAGTTCTCGTAAGCGTAACTTCCATGGTCAAATGCTGTATGCAAGCATTGTTCCCGAGCGGGCCTGGAGACATAGAGACTCCCATCTGGCCTCGTCTGAATCTCTATTCTATACGAATTGATACTTTAAGTAAAATGAAGTCTGTGCTTTTGCAGACAACGGTGCCCATAACGTCATCAAAAGAGACGTATGATCTCCTAGTTGCAAGGACAGCTACGGAGGTTCATGACCTTTTATCAACAAATTGCCCCGTGCATTTCGTAGAAATGTTGAGCCAACTCCTTAACATGTCTAGTGCCACAGGCATCCCAGGCATATTTAAGACGATTTTTAACGGGACTGCTAACACCATTTCAAGCAATTCTGGGAATCGTTCCAAATTTTGTCAACTCTGTTTTTGGCAGCATACCCCTATTTTTGGGACTTGTAGCAGGGATTTTATTTTTGACCCTCCTGCTTCGTTATGGCAAGCCACAGCTCAGACATGACTCCTATGGGAATGGAAGAGACAATCCTAGCAATTCGCTACCGGGACAGAATAACTAGAGTCCTTGGATTGGCCAGGCTGAGAGATCTAAACATGACCTGGTTCCTTTCATTCAGACCGATATGGCAAAATTGCATTTTACCTGTACTACGATGTATGCTATGCAGAGATGAGTGCGTGTTGGACATCTGTCTTTCACTTCCATCAGCAGTACCAATGGATATCGATACTTTGCTAAGTCCGATAACGGCTCACGCATTGTGTTGTCCCCAGCGGCTACCAATCCTGATGACGGCATTCGTTGAGACTCCTGTGCTACGACTAGGTGGTAACAGTGGAGCGAGTGACAAAAGCAACATCACCCAGGTACGACCTTCTGTGAGCATTGCTGATCCCAACTTTGCTGACAGCAATCATTCTCACACCTGCCAAGTTACAGCACTATCGAATTTGGTCGAACTGTCACCTGATTTTGTAGACCAATTCTTTGAAAGCCTGTCTGATATGATGTTCTCACCCGAACAGAAACAATATCTTTAGAGAAGCATTCCGACACACAGCGTTCCCATGAACTCTGAATTCGGCCTTCAGTTTTGAACAAGAAAAACTGCTAAATGCGTTGGAACTCTATTTTCCCCGTTCAAGCAATAATTCTTTTGAATTGAACACTTTTTAATATTCACCCTTTTTCTGGCACGAAAAATTCTTTGCTTAAAGTAAAACTATTCATAGAGAACAGAAGCTTCAACTTCTATTTCTAAACACATCTAGAGACATAATAACTTTACACCAGCCTCTAGCACATTTCATTGCAATGCATTTATATGTGATGAAATTATCTCGCCCTTCTTCTGTTTGAGAGATTTCATGTGGAATTCTTTTTGCATAATCGTTCATTGATTTCATATGCTATAATTTTTGAATGATTTCTATGCTTCAAAAACGTACAGTACCTAAATTTTCACGTATTACAAATACGCCTATTTCAAATGCATATATGTATTTTGGGGTGGGCAATGTTACACATGCATCTTATTGCTCTAGTTTTAGTAATTTGATGGACATGAATTCGTGGAGTGGGTGTAGCGTTGTAATCTAGGACCCTGATCGATACTGTGACCTTATGCCCCTATTCGGCTATAAATCCATTTATTCCCTATATTGGCATAACCGTTCACGTGCAATATTCAGAAACTCGTCTCTGGCCTCACACGAACAGAGCCACATTTCAGAATAGCTTTCTCTGCCACTTCCTTTGCAACCAATTAGTGCAATGACATAGCAGAAGTTACTATCTGAGATTCCTAGATTAACACTCCGAGTTCTTCAAAAAGATAAAAACTCAGCAACCTGAAAATCCCCGCTTGCTGTGTTTTGATTAGTAATAGAACTCTAATGAGCACTGATAGACGATCACTTCCTAGTGACATCTTTATTGACGTCTTATGTCCAAAAACTTACGTCAAACAAGGCACCTCTCAGGTATAAATATTACCAACGTTGCCTTAAGCAAACGCTGCTGCTGTCTCGTTGCGGTTTCGCTGAAGCTGATGCTGCCAGCTGTCTCGCTGCTGCTGAAGCTGCTGTTATGCTGATGATACCATAGCTGCTATCGCTACTGCTATCGCTGCTAACTAGCGAACGATGGTGTGGTGAACTTAGGAGCTGAACAGCCGTCCCCCTGCAAGAGCCCAGGAGATGCAAGCTGCCCGTGGACGCTGCCCCTACTCCTCCTCCTCGATGCGCTGAGAAGAGACGCTGTCTTTCTCCTGCAGAGAAATCCAGCTCCGGCGTTTCTAGTCTACCCTTGCGGGTGACTGGGATATCGAACCCCTGAAGGAGATACCAGACCTCCATCATTCTCTTCCAGAGGTATGGTGTTGACTAAACCCTTAGAGAGAATTCTTGAAGCAAACCTTGGCAAAACCAACTTAAACTAAAGCTACTTACTTACTCCCCTCCCAAGTATTAGGCTTAGGTCAGGTACACTGGGGTAGGCGTATAATTAGAAGCACCAGTTGAGTATTTTAGCCTAATGTATATATGAATGTATATATGTTTTATTCATTTTAAACCATTGTATGGCTAAGAAACCATATCAATGCTTTTACAGTATTATTTCGCAATACTTATCTTACTGTACGTACTTTTTATAATAACAAGTTTTGCAATTTTGGCAATTCATTTCTCTTGTACGAGAAGAAAGACTGTTCAATAGATGTTACCCTTTATTGACAAACGCCCGTCTCTCTATTCTCTACATATTGTGAAAGTAAACTGCACAACCACTGACTGAGTAAAATAACTGTCTATTGTTTCACACGACCCTAGAGATTGACTCTTGATCTGAGGAGCAAAGTGGTCATGTTGCACGGTTGTTGGAAAACTGAATCCCTTCTTGGCTGTGCCAGGGAAGCTGATCACTAGTTGGTAACAACCCCAATTAAGTTTAGTATAGTCAGTGGAGGCCTGGAAGATCCGCACTTCTACGTCGATACTACTGTTTATGTTATTCCAATGCGCAGGGCCTATTGGGAAAATAGGAACTACACTACACCTTATTTGGCAAAGGAGTAGCTGTGGTATTTGTGACCGGGGTCGGTGGCCACCTACGAAAACCTACCAAGCCCAGACATTTCTGAAAACTAGACATCCGGGGGAGATTCAGGTGGTGTGCCTCACATGAGTCCCATGACGTTTTACAACCAATAATGCTGCTCAAACTTAATGGGAGCCGCCTCAACACCCTAAACCGCTTCAAACATCCCTACCAAAACTCCCCACCCCCCATGCACCCCACCGCCTCCAAATAATTGCTCAGGGTCATAGGCGTTGCAGATGTGGTACATGGCACAGCAAAATATAAAGAAACCGCATACAACATTTCTTATGGGGGACAACCAGAATACTGCATATTAGGTAAAACACATCACATAAGCAAAAGCGGGGACACTGTCATAATACCAAGTGCTGTGTTGGTGACAGGTGCATAGCAACAGAGCAGTCCATGAACCCAGCAAGCGGAGGAGGGTTGGTGTGAAGGGTTTGGGCAAGAAGGCCGAGGACATGCCATTCAATCCCGAATCGTCTGGTTCCAGGAACAGTAAGTATTCTCGGTGACCAGATGTTTTTTAGGCAGAGAGGTAAGAGGTTTCAACTGGCCATAATCTTCACTAATCTTATTGCAAGGAGACATGGTCTTCAGTCAGGCAGAGTCCCTGGGGCAATGTCTACTGCCCCAACGGAGTGCTATTTCCTGCTTTGCAAGCAGGATGGCAGTGGGGGTGAGCCGGTGAGTGCCTAGTGGGACGTCATGTGTATACCCAAGAATTAGTAGTGCCAGCAGGAGAGTGGATGGGAGAACCCATATTGGTTTTCTATAATAAAATATATCCCTGGTGTCTAGTATGTTTTCTGCCCCCCTCCCATTCCAGGGTAGGGGGGCAGATTAATGGTGAACACTCATGATAGGGAGACAGAATGACTAATAGGACCCTCAGCAGGAGGGAACAGAGGTCCATGCGTATTGGGGCACTCCCCCAAAATGAAATAGTGCACCCTAATAATAACCCTGGTGTCTATTGGGCTTTCTGCCCCTCCCCCCAGGAGGGAGTGGAGGGAGACAGGTGGAGGAGAATAGGGGCTGAACACACCCAGCCACCATCTAGAGGCAGAAAAAGCACAGGCCCTTGACCCTTGCCCATCATCCCCCCCCCCCCCCCTCACTCCCGCCCCCCACCCAATTTCACATCCCTGGTGGTGGATCACTGCTTGGGGGAATCGCCCTACTCCGGAAGCAGTGTGTTAGGTTATAGGAAATGTATTAAGCAACATACTTGGCGCTAAGTTAAGAGCCACCACTGAAGTTATATCTAGCAATAGGCCTGCGTGAAAAGCCAGGTTTTCAATTTTTTCCTAAAACACATGTAATCAGTCGTTTGTCTGATATCAATCGGAGATTCCGTTTATGGAGGCAAGGATGAATCCTTGCAGATCTAAATTTGGGGCCCCTATCGTTGATTGCTTTGAAGATAATACAGCCTGTCTTAAACAAGGACCGTTCTGCTACAGGAAGGCAGTGGAGCTCCTTCATCAGTGGCTTCGTATGGCAGTGCCTGTGTTGTTGGTAGATGATTCTGGCAGCTTGATTTTTTTATCAGCTTAAGCTTGTAGATTTGGTTGATAGGGAGACCTAGGTAAATGGCATTGGCATAGTAAATCCCAGACAGAATCATGGCCATCATGATTATCATGTTCGCCTCCCTAGTGAAAAGTCTCCTGATCTTTTTGAAGTTCCTCAGTTGATAAAAGCAGGACGACGTAACCATGTTTATCTCGGATTGCGTAGAAAGGTTAGAGTCAATTTGGATGCCGAGACTCTTTACGTGGGGCTCCTAATATATCCAGTCAGTGAGTTGGAGTCCAATGGTTTAGTCTATTGTTGGAAATGATTATCTCTGTTTTGTCAGAGTTCAATTTAAGGTGGTTGTGATTCACCCAGTCTTTGATGAAACATAGTGTTTTGGAAGAATGCATTGGAGTCCTCAGTCTCGCCATTTGAATAAATCAATTGCATGCCATCAGCATAATTGTGGATCTTAACCTTCCTTTGTTGGAGTGAATGGATCAAGGGGCGAATATAGAGGAGGATCCATTAGGGAGAGATAACATGGGTAAGGGGAAATTATCAGCCTTCCCAACAATACCTCCCCTGTGCAAATTCAGTGAAGGTGAAAAGAGCCAATTGGCTCATTTCACTTTAAGTGGCAATGACACCAGCATGCATGATCTTGATAAACATAAAAGAAGACCGGCTGCTAAGGAAGCTCTTCCCGGCAGCCCAACTTGAAAAACAAAAATGAAAACCATGTGGTGCAGGCATCTGTTGATCCTTTACAGCCACCCCACCCCAGGGCCAGCCAATGGCCGACAGACGCACAGAGGAGGAGTCTTAAAAGGATAAGCAGTTGGGTATCACCCATATTGCCTAAAAGGCGTTCATAAACAAAAGGAAATACTATATTCCTGTCTAATAGTGATGGGGCCATAAACAAAATCAAAGTAAAACCTAATAATGGGTTACATCTTTAGGTATAATCCATGCACAACGTAGCAGTTTTTGTTCACCAGGTGATCTTTAGTGAGTTATCACAGAATAACTGAAACGTAGATCAGGAAAGATGTTCTTGTTGCAAATTCAGGAATGTACGTTGAGGGTAATTAATAAGAAATGAATGAGAACGCATTTATAAAGCGCATAGCTACCCTAAGGCATCCCAGCTCGATCAGCGGCAGTGACAGAGAAAACAGCTTATTAGGCGTGGTTTTGGAAAAGCCAAGTTTGAAGGAGCTTCCGGAAGGGCAGAAGACTGGACTCCCGACATATGTGGGGAGGGAGGGCATTCCAAAGCTTAGTATCGTTATAAGAAAATGAACGCCCTCCTCTTCTTGCGCTCTTTATAACAACAATTCAGACAGCCATCAGTGGGGGAGAGACATAGTAGCAATTCAGTTCCTTTATTGTCACCAAAACTATAGGGTCTTTACTAAGAACTCCATAGTAAGTGTTTTATGAAGTCAAACGATGGTGAATGAATGTAGATAACAAATTACGGTTGAGTTTAAATTTGGTGATTCCTGTAGAATCTTTTGCCATGTATAAGATTGTGCAGGATAGGTCCGAAATATAGGCGTGGGTGTGAACGCTCTCCCAGCTGTATAATCAAACGTTTAGATGTGTTGTGCTCATTCCAGAGAAGATGTGCAGGCTGGGGGGCTCAAACAAGAGCACCTCACAATGCAAGAAGTGACAGGGCACCAAAAGACTGCCATTCAGAATTCCAAGTTTAGAATACATTTCTGACATTGATGATTTATTAGACAGAAAATGATTTGGGAACTATTTAAAGTGTCTCAAAAACAGGTTTAATAGTCTTACAAAAAGCCATAATGAAGTTCCTGGCTAAATGCTGGCCATTTTGTCGTAGCCTATCATCTACCTCCAAAGATGTGCTTAGCCACTTCCTGTGAATGTTTGAATTGTGTCTTTTGCATATGTCGCTCTAAATTGGCAGGGTATGCCCAGACGTGGGTCCTGTGCTCACTCAGGGCTCGAAAAATCCCCAAAAAATGGTACTAGTTCTGCAGGACTAGTACCTTAAAAAATGTCCTCAACCCAACTCCAACCTACTTGACCTCCGTCTCTGAAAGCAGAGCTAATGTGACAAGATAATAAGATTTAAAGGCATCTTTATTGCTCATTAACTTTGTGAGCAATAAAAATGCCTTTAAATCTTGTTATCTTGTCACATTTGCTCCGTTTTCACAGACAGAGGACAAAAGTTGGTTTGTTTTCCTACTCGTCAGAAAGGGCGAGTAGGACCTAAAAACAGCTCGACCTTGTTAAATTTAGCACGACTATGCGAGTGGAATTTTCGAGCCCTGTCACTACACCACTGGATTCAAGCTATCCTGGCTGATGAAGGGTGATGACCAGAAACTGGTCCTAGGATGCTTGTTTCCGGTACAGGGAGGAACTGGCTTGGCAGTTCGGGCCGAACTGTTCTCACATGTAACAGGGTCAAGACTGATTTACATATGGCTGGGTCCAAACTGGGGTGGTGTGGTGTGGTGAGCAAAAGAATGCTGGATTAAACCCAGATCCTTGTGACTGGGGGTGAATGTTTGTATTGCCCAGCATTCCGTCCATCAATTGGGTCTTTTGCATACTTCCTGTGATGTCATCAGCAGAGGTTGTCAAAATACATGGTTTCACTTCCCTTACACATATAGCACTTCCTTTACACGTATAGTGCTGCCAATCAAGCAGCCCTGTGCATCCTTCCACTTCCCAAGAATTACTTAGAGTGCACTTAAGCATATCTGCCTGTACTTTGCACACTGTTGGTCAGTATTCTTATTACAGAAAGGGTGTGAATTAAACAGCAAATTTTCGTACCAATTACAAAATGAGATTTTTGTCTAGCAGGACCAAACTTTAATGCCAACATGACCCTCAGATTGATATAAGTGCAATCGAAAGGGGTCACCGTGTCTGAAACAATTGCTGGTGTGCTCTCCCAGAAATTCTCCCAGAAACAATTTTACGATAAAAACCTAGACAAGAGCGAGAGGAAATAACGGGACATTGGCAAACGAGTGGCATCAACCGAGGGAGCATAAAAGGAATGTTAATGGTATCTTTATTATTTTCTTTCCGTTTTTAGTCCCAACACATGAAGCAAAAATATTGAACAATTAAATAATGGTCATTTGTGCTAATGAAGTTAACTCAAAAATGTAACAAGTAACATTGAGTGAGAATTCAAAATTAGAATAAATATAAAATTGTAGTTAAGTCCAGCAATTGGAGCTTTGCCACTGGGCTACCAAGGTTCGCAATTAACAGCAGTCCTGGAGCACCTTCATAAGCTCTTGCAGAAGGGTGATTGATCTGGCCCCTATGTAGGGTGTACATCTGTTGCACTAGGAACATGGCACACTGCAAGCAGGACATACATGCACACTTTCAGTGTGTCCGCCCCACTGAGTCCTATGGCCCTGGACCGGTCTCAAAACAGTGATGAGAGGAGAACAGGTGACCAAAAGGAGAACATCCACCTCAATCCCCTCGGATTAAGAGAAGAGATGGGCTGACAAAGTTAATTCATGGATGTGCACGTGGCATAATGGTACAGTGCCAAAATTCATGTAAACCAAACAAACATAACCGTCTCTGTTAAACAAAAACAAAGCTTCAGTTGAGCGAAGAAATGGTTCTAATAAGAAGCATTATAACGGCACTGAACCAAGCACATACCACACAGACAAAAGGCAAATTCAATCCATATCTATATCACTAAATCTAAGGACATGTCAATCAGACCACCACCAGCTGTCATCTGAAAACTCAGTCACAAACTCGATCAAAGAAAATTATCAGCCTCCGTTTTAATGTCAACATAAGAATCCAATACTATCCCCTACAATGATCTCTGGGCGCTCTTTGACAAATGACTGCTCAGACCCAGGCATCGGATTACCACCTATCTATCCACACTCTGCAGAGCTATAACTGGGGGTGGACGGGCTAAGTGGTAATTTCACCAGCAAAAGAACTGGGTGTAGTGGACAACATTTGCACATGGTCAAATATCATCTGAGCCAAGTCCTCTGCTACTTTTTCTTGTGGGAGAAATCCCTTTCATAATACTAGGGGCTGCCACATTTTACTCTAGTATAAAACCTGCATTTTGCATATTTGTTATAGCTTCTTTACACAACTTAAGCAAACCCTAAACGACATCCTTAGAAAGGGCGTTCACTGCGAGGTGTGCCGAATGAGTGACTTACACACAGCGCTCCGGTCTTGCTATAGATACTCCTTTTGTAAACGAAATTAGGTCCTTGTAGTAATCAGTCGAGGAGCCAGAGGCATAGCGGCTTCTGAGTTTGATCAATTGAAATATGTGCCCATGGGCCCCTGCTTCATATAAAATGTACGTAGATACCAATGTGCAGTCCAAAAAGGGACTATACAAGTTGAAATCTACAGTAATGGGGCACTCAAAAACAATTTAAAGTAATTAGTCCAACAAAAAAAACTTCCAATGCATATTTATATTTCAAATGACAGTCAACGCATTACGTCCAACACACTGGACTGCTTCAGGGCAAGACGAGAGAGTATATTAATTTTAATATGTGTCCATGATTGGCCAATAGTCCTCCGAACAGCTAAACACAGTGTGGTCTTGTATCCACATATTACAATTGACGATACTCTCTCTGTTCTTGCCTTGAAGAAGTCCATTGTGTTGACCAAAACGCGTTGGCTGTCTTTTGCAATATAAAACCTTTTTTAGAAGGCCAACAAAGTACCAGCCAGATCACATTCTTCATGCATACTTTTCATGCAAATTATCAAAACTACGCAATTTCTCTATAGCTACTGCTACCTGCTCCCAGTCATCCAAAAGCTTTTTCACCTCCGGTTTACCTGGTCTTGCCAACTCTAGCTCTCGCAGCTCTTTTTTATGTTTATCAATCTCTTTTTCAAGGGTACATCTAACCCCCACTATCTCCAATATACAGCACCCACGAATAACAACTTTAAACTCATTCCACTCTGTCAGAGGGGATACTGTAGTAGCCTCATTTTCCTTAAAATAATTCACCACTCACGTTCCAATATTATCACGAAAAACTGGATCTTCCAAAGGCTCCAAGCACAATGCCAGTCTTGTATTTATGTCTGTTTTCTATTCCAGCCCACCAATAGTAAAACAGGATTATGGTCAGGGATTGTTCTGCAAAAATACTCTACATTTCCAACTTCACAATGCACTGGAGGATGACACAAACATGTATCCAATTGCAGATCATGCAGTCCCAAAAAAGTAAGAATAATCTCAATTTTCTCAGTGCATTCACCTCACGAGTCCTATAACTCTGCATCTTTGTTTCCAATTTCTAAATTGCCTAGCCACGCGATACACTGATGAATCCATCAGGGCAGTGTGCGATCCACCTTGGGCTGGGTCCCAATATAATTAAAATCGCCTTCTAAGAGGATATTCTGTGCCATATATGGTGCCAATATTCACCACGATCCCTGAAGAAACCCATCCTGATTAGAGTTAGGAGTATAGACCCCCCCCCCCCCCACTTATCTTTTTCCACTTTTGCATAATGAGCCATAGGACTTCCTAACCTACCTACCATCTCCCCAGTCCCTGGACAAGAAGGAACTCCCGTTTCCAAACCCGGGACAATAAGTAACTCACTCCCTAAAAATTTTTTGAAAAAAAGAAAACTTTTCATACTACATATAAGGGCAAATCCCATACACCCTCCTCACTGCCGCACCTCACAACATCCACCGAACATTCAGAATATAATTGCCCCATTTCCTACAATTACAATATTTATATTCTCCAATATTCTCAACATTTTTTCACAACACTTCTTGAAATTACATTGTGGCTATTTTTTCTTATTATTATTACTATTTTCCAATATCTTCAGAAGTGCCTGGTGTGACATGTGGCAGAGTCATTCCTGACTCATAGATGTGCTAGAAGTATCTGTTTCCGTTCGCTTCTTCAGTATTGTGTGTAAGGGGTTGCTTTGCAGTTCCTCTATGACCCCACCACCTCTCTAACCAGTTGTTTTTACTCCTGAAGAACCTAGAGAGGACTGCACCTCCGCCCCTCCTTCCCCCACCATCAGGCCCTTTATCTGTTTGCTTCTTGTTCTTAAGTCGTGCACCCATCCCTCTGGGGGAGTCTATCCACTCAAACCAGCTGGGGCAAAGTGAAAAACAGTGTCATACGGCCATATGTGGCAAGTAATTTAGCAGCAAACAACATTGCATATGTAATCGCCCTATCACAAAAGGTGCCTTTTGATCTCTGTAAAAGAGGCCCCTTGTTTTTTAACTTCCCTCGAACAATCATGGAATATCATTGCTCCCTGATTCTGTTCAATGATATCACCCTTTGTATGTGCCTGAGCTAAGATATGGTCCCGGTCTTTCTAATATAGCAATCTGACAATTACTGCCTTGCCGGCTCACCTGGTCATTGCAGACGTCCCGTTACCTGGTGTGTTCTTTCCAATGCATAATACTTGGAGCCCTAGCGGAGCCACAATCTCCCTCAACTATGTTTCCATAAAAGAAGTCATACCTGACAACCTCCCCCATCTAAACTAAAGCCAAGCAGTAACTAGAAAAGAAGGGTTTAACATTTTTTTTTCTTAAAGATCGTAGGGTCCTGGATACCACGCTAGGTCAGCTTTCCGACCAAAAGAGCTCCCGCCAAGCCCATGGCGGTTGAACCTAGGGATCTGCATCAATAATTGAGAGGAAAAAGGCAACTATCTCCCATGATTATAAAAGACAAATCTCTTCTGAAGATAGATCAGCCCTGAGCCATAGATGGCCTTATGGACAATAGTCAGCATTTTACATTTTATTTGAGACTCCAATGCAGGGTGTGTAAGTGAGCGCGCAATTTCGTTAGGAGGCGGCCACGGATACCCACAAAGAGTGCATTAGCATAGTCCAGGCCAGACAGGGTCAGGGCACGGACCACAGTTTCGTTGGCCGGTCTGGTAAGAAAAGGGAGAAACTTCCTCAACGCTTTCAAAGTGCCAAAACAGGTCCCAGCCAATTTCTTAACCTGTGTAGAAAAGTTCAAATTTTCATTGAACCATACCCCAGATTTTTTGCAGCATTTCTCCCTGCGCTGGGCAGGGGGCCACAGCCTCTCTGAAGTTGGCGGGAAATTAACACTCCTGGATTGCCTCTGACACCTCTAGCCATACTCACTCTGAGATGTACAATGGCCGGAAACCAGATTGTGCCGGGTGCAACAGACCCAAAGCCTCCACATGATTGGTAAGTTGATTTGTAACCACTCTCTCGCAGACCTTAGCCAAACTTGGCAAAAGCAAGATAGGGCAGGAGTTACTGGGTAGCAGCGGGTCAAGAGATGGCTTCTTAAGAAGAGGAAGAATTAAAGCCTGCTTCCAAGACACTGGGATGGCGGCCTCTCGAAGAGGCATGTTGCCCATTAAATTGACTTCGGGATTGATGAGGTCCGCAGCGGCAGCCAGGAGTCTGGCAGCACAAGGGTCAATAGGAGAACCTGACTTCAAAGCCTTAAGAATTTTAAGTGAGCAGGACAGATCTATTGTCATGGAAGTGGAGAACAGATTAGCGGGGCCGTAGCCAATGGCCCTAGTGGTGCGACCACAGCCACCCTGGTAGGGGCCGCAAAATAATCCTGTATACTGCGTATTTTGTCCAAGACAAACTTAGAAAGAATGTTGCGGCAAGAGCCTGAGCGCTAGGGGATATAAAGCTTTGCACAACCGCAAAAATGTCCTTTGAATTATTGTTCGCCAGGTCAATACGTGAAGTGACGTATCGACCTTTAGCTTTTCAATTTAACTTTAAGTGCAAGTTTAGCTTTCAGACATTAACCACTGGAGCGCCACGCCCTCTCCAATACTTTGTAGTCATATTTCAATGCTTTCAACTCAGTAGAAAACCAGGGCTTAGAAGGGGTCTCTCTTGTCAACTTAGGCCGGCGCGGGCAGATAGGGCAGACACCGAATCAGCAATCCAGTATGAAAACCTGGACACATTGCCCTCAAGGTCATCTTGAAGAGAGGGTCGGGAGAAAGCCAAAGAACTAATAAACTGGCGCGAGTCAATTTTGCTACAGGTCGGGCGATGTCAGCGGGCCCTTTCGTACAGGCCGCGTAACTTCCCAAGAGAAAAATATAGGGAAGTGGTCCGACCAAGAGACAGGCAAGGGCTTGCCAACCTGGATGGGAAAGTTCGAGCAAGTGTGGCCCCCTTGATGGGTAGGAAGGCTGACCTATTGAGAGAGCTGAGCCAAGTAGAGAGAGAGTCAAGAAAAACTGCAGAGTCACCCGCTTCGGGTTGATCGAGGTGATGGTTTACATCACCAAGAATCAAATAGTGCAAGAAGCGCAATGCATACTCAGCCGCAGCGTCCCCAGAAGATTTGAGGAAGGCGTCAACCGGGCCCGGGGATGATCTAGGAGGGAACCACCTAGAGTGAAGTGGGCTGACAGCTGCATGCTGAAGTCCAAAGTCTCACAATCACCACAGAGGCTAGATGTTTCACTATGTAGACCTCAATTATCCCTATGCAAAATGGACAGACCACATCTCCTCCAGACAGGGCGGTCCGCCCAATGAAATTTATATCCAGCGGGAGTGGCCAAGGCAATGATGGGGTTGGAAAAAATATTCAACCAGGTCTCAGTGACAAACAAAAGATCTAAAAGACTGTCAGAGACCAGGTCGGCTATGTCCACATAGTGCTTCCTCAATGATCTGGCATTGATCAGGGCAGCTCTGATGCACAGAGGCGTAGATGATTTCATAAGCGTGTTGCAAGGGGAGAGCTCAGGTGTAAAGGTGAAGCCAACGTCAGAACAAACAAAGTCCGAAATAGAAGGCAAAGAGTGGTCACCATGTGAAGAGCATGATGGGGGCTGAGGGTTTTTAAGTACCCACTCGAAAATTGAAGAATGTTACTGGTAGACGGCTCAACTCGGACAGCATTACTTGCCCTGAAAGCTAAGGGCGCAGACGGGCTTGCCTTAGGCGGACCGTTAGCGCGTCCGGGTAAAGGCCATTATTTCCTGGGTGATTTTGCTCAGAGAGCTTTCTGTACTTGTGACCCTCTCCACCAGATAACAATGGTCTTCTCTGAACAGTCTCTGCTCGGTCACAAGAGCATCAAACTTCCTCTCTAATGCTTCTTGTGAAGCAGCTATAGCCTGCAGAATAATGTCTAGCGTCCCTGCAGGGCAATTCTGACCATCTTCTTTTGCTCTCCCTTCTTCCACAACAACTGGTCGCATCCCCATTACTAGGCCATCCCCAGTTTATTTTTTCTTAGTAGTTTTTCCCGGTTGTGCCTCACACTCCAAACACTTAAACACGCTAAATATCTCAAGCTGTACTCATGGTGTTTTTTTGGTTTTGCCTCATGGTAGTGCGCGTATAAAGTCAAAGGGGTCCACAGTGCTTCAAAGCAAGAATGATATTGCTCTTAGTGCATGAAAACATTCACTTCAAACAAAGTGTGTATCTCAGCAGATAGCTGGAATGCAAGGCAACTAACTGCATGCGAGATGCTATCCCAAAATATTAAATGTTATGGGGGTCTATGGGGTAGCCTCAGTCGGACTTAGTTGGCAGCAAGAGCACTCAACTCACTGTTCCCTCACACTCCAGCATCATCCCGAACCGACCAAGGTGCTTAAAAATGGAGGAACTGGCCACAGCCATAGAGGAATTCTTTGCCACCAATGTTGGGTCGGTTGACTCGTTCTTGACCGTCTGGGAGGCCTTCAAGGCGTACATAAGGGGAGTCGCCATCTCTGAGCATGCGGGGGTCCTTAAATCTATATGGGGACGGCCAACGCTGCTGGAGAACAGGCTTAAGGACATTGAGACACGTCGTCTACAGGATCGTGGTGAGGGTTTGGCGTAGGAGCTTGCACAACCGCTGCGAGATTACCATGAAGAGGCTGACGCAGAGGTCAAGCATTTGGGGAAATACTACTGCGAATTCCTTTCGGAGAGGGGGAGCGTCCCGGGTCGGTTCTTGCACGGTTAGCCAAACAGCGCAGAAGTAGTACAGCGATTCCGGACATGAGATTCTTTCCCCCCCCCCCCGACAGATGAGCCCATGTCTGAGGGGCAGGTGGCGGACTGTTTGAGAGTACTATACTTTGCTATACGCCTACAGAGGCCTTGCTCTGGAGGAGCAGATTTCGGACTGACTCATATTGAGCTACCATGGCTACCTAAAACGCACCGCGAGTTTTTGGTACGGCCGTTTGAGCGCGAGGAAATTGTCTGGGCCCTATCGTCGATGAGGGCCGGGAGAGCGCCGGGCAGTGATGGTCTCACCGTGTCATTTTATAAATCGTTCTCCGACCTATTTATCCCCCCGACTATTGACGCTTGTTGAAAACATGGCAGAGACGGGTGAGATGCCCCCCACAATGTGTGAAGCTATAATTGTAGCTATTCTCAAACCTGGGAAACCCCATGGTGACTGCACTTCGTACCGTCTGTTCTCGTTACTGAATGTTGATGCCAACATCTTTGCAAAAGTTACCGCAAATCGCCTAAGTCCTATGGTCTCAACGTTACTTGCTCCGGAACAGGTGGGCTTCGTTCCCAGTCGTAACCTCACTTACAACTTAAGGACGGTGTTTGCGGCATTCCAACACACTCGACCAGAAGTCTCTGCCGTGGCGGTCTTTTTGGACATGGAAAAGGCCTTAGACTCTGTCGAGTGGCCTTTCCTGTGCCACGTCTTGCGCCGAATGGGGGTGGGGGAGCTCTTCATCCAACTACTGAACACGCTGTATGCTTCCCTAAACGGCTCTGGTCTGTATTGGGTCGCTTACCACAGACCCCTTTAATATTGGTTGCGGCACTAGGCAGGGATGTCCCCTTTCTCCTATACTCTACGCTTTGGTGGCCGAGCCTCTTGCGTGCGCTTTGCGAGATTACCATGGACATAGGGGTATCCGATTTCCCACATACAACTTGATAGTGTCCACAAATGCGGACGACACATTATTGTATGTGCGTGACCCGGAAATGAACCTGCCACCGGTGCTACGTGAGGTTGTCCTATTCAGTTCCCTTTCGGGCATCTATGTAAATTGGACACAAACGCTCATGTTTCTGCTCACGCCTGCCACACAGCGTTTCGAACCAGATTATCCTATACAGTGGACAACGGATGCGGTACAATATTTGGGGATCCGATTGCACACTTATTCGGAGGTGGTCCTTCGAGAGAACTATGGGGTGGCAGTCTCTAAGCTGGAGGAGGATGCGACTAGGTGGATAGCACTCCCTTTGTCCTTGATGGGCCGTATTTCCCTTATCAAAATGATAGTGCTCCCTCGCTTCTTAAACAACCCCGAGTTGCGTGGGACATCCTCATTCGCCCCTATGAGGAGGGCGGACTGAATGCTCCGGACTTGGAGTTTTACTACCGAGCTGCGCAGGGTGCACATGCGTATCGTATGCGTATTGGTAAATGGCTGCCATCGTTTGCTGCATTTTAAGATTTTAAATAGGGTTTATTACACCCCAGAATGGCTTTTCCGATAGGGACTACGAGAGAGCTCTAGCTGTGAGCGATGCAGACTTTTGCATCTCTCCTGATTTGATTTGATTTTGTTTGTGGTCCTACTCGAGAATCTCTGCCTTTTGGGGGGGCAGTTTATGGAGAAGTGAATAGAGTCACTGCACTCTCTTTGGCCCCTACACCGCTGCTGGCTATTTTAGGGTACTCTAAGACTATAGCGACAGAACATAGAAGACTTCTTGACATGGCCTTTCTTGGTAGCTTGGCTGTGAGCAAGCAGGCTTAACTTCAAAAGACAGGTATATAAAGCCTTAAAAAAAAGTAATTCAGTAAATAATTAAGACACAATGCATAATACAAATCCAACACCAACTTATAAAAATAGGAAATATTTTTATCTTTAAAACAACATAAAAATGACAAACATCCAATGTAGGAAACCGGAGATATGAATTTTAAAAGATTTAGCCATTTCGTGCACATAGAAACTATAGCACCCTATCGGGACATCTAGTCACGATAGACTGGGTCAAAGTCAAAGTATCAGGCCGACCGTGATGGAGCTCTGCTTGGCTACCACTCGCGTTAGGTCCCGGTCACAAACTTTTCTGGAGCTTTTCCTCCCGCGGTCCCTCGATGCTCTTCACCAGGCCAGATTCAGTGAGGGTTCGCTGGCCTCGAATTTAGACTACTCCTGGTCAAACTCTGGAAGTAGGATCTACTGGGCTTTTCAGTGGGACGGCAGGCCGGCTCGCGGTCAAAGGCAGGTGGCTTGGCTGGCCTGGTTGAGTGGGTCCCCTTGTTGAGGACTTCAGTTTCCACAATCTACTTGGACAAAACCCTTACAAATCCACTGGTAGTTCTCCAGGTTGAGGATCCTTGGTGGTGATGTTCCAGGTGAGATCTGTTAACTTGTAGCTTGCAGGAAGTCCACACTTTAGTCCGTTTACAGCAAGGTAATCCACAGGCTGTAGTTTCAGAAGGTGCAGTCTTCAGAGTGCAGGCCTTAAGAAATGCACATCAAACTTCCAGCATGGCAGTCTTGCTTTCTTAAGTTTCAAACAGCAGATCTGAGGGGCTCAGCCCTTCTCGTACACTTATTCCAACTTCTCTGGCTCAAGCAGGAGGTCACTCCTGTCCAGTGGGCTGCAGGGTACCACCCAAAGGTCTGACCACTCCCTACAGTGTGGCACTATTTTGTCCCAGAGTGCACCAATTCTTCCAAATTCATAATGGCTGATTTTCCAGCAGGGAGAGAACAGCCGACTAAACATACCCCTAGGATGGCTAATATCCTTAGTCTCTCCCCCTTGCATCTGCTCATTCCTTCCTTAATCCTAGCATCTGTCTGGGGTCAACAAGGGCAAAGTTGTAAATGACACTGGGGTCCTCCCCTTTCCTTGAAGTCCATGGTTTACGACTCCTCCCCCAGCTCTGGCATTTGTGTGCAACAGGACACTGCCCTCCCAGCAGAGCTGGTCAACCCTAGGGGCTCTTTATCGCCTCTTCAAAGCAGCTTGGCTAATCCACTTAACTATGACCAATCAGGACAGACCACTGGAAGGCTGAATCTGGACTTAAAAACAAGAAAGTCCGATAACTTCTTGTATGTACCGTCTAGGAGAAATTCAACAATATTATATTGTTGGATTTATCAATAGCATTCTGGGAAGACCTTGAATGGTACTATTAGCCTTCTCCTATCAAGAGTTATAAGTTAATAACATTTTGCAGGTTAGTACTCTGCCTACACCCAACCCTGGTATACCCAAGGGAGACTTTAGGTGTTCTGAATATAAAGAAACATTGCAGATCCTCCCTCCACAGTTCTCCTAGCACCAAAGTCAAGTTTGTGCAGCACTTTAGCACAATGAGGGGAGTGAAATGTGCAATTTCACTTAACCCAGGGCACATAAAACAAATGTTATCAGGGTCCACCTTAAAGATACTGGACCCACCACCCCTGGGATACCTAGGGGTACCCAATATGCCCAAAAATAGTAAGTTATCTATTTTTAAGTGCCCCAAACACCAAAGTCTAGTTTGGGCACAATTTACTTTTTAAAAGCAGTCCTGCAACAAAGGGCTACTTTTAAACTGGTCTCAGGATCAGCAGTGCACACATGCAAGCACAGAAAAGGGCTGCTGGCCTCTAAACTAACATGCCCTATTATATACTAGCGACTGAGATGTAGTTTCGATCCCCCTGCCTAATTATTTACTAGGGCCCTATGGGGTAGGTCAAGTCAATCACAGGGGTACCCCAACCCATAGTGTACCCTAGTATATGTATGTGTTTACACTGAATTCTAAATGTCTTTCAGCATAGCACTGGCCCTGGGCCTGGTTAGGCAGAGCCCAGTGTCAGTCAGAGTTAGTTACCACCAGTACCAGTCAGCAAAAAGTTGGGGGTGCCCAGCACAGGATGACTTTGCAACAGATATAGTTCATGTATTATGGGAATGTTCTAGAAAACATTTTTTGTGGTCACAAATTGAAAGTTGTTTTAAGAAATACTAACCTTTTCACTTCTCTCTTAATCCTCGATTATCATTACTACATGATATAACAGGTCTGACTTCTATTTCTACACATACTTCGCTTTCTACAGATCTAAGTTAGCTAAAATCAATAGATTGCCTTTTTGGAAATCAGATACTGTTCTGACATTTAACTCCTGGTTGAAAATGAGGTTTAAAGTGGCATATTTTGAGAAAATGATCTATAAACTGAATAATAATTTGACTAATTTTGACTCTAAATGGGGCCATTTTCTGGGAATGTGAAGCATATTTATGTTTTGAAGTGTTACATTATTCGTATCAGAATTTCTTTTGAAGAGGTCTGCTTGAATCATCACGAAAGATTGTTTATGTAGATACTCTGTTTCTTGAATCCATTTATGACTATTACTATACAAGTGTTGCACTCTTGTTGTTTTTGTAATGCATGTATATATATATTGTTTTATTGTAGTTACCTTTCTTTTATATTTGAAAATTCAATAAAGAATGTGGAGGGTGGGGGGGCAGGGGTGGGAGCCAGAAAGGTTGCTGGGGCAAAAGTTAAAACAATGCACGTCCAACATACTTTCCACATATGGCAGTTGTAGTGGTTTGTGGGAAATATTCAAAGCTCTCAAACTGTGCCAAAATGTTTAGCATGTATACATCTTTATCATCCTGGAACTTTTTAATAATGCGTTGGCAACAGTGTGACCATCAATGACATCACATGTACTTTAATTATGTTGTCTGTAATTTCATAAGCAGTGGCTGGCAATCCACATGTTATGGTTTGCATAGCATTCGCTAACGGGCAAATTTCTCTGTTTTTGGCTTAGTTTTGGAACAATAAGTTCACTTTATATGTGTGTTTTTCAGTAATATAAAAGCCAGTTTTAAAGTATGATAACGCTTTTAAGACAAAGAATGCACATACAGCGGGACCACCAGGTGGAGGGAAGCCATAATCTACATGATGTAGTGGGTAAAGAAATGCGTAGGCATTCAAGAAGAAAAAAAATGTCAGTGTTAGATCTGCGATTATACAGGCACTTTGACCAAGGTGCCTGCTTGTAAATTCCATTGTACTCCGATACGCGTAAGGCTACCTTCCCAGCTAATGCTGTGGGTTATAATAATGTGTAGGTTATTTGTTAAACTATAAAATAATAACAATAAGATTCTTGTAATTGTAAGAGTGGCTTTAGGAGGGAAGGATAAAACAAGCATTTACAATGCAATGGTCTCGGCATTATTAAAGGTAAAGTTAGTGGCATTGCTCATGACATTTTTTTTCATTTTCTTTTAAAACAAAAATAAATGGTATTGTCATTTACAATGGCAATAGGTGAGCATTAGACAGTAGTAGAGAGTATTCCCGGACACTCTCTAATGCTCACCTATTGCCATTGTAAATGACAACACCATTTATTTTTGGGTTTTTTTTAAAAAAAAAATGGAAAAAAATGTCATGAGCAATGCCAATAGCTCTACCTTTAATAATGCCGAGACCATTGCATTGTAAATGCTTGTTTTTAGAAGTTGCTGACAGAGGGATTGGTCCACAGTGATTGTGTTTTTTGTTTTCTTGAATCTTGGTGTTTGTGGAAGCAAATTGTCTAATCTTTTAAGGGTGTTGCCTCCTTGCGATGGTCAGGTTTTGTACAATGTAGAGAATTATCAGAAATAGAATTTTGTATGCGATGCAAGCAAATTTACAAAATATTCTTGCTTCAATTGGGTAACCGCATCAGTGACAACAGTATTGGTCGAAAACTGGGCAAACTTTCTCTTATTGGTAGCTGTCCTAGCTTTTTTATTTTTTGTGCATATTTATATAGCGCAAACTCCACCCAAAGGTATTGGAGCGCTTTACACGAGCACTGGTTAATCAAACATTCAGGCACAGGGAGATTAAGCAATTTGCCCAGAATCACGACGCGACGCGACCCCCAGGTTCGAACCCTGTTTTCCAGGGCCAAAGTCGGCAGCTCTGGCCCTCAGACCACATCCTTTCCCAGCTTGGACAAGGAGGGTTGCTTTTAAGGGTTCTGGGTGTACATCTAGAATCTCAGCTAGAAGGTAATTTCTGTAGTGAATCAGGAACAGTGCAAATGAGTGGATATTTACTTTTAAATCTACTACAGGTATATCAGTTTGATTCTAAGGAGGAGCGTAGGTTGAAATTGTTCCTCTTTCCCATGTTGTTCATGTGTAACTAAATATGAGGTTTAATTAAATAAAGGCAAGTGACTTTGAAGACTCGAAGGCTGTGAAGTTGAAATTCACAGCAGTGATTTCATGGCTGCAGGGGGACAGTGCAGTTCGGTGGTGATTAGGAGACACTCAGGACAGCGGGGCTCAGCCTCTTTCTCATTTAGATGCATGACTATTATATCAAATACGGCTGAGAGATCTGGAAGGGTCATTAGGCATGCAAAACCTCGGTCCAGGATCCGAAGGCCATCATCGACTCTTTTGAATGTTGTGTGTGTCACACAGCTGCCCTCTGGCTGGGACCCTGATGACTTCTCATGAAGTGGGTACTTTGTTTGAGTGATTTAAGAAGATGACATGTTTGCAATAAAGCAGGATGGAGGTGATTATCTTTGTGTTCTGGGGCGTACACGACAATTCAGGGGGGCAGTTTCAAAATTAATTGTTCTGTTTTTTGTGTTGCATTTTTATACAGCGCCAACTCAAGCCCATGGTATTGGAGCGCTTTACGCGAGTACCAGTTGCCTTACATACAGACATATTTATTTTTATATTTTGAGGCACAGGGAGAGATTTCCCTTGAATCACAGGATGCTTGAGCCGCCCGCCACGCTCGATCCTAGGTCCCTCGCTTCAAGGTCGGCCACTCTAGCAGTTACGCCACATCAGTCTGGCATACTTACAACATAAAACCTGAGGATTTCCTCTAGGAGGAGTGGAAACTGTACATAGACCTTATTCAGAAAAATACTCGTGAATTGCACTAGAGACCTAATTCACTTTACACTCTCGAAGTCAACTTACACTCTCGACACATCTAATCTCGAGCACTTGCTTCTGTTAAAAGCAGCTCTTCTTCTGCAGACCTGCCCGTGTACTCGTCATGCCTTCGTCAGGGTGCATCCATTATAAATGCAGCACCTTATCCACTGTGCACGCTTTCATTGCTGTTCCAGGGTCCGGACTACAGATCCCAGACTGCCTTGCGGCTTGAATGGAGCTGTGCTTCCACAGCCTGGCCACAGCGGGCATCCTCGCCCGGAAGAGGTCGGACTAGGTCTCTAGTGTCAGGTGGGTGGGAAATCCCTCCACCGGGCAAGCGAGGTGTGACCCTTCTGACCTCTGCTGTGGGGCCATTAATGAGGGGGATCTCGAAAGTGGCGGTTGAAATGTCGTGTATGTGCGGCCACAAACCAGGGGCAGATATGAGCGACCCCCACTGGAGCCCGGCTTATGCTGCGCGGACTCTGCAGACTGGGGGGGTGGGAGTCCTCAAAGGAGGGCTCGGGAACCGACAGAGGCACAAAACAACCGAGCGTGCCCTGGGCTTGCCTCTAGCTGCAGTGGACTCGGGCCGCCAAGCGTTTGGGGGGGGCTGAGCTGAACCTATTGCCCGATGATCATCAATCATGCGGATTCCAGGTGGCATGGGTTTAAATAAACATCAAGCTCCTCGGATGATTGTTTGCAGCGTCTGGGGGGGGGCGGGATACTATGGGAACAAAGACACGGACAGCGGGAGGGGGCGGGAAAAAAGACGACGAGGAAAGAGCAGCCTAATTACACGGAGGCAAGCTCCGTCTTTTTCGGATTTGGGGGCGTGTTCAGTGGGTGTGGCTAAAAAGTGGAAAGAAGAACACCGAACACACCTCCAAATCCGAAAAGGACGGAGCCTATTCGGAGTGACGGCTCTCTCCTCCAATGGCTGGCCTCGATTTAGGAAGCCAGCCAATGGGAGAGAGCCAAAATTAGAGGCGGGATGAAGAGCCCCTCTAAGAAACATAAGATCTCGCTACTTCCGGTTCTGACGAACCGGATAGTACCTCGACCTAAAAAAAGAAGTGCTGTCGGGCTCATGTCAAAGAGTCAGGCTTTGTTTTTCTAAACTGCAATTGGTCAGATTCAGATTTGAACTGCAATGGTAAGGAGCTCTCCACGTTTCTTGATCTAACTCTGAAAGCTCTCCAGTCCTATCTTGCCAGTTCAAACTTGGGGATCGAGAAGGCACAGAACAGATTTTGCCTGGTATCTGAAAAGCCTAGATAACATTAGCTAGACTTGGGGGTGTAACAGGGGTGACGTCTGGAAGCATGCCACGCTCCTACCCCTAAAGAAAAAACCAAAATGGGGATCCAGAAGACCTCACTAATCTCCGCCCAATATCTCTATTAGCTGCCCCGGGAATAATGTTGGAAAAAGTCATACAGCGCCAACTGAGCAAATTTGTAGAAATAAACAATATCCTTCATGAAACACAGTCTGGCTTCCGGCCCGGCTTTAGCACAGAAACTGCGCTGATTGAGGTGGCCGAGTCAGTAAGGTGGTCGATGGATTCAGGTAACTCAGCAACGCTGGTACTCCTGGATCTGTCGGCCGCCTTCGATACGGTGGACCACGCCAGACTACTCAACCGGCTGGCTGAGATAGGTATTCAGGATAGGGCGCTGGGTTGGATACAATCCTACCTATCCCAGAGAACTCAGAAGGTGGCACTTGGGACGATCTCTTCTACACCCGAGACCCTCAGTTGTGGAGTTCCTCAAGGGTCGGCCCTCAGCCCCCTTTTGTTCAACATCTACCTGGCTCCTCTCTTTACGTTAATTGCCAACTGGGGTGTCAAGGCAATCGCGTATGCCGACGACACCCAGTTGGTATTTCCGTACTCTGAGATGACGCGGGAGTCCTTTTCAAATTTCAAAGGCTGTCTTCAGGATATAGCACACTGGATGAACACAAATAAATTAAAACTCAATGCCAATAAGTCCGAAGTCATCTTCTTTGGCAAGGGTCCCTCCCCTGCCTCAGAACTCTGGTGGCCGACGGAGATGGGCCCGGCCCCTTCACCCAGTCACACGGCAAAAAATTTTGGAGTGAGATGGGATGATAGCATGTCCTTCACATCCCATATCCAACAAGTCGCCGGATGCTGCCTGAGCAAACTGAGAAATCTCCGAAAAATCCCGAGACTCCTTCCGGAGAGCTGCCGGAAAACGGTTATCCATGCGACTGTCACCTCACGGCTGGATTATGCCAACGGTCTCTACCTAGGCCTCCCAAAATACCTGACTCACAAGCTTCAGGTAGTTCAAAATGCGGCTGCGAGACTGTTACTGCGAATCCCTTTCAAGCAGTCAGTCTCTCCGCATCTTAGATCCCTGCACTGGCTGCCAGTTGCCAGCAGAATTAAATTTAAAGCCCTGACACTCGCATTTCGATCTCTGCATGGCTCCTGTCCACAATACCTGAAAAACCGCCTCCGGAGATACTCACAAACCCGCGCACTACGGTCCAACTGCCGGGTTCAATTGGCCGTCCCGCGCACGAAAAAGGCCCGACTAGGCGGTCGGACTTTTTCGGCAAACGTCTCCACTCTGTGGAACTCCCTACCACAAGAAATCCAACAGGCCCCTTCTGAACCCTGCTTCAAGAAACTGCTAAAAACTTGGCTTTTCACCCAGCCATGCTAGCTTTCCTATCTTTAGCCCCAGGTCATCTGTGTTCTACTAGCGCCGGGACACCTCCTAGCGAGGTAGCTGTTCGCGCTGTATAAAATCCAGTATTATTATTATTATTATTATTATTATTAACAGGCAGGCAGCATAATGCACATGGTTTTAAATATCGGTTTCTTTATAGGAAGCCAATGGATTGGTTTACTGGTGTATGAAACCGGGTAAAATTTCTGTAAATCAAATAAAACCCCAAATACGGTCTTTTGGCAGGGATGTGATTACTAGGCAGGGTAATCACCCTACTCACCAAAACATAATAATAGCAGTCTAGCTATGTGGGGAGGACTTTATGGGGTTCAGAACATGATCTTGAACGCAAATAGCCATGGTCACTTCAGCTGCCATCCTCAAGACTCCTGGTGAGAGGTAAAGCAGGCTTCACAGCTGTTGCCTGTGTTTTGGATCTCTTTCAGCTGTTAGAAGGCTCCCACGTGTACAAGGATCAGAAGAGCTAGCTAGCAGGGCTTCAGCAGGACCTTCGGGTTTAGTACCTGCCAAGACGCAGGATTTCTATTGCATTCTCATTCGGTGGCGCCAGAGGACTTGAACTTGGCATCCACAGAGGTACACAGAGTTATAATCTTTATTTTTACAAGCACTACAGAAGGTTTTAGACAGAGTATTTTCATTTTTTTTCTGTAAACAAACTTTATTCATTTACAGCTCATTAGCTAGTACCATATTAAGGCTGAAACAGTGCACACTGCAATGACGAATTACTTAGCATCATTTACATGAGTGATTATACATTCTTAGGAGCGTCGTCTCGTCTGAGGTCTCCGTGTTGGACAGTGCTCCTGTGGTCATCCACCTTAACAACAGTTCTAGGAGATTTGTGATCTAAGGGGCACATGCATCAACCTATTTAGGAAGTGCAAACGGTGCGAATCGGTAAATTCGGCCGTTTGCACTTCCTAAATACGTTTTTGGGATGCATCATGCATTTTTGTGAAAATCGCTATTTTTAGCGATTTCCAAAAATGCGATTGCTTTTAAGGAATCGCAATTTTGCGATTCCTTAAAAGCAATGCATCATTGTTTTGAAATTTGCGAATTTCAAAATAGGGGGTGCAAATTACCACGAGGTTGAACCTCGTGGTAATTTGCAAAAATGTTTTAAATATGCACAAAAATGCATTTTTTAAAGTGTAATGTTACAGACACACATGTCCTTAGGACATGTGTGTGTGAAACATGCACTTAAAAATACATTACAGAGGTGCAGGGGGGGTCCTTTGAACCCCCCCCCCCTGCACCCATGTAATGCATGAACAAATTGCTATTCTAAAAAAGAAAAATCGCAATTTGAAAATGCCTTCCCATTGATTCTTATGGGCCTTTTGGCCCATAGGAATCAATGGGAATTGCGAATTCGCAATTTAGTATTCCCATAATATTTGCGATTCGGTAAAAATTGCGATTTTTACCGATTCTCAAATATTATGGGGAAAAAATCATGCATCCCATTTTGCAATTCCTAATTTGCGATTCCCTAAAAATGGCAAATTAATAATTGCAAAATCAAACAATGATGCATGTGGCCCTATATCTCTACCTGGGGAATCAACTCCATAAGCATCCGTGCTAGTCCTTACTCTTACCTATCCCAACAGTCAATGGGTTAACAAAATAACCCCTTCCTCCCACCGTCAGACATGTCGCTCCATCCTTCACCTCTCAGTGTTGAGAATTATTCAAACTTTTAGGGCATCTGGCAACACAGTTCAAGAAAGCAGACTTCCGCACTAGGGAAGCCACCATGTAGTACCCACTGCTCATCACCTGAGTCACCCATGCAAGAAGGGCAATGCTTCAGTCCGTATGTACATGTCTCCTAACTCAGGGGGTTGGTCAGTGTCGTCCATCGGGCTCTTGAGTAAGTCCACCATCGCCACCCATGCCTTAGCCGTGTCCAACATTTTCTCATTATTGGTTCTCTGGGCCATTTGTAATCTAAAAACCCCCTTGCAGTCAGCCCACTTCATGAATTCTCGTAGCCATCTCGAAGCGTTAGGTGCGGTGACCGCCTTCCAATGGCCAGTAATTTCTCTCTTACCTAGGACTAACCCCAAATCTATGAATTTACTGGTAACTTTATTACGGGCAGTGTGAGGAAACCAGTGTATTAGACAAAATCCCAGAGTTTGATTGATAATTCTAACCGTTACTTCACCTAGTTTAGCAGTTACCTCCCCCCAGAAACGGTCAAACAATGGGCACTCCTAGAACATGTGTAAAAATGTAGCGTTTCCTAGTTTACAATGCGGACAGGCTGTTCGGGACCCGAAAAATGTGATAATTTTGTGTGGGGTGCAATACGCTCTGTGGAAGACTTAAAACTAGATTAGTTGAAATCTCGCGTTTCTAGAGCATTTCCACGCCCGCTCCATCAGCGCCTCCCACGGCGTCTCCTCTGTAGGGATCCCAAGGTCCGCTTCAAATTTGGTGCAAAGACTCTCCAAAGGGGACCTGATCTCCTGGGTAATTCGCCTATACAGGCAGTAAGTAATATGTTTATTATACAGTTAATTAAAACCATTCAAAAGTTGTCCATCTTTTATAAACACTAAAACATCAATTTAAAAGGCTAATAGCCACAGTTAAGAGCACTCCCCCGGCCCTGGTGACCCATAGTCCTGTTTCTTAATTTTTGTTTGCAGAGATTAGCAGCCGTTCATGAGATCAAATTACCCCCCTTGTCACAGTCTTGGCTACAGAATGAGGGCAGGCAAATAGGTGCAAGTTTAAAGTGCATAGTGCTGCATCACAGGCAGGTAACCGCTTTGATCGTTCCTGTCGCAGATACCACATATTGGCATGGAAGAGAGGTCGGCGGTTCCACCATCCCTTTCTTCCAGTGCTTACGGATCGCTGCCGCCAATGCAGCATGCAAGAGGAAGTCATGCCGGGGCAGCTCGTACCTTTCTAAAAGGTCCTGGAAGGGTATGAGGACGCCGTCCTCAGAGGTCTCCAATAGTGGAGATCCTCACTCCGTCCCAATCTCGCAATCTCTGCCAATCTCCCCCGTGTGGCAATGCCTCACAGACCCGCAACGGGATCTCAGGTGCTACCTTGGCTCTACTGTTGGCCTGATTTTAGCATTGGCGCACCACCCACAGAGCACTTGGGACCTTGCTTAAAGGGAGCAGGAGGAGTAACCGAGAAAGCTGGTGTAGGTCCGGGTCCATGCCCGCATGGTCTTCTCCAATACGTAGTCTCCTTGCCATCCACTTTGTGAACCATTGGAATTGGGCTGCGTGGTAATAGGCCTCAAAATCAGGGACTGTGAATCCCCCCACCGCCTAGGTCTCAGCATGGTGGTGAGCGCCACTCTGCGCCTCCCAGGACCCCATAAAAATCCGGTAATCATGGCGTTGAGTTGGGTGAAGTATTTTCGCGGTATCCATAGAGGTAGAAAGCCAAAGTAGTAAAGTAGTCGAGGCAGAGTTACCATCTTTAGTAGCGTCACCCTCCCCGCTACTGAAAGTGGAAGGGTCCCCGAGAATTCAAAGTTGCTCCTGGTGCTTCGCAATGCTCTTCCAACATTACCTTCTAACAGGTCAGAGGGTTCATGATAAATCTGCACGCCTAGGTAAGTCAAACAGCTGCTTTCCCACCGCACGCCTAGCGCATCAGGTGGTTCACCTCTACCACCCTGAGCAGGGAAAAAGCACGTCTTATTCCAGTTCACACGCCCTAATCTGGAAGACATGGCTTGGCAGTTCAGGCTGGACTGTTCCCATGCGGCACAGGGTCAAGGCTGATTTGCATATGGACAGGTCTGAACTGGGGTGGTGTGGAGCGCAAAAAAACGATGGATTTAGGCCCAGATCTCTGTACTGGGGTGAATGTATGACATTGGTCTGCATTCTGTCCATCAACTGTTGGTTTTGCACAAATCTGGCCAGCAGTTCTCGAGCGCCCTGTAACTCATCTACAGCGTTGGCGAGGAACATTAAGAGATCGGCTGCGTATAGAGCTATGAAGTGGAACGGACCCACCCCATCGAGGCCCCTGTAATATTGCCCCGATCTTGCATGAACTGCCAGCGACTCCATTGCCAGTGCGAACAGGAGGGGAGACAGCGGGCATCCCTGCCTCGTCCCCATGCCCACACTGCAAGCCTCTGAAACTACTCCCCCTGTGCCTACTCTGGCCGTCGAGAGGTTGTACAATATTCCTGTCCAGGCTACAAATCCCTCGCCCAGCCCGAAAGCTCATAGGACCCAAAACAGATATGGCCACTTGAGACTATTGAATGCCTTCTCTATGTCAATCAATAAGATGCACGCCTCATTCCTTTCACGGGTTGAGTTGAGCAGTAGTCGACACAGTCGGCGCACATTCTTGGCCGTATTCCGGGAAGGAATAGACCCCACCTGCTCCACATCCACAAGTGTTGTCATATGGGCCATTAAACGGCTGGCTAAAATGTTGCTCTTTATCTTGTAGTCTAGATTAAGCATAGCGAGGGGGCGATAGGCGGTGCGTGGTATGATTATCGCTTCCCTGGTTGAGCGAGGTAAACAGCCATCCTGCTTTGATCTGTTGTAGAGGGCTAGCAGGTGGGGAGCCAAAAGATCAACATATATAGCATAAAACTCTATTGGAAGCCCATCTGTGCCAGGGGTTTTGTTCCTGGCCATGAGTTTTATGGCTCCCCGTATCTCCCCCAGCACCACATCCCGACCTAAGATCTCTGCATCCTCTGCCTCAATTTGCTGAAGTTCTATATCCAGGAATCCCTCCTCCTCCAATACCCGTGTATCTAGTTGACTTTGATACAAGGTAGTATAATATTCCAGGAACTGTGTATTAATAGCCTGCTAGCCGTAATAAGTTGTTCCATCGTCGCCTCTCAGTTCTAAGATTGGTGTCCCTCTGCGCGCCGGGTTTGCCAGCCAAGCCAGCAGTTCCCCAGATTTGTCCCTTTCAGCGTGTGTCCACGCCGCGTAGGCCCTGTAATCAAAACATCTCAAGCGTTCTACATGGGCCGCCAGTTCTTCCCTGGCCATCATAAGATCCTCCTGCCTATGCTCTCCTTCGGGTCTATCTCTTTCCACGACTTATGAGCTGTTCTGCCTTCTGTACATCGTTCAGCAAGGTTCTACGTACCCCAACCGCTTCCCCAATACAGCGACTCCTTATCACTACCTTGGAAGCATCCCACTCGTTGTGTAGCTGGTGGTCGTGTTAGTGTTGTTCTGAAAGTATTCCCCTATAGCAGTGCCTATTGTGGTTCTGAAGACCTGGTTTTCCAATGTCTCCGGGTGGAGACACCAACTGGGGATTGCAGACCTAACTCGTACCTAATTCATGGACACTAACAGGGGGTTATGATCAGATATCATCCTGGCTAAGTACTCACTCAGTGTGATCCCTGCATGTACATCCGTGGTACAAAGGATAGAGTCCAGTCGGACATGTAGCTCATGTAGAGCCCAGAAATAAGAGTAATCCCGTTCCCCCGGATGATGGGCCCTCCAAGTGTCTGTCAGTCCCCAGTGCCGTTGCCAGTCTCATCAGGCTTCCGCTATTCTATGTGTGGGAGCGTCAGTTAGTGGTGGATGAGAACGATCCAGGGCCACCTCATTAATGCAGTTGAAGTCTCCCCCCAAAAGCACGGATCCAGTCGGGACCGGCGCCAATTTCTGAGAGAGCTGTTCAAGGAAAGCAGGTCAATTGACATTAGGAGCGTATATACATTCTCTGGTAACATCCCGGCCATCAAGGCGCCCCACTATCACCACGAATCGGCCCTCGGGTCTATTATCTGGCGAACACATTAAAAAGGGACCCCCGCTCGCACCCAAACTAGGGTCCCTCTTGCAAAGGCAGAGTACGAACAAGGAAACACCATCCCCCTCCATCGGTGCTGTAGAGCAGCCCCTTCTGTCTTTGTCAGGTGGGCTTCTTGTAGTAATGCAATTTGCACTCCCCTTTGCGTCACGTAAGCAAGTATTTTGTGCCTTCGGCTCATAGTGTGCATCCCCCTAACATTCCAGGTCATAATTTTGATGCCTACGGGGGTACCCATAATTCCAACTCCAGACTCTGACAGCAGAAATCTCCCATAGCAACATGTCTGACCCCAACCCATTTGCCCCCAACTGTAAACTCTGCCCAACTCCTCTCCCCAGGACAGGCACACAAGAACAGGCCCCTATCCAAACTAAGTCATTCATACAAAGAACCATAAAAGGTGGTGGTGCTTATCCCGCTTCAGTTGGCCTCAGAACTCCCCCGCAAAAGCTAGTTCTCCCAGTAGGTCCCCCCATGATGGATACATGCCCACCCGCAACATACCAGTTGGGTCTCTAGGGCCAAGAGTCAAAAGTGGTCATCCTACCATCCTCTCCCCATACAACCTGCAGTACGATCATCCAAACACCCCATCCGCCGTCTGTGGAGTAACGTTCGGAAGTTCAGTATCGGAGAGCCCCTGGGCACTGCTCGATCCAGAGCTCTCAGTTCTGTCTCTCTCGTGGTCCGTGTCGTTGCTGGCAGTTTTTTGGGCGTTGAAGTGATCGTGGCAGGTTCCCGGCAGAGCAGTAGGACACTGCGGGACCCGGGGGAGGAGTGGAAAGAATGGTTTGCCTCCCTGGTAGACCGGTCTTCAGAGGGCATGAGAGATTGGGGGCTTTGATGCAACTACAGAGATGGCAGAGCAGCATTGAATTCTGAGCTGGTGGAGTCGAGCAGGGCAGCAGGGTCTTGTCCGAGGATTAAAGAGACGGCGAGAGTAGGTCCTGATCAGGACTGCGGAGGATAGTGGCTCCGTATTTTGGGCCTCTACTGAGGACCACGAAATTGGATCGGTGAGGCTGACGGAGGGCACAGAGGCAGAGGCGAGCGAGTGTGTGCTGGACCAGGCAGGGATGACCGAGACCCTCCGATTAGGGCTCCTGCATTGACACAGTTGGAACATAGTGGTGTCCTGCGACTCTGGGCTGGAACATACTGGCAGCTGAGCGGGTATTCAACTGGAGGGTCGGACTCCTGCTTCTACATGGACTGGATATGGAGTCTGGCTCTCATTAGGCGATCAAGACGAGTTCAAACACCTATCGCTGCTTGGATAAGAGCTGAAGGACCTCGCCATGGGGAAACCAAAGGGGAAGAAGGATGGGGCACAGCAGCTCTCGACAGTGAGGCCCCTACTCAAGCTGAACTCGATGCCCAGGGGGCACATCGCGACCCTGGAATGCAACAGCAATTTGACAAAATCTTGGCAGCAATTGCAGACTCTCACTCTGCCCTGCAACAGGACATTGCACAAGTGGCAACAGGCCTTGGCCTCCTGAGAGCGGACCACTCTAAGCTGGCAGATAGAGTGAAACAAGTGGAAGGCATACTCCAGGATGTGGCGCCAGCACAAACAGCGTTGAAAGCGACAGTGACGGATGCCTTGGATCGTATTATGGCGTTGGAAAAGCGCGCTGAAGATGCTGAAAGTAGAAATCGGTGGAATAACATCCGCGTAGTGGGCGTGCCTGAAAAAAGTGGAGGGATCAGACATGGTGCAATATCTGGAGAATTGGTTGAAATCCCCTGAGGGATGGTCATCCTTTTACACTTTGGAACGAGCGCACAGAGTACCTGCGAAGCCGCCGCAGCAGGGGCGTCCCCCCCCCGACCGGTGGGGGTGCGCCTGTTGCACTTTAAGGACAGGGATTTGATGCTCCAAAAGGCGCGCACTGATGGCCCATTTCAAGTAGGAAACAACAAGGTTACTCTGTTCCGGGATAATACTTTTGAGATTCAGCGGCGCCGTACGTCCTTCCTGCCAGTCAAAAAAGAGCTAAGGGTGGAAGGTCTCCAGTACTCCTTGTTATTTCCAGCTAAATTGAGAATAATTTTAGATGGTAAGACTTGTTTTCATGAAGCACCAGAGGAGGCATGGACGTGTCTGGAGTCTTATAGAGCTGGAAAGGATGGAACAGAACTACAGGCCCAGGAACTTTCGGGAGAGTTTCAAATATGTAAATCACAGCGGCTTCAACACGGGCGGCGGGGATTACGGAGGCCATCTACATCGCAAACTGAGGTGGAGCGGCGAGGAGTGCTGGAGGCGGTGTCTGCTTTGTCGGCAGAACGGATGGTGCAATCGCCGGAGGGTAAGGACTCGGAGAAGGACAAGGAGCAATCGGACACCGAGTCCTCGAAGGCGGACAGTGTACGGCTACCGCCGGTCACACCGGCGACAGCAGATGGGCTATTGGACGAGTAAAGGTTTGCAACCTGGGAGGCTGTTATGAGACTTGGGAGCGGGGAAGGGGCTTGTGGACACTACTGCGGAAGCAGGAAGATGGCGGTTGGGGCTGCACGGGGGGGGTCCTTATGACTATTATGCAATGGCAAGCTCCGACAGTTAATGGGTGCTCAATAGGACCAGAAATGGTGCGCAGGGGGAAGAGAATGCTATGTTTATCTTGGGTTTCGAAGCAGGAGTAGGCCTGGAGTGTACATGGTCTCCTGTTGGCACTGAGCACCCCCCATTGCCCATAAGGCGTGCCCTCAGTGACTGCTGGTGGGCTTAGGTGTGTGTTGGTTGTTGAAGTGGTTTGAATGGGGACTAGCAGTTCTGTTCTAGGTCCTGTTCTTGGGGTGGGTGGGAGAGCAGGGAGATGGGGGAAGGGGGTCACCGGTGTGTTTAAATGGTATGAAGTGAAATGTGGGCATTATTCTACTGTGATGGGGATGGTACCCGATTTACGTTGTGTCACCTGGAATGCAAGGGGGCTTCACACCATGACGAGGTGCCACAAGATTCATGCATATTTGGTCCGGAGAGGCATACATATAGCATTGCTTCAAGAAACTCATCTTACTAAGGCGGAGGGTCTGGCATTGCAAAGGTGGAGAGGGCAGGTCTTTAGCACCACATTCCTTTTCAAGTCAAAAAACAAGCTATTGACCCTGAAGCCAGATTTGTAGCAGTGGAGGGGCAATTGCGAGGTAAGGACATAGCGCTGTGTAGTGTATATGCACCAAACATGGACTAGGCGCACTTCTTAGAACGCTTATCAGGCACATTGGCACATTACTTTATAGGCCCGGTAGTGTTGGGAGGGGATTTAAATTCCATAGTAAATGTGTCACAAGACAGATCGCACCCCCCGCCCCCCCCCCCCCCCCCCCCCCCCCATCGTGCGGACTCCCCTGTCCATAGATTGGCAAAAGGTAGACTGGAGTGGCAAAACAGATGGAACTTAGTGGACATATAGTGGACACATCACCCGCGAGACCGGGATTATTCCTACTTCTTTGAGATACACAACCTACATGTTCGATTAGATGCAGTCTTATGCTCCACATCGATAGTGCCCTCCATAATGCACTCTGAATATATCACTAGGACATTATCTGATCATAACCCGTTGATGTTTACTATGCACTGGATGACGGCGAAGTCTGATATCCCCACTTGGAGGCTCCGCCCCGAAACATTGCATGACTGTTTTTAAGAGGGAGGTAGGAGAGGGGATAACATTATTTTAATGACAATGCAGGTACGGCAAAGGAGCAATGGAACAGGATGCCTTTAAGGTGGTGATACGGGGGCTCTGTATTAGTAAACATGTAGGCGTGCGGAAGGTGCTACTACAGGACGTAGACCGGGCTGAAAGCAGATTGAGGTCGGCCGAGTTGGCAAGACCTGGGCATCCTGAAGAGAAGGCAGAAGTAGTGGCAGCCAAGGAAGCCATGGCGGGGGAGATAGACTACGATGCTTTGATTATAAAACCTATGTTACGAAAGTACATGCTGAGGGGGACAAGGCAGGAACGTTATTAGCTTGGCTGGCCAATCCTACGAAGTGGGGCTCTCCAATCATGGCACTGAAGGATCAAGATGGTAGCGCTGTATTTACCCAGCTTGAGATTTTGGACCGTTTCCTAGAGTACTATGAGGCATTGTATGAAAGCTCACTGATATAGGGGGGATTCAGAAATTGATGCTTTTCTGGATAGGGTGCTCCTCCCGAAGTTGGAGGAACAAGCGAAATGTTTGGGCCGGGATATAATGTTGGAGGAAATTAGGAGTGCTATTAAGCATATGGCCCGCAATAAGACGCCGGGCATAGACGGATTGCCTGTAGAATTCTACTTGCAATATGTGGACTTATTGGCTCCGCGGTTGCTAGATGTCTATAGAGAGGCGAAAGATTAAAGTCAACTTCCCGGGTCAATGAGGGAGGCGCTTGTTATCCCATTGTTAAAACCTGGGCGGGAGAGTACAGACACAGCTGCCTACCGACCATTATCAATGTTGACTACTGATTACAAGATTTTGAGTAGGATATTGGCGTCTCGCCTCTTCCAGCACATGACTGGCCTGATACATGAGGACCAGGCTGGGTTAATTCCAACTATGAACACAGCGACTAACGGGCGGAGATTAGTGAGGATTTTAGAATAGGATCAACCTGGTGCACTGAAGCCAAAGGTGCTTTCAGTGGCCATAGAGAAAGCCTTTGATAGCTTGGAATGGTTGTATTTATATAAGACACTAGGACGTTTTGGACTGGGAGATGAATTTGTAAACTGGACCAGGGTGCTGTACACCTCCGCGGTGGCCAGGTGAAGGTAGGAGCATTGATATCACCCCAGTATCGAGTGGCCCGCAGGAAGAGACAGGGCTGCTCGCTTTCTCCGCTATTGTTTGCCCTGGCAATAGAGCCTTTGGCAGCAAGAGCCAGATTGGGACAGAGCTATGAGGGCCTGGGGTACAGAGGAGATCGGCAGTATATCTCGCTGTATGCGGATGATCTATTGATATTTCTAGAGAATACGGCAGTTGCACTGGAGGGAGCAGCAAGCTTGTTGTCAGAGTTTGGCGATGTTTCAGGACTACGGGTGAATTGGGCTAAGACATGTTTATTTCCAGGGAAGCCCGGCGAGCCGCCACCCACCATATTTAGGGAAGTGCGCTGGGAGTCGACGTGTTTGGCGTACCTAGGGGTACATATTTATCATGGGGCCAATGACATGCTGGAAGGGAACGTAGGGAGAAGCGTGAGAGCTTTGAAAGGTAGCATGGACTTTTGGTCTACACTTCCGTTGTCGGTGATGGGACTTTGTTAAAAATGGTGGCGCTACCTAGGTTGTTATATTTCTTTAGAACATTTCCTGTTTGGATACTGAGCTCGATCTTTAAATCACTGAAATCCTTGATTGTAGGGTTCCTATGGGGATCGGGTAGGATAGTGGCCCAGGCAACTCTGGTAAGGCGGAGGGCGGACTAGCGGTCCCAGATTTTGAGCTGTATTATTTGGCGGCTCAACTCCAGGTATTGACGCAAGCAGTTGCAATGGAATTTAGAGGCCCGGAGATCTTGAGAGGTAGGGGGATTCCATGGCACGTTTTATCCTTTATAATTATGCAACAAAAGCTGGACCTTAAAGATCTCTCCCTAGAAGAGAAGACGTTGAGATTGTGTTGGAATCTTAGTCAACGTAGGGCAGGAGTGTTACATCCCTATGCGCCCGATATCCCGTAGGGGATGGCTACGGCATTACCCCACGGTGGCGACTGGACGTCCTTGATGAACTGGGAGCAGGCAGGGATCCAGGTACTTTGGGATTTATATGAGGACGGGGAATTGTTGTCTTACCAGGCATTGCAGGAGAGGTATGATCTGCCTGGAGGAGGATTTACTACACGCAGCGTTGGTTCATGCACTACGGACATAGTGGAGAGAAGGGCTCACTGAACCCAAAACAACAATGGCATGCCAGTATGTAATGATGGCAGCTGGGACTTTTAGGGCGGTCACGTGCCTGTTCTCCAGGATGTACAATGGTGCATTTCTTTATACTACACAGGGCATATTTGACGCCGGGTAGGATTAGGAAGTATTTTAAAGTGGAGGATGCAGTATGCCCTCGGTGAAGGAGCAGAGCTGGAACACATGCTGTGGGAGTGCCCTAAATTGGAGGATTATTGGGAAGCATATTTAATGTGGTCACGGACGCTTAACTTTTGACATGGCAACATGTATACTACATTGGTTCCCTCATACATTCAAGACTAAGGTGACAAGTACATTTGTAGATATGGGGTTACTGCTATCGAAAAGGGAAATAACAAGGCACTGGAAGTCGAAAGAGGGCCCCACAAGCAGGAGATGGAAGGCCAAGCTGCTAAAATGGGCTAGTAGCGAGAGTGTTCTTAGATATCAGCAGGCGCGACGTCTGCATAATGAGAAGGCACTAGACTCTGCAAAACGCATGGGAGACACTAGTACAATGTTTGTCTGATCACCAAACAGATGAGGATTAGGAGTATAGTATGCACGGAGAAGACCCCTTATTGGTACACAATGGGAAACCTTGGATAGCAGTTGAATCACGAAACGAGATCTGAATTTGTTGCTTAAAGTAACACACAACGGTGGGGAGGGACAGGGAGGGGCCTGTATTGGGGTTAGTATTAGTAAGATAGTTAAGATTCACAGCACTGTGAAGTATAGTATGGCTATATATGAATCACCTGGTCCTTATTGTATTGAATTCGGATGTATTATTGGATGGTTAATATAGGATGCGCTGGGGAGGGATATTGGAAGTTTTGATGTGCGAAGATTGTGGATGACACAGTATTTTGTAATTTGTGGATATGAAACTGAGACGGGACCTGGAGGGTCGGCCGAGGACAAGGGGAGAGGTCTCCGGGGAGAGCCGTCTCCAGCGATCGTACAGACAAGTAACTTTGCCCCCACAGAATAGGCACCACACAAGGATAAGATTTAACGTTCTTTATAAGTAATCTTGAAGTACGGTAGGATGGTACAAGGAGGTCTGGACTCCGGGGTCCCCTCGATTCTAGTCTCTTGGATGGGAAAGGGGTAGCGGGACAGTCTTATTATCAATCTGGTAGTTTCGATGAGATGGTGGGGAGCTCTCAATCCTCGAGCTCGGCGTTCTTGAAGGACGGGTTGCGGCAGCGCCAGCAGATCCCGGAGTGGTCGAAGGTGGCAACGGTCCGCGGCAGCGCCAGCAAGATCCGACGAAGATGGTAGTTACAACGGGTCGCGGCAGCGCCAGCAGGTCCCAACGAAGATGGTAGTTACAACGGATCGCGGCAGCGCCAGCAGGTCCCAACGAAGATGGTAGTTACAACGGATCGCGGCAGCGCCAGCAGGTCCCAACGAAGACGGTAGATTGCAGAGGGCCGCGCCAGCGGCAGGACGACAGTTCACAAGGCAGGGCTGCGGCAGCGCCAGCAGTCCGTCAAGGATGAGTTCTTCAAGGTGTCTCTCGACTCCGGATACAACTGCCTTCCTGCTCTGGAGCTGCCCCAGTTATAGGTCTGGCGCCCTTTGATGTCCGGACCCTCGCACTTGGAGGTCGGGAGGTCCGGGATGAGGGAGTCCAGACACTCAGCAGGGGGGTGGAGCCAGCGCCCGGGGAGGCTGGGGGCGAACGGCACCTGGCGGGGGATTGCCATCGACACTTCTTCCTCCCATTGACCTGCCAAGTGGTCCGTTCACCTCCTGGGTGGATGGTGGTGCCGGGCTGTCGGGGCCTGGCCAGGCCCAGGGTTGGGGTCGAGCTGAGGCCACGCGGCCTCGTGGTGCCGTGTCTAAGATGGCGGCCGGGCCGGGCAAGGGTGCTGACGGTGGCCCGGGCCGGTAATACAGAGATGTCCGGGAGCAGGGGTCCCGTGGGGGATGGTTTGTGAGTTGCTTCTGTGGGTAGCACCTGGAGAGCCGGTGCCCGGGCCCTGTCGTGCGGGGAGGGAGCGAGCCCTTCATGTGGCCTGTCCAACATGCGTCCCCCCCAGCTGAAGGCGGGGAGAGTCACCCATCTTCTTGGGGACTTTCCTCGTCGAGGCGGAAAAAGCGTGACAGGCCATCCGCGTTGGCGTGATCCTGGCCAGGGCGGTGCTCCACAGTGAAGTCCATCCCCTGCAGGGAGATGGACCATCGCAACAACTTGGGATTCTCCCCCCGCATCTGCATTAACCATTGCAGGGGGCGATCTGTTTGCAACCGAAAGTGGGTACCGAAGAGGTAGGGCCGGAGCTTCTTGAGGGCCCACACTACTGCGAAGGCCTCCCTCTCGATGGTGCTCCAGCGCTGTTCCCGGTCCAGTAGGCGTCTGCTGAAGGCCACTGGTTGGTCGACTCCCTCGGGGTTCAGTTGGGAGAGGACGGCCCCAATGCCATGGTCGGAGGCATCAGTCTGGACGATGAACTCTCGGCTGTAGTCGGGAGCCTGGAGCACAGGGGCGGTGCACATGGCGGCCTTCAGCTTCTCGAAGGCCGCTTGACAGTCAGGAGTCCAGTTGACTCTTTTCGGCTGGTTCTTGGATGTAAGTGCCGTGAGGGGCCCCACAATGCTGCCATAGTCCTTCACAAACCGCCGGTAGTATCCGGTGAGCCCCAAGAAGGCTCGGACCTCGGTTTGGGTGATGGGTGGTTGCCAGGACTGGATGGCAGCGATCTTGAGCTGGAGGGGGGGCCACCAGACCGCTCCCCACTTGGTGTCCGAGGTAGGTCACGGACCCCTGGCCAATCTGGCATTTGCTGGCCTTGATTGTGAGGCCGGCCTGTTGGAGGGCCTGCAGGACCTCTCGGAGGTGGTTGAGGTGGTCTGACCAGTGGCGGCTGTACACTGCGATATCGTCCAGGTAGGCGGCGCTGAAGTCTTCGAGGCCCGCCAATACCTAGTTCACCAGTCGCTGGAAAGTGGCTGGAGCATTTTTCATGCCGAATGGCATCACTTTGAATTGGTAGTGGCCATCCGGGGTGGAGAAAGCGGATCGTTCTTGGGCCCTGGGGGTGAGGCCGATCTGCCAGTAGCCCGCTGTCAGGTCGAAGATGCTGAGGTAGCGGGCAGCCCCCATGCGGTCGATCAGCTCATCTGCTCAGGGAATGGGGTGAGCGTCGGTTCGGGTGACAGCGTTCGGACCCCGATAGTCAATACAGAATCGGAGCTCAGGGGTGGTGCCGGGGGCAGCAGCTTTGGGGACCAGTACGACTGGGCTGGCCCAGGGGCTGTCCGAGGGTTCGATGACTCCGAGGGTGAGCATCTTGGAGACTTCTTCTTGGATGCAGGCACGTACCCGATCTGGCACGCGGTACGCCCGATGTCTGATGGGGGGACTGTCCCCCGTGTCCACGTCGTGTAGGCACCAGGGGGTGACCCCTGGGGTGAGGGAAAAGAGAGCTGCGAACTGCAGCAGGAGCGCCCGACAGTCTTGGCGCTGCTCTGCGGTCAGGGCATCTGACAGCCGGACCCCGTCCACCGAACCATCCTTTTCACGTGTCCTCAGTAGGTCAGGGAGGGGCTCGGAGTCTTCTTCTGTCCCACTGTCTGTAGCCATCAATAGGCTGAGCTCCGAGCGCACAAAGTGAGGCTTGAGTCTGTTGGCGTGGAGGACCCGGAGGGGGTTCCGGGAAGATTCCATGTCGATGAGATCGGTGACGGGGCTCTTGCGCTCGACCACCTTGAAGGGCCCCGTCCACTTATCTTGCAGGGCACAAGGTTCGGTGGGGGACATCACCCATACTTGCTGGCCAGGTACGAACTCTATGGAGGAGGCGTTCTGATCGTACCATTTCTTCATGTCCTCCTGACTGGCTTCAAGATTGGCTTTGGCGATTTCTCGGAATCGCCTGGTCTGATTGCGGAGGGTCAGGAGGTACTTGTAGACGTCTGGAGGGGTTTTCAGGGGGGCCATCTCCCAACCTTCTTTGACTAGGCTGAGGGGCCCTCGAACAGGGTGCCCGTACAAGAGCTCGAAGGGGCTGAAGCCGAGGGACTTCTGAGGGACTTCTCGGTAGGCGAAGAGGAGGCACGGGAGAAGCACATCCCACTGGCGGCGGAGGGGCTCTTCTAACCCCATAATCATTCCCTTGAGGGTACGGTTGAACCGCTCAACCAGTCCGTTCCCCTGTGGGTGATAGGGGGTTGTGAATCGGTAGGTGACCCCGCACTGCTGCCAGAGGGATTTCATGTATTTCGAAATGAAGTTCGTGCCTCTGTCGCTGACGACTTCCCGGGGGAAGCCCACTCGGGAGAAGATCCCCATTAAGGCTCGGCCGACCACCGGTGCGGTTACAGTTCGAAGGGGGATGGCCTCGGGATAGCGGGTGGCATGGTCCACCAGTACCAGGATAAAACGATGTCCTTGTGCTGTTCGGGGGTCCAGGGGCCCCACAATGTCTATTCCCACTTTTTCAAACGGGGTGGTAACCACTGGAAAGGGCTGCAGGGGTGCCTTGAGTTTGCGGCCGCTCTTCCCGCTGGCCTGACAAGTGGGACAGGACCGGCAGTGGTTGAGCACGTCATTTCTCATTTTGGGCCAGTAAAAGTGGGTCACCAGGCGGTTGTAGGTTTTGTCCTGACCCAGGTGGCCGGCCAGGGGGACATCGTGGGCCAAGTTCAGCAGGAAGTCTCTAAAACAGAGGGGCACCACTAACACTCGACTGGCCCCCAACTCGGCGATTCTTTGTTCACTGTACAACAAATCATTGTCCCAATAGATCCAGTGGGCCCCGGCGGTATCTCCCGCGCTCTGGGCGAGGGCTTGTTGTCGTAGTCCCTCGAGGGAGGGACATGTCTTCTGTTCTTGACGGAATTGCTCCTGGGTGGGTCCCCCTTCTTGACGCCACTGAGCCAGGTCTGGGAGATCCTGGGGCTGAACGAGTTCTTCTTGGGTTTGTTCTGGGGGGGGGGTCGACTGTGTCGGCGTCCCCCACTGGAGCGATCGGGGGAGGAGGTGCTGGCCATTCGGGTTCTTCTGGTCGGGGGATGGTGCGGGCCGCCATGGACCGGGTGGTTACGCACGCCCAGTCCGGCAGGCCCAACATCCCCAGGTGTTCTCTTCTTTCTACGGCGGCCCATGGGGAACTCTCGAGATCGTTCCCCAGGAGACAGTCCACGGGGGCATCATCGCAGAACGTCCCCTTCAGCATGCCGGATACTCCTCCCCACTCGAAGGGGACGCAGGCCATCCGACACATGCTCTCTGAATTGTCGGCTGATCGGACGGGGCAGAGAATGTGCGTTATTATTTGCTCGGGGGTCACCAGGTGACAGCGGACGGCCGTCACACTGGCCCCGGTGTCACGTAGGGCTTCGGCCTTGCGCCCATTGATGCTCACCCACTGACTATACTTTCTGGTGTTGGCGGGTAGGGGAGCCCGCGGGACCATGTCTCTCCCCCCCAGGCACGCCAGGACCATGGCGGCCGGCTCCCACTCTTGTTGCTCGTGTTCGTACTCTTCCTGGTCCTCGGAGACTTGCTCTTCTCCGAGGGCGGCGGCCGCTACCTGGCGGGGCCTCGGAGTCTGGTTCTGTGGACAGTTCGGGTCACTGGCGTAGTGACCGACTCGCTGGCATCGGTGACACGTGACATTGGCTCTGAACCCCGGGCGCATCGGGGGGTTGCCCCTGTTGGCCGGGGGCGGGGTGCTGGTGGCGGGAGCAGCCAGGACGGTGTCTTTCCCCCGGCCCTGGCCTCCTCCTCCTCCTCCTCCTCCTCCTCCTCCTCCGGGGCGGTGATGGCCTTGGTTGTTCCTGTTCTGCTCGTTCGGGCCACCCCGGCCCACTCGGGTGCTCTCCCATCGGTCAGCCTCGGCGGCGAGCTGCCGTGGATCAGTCATTTTACTGTCGAGGAGGTGCTGCCTGAGCTCGACAAAGCAGTTATTGGAGAGGTGCTCCCACACAACAAGGTTAAAAAGCTGCTTGTAGGTCGTTACATTGCTCCCCTTGATCCACCCCTCGAGGGCTCGGCTGAAATAGTTCACATATTCCACCCAAGTTGTACCCGGGATTCGGGTGCAGTCGCGGAACCTCTGGCGGTACATTTCGGGTGTCAGCCCATATCGAGTGAGGAGGGCGGCCTTCATGTGATCATAGGACGTCATTTGGTGACCCGGGAGCTGTAACAGGGCATCACGGCCTTCGTTGACGAACCTCCCCCATAGACCGGCTCCCCAGTCACTTCGATCGATCCGGTGAGAGGACATGGCGATCTCATAGGCCTTGAACCACTGTATGTCGTCGTTTCGGTAGAACTCTCGGACGACATCTTTGGGAATGTGGACCTTCGATTCTGAAGTTCCTGGGGTGCGTGGTCGCTCGGGCACCCCCAGGTCCTTGCCTTGCTTACGTAGTTCTATTTCGGCTAGTTTGCGCTCGTGTTCATATGCCAGTCTTTTTTCCTTCAAGCTCTCTTTGTCTTTGTTTTTCCTCCCGCTCTTCTCGGAGCCGTAAGTGTTCTAGGTTCAGTTTTTGTTCCGCTAGTTTTAGTTCTCCATCCATTTTAAGCCGTGCCAACTCTAATTCATGCAGTCTGGTTTTCTCTCGCTCTTGGATCTCTTCCCGGGAGAGACCTGCTCTCCTTTCCTCGGAAGGAGCGGGGTCAGTTTCCGGGGCTTCGCTGTGTTGGTCCCGGGGACCAGCGGTGTTTACCTCTGCCCATGCTTCTAGGGCGTGTTTAAAGTCATCTTTTGTGCTCAGACCGGTGGTAGCAATGCCCAGTTCTATACAAAATTGTTTTAATTCTCGATGGTTGTACTCCTCCAGCTTGTCCATTTGGAATTTCTCTGTAGACCTGCTCTCTTGGGCCGGCATTGTGGTTTAGTCGTGGGGTGAGTTGCTTTCTGTACGATTACGCGTTGGTTCGGATCGCGCCGCTGGCCACCAATGTTAGACGGGACCTGGAGGGTCGGCCGAGGACAAGGGGAGAGGTCTTCGGGGAGAGCCGTCTCCAGCGATCGTACAGACAAGTAACTTCCCCCCCACAGAATAGGCACCACACAAGGATAAGATTTAACGTTCTTTATAAGTAATCTTGAAGTACGGTAGGATGGTACAAGGAGGTCTGGACTCCGGGGTCCCCTCGATTCTAGTCTCTTGGATGGGAAAGGGGTAGCGGGACAGTCTTATTACCAATCTGGTAGTTACGATGAGATGGTGGGGAGCTCTCAATCCTCGAGCTCGGCGTTCTTGAAGGACGGGTTGCGGCAGCGCCAGCAGATCCCGGAGTGGTCGAAGGTGGCAACGGTCCGCTGCAGCGCCAGCAGGTCCCAACGAAGATGGTAGTTACAACGGGTCGCGGCAGCGCCAGCAGGTCCCAACGAAGATGGTAGTTACAACGGATCGCGGCAGCGCCAGCAGGTCCCAACGAAGACGGTAGATTGCAGAGGGCCGCGGCAGCGCCAGCGGCAGGACGACAGTTCTCAAGGCAGGGCTGCGGCAGCGCCAGCAGTCCGTCAAGGATGAGTTCTTCAAGGTGTCTCGACTCCGGATACAACTGCCTTCCTGCTCTGGAGCTGCCCCAGTTATAGGTCTGGCGCCCTTTGATGTCCGGACCCTCGCACTTGGAGGTCGGGAGGTCCGGGATGAGGGAGTCCAGACACCCAGCAGGGGGGTGGAGCCAGCGCCCGGAGAGGCTGGGGGCGAACGGCACCTGGCGGGGGAGAGCCATCGACACTTCTTCCTCCCATTGACCTGCCAAGTGGTCCGTTCACATCCTGGGTGGATGGTGGTGGTGCCGGGCTGTCGGGGCCTGGCCAGGCCCAGGGTTGGGGTCGAGCTGAGGCTACGCGGCCTCGTGGTGCCGTGTCTAAGATGGCGGCCGGGCCGGGTAAGGGTGCTGACGGTGGCCCGGGCCGGTAATACAGAGATGTCCGGGAGCAGGGGTCCTGTGGGGGACGGTTTGTGAGTTGCTTCTGTGGGTAGCACCTGGAGAGCCGGTGCCCGGGCCCTGTCGTGCGGGGAGGGAGCGAGCCCTTCATGTGGCCTGTCCAACAGAAACTAATAAAATGTTTTTTGTTTTTTTTTAAAGTGAGACAGAGCTGTCGCAACTTCTGTTTAACTTTCAGGAAGGAAGATCTTTGTTGAGCACTTCCCTAGTATAGTCTGTGAACATCACCACCCTGTGGCTCCTGATGTGTAGATTCTGTTGCTCATGGGCTCTTTGTAAAATAAAGTCTCTATCCCGATAATGCAGTAGTCCCACTACCAGTGGGCGGGGTGGGGCCCCAGGTTTAGGTGGTCTAGCAGGGACCCTGTGGGCAAATTCAGTGCACAGAAGGGGGGGGGGGGGAAGAGTATGTGGGCCAGGCGATTCCAATCTGTAGGAGCCCCAGGTAGTCGCCCTAAGTGTCTCAGGCATGTGGGGGGTGGATCGAACAGGATCGAAAGGCCCAGCCCCATCAGAGGTTCAGGAAATAAGTAGGTCTGTAGCGGTATCTCTGTGGCGCTCCTTTTCAGCAGGTTCTGGGCCCAGTATCCCTTAATCGCTGCGGTGGTGCATGTTATGACCAGCTCAGGTATTGTAGTGTTCATGAGCTTCTAGGCCCAATAGTCTGCGCAAGCGTTCACCCATGTTGCGTCACAACCTGGTCTCCGCTCATCTCAGGTATGCCCCACAGAAAACTAACAAGATGCCCCCCGATGGTCAGAGCCGCAGGCGTTACATGTGCGCTATATCAAGGGGTACTGCTGTAGTGCCGCTAGCAATGGTTTATCCCTGCTCTCAGGGTGGGATCTGGATCAAGAAGCGCCCGTTCACCTCAAGCTTCCTTCACCACTGTAGTAGTGTATGTCGGAGCGAGCAACTCACCTTTACCCCACTTCTCTCCCAATTCTGTTGCAGCTCACACAGCCTACTATTACAACAAGTGCTGGTCATTGAAGAAGGTCCCACTTCATTGGATGCGCGCACATCCCATCACAGCAGCCGCCTCCCAACTCTTCACTACTTTCGGCCAGTTCAAGTGGGGTAGCAGGTGCCATCAGTTGTACTTCTTCCTCATGACCCTTCTATCCTTTCTCCTGATCCATCTCCCGGTCTATTGGGGGCTCCAGCCAAAGGCCCCGATACTCTGCCCACCTCTTCCATATCTTATAGTGCTTTCGCGGGCACCCAAGGGCCACAAAGATTGGCTATTCCAGCCCCATACAGAAATCAAGGCCCTTCTTCCACACCAAAACTGAGGGAGGGCGGGGTCCTTCCACGTCTTGGCTATATCCCTTTTGGCGAGGGTGAGACCCAGCAGCAGTAGGTGCCTCTTCTATATGTTACCCCCCCACCCCTTCAAGACGTGTAGCAATCCTACATGTGGTGTGCGAGGAAGTTCCCACCCCAATACCTCGGCCAAACAGTTCCACACCCCAGTCCAGAATCTAACCAGTGCACCACAGCTCCAAACCGTATGGATCAGTGTTCCCATCTCCTTACCACACCTGAGACAGTCTAGGGATGCAATGAGGCCAGCCCGCCACAACCTTTCCCTTGTAAAGTACACTCTATGTAAATATTTAAATTGGATCAGTCACAGCCTTATCGCTATGGCCGCGTCTCTAGCGCCTCCCTCCAATCCTCCTCTTCAAGTGCCCCTACATCTTGCTTCCACGACTCCCGAAGCTTTTGAAGTGTCGTTGAACAATGTATTACCAGAGTGCGATAAATACGGGAGATCTTTTTGTCCACCATATCCCCCATAAAGACCTTGGCCTCCAGTGGACTAAACTCCGGCAGGGAATCCAGACCCTCAAGACTCTGCTTGATGGCATGGCGGAACTGTAGGTACCTAAAAAACTGGGACTGGGGCATATCATACTCCCCTCGCAAATCCTGGAAGGATATGAGCGTCGTCCCTGACATCACATCTCCCAGGGACGAGATGCCGATGGCATCCCAGCCCCCAAAACCTTGGAGGGACGCCAGAGCAGACAGACGGCCGTTGTGCCACAGCGGGGTCTCTTGCGTCAGCCTATCCCACCATCCCATGCGACGTAGAGCCTGTATCCAAACTTAAAAGACCACTTGGGTGGCCGGTGGCAGTCCCCTCCGCAGCCGCGTCGCATAGAGGACCGTATGTAAAGTATTGGAGCCCAGAAGATGTCTCTCCAGGGCGTATGCCAGATCCCCCCTATCTCCATACCACCATTCATTTAGAACCAAAAGTTGAGAGGCCTGGTAGTATGACAATATATCGGAGGTTGCCAAACCCCCATCATAGGTGGACAAAAAAACAGGTGCGCAGCGCCACCCGTACCATTCCCCCTGCCCACAAATACTGTCCTAGTGCTGAACCTACTTGTCGGAACCACTGGGGCGAGATCTGGTATGGGTGATTTTGAAATTGATAAAGTAATCGGGGGGAGAGCCACCATTTTAAATATGGCTGATCTGCCATAAATAGTAAGGAGCATTCGGGACCACGTCTTCATCTCCGAGCGGACCCTATCCCAAACCGGCATCAGGTTGCGCTCCCAGGAGAGCGCAGGACTCGCGGAGACGAACACCCCCAAATACATAATACCTCCCACCGCCGTTTGCAGCGTGGAAGCCCAATCCCCAACACCTGGGTCGTCCCCACCACCCATAGGATCGATTTACGAGGATTTAAGTAGAGACCCGAGGTCTCGCCGAATATCTGCATAATTTCTAGTAGGCGCGGTCCCGACCTATCGAGCTGCGTGAGAAAGAACAAGACATCATCGGCATAAAGGGCAATCTTGTCGGTCAGACCTCGCTCCCAAACGAAACAGTGAAGCTGCGCATCTAGCCGCACCCAAGCCGCCAGCGGCTCCATCGCCAGGGCAAACAGGTACGGGGAAAGGGGGCACCCCTGACGCATACAGCGTGCCAAGGAGAATTTGGAAGAGGCGGCCCCCGCCACCCTGACCGACTAAGCAGAGGCAAAAGCGCACATAAATAAGTCCAGCTCAGGGAGTCAAATGCTCTGTCGATGTCTGCCAGAAGGAGTGCCGCTTGGACCCCAGTGCCTTGAATAGCCGCCACCGTGATAGGTGCCCTTCGTATATTATGCCTAGTTGCCCTCCCGGGCATAAACCCGGCCTGATCTGGGCGAACAAGCCCCATAATATGAGGTAGGAGCCGGTTAGCTAGTGCTTTAGCCGTAATCTTAGCCTCAATATTTAGGAGATATAGGGCGGTAGGACGCGTGTGTGCTGTTCCGGAGGCCTGCCAGGTTTAAGGAATACCACCACCTCTGCATGTTGCCAATCTGCCGGGAGGGTACCTCTCTCCCTCGCCTCCTCCAGAGCAGCTCTGTAGTGGGCGCCTAACTGTAAGTGATATTTGTTAAAAAATTTGCTAGGGAACCCATAGGGCCCAGGGGCTTTCCCAGTGTTAAGCTCCCCCAGCGCTTGACCCAGCCCCTCCGCAGTGAGAGGGAGCTCCAGACGGTCACGTACGTCATCCGACACCGCCCACGGCGGCAAGTCCGCAATAAATTTGTCCACCATGTCCGCCGGCAGACACTCATTCGGAGCATGTTGGGCCGCGTAATACGCCGCGAAGCTCTCTGCTAGTTCCCGCGGGTCTGTGATCAGACTTCCCGCCGCATCTGAGTCCCGGTAAGGCCTGCGCCTGAAACGTATTCTGGCAGAGGCGGTGCAACATCGTCCCGGACTTATCTCCCCACTGATAGATTCTACTACGCGTCGCCAGCCACACCTGCCGCGCCTCATCCAACAATATTGACGCATAGGATTGCTGCGCCAAGAGAAGCTGCCCCACCGCTTGGATATCTCCACCTATGCTATAGCGGCTCTCCAGGGCCTCCACATCTGCCGCCGCCCGGATCAAATCTGCCTTCCGCCGCCGGCGCACCGCCACGTACCACGCAATATCCACTCCCCTGAGCGTGGGCTTCAAAGCCTCCCACATAGTACCGGACTCAGAGACAGATCCTGCATTCTCCACCCAATAGTGTGCTATGGCTTCCCTCATATGCCTCCGATAGTCCTCGTTCTGGAGATACCATGTAGAGAGGCGCCATCGAAACGGCTGCCGCCCCCTATCCAGGGCAAAGTCTATGGCCACGGGGGAATGATCTGAGAGCCCCTGGATAGCATGGTCGCCGACTCCACCCTACCAATAACCGAGCGGGGGACAAAGATATAATCCAGCCTAGAGAAGGATTTGTGGACTGCCGAAAGTTATGTGCATTCCCGCCCGCATGCATGCAAGTATCGCCATGTGTCCACCCAGTCTAGACCTTGTACTAAATCCCCCAGTTTAGTGGCTCCACCAGTCATCTGGCCACCCCTGGGCCTGCATCTATCCAGCAGCATATCCATGACATCATTCCAGTCCCCCCCAACTATCGCCGGAGTCTCGGGGATATCAGCCCAGATTGTGAACAACTGCTCCACTAATGACCACTGCAGCTGGGGCGGGGCATACACACTACCCAGTACCAGGGACTCTTCTCCCACCATCCCCCTAATGAATATGTACCTGCCCTGCGTATCAACCCACTGAATGGAGTGAACATATGAGAGCCTACGGTGGACTAGAATAGCTACCCCCAGGGATCCCCTAACAAAGCCTGCATGATAGACCTGCTGATAGCCAAAGCGCTGTAGGCAGAGGATTTTGTTGCCCAACAGGTGAGTTTCCTGCAAAAACATGACATCAGCGCGTTCTCTTTTCGCCTGCCACAGGACTGTGCCCCTCTTAATCTTGTCCAGCATACCCCTCACACTCCAGCTCAGGACCCGGAGGGATGCCCTAGGACCCAAGACCTTCAACTCAGCAGTCGCCATTCAGAAGTCAGGAAGGGAAAAAAAAAATAACAAAATTAAAAAAAAAAAAAATCGCCCGATGGCGGACCGCAAAAGTAAGTACAAAGGAACATTGGAGACCCCCATTACCGTCATGCCATCGAACTCCCACAAATCCCCCCCTGCAACCCTTTAAACTGCCGTCCCCCCCCCCCATACCAGAAGTACCTGTCGCGGTATAGACAACCCTCGGCCCCAAACGGGAGCACAGCCACACCAATGGATCCCTGTCAACACCTACCCATATACCCAACTCCCCCCTAACAAACCCTAAGCAAATGGGGAAAAAAGTTACCGCCCCCCCCCACCCCACCGCCCCACATGCAATGAAATTCTCAAGAACTATGGCCATAAGTCACACATGTCACCGATCCCCCCCAGGAGCTGCGCCTCAGACCGGCCAAGTACAGCAGATCGCAGCAATGTCTAGCGTTCCTCCGGCTATGTGTCCAAGGCGCAGGGTTCCACCATCTGGGGATCAGGAGCACGCCCGGCAGCCCCGGCGGCCCCCCGGAGTTGGAGCGTTTCCTAGATCTGGACCTCCAATTCCTACCCCCTTTCAGCCCGGGCCGTGTGTGAGCGGGCCTCATTTTGTGAAGAGTCGGAGTCAAGGCCCGGCGGGGTATGCGCCCCAACCTTCACTGTCTCATCAGTCCATTGAAATATTTCTTCCGGGGTATCAAAGAAATGGGTACGGGATTGAAATACCACCCTCATACGGGCTGGATAGAGCAGTGCATAGGAGAGCTTGAGGTACCCGAGTCGCACCTTCGCCGCCATAAAGAACTGCCGTTGCTGTTGCACAAGTCTCGTATAGTCAGGAAAGATAAGAATCCGCTGATTGTCATACATTAGAGGCTCCTTTGCCCGCGCCTGCTGCAGGATGACATCTCGATCATGATAGTTCAGCAGTTTAGCTATCACTGGCCGAGGACGGGACCACACGGGAGGCTTCTGGATCAGAGCCCTGTGTGCCCGCTCTATCGCAAAGCATCTAGAGAGGGAGTCTGGGGGGAGCCAGCTCTCCAGCCATGGGCCACGAATTTCTCCATGTTGCCCTTCTCGCAGCCTTCTGGGAGTCCAACAAAGCATAGGTTGTTGCGCCGGGCCCGCCCTTCCGCATCCTCTGCTCGGAGAGCCAGGTTTTTCTGGATACTTTCCATGGTTGCAACCTTGCGTTTTAAAGTCACCACGTCGTCCTCCACTCCAGTAATCCTTGTTTCCGCCTCTGTAATGCGGGCCACGGCGTTGCGCAAGTCCTGACGCAGGAGGGTAACATCCGCACCCACAGCCCCGATCTTCGCATCCAACATGTCCCTAGATTGAGTTATGGCTGCCATCAGCGCCGAATTATCAGGCCCCGGATTGGGGGGGGGCCCCCGGCCGCCCCGGCTCCTCCACCCTGTCCTGTGTATTTGTCAATGGGTCCATGTTTCGTGACTACGCCACCACTCCCACCTCTCGTCATCTTAGGCTGTTGGCAAAGTCCCCCGCTGTGGGTGCCGCTGTATCCATCACCAGTGCCCTGTCTCCGGCACCCCAAGAGTTCAAGGTGTATTCAGGCTTCACCCAGCAATCCGTCAGATACCAATGATGAGGCCAACCACTCTTCTCTACTACGTTGAGGTCTCCGTTGCGCGCCTAGGCCCCTCCAAGCCCCTTGTTGACCTTCCAAAGAGGTGACCGGCCCCCCTGCTCCAGGGCGTGCCCCCCGTTGCTATGTCCGGCCTCTACAGGGTGCCCCGTCCTGTCTCCATGCCTCCTACAGGATCTCAATGCGGCCAACGTGAACCCGCTCTATGTACCCCTTTCTCGACCAGCCGTAGCCGGGTCCAGCGCAGGTCAGAGGCCAGTCACCTCAATAACAGCCCCGTGGGAAGCCTTGCTGTCCGTGTAATGGGGCCCCCAACAGTCCTCACTTTCCAGGGAGGACCAGGAATCTCCTCAGCTACCACCAAATGTCGGGTCGCGGGACCAACTGCACACCGAGAGTGGGGAGGAGCCCCCCGCCTGCCCATTGTCACCACTGCTGCCCGAGCTGACCGCCGGAGCCGCTGCTGCTGCCCCCCAAATTTAGGGGGGGGGGAGAAGGAAAAAGGCGCCTCCTTACTTGCGGCCCTGCTGCCAGGAGAAGTCCCACAGACGCTGGTGCCCGGGTCAGCTCCCCGGGGGAAAACACCAAAATCGAGGCCGCGGATTCACTGTGCGGACCAGGCCGCACCACCGCGTCTGCTCCCAAGGCCGGCTCTTTAGCTGTCCATCCGCGCCACTCACGGACATCCAGTGGGGCCCAGGGCCGGTCCAAGTTGCCCGAAGATCAAGGGTGCCCAGCGCCTCTCGTCCCTCGCCGCCCGCACCGGTATACAGCCGCCGCTGGGGTCCACGAACCTAGAGGTCCCCGGCTGCACCACGCAGCTTAGGCCCAACTGCACCGGATCACCTTCTCCGGCCCTGTTTGCACTCAGTCAGCCGGGATTGCGCCCAGGGCCTGCCACTGGCCTCTGCACTCGCTCCACACCTCCGGGGCACAACGAGGTGGAGGGGAACCAGGATAAATCGCCGGATGTAAGATCGACGGGACGGAGCTCTCTTAGGTTGCGTCCGCCATGTTGGCTCCCTTGCCACGCCCCCGATGTTTGTGTTTTGAATTATACAAAGCGCTGCCCAGTCTAATAGATTTGTTTACTGTAGTGGAGGAAGCTCCACAGAATGCAAAAACAAATTGACACAGTTCAGACATTAAAATAGGTTGTGAAAGATACGATAATCCCAGGATACGCATAACCAATATAGCACATTTGCATCATGGTATTGACATGCAAGGATAGACTGTATAATTGTTGGCGCAGGAACTCACTTATCTGAATCAAATTTCCTCATTTCCTGCTCAGTAACAGTGCCATTTGTGCTGCAGGTCAAGCCAAGAATGTTGGGAAGAGCGTCAAGACAACCCATGCTACCCATCCCGCTCCTTGGGATCCTTTTATATACATATGTAAAAAGATGTTGCTCTTTTGTCTTATGGCAAGCGGATGCGGTTACGATGCCATGAAGTTCGGGATCCACACTTTAAACCAATGAGTTGGACCTACTATAACCCGGCTCATTCCTGATCTTTATCAAAGACATCACGAGACGCTTTTCAAAGATACGGGATCCCCAACGAAAAGATAATACTTACTAATTACAAGATACTTAACACAATGCTTGTGTAAGCCTGCAGAGAAAGTAACTCGCAGATAACTACCTAGATGATACGGCAGATTGAATAAAGACAGTGAATTACCTGCCCTGAAGAAATCCTTTTGGACGAAACGCGTAGGCACCGGCTACAACATTGTTTTTACGAAGATAGAATCCATGCACTTTTGATCCGAATAAAGAATTTACTACCCAACCACTGAAGACTCTTGACTCACCTGGATTGCATGAATATAATGCTGTGATTATATGGTGTAGATTCCATAAAGAACATAGTTTTTTTCTTGTTTATCATACCACATAGAAATAGATCCTTCACACTTATGTAGAGTTATGTAGAGTGCTGGACATTGTGTTAAATTCTGTCTGTATGTTCTCAGACAGGTTGCAGTACATCCAATTGGTCAGGCTGATGACCTCACTGTGGCCAAAATACTGATCCAAGACTTTATCCCTAGGTGTGGAATCCTGCTCTCGGTCGAAAGTAACAAAGTAACAAAGGAACTAATTTTGGGTCACCAGTAGTCCAGGAACTGTTCAAAGTTCTTTAGCTCCAACAGCCGTTCCATTGTGACCACCAGACTGATGGAGATGGGTAGAGCGATTTAATGGGGCACGTAAATCAAATTTCTAGGATAGGCGAAGATCAGATTTATACAGCCAGAAGCCCTAACCTCTCCCCTAATGTCGATGAGATTCATTCCAAATCAAACACTAAGCTGAGCCCGGATGTAAATAATCAGGAGCAGAGCTAGGATTCACCCATCCAACCCAGTTGCTGAGCAAGATGTCTAATATCTGATTGCTAGAGCTTGTTTTCAATATATACTTTTTAAGACTCAACCTAAACATCAGAAGGATTCTTCTTCAACAACCCTCAATCAAGGATTAAACTTTTATACTAAATGTTTGCCAATATTTTTGTGTAACCCTAAACTCGGGTGCACCAGTCATTTTTTCAAAACACTTTCATGTAATTCAGTTGCTCTAACAATTGTGCAGGTTAATGTGGCACTGCAGGTAATGTTTGGGTAGATTACAAAAATCAGCATGAAAGTGTCCCTCATCAATCTCTGCCCCAGACAAAAGTCATAAGAAGCTACCAATAGACATCCATCTTCAAAGGGTGCAACTAAGCTAAAAAAAAAGCTATACTTCGGTTTAAATCGGACATAATCTTTTGGTCTGGATTGTTAAAAAAATCTTTTTAACTATGCATTGAGAACTGCAACAATCCCAGACTCATGGCGGGGTGCAATAATTCACCCTATTTATAAATCTGGTTTGCATGCCGTCCCCAATAATTACAGACTCATAGCCCTTTTGGATATTGAGGCAAAACACTACGCAGGGCTCCTTTTGGAGGACCGGAGGCATTGGGCAAAAGACCATAACCGGGTGCCAATGAACCAAACCGGGTTCAATGCCAACTCGGGGACCATGACCAATTTATTAGCGGTGTCATCCATTGTCGACAAAGCCCTCTCTACATCTAGGTTTGTGTTTTGTTGCTTCGTCGACTTCAAAGCCGCCTTCGATAGGGTCCCTATGGAGGCCCTTTGGGAAAAGCTGAGGAAGTGGGGAATCCCAGACAAATTATTGAATGCAATCATTGAACTGCACTCACGTACCTGGGTTCGAGTAAAGTTAGGGTCCGGCACGCATCTCTCGTGAAACATTTCAACAACGAGAGGCGATAAGCAGGGATGCGTGCTGGCCCCTCTCCTTTTCAACCTGTTCTTGGCCGACTTATCTAGCACCCTGGATGCTGTTAATAGCCACCCACCAAAGGTAGGGGGTACGGCATGAAGTAATCTCCTATATGCAGACGATCTGGTGCTGTTCAGCCTCACAAGGATGGGGTTGCAAAGGCTTCTTGACACATTGCTACAATATACGATTAAGAACCAATTAGAATTGAACATGAAGAAAACCCAGATAGTTCAGTTTGGGAAGAAGCGATATGTCGGCGGCGGATGGTCATTTAATAACAATAGCCTCGCCACAGGCAAGTCGTATAAATATCTGGGGGTCCATTTAGACTCCAGGGGTAACCTCACAAAGCAGCGTGATAAGATCGCGGTCAAAGCAACGATGCTCGCGGTGTCATTGACTAAGCTTTCGAAAAATCTGTCAGGTCCCACTCTGTCACCCCTTCTGGAAGTCCTGAAAGCGAAAATTAGCCCTACTCTGTCGTATGGCATAGGGATATTCAAGGGCAAACTGAACACTGCTCCAAATCAGCATACGATCAAAATTTATAAAAAGGTCCTTCAGTTGCCATACTCTGCTTCCCCTCCACAGATTAGATTAGAGATGGGGTTATTGAACTATGATGCTTCCAGTAATGGGGTATTTCTTAATCTTTGCCACAAACTAAGACAATCCAACCCAGGCACACTAGAGTCCCTAGTCTGGCAAGAAATAAGTGAGAAAAACCCAGGATAAACATTTGGCCGTCTTTTTAAGGATTACATCCAACAAATGTCAGCAGACGGCCTCTGGGCCCTTAACCCCAGTCAGCCAACATTTAAGCTCGCAATTAAAAAATGTGTAAGAACGCGATCACTTATTAGTGACAAAGCACTGTTTGCAAAACAAAGTCATTCATGGGCAGTTATTAATTCTTATAATCGGCTAATCCCTGCCTCCTACCTCTCCAGCCCTTATTCACTGTATTTAAAACGCAGTTTCATAACAATTAGAATGGGTGACTGGCGATGTTTGCAAAATCTACCTCCCTGGCGTCGTACGGAGGAGGATACAATATGTAGAGGGTGCGGCGAAGCAGCAGAAACGCTACTGCATGTGGTTTGTATTTGCCCCGCCTTCGACCTCCAACGTAGGTTTAAGCTGAGGGGGGAATGGAATCGGCAGGGTGTCCGGACCTGCAGGCAAGCCATCATTGCGGCTTTGAGTCCAGATAACACAGATCTAAACATAAGACTGACAAACTTGATCCAGCAGGCATATCGCAATTTTAAACAAAAGTGACCAGTTACAGCTTCCCCTAACCTTTTTGAAATCAATCAACGCTTTAAAAAAAAAATCTCAAACCATTAGGTAATTAGCGACAAGAATAGTTTAAATAGCTTCTTTTGACCATGGTTTGTTTTATGTATGTAATCACAGCTTAGGGGAGCAGTTTTAATAATTATTGTAACTAGGAGACCGAGGAGATGATCATTTATATTTTTGCTGTGTATTTGACTGTTTGTATTGTTTTTAACATTTGTAAACAACATGAACCGGAAATTCCCTTTTAAAGATATTTCTAAATAAAGATTTTCGATTTATACTTCGGTTGCCATCAGCCAGCATTTGAAATGAGTGTTTCAATGGAAGCTACCTACCCGAGTCTACAGAGGGGGCTAAAAACAAAATTGACAAGTTCTCCGTACCAAGGGATATTAGAATTTTCAAATTGGGTCATTAATATTTAAGGTTACAGGAGTTCTTCGTATTGTAAACAGAAATGTTTTTTATTCATATAATTTGAGTATCCCTAACAGGACTCAAACAGTATTAGACCAGATATATTATTGTCAGGTTTCTCCTTTCCCATGGTATGTGAAAGACCAAAGATATTGGTTGCTTCATTGATATAGACTTTATCTTTCGAATGTTCAATAGGCAGACTGGTGATGTGATTGGTGTTTGGTTATAAAAAGTAGACGTGTTGTATTTATGTCTGGACTTTTTTGTTCTTTCTATTTTTATGACATATTGTTTTCCTTATTTTCAGCCCTGATGATGTCCCAAATGGGGACGAAACGCATTGGCTGTTAACTTTGCTGTATTTATAATAATCTTGGTTGGAAGCAGACTAACATCATAAACAATTCAGAATAAAGGAAATGAATTGAACAACTGCAGATTGGAGGACTTTTTCATTGGAGTTAATATCTCCTAATACATATTGTGAAATTGTATATACAATATATTTTTTGTCTTATATTTCACCCTCCTTCTGTATATTGGCTTATGTGTAGCAAGTTAGGGACTTTGAGACTGTGTGTCCCTATGAGGTTGAGCGTGTCCAGGCACACTTTGAGGATCATTATACTATATTGGTAATACATAGCTTCTCAGTGCACATATCAGGACCCTACATCGTCAGGCTATTAGTAATATAGGGCACTCCAAGTGCATGTCTGAAAAGCAACAGAGCCGCGGTTTAAAGGGTCCCTACAGATTAGGGCACCCCCCCCCCCCAAACACTTCCAAAAGTCACAACTCTCGGTGAATACACATGATCAAAGGCCAAATGACAGGAATCACATAGCTGCTGATGTAGCTCTGGACTTTCACCACTAAACCGGAAAGTTAATAAAAGGATTATTGACAATGAAGCATGCAAATTGCAGGGTTGGACGTGTAACGGAGCACACCATGGCACTGATCCACCTGCGTTGCTTTCAGTACACGAGGACGCCTGCTTGAGTCGACTACATAAAAGACAATAGAAAACTGGGACTCCCATTTTTTTTTTATAAGTGATGTTCATTGATCTTAAAACCAACTCAAACAAGGCACATTCATTAACCCGTCACAAAGTGACATCAATTTGTGGACCACCATTTTGTGCATGATGGCAGTCAAGGCAAGTGACCTCAGACCAACAGTCCCTGTAGCTCAGGAAAAAATGTGACAGACATTGCAGGCATCTGATACTATTATCGAGCCCTTCTATCACTCAAATATTGACTGGGATATAAAATATACAATAGAATACAAACTAAAGTTTAGTAAACAGTTCAAGGAATTAATTGCCCTTAAGAAAAAAAGGGCCATATGTATCATGCCGTTTTTGAATCGCTAAGGCCGAAATTCTGCGAATTTCGTCCTTTGCGACTCGCAAACGGCCGTTTTGCACGTTTTGGAATGTATGAAACATTCCCAAAATAAGGAATTGCAAACTTGTGTGATCCTTATTTTTCCATAGCATTTAGGGAATCGTAAATTTGCGATTCCTTAAATGCTATGTATGTAGCAATTGTAGCTTGCAAATTTTGTTTAAGAATTTGCAAATTACCACCAACTTACAGTTGATGGTAACTTGCGAATTCTTCAAGAAATACACAAATTGGCATTTTTAAAGGTGGCATATGATGCACACACATGCCCATAGGGCATGTATGTGCGCCGTATGCACACACATGTTCTTTTCAGGGGTGCAGCAGGGTGTCTTTGAGACACCCCTGCACCCTTGCAATAATTCTCAAATTGCGATTAGCAAATAGCGAATTCGCAATTTGAGAATTATTTTGTATTCATTCCTATGGGCCTCCTGGCCCATAGGAATGCATTGGAAATTATTCCTTAACTACTTCGATGCTACTGACGGAACCGTTCTGTCACGCCCCTCGGGTGGGCTGTGCTCATGACGGAACGGTTCCGTCACGGCCCGGCTGCCGCGCCTGAGCGGCGCTGATTTCGCGCCTGCGCGGCGGGTTTCATTAAGCGAGTGGTGCCGTGACGGAACCGTTCCGTCACAAGCACAGCTCACCCGCGAGCCGTGACGGAACGGTTCTGTCACCAGCACAGGTGAGCCGCGCGCCCGCGACCGTTAGCGCTGCGGCGGAATAGCCGCCGCAGCGAAGGAGTTAATTGCGAATTCGCAAAATGCGAATTCGCAAATAAGGAAGCTTGAGGAATCGCAAATGAAAAGCGATTTTGTTCATACATACCATTTTGCATTTCCTAAATAGCGATTCCTTAAAATTCGCCATTTAGGAAATGCAAAATAGTTTGATGATACATATGGCCCTAAGACATCAGAAAGTCCCATAGTCCATATATTTTGGGAAATTAAAGTATCAGGAGAAGCCCATGTGGCTCTGCTGCAACTGTTGTGCAAAGAAAAGCATTTTCTTTTTCTAGTTTCGATAATTCTCCACAAGTGATACAGAGACCACAGCTCCAAAAAATGCTGTGCGAGACAAGTCGACCTAGACAGCACTACTAAAATCAAGAAGGTGGAACTCTCACAGTGAAGTAGAGTTTCATGGTGGGCAGAATCATCATCTGGTGGAGAGCAAAGCCTGAACAGATCTTGGGTCAAAAAGAGAGGGAATCTGGGGATTATGCCCTCTGGCATCATGCCCAGAAAGGGTTCCGGTCATATGAGAAGACCACGATTGGCCAGATGTTGAGGCCAAATAACTAAAGCCACTGATTATTTAATGTCCTAAGAATTCAGGTCAAGGTCTTTGCTCTCCTTCCAGTTAAGTACCAGAATACCATTGTACAGGCAGAAATAACTTCTCAACTGGACTTTGGAAATTCGCTCTACACAGGACTTCCCAAATATTTGCCCAACAGACTGCAGACAATTCAGAACGTGGTAGTGAGGCTCATCCTGGGTGCGAGTAGGAAAGACTATGTTCCATCATTTAACACGCCTTCACTGGCTACCTAGAAAGAAGCTAATCTCGTTTAAGTGCTTGTATAAGGCAAATAAAGCTTCTTACGAACAAGGACCGACCTACCTACAGAAATAATTAGTCAAATGTCTCCCCTATTGCCTTTTGAGATCCCATGCAATATTCCCCCTACAAAATCCAAACGTTTGAAGGTGCGTACCGCTGGTAAAGATTTGTCCATACACATGGCTAGGTTTTGGAATCAAATGGAAAACCTATGCTCATATACAAGTTTTGGAATCGGCTGTCAGATTTAAAAATGTGAAACGTGCCTAAAGTCGGACTCTTTAGTAAGCAATGAATTGTGTTCGTGTCTTCATCACTAGGGTATGTGTTATTCTTTCTCTTTGAGCGACCTTTTTCCAAAATATCCGTCAAATACTAGGATGTCCTTCAAGGCCACTGATGCACTATACAAGCTTCCTAAATAAATAAAAGTGACCTTACGCTCCAAATCTGAAGAAGTCCCAATATATACTTGAGCAATGGAACCTGTACTTGATTACATTTTGTACTTCAAAAGGATCCCTACAGTAATGCAGACAGCAAGCAGCTGCCAGGATCAGCACTGTCGCAGTCACCATTGATGTTAAAAGCAACCCTACCCAGCAATGAGAAGAGGAGGCTATGACTGTCCCTGCCACTGCACATGGATCATAAGTGGCACAGCTCAGCTGTGAATGATCTTCATGGAGAGCTGACTCGAGGGAGAGCCAGCCTAGAAAGCCAAGAAGATCTAAAGTCCAGCTGCCTGGAACTAAAGAAACCCTCTCAAATGAACCTAGATACTGTAGTTAGCTACTGCTTCCTTGCATTAACCCATCGACTGACCTGTATATGCCGTCTCCCCAAAGTGAGTCTGGTGTAGGACTTAAAAGATATTTTACTCCACTCACATCTCTGCCAACCCAAATGGCGTATAATGAAAATCCCCTAACTTATCAGACAGACTGGAACAGTAGGTCCTGCCCCCTCATGAGCATGGCCTTGTGCGAGTCTTTCATTGGATAGACTTGACGAAGCGGAGTTTCAGAGGTCAATAATAATTCAGCTACAACCTACTGCTCTTAATTTATATTGATAGTTAAGGGTCCAGATATCATCCTGCCATTAAACTAAGTTCCCGGACAGCCTGGCTGATGCCCCTGGTCTCTTGGTTAATTCAAACACCAGAAATATTGACTGCAACTTTGTAACATTGGAGATGCAGGCATAGAGGGCCATAGGTAGGAAGCCAAATTGCGATCGCAAATGCTGACATTCGCAGAATTTCAGCGCTTGCAATCGCAATTTGGGCATTGTGCTATGTAGCAGAGAAAACTCCACTTGCAAAAAAAGGAATCGCAACATTTGCGATTCCCTCTTTTGCGAATGCATTTAAGGAATCCCGAATTTCAATTCCTTAAATGCAATGTAGGAAGCACCCAAGTTGTGCGATTTTGGCTTAAGGAATCGCAAATTGCCACCAACTTCAGGTTGGTGGTAATTTGCAATTTCTTTGAAAAAATGCACTTTTTTGCATTTTTCAAATTGATATGTGGTGCACATACATGCCCTTAGCACATGTACGTGCGCCACATGTGCACACGTGCTAATTTTCAAGAGTGCAGCAGGCTGTTCTATTGACACCCTGTTGCAACCTTGAAATTGCATTCTCAATTTGCGATTCTCTAATTGGGAATCGCAAATTGAGAAGGTCTTCCCATTCATTCCTATGGGCCTTCTACCCCATATGAATGAATGGGAAGGTGTTCCTTATTTGTGAATCTCAATTTACGATTCGCAAATAATGAGTATGTAGGATTCGCAAAATATTTAGCAAATCCTACTTACATTGCGTTTTACGATTCTCTAATTGCGATTCACTAAAAATCGTAATTTGAGAATCGCAAAAACCGTTTTACCTACATATGGCCCATGATGGCTTAGAAGAGCAGATACATTAGGACACACTGAATGGAGTCTGGGAACCAAAATAATAGGGTTTGTCAAAGACATAGCCACGCCCTCAAGCTCCAATAAGAGAGCAGTGGATATGCTCAATTTCAAAACACTTGCATATCATTCTATCAAAAGAATATGTTCCTTACATCTAGGGGGAAAGGCAGTTATCACCCCGATTCCTAGATTCCAGAAGTGCCAGGATTTTTGAGCTCATCAAACTGCATATATGTTTTTGATTGTTAATAGAGTTACATTGCTTTTAAAGCACATCACTGCTTGGCAAATTACCAATATTATGCCATAATTTGGTATGACCAAAACTTGTATCACATCCTAACAGTACAAACAAAGATCCTGTGAGATAATCAACAACTAACAAGGAACTTGGAGGAAAGGCCTAAAAGAAGGTAAGTAATTCATCTGGTTAGCTGATTACTAAAAACCTCAGCAAACTAGCATTCCCATTCTATGTAAAATCAAGGCGTTTAGCTCAAATGGATAAAAACAAAATAGCACTGGGGAAAAACAGCGAAAGGGAAACAAGAAAAGAGTCAACGTGGATTATGTGGGAGAAAACTTTTACACAGTGCTCATTGAGTGGAGAATAAAGTGCCTCGTTATTCGTACACGTTTGCCCTTAAGATACAATTTTGCTTTACTTTTCTTCTCTAGTATGGCAATTTATCTTTATAGTAAGCTCTCTGCTGAGTGGAATAATGCGTCCCAGACAACCCTGTAAAAGAGAAAACTTCGAGCAACATTGCTGACGCCCTGACAATCAGTGGGCTATTTATTTTGTCTGGCGTTATCTGCCAGCATGAGTCTGCTGTTATGTCTATAGAAAAGAAATACAGACACAGTAATACAAACAGCCACACAGGCTGCCGAAATATATACTGTGAAGATAACCTAAATGAGTACTGATAACGTTTTTTACAGCTCCGTAAACTTCCTGTTTTAAAGACGAAGAGGCATGTAGGAGATACGCATAGTTTCTCGTGATTTGACTTTATCACATGCTCCTTTGTTTTACATTTCAGACAAGACTTGTTATATAATGGTGCACTGAGCAGAGCGTTCCTAACTAAAATCCTATCATGTGCTATATCCAAGCATGCCACTAACAACTTACCATTTCTATAACCAAGGAGCGGGGTGTTATACAATCCTCATCACTATGTCCTCGTGGTCACATACTCGCATTCTGTTTGCACACACTTCCAAATCTTAAAGACAGATTAAAAATGGCAGTGATACTCGGAGGTGATTTCAAGGTTAATGTTGATGACAGCAAGCAGGCGTAATATATGGACTTTATTGGGGTCTATTTTCATGAACATCTGGATGGTTTTCATTATGAATGGTCTATAAGACAGAGGGACACTCCAATAAACCAATCATATTTGGGGTTCAAGAGTCTAAACATCATGATTACAGACCCAATTCAATCCAGTTGTGTCAAATGGAAGTCAAGAGACCCTTAACACCAGGTCTTTAGGCCGATATGCACATGTATGGGCATTAAAACAAAATGGGCTACACCAACAAAGTCAGAGCTGGGGTCGAAGTGCAAACTGGGAAATTACTACAGCTAAGAAATTGAAAAAAAAAAGGGTCAGTCCGAAGGTGTCTCTCGGATTTAGGTTTAAGTGATTAAACATTCAAATTCGTTTATCTAACTGACAGACAAGATGAAATGGGCATGTCTACACCACAAAGCACCAAAACTGCAAATATTTTAAAGAAACCCCATAGAAAGCAGACTGCTCACGTGCATTTAACATGTTCCTGTGATAAAACAGACTGTGGCGATACTGCATAAACAACCCCTGCAACCCCAGGATGTTTAAAATATGTCACACTGAAATATTAGCAATAACATTCTAGTTTTTGCTGCATTTAAAATACATCTGTCAGTGCATTGTGTAGAATGGAGTTGGGGGTGCGGGCAGGTGCCACTCCACACCCCCAACTATTTGGGCGAGTAGTATGGGCCAAAGAGGGCGAGTCAGGGATTGGTAAAGGGCGGAGGTAGAGCCATGGCTGTGAACGACCCCTTTCTTTTACGCACGTGCCATGAGCCGTACAATACGGTCGCTGTTGCCAAGTTGGTGTATCCGAAAACCCAATGTTTGAGGAAATTATGGGGAAGGGTTGGTTCTTGGTGTGCGTCACTTGTTCTTGTTGGTTAATATTCATTAGGTTTGCATTTGATGAGACAGGTGCGTACAAGTGGAGAGTTCTGCACTCATTGGTGAACAGGTGCGCTGTGGGGGGCAGATGGGAAGTTTGAGGATACGTTCATAGTTGGACTCGTAACGTTACTGGTCAGGTGATCAGCTAGGGGGAGAGAGTGAACGTGGGAGTCTGGTGCAGTTGTGAAATAGTTATGGAGTGGTTAGACATCATTTTGGTTGAAAGGTTTTGTACCGGTGGCTTGGAGCAAGGAAGCAGGTAAAACAGAAGCTGTTGGTAGGGGCGATTATGGACAAGAGACCAATGGACTGTTTTTCCCTAATGTTTAGTAATGCCACAATAGCGTGTAAGGCGTGTGCCAGGGTTGTATACAGTGAAATTCTGTAGTGAAGTAAATGAAGAAGATGAGGTCCACGTAGGTTCTTGTAAGAATAAGTATGTATTTAGTAAGATGGTGGTCAAGGTATTAAGATGTTAAAAATAATTTAAAAAACCCCACCAGGAGCTGTCTCCTTACGGCTCATCCCCAAGCTACCAATTGAACTGGCAGAGCTAGGAACCCATCATTCTAATGGGTCATTATGGATACCAACATTCCACATGGTGACAGCAGAGGATGAGTAGCAATCACTACAAATACATACCTATTTAATTAAAGTAGCCCTTTTAAACACTGCATAAGGTGTCTTTCTTGGTTTGCACAAAGATTTTTGTGGCTCCTGCACTTTGATAAGCAACGTAAGCAACATAAGCAACGTAGGAGCGAGAATTGAGTTTTGCAACAGCAAATAACCCTATACGTGCAAAACACAAGGTGCTACACTGCACACGCAGAAGCGACTGCATTAGCTGATGGGTTGGTAAGCATCATAGCTTCTATTTAAGACCGTGCACGCATTTCCAAAATACACTATTACATGAACCGTTCCCAAAAGTTTGGAGGAAGATTTGTAGCAGCACTTTTTATGTTTCCCAAGTTGCGCTTTAATTCTAAAACAATATTTTAACACAAATCAACAGGTAAACAAAAAGATTGCTCTTTCTGCTATTAAGCCTCGCTCCAAACTGCCCCTGTTGTGTGTGAAGCTCTGGTTCCATGCAGAATGGACAACGTGCCCTCATATGTCTTTCAAAAAACCACTGACACCGGCAGCGTGCTCGCAATGCCTCTTTACCTGTGCTGCAGTCCCACCAACCCAAGGGTGATGACATGGGGCACATCTAGCTGGGTTGGCCACTCTCCGGCGGCGATGCAACCGAACACTCCGCATTCCTCCCTGATACCCAGCTCCTCAAACTCCATGCTGCTGCTGTACTCCCACACACGTGTGCACACACTAGAGCGAGAACTTCGAAAGACACAGTAAAACTCCTCCCACTCCTCTAGACCAAGAGGAAAGACGACTTAGCCTACGCAAGACTGCCATCTTTCAGTGGTACTAATGCCGAAAAACTAAACGTTGCCGACTGGGCTTACCATTCATTACTCAAAACATTTGTAGCCAATCATTGAGAAATTTGAAATATTATTTAAGGTGACAAAAAAAAGTGTAATTTAAAGTCCTACGGTGTATGATTTATTCAACAATAAAATACGTGTTTAAATAAAATGTCTAACATGACTATTTAAAATTATTAATTTGTTCTGGAAAGACAATAAACATTTTAGGTTTAACCACGAATCGGTAGTTGTCTGGTAAATAAACTAACGACAAGAAGCAGTCATGTGGTAAAACAGTCCCCGCGTGACCAAATGAAGAGTTTATCTCTGTATGCGTCTCATCTTTTTTATTTTTTATCTTAAAAACCAGGCGAACTCGTCAGAAGTGTTCGTTTTCTTCCGTGGTGGAAACGCCATCACCCTGTTTCTGTTGGGTTTGGATGGTTACAATTTTCTATAATTAAACGGTGGAAACCTCATGACTTTTAAGACAGAAAAAGAGATCGGAGAAAACCAGACTCCGCGGGGTTATTTAAGGGCAACGTGCAGAAAAGAGCAATGCCATTGGGAAAAGCAGGCTTCGCGGTTAACTAAGGACAACGTACAGAAAAGGAATAGGCGGGGAAAGAAGAGGGCAAGACCTTTTCGAGGGAAAGACAAGCCTTTTGGAGGAGGGGAAGCGACGCCCTTCTCTCTCCACAGGCCGAGAAGGATCATTAAGCTTTTTTTTTTTTTTTTTTAAATGTTTTGAAATACTAAATGCATTGCTGGACACTCAGTTGGGGAGGAGTAACTTTCAGTGAGGAGCAAAAGCGTTGTCAGCTAAGAGAGCAGCGTGTTTAGCGGCGACTGGTGGTGCTGCCGTTTCCTTCATTTTATTTCAAGATGGAACAGGCATCAGCAACATTTTAGTGGGGAGCAGCGAGGCTTTCAGTGATGTATTTTATTAAATTTGTAAGAGTAAAGACGATCTTCACACAGGATGCGCAGTTAAAGTACTGTATAGTATTACACTAGCACGGTATGAGCAGCAGGTGCTTGTGGCTCCGGCCAGCTTCGCCCGTAACCGTTTCCACCTCCTGCGTAATACAGCTCCCCTAATTCCACTGCCCATTCTACCGGGCGTGCTCCGGTGCCTAAGGCAGGAGAAAGTATGCCACCACACCCCCCCCCCCTCTTTTTATATACAACAAAGAATGCAATGCATTAGATTCCTAAGATCCTACAATGAGAACATAAATACACAAAGAAGGCGATTCTAAGTAGGTTGCATACAGTTCTAAAATTTGCATAGACACCCCCTCCTTTGATATAATAAAACACAATAAAAATAAAGAAAACTTCTGTGGATAATGCATGTGAATAACAAGAAACCTATTCACATAGTCCTCCAACCTAATCGGTTTCTTCACAACTCTCCCGAACCTTCCCACTCTACAATCTGTCTCAGCTCTGCCAACTTCATAAATTAAATTACCTGCTGAAACACCCTTGCTTTCCCTCACTTCATTCGTGATGTTATTCCGTGTCATATCCTTCTACTCTTCCATCCACCAATAACATGCTTTCCAAACCTTTCTTTCTTCATGTATTACACTTTTATCGCACACCGACAAAGCACTGAAATGTCGAACCTTACCGTTGCTCAACAAAGCAGCATTGCAAAACAATTGAGTCACCTTATGTGGCCTTGAAAACCTGTTCAGTCCCCTTTTTAAAACTCCAGACCTCTTAACTTCTACAATATCTCCAACTTGCAGCTTAACTGGTTTGCACCCGTGTTTGTTATCATAGTACTAAATTAACACGAAGGGGAAGAGAGAGATTATAGGTGGATTCGTTCTCCCTGGTCAATAGTTAATAAACAAAAGGAATCCACTGAGGAAGGGTTTCCCTACTTAGGTTGGGAACACCCTGTGTTGTAAAATACCCCTCACACACCAAAAGGACCCATGTCCAATGATGAAGCATGACACCAAGGGTCCTTTTGGTGTGTGAGGGGCATTTTACAACACAGGGTGTTCCCAACCTAAGTAGGGAAACCCTTCCTCAGTGGATTCCTTTTGTTTGTTATCATAGTACTCCTTATATGCTTGTTTGGCTTTGTCGATGCGTCCTTTACCCTTTTCTAGTTCCCAATTCACTCTCCTAGCGCACGGCATCCACCCAATGTTGTCCTTCGTGAAAGCAGTCCTCCCTCTCATTAATTCGAAGGAACTATGTCCTGTAGAAGCACAAATCTGAATGCCCATATAGTGCGAAACAACTCCGTTACCCACTCCACACCATTACATTTGGCTAACCGTATAGCTCCCTTTATCACTAGGTTAAAACGTTTAACAGCTCCTTTTCCAGCCGGCTGATAAAGTGAAGTGGTACTATGCTTTACTCCATTGAATTAAAAAAACTTCTTAAACGCCTCAACCACAAATTGTGCTCCGTTATCAGTGATCAACAATTTGGGCACACCTTCTCTTTGAAAAATTGCCTCCAAAAACGTTAACACCATGCTTATATTGACCTGTTCAACCACCTCAACTTCTGGCCACTTCCATGCATTCCCTGACCTTCCTTTTGATGAACAGTCCCATAACAAGCCACCAATACAATTACTTCAAAGGATTTTTTTGTTTTGGTAATACTTAAATGTCCCTCATGACACAAGTCCACAATTCTACTTCTCAGCATTTTCGGTGGTATAATTCTGCAATTCCTCAATAACATATCTTGCTTCGCAGCCGTTTTTGCCTTCACGGACTTCAGCGGGGGTGATGCGGCTGGCGTCCACAGTCGATGTGTAAGGTCGAGGGGTGTTTGTGGCCCCTGTAAGCTGCTGGGAGGCCACAGTTTGCCTGTTTCATTACGAAGCTCGGCATTCGGCACCCTGGGTCCCGCGGACATTGCAACTTCCCGGCTTCATGCTTCACGCCCTGAGCCCGAACTTAGGGGGCACAGACTCTCGCTAATGGAGCTGCTGATTAAGGGGGTTCAGCTCCTAGCATTGCAGAGGATTTTTCGGGATTGCAGTGCTTCTTCCTTTGGATTTTACACTGCCCCCTGAGTTTTGAGTTGGGACGTGCAATCAACCAGGAGAGGCTGCTTACCGACCATGTGGTGTTGTCCCTGCGCCTGTGCTCCCCGTGGCAGGGGGAACGATACACTAGCGCGGAACCTTGCACACTGACCGGGCTCTGCTCCGTCGGGGAGCGTTTGGGCTGGGCTTCACTCTGCCGTTTCTGCTGCTGTGCAGGGCCCCGCTCCACCACCGCTGCTGCCTGCAGGGCGCCGCTGCTGCCTGCTGGACTACAACTACCAAGTCTCCAGGGAGCGCACACGTCAAGCCCCAGCGCCAGGAGGCGCATAAAGCTCCTGTGGGACCCTCGTACCGCGAGACTGGCCACCCCTCTTGGCTCCTACTGAACAAGGTATAGTGAGACTCCGACCTACATCTCTGCACATACTGTCGCCTCAAGACACTGGGACTTTTATTGACTTTTTGCGGGACTCAGTTTGCTGCACCTTCGCCATGCTTCTTAAGGGGGCTCCCAAACCCAGTATTCCCCCAAGTGACTCTAGTAGGGGGAGGTTAGACTGCTATGTAGACAGGGTATTATTACCCGTTATTCATGATTTGGAAGATCTAGAAACTCGTTTGCCCTCACATAGCGTAGCCTGCAAACATCCCGAGGCGCAGCTAGCCGATTCAGCATCAAGTTTGTCCTGGTTGGAGGAATGGAACGCCCTATGTCACATTCGATATGCACCAGTCGAAACCATAGCAGACCCACCCCAAGCCCTTTCCAGCCCAATACTTCCCGTACGTTTGCAGTCTAGCTCATTATTGAACGCAAACGATAACATTCTGGCTGCCCCACCCTTATCCCCATCAGTAAAAGCAAACACTAAACAACTTGGGAACCCTAAAACTCCTACGGTCACAAGAAAGCGTTCCGGGGATAACTGCATGGGGAGGGAAGCTAAACTGCTAAAGCCTTGCTTGCACAAGTTCCTCACCGTCCGTCAGCACCCTACTTACAGCTTCCCAGGCCTGCGATAACATTGAATCTTTTGCACCCCCCTACCAGGCAGCTCTTCTGGACCTGATTGAACGCCTGGTCACCTCTCTAATATCCCCTTTGACTGCAAGAATCAACTCCCTAGGGGATAGGTTAAGGGATATAGAGACCTCAATTAGGGCACCGACTCAACCTAATAAGAACCTGGCAGGACTTAGCCAACCACAGCCCTTACCCGCTACCGTGGTTTCTAAGTTAGCTCCTCAAAGAAGTAGCATCCCTCTCAACAGACCTACGGTCCCAAAGAACCACTCATGTATCTCCTCGCCATCTGACATCGAGCCCACTACCACCAAGAGTATCATCGCTGATGTAGGGGTGCCAAACGTTCCCACACCTTATGAGGAGAAAGCTACTAACCCAGATTATACTAAACATATACATTTGCCGCCAATGGCCGCCCCCTTTGTCTGTGTTCTTACTGGTGTTTTACCAATTACAAAGGGAAAAACCGAGAGATCAGAGGATCTAAAACACAAGGTCATCTATTGGCTGTCTAGGAACCGACCCTTGCCAGTGAACATTGATGGTGCCATTCGAAGTGTTAGAAGGGTGGGATGGCTTGGCCCCCTTCCAAAAGATCTCCCAGGCGACCTGGTGTTAGTTAGATTCTGGAGTGATTGGGTTGTGCCTTATTTACAAACTTGGTCTCCACAATTAGGGGATGGCCCGATCTCTGTCTGGGGACTCCATGATTTCTACACTAGGTCCCGCTACCCTCGGCCCTTAAATACAAGACTAGAGAGAAAACACCATTTTCCAGAAAGAACAAGTTTAGAGACAAATTATCAGCCGGATCGGAGTGTTTATGCACAGAATGGCTTTAACAACCCCATCCCAAATTATTTTCCATGAAGTGTTTTTAGCAGTGGTATCCAGTGATTAGCAATTCGTTTGAACTGATTTAATAATGTCTTAACTTATTATTAATTATTGTAATGAAATGGTTCTTAATGATGTGTATATAATGAATGTTGCTTTTATGATTTTATGTATCAAAATCGAATAAAGCTAATCTGAACAATAACATATCATCCTCCACCGACAATTCATCCCTGAGTTCACAAAACACCATCAATCCTGAAGGGACATTATTCTTAGTGGGCCACCCTCCAGTAACCCACATCTTAACATCAGCCAATTCTCGATCTTCATATGCTTGACTCCATTCTTGTGGTGGAATCAGCTTTGCACCTTCATTCAAGTAAGCCAATCTGAATTCTTCAATATCCTCGTCCTGTATCTCCGTCTCAGGAAGAGGCAACCTACTAAAAGAATCTGCCACTTTATTCCACACACCAGGCATGTACTGGACAGTGTATATAAAAAAAGAAGCTTGACAGATAATGTTGCCAACCTGGGTAAAACCTTTTACAATCCCTTGGTAGACAACACCTTGGTAAGGGGCTTATGATCACTCCAAAGCAAAACATGACTTCCCCAAATAAATGGCCTGTAGTGCTCTAACCCTCACATGCACGCCACTGCCCCTCGCTCTATTACCAAATATTTCTCTTTGGTAGCTGTAAGTGAGCGTGACCCAAAGGCTACAATACATTCTTCTCCTGCATCATTCCTATGGGTGAGATCTGCGCCAATACCCTTTCCACTTGCATTCGTTGTTACAATGGATTTCACAGCATGATCAAATCCCTGCAGAGGTATAGACATGCATGTTTCCTTCTCGATAGATATACATTCTTGGCATTCATTTGATCACACAAATTTACTTTTGTTCTTTAAAAGTTGCATCACGTAATAGGTCTTGCAGGAAAAGTTTTCTATGAATTTATAGTACAACTTACTAGGCCTAAAAAGGCTCTCACATCATTCTTGCTACACAGCACCAGAGACTTCTCTACAGCCTCTAGTAATTCCTTTTTGGGTTTGATACCCTCCACTGACACGCCATGACCTAAATATGTCACATTTTGTTGTTGAAACTTACATTTTTTAGATTCTGCAGTGAGTCCCTTATCTTTCAAAACATTCATCCCTTTTTTGACAGTTGCATCATGGTCTTTTTTAGTTTTAAGTAAACAAAAAAAGAGAGGTTCAATCAGTCTCAAAACTGCCACAAGGATGGAGCGAGATAGATAAGGATCACACACTCACTTTGGGTGAATAGGAAGGCCCTCACACACTGACCTAGTCAGTGTCATGCTTCATCACTGGGCCCCACCAAAGAGGCCGAGTGCCTCTTTGGTGTGCTGCGACGCCAGAAAGACTGCAGAGCTGGTTGTGTGAAGAGGGGCGTGTTGTGAGGGTAAATAAAATTAAAAGTGTCTAAAAGGGTATCAATAAAAAGAAGTTTAATGAGTGATCCCTAAGACACGGATAAAGAGTATTATGTGTCTGAATTTAGTTGCCAAGGTTTAGGATTGGTTAAATTCAGAAAATACATTAAGTCAGTCAGTCAACATGTTTCTGCCATATGGGTGGTTTCAATTTACCAAGGCATTCATCAGGACTATACCCCGGCGGTATGGACTCTCTAATCGTCCACCCTGGCCTGGGGGCGTGAAAGTGAAAATTATAATAAAAAGGGGTGAAAAAAGTGCTTTAGAAAAAATGGAAGAGTGGGTCGCTCGTTCCAAAAATGCTCCAAAATCAGGAGTATCTCAGCACTTTAAAAATGGGTGCTACTTGCACCATGGGTCTCGGGAGGGGGGTTGGAGCGTGCCTGGCACATCGCCCTCAACGCTCTCAGCCCGCTGAAAAACCTGTGTTCAGCCTCAGAACCGGACCCCGTCTTTTTTAGTTTTACCCATCACCAGTATGTCGTCCTGAAAAACATGACATTTTGCTCATCCTTAAACAGTTCAAGCATGATGCGTTGAAACCTTGGGGCAGTAGATGCCAACCCAAACGGTACTCTTCTGAATCGAAAACACCCGAAAGGTGTGACAAATGTAGTCAGGCTTCTACTTTTTCTGTGTAAAGGGACCTGGTGGTACGCTGCATTGAGGACTATTGTTGTGAACTTCCGTACCCCTTTGGTGACTGAAAACATCTCCTTTATTTTTGGTAAGGGAAAATGGTCCACAATGATACTCCTGTTTAGATCCCTCAAGTCTACACATAATCTGAGCTTCCCTTTGGCCCTTCCTGGCAATTACTAAGGGAGAAACCCACTCCGCTGCCTCTACTTTCTCAATAACACCTTCCACACACTATCTGTCCAACTCACTCTTGACTTCCTCCCTCAAAGCTAAAGGAATACTCCTTTAATTTGTGCACCTGCAGTACCACATTGTTCTTGAGCACAATTCTATGTTAGAAGGCCTTCAACTCACTAATAGCTCCCGTGAACACTTCAGAGTACATTTTAAGAATATCATGTTCCAATTCACCTTGTTGTACCACCATTCCTGGTTCTGGATTGTTCAGGTCTAAAATAATCCCTAACTCTCCCTGATCTCCCCAACCGAGAACAGATGGCCCTGTTGCAGCTACAAATAGTTTGCACCTAGCCTCTCTGTCTTTGAATGCAAAATTTAGTACTTTCACCCCCAACATTTCAAAATCTACACCGGTGAAAGTCTTGGGAGATACATCAGTGGAATCCAGCACATTCCCTAAAACAGGGACACACTTGTCTTTCCAATCCCTCTCATTAACAATTGAATAGGGTTAACCTGAATCAGCTGTGACTGTGATCAGAACCCCACCCCCATAACAATGTCACACTTGGGTTTTTTCCTACGTTGTTGCCCCATATTGAAAACTCCATTGTCTATATTCATAATACACAAATTTACATCATCATCAGGAGACTCATCAGAATCTGTTGAGGCATCTTGTGTAAGAAGGTTCACTCCCTTTGCGTTTCCTTTCTCTTGTCTGCACACATTTTGAAAATGACCCACTAGGCCCACCCTGAACATTTTTGGTACGTCACAGGGCACTTTTTATTGATAACTAAATGCCCTTTGTTGCCGCATCTACAACACCTACCACTAAATATAAAACAATCAAACTGTTTAAAGGGTTTTCCTTCTTTCAAACCCTTCTTCTCAAATTTCACACTACTTTTGAATTTATCCTTCGTCTGCACTTTAGCTACCACACCTTTCTCCATTTCATCACATACATTTTCTCCTTTCTGTGTAATAAGTGCCCTGGCACATCTACCCATTAATTCTGCTTTCTTTACTACATTTATCACATCCTGTAGGGACGATTCCCCCACTGTCCATAGTTTATCTATAATGTTGGAACTTGAGTAATACATGACAATTTGATCCCTTATGAACTCGTTGTGTAGGGTGTCGAATCTACAAGTTAGGGGAATGTTTTTAAAGCAGCCACATAATCCTCCACTGACTCCTCCTTCTATTGTTTCCTTCGAAACAATTTGCATCGATTGGCAGATGCACATACTGTGGGATTGAAGTACCTGTCTAGATCTTCAAGCGCATGTTCATACACATTTCCTTGGTCTTCTTGTCTAACTTTCTTTTGTACGCAGTTGTACATTTTCAACCCTCATGCCCCCAAGCAATGTAGCAACATTTTCTTCATTTTAACCGATGTTAATTCCTCATCATCTAAAAAAGTGGAAATATAATTCGAAAAATACTCCTTCCACTCATTCCATTTTAATAGAGGCTCTCCTTTGAAAGCCAAGAACTCTTGCGGTGGAGACAAGTTCCAAACAATGGCAGAAGCCATGCTATAAAATAAAGAAGTGTATAGAAAGTTCCTTGAATGAAAACTATCAATGAGCTAAACAATGTGCTGAAAGTATGGACCCCTGTTTATGTTTATATAATGTAAGAAAACAAAGGGTGTGAATAAAGTTATATATTCAATTTAGTTGTTGGCAGAGCTTTAAAGCGTACCTGTCGCTGTATTTAATGTGACATTGACAGGCATAAAAGACGCGTGCCCCTTGTTAATGTCAAAGACATAGGCGTCGAATTTGCTTTAAACTTGCTCTTTTTCTTTCCAAAAGCGTGCCTGTCACTGTGAAACTATAACTGACAGGTGTGGTTAAAGCATACCCATCGCTGACTTCACTTTATCAGTTCACAAAATATGGCCCCTGTGCATAACCCCAGCGTATGTAAATGTGATGACGTGCACGATTGCCTCTGTGCCTGCCACTGGAACTGATACTAGCCACATGCGCTCTTCGCGCAGCATCCTCCAGCTCGCGCCTTGCCTCGAGCATTCCTTGCCTCGCCAGGAGCATTCCTTGCCTCACGCACTCCTTGCCTCGTGTAGACTGGACCAACCGCCACAGGAATAATGAGGTAACTTTTAACTAATTTACATTTACCTCTCCAGATACGAGGACTTCTACCGGTAGTAAAATTTCTGGTCTTACTTCCATAAGCACCACAAAGGGTCAAATTGACTCAGTTTCAGTGACGGTCTTCGTCATATCCTTGGGTAGACTGCCACCGTAGTTCTGCTTGTTGCCATTTCTGTAAAGACAATCTTTACAAAGGATGCATAGATAAAGTATTTTATTGTGTTACACTGGCACAGTTCGAACAGCAGGTGCTTGTGCCTCTGGCTAGCTTCGCCCGTCACCATTGGCTCCTCATTGTCCCGGCCACCTCAGGTTTGCAAGGGAAGAAGTGGGAAAAGTCCTTGATGCTGTCTCTGAGGAGTTTCTGCACTGGTAATTCCAAGGGCCGGTCACCATCACATCACGCTTGGGCTTTCTCCACTGCCACATATTCAAACCACATGTGGGCTGTGAGAAGTTGGCCTGATATGTAGTGCTCACTATTCTAGTGATCACTGTGTATCATTCCAAACCACCCTTATTGATGATTGGTTGTAAGTCAACCTTATAGACCAGCTATCCTAGTAGCATGGACAAGAGCAGTCTTTAGGCTAAACTCTAGAGGGCGTGTTAAGCCAGCTGTTATACCATCACATATACCCCTTGAACACCAAGTGAAAAGACACCACACAAGTTGTTATGAAAATAAAGGATATTTATTTATAACAAGTCTACCCTGAACTCTTTATGAGTCAGGGAGCTAAGCACAATACAAAACTCTTAAGAAAATACTTGAAGTTGCACAATTTGCACAAATGCCCGAGGGGCACGAAAAACCATATACACTAAAAGTGGAATGCGAAATACTAGCAGGTAAGTAACAAGATCCAGAGGCTTCAGGATCGCTAGGACTACACTACTGAACCCTAAGGAATAGGAGCAGGAGGCCTAGGGGGATCGGGTGCAGAGTGTGCACTCTCACGCGGGATGCGGGACAAAGTCTATGGATGCTAGTATTCGTAAAGTTACTGTTATCGGACGAATCCAACTGGGTAGACTGAAAACGACAAAGGATCTGGACACTTAGATAGTGGACCTATGTTGGAGCACCGAAATGCTCAGGTTACCTAGCCCAGGGGCTGCGGCTGTATAGGGTTCAAAAGACGTCGGGAATCCTCGTAAAAGTCTATGGAGCCTGAAAGAAGAAGTTGCTGGCAGGCGACCAGTGATGAAGTTCGGAGTGATCCAAGCCTGGATCAATGATGGAGATGACCTGAAAGCAGAGGGGACTCAGTTCTTAATCACTAGCCAGTGATTAGGTGGGCACCAGGATGGCACCGGATGAAGTCACCTCGACCAGGTGAGTGGGTGACGCTGGACTCTGCTGTCTCTCGGACCAGGAGGCGTTGTCGGCGACCAGGATGGAGGTGTGAGCTGTCCCACGAAGGTGTCTGCTGTCGGCGATGCTGGACCCCGGATTGGGGCAACAAACCTTGGAAAAGTCAAGCCCACGCGGTGGAGTCAAGATGGCGTCTGGAGTGGACCAGGAGGGTCCGGGGTGCTCCTCTCTTGGAAGGGAGCAAGGGCCAGTCTGGAACAACCAGACCAGCGATGTAATCGTCGTGGTTCGTCGTCAGGCGGGCCACTAGCCAGCAGGCAAGTGACCGGACAACGCGGTGAGCAGCAAAGAGCAGAAGGGCCCCACGCAGATCTCGTGGATGCTGGGGGGCTGGACTTCGGTGCTGGAGCTGCTCAGGGTTAGGGCTTCTCAAACCCCAAAGCACTCACTCGAGGATCCCTCGGCGGTCGTGCTGGATAAGTGTCGTGCAGGTTTTGAAGATGGCCGGTCCCTCAGGTCTCGTCACACCCACGAATCTTAGCTGGGCTGATGATGCAGGTAGAGGTCAGAGATGCCAGGGAATCCCGGTCTCGTCGAGCTGGGCAGTCTTGATCCGGTGGATGGACTTACAGCATTTCGTGGAAAGTAGTCAAGATTCAGAATTATCTAATTTGGGAAGGGGGCCTGCTCCTACCTTTATTCTAAAGAAAGGGGCTGGCACGCGACTAGGTCCTGCCCATGGGTGGGACCAGGAAGGGGGTGGTTACACCCCTCTCCCTTGTCCGGAATTTCCCCAGCTCAGGGGATGGTGTGCCCCTGGAACTGGTTTAAGCCGGCATATGCACAGTGAGTACCGGGGTGCCACTTGCAGTCACCTTCCTCTCAGCCCTGCCTACCTGGGATACACAAAAGCCTGTCTGGGATGGTGCTAGCACCGCCCCTGACAGGAAACCCTTTGTCCAAGCTCTCCTCGCTGGAAGGACTCCCAGCAGCAGGAGGTCAGACTTGTGTCTGTGGTGGCAGCATCCATTTTGTGATGCTGAGGCTCGAGTTAACTTTAACCGGGGTTCACAGTTACATACATGTCGTGTCCCTCTAGAAGGGTGGAATGCTAACCCCGTCGCCAGAATTGGCGAGGGGTTAGTATTCCAATTCGTATGACACCTTACTCGACATGTTTTGATAAAGCGATACCAAAGTTGGCAAATAACCGCGAGGATTATAAGGCACTTAAGTGTTTATGGTACGCGTTATCATGGAACAGCTATTAGGACTTGGTTCCGCAAGCTGCAAACGGGCTCAGCTCATGCCAGAGCACCATCTCACATAATTCCACGCACTCTGCCTTCAGGATTGATAAGGCCTGCCATAGGAGTGACTGATAGGAATACATGTGTCCATTTTAGGGTTAGATATAGGAATACTATATCTAAAGCAAAGGGTGATTACACCACCTTGCCCCAGCTGTCGTGCAGCCAGTTGTGTCAGATTTGGATGGCCAGCCAGGGGTGGCATAATATATGCTGCAGCCCCTGGTAGGCCCTGGGTACACCTATGCCCTGGGTACCTAAGGTACACTGTACAGGGGCTGATAAGGTGACTCAGTATCCAATTAGATATGTACCTAAGGTACATGGAATCCGTTTTACAGGGAGAGCAGTAGGCCTGGGGCCCTGAATAGCAGGGTCCCAGGTCAACTAAGTCGAAAAACCAGCAAAACACCAGGCAAAAAGTTGGGGGTAACCATAGTCAGATATCCACCTTCCTAAATAACCCCCCCCCCCAAACGAAAGGAGATAAGGCTATCCTTGACCAGGTAAGCCTATATTGCCTGAGTGGCCATATGAGGTGGTATATGCACTGGCATGGTTACCTCCTATCTCATGGTCCACTAAGCAATCCCTCACCCTAAGGGTGTCTGAGGGTCTCCACCATAGGGAATCTCTACCTGTGGTGTGTTTTGGCAAAGTAAAAGGCTGGTGCTGGGATGGAGTACTGAAGTGAGACTCCACTAATGTTGGGCTCAACTTCCTCCAATCATTATCCACCATGTGTGCCTTTCTTTCCAGGACTGAGTTGCTGTGAGCTCTCAGGGTCAACCTCTGGCTACCTAAAGCTGGAGGCTGAGTCCCTCTGTTTGGCTTACTGGAGGGGCAGGTCAGGTTTGGGGTTTTTAGGCCCCAGGTTTGGCTGTGCCCAACAGTGTCCATCTGTGGGAGGTCCCTAGCTAATTTTAAGGGGGATCCCTCAGGAGTGTGTTTTATTTTCACTTGGCTAGGACTACTAGCTTCAGTGCCCTTAATCTTTTTATTGGGGAGTTTTTTTGGACAGGGGGCCCTTTGGAGTCCACCACTGGCCTCCCTGACCTCTACAGCCCTGGGCTGACTGAGGCAGGGTAGAGAGGGGCAGGTTACCTGCTCCAGACTGGGTCCCACCTTGAAAGGGTCCACTGATATCAGGGGTTCTGCCAGGCTAGGCCTGACTACCGCTGGGGCAGTTCTTTCACAAGGGGTCAGATCAGTTCCCTGAGGAGGCTGATCCTTTCCTAAAGTCTGGTGGGAGGGAGATTTCTCGTCCTCCTCAATGCTCTCTGTCTGAGTGGAGTGATCCATAGTTTCAGGCTTCACAACACTATTATCTGTCCGAGTGTGAACTGTGGCCATCACAACTCCACCAACCTTTTCAGGAAGGGACTCAGTTTGGGTATGGGCTGTGACCATCACAGCCTTGCCAACCTGTTCAGGGAAGGAATCTGTCTGAGATTGGGCTGTGACTGGCACAGCCCTCCTGACCTGTTCAGGGGGGACATCTTGGACTGGGGCTGTGGCTATCACTGCCCCACTAACCTTACCATGGAGGTTCACCATTTTAAAATGGGTTTCTTGCTCTACCTCAGCCCAGGCTGAGATCTCTAAATCATTCCCCAGTAGGCAATCTACAGGCAAGTTTGGTGACACTGCCACTCTCTTGTGGCCAGTGACACCTCACCAGCTGAGATTGACCACTGCTATGGGATGATCTCTCTGCACTCCATCAATGTTGGTTACCTGGTATGTGGCTCCAGGTATAAGTTGCCTTGAGGGAACTAGGCTCTCAGTCACCATGGTGATGCTAGCCCCTGTGTCTCTGTAGGCCTCAACTTTTGAACCATTGAGGGGCTCCTGTCTGTACTTGCCCAAAGTGTTGGGACAAGCTTTGAAGTTGGCAAACCCCATGCCAGTCTCACAGACAAGAGAATCTAAGTTTGGGGACCTGGCTAGGCCAGAGTCCCCAGGAACTCCCAAAGTAAATGCACCCAGATTCTTGGGGGCACTCCCACCACCTGGGGGATTACTACTAGTAGTAACAGGAGGCTGGGAAGTTTTACTTGGGGGTATGTTCTCCTTATTGTCTTTGGCCCTTGGGCAACTGCTGTCAGTTTTGTAATGGCCTACCTGTTTGCAGGTATGACAATAAGGTTTCGTTTGGGAATTGGAAGGATTTTGGGACCCACCCTTTTCAGAGGATTTTTGGGGCCCTGGGGTTTGATCAGAAGATTTATTCCCACCCTTCTCTTGAGGCTTTGTTGATTCCTTCTTTTGGTCACCATCCTGGTTCTTAGGCCTAATCCTGGTTCTGACCCATTTGTCTGCCCTCTTACCCAATTCTTGTGGAGAGGTCAGATCAGAGTCTACCAGGTGCTGGTGTAATAACTGGTTCTGACAATTATTTAAGACTTGCTCTCTCATAATAAGATTGTACAATCCTGTGAAGTCAGTAACTTTACTACCCAATAGCCAGCCTTCTAGGGCCTTAGTGGCACAATCAACAAAGTCAGTCCAATCCCGAGACTGAGTTTTCTGGGTGTCTCTGAACAGCAACCTGTACTGCTCAGTTGTTAAGCCAAACCCATCAACCAGTGTATTCTTCAGGACTTGGTAATTGCTCTAGTAGTGAGGAGCTTATCTCTACCTTTACCTTCAAAGGAGAGCCACAGAATAGCTGCCCACTGACTCTGGGGGATGCACTGTACAGTGCAGGCCCTCTCCAAAGCAGTCATCCATTTGTGGATGTCATTCCCTTGTTTAAATGGGGGCACTATCTTACTCAGGTGTCTAGTGTCTAAACCTTTGTCTTTATCTCTAGGGATAATGCTGCCACCAGTGGGGTCTGCCCCACTCAATTTCTGCTCTCTAGCAAAGGCAAGTCTTTCCTTGGCACGGGCAAGTTTTTCCCTCTCAATCCTCAGATTGACTTCCCTCATCTTAGCTTCATGCTCTCTTCTCTGAGGGGATGTCATCCCTCTGTGAGAAGAGGCCTGAGGGCCATTGGTACGAATGGATCTGTTAGAGCCTCTGGAGAGAGACCTAACTTGTCCATTCCCAATGTTAAGTCTGCCTGAGAGTGGGCCTGGGGGTCCCCCAGTTCCATTCTCATGCATGCTTAAGTTGGTCCTGGTGAGCCTTCTGACTACTACCTGACCTTTGTCTGCCTCATCCCCTGACAACTCCTGATCCTCTTCCTCTCCTTCACTTCCTGTTCCATTGAGGTTGAGGTCAGGGTCCCTAAGGGTTCCCTCTAATGGGGGGCATGCTCCCATCTGGATTAGAAGGGCCTGTGTTAGAAGCCCTCCTTGCATCATTAGTCTCTAAGAGACCTATCAGAAATGGGATGGTAGGGTTAGAACCCTGTTTTAGCTTCTTGGAGGTACACACTTTTCTCATCTCCGGGAAGCTAAGAGCTGCATATCTTGACATGACCTGTGGAGGGTCAACTGACATAAGGGGAGCCTCTGAGTTCTCTCCTTTGTCTGACATGCTTTTCTAGTGAGGTGTAAGTGGTGCACTTACCTACACTATTTGTTTGCCTACTGATCCCTTGCTAAGAGTTGTAGTCAGGGTGTGCTAAGCCCTGTTAAACTACAACAGCTGGTTCAGTAGAACTCAGAGTATTCTAAGCTAAGTTATATGTACCTTGGTACTTATGTGATCTTTCAAATGATATTCTTATGATACGTGTGGTAAAACAACAGCATGCTCAAATCCCAACCGCTGCTCACCAATGTGAGAAGTTGGCCTGATATGTAGTGCTCACTATTCTAGTGATTACTGTGTATCATTCCAAACAACCCTTATTGATGATTGGTTGTAAGTCAACCTTATAGACCAGCTATCCTAGTAGCATGGACAAGAGCAGTCTTTAGGCTAAACTCTAGAGGGCGTGTTAAGCCAGCTGTTATACCATCACATATACCCCTTGAACACCAAGTGAAAGGACACCACACAAGTTGTTATGAAAATAAAGGATATTTATTTATAACAAGTCTACCCTGAACTCTTATGAGTCAGGGAGCTAAGACAATACAAAACTCTTAAGAAAATACTTCAAGTTGCACAATTTACACAAATGCCCGAGGGGCACGAAAAACCATATACACTAAAAGTGGAATGCAAAATACTAGCAGGTAAGTAACAAGATCCAGAGGCTTCAGGATCGCTAGGACTACACTACTGAACCCTAAGGTTAGGAGCAGGAGGCCTAGGGGGATCGGGTGCAGAGTGTGCACTCTCACGCGGGATGCGGGACAAAGTCTATGGATGCTAGTATTCGTAAAGTTACTGTTATCGGACGAATCCGACTGGGTAGACTGAAAACGACAAAGGATCTGGACACTTAGATAGTGGACCTATGTTGGAGCACCGAAATGCTCAGGTTACCTAGCCCAGGGGCTGCGGCTGCATAGGGTTCAAAAGACGTCGGGAATCCTCGTTGAAGTCTATGGAGCCTGAAAGAAGAAGTTGCTGGCAGGCGACCAGTGATGAAGTTCGGAGTGATCCAAGCCTGGATCGATGATGGAGATGACCTGAAAGCAGAGGGGACTCGGTTCTTAATCACTAGCCAGTGATTAGGTGGGCACCAGGATGGCACCGGATGAAGTCATCTCGACCAGGTGAGTGGGCGACGCTGGACTCTGCTGTCTCTTGGACCAGGAGGCGTTGTCGGCGACCAGGATGGAGGTGCGAGCTGTCCCACGAAGGTGTCTGCTGTCGGCGATGCTGGACCCCGGATTGGGGCAACAAACCTTGGCAAAGTCAAGCCCACGCGGTGGAGTCAAGATGGCGTCTGGAGTGGACCAGGAGGGTCCGGGGTGCTCCTCTCTTGGAAGGGAGCAAGGGCCAGTCTGGAACAACCAGACCAGCGATGTAATCATCGTGGTTCACCGTCAGGAGGGCCACTAGCCAGCAGGCAAGTGACCGGACAACGCGGTGAGCAGCAAAGAGCAGAAGGGCCACAAGCAGATCTCGTGGATGCTGGGGGGCTGGACTTCGGTGCTGGAGCTGCTCAGGGTTAGGGCTTCTCAAACCCCAAAGCACTCACTCGAGGATCCCTCGGCGGTCCTGCTGGATAAGTGTCGAGCAGGTTTTGAAGATGGTGGGTCCCTCAGGTCTCGTCACACCCACGAATCTCAGCTGGGCTGATGATGCAGGTAGAGGTCAGAAATGCCAGGGAATCCGGGTCTCGTCGAGCTGGGCAGTCTTGATCCGGAGGATGGACTTACAGCAAACCGCAAGCGCTTAGATGGTGCCCGCTGGTGCAGGGTGGCTACTCCTTAGCCACAAGGGAGAGTCTTCAGAAATGTTCAAGAGTTCTTTCGTGGAAAGTAGTCAAGATTCAGAATTATCTAATCTGGGAAGGGGGCCTGCTCCTACCTTTATTCTAAAGAAAGGGGCTGGCACGCGACTAGGTCCTGCCCATGGGTGGGACCAGGAAGGGGGTGGTTACACCCCTCTCCCTTGTCCGGACTTTCCCCAGCTCAGGGGCTGGTGTGCCCCTGGAACTGGTTTAAGCCGGCATATGCACAGTGAGCACCGGGGTGCCTCTCAGCCCTGCCTACCTAGGATACACAAAACCCTGTCTGGGATGGTGCTAGCACCGCCCCTGACAGGAAACCCTTTGTCCAAGCTCTCCTCGCTGGAAGGACTCCCAGCAGCAGGAAGTCAGACTTGTGTCTGTGGTGGTAGCATCCATTTTGTGAAGGGTGGAATGCTAACCCCGTCGCCAGAATTGGCGAGGGGTTAGTATTCCAATTCGTATGACACCTTACTCCACATGTTTTGATAAAGCGATACCAAAGTTGGCAAATAACCGCGAGGATTATAAGGCACTTAAGAGTATATGGTACGCGTTATCATGGAACAGCTATTAGGACTTGGTTCCGCAAGCTGCAAACGGGCTCAGCTCATGCCAGAGCACCATCTCACATAATTCCACGCACTCTGCCTTCAGGATTGATAAGGCCTGCCATAGGAGTGACTGATAGGAATACATGTGTCCATTTTAGGGTTAGATATAGGAATACTATATCTAAAGCAAAGGGTGATTACACCACCTTGCCCCAGCTGTCGTGCCGCCAGTTGTGTCAGATTTGGATGGCCAGCCAGGGGTGGCATAATACATGCTGCAGCCCCTGGTAGGCTCTGGGTACACCTATGCCCTGGGTACCTAAGGTACACTGTACAGGGGCTGATAAGGTGACTCGTTATCCAATTAGATATGTACCTAAGGTACATGGAATCCATTTTACAGAGAGAGCAGTAGGCCTGGGGCCCTGAATAGCAGGGTCCCAGGTCAAGTAAGTCGAAATACCAGCAAAACACCAGGCAAAAAGTTGGGGGTAACCATAGTCAGATATCCACCTTCCTACATGGACTAGCCAAAATTATCACTCTCTTAGCCTCCACCCTTCACTTTGTTTCATGACTCGCTGCTTCTCTAGCCCCAACAGCTATTTTTCAATAGTATGGTAATGCATTCATCAACATTCCCTCTTGCAGCTTTTTCGTTGATGAGTAGGATTGTCATCAAACACACAAAATGTGATGGAAGGAATACTTAGGAATACATATTGCAAATAATGTAACCATGCTCGGGTAGGATACCAACCGATTGTTTATTTTGCCAACTATGCCACCTGAGATTAGATCTAGCCATGTACAAATCATCCTTGGTCCTGCTCCAATCAGAACAGTCCTACTGGAACTGCCAAGCAACATCCTCTATGAGCCGGTACACAAGCAAACCATTAGCAATTGGATTATTAAGTGGGGTGAGTGACTACCCCCATCAACGAATAATCACAACTATTGTCAGGGTGAACTATTAAAGTCACAACATAAACCTGAGATCCACCCTCTGGTATTGGCACAGCGCAGACAGATTTAATTTGTGTACATTATTTATGAAGTACCAAAAACAGTAATAAAGTCAAAATGCAAAACAATAAAACTCCCAAACTTAATTTGAAAAATAGAGTAAACAATAACCCCAAAATGAAAAAATTGAATATATGTCGATACAACGCAAAGCAAAACAATGCATGCTTTTACAACAATGTTTTTAGTTCGCATGTACCATTACAATGCAAGTTATTAGTACGCATACCATTAGTTTGCAAGTGTATTGAAATGCTTTTAAAATTACATTACAACGGATCCAAATACCCGCATACTTTTACAACACATTTTTTTAAATTAAACCTCCCCCAAAACTACGCTAAATCCTAAATACAAATACAATACCCTACACAACACAAACTCCACAACACTACCCTAAACCCTTTATCACTACCCTCAGCACGACCATCCCCTTTCCCTCGGTCAGGTCCCTACACTCTAACCCTACCATGCACGACCCCGACCCTATCCTGAACCCTAAAACAATACCCAACACTACACAAACACCACAACACTACCCTAAACCCTAAACACTACCCCCAGCACGACCCTCCCCCTACCCCCAGTCCGGTCCCTACACACTGATGACGCTGGGATTCTCCTATAGATTTGTATCTTACCAATCATTGGAATCCCTGGCGGACTGAACCTTTTTGTCTGCTAAGAAGTGTAAAGGGAAGTTCTCTATTTTCATACTTATGACAATTTTCCAAAGACCAAAAACATCCCAATCCAAAGGACCACTGACTACGAAATAAAGTTTAAAGATTTATTACAACGCCAAAAATAACTGAACATACAAGCACCTCAGCAAGAGGTTCAAGAAATAAACTGTCACTAATACAAACATAATCCTACGCAGGAGTCTCAGCCGACTCAAAATAAAAAGTAGAGTAAGTTCAAGAAGCATTAGGCAAACAATAATTGTTCCCAATTGAAGTCTTGACTGCATCTGCTCCAAAGGGAAAGAAAAGATTAGTCTGTCCCTACACTAACTCTAAGGTGACATCCCTACATAACATACCTCCCAGGCAAGAGAAAAAAGTGTCAGCTGTGAAGGCTCCCTAAGAAGCACATTCACCTTTTCCAAGTAAGTAGCCAAAGCTACTGAGCTCGTTCTACGATGCTCCTTCCCTTCTCCTGTCTAGTTCCCACTAAAACCCCTGTCTAGCTACATCTCCAGCTTTGGGTGTCTTAGACTGACCCTCCTCCTCGGGGCACTTTCTCTAATACAAAATCCCCAAACAGTAGACACTCCTTAGTCACACCCCTCTGGGCAGTTGCTTGCTTCTGGAGTTTTCCATCAAGACTCCATCCTTGTCTAAAAACCGTTGCTGTGTCCTTGGGTCCCAGGCACCTTCTCCACCAAATGTTGCAGTTGTGCATTCCAGTGACTCCCTTCGTTCTCACTCCTACCAACATAACTCCTAAAACAATGGAATATTCTACCTAACAAGCTATGTGGCCTTGCAACTGCAAAAGAAATGCATGAGAAACAATTTTACTCAAGCTGAAAGTTACATTTTGAAATTCAACTGCAACAGGAGCCTTTTCCCATGGAAAACATTTCAGGTCTACATCTCTAGTTATGCTAGGAAAACTACAGTTAGGCCTCTGCTGGCAATTTCATGTCTAGGGCCTTTAAACATTGAAACACATTTCTAAGGCTATTACTTAAGCAGTTCATTAATCAATCCTAAGGATTACATTTCACTTGCAGGCCAGGTCGCATAGCACCACCTGTGCGTCTGTGCCTTCCCCCCGTGTTGCCACCACTGCTGCGAGTTCGCAGCTGCTGTGCCTGCTGGTCTCCGTGCCCCCGATCCCTGCTACCAGGTTTGTTACATTATATTGAGTCTGTACTTTTATTTATTTTCTGTACCCCTGTGTGTTTTGCTTATTTGTCTTGCTTAATTGTATTGCCCCTCTGCGGTTAGTCACTCCCTCCTTTTCTCTTCTGTACCCATACCGCCCCGTTCCCGCCACTGCTCCCCTGTGGCCCAACCCCTCGCTCGCCCATTCGCTGCCCCACTCCCGGTCTTCCAACTACTCCTCCCTCCCACCTCGCCTTACTTGGCGGCCGCTGCGCTGCAGTGAGAGCGACCGCTGACCCTGCTTGCAGGCCAGGTTGCAGGCCAGGTCGCTCCTCACGCCGCACAGCACCACCTGCGTCTGTGCCTTCCCCCTGTGTTGCCGCCAATGCCGCCAGTTTGCAGCTGCTGTGCCTGCCGGTCTCCGTGCCGCTGATTCCTGCTGCCTGGTTTGTTACATTATATTGAGTCTGTACTTTTATTTATTTTCTGTACCCCTGTGTGTTTGCTTATTTGTCTTGCTTAATTGTATTGCCCCTCTGCGGTTCGTCACTCCCCCCACCCCTCCCCCTTTTTTCTTCTGTACCTATACCGCCCCGTTCCCGCTGCTGCTCCCCTGCGCCCCCCCGCTCGCCGCCCCACTCCCACCTCCCAGCTACTCCTCCCTCTCACCTCGCCTTAAATGGCGGCCGCTGCGCAGCAGTGCGCAGCGGGCGCACCACATGCGCACCAGAGGCAAGCCTGTCTGTGCCCGTCCGCGCCTGGACCGTGCCCAGCGCCAGAACCCCTGGTCTCCACATACGCCACAACACCAGACTCCGATACGACACCAACACCCTCCACGCACTCAACACCGGCCGAGACCACAGCTGCTTCGAGGCGTCCCCGAAACGCAACCAGGGAAACTTTTTCCTGCCGCACCTGCAGCTTCACCTGCGACAGAACAACAAAACCACCAAGAACTGGACCCAATCACCTCTGCTGCATACTCCTTAACACACGCTCCGCACGCAAACACGCTCTGGGACCTGCTCAACACCTCCACCCCAGACGTTGCCTTCTTGACCGAGACCTGGTGGAACAACTCCTCGGCTTCCGATATCGATATAGCCGTCCGGGATAGCTAGAAAATCTCATGCAGAGACCGCACCAACGGAATTGGAGGAGGAATAGCCATTGTCCACAAATCCACCCTCAAGGTCTCCACCCACTCAGACGACACCCTCAGCACCGCAGAACACCTGCACTTCCGGATCCACACCGACCCCAACACCACCCTCAGAGGAACACTCGTCTACAGACCCCCCCGGACCCCGACCACAGTTTAGCGACTCCCTCGCCGACCTGGCTAGAACCCACGCACTCGCCTCCACGGACTATATCCTGCTCGGGGACCTGAAATTCCACCTCGAGAACAACAACAACGCCAACTCCGCCACACTGATCGACAACCTCGCCAACCTTGGCCTCAGACAACTCGTCACTGCACCCACCCACACCGACGGCCACATGCTTGACCCCATCTTCTCCACAAGCACCCACGTCTCCTTCGACCACATCACCGAACTCCGCTGGACCAATCATCGCTTCATCCACTTCACCTACAAGAAGCCCAACCCTCACCACCGCACCCAACAGCTGCCCCGCCTCTGCTGGAGCAAAGTCATCGAAGACAAGCTGGCCACCACACTCTCCCAGAACCCACCCACCGACCCAGGCGCCGCCGCCCACAACCTCAGACAGTGGATCAACGATTGCGCCAACACCCTCGCCCGCTCAAGAAACCCTCCAACAGCCACACCAGCAAGAAAGCCACCTGGTTCACGAAGAGCTCCAGATCTCCAAACGAGCATGCCGGAAATTGGAGAAGACATGGCTCCACCAACGAACAACAGACAGCCACTCAGCCCTCAAGGACACCACCCGCAGACATCACCACCTCATCAGATTAACTAAGAAATCTTCCTTCAAAACCCGCCTGGACAACAATGCACACGATAGGAAAGAGCTCTTCAGCATCGTGGAGGAACTCTCCAACCCCAGCGCCAATGGCAACGACATCCCGCCCTCGCAAGAACTGTGCGACTCGCTGGCCACCTTCTTCAACCGCAAAATCGCGAACATTTATGACAGTTTCAGCACCACGACCGCCACGACAACGCCAGACTCAACCCCCTACGCACACCACCCGCCTCAACGGCCTGATCTCCTGGACCAACGTCAACGACGATGAAACATGCAAGATCATGAATTCCATCCACTCAGGATCTCCGTCAGACCCCTGCCCACAGCACATATTCAACCAAGCAGATGCAACCATCTCACCCCAACTATGGAAGGTAATCAACATCTCCTTCGAGACAGCCACATTCCCGGAAAGCTGGAAGCACGCCGAGATCAACGCCCTTCTCAAGAAGCCCAAGGCGGACCCCAAGGACCTCAAGAATTTCCAGCCCATCTACCTGCTCCCATTCCCGGCGAAGGTCATCGAGAAAATTGGCAACACACAACTGACCCGCTACCTCGAGGTCAACAATATTCTAGACCCATTCCAGTCCAGGTTCCGAAAAAAACACAGCACCGAGACAGCCCTCATCGCCGCCACAGACGACATCAGGATCCAACTAGACAACGGTGAAACATCAGCCCTCATCCTCCTGGACCTGTCAGACGCCTTCGACACAGTCTGCCACCGCACACTAAAGACATGCCTCGAAGAAGCCGGAATCCAAGAGAAGACCCTGGACTGGACCACATCCTTCCTCTCAGGCAGAACTCAGAGCATCAGCTTCCCCCCGTCTGCTCCAAAGCCACCAACATCATCTGCGGCGTACCACAGGGCTCGTCCCTCAGCCCGACGCTGTTCAACGTCTACATGGGGCCCCTCACCCATGTCGCTCGCCAGCACGACCTCAACATCATCTACGTCGACGACACCCAGCTCATCCTCTTCCTCACCAAGGACCCGCACACCGCCAAAACCAATCTCTACGAGGGAACGAGGGCCATCGCCGAATGGATGAGGAGCAGCTGACTGAAGCTCAACTCAGACAAGACGGAGGTCCTCATCCTCGGATCCACACCCTCGGCTTGGGATGACTCCTGGTGGCCGACCACTCTGGGATCAGCACCGACACCTACCGACCACGCTTGCAACCTAGGAATCAACCTTGACTCCTCCCTCTCCATGTCGAAGCAGGTCAACGCCGTCTCCTCCTCCTGCTACAACACCCTCCGCATGCTCCGCAGGATCTACAAGTGGATCCCCACCAAAACAAGAAGAACGGTGATACAGGTCCTCGTCAGCAGCAGGCTGGACTACGGCAATGCACTCTACGCAGGTTTCCCGGCCAAACACCTGCGACGACTACAACGCATCCAAAACGCCTCCGCCTGACTGATCCTCGATGTCCCCCATCGCAGCCACATCACGCCCCACCTGAGAGTCCTACACTGACTCCCCATCGACAAGAGGATCACCTTCAAGCTACTCACCCACGCGCACAAAGCCCTCCACAACACCGGACAGCCTACCTGAACAGCAGACTCAGCTTCTACAGCCCCACCTGCCAGCTCCTCTCTGCCAGTCTCGTCCTGGCCGCTGTCCCCCGCATTCAACGAACAACCTCCGGCGGTAGATCCTTCTCCTTCCTCGCCGCCAAAACCTGGAACCCTCCCTACCCACCTACGGCAGACCCAAGACCTGCTCACCTTCAGACGGCTCCTCAAGACCTGGCTGTTCGAGCAGTAGCGGCACCCTCTCCCCTCAGCGTCTTGAGATCCTGACGGGTAAGTAGCGCGCTTTATAAATACATTGATTGATTGATTGATTTGTAAAGCATTATTCTTCTCATGTTAGAGCATCCCGCATTTCTTTAAAAAGGCAACCTACAGGTGCAACTTTAATATGGCACAATCAACCCTAATACACAAAGCAATAATTTCTACGTTACTTAAGGGATATTCTCGATTATGGCACTACATTAGTCTTCAAATGATATGAGCAAATTTCTACATTTTATAATAAACTCGATTAATTCTACATTTCTAAGAATCACACGTTAATACAGTCCTCTAAATATGCAGGTGTTGACTACGAGTGGTTATACTGCACTCCTACAATTTTCAAAATAACATGGCGCTCTATCAGTCCCCCCCTTTGATGACCTGTGTCATCACAAACTACACCATCCTTGGGGAAATAACCGACTTAAACAGAACTTGTTGCCACTCTTCCTCTCCTGAGCATTTCCATGTTTTTCAGATTCTGATATTGACTGTCCTGGATCCTCTCCATTTGTCTCTCTTGCACTCTCAGCGATCTCTCCAATCTGCTAGACTTATACCACTTGTAAGCTCTTATCAAACCCCCACAATCCAATCACACAAGCCACAGCTATAACTAAAGGTTTCAACACATAGCCAAGGAACCCTTTTCCAAGGTTTGCAAGCCAACTCCCCACTTTGCCAAAACCTTTACCAACTTTTTCCCAAACAGTTTCATCAGTCAAATCCTCAATCTCATAGTGAATTGCAGCGATGTTATTTATATATTTATCCAGATCTTTGCTGTTATCTGGTATATAAGTACAGCACTCTTGGACCTTCAAAAGTTTCCAGACTCCTCCCTCTTTTGCCAGAAGGACGTCTAAAGCAAGACAATTTTGCAAAACCATTGTCCTTATCGATAACATCTCTCCTTCAACCAACACCAACGATTTAGCTGTATTCATCGACAATTCGTCCACAACAGTCGCCAACCTTCTAATCTTCACATCATTCAAAATCACTCCCAATGCTGGTATCATTGCTCTAAAAATATCTCCAACCACAGCTGCTGCACTTTCACCTTGCTTCACTCTCACATGTTGTCCTCCTTCTAAGAGCTCCAAATCTTCTGTATGATAACTTTTAGGGAAAATGATCGCTAAATAACATGTGCCATACCATTTCTCAGGCAATCGCACATAGGCATTCCTCCCACAAACAAAATACACAGTTGGAATTATCTGCACTACACTTTGCAAAAAGTCCTTTGCATAATACTGCAACGTAAAAGTATACTCACATGTGGTCTGCCCCACATTGACATTCTCATAATTGGTCTGTGGTCTACTTATACACAACTTCCCCTTCTGCCCTTCATCTAGAGCTATCGAACCATAACTCCCCTTTGACTTGTGTAACTTCTCTTCATCTGTCCAATCTACTTTACACTGTCCTGAATCTCGCAACTACTTTTGTTTCCTGTATCTATCTTCTACTTGATCTATACATTTCTTTTCTACATCTGACAACAGGCACGTCAGAATATGGCGAAGAGCATAACCTGTATCCAACTCTTGAGTCGGAATGAAATACGTTCTAAGTCTATCCTCTGATTTGTAGTAATCATACTTATTCAAATACTTATAAGCTGGCACTTCAGGAAGAACTGCATCATAATTCGAAAAGAAATACTCAAAGTGATTTTGTCCATAGAAAATGCTAAGCAGCAAACTACATGTAATACCATATGTCAATGGGAGATAATGATATCTGATACCCTCATCCACTGAAGCTAGCAACTGCATACACACATAACAATCTTTCGCATCCATTGCATCAATATACTCATACAACAACGTCGCATACGCATTAAGCTTAAAGTCACCTCTAGACAGATCTGCATGTAACCTACGACTCTCCTCTAGCAGCAAAGCTCTTTCGTTTCCTATTTTGACCTCTTCTTCGCTAGGAATAGTAGGTGTAGGTGTTCCCTCTACCTCCGCTGCCTGCTCATGTGGTGCTAAATACGAAACTACAACTACTAGAATTATAAACAGTATCACTCCTCCTATAAGTGTGCCTACTATGCACCTAGCCCTACAATTTGGGTTTCCAGCCTCCTTGGTCTCAGAAATATTTTTAGCTTCTTGGTTCAGCAATAAACGCTCAAAAGTCTCTTTTCTCCTACTTCAGATGCTTGTGAAACAACTCGAATCATACCTCGGAAAGCTGGAAGTCCCCTTTTTATTTCTGTTCCTTATTTATAACAAGCAACCTTAACCCTTCTCCGTCCTCTGTTGAAAGCCCCTAAATTTCTTCTTCTTCCACTTAGACCTAAGTTATCTAATTCAGCTTATTTACAACAAAGTCTCTTTAATCCAAAATAAGATTTGCTCCAACAGCTTCTAGGACATGCTGTAAAAGTTCAAGTCGAAGAACAATAGATTCATGAGATGGTATTTCAGTTCCAAACGTAGGAAATATCAGTCTATTCAAGATCAAGTTGCGAACTCTGTTCAGAATCGGGGGGATTCGGAACTGTGATGGCCAGCACTCCTCCAATTTCAAGTCCTGGTACTAACAACACCACAGCCAACTTCACGTTAGGGCTGGTACTAACCACTGTCACTGCCTTCAGTCTCCCCGATCTCAGTACTCCTGGCATCAGTCAAAACGTATGACCACTCTGGAGTCGCGTACTTTCGGCAAGGCACTCTCTTTCGTCTTGATCTCCTCAGACCTCTACGAGCTTGCTCTTCCTCACCTTCGTCAGATTCAGACTCTTCAGACACGGGAGCAAGATCCTTCTCGGAGACCAGTCTCAAGTTCAGTCCCCTCTGTCTCTCCGGCCACTGCTCTTCTGCTCCGCTGGTTTTCCTTCTTTATCTTTGCTCACCCTGCTCACAACTTCTCTCGGCTGAGTCTGACTCTGGGTCACCTTCACAGTCACTTCCCCTTTCTGAGGCAGTTTCAGTGTTGCTGTTGTCGTGACCTCCTCAGCCTAATCTAGTGAGCAACCAGCTTCTCCAGACACCCTCACAGTTTGGCTTGTCCCCTCCTGTGGCCCTGCCACTTCAGCTGGATTTTCATTTGGGAGAGGAGCTGTTTCTTCCAAGGGTGCTGAAACACACGGGTTTGAGAAGCATGCACCCAATTCGGCAATCCTCCCCACTTTACTGCAGTGTTAGTCACCAAGATAACCTGATATGGGCCTCTCCAGCGAACATCCAAAAAGCAGCTCTTTCTCACGTGCTTCCGTACCAGCACCCAGTCCCTCAGACGTAGGTCATGACAGAGATCACTTAAAGCCGGAACCACAGCAGCCTGCACCTGATGCGACAGAGAACGGATGACATCAGCTAGTCCCTTGCAATAATCAAGGATCAGATCATCTGTGATGTTTATCAAGGCTGCCGATGGAACCGCTAGTAACCTCATAGCCCTCCCCATCAGTACTTCATGAGGTGAAAGACCTGTTCTCCTTTCTGGGGTACTGCGCATACTCATCAACACCAAAGGCAAAGCATCAGGCCAGAGATGTGGATGAACACACTTTTTTAATTTGAGCTTTCAAAGTCCCATTGATCTGCTCCACTATCCCAGAAGCCTCTGGACGATAACTACAATGGAGTCTCTGATCAACCTGCAATGCTGTGCAAGGCATCTTCATTATTTCGCTATGGAAGTGTGTTCCTCTGTCAGATTCCAAAGAGGTCAGAATCCCAAACCTAGGAATGAGTTCCCTCAACAGCAGCTTTGCTACAGTGAGTGTGTCACACCTACGTGTAGGGTAAGCCTCCACTCACCTTGAAAACACACACACACCACAACCAAGACGTACCTCAGCCTGTTACGCCAAGGCATCTCAATGAAATCCAAATGCATCCTGTTGGAAGGTCCCCCTGACCTCCCAATGTGACTCATCGGAACCATAGTCTTCTTTCCAGCATTCATCTGTTGACATGTAACACATCTCTAACACACAGCCTCTGCTACTGCACTAAATCGCGGATTGTACCACGTTTGTCTGAACACTTGCACCATTGCATCTCTTCCCAGATGTACCGCACCATGAATCTGTCTTGCCATCGGGCTCAACAACTCATTCGGCAACACTGCTCTTCCATCACTTGAGACCCAAATATCCACATCCCCTTTCACACAGCCTGCATTGATCCACACATTCTTCTGGTCTGAAACCTGTTCCTGCAGGCACTTGAGCTCAGCCCAAGTATCTGCCATGGCCAACATCATCTTGAACTTGGTTCTTTCTTGGCTCCCCTCTACATGATTTTCAGTGAATGAACAACCTTGTTCAGCACAGAAACATGCAACTTCGTCCGCATAGCGATTCCCAAGTCACACGAAATCTGTCTCCTTTCCATGAGCCATGCACTTAACAACTGCAATTGCCTTGGGGCGCTGTAAGGCCTCTGGGAGCAACCTCCCAAACTCCCCGTTTCGGATAGGTGATCCAGACGGTGTTATGTAACCTCTCTGGGACCATAGCTGTCCGAAGTCATGAACAACACCAAACCCATACTGGCTGTCGGTGTAAATGGTAATTCGAATTTGGTCTGCTGCCAAGCAGGCACGAGTCAAAGCAATGATCTCAGCCACCTGAGCGGAGTATACTCCTTCCAGGCATGCAGCTTCAACTACTCCTGTAATGGTACATACAGCACATACTGCTCTCAACTGACCAACACTGTCTCTGAAAGCATGATCGATCGACAAAGAAAATCTCATCAGGGTCAGGCAATGGTTCATCAACAATGTCAGATCTCGGTTTGGTGCAAAGCTCAGCCACATCAAGACAATCATGGTCCGCACAATCTTCATAAAGTGTGTTCGGCAATGGCATTAGTGTGGCAAGATTCAGAACACCTCCTAAGGGTAACATTCTCCGCAGCAAGTATAACCTGCTCGTACCGTGTGAGCCTATTATTGAACAGGTGCTGTGTCTTGGTCCTGGTCATCAACAATTCAACAGAGTGTGGAATGTGAACAATTAGTGAGTGACCCATGACAATGCTCTCACATCTTTCAATGCTGACATCCGTTGCAGCAACAGACTTGAGACATCCGGGCAACGCTGAAGCTACTGGATCTAAAGTAGCTGAAAATAGGCAACTGATCTATGCACACCTCCATGTTCTTAGACAGTGCACAACCTTCTCGCTCACAACAAAATAGTGAAAAAGGTTTGTTGTAATCAGGTATCCCTAGTGCCGGAGCACGACAAAGGTCTTCTCGCAACTCTAAGAACGCCTTGATACAGTCAATTTCCCATGGTACCGGTTCACTTACATCCTTGTGTGTCAGTCTCTGCAAAGGCTTCGCTTTTAATGAGAAGTTGGCAATCTACTGATGTGAGTAGCCAACCATCCCTAAGAACATCCTGACTTCTCTCTGAGTAGATGGCATCATCATACCTATAATCGCCTCAATCCTGGTGACACCTTCCTATTGCCCTTTTCTATCCGGTGACCTAAATACTGAAACTCATTCAAGCAGTACTGTAGCTTATTCGGTTACACCTTGTGTCGATTCTCGGCGAAATGGTTCAGTAAGGCGATGGTATCAATCCTGCTTGCATCTTCAGTCTCTGACGCAACATCTATGCCTAACATGAGCTAGTGAGTGGGAATGACACCTAGGCATGCCCGAAAAAAGGGATAAAGTTCTTGGACCAGCCCTACCCACTTTGGGCACTTTAAAAATGGCAGAAGTCTTCTGGCCACACTAAACGTGGGCTCTGAGCATTGTGTGTGTATGTGAGTGGAGTGTACTAAGGTAATCCTATTTTCCTCCTACAACTACCAGTAAAATCTAGATTGGGGCAGCTCCTGTACCCACAGTAAACACAGAGACTGAAGTCTGGTAGAGTAAAAGTAGGGGTTTTAAGCAACCAGACAGTAGGTACACAACAATTGTTTTGGCATCCTGTTTCCCTTCCTTTTCAGGGTGAAAAAAACCAGAGTCAGAAGTCTGGTGAGACAATGCAGGTCCTTCAGCAACACAAGAGGTATTTTGACATTCTGTTCTCTACTTTTCAATTGCACCTCAAAGTGTTATAGCAACCCAGCAGACCTGTCAAGCTGACTTTAACAATGTAGCAGAATTTAACACTAATGTCAAAAAGGATTCTTGCAACCCCCATCATGCATATTCCGTGAGGTTGGAGGAGTCATGTCTACTATTCAGGTCACCTCTTGTTTTCTCCTGGGAGGTAATTCACCCCTTTTTAACAAACATTCAAATGTTAATCAGTGGCTGGGAAAAGTTGGAAAGCAGCTGCAAGATCGCCATCTGGAACTTCAGAAAGGTAAAAGTTAACTTTCTAAAAGTACCTTTCTTTAATATTTATTAAAAATCAGACATCACCATTGAATTTGATTTTTAATAAATGTTAGACCTGACATCCTTGGGTGGTACTCCACCAAATGTTTTTTATTTGAAAAGTTTTATATTGCGCTGGCTAGACCCAGAGGTATGAGAGCCCTTTACATGACATAGGACATTGTTACAGTACATTGTTACATAGTTATATCAGTTACAGTTACAGTTGCAGTAACCAGTACATGCCTAGGAGAAAAACGTGAACTTACACAATAATATGAGATATTAGCGTATAGCATAGCCAAGACACACGTCTTATTGGGAGTGGAAGGTAGTGGGGGGAAAGGTAAAACAGGAGAGGGGAGAGGAGACAGTCAGGTAGACCTGAAGTGGGAAATGACTCTAGGGGGAATAAAGTAGTCAAAGCAGTCGAAGGGAGAGATAGATAGATAAAGCAGTGAAGAACCATGAAAAACAATGTCCGATATCCAGCTGGGTAGGTGACGGCTGAGGGGGTGTCCCCGAGCCAGACTCCTCTACAGCGGCATAGGACAGCTCAACCAGGCATCGGCCAAGGGTACTCGGGCTCTGCGGTAAGTACAAATTGTTGAAATTTCAGCCCATGGAGCATTGTCATGGTTCCAAAGAAGGCATCAGTCCCGGTGTTGCTGGAAGGCGCCGTGGCTCGTCCTCCACCTCGCCTCCAGATCGGCGGGCATAGGGAGAGGTTACTGGCGATGTCAAAGGGAAAAGGTTCCCAAGCGGTAAAAGTAGTGGAAAGTTCTTGCTCGGAGGGGTGTTTTGCATGTAGAGGGAATGTGCGTAGCCGCGTCCAATGACTACGCTTCAGGTGCAGCTACAGGGCATTTAGGACACCGTAGTTTGATGGGACTCTGGGTTAGCTTAATGGGATCCCGCTAACACAATGCATCAAATGCTGTAGGAAAGACTGCCGTATGTAAAGGGTGGTCTTAACATATGTTGGGCGCCATCTTGACTGCCAAGCACTAGTATTACTAGTATTACTCACTTGGGCGTTGTGATCAGGCCGGGTTAGCATACCTACTAATCTCCTTGGTAGTACGTGCAGAAAGCTGCCCCCGTCAATGCTGCTGCACCATTCCCCAGCATCTTTGGCTCATCTAGAAAGTGAACTAGTTTAGGCTTCCGCCATTTTTAGGTCAGGCAGGACACATGGTAGCTTCCCTGAGAATCTCAACCTGGCTCTAGGGCGTTTGCTGTTCTCCTGTGACTAGCCTGCAGATAGCCCCCCCTGTTGCTGCCGCTTCACCCTTGTCCTCTGCCTCTGTAGTTCTCGTGGTTAAGGCGGCTTCTTAAGAAATCTCCGGCCACCATTTTAGGGTCAGGCAGGCCTTGTATTTGGTCCCTGGTGAGTCTCCGATTGGCGTGGGGGGGGTTTGCTGGACTCCTGGGATAAGTTTGATGAGGGCTTCTCCCTTTGCTACGCCTCTACCCCCGCCTCTGTAACTCGAGTTTATCAATTAGGCTACGCCGGCCACAACTTTGTGATAAGGCAGGCTGCATGATAGTGTCTCAGTGAGTATTTGCTTAGCCCGAAATAACTGCACAGAAAAGTGGGACGCTTGAATCTTCTTGGAATCTTCCTCCCATCCTTGGCCATCACCCCTGTGGCAACTGTGTGATCTGTGATTAAACAAAAAGGACTAGCTTAAGTTGATCAAAGTGTTACAGTACTCAAATTAGTTCTGTCACGGGCACCTTGTTGGTGTATTCATGAAGCCCTCACCCACCAACCTAGTTGGTGGCATGCTTCATCATCGGGCCCACCCAGTGACACCTAATATGTCCCGGGTGTGCTACGACGCCTGATTACAGAGGAGCTGGTATATTGCTGAGAGTGCAGTGAGGTTGGGTGAGTTGTGATTTAAAACGGCTTGGTGGTGGTCCCAGTACCCGAGGGTAAATTAAATTTTTATAACTGGGCCGTCACCAGCGGTTAAAAGTAAGGCTACAGGACGCGTAAGGGTGGCGAGTTACTGCCCCCTGCGTCCTTCAGATGGTCGACATATTTCAGCCAGTGCCTTAGAGTATTCTGGCTTTCCTCAGGACCGATTTATAAAAAGGTGTGGTGAAATAAAACAGACTAGTGTTGTGGTACAGACTATGCAATACACACACTAAGGCGTTTTTCTATATGTGAGAGGGGGATTCCCTTCTCATGCATACGCTTTGGGTTATTAGCCAAGGCTTCCTGGAGGGAAGCGGTAAGGGGATGACCAGTCTTTCTGGTCAGTGCCTGCCTTGTACCTGTTGTCCCGCCGTCGTCCTCCGGTGTGTGATCTGCCCACTCACAGTTAAAACAAACACCTTTAAACACGGCAACTGTGAGCATACACTTGAATGTCTTGCATTTGGTGTCCGTGCGGCTTACCCTATATCGGGCAGACTCAACAACCAATAAAGGCCAGAATAGGACAACACCGTAGCCGCATAAGGAAATCAGCCTTGACAGCACCCCTTGTTACTCACTTCAAAGAATTGAACCATTCTGCAGATGAGATGAGGTGGCAAGTCGTAGACATTGCAACAGTACGTGAGAGAGGGGGTGACATTGTACAAAAATTACAACGCCGTGAATGTCATTGGATTGACAAAATCAATTCAATAAATGAAGGGTTGAACTCTGCTGATGAATGGAGTGGTTTTGTTTCTACTTTGACCTAAAACATAGATGTCAATTGTAATCCTTATGTCCTTGTAAATTCTCAATTTCATGTTCTGTTTACTACAATGATGAGGCTTGTATGAACTGTGCGGTATTTGTATTTACTGTATGTTTCTACATCATTGTTGAGATCATGTCGGTATGTCTCTTCTGTACACAAGATAATGGGTATAATTTATGCATACAGATGTAGACATCCAAAGTACGTGAAGCACCATTCATAGTGCATTATTCCATCACACGATTATCGTAACAAATCCCCCTCTTTTGTATATATTAGCCTAAGAATATTGCTATTTTATATAATTGTATATATGTGCTGCACGCCTTGCCTTGTTAAAACGAGATGATTTACACAGTGTTGCCGAGTATTTATAATGCGCAAAATTGGTAGACCCGACTTGTAAACAAAACACCCAAGTCCTTTCCTCACCGCGACTGCGCACGCATCTTACGTATCACGTTATAACCGTGATGACGTGATACCGCGGAACACACACTCTCTGTAATCTCACAGAAGATCGGAAGAAGCGATTCAGCTAAACCGAAATTGCGCACAGGTACGATAGAGATCTTTATCCTAGACGGAGACTTTTAGTAATTTCAACACTTTGATTACTTTATTTAAATAGCGTTCTCTATCACAGGCATTCCCCTGAATACTCTTCGCACTGACCGCCATATCTAAAACAGGACGACTGCCCATTGTTATCCACAGTGGTAAGTCTAGCGTTTGGGTTAGTCCTACTTTGTCCTTACGCTATTTACACCTTCTGACGTGTGGTTAACTGTGTATCCCTCTGCTTACTTCTCGACAGTGCCCGGCTGGGTTCACTGTAAGTAAATTTATTTTACTTCTTCACGCATGGGTTACACATTGGATAATACCCCACTGCAAGGTACATTTCTTATCCCCTACCCGTGAATACATAATATTCATGGCGACTGCACATAGAGTTACTATTTCACACATTTTTTCTTTTAGATGTCCCTCACTGCCCAGTCCTGACGAGACCCCTACCTTAAGGGTCGAAACGCCATCGACGTAATAGGAAATGAACCAGACTAATACAGCGTCTATGATTGGTGATAGCCGCTGTTTAATAAATGGTTAAATAGTTGTTTTTGGTCAATGTTACTTCCCTGTAAATATTCACAGCTGAAACTTGTATAGCTCACTTAATTTTACATGTCTTTTGTTTCGCTCACAATATCACTAGGGACACATTGCACTTTGATATATTGTGTATATGTCGCAGATATAATTGCAGTATTATCTGTCATGGTTGAAATACAAAAAAACATTTTAAACTGGTACAATTGTGTTTCTTTCTTTTTGCCACCCTCTCTCTAATAATTGAATTGCCATTGAGCTTGTTACATTGACCAAGTATTATACAAGTAATATGCCACAGGAACCATTGTTTTCTGGATAATAGCCCGGGGAGGGGGCGGCACTCCTCCGTCCCCTCCCGGTGCATGGGCTGCCCGATGCCTATACTTTTATTGCTTCACCCCGTGTTGGCGAAACGCGCAGCTCTCTGTCCTGCCGTTTCTGTGTCTCCCTCGCAGCTCACCTGGAAGCACGCACCAGTCTACGGGTTCCCCCCACCAGGATTGTTGTGCCGCTGGGGGCCAATGCTGCGCTCAACTTGCTGAACTTGTTTTATTAGCTTTAGGACTCTGTGCACTTTACCACGGTTGTATGTTACAACGCATACTTTTACCCCGCATGCTGTTACAATGCAATTTTTTGCCCCAACTTGCTGTCGGGGGTGCGCTGGCATTTGGAATAGTATAATTTACTATTCAAACTCCAGTCTGTGCAACAGTAGGGAAGGTGTTGGAGTTAAATTCAACACCTTATAACCCCTACAGCAAGCCATTTTCTTTGTAATGGCATGCAGGGTAAAAGCATGCTTTGTAATGCATGCTTTGTGACGGTTGTTTCCCCTTTACCACTCCTCGCCAGTGCAAGTGCTTGTTCTCTCTCCTTTAATCATGGTAAAACTGTCTTACACCCAATTGGCACATTTAATGAATTTTTAAGCCCACAGTAAGTCCTTAGTAAAATAGTACTATAGGTACCCAGGACCTGTAAATGAAATGTTACTAGTGGTCCTGCAGCACTTATTGTGCCATCCCTTTAGGTAGCCCCTTTAAACATGTCTCAGCCTGCCATTGCAGCATGGTTTACAGTTTTAAATTGCCATTTCGACCTGGCAAAAGAACCTTTTGTCAGGCCTAAACCTCCCATTTTAATACATATAAGTCACCCCAGGATAGGCTGTAAGCAGCCTATAGGGCAGGATGCAGTGTATTCAAAACGTTTGACATGTACTTTTACATTTTACATGTCCTGGCAGTCAAAAAACTCCTAAATATGTTTTTCCCTACTGTGAGGCCTATCTCTCACATAGGATAATATTGGGTTAACTTATTACATTTAGTAAGCAATACATTTTGGGGTAGATTAGGATCGCGGTTTTCCCGCATCCTCCGGGCCGGCGGAAGTGACCGCCGGCCCAGAGGATGCGGGAAAACCGCTGCTGAGCCACAAAAGACCCACCACCATAGTAGGATAGCGGTGGGTCTGGAAATCTGTTCGCAGCTCTTCCGCCGCGTTCGCCTTCCGACCACGGCGGAAAAGCTTTAACATGGCTGGCGGTGTCTATCAGACACCGCCAGCCATATTAGCATGGTGTAAGATGTATGCTTTTCCGCGGCGGCTTTTCCGCCGTGGAAAAGCATACGGACCTTCACTTCGGGGGCCCGTTGCAGGCCCCCTGGGTGAAGGGGGGGTGGGGGATGCACATGGGGGGTACCTATGGTACCCCCCTGCATTTGAGTGAACAAAGCAGCAGGCACCGCGCTGTGCCTGCCGCTTTGTGCATGCAAATGCACAACTTACATTTTTAACATTGCGGCGGGTGCTGCTTGAAGCAGCACCTGCCGCAATGTTAAATATACAGGATGTGACCGCCAGGGTGGCGGTCACATCCTAATTTGCACGGAGCGACCGCCGCTGCCCCTGCGGATGGTCCCTCTTATTCTATGGTGGCGGACGGACTCAGGTCCGTCCGCCATCATAATCGGCCCCTTTGTTTGGGAGCAGGTAAGAAGATCATGTTTGCTGTCTGAGGAATCTTAATTTAAAACCCTCTTTAATGGTAAAGTTGGATTTTGAGTCACAATTCTGAAAGTGCCCTAGCCATTTGCTGCCTGCAGCCTGTATCCTCGGTCAAATGACTAGGTGCGGTTAGTCTTTGTGCATTCCTCCCAGACAGTATCACAATAAAGTGTCTAGGTCAGTGGTTCCCAATCTGTGTACCGTGGTGTGCTGTCAAAAATAGCCTGGGGACTTCGCTTGTTTTAATGGCAGGGCCAGGGTAGATATTCAACTGGAGCCAGCTTCCAGTCTTGTCTCGCTTGCCCATCTCCAGTTTGGAGGTTGCTCACACTGCTAGTATCCTACATCGACGTCAGTTCAATAATGGAAAGAAGATAACGCTGCTGGGGTCCTACAGCACTGGGGGCAGGGCAGGGGACTCACAGTCCAATGATGACATTACTGATAGGGCACTGCTGGTAGAAAGTTCACACTGCTGAGTTGTATATCAAAGACTTGCTGCTCGAGGAAGCTAACATTCCCGGGGTCATGTGGGGTACATTTCAGGGAGTGGTCCCTTCTACAACATTAGCACTCACAGGGCAATGCTGGGGAAAGGCCATATTGCTTGAAAACTGTCCTCTGCTCCAGGCATTCTACACCACAAGCTATGCCTGCCCCTCATTTGGAACTGGATGTTCAGCACCGATCTAAAGCTCAGCCCCACAAGGGGCTACATTTTGCAAAGAAAAATAAGCAATAACTAGTCCAAACCTGAGTCAGCAGCATTAACCAGGGCCAATGCAGACCCCAACTTTCATACAGCATCAAGTTTGTTGGATTCACCCTGGACATCAACCTCAGTCCCAAAGACCAAATTGCCAAGGCAGCAAGGACAGCCTGGTACTATCAGACTGGAGGCAATAATATGCCAAAAAGAAAAAAACTTGACAGCAGAAACAGACTTTCTCTGTCAATGCACCCACGATCTCAAATAACAGTGGTGCCACTCCTTAAAGGCCAAGCATGTTGCAAGCAGTTCTATTTCTGCTATGGTATAATTCAGTTTTGCTGTGATAATTGTAGTGGAAATGTATGTCACGGGATGTAACTGGCCAGTATTCACCTCTCTTTGACACAAGATTGCTCCTATGGCACAGTTGGAAGCATCCGCTTCCATGATTGAAGGTTGTGTTTTATCTGGGTTTCGTAACACCGGAGTGGGGATGAAGGCATCCTTCAAAAGCAAGAATGCGTGTTTAGTTTTAGATGTCCATTAAAAGTTTACACCTTTTCAGAGCAATCTGGTTAAGGTAGAAGCTTTGAATGGAAAATGTTCTATAAACATGTGGTAAAAGTTGGAAAAACCAAGAAAACGCAGAATGTTTTTGACATTATGGGGCATTGGCCAGTCATTGACGGCTTACACTTTTCTTTCAGCTATGTTGATTCCTTGTGGTGAGAGGATGAAGCCCAAAAAGTCCACTTGAATAATGTTGAACTCATACTTAGTGAGTTTACAGAACAACCCATGCTGTTTGAGGATAGCTTGAATACTTTGTACATGTTTCACATGTTCTTCTGGAGATGAGGAATAAATCAAGATATCATGAATTAAGGCGATGACAAATGTTAGAGTTGGCAGAAGTAGGTCCGTTTGACCAAATAGGGACCCTTGCGTCTAGTCAGGGTAAAGGGGTACACTCCTAAAATAACCCCTGCTCACCCTCTCGGTAGCTTGGCACGAGCAGGCAAGCTTATCTCAGAGACAGTGTGTTAAGCATTTGTGAACACATACAGTAACCCAGTGACAATACTACAGATGGACACCACACAAGTTGTAGTATAAAAATAAGTATTTTTATATAGACTTAACACAAGACCACAAACAACAAAAATCCACAATACTGTACTTTAAAAATGGTAGAAATAGCTTAGTTCTCTTTAAATGTAAAATGCAACACTTAAAATTCAATGTACCTTTGGATGCGTAACGCTATACAACGAAAGTGTTGCAAGGAAGGTGATGCATTGGTTCCTTACACACAAGAACGGTGAGGCGTCGGGTCCCTACTGATGCGTAGGGGATGTGTCAGTTCTTCTCGGCATGGGGAGGTGATGCGTCGGTTTCTTACTGCACTTCCGGGGCGATGCCACCAGCAGCGCCATGATAAAATGACGATCCGATGCAATGAAACAAAAATGGCGTCCTCTCCTTGATGCGACACGATGTGTGCATGCCCGACGGCTGTGCGGCGACTCAACGATTCTTCTGAGCCGCGACAGGCCCTGCGACACTCTTCTCCGGTGATGCAACGGCGTCTTATGCGACGGCGACACTCTTCTCCGGCGATGCAAGGTGCTTCTGCTAGGCGAAGCAGCAGCGGCAACACCCTTCTTCAGTGATGTGATGACAGCGGCTGCGGCGGTGACACTTTTCTTCTTCGAGCGTCGCACTTCCAGCTCCTTGTGACACGTAGTCCCTCAGAAAGCCCAACAGAACTGCAGGCACCTCCAAAGAACTCTTGTGGAGCTGGTGAGTGAAGTCTGTTGTCCCTGAGACTTCAGCAGAAGACAAGCTCTAACTCAAGCCCTTGGACAGCCTTCACAAGTTGAAGGCAACCACTGGAGGCCAATCCCCCCAGACAGCACTCAGCTTAGGGATAGTCTCTTCCCTAGTCCCTCTGGTTCCTCTCCTCAGCAAAGATTTCTTCTTGTTTCCCAAAAGTGATCTAAAGTTGTGGGGTCTGGGTCCCCTCTTTTATACTAATTTTCCCTTTGTTCTCTGAAGGCAGAGAGGCCTTTGCCTGGTCCAAACCCGTTCTGGTCAGTCCTGGAGCACTTTGCAGACAAGACTCCTTCTTTCCTTTCACAGTGTAGGCCAGGGACATCAGACATACCACGGGAGGTGTAGCCAGCATTGTGGAGGGAAGTAAGCGAGGGCGTAAAATCCGGTTTGTTCGCGAAATTTGCGGATTTTTGGCAAATGTGCGAATCGCACGAATTTGCCCAAAAATCCTCAAATTCGCAAGCAGCGGATTTTTTTGCTTGGTCGCGCTTGAAAAATACAATATCGTGCGCGCTGCGTTGACTTACTGTGATTCTGAGTCCGCCGAGTTGTTTTTCTCCCGGCTTGCGTGTGCTGCGCCATTTTGGAACTTGCTGCGTGATTGCGCGAGAGTTTCTCGATCGCGATTATGTCATCGCGGCTCGCAATCTTGCACAGCGAGAGTTTGCCAACGCAAGTATGTCATTAGGGCCCGCGATCACGCATCACGGGAGTAAACAATGCCGAACACGTAGATGCGGCACGCAGCTGACTTCCGGCGGGAGATTTCAACAGCTCGCTTTCCCCAAATTGCAAAAATTGCAATTTTTCACAAGAAATCCACCGCAGGCAGCATAAACCTTCTGAAAATGATGATTTTGATCAGAATAACTCCTCAGATTGACATTTTGATGCACTTTTTGGTGCAGGAAGTCCATTTTTTGGGCGGGGGGGGGGAGTTAGTGCCCCAGAGTCTCCAACTCCCTGTTCCTGTCCAGCAGGCTCCTCTAAGTGCTTTGTCCATGTCCTGGTCACTTTTGATTTGGATCTGGAGCTGGAAGGATTACTTTTTGTGGCTGCTGCTGGATATTTGGATTTGAGGACTTTTTGGACTTTGGAGTTTGGATCACTTTTGGACTTGAGATTTTACAAGTAAGTTGGTGTTGTTTGTTTGGGGCATTGCAGTTGCTGCAACTACAGTTTTAAAACTTTTTTCACAACTTAAAAAAAATATATACTGTGGGTAGCCACAGTATCCAGTAGGCCCAGGGTTAGACATGGGTGCATGATACAACTGTTTCTGTGATTTTTTTTAACTTAATTTTCATTTATGTGATGGAATTTTAGCTCACTGTTATATGTTTTTTATTTTTTTATTTTGGGGTGCCTGTAAAGCCTCACTAGCCAGTAGGCCCAGGGGTGAGTGGTGCATGGACAAAGTCTTTCTGTGGGGTGTCTTTAATTTAGACATCATTGAGGGCATGGATGGCATTGGATTGTAGTGATTTTTGTGTGCTTTTCGACTTTTTGGGGTGGTGTTGGGGCCTGGCCATGTGGGTGGGGGCAATTTTGAGGCCTGGTCCAGGCAGGGCCTGGCCTTGTGGCTGGGGGTCACGGGGCCATTTTGAAGCCTGACAGTGTGCTCAGGACTGCACCCAGTTTGCCTTGCTTTCTTCCATTAGACCCAGTGGTAGTGAGTGGTGCATGGACCCAGTCTTTCTGTGGGGCGTCTTGAATTTAGACATCATTGAGGGCATGGATGGCATTGGATTGTGGTGATTGTTGTGTGTTTTTCAACTTTTTGGGGTGGTGTTGGGGCCTGGCCATGTGGGCTGGGGCCATTTTGAGGCCTGGTCCTGGCAGGGCCTGGCCATGTGGCTGTGGGTCAAGGGGCCATTTTGAAGCCAGGCAGTGTGCTCAGGCCTACACCCAGTTTACCTTGCTTTCATCCTTTAGGCCCAGGGGTAGTGAGTGGTGCATGGACCAAGTCTTTCTGTGGGGCATCTTGAATTTAAACATCAATGAGGGCATGGATGGCATTGGATTGTGGTGATTTTTGTGTGTTTTCGACTTTTTGGGGTGGTGTTGGGGCCGGGCCATGTGGGTGGGGGCTATTTTGAGGCCCCCACCCACCTGGCCATGTGGCTGTGGGTCTAGGGGCCATTTTGAAGCCAGGCAGTGTGCTCAGGCCTGTACCCAGATTGCCTTGCTTTCTTCCATTAGGCCCAGGGGTAGTGAGTGGTGCATGGACCAAGTCTTTCTGTGGGGCGTCTTGAATTTATACATCATTGAGGGCATGGATGGCATTGGATTGTGGTGAATATTTTGTGTTTTTTGCCTTTTTGGGGTGGTGTTGGGGCCTGGCCATGTGGGCGGGGGCCATTTTGAGGCCTGGTCCAGGCAGGGCTTGGCCATGTGGCTGGGGGTCAAGGGGCCATTTTCATGCCAGGCAGTGTGCTCAGGCCTGCACCCAGTTTGCCTTCCTTTCTTTCATTAGGCCCAGGGGTAGTGAGTGGTGCATGGACCAAGTCTTTCTGTGGGGCGTCTTGAATTTAAACATCATTGAGGGCTTGGATGACATTGGATTGTGGTGATTTTTGTGTGTTTTTCGACTTTTTGGGGTGGTGTTGGGGCCTGGCCATGAGGGTGGGGGCCATTTTGAGGCCTGGTCCAGGCAGGGCCTGACCATGTGGCTGGGAGTCAAGGGGCCATTTTGAAGCCAGGCAGTGTGTTCATGCCTTCACCCAGTTTGCCTTGCTTTCTTCCATTAGGCCCAGGGGTACTGAGTGGTGCATGGACCAAGTCTTTCTGTGGGGCGTCTTGCATTTAAACATCATTGAGGGCATGGATGGCATTGGATTGTGGTGATTTTTGTGTGTTTTCCGACTTTCTGGGGTGGTTAACTGATGTTCCTCTGGCTTCCATTGCTTTTAGGTGCATAAGAGAACCACCAGTGCCAGGAAGAAGTCCTGCAGCTGTGTGTGCAGCACAACGTCATGTGAGGTCACGTGGCCACAGACAAGACAACTCTGCAACTCGTGCAACTGCGGCCTGCTGTTCTGACATCTGAAGAAGATGGGCCCAAAGAAAGGTGGCCGTAGCGCCTCAGCAAAAAAAGTTGCCAGTGCCACTACCAGTAAGAAGGAGCAGAAGAAGCAAGTGGCACAACCTACCAAGGAGACTGGTGGGCCCATCGACACCTTTTTTAGTAAAAAAAAAAAACTATGCATGCAGCAGCAGCGGTGTCCGCTGGGGACCTAGCTGGAAGCAGCACCTCCCCTTCATTGGGCTCAGAGTCACCACGCCAAGTGAGGTCCAAGACCATGAGTACTGCTGAGGCAGGCATTTTACTTTCTCAATCACCATCGACCAGTGATATTGGCTCATCACAAGAAAGTACCATCCAATCAACGCCGGGTGTAACTCAGCTGATGAGTGTTCAACAACCACAGCCGCAACGACAACCACAGGTGCAACTCGTACAAGCGCAAGTACATGGGCAAGGAGAGGCGCAAGAAGAGGCGCAAGGAGAGGCGCAAGGAGAGGCGCAAGGAGAGTCGCAAGGAGAGGCGCAAGGAGAGGCGCAAGTAGAGGCACAAGTAGAGGCACAAGTAGAGGCGCATGGAGAGGTGCATGGAGAGGTGCAACTAGAGGTTCATGGAGTGGCACAACTGCCTACAATGCTTGTTCCTCCAGAAGTAGGGGCACATCAGGAAATTGATATTCAAGCGGAGGTATCATCCTAGGAAGCCACTCCTCCTGATGATGATCCATTGTCTTCCAGATCCCCAGCAAGAAAAAGGTCAAGGAGGGCTACTACTACTACTACTACTACAAGTTCTTCTTCAAGCCCCCATCATTCTGATGACCTTGATCTTGATTGGAACCCACCAATGCACTCTGAGACTGCGGCACGCCATGAGCCGACAAAGGTAGCTAAGCCTAAAAGGAAGGTTCCCGCAAGGCTTCCACTTATGGGTGATGACGACGATCAAAAAGGGGTGTCTTTTGCTGCTGATGAACAGTCTGACGACGACCCAGTCATCACAGTCGTCACTCCAGCCCCAGCGGGCATGCAGCAGACAGACATTTTCACCCTATCCCGAATGGCTGCTGAGCGGGATGTGGGCGGCGTGGCACTGGTACCACCACCAACGCAGTTAACTATAACACCAACACGACCTACAGCTTCCATGTTTTTTAGTCAGAAGGGCCGGCAGGGACCTCCATCCAGCTCGACCTCTATTACCTCAAGTAGTGGTGCTGTAAGTGAACAACAGAAACAAATTCAGCCACGCCCAACCTCCACTTCATCTGGCATTGAAACTCAAAGTAGCACCTCCACCACCAGCAGACATCTCCAGTCCCCAGTTTGGGACTTCTTTACTGTTAGCCAAAGGGCGGAAAACATGGTTGTTTGTTCGATTTGTGAAACATTAGTTAGTCGGGGTAAGCTTGGTACCAACTATGGTACCGGAGGCCAGAGAGGTCATCTCAAAAAACACCGAACTATTGAGTGGGAGGCGCACCTAAGTAAGATCCCGGAAGCCAAAAGAAAAACAAATCCAAATGTATCCATTGATATTGCATCTGATGATTACGAGGGGCTGATCGTGCAGGGGGGAAGTGATGCAGAGACAAAAAAAAATTCTGGTACACCCAGTATCCCTGGCAGCAACACTGCAGTGGTATCGCCCACACCCTCTACCCCTGCAACATGTAAGAATCTGGGAGAGACACCAATGCGAAAAAGTACATCACTGGGCCTAACTGGTTTGAAGAAGTCATCATCATCATCACGTAAAATGGTCCAGCCCACCATTAGAAGAATGTTTTGGTTGGAGGCGCATTTGAACGCAACCACCCAACGGCACGTCTGTATACCGCAAAGCTGGCTAAAATGTTAGCGCTGGACCTTCTCCCTTTTTCTTTCAGGGAAGGGGTGGGTTTTCTAGAATTTGTGGCAACAGTCTGCCCTGAATGGAAGGTTCCTAGCTGGTCCTATTTTGCCAGAGTTGCGGTTCCAGCACTACATCAAGATGTGCTGGAGGTGATTGGGGCAGCTTTGCAGAAGAGTGCTGTTCACACTATCCACCTGACAACAGACATGTGGACCTGTTGCCAAGCCCTTGATTACATGTGCATCACTGCACACTGGGTCTCTTTTGCAGGGGTTAAAGACAAGTCAAAAGTCGGTGTTGACACAGACACAGTTTTTCAAGCTACTCGGAAACATGCAACAATAGCGATGTTTGCCATGGAGATGGCCATGAGTATGTCTATAAACTGGGTTCTACTATGAAAGACATGAGGCTAGAGTTGGAGGAATGGAAGCTAGTTGCAAGCCTGACAGACATGCTTCGTCCTTTTGAGGTCTTCACGCGTGAAGTCAGCAGAGAGGACTGTTCTTTGGGCAAAGCTATCCCATTGTTGCGCATGCTAGAGCACCAACTGAAGGCGGTGTCTTCAACGTTCTGAAAAGATGCTGAAAAGCAAGACGCATATCAGTTGGCGGAGAGGTTATTAAGCCGCCTAGTTGCCAATGAAAGGCTTCAAAACATACATACAGAACAACATTACATTTGTGCCACTATTCTGGATCAACGGTACAAAAAGGCAGTGGCCAGCAAAGCATTCATTCCTTTTGATGAAGCAGATGTTTCAAAGTACAAACATTGGCTAGCTGTGTCAGCCACTCGGTTTGAAAAAGATCGGCAGAAAATTGAAGGAGCCGGCAGAAGTACAACTGAATCAGCAGGCCATCCGGCGTCAAGTTCCACATCTGAATCTGTGGCCGAAGGGAGTCACTTTCCCTCACAGCCGTTAACGACACCAGCAACCGTATCATCATCCTCACCTGCACCAGGCCCAGCGATAATATTGTCGGAAGCGGATTGGCTAACTCATCAAGGGTTTGCTCGTTCCAGTGCTGCAAAGGCCACAGATGGTACGCAAAGTGGAACAACCCTGGAGAACCTTGAGTCGATGGTGCAGGCCTATCTGGATGACCCAACAGAGGTCTTTGCTAATCAGAACCCATTGCTGTATTGGTATAGGAAAAGGCATCTATGGCCACTGGTCACCAACCTGGCTTTAAATTATTTGTCTTGCCCTCTCGCATGTGTGTCTTCTGAACGTGTTTTCAGTGCTGCTAGTGCCATTGTAACTTCAAAAAGGACCCGCCTCTCGCCCACAAATGTGGAGAGGTTAACACTGATCAAGATGAATCAGCACTTCATACCACCAGATTACAAAATACGTGAATGCACGCAGGAAGGAGAGGACACCGACTTAGGTGACGGAAGTTCTTCTCTGTTAGCTGACCTACTCCCGTCTCAATTCATAGAGTTTGAGGATGAGCTCTACTTCCCTGACACCGAGGCCTGAAAACGACTTCCTTTTTTTTCGTCCTTATTCACTTTTATTCCTGTGTGTTTTTCTTTGTTTTGTAAATTTAACCACAAGAAAACTCTAATCACCTAATCACAACAAGTCCATCAGCAGCACTGTCTTCATCTTATTTTCCTTATTGATTTGAAGGTGCCGCAGTCTGCATTCCTGAGGTTCACAAGTTCACAACTCAATCATGTTCCTCTATCCTCCTCCTCCAGATTCCTCCTATCCATTTCCCTCAAGGCAGATGGATGGATTACGAAGAATAAAGAAACTTTGTCTTCGTAGACGAGTCCCCTCAAGTGGGACTGAAATTACTGACTGACTACATGCTTGCTGGTTGCTGACAGAGTTACTTCTGAAATTGACAGGAGAGGCTGCTCTGTGGGCCCTCATTTTCCGAAGAAGATGCGGACAAAAAGTAGAACAGGTAATGAATAATGAAAAGATGGCATGCAGTGGACAGCAATGGCTGTCTGGCTCTGATGAAACCAATTGCTGTTTGTTTTTTGTGCATGAAATGAATCATATGTCTTGTCTTAATTATTATTTAATCTTTTACACAGTAATTGTAACTCATGTCTACTACTCTGTTTTATTTTACCTTGTTTAATTCAAATTGTACTTCAACTTCAGGGGCCACTATGTTGCATTTTCCAATATGCAAAATGTCCTTGGAGTGGACTCACTTACTAATATACCATGATGATTGATTAAATAATATATCTTTTTTCTTTGCAGTCACTCTCTGGGATGGATGGATCATCAGCGTCGGTTTATGGAAGAACTGTGGCCAATTTGTGAGTGGCATACAGGTAAACCAGTCTACAACAACTACTACAGCAGAACTACATGTCTGTCTATTCGTGGTTGTAGTCGTCGAGGGCGAGGCAGTGTACTGTTGTTGTTATGCCAGGCAGAGTCCACTCCACTCCAGACAGCAGTTAATGTAAAATTGGGGCTATGTGGCTTGCTGCACACAATTAGATATGCTTTGTCTGTCTGACAAAGAGCCTAGGTATGCGACATCAGGTTGCTTCACTCAGTGGTGCCTGCCTTGACTGTCTGCATGGCCCTGCCTCAAGCTTGGGCCAAACATCCGTTATGTTTGCGAAATGTGCTGTTTTTCGGTTTTTCGCGAGTCTCGCGAAATTACCGAAAATTCGCAAATTCTTGAGCAGAACGGATTTTTGGCCCATGCTTGCGGCAGGGCCATGCAGACGGTCAAGGCAGGCACCACTGAGTGAAGCATCCTGATGTAGCATACTTAGGCTCTTTGACACAGACAGACAAAGCATATCTAGGGTTTAGGGTTCAGTGCGATGTACTAGGGTTTTTGGGTTTAAGTTGGTAGGGTTCCCGCTGAGTCTAGGGCTCAGGCCCCGATGCAGGCGCGTTCATAATGATGTTGGCAAGGTTTTAGGGGGGTTTGGCGTTATTAGGTCCAGAATTGGCAGAATTTTGGCCTTTTTTGGTGTTTTGCGGGTGCATGTGTTTGGGTGAAAAGTGAAAACTAGTCGTAGACCTTCTTCTTCTTCTTCAAAGAGCGCAGTGGTTTGATTTTGTTCTGCCTTGCTGAGATTCTTGGGAATCGCTGGAACAAGTGTCCAGGTAAGTTTCAAGAGGATCGAAGTAGTGGAAGTGCTGAAAACAGCAATTTTTTGTGAACAGCGCAGTTTGCCATGTTTTTGGGGGGCTGTTTGGGGTGTTCTAGATTTGTGGGGGTGAGTCGGGGGTCTTGGAGCACTGCTGGGAAGGTCTAATTTTGATTGCAAGTAGTTTCAAGAAAATCCATGTTGGAAAAGGGGGGTTTGGGCCTAGTTGCAGACTGCGTTTTGGCACGATTTAAAATGAGGCCTAGCAGTATTGTGTGTTTTTGGGGGGCTGTTTGGGGGGGTTCTAGGTTTTTGGTGGGGTCTGGGAGCACTGTTGGGATAGTATAATTTTGATTGGAAGTGGTTTGAAGAAAATCCATGGTGGAAAAGGGGAGTTAGGGCCTGCCTGTAGAGCGCATTCGGAGTGATTTGTCAAGGAGGCCTCATTTTCTAGGTGTCACATTTTACATTTTTGCTTTTGGCCTGTTTGGGGGCGTTCTACTTTTTTGCGGGTGGGTTGAGGGGGCTGGGGGCATTGCTGGGAAGGTCTAATATCGGATGCAGGTGGTTTGGAGAAAATCCATGGGGAAAAAGTTTTTCCTTTTTTGCTCACTTGCGTGTTTTTGGGGGGCTGTTTGGGGGCGTTCTAGGTTTTTGGGGTGGGTTTGGGGGTCTGGGAGCACTACTAGGATAGTATAATTTTGATTGCAAGTGGTTTTAAGAAAATCCATGGTGGAAAAGGGGAGTTAGGGCCTACCTGCAGAGTGCGTTTGGAGTGATTTGTCAAGTAGGCCTCAAATTTTCTGTCACATTTTCCATTTTTGCTTTAGGCCTGTTTGGGGGCGTACTACTTTTTTGCGGGTGGGTTGAGGGGTCTGGGGCATTGCTGGGAAGGTCTAATATCGGATGCAAGTGGTTTAGAGAAAATCCATGGTGAAAAAGTTTTTCCTTTTTTGCTCGCTTGCGTGTTTTTGGGGGGCTGTTTGGGGGGGTTCTAGGTTTTTGGGGGGAGTTCTGGGGGTCTGGGAGCACTGCTGGGATAGTTTAATTTTGATTGCGAGTGGTTTGAAGAAAATCCATGGTGGAAAAGGGGGGTTTGGGCATAGTTGCAGAGTGGGTTTTGGCACAATTTGAAGTTAGGGTTCAACCTGGTAGCAGTATTGCATGTTTTTAGGGGGCTACTTGGAGGTGTTCTACATTTTGTCGACTGGGTTCAGGGGTCTGGGAGCACTCCTGGGAATGTCTAATTTTGTTAGCAGTTTTTTTTAAAGAAAATCCATGGCTTATCCGCAGAATTCAACCATAGTTACTAGTACTATCCTTGTAAAGGAGAACCAGGTAACGCACTTTTGAAGTGATGATTGTATATAATAATAATGTCAGCTCTGAAAACTGAACGTGTTATTTTTGCACTACACAGCGTACCTTAGATTTTTTTAACTGGTTCACTTCCTGTTTTTTTCCATAAAAAATTACAGGACGGCTTTTACCATGTGCCATGGAACAAACGATGAACTCAGACTTACCAATAGCAATCCGCAATTACTCATCAGGCAGCCAGTGGACAGTGTGTCTGGTCACCGATATTGATCGATGGAGCGTAAGATGGAATGGAGGAGTATATCGCGAATAAGAGGAATGGCTGGATGCATGCAACTTCACCAATTCAACAGGACAACTACAACATAAAGTTACAGTATTCTCTCTTAACTTCTCCTTATCTTTTAAATGTTATTGTTGTAAACTTGAACATCTACGAATGTGACCAGGTGCGTTTCTTTGTTCTCTGCTTCAAAGTCATCTCTCCAGCTATTTCATAAGTTTCTTTACTATTTTTATAACTAACTTAATGTACTAATAATAAGTGTTTATTCTCTATGAGGTCAGAAAGGCAAGTGAAATTGCGTAATTAATGCAGCCCTGTACTAGTGTCAATGTCAAATTGTTTCCTCATACTTACTAATAAGATGTAGTAAGTACAACTTTTCAGTAACCTAACCATCCGTTTAGCAAACAACTTCATGCATGCAGTAGTGCACTACCTTTATGTCCCTTAAAAGATTTATGGATATCTTTGAATCCAAACATTTGTTTCTCTTCATTTATTGTTTGACCATGCAGTGTTTTTTTTCTTCTTCTCTCCACAAAACTTTTCCCAAAAAAACCCATTCCCATCCAATCTTCAAAAACCCTAACCCTCTTCCCCCGGGCTGTGTGGTTTTTCATTGAGGTATGACTAAATGACAACAAGAAATTCCACACACTTGCAGGGGAGGATAAGGTCTAAGCAACAGAAAAATGTTGGAAAATGGAATTTCATGTGCAACATCGTGGATTGACTATCAAACATCATGCTCGTACACATGACAAATCAAATGGTTAATTCTTATGTTTAAGTATCCTTTGCCTTCATAATATTTCTTATAGTAGCCATAGTCCACGAAACTAGTACTTATATTTAGAATACTTTAGCACTCCTTAGGCTACAATTTATGGCACTGTTCTGTAGCGTACTATCGTACTGTTTCTAATGCTACGCTCAGGCCACTCAATGTTTCATTTCCTTTTTTTTCATATGCTGCTACTGCCAGTGTGTACCACAACTACTACCAGCACAGCAATGATATTTCATCCGTCGAGGATTCAAGTCAACAACCAACCTTAATCACCATTTGCCATGCAGGCTGCCCTGTGGCTACCCCTATTCTCAAACACGAATCACAGGTAAGATAAGCCTTTTGGAGAGGTAGAATAATGGGCTAGGACTGGGAGGAGAGCAGAGACTGCCAGTACTACTAGTAAAGTACTAGTAGGGCTACTGAATTCACTAACTCGGTTACTGGCACTTTGGTACATTTCAGGACTAGATGTTTCATTCATGCTGGTAAGTTGGAAGAAACCAAAAGTCCAGTAACCACCGCCCACCTCCACACAAAATAATATGAACGCGTATACTATGTTTTGGTATGATAAATAATTATTAATAAATATATTGATGTAGTCAAAAAATAAAATTAATTAACCCAACTCACCCCCCTGCCTAACCCCAACCAATGTCCAAAAGTCCAAAAGTCCCCTTTCCCAAACACCCAATTCCCACCCCCCAACAGTCTTTAAAAAAGGGGCAAGGGACAGTCACTTCCTCAGGCGGTGTCCTCCTGTGGACAGCTAGTCCTGCACCTCCCGCAGCTCTTTGCGGAGGTCCCGGAGCTGTTGCTGATGTTTTTCGACCAACCGCTCCAGGTAGTCTACTCTTTTACGGAGGCGGCGCTGACGTACCATCCAGGTTCTGGGGGGGACAGCTGATTGTGTTGCTGCTGTGCGGCGGCGGCGGGAGGCTGTCGGGCCACGGCTCCGTTTGGCTGGAGGCTTCTGGCTGGTGGACCCAGGGGCACTGGAGGAGGATGCAGTGGTTGCTGTCTCCTCCTCCTGCTCCCGAGCCGACAGCTGCCGATACTCGGCACAAATAGCCTCCAGCTTACGGGCCCTGGCACGGACAGCCATCTCCTTTCTGGTGAGATTTTTCGAAGTAGCATCTATATGAAGAAAGAAAGAAAAATACTGTAGCCAATAGTCTTTAACATAAAGTCAAAATAATTCAACGGAAAGTTGACTCTCAGTAACACCAGCAAGTAGCAAACACAGTATAACATTTTGGCATGTTACTGGGAGTTTCAAGAATTCCACTAGCAGGACTATGGATGGACTCACTACTACATACATAGTCTGAAAGTACTAAAAAAAGTCTTCTGTTTTTTTGCAAAAGAAATTACTGGTACGTGAACTTGTGGTAGCCGCATGGCAGCTCACTCAGCTTGCACCCAAGAAAAACAGACAAAAGCCATGATAACGCAGACTCGCAGTACTTTAAGCAGTACATGCAGGTGGGGATAGCAAGCTCTTACTTTTCTATAGGGGTGGCACTGCCACTGGCCATACTCGGTTACATCAAGGGCTACTGCTCAATGTAATGATATCTTTCGCACTGCCCCCCGGGCCTTGACTGCTACAAAAGAAGAATGAAGATTATTCAAATCTGATCATATATCCTGCCTATCACATGATCTTTGGTTAAATGATGGATGACTCTAGGTGCTCTGTTTTGATAGATTGTGTGAACTACAGCGATAGTCCACCCATGACACAGCTGAAATAAAATTATTAACTTAGGGAGTGTGTGTGGTACCCATAATTGCCGGAGGAAGGGACTTGACTTGATATAATGTTGTCAACTATACAATACATACACAATAGATGCTGTGCTTGCAAAGTAAAGTATTGTATTGTTAGTCAAGGCAGGGAGTATTTGTGAACAATCACAAATTCTAGTATTTGGATTTCCTCAGCTTTGCTACTCTGGCACGGACATGCTGTTCAAAGTAACAATCTTCATCCACTCAGCATCTGCTCTACTACATCATACACCTCTGTTAACGATGAGGAAAAAGAAGATAACATCCAGGCTTCCAAAGTACGTCTATCATTCTTCTTAATGTCTCAAATGTACCAAGTTTTCTTTTTCTCAACAACCAACAAACACCCTTTTCATTATATTTTGGAAACCACCGTCTTCTTCTCTTGACTTGCATTCAAAAACACCATTCTTTACAGTCATAAATGTTAAGATTCGCTCGTCCTTCGTTTTACCCTTCTTTCACTTTTCGTTCTTCACATCCCTAAAGTACATCTAATATGACTTGGCTTCACGATAAAAGTTTGCCAGCTGAGTTGAAGTCAAATAGAGGGGGCCATTGCTTACCCGAGAAGTACCGCCGCTAATGCTATTACAAGTCAAGGTTGACTGTCTTCTCCGTGATAGCCAAAAAAGTAGTTCTAAATTAGTAACTGCTCTTAACAGTGCAGTGTACTTGTACTAGTGTACTGTGTACTGTACAGTACATCACACACTCCTTTGCGAGCCTACTCAAAAATTTCAAAAAGTAAGGAGTATAATAACTTACCACCGTCCGCCGCCGCTGAGCCTCCCCCCCCAGGCTCTTCCTGGTGGCGCTGCCGCATCCACCCCTTGAGTGGACCCCTCCGCACTGCTGGCCCCAGCACTGGTGGTCATCTGTGCTGCATCAGATGTTGACATCTACAAAAAACATGTCATATTTTCAGATGCCATACACAACCCCCTATTTCATCTCGTAATGGAAGAAAATGTTACATAACACATTTTCTATTACTGGGATTGAAAAAAAGTAACGGTTTTGGGGAGGGTGTTAACTTTTTATATGCTCATTCCATTAAATGCTACACTTCTTAGGACAACTGATGAATGCTTGCTTAACGTGCACCATTTTTTTAACTACAGAAAGAAGATTACATTGCCCTTCTGCCAACAGGACGATTCACCAACTACTAGTAAGTCATCACCAGCAGTACTTTAAGTACTTTAAAGAAGGTGGGGGCTCCCGCACAGTTATTCTAATAATTTCATGTGTCTGTTAACTATTACGTTAAAGTAATTTGATTCATGGGAATGTTGTTTAAACTTTAACGTCATCTATCAGCAGTGCTTGCTCCAAATACTAAGCTATTAAAAATAAAGAAATAATTCTTTAATTTCTTAATTGAAAATAAAACTTTAAAACTAACAAACACTGTGTGGTTTTTGTTCATGAGTGAGTGAGCGGAAGGGTTTGAACTACTGCACTTGGCAGTCATGTTTCAGTGACTCAGATAGGCCGGGACTCGGCGGTAGTCTTCTTCTGTTCTTCTGGGTCGTAAAATCATTGGTCAGATAAGGTAGATAGTCGGTCAGGGGATTGGGGTTCAACTTCTGTTCGGACTGAGGTATGTGGAAATTCGAACTGTACCTATCATCAATAATGCCCTATTTCTCTTGTCCATACCTCTTTATGTGCAGAATAGTCCCTGAAACACTAGCGGTATGGTATGTGCTCCTAGCAAATCAAAAGGGCAACTGCTACCTTTTTCTTGGTGTAAACATTGACATTTTGTTGTTGGAAATTGTCAAAGCACTTACATTAAGAAGACTGGAATAGACAGCAAGGGCAACCCAGTTGACTGCACTCAGTGCCTAGAGCTATTGCTGGATCAGAGTTTTGTTTAACACCGTTTGCCGACTGGGCAAGCTTAGCTACCTACACAGACCGACTTATAATGGTAAATCGTAGTAGCACAGAGAGTGATGGTAGAGGCAGGATAAGAATGTAGAAAGTAGTCTAGATTAGAAGAAGATCAAAGACTATTTTGTAAAAAATAGAATTAGGAAACAGTTTGTAATGAATAGGAGCTGTAAAAGTTAGGGAAGTATAAGTATTAATATAACAATAGAACAACTTACTGGGGCCAGCAGAAGAGCCTGCAAGGGACCGATCTTGTGACTGTCCACCTTCTTCCACCGGAGTCTCAATGGTGCTAGTCGCCTTGCCCCTGGGAGGTGCTGATGATCATGAAATAAAGAAACACAACATGGATGATTGTTTTTTTGAAATATTTGATTTCTTTGAACACAATCTAAAATTATCTTGGGGAAACAAATTAACAACAATTGCACTACATGTATTGACCTATCTGATTTGGTCAACTAGGAGGATAGTACAGTATTGCAGGATTCGCAGGAAAGTTATGTAATTCACTAACTACACCAACAACAAAAAGGTTCTACTACGACTGCCATCACTCAGCAGCACAAGACGTCACGTGACAGACACAGTCCGTCATCATGATTGCAGACCACTAACAAATGTCCTGTAACAAGTTATAAATAATATACTCAACATAGCAATCCACCACTATCTCTTCTTAGTGGCAGCAGGAGTACAAAGAAGGACTAGACTTGAGTCTCTACTGTCTCTAGCATTGCGCAGTTATGCTCTCAAATGAGCAAAAAGCTGCAAACAAGTAAGCATAGTAGCAACGCAAATTACCAGGCGAGCAACTGTAATGACAGAAGCTATTTAAACTTTAATTTACCTGCAATGTAATCGAATCAGCTGCATTCGTACCCTTCCGGAAAAAAATAGATTAGCAATATAACACAGAGCAGAAGAAAACAAAGTAGTTATTAAATAGCTACTCACCAAGGCCAGGGATCTCCATTCCTAGCAGGTGGAGCAGGTCCTGCTCCCGGTCGAGGATGTCCGACCACTGGTGCGTCGCTTGCTAGTAGGTGCGCCGGACCCTCGACTCCCTCCGCATGGCCCGGCACACCTTAGCCCACAGCTGGCGATGCTCCCGGAGGCCATACCCTGACGCGAGCCTGCCCCCTGCTGCCACGGTCTTGGGGAGGTGGTGCTGCACATAAAAGATCAGTGCAGCCACCTCCACCGTGCTGAAAATCTCCCTGACTGTCACATCCTTCCCTCTTAAGCGCCCGCAAGGCAGCCGGCTACGGGGTGCAGGACCCTTCCCCTTCAGATCTTTGCCGGCTCCCTTTGCCATGGTCCTGGACAGTAAAGTAAAATAAAAAAAAGGAAAGAATAGGGAAAAAGTAAAGAAAAGAAAAAAGAGTTTAAAAAAGTAGTTTTGAAGTAACCAAAAGTAGGAAAAAACACAAAATATAGATGTAGAAAAAGAGAGATAGAAAATGAGTAAGAAAGATCAAAAAAACTTCTAACAAAGAAAGGATGGCAAAGATTAAAGCTGGATACAAAAAAAATGCCCCCCGCGAGCACGCAAAAACTTGCGCGAACACGTAATCGCCTCGCACACTACACAAGCTTGCAAAGAGCGTCCTGAAACGGAAATACGCAACGCGCACAAGATGGCCACGCCCATGTGCGACCGCATGGGTAACTTCGCGGTCGGTGCGCTGCAAGCGGCCCGCGAATACGCAAAAAAACCAGCGAACATGCAGAAAAATAATCTGCAAATCTGCACGAATTCACGAATTTTGCGGATCGTAAATTCGCTTTCGCACAAATTCGCGTACTGCGAATTCGCACATTTCGCCCATACTTAGAGGGAAGGCACAGCCCTATTCAGGTCCCAAGTGCAAGTCCCATCTACATGCAGATCTCTCTATTCAGCCGTGTGCTGACTCACCCTGTCTCCTGAAATCCCAGACCCTGTCACTCAAATTCCAGACAAGTAATACACAACCTAGCAGAGGCAGGCTTGGATAGTAAGGCTAGAAAATACCTACTTTCTAAAAGTGGTATTTTCAAACACAGAATGTTTAAACCAACTTCACTAAAATATGTATTTTATCATTCTGAGTTTAGGCATACTTAACTCGAATTTCTACCTAGTTCCCTGAGTCAGTTAGGATTATAAGATTTTATAATCAAACTGCCCATTCTGGCCTATGGGGAACAGGTAGCCTTGCAATAGTAAACAAGCATTGGCATAGCCAATAGGTCTCGCCTTTGGGACCTTATAAATGTTTAGGTATGCAGCAGTTGATGTTGTTGCACCAAGAATATTGTGCTGGATAACTAAACACTTATAAGGTCCCAAAGGCGAGACAGATTTAAGGAATTTTACTGCCAATGCATTTGAAGGCACTTTCTGCTAGGATTCTTATTTTATTACATTTTGTGGAGGCATTTTTTAGTGATAACACTACTATTGGTAACCCTACCCGACATGCAGGGGTTGTCATGAATGATTCTGTATCAAGTTGCCCCTATTTAAATCACGCCTGATGCCTGGTGATAGGGCATAGAGGCGTTACATGGTTTATAGATAGTCTTTCTTCTTTATAGCCCCTCTAAATATTTTATATTAAAAATCTGTTACCACAAACTTGGCTGTTTTTGAAATGCCAGTCTCTACTCTCCTCCATTAACCGATTTATAACCCTTTACTTCCTAGGGCCCAGTCTCTTCCTAGCACTCACAACTGTGAATTGATGTCAACGTTTGTATTCTATAAATCAAGCAATTGGAATGGGGTAGTCTGGAGTGGGGAGGATTGGGATAGATTGGACTGAAGCAGAGTGGGGTGTGATAGAAGGGGTTGGGTTGGAGTAGAAAATGGGGTGAAGGGGGCGATTGGGTTGAAGTGGTCTACTAAATTACCATTCACCTTTTGCTGCCACCCTAGACTGGCATTTTTTTTTTAAAAAAGCATGAAACAACGATCAGGCCATTTTAACCACTGGCTGCCTTCTATTTGGAGGCTGTGCAAAGCCTGCACACAATGTTCACATCCACCTAAAACAATTCTTCTCTTCAACGATAAAGCTTGTTTAAAGTGTGCTTTTTATTTTTCACATTAACTTTAAATACCGGCTATTCTTTACTTCTTTATAAGTGCTGTAAGAAGTGTTTAAATGACATTGTAAAATGGAGTTAAAAAACATGAGTAAAACTGCCACGTCAGTGAATGTTTTTACATTTAAAATTTGAGTTACAAGCGTATGGTGGCAACATTCTGGTGGAGGCCAATTTCCTTTTTTTTCCCCAGACCTTTAGTGTGCAATTGCGTAATAACACAGCATATGGCCTACAATCCCAGGGGCCGGCCGCATTATACTTAACTTCCGTTCAGGTATGTGGTAGTGAACACAGCCATTTAGCCGACAACCCTGGGGTTCGGTGGCTCGTTGAATGTGGATGTACATATCGTAAACCTTTTGTGTATCCGGTATTCCATGGCTCTAGCATTTTCTTATTTTATTATGCTGCAATGTGAATTAAACGTAAATTTATAACAAACATGCACGTTGATATTCAGCACGACAAGAGTACCACAAAATCTTTTTTGTTTTTTTTGTTTTTAAATATATCGTTATCTAATACCCGGGTTCACAGACACTGCTTTTAGCACGAGGCTTCCTGACGTCTTCTAATGTGGGCAATTAGTTAACACTATCAGTCCCATTCCCCCTCATCCTCTTCATCAGAGCTAGCATCATCATCTTCTGGTAATGGGTCACATAGGTCCCCTCTATACTTATTCCAGAAGGACCAGACTCCGTTCCATTTACGCAGGCAGGCTCTATTACCATATACCGCCCGTTCCGTAAACATTAACATATCCATATTTGTGCTCCATTGTGTCAACGTGGTCAGTTCGGGGGCTCCCCATTTTTGCGCTATGTCCCGTTTCGCCACCATGATGGCCAAGGTGCCCCACGTCAGTCCGTACCTTGATAGATCATTTGGATCCCAAATGTTTAGGAGGCATTTACGTGGTTCAGGTGTCAGTGATACACCCAGCGTTTGAGACACTGTTCGCATCACTTGGCACCAATATGCTGCTATTAGGGGGCATTCCCAGAGGGATTTCCTTTATTTTTGTTGCAAATCTTTCAATTAAAAAAACATAGCACTGTCTTGCCAAGTCAAGACTTACTAGGTTTGCCATTGCTTGTTCAAATAGTAAATAACTGGCGACCCCGCGGATACCTAGGTCCTGACTGAACTTAATTTTACATCTAGCATGAGTGGTCATCTTTTCAAGCTTAATGCGCATCAGAAAACGTTCAAGTGTTGTTTAAAAAAGCACAAGTTCAAACTACAATGGACTAAAACAAGGTGGACAATTAAAATCGGAGCATTCACAGGTTAATTTGTCTGAAAACTGAGTATACAACTACAAGCTGCTAGCATGTAATGACGCATGGTCAGATTGATGGGTAGCCAAAGTTTGCTGCGGCGCCTACTCTAAAACTGCCAGAACTCCCATTTTAGATCCTGAATCAGTCCTACTCTTTGTCCCGATCAGAGGACTATAGCAACAAATGGCCTAAAACACACAGAGAAGAAATGCGCTTAGAGACAACAAAAAGCAGGAGATGCTGACTAGTTTCCCTCCAACATGAAGGTGCTGCCAATTAACCTAACCGATCACACCTTTAATTTTCTATGACGTCAAGAAGCAATAAATGTAACTGCTGCATAGAATGATTACACCAAAAAAACAGACACTTAACGCGCAATGGTACGAGACATTAGATGCTGTGGGGGATGGGGGGGGGTTGCCATGGGCTTTTGTGCATACGTTTCTTTTCCTCAGTTCTTGGGTCCATTCCTGCAGTGTCCTATGTATGTATACGGCAGTGAGGGTACCTATCCTGCTTCAAAAACCCAATCAAATTTGTTATGGAAAAAAAGTAGCTTATGCATTGTGCCTATCATCTGATATCAAGGCACTCGGCATCTGAAAACAGCACACTAACTGTAATTTACCACTAAAATAGGGGCTCACAAAACTTTAGCTTATTACAATACTACAACAGGTGCCTTTAGACACTGAAATACAGTGAGTGAGCTTTACATTCCAGGGAATGTACGCGGTACCAAAAAAATAATAACTGCGTACAGTGTTGGGATCTTGATGAGAACAACTGCTAAAGAGTTAAATGTTATGATAAGTTTACTCCAGGCAACAACACCCATATGATACTACTGCACGATGTGCAATAAAGATTGTTTCCCTTCCTGATACTACATTTTCGAAGGCCCAACAAAAACGGCTCGCAGTTAAGTGTAGGCTGACCTACATGCAAGTGAAATGAATGTGTGGCAGGAAAAGTTACAAAAATCAGAGCACACTAGTTTTCCATCGTCCGTTATACAGGATGTTCATAATACTGTTGATTAGGCATCCATTTGCTTGAAGCGGCATGGGCGGGAGACAGGAAGAAAAGAAGGAAACAAGCCGGACGAGGGGAGGATAAGCCACACAGACCTGATGTAGTTCAAACTTTAAATAAAGTCATATTAACAAAAGCCGGAAGAGGTCAGCAAAGAACATTCAATATTTTCCCCACTCCAGTTTTCCAGTGCACACGAGGCAAGTTCTGCTTTTGTTTCAAGCGTTCTGTTATAGGCACGAAGAGAGGGGGAGAAAGAGAGCGAGAGGGGGGAGAGAGAGAGAGCGAGAAAGCAAGAGGAGAGAGATAGAGAGAGAGAGAGAGCGAGAGAGAGAGCCCGGGAGTGCTGCATGTGTGCGCAGCCTGCTCTTTTTTGAAGCACATACACGTACTTGTGGCGCACCCCCTGCTCACTCCGGCAAGGAGGATGCCGCCACAAGCACGAGTGTGTGCTTAGAAAAAGAGCAGAATGACTGCTAATGGTCCTCCTATTAAGCACAAGTGCGCTGCATAGGCGAGTCGTAAAACATGGCTGTAATTCCCTATTAGGACATGCCACGCACACCAGGGCATGTCCTACCTTTTACCTACAATGCACCCTGACCTTGGGCCTACCATGGGGTGAATAATATGCAGAAAAGGGAAGGTTTAGGGACTGGCAAGTGGGTGCACTAACCCAGTCAACATGGCAGTACCAGACTGCACACAGGCTCTGCAATGGCAGACCTGAGACACACTTTACAGGCTGCTTCTGTGGGTGGTACAACCAGTGCTACAAGCTCACAAGCAGCATTTGATTTACAAGCCCTGGGCACACGCAGTGCGCTTTACTAGGGTCTGACAAGTAAACCAAACAAGCCAATCATGGAGTCACTAATCCATACACCAATGTACCATAGGGAGCACTTGCACTGTGGCACTGAATAGCAGTGGCACAGTGCCCAAAGCATCTATATCCAGCAAAAACACATGAGGTAACAGCACAAAATGGGAGGGAGACCCACGTCAACAGTGCCAGGTCTAACAACAAACCTATCCAAAAATTCTTGCAGTGCGTGATTAACAAAACATTGAAATGCTGTGGGGGCATTGTAAAGCCCAAAGAGTGTCACATAATACTCGAATAATCCATACAGAGCACAGAAAGTGGTCTTCCTCTCATCGCTGAGTCAGACACGTTCCAAATGATATGCGCCTCGGAGGTCTAGCTTGGTGTAAATTGTGGCTGAGGGTACCTGGTCTAAGAGAATGGGTATGAGTGGTAGTGAAATTTCTTCTTGATGGTGATTTTATTTAATGCTCCATAATCGATGCAAGTTCTTATCTCACTATTTGCCTTTCGGACAAAAAAAGAGGCAATGTAGCAGGCGACTTTGAGGGACGAGGGACGAATAAAGCCACTTTGTAGGTATTCATCTAAATAAGATCATAAACCCTGCTGCATGGGATCTTGGCCTCAGGCACTAGATCAATTTGGCAATCGTAAGGCCTGTGAGGAGACAGAGGTTCGGCACTAGAGGCACTAAATATATCAAGGAACTCCTTGTACTCGACAGGTAGTTTGGTGTCATGTTCCACAGCAGTAGCAATTGAATGACTGTGGTTTGAACCAGAATGGGTTTCTATAGCAGAGGCTATGAGATGCCTTGGGTCAGTACTTACTTTGCTATCCTGTTCAACGGAAATACATGTTTGTGAACATCTGTCAAAATCAAAGGTTATACTTCTCTTGGCCCAATCTATGTGTGGATTGTGGGTAGTGAGCCAAAGCATACCTAATATAATACCAAACAGTGGAGTCACTATCACATCAATCCTGATGTGTTCCTGTTGTACCACATTACCCTGATGACACATTAGGCTTGTGCGATGGGTAATGAGCCCGAGGTTAAAAGAGCGCCATCCATGACACGCACATTTTCAGGTATTTCCTTTTTCTCTATTGATACTTTCAACTTGGCTCAATAATCTGTGTGATTAAAATTGGCATTAGCACCAGAGTCAATCATCAGGACAACCTCTTCGTTCTATTTCCAGTAGCTACTTGAGCGTTTCTAGTTAGGTGGGGAGCTGAAAACTATAGAGTATTGGCCACTGATTTTTCAGGAGACTTTTGATGGTGGGGGGGTCTCAGGGAAACCTCCTGTAGAGTCTGTAGCACCATTTCAATGCTATAAGTACAATGCCCTCTTTGCAGAGGGTCTTTAGCACCATGTGTATTGCTACAAGCACATCACTCTCCTGGAAGAGAGTCTTGGTACAATGTTCATGTTCTAAGGACATCAACAGTGTGCTAAAAGTAGTTTGTGTGCTATAAGTAGTGCCCTCATTATGCCACCAGGTCCATTGTTCGAGTAGACAACTACATGCTTGTCCATGCCTGAACGCAGTGCCTGAGAGATGGACAGATCACTCATGGCACTTCCAGGCTCTGTGTACATTTTGCACTATAAACTAGGGACTTTTAGGTAAGTTAAATATACTAATTAGGAAAAAGCCAATTCACCTATGTTTAACGGAGGAGCACAGTTGCTTTACTACTCATTATAAGGGTTAAATTAAAGTATACGCTCGTTTTAAAACCAGCTAAAATTTAGGGTCTAGCATAAGTAAAAAAATCTAGGGTGACTATGCAGAAAAGGGGGATTTATATACAACCCAAGACCAGGTTTGGCCTAGTTGGGCCTCTTCAGTTAGGTGAAGATTGGTTGCAGTGGCACAGTGAGCATGGGGGCGACGTCTGTGCATATCCAATGGCCATGTACGATGTTAATTCAAATAAATAAAAAGTGATTGGAGGGATGCTTGAAAATAATCTAACCACATGCAATCGCGCAGGGAAGCATTCCAACCCATCATTTTTATGCTCATTATGCCACCTCAGATTAGACTTAGCCATAGGCAGATCAGGCTTAGTTCTGTTCCAACTGGCACAGTCCAGCCTGAGCTGCCAAGCTAGGTCCTTTCTGATTTGGTTTCTGCCAAGCAATTGCTCGTGGTTAGACTATTTGCAAGCATTCCTCCCATCCCTATTTGTGTTTCAGACTAACGCCCTGCATGGCCAATGGTATGCCGAAATGTGGGGCCCATGCTCACTGTACCACTGGAACCAAGCTGCACCCAACTGCGGAGGCCAAACTGGGCTGATACTAGTCTTGCATAAAAAAAAAATTTGGGGGGCATATGGGTCAAGAGCATTGGAGGATATATTACTGTTCTTCTATCTGAGCTGAGATTACTACTGTACAAAACACGTTCCCTGCAGCCATAGCCTGTTCTGTGTAATTATGAATTTCTGCATTTGGCACACTGACCACCATCTGTTGCATAACTGACATATAGGCAAGCATTTAAAGAAGTGACAATTTTGTCCAGATGATGTAACCATCCCCAATGTATAAACTGGGAGAAGTGCTTTTTTCTGTAGTAGGGACTAAACACTTTGCATACTTTAATATCTTTCAAACAGGGTGGAAAGAACAATACATTATTTTTTGTGAAAACACTGTTTTCAAAGATGTCAATATTTCAAAAAGCCACCCATGGTTTGGAAGTATTCAAAACATGTTGCATTTCTTTCTCCGGTCCTATGCCCCGAAGCCTCAAGTCCCTTTTAAAAGACAGATACATAATTAATATGAATGTATTTATACTGTTCGGCGGGCTGTTTCTAAAGGGGCCTTCGAGAGTTCCTTTGTTGGAATGTAAAGAGGATAATCCTATAACTGAAGATCGATGTTTAAAAATAATCATGGTGCTGTGAATTAATGAGGCACACCTTTTAACAAAAGCAGAGTGCAAATGTAGGATGTTTTTGCTGTTTTCGTGTAATACGTTTTACATAATCGCTTTTCTGTGAGAGGTAAAAATAAAAGGTGATGATAAATTGACCTGTTCACACTACTTAATGTGCCCCTCTTTGTTGCACAAGTTACTCAACCCTACTGCATAATCTGGTCCCCACCTCTGCACAATTCCTATGGTCCTTCTCATGGGCAGGGACGTAAATCATGAAGATGGCTCACGATCCATTTAGTCAATATGTTCTTGCCGGAAGCTGGACAGACATTGCTAGCTAAATTGAGAATATCAGCTGCTCAACCTATAATGTTTCATTTCACTAATGATTGCTTCTGAAAGAAGCAATGTGCAGGCAGACAGTTCGAGAAAGGTACCATGAGAAGCCTTGGATGAAAAGGTGGCAATGAGTTAGACTTTAATGTTATGCCATGTATAGAAGTGAGAGAAGTAAACTGGATGGGCAAAATGAAGGAGACAAAAATAACGGATGGTGGCGAGAGAATAAAAAATAAACTATTTTAAATTTCATGCTCTCTCAGTTGGTTGCTGGGTGGCATGGATAGAAGAGGGAGAGAAGTGTTATAAAACGTGTACAGTGAGAGCAGATTTGGCATGGAAGGACTATTTATTGGATAGGGGCGCTAAAGTGGCTCCTCCATTCTGTCTAAGGAAAGGATTTATTGTGCTGGCTCGCAAAGAAACTTTGATTTTTCTATACTGGCTCTGGTGACCATCCATGAATAGAGATTTGTAGATAAGAGTGAGTATGTGAGTGAAATGTAATAAGGGTCAAGTCTGCTAAAATGTCATTGACACCCATGGAATTGACAGAAAGATGGTGTTATAAATATCTCACTGATTTGATGGGCCCGTACAGGTAAGAGCTGTGGGGCGGGACGGGGGGAAGTCGACAGATGACGGGATACGTAAAATAAAATAAATAAATAAATAAAACCATTTGCCTTGCACTCGTCTCATCGCTGAGTCGGGTGTTTTTTTTCCCTATCCTGTTATCTGTTGACCTCCACTCTGCCTCACCGCCCCACTGCTCTTACCGGTACCGGCCGCACCTGGGCATAGCAGTTCAGGCTGGACTGTTTCTGTTGGAGCAACTCAAAAATTTGCAATGGTTTCTCCTAGTCTGGAGTGGCGTTTTGGGCCTGGAACTGTGTTAGGCCTGACATCCTTGGTGTGGTTTCCCCTCGCCATTTTGCCTTTTGGCCTCCTGTTTTGCTGACTTCATTTTTGCTGGCTTTAGTATTCTGGGCTCTTTACCACTGCTAACCAGTGCTGAAGTGCATACACTCTATAATCAAAACAGGGTAATATTTGCTTATCCAGAATTGCCATATTTAATTTACTTATAAGTCCCTACTAAAGTGCACTATATGTGACCAGGACCTATAAATTAAATGCTTCTCGTGAGCCTGTAGCACTGATTGGACCACACTCCTAAGTAGCCCTTCAAACATGGCTCAGGCCTGCCACTGCAGAACCTGTGTGTGCAGTTTTAAACTGTGATTTGGACCTGCCAAGTTTGACCTATTTGCCAGGCCCAAAGCTTCACTTTCATGACGTATGAGCCACCCCTAGGGTAGGCCCTAGGCAGCCCAATGGGAAGGGTGCAGTGTATTTGAAAGGTAGGACTTGTACTTTTGAGTTTTACATGCTCTAGTGAAAAAACTGCATTACTTATCTATCCCATAGGTTAACATTGGAGTTGCCTTAAACATATTTTAAGTGTAATTACCAGTTGGGAAGATATAGAGAGAGTTTGGTGTCTCTGGACTCACAATTTAAAATTACAACTTATGGTGAAGTTGAATTTAAAATTGTAAGTCTGCCACTTTTAGAAAGTTGAAAGCGCAAAGGCACGTAACTAACGCGCCGAAACAGATGCACTGTTTTCAGGGTTAAGTCTTGGACAATTTCGGGATGTCATAAGTTGGAAGGCTTCAACAGGGGGCCGAAGGATGACAATGTATGAAAATATATTTGGGTAATAAGTTTGCATATCATAAGGGGGTGTGAGAATTATAGGGTTGGGTGGATTGTGTTTATGTTTAATTAGTACTCTCGCTTTACGCGCAAATTGTACAGTATATCTCATTGTATTTTTCAGAAACCCCTGAGGAAGAGCTTAAGGCTCGAAATGCATTGGGTTGCATGAACAAGGTCTACCTTGAAGTTTATTTTAGTACAAGTGTTGTTGTTTAAAAACCTGGATGGGAAAGCAGCAGCATTTGAAAATGTTTATTAAACATCAAAATTGGAATTTCGCTGTCTCCGCGGTTTCTACAAAGAAAAGATGGATCAAAATTTGTGATTATGGTGTTGAAGTTTTGAAAAAATATGGATTAAAATTAGATATTGCAAAGGGAAAAGGTCCCACATGCAGCAGTGCATCTGTTTCGGCGCGTTAGTTACGTGCCTTTGCGCTTTCAATTTCAATAATAGTGACCGGGGATGGGTCACTCAGAACGGTTTGCACGCACTTAAAGAATATGTTTGATCACATGGATTATACGAAAGGGGAGGAGTGCACCTTGGTTCAAACTTTTAGAAAGTTGTCATTTTCTTATTTTAACTATTCTGTGCCTCTGCCTGTACCTGAATACATGTCTGGGTTGGGTGACAGCTGGGTTTTGTGCATTCCCTCTAGACAGTCACACAAAGGGAGCTTGGTTGTGACATTTGCATCTTTATTGCCAGGCTGATGTGCCTTCCTGAGGTACATTGGGAGGAAGGAGCTGAGACTTACCCATGAATAGGGCTGTGCCTGTCCCCAAACAAAGAGCTTCCTACACCCCTGTTAGTGTGTCTGGAGCCAGAGCAGGGAAGGCAGGTACATTGTGGTCTTCAAAGGCCTCTTTGATGTCTTCCCCACTTCAAAGGCATTTGGGTATAGGTATTGGACCCCTGATGCCACCTAATCAGAACTCTACTGGAACCAAGGACATTCTGCCTGAAAGAAGAGCTGCTGTGCTGTAGGAGGGACTGCCACTTTGCTAACTGCATTCCTGTGTTGTCCTGCTGTCTGCTTATTTTTGTGTTGTAGGAGGGACTGCCACTTTACTACCTGCTACACTGTGTTGTCCTGCTGCCTGCTGTTTCTTGCCTGAGATTGGAAAGGACTGGACCTGCTTACTATATCTTTTAACCAAAGGGCTTGCTGTCTTGCCTCCTGTTGTCTGAGGTCTCAGGGACCCAAAAAGCTTTTTTCAACTCTGCTGGTGCATCTGGACTCTGCCATCTGTTAGAGTCCTACCCTTGCCCGAGGTGCCCCCTCCAGTCCTGAGCCTCAGAAGTGGGTTCTGCAGCTGTTTTCTGCAACAATCGATGCAGTGACCCCTTTGCACTGATCAGAGGCAACGCAGTGCTGCCCTACACCAACGCAGTGCCGATCCGATGGTGACACAGGCCCCAACAGTGAGGTTTGATGGCAACGCAGCGCTTATCCTTTGACACCGGCTGTGACATGCTACGACGGCAAAGCGACGATCCTTTGACACCATCTGCCAGGCCCGACTCCGATGCATTGACCCAACTGCGTGGAAAAGGCCAACGCATCGTGCTCTCAACTTCAACACTTTGCCCCATACAATGTACTTTTCAGCTGGCCCTACATGGATTCTGTAGCCACCTTTCCTATCAGGATTTATACTGGCCTAACGCGACCTCAAATAACCTTTAAGCGCTACTGAATTTAAGCACTGTTTTTGGATGTAATGTTTAAAAATGCACATCTCAACTTCTACTGATTGGAATTTTGTCATGTTAGTCTTGTTTTACTCAGATAAATATTCTCTATTTTTTTAAACTGGTGTGGAGATTTCACTGTGTTTCTGTAATTTAAGTGTTGCACAAATACCTTTTCACGTTGCCCCTTAAGTCAACCCTGGCTGCTCTGGCCAGGATACCAGAGGGTGAGCACAGGTTAATTTAGGTCATGTATCTCCCTTATCATGACTGGGATTGTGGTCCCTACATGAACAGATTGCAAACCTCTACCAACTAGAGACCCAATTTCTAAGGAACTGAAATCCAGCACAACTGTTTGCTAGTATTTGATACTTTTGCAAGTATTCCATTCTTAACATACAGTTTTATTGGGGCAGAGATTTGATGCAATGTTAGTAGGTTACTACTTGGAATGGGGGTGGTCAGGTTGGTGGAAATAATTAGTACATTGGGCATTATAGAATTTGTATAGGATATATTTGCAAGAAAGAGATTACCAATACTGCTGATATTAGGCATTGGTGAATATAATGAGACACATGGAAATGGAAAAGAGTATTTATGGATATAATTTGCTTGTTCAAGAACTCCAAAAATTACCTTTCCCATTATTTAGTATAGCTTTCTGTTTAATGCAACAAAAGCATCATTAGTCTAGCAATTGAAGAGGTAATGTTGTTTCGTGAAGAACAATCCCAACTTTATTTATTTTCAAAAGTTGGGATTACCAACCTGTGTTTCCTAGCATTTTTTCTCTTTCAGGAGAAAGTGAGATTTTCTTTGTTTAAAGCATATTTAGTCATCTAGCCCCTTGAACAGTTATTAGTCCTGCCATGTGATCTGACATTGCCACTTTACTGCTTGTGCATACCATATCTCTGTCTGCCAAGCTCTAAATCAGACCCTAGGCTATATACAACATGGCTACATAGCAGGTGCGATGGCAAGAAGCATAACAAATAAATTTAAGAAGTGTGCAAGAGTGATCAAACCAAAAAAATGGTACATTGATGAGAAGAGAGTATTTCAAGTTAACAAGTGTAGCCCTGTGGAGGTAGATTATATGTGAGTGAGAAGTCCCCAGATAACAGGAGAGGGGTGCTGCATGTGGTTGGAACAATGGGGGCGGGGGAATGAATGTCAAATTGTATGAATTCTGTTCAGCTTAATGAAAGAAGTGTGAACTTTGTTGTTTGTGCCAAAATGGTGTTGTCTTGATGGTGATGGTTGGATTCCGTCGAGTTTGTTCGACAGTAGTTTAATGTGTAAGAAGTGGAGGCCTAACATTTGCAAGATATAGGAATTATGCAAAACGTGCAGCTCTGTTGGGCCATATAGTGTATATACCAATGAATGGTGCTAAATTAGATGAGGAACGAGATGTGATGAATGGAGAAGGTGAAGGAAGGGAAGTATCTAAGTGTCAAAAAGTTTATAAACCTACTGCCAATACATTTGAATATCATCTAGATCACTTAGATGTGATGTTTTGTTTTGACTGCTTTTTAATAGGTTGAGTGAGCGTTGTAGAGCATTTTTGTGTATTATGCTGTTGTGTCATCCTTAATGTGGCATGATGATGGGATGGTAAATTGATGGGGAATCGTTTGGAATTTGTGTCAGTCATGACTACATGAGATGATACAACAGAGATGCCTTACTTGTCACGATCGTGTCTACTCTGGAGTATATCCACACAAAAATGAAACAAGGCTAAACACTTTATGCTCAGTTCAGTTTTTGCTAAGATCTGTAAACGGTGAAGCCACTGTCTTGAATGAAAGACTAATGATAAAGTACAGATCATTAGAAACATCTGCCAGCCAAAAGACTATGGGCTTCTTACTGGAGGTAGTTAATTAATTCAGAGAGCCTGAGGTTATTGCCTGGATCCAAAGTATTAAAGAATTTGTGGCTTTATATTTATAAAGCAATACGCTGTAAAAATTAATACGTTTTCTCACAAAAAACAAGTGTGTATTTCGTGTCACAAAAACATTGGTTGATGAAGCATGAGGATATACATTTGTTCCAGTTGTGCTCCCACACTGTTCCCCTACACAATAGCTAAACCAATAATAAAGGTAAATACAATATGATGATTGATTGGTTGGTTGATTATCTTACGTAACATACTAGTACCACACTGGGGGCCTGATTACTAGTGCCCCATAATTCTCGGTGAGGCAGGTAACAGAGTTACTGGCCCCATCGGGAATTGAAAGGTCTGCATAAAAACATAGACCTATCATATTTCACCTTGTGATTAGGTGCTCCTCAAAGCAGCTGAAATCTCTGGGGAAAGCTGATGAAGAATGAAGAATTACCAGTGGAATTGGATCTGAAATTATCAATTGTCTAGGTATTCTCTAATTCCTCAGGAATTATCCCTGTTAATTCTGCACCATCAGAATTAGTGGAACTACCAGAATTGCTGATTCAGGGGGAGCTAAGTTAACACCCCGTCCTGCATTAATGCACCCATAAGGAGACTCTAGGTGTCCTGGTGCTAGACTTCAAATAGTGCAATGCATAGAGGATCTACAAAGTGAAAAGATACGTTTTCAGGTGTTTTCGAGAATAGAATGAATCTTTCAGAGAGTTAATTCCATTGCCTAGCAGTTAGATAGAAGTAGGCTCACCCACATAAATGGGTCTTAAGTATCAGTGGTACTGTGAAAGGTGTGTGAACATTCAGAATGCACAAGGATACATTTAGTTTGAAACTGTCTCAAATGTAGCAAGGACCCACAAGGTAGAGGACTCGATAGGCTACACAGAGAGTTTTGAACATGACTCTTTTGACTTTAGGAAGCAACTGTTAATTCTAATGAGAAATGTGTTTTTTTACTCAAACTGAGAAAAGGCAGTGCTTCTGCAATATGTATAATATGTATTCTGTCAAGAGAATATTTCTGGCGCCAAATATAAGGTGTAGTGTCTTGAGATTATGGGCGGACTCTAAACAGGAATTACGTAGGCTGTTCAGAGGTGCTAAGGGGTGGATATAAAAGCTATGAACCAACACATGCTGTGTGCGATTGTATGCTGAAGAATAAAAACAGGGCTGGACTGGGAACACAAACCAGCCCTGGCAATTGAGCCGGACCAGCCCCAGGCGGGGCGGGGCCAGCTAGTGAGAAGCAGTGTTGATGCTTAATTAGCACTGCTGACGTCCGCTTTAGCACCACTGCTGCTGCTTTTGGTACAGAGAGCCGATGATGCAGCACTGCTGCAAAACCTGCCCCCAGTAAGAAAACTGGTCCTCACCAATTAAAAACCAGCCCCCACCCTTCCAGAGCACCGGAAAAATGCCTGGTGCCTGCTATGACCAGTCCAGTTCTGAATAAAGACTTCTGTTGCAGAGCTTCTTGTGTGGTGTGTTCATTTGCATGCTCCTGGGCTGGAGAAGACACTACAACTGGCGACCAGTAGGTGCTACATGCCCTGAAGAAACGAGGTTGCCGTTCCTGGGAGCAGAAAACTGCTTGTGCATGCCACGTGTGCCCTGAATCGATGTAAAGCAGTCTGCGGGTGGTGCTTGTGGAGTCAAAACCCCTCTCTAACCCATGCACAACCATCGAAGCAGTTGAAGGCCCTGCAGAGGAGCACATTCTAAAAGCCCGCCATAACCCATTGGCAAGACCAAAAGAAGAAATACCATGCTGTGCCATAACACAGAGCCATCATCCATTCAAAGCAAATTCTAAGGGCAGTAACAAAGAGGTACGAAAGCAGAAACTTACCAGCACAAGTGAGTGAAGTGCTACATAACTTCGAATAGGACGTGACTACCCAGAGCCAGGCACGAGGCTGAGGCGTGGAGCAATTGCAGGTGGCCTCCTGTGCAACAAACGCTGCCTGAACAGCATATATTCTCAATGGAAAGTGTGAAATATACCGCATCTTCATTCCTGAAGCCACCACCACTGTCTGAAAAAGTGAAAAAACAGAACATTGATGCCTGGTGGGCTGCAGGGTTCCAGATGGCCGATGATTTTATAGATGCCCTGGAAGAAGAAGATGATAAGAAATTCATTAAGTATTTGAAAAACCTTGCCAGTGATGGAGTGAAAGAAGTGCCAAAGAGAGTCTCACAAACTAATGCAACATCGTACCAAAAGATAAAAGAAATGTTGGTGAAACAATGGATGAAATTGTTGAGAAACTTGATGCACTTATCAAGAGAATATATATACTCACCAAAATTAACTTTATTACACATACATACATACATACATACATACATACATACATATATATATAAACAATATATATATATATATATATATATATATATATATATATATATATATATATATATACTCACCAAAATTAACTTTACAACGCATATGTCTTTAGCATGCATGCCTTTACCACGAAATGCAAGTGTATATATATATATATATATATATATATATATATATATATATATATATATATATATATATATATATATATACATATATATATATATATACTCACCAAAATTAACTTTACAACGCATATGTCTTTAGCATGCATGCCTTGACCACGAAATGCAAGTGTTTTACAGGTACATACAAACCCATTACGCATGTATATTTATATTTATATTTATCTACACACACGCACCCCTTTACTCCCTATTAATGTTATAATATCCCTTTCCAAACAAAAAACCTACATCCACCCCAAACCTTTAAAATCCCCTTTCTATCCAAAAACGTATATACCCACCCTAAACCCTACAAATTCCCTATCCACCCAAAAACCCACACCCACCCTAAACCCTAAAAATACTCTTGCAATCCCAAAAACCCACACCAACCTTAAAATTACCCTTGCCACCCAAAACCCATACCACCCTAAAATTACCCTTGTCACCCAAAAACCCATACCCACTCCTAACCCTAAAAATATACCTACCACCCAAAAAACCCATACCCACTTCTAAAATTAAGCTTACCACCCAAAAACCTATACCCACCAAAAACCCTAAAATGACCCTTGTACCCAAAACCCCACACCCACCCTAATTCCTAAAAAAACCCTTTCCACCCAACAACCCATCCATACCCTAAACCCTAAAAATGCCATTGAAATCTTAAAAACCCATACCCACCCTGAATCCTAAAATTTCCCTTACAATCACAAAAACCCATACCTACCCCACCCAAAAACCCATACCCACCTTAAATCCCCAAATTTCCTGTGCCACCCAAAAATGCTTACTAAAATACTAACATTTTAAAGTATTTTTTTTAAAACCGTTTCCTAAACTTACTTTGCTAAAAAAAATCCACTCTATAAAACCATAGAAAATACAGCCAGCCACAGTCTTTTCAATAGTAATACATATTTCATATACAATACAAGAGTGTCATCTACTGGCCAGAGGTAGTTGTTAATTCATTAGTGGTTAAAAGACTTGTGATTCAGGTTCAGTCATTGTTAAGGAGTTGTGGTTCAGGCCCTTCGTTATGAATGAGTCGTTGTAAAGGTCGTTTCCCGTGCTGGTAGTATCTACTTAGGAACAACATGTACATGTATGATTAGCTGCTTGCAAATAAGATGAAAAGTCAAAGAAGAATCACCGAACCTTGTGACAGATTTCATTTGGGCACTGTCCCAAAATTACTTTACCAGAGAAGGGTTGCCTCATAACCTTCACTATAGACAATAGTTAATTGATGAATATCATGCTAGTAGAACAGTTTAACAACTTATTTCCTGTGCCACACCTTACCCCATCAAACACAAAGGTATACATATGGGCTGCTTTAAAACCACTACAGAGTTAACCATGAGAAATAAAATGATGTCAGTGCAAGCATGGATTCATGTTCTTCAAGGAACTTCATCAAGTGCATGCCTACTTAGCTTTGGCGCTGGTGCTGACATGGAACTGATATGTCTCAACTACAACATCCGTGCTCAGTCTGAAATTTTGAGTCAGTTCCCCTCATTGTTTCGTGCCTAGAAAGATTCAAGAAAATGAAAGAGCATTTTCATATTGATGAGAACATTAGCCCGGTTGTCCAACGACACAGCAGAGTTGATTTTCACTTACAAATGCATGTAATGTAAATGTAATGTAATGTAAATGTATAGGCATTTATATAGCGCACTACTTACCCGGAGGGTCCCAAGGCGCTTCGACCACTGCGAAACCCTTCCTGGCTTCCCTGAGAGATGGTCCCTTAATGGGTATCTCCAGGGTGAGACCAGGCATCCCCGGCGGTCTGGTGGGGCCGTTAGTGAAGATGAGGCAAGCTAATGCCCAGAGTTGCCGAGTGTTCATTCATAGTTGTGGTGCCAAAAAAAAGAGAGTTGAGGTGTAGTGTGCATTTATGCTGATATGTGCCAGGCTAACAAAGAAGCAATCGAGAGAGAAAGACATTATGGTCCCCACATAAAGGACATGATCATGCAGCTGAATACAGCCAAATTTTTCTCCCGTCTTGACCTGAACAAAGGATACCATTGATTTGAGCTGGAAGAAAACTGTAGGTACATTACTACTTTTACAACTCATGTTGGTTTATTCAGATAAAAAGAATGATTTTTGGAGTATCTTTGGCTGCAGAGATATTTTAGGATGATATTCTCCAAGTAATTCAACCTGTTACATATTTTTTCAATTATACTGATGACATACTGGTATTTGGGTCAACACAAAAGGAGCATGACAAGGCTCTTACACAAGTGTGCAGATTGCTTGCTGAGAGAAGGTCTCACTCTAAATGTAGCAAAGTGTGAGTTTCACAAACCCAAACTTAAATTCTTTTGGACACATATTCTCTGATGGGGGAAGACTCCTGACCTTGATAAATTTCAAGCATTGTTTTCTATTTGCCCCCACAAGACATAAGCATGCTGCAATCCTTCTTAGGCAGGGGCAGGTATTGCTCAAGGTATAGGCATGACTTTACTACAGTGAGTGCCCCATTGAGAGACTTAACAAAGCGGAAAGTCGCATTCCAGTGATCTTCTGAATACAACAAAAGTTTCAAAGAAATAAAACCTGTGATTGGAAATAGAACTGAGAAGTCCAATTTTGACCCTAAGTTACATACTGAGATCACAGAAGATACGAGCCCGGAGGGCCTGGGGGCAATCTTCCCTAAACAGAATGGAAATCCGGTTGCCCAGGCAAAAAAAATAAGGCCTATGCCAGTAGAAGCCTGTCTGAAACAGAACGTGTCTACTTTCAGCCGGAAAAGGAGAGTCTGGCTGTAGTGTGGGCCTGGGAACATTTTCATGTGTTTTTATATGCGAAACATTTCACTATTATCACAGACCCCCGGGCATTGCTCACTATCTTTGGAAACCCAAAAGCTAAGATATCTCTTTGCATTGGGAGGTGGGGGTTTTGACTGCAAGAGTATGGCTATGCAATTGTGTACAAGCCAGGAAAGATCTAAATCCCGCAGAAAACTTTTCATGCACCTCCGAGACAGACATCTCCTCACCTTAGGTGCCGCAATTCACCAGTGCCTGGCCACAAGATGACCGCCTTGGGCACTGAACTCTCCCCGACAACCAAACTACACCGGCGAGTCACTAACAATACTAAAAATAGTGATCTCACCCCCGGAATCAGCCTCGCCTCGACCCGTCAGTCAAAAAATAAAAGCGACGAGAGCCTGCGCACCCTTGAGACTGCCAGCACCCCACTCTATGCACCTGACCTTAAGATGGCTGCCCAGAGCACATAACACGTACGAAGCTACACCGGTGAGTCACTAACAACACTAAAAGTAGTGTTCTCACCTCCTGAATCAGCCTCACCTCGACCCGTCGGTCTCAAAATTAAAGCGACTTTGAGGCTGCCAGCTCCCCACTCTATGTACCTGACCTTAAGATGACTGCCTGGGGCACATAACTTGCACCGTCAAACAAATCACACTGGTGAGTCACTGACTTTACATAAAGAGGTGATCTCACCAACACAATCACCCTCACCTTGACACGCCGGCACCGTTGAGTCTTTTCTCTCCTCACTATATGTGCCAGACTGCTATACCACCACTCTATGTGCCTGACCATTTGATGGCCACCCAGGACTAACTCTAGGGCTAACTACTATTAATTTGCACCAGTGAGTTACTGACCAACCCAACTCATGTGGTAGGGTCACAGCTACAACTTGCCCTGTCCCTCAGGGCCCACTAAGGAAGTCATCATGACCCCCACCTTCATTACTGCCATGCCACTACGTATCTGTCCATTGCCTGACCCTTGATGCCTGACTGTAACATGGCCTCCTAGGAGTAACTCCCAGTCAACTGCACTGGTGAGTTACCGACCAGCACAAAAGAAACAGCAAGAATCTCACAACTACTCGCACATTACCCATAAAGGAGGGTTCACCAACCTCAGAGGATTCCCGCCCTCCACTCCACTCTCTATCTCCACCGCCCCCCATCCCGCTGACCAAGGAAATGGCCGACCACTGATCCAGAGACTCCCTAATACAACAGGTTCACCATACTACACCCGTCACTCGCAAACAACAAGTTCCTAAACTGACGGCTCCCGACCTTATCTGATGTACGCCATCGGACATTGCCCCTGACTCCTCCTCTGGAAACACTGTCCCATCTTTTCCAAAGTGATCTAGCCCCCGTCCTACCTAGACACAATGCTATCCGTCACGTCTACCTACACCAACCCCTCTTCTCCGAACTACTTAAAACCGCACGGCCCGAACTCCTTCTCGATCAGTTTCCCTCCTAATTTTTCACCCAAAGCAAAAACAAACTTCAAGCACAAACTGATTAGACAACACCCAGAATCACTTTTTGTGGACATATACCACTGCTCCTCCAAAGGACAGATAAAAATGGATCTCATTTTCCACACTGAAAGACCCGAAAAGCGGAACTTCATCCTCAGATCGCAGCTCCACATTTCCAAAATGACTAACACTTCCCATAGCTGCAAACTGCCATTCTCAGCCCCTTACTGCACTAGGCGGAATTGGAACACCTCTGTGACCATCTACTCCAATGGCTCAGTCCTGATACAAACCAACAATGACAATCTAGAGACATTGGACGCCCTCTTCCCATCACTCCGGACTGCCCCCTCTCATGCACTCCTCTCCTGCTCGACCTTCTCCTCTCCCCGAAGAGCCGGATCCACCAACAGATTTCACCTACCATTCTGGCGCCCCCTAATAACAACACCAGCCTTTTGCCATGAGACACCACCCTCAACACTAGCAGAGAGAACAAGGCCCCACTACCCCCTCCGGCAATCACCCCTACCCGTACCCGGACCTCCAACTCCCCAACCCACATTAAACGACCCCAACACACAGTCTGTGACTCCCAACCACCTCCCTAGACTCACATGCAAAAAAAACACAGACTCCACAACACGACCCTCGTCACCCTGCACACACGGCCCCACTCAGAACCTACACGGACAGCACACTCACAAGAAGGCAACATAACAAAGTCAGGCTCTCCCCCTCTAGGTCTGACATACCCACCCAGAACACCCACACAGGTGTAGAGACTGGGCAGTGGTTCACACTGCTTGAAAGCCAGATAGCAACAATAATCCAGGGCATTAGCGAAATCCTAAGCAACCTCGCCCCGCTCCATAAGCCACATCAAATCCCCACCTTCCCCACCCCCACACAACAAAGGCCTTCCAAGGCTCCCCACCCGAGATGGATCTCAACCCCCCTCTCTAATCAGACACAGAGACCCAAAAGAACAAGAGATGCAATGTCCGCGTGGGAAGCGGCACATCTTGCTTCCTCATACACCAATTACTGTCACTCTCCAATCCAAAATTCAGGTGATCACCGGACTGGGAAGAGAACAGGCCAATCCAAAATCCCCAAGAACCCTGGCCACCCGCACTAACAGCCCCACGGCCCCCCGAACGAAGAAACCCAAAACAGAGACGACCCCCACCAACTACATGCTCATAAACTATAGATCAGACACCAAGCATGCCACAGAGCTTGCAGAATCCATCCTCACCCACGACATAAACATAGAATTCATCACTTAGACATGTCTTAATGATTTCTCTTCACCACTCATGGATACTCTTGCTCCCCCAGGCGTTGCAATCACCAACAAAGATAGAAAAGACCAAAGAGGTCGAGGCATAGCAATCATCCACAAAAACAAAATTTACGTGACAGGAATAGACTCCTTTCACTACAACACCTTTGAATGCCTACCTGTCAACATTAACACAAGCAATAATAAAACACTAATCAACTATCTAATTTACCACCCTTCACCACATTCACCGAGCACCTGTCTGAACTGATTGCCCACTGCACTCTACGAGACACGAACAGCCTCATTCTGGGCGGCCTCAACCTACACTGGAATGAAGAAAACTAACTTCTAATCTAGAACCTGAATGAGCTGCTACACAGCAATAACCTTACCTAACACTGCTCTGAGGAAACCCACAACAAAGGAGCAATCTTAGATGCCATTATTGCCCAACGTGGCACAGTCATGATAGACCACACCGTGCCCGTAGACTGCTCTGACCACCACTTAATCCTATTCCCCCTCACTCAACCGATCACACTCCAAACCCCCACTCAAGACCCCCCAAATGGACGAAAAACCTTACTCAGATCAACATGACTGACCTAGAGGAAAGGGTAAACTCCCTCCTCACTTTCTCCACGGATGATATATCCACAGCAGAAGTCACTGCCCACTAAAACACAACCATGACATCCATTCTAGACCAAGTAGCCCTCCTGAAACAAAAAAAACCAGCAACATCCCATCCAGATCCTGGTTCAATACGGACATTAACAACGAAAGAAGGCCATTAAGAGCTACAGAATGACTGGAAATACAAAAAGCCCATCAGCAGCGAAAATTCCACTTTCTTCTGCACTGTCCTGGCCAAAGCAAAAAAGAGGCCCAAAGAACTGTTAAAATCATCAGGCAACAAAACTCCAAGCCCCCTGAATCCTCAATGCAGGCCTCCAAGGACCTGTGTGACAACTTCGCCAACTTCTTCGAAGACAAAATCACCAAGATTGAGCTGTCACTGGACGTCAACCCCGCCTGCAATAGCTTGGCCCCAGTGTGAGAAGACAGCGCTCGCAAGCACCCAACGAAAACATGGAAATCCTTCAAACCCATCCCAGAAGCCGAGATTCTCAAACTGATCTCCACCTCCAAACCCGCCTCTCTTATCCTTGTTCCTATACCCTCCCAATTGACCAAAAAGCTGCAACTCTCCATAGACCCGTTCTGGTGCAAGATCACAAACAGCTCCATGAGAACCGGCATCATACCTAAATGCCTCAAAGTCGGCCAAGTCACGCCACTACTAAAAAAAACAGGCCTTCACATCAAGGACCTGAACAACTTCAGACCGGTCTTCAATCTCCCCTTCCTATCCAAAATCCTCGAAAGATGCGTCCTACTACAACTGACTCAGCACATGGACTGCATCAACCTTGTTGAGCACCACCAATCTGGCTTCAAAAAGGCTATAGCACTGAGACCGTGATCCTTAACATCATAGACGATATCCACAAATACCTTGATACCGACCAATGTTGCCTCCTCATTCTCCTGGACCTATCAGCACCCTTTGACACGGTTGATCACCAACTGCTCATCAAGGCTTTACAAGAAAGGGTAGGGGCTGATGAGGTGGCCCTACACTGGTTCTCTTCATTCTTACAAAGCCGCTCCCAAAGGATAAAAACCAAAAACGTTACCTCCGACCTATACCCCGTCAGCAGTGGTGTCCCCAAGGTTCTATGATCTCACCACAACTGTTCAACATATACATTGAACCCCTCACCACCATACGTAAAAATGCTAACATCCCCTTCCACCTATATGCAGATGACACCCAGATCTATCGGGAAACCTCCTCCAAAGATGACATTCACAGACTCAAGTACGTCAGACAATAGTGGTAAGGAGAAACATTGTTTTCCTTAAAAAGCCCTCACCCACCGACCTAGTCGGTGGCATGCTTCATCATCGGGCCCACCACAGTGGCACCGAATGTGCCCCGGGTGTGCTGCAACGCCAGGTGACTGCGGAGCTGGTATATTGCTGAGTGTGCAGTGAAGGGGTGAAAATAGTGAAGTTTAAAAGCTATACAGAAGATCCCAGCACCCGAGGGTTAACAAGTTTTAATAAACTGGGTCTCTGTTAGCAGGTTAAAAAGGCAAAAGGACGTAAGTAGGAGTGTTATGATGACCTCCAACGTCCAGTGTGGTCTACATGTTTCAGCCAGTGCCTTTATATTCTAAGCTGGCTTTCCTCAGGACCAAAATAGGATAAGTGAAAAGGTGCAAAATAAATTAAAATAATCTATATTAAGTGTTTGTGTTGTTTTCTTTATTATGTGTTGCGCACGCTAAGGCACTGTAACTGTTAGAGGGGGATTCCCTCAAGCTTTGCTACACAAAACACAGAAGACAGAGACAGGACGTACAGAGGAGAGTCATATTAGAGTGGTATATCTTTTGAACCACTGATAGCCGACTTATAAGGTGGTGTGCGACCTATATACGGCTAGTGTGGGCTCATGGCTACTGCATGAGCCTTGTGAGGGTTTAATGAAACCGTTAGTGAGAGGTGGTGGGCTAAAAAAACGAAATCACAAGGTGAGGTATAGGTAAGAATAGATACTAGGTCCTCACTCTGTGTTTTCTGGTACAAAGCCTCATGGGTCGCCTGGCAGAGAAAGAGACCCTGTGGGAATAAAAGGTTGTACAGGGCTATCTAACCTGTAGGGAAGAAGAATTGGTGCTTACCCCATTGTAGGTATAGTGGTCTTGTTTACTCACGAGTAGTTCGGTCTGGTTCCTCCTTGGACCTATTCGTCCTTCCGCGGCGCCCGTTTTGAAATGAATGGGCCGCCTGGGTTTCCATTTATACTCGTTGTTAAATGCGGTGCACCTGAGTAGAGTTAAAACGGTAGACAGAGAGGGAGGGGTTCGCACATCGCGCCATGTCATGGTGGGTGGTTACTGCGCCTGTGCGAGGGATCAGTGCGCGTTGAGGCGCATGCGCGGTGGGTCGCGCTTGCGCAGTAGATCGCGGTAGAGTTTTTTGGCCGGTGCTTGTGCGCATGCGCTAGGTATTTCGACGCATGCGTATTGTGGACATTGTCCCGATTGAGTTTTACGCGTGAATGGCATTTATCATATGGATAATGTTGCGTTTTGCAAGCGCTATGAGTAATCAGTGGTGATGATTGGTCATTGTACGGATGAACTGTCAAGGTTCAGGGGATTTATAATTTTTACACACACATGTGGGTGGTAATGAGTGCACAATGTGCACAGAGGGAGAGAAAAAGAAGAGGGCAGTAAAGGGGACGTTCAAGTAGGGGTCTTGTGGCACAGTATAGACTCCACTATTTAAGAATGCATGGTGGGGATTAATCCATATTTACACAGCTAAGGCGTTCCATGGTATGGCGTCGTTAAGGCCATTGGTATGTGTGGATAATCGATATATCCAGCGTTGTTCCTTTTGTAAGAGGAGTTTTTCGTTTGTTGAGTTGTCAAACTTTTCAATGACAGTCCAGGAAAAGTCATTGGGTGTGTGGTTGTGGGTCAGGAAGTGTTCTGTCAGCCTGCTAATATTTTTCCCACATCTTATTGTGCTCCTGTGTTCCATCATCCTTGTGCGTACTTTTCTGGTCGTCATGCCGATGTATCTCAGGCCGCATCTGCAGGTTATCAAATATACCAGAATAGTGGAGTTGCAGTTCGTGAACTGCTTTTGTGTCCAGGTTTTACCTGGTTCCAAGTTCAGTGTCTTGGAGGGCGATGTTAAGTGACATACACTGCAGTTGTTGCAGGGTTGGTGGCCAGTGACTTTAGGTAGGCCCCAAGCATTGACGATGGTGTTGTCTTTGTTCCGGGTGTCAATTCTCGGTCTGGTGTTCACCAATTGGTCACGTAGATTGGTGGCCCTTTTATATGCAAAGCGAGGTTTTTCCCATTTCCTTGTACCAGAGTTTATAATTTTCCAGTTACGTTGTATGATGTTGGCTACTTGGTTAGATGCTGTGTTATAAGTTGTCACACAGGTGAGGACTGGTTCTTCCTGTGGTTTCTCAAAGGTTTCAAGGAGTGCTTCCCTGTTTTGGTTCCTAGCTCTTTTGCAGGTTTTGTTTATTATCCTTGTTGGGTATCCGCGATCCCTGAGTTTATGTATCAGATCATTGGATTGCAGTTTGTAGTCCTTGATGTTACTACAATTACGTCTGATGCGTAAGAATTGCCCATAGGGCAAGTTTTCCCTCAGATGCCTGGGGTGAAAGCTGTCAAATCTTAGTAGGGAGTTTCTCGCTGTAGGTTTATAGAAGGTGGTGGTGACGAGTTTTCCATTTTCCGGCCTGATATTTAGGTCAAGGAAAGGTAGTTCAGTGGAACTGCTAGTGCATGTGAAGCGTAAGTAGGAGTCTAGTTGGTTAATCCAGAGAATAAAGTTATCCAGAAGATCTTGGTTGCCTGTCCATATCAGGAGGATATCGTCAATGTATCGACGCCACAGTCTTATGTTGGTGGAAAAAGGGTTGGTGGGTTGTTGTATATGAGAGTTTTCGAAATGGGCCACATACAATCCTGCCACGCTCGGGGCAAAAACACTGCCCATAGACGTACCATTCGTCTGTAGATAGTATGTTCCCTCATATTCAAAATAGTTCTCTTTGAGAGCCAAGGTGGCGCAGTCCAAAATGAAGCTGCGGGGGGTGTTGTATTCCCAAGGGTTTGTCATGAGTACATCATGTAATACTTTTAATGTTGCGTCCTGTGGTAGACTGGTATAAAGGCTCTCGATGTCAAGTCCAACCAGTAATTCAGTGGTGGGGTCAAAGTTAAGTTCTTGAATTACACTTAGGAGGTGTTTCGTATCCTTGATGTAGGAGGGGGTTTTTTGAACCAGGGGGTTGAGGAAGAAGTCACAGAACTGGGAGAGGGGTTCTAGGAGTGACTTGATGCCAGACACGATTGGTCTGCCTGGCGGTGGAGTGGTGCCTTTGTGTATTTTGGGAACTGTGTAGAAGTACGGGGTTTTTATTTCTCTGGGGCATAGGAAGTCCGCCTCTTGTTTGGAGATTTTTTCATTGTCCTTTGCATTTGTGACCAGTTGGTTAATGGTGGCTTGTAGTTGTGCTGTTGGATCTTTATTTTGCATATAAAAGGGCCACCAATCTACGTGACCAATTGGTGAACACCAGACCGAGAATTGACACCCGGAACAAAGACAACACCATCGTCAATGCTTGGGGCCTACCTAAAGTCACTGGCCACCAACCCTGCAACAACTGCAGTGTATGTCACTTAACATCGCCCTCCAAGACACTGAACTTGGAACCAGGTAAAACCTGGACACAAAAGCAGTTCACGAACTGCAACTCCACCAATCTGGTATATTTGATAACCTGCAGATGCGGCCTGAGATACATCGGCATGACGACCAGAAAAGTACGCACAAGGATGACGGAACACAGGAGCACAATAAGATGTGGGAAAAATATTAGCAGGCTGACAGAACACTTCCTGACCCACAACCACACACCCAATGACTTTTCCTAAACTGTCATTGAAAAGTTTGACAACTCAACAAACGAAAAACTCCTCTTACAAAAGGAACAACGCTGGATATATCGATTATCCACACATACCAATGGCCTTAACGACGCCATACCATGGAACGCCTTAGCTGTGTAAATATGGATTAATCCCCACCATGCATACTTAAATAGTGGAGTCTATACTGTGCCACAAGACCCCTACTTGAACGTCCCCTTTACTGCCCTCTTCTTTTTCTCTCCCTCTGTGCACATTGTGCACTCATTACCACCCACATGTGTGTGTAAAAATTATAAATCCCCTGAACCTTGACAGTTCATCCGTACAATGACCAATCATCACCACTGATTACTCATAGCGCTTGCAAAACGCAACATTATCCATATGATAAATGCCATTCACGCGTAAAACTCAATCGGGACAATGTCCACAATACGCATGCGTCTAAATACCTAGCGCATGCGCACAAGCACCGGCCAAAAAACTCTACCGCGATCTACTGCGCAAGCGCGACCCACCGCGCATGCGCCTCAACGCGCACTGATCCCTCGCACAGGCGCAGTAACCACCCACCATGACATGGCGCGATGTGCGAACCCCTCCCTCTCTGTCTACCGTTTTAACTCTACTCAGGTGCACCGCATTTAACAACGAGTATAAATGGAAACCCAGGCGGCCCATTCATTTCAAAACGGGCGCCGCGGAAGGACGAATAGGTCCAAGGAGGAACCAGACCGAACTACTCGTGAGTAAACAAGACCACTATACCTACAATGGGGTAAGCACCAATTCTTCTTCCCTACAGGTTAGATAGCCCTGTACAACCTTTTATTCCCACAGGGTCTCTTTCTCTGCCAGGCGACCCATGAGGCTTTGTACCAGAAAACACAGAGTGAGGACCCAGTATCTATTCTTACCTATACCTCACCTTGTGATTTCGTTTTCTTAGCCCACCACCTCTCACTAACGGTTTCATTAAACCCTCACAAGGCTCATGCAGTAGCCATGAGCCCACACTAGCCGTATATAGGTCGCACACCACCTTATAAGTTGGCTATCAGTGGTTCAAAAGATATACCACTCTTATATGACTCTCCTATGTACGTCCTGTCTCTGTCTTCTGTGTTTTGTGTAGCAAAGCTTGAGGGAATCCCCCTCTAACAGTTACAGCGCCTTAGCGTGCGCAACACATAATAAAGAAAACAACACAAACACTTAATATAGTTTATTTTAATTTATTTTGCACCTTTTCACTTATCCTATTTTGGTCCTGAGGAAAGCCAGCTTAGAATATAAAGGCACTGGCTGAAACATGTAGACCACACTGGACGTTGGAGGTCATCATAACACTCCTACTTACGTCCTTTTGCCTTTTTAACCTGCTAACAGAGACCCAGTTTATTAAAACTTGTTAACCCTCGGGTGCTGGGATCTTCTGTATAGCTTTTAAACTTCACTATTTTCACCCCTTCACTGCACACTCAGCAATATACCAGCTCCGCAGTCACCTGGCGTTGCAGCACACCCGGGGCACATTCGGTGCCACTGTGGTGGGCCCGATGATGAAGCATGCCACCGACTAGGTCGGTGGGTGAGGGCTTTTTAAGGAAAACAATGTTTCTCCTTACCACTATTTTCTGACGTACTTGAGTCTTCTATACTCTCCCTTAAATCAGCTAGTCCCTATTGATCTTTATATATATAACCCAGGGGATCCGGACTAGCCTATCTAGTCCTCTCTCTCCCTTTGATCTGTATAATTCACAGACTCAACAACACGCTAAAAGAAATCCAACACTGGCTGTTACTAAACCACCTAAAACTCAACCAAAACAAAACAGAAATCCTCCTCGTCTCCAACAATGAAGACAACCTTCAAATTTTAGAATGGCTAAAAGCAATGGCTACTCTCAACGGCAATCCCACTCTGGCCAACTCCGTAAAATCATTAGGAATCTCCCTAGACCCAAAACTTGACATGACCAAACACATTAAGAACACCGCAAAGAGTGCCTTTCTCAATCTGAAGCTAACTAACAAAATAAAACCCTTCATCCCAACCAAAGACCTCAAACAAGCCACTCAATCACTGGTGCTATCCAGACTCGACTTTGGGGATTCAACCCTCACTGGTACAACAAAATCTCACCTAGCCCCCCTCAAAACAACTCTCAACGCAGCAGCCAGAATGGTCACCAGAGTTAGGAAATACTATCACACCTCACCACCACTCAGAGAACTAAAATGGCTCCCAGTCGAACTGGGTCCCAGCTTCAGAACTGCCTGCCTCACGCACAAAGCCCTGCACACAGGAAAACCGGACTACCTGGCCGCCAAACTCAAGAGGGCCTGTAAGACAAGGAACCTCAGGAGCTCCAATACCCTACTACTCATCCCTATGAAAACACCCAAACAAAAAACCACTGCACGTTCCTTCACCGGAAACGCGCCCAAAATCTGGAACTCCATTCCAGCCGATATCAGGACTATCCCGTCCTTCGTAAAATTCCCAAAACACATAAAATACCTTTTCCTCAATCGCTCCCTTGCGATCAGATAGCCACCGCCAAAGTGCACAACCCTGCTCGCCGTAGCTCCCCGACACTGTATCATTAAGGCCTACTTCCTCCTTGCTCCAGGACCCTTACCTGTTCTCTCCTCCCTTGAAGAGGTTCAACCCAAGACAATGTGCATGCAATGAGGTTATCTCAGGGCTCACGTACTAGCTCAATGGTGCACAGCACACTGGGACTTTCAAACCAATATTTAAACTACTGCTCTACTGTGTGACTCTTACATTAAAACTGTTGTAAAGTGCTTGGATACCCCTGGGTCCGGCCAGCGCTATATAAAACTCCTTAATAAATAAATAAATACTCATGAGTGCCGCTACATCACCACAGTTCAATATCCAAAGCAGCTTAAGCGTATCTCAACTTCATTTTGAGGTCCAGCACACCAGCAGCTCTATCCATTGAACAGATTATTGCTGCTACCAATGTAGATGAGTACATGCTAACCCTCAAAGACCTAATTATAGTCCTTTGCTGATGATGTTGAATTAAAAAAAATCAAAAATATGCAGGATGAGCTATCCATCAATCGAGAGGGTATCATATTGAGATGTTTATGAATCGTCATACCTGAGAGCCTGAGACAGCAAGTCATTCAACTAGCTCATGAAGGACATTGCGTCATTGTAGCCACCAAAAGAGCTCTAAGAGACTGAGGGGCCTATCACAATGTCGCTCGTAAAGCCTCTGAACTCAGGTCAAGGCCTTATGGCCGACATCGTCGGTTTCAATTCCGAGCGGCTGATTTTGATTCAGCCCGTCGGAATGGAAACCGGCCAGTCATCCTGCTGGCTTCCGACGGACTCAAGGAGCTCGTTGGCCAGTCAGAACTAGCCCGTAATCCAAATGGACAGCAGTTTACACCGTCTGGATTACGATGCCCTGTTTCCGGCAGGGTTTCCATGCCGGCCTTTCTGGCATGGAAACACTGTCAGAAAACGTGTTTGGGGTCCCTAGCAGGGCTCCCTTTCCTTTGCGGCCTCCGGTTGGTGGGTGAGAGGGCATCTATGGTGACTCCCTGTTAATTTCTGCACCCAGTGGCAGGCACCTCACATTACCTATGGGAGCATTTACTATGGCCGGATTATGGCCGTAACACATGCTCCCACGGGGAAATGTCAGAATGTGACTGCACCATGTGCGGTCGCCAACTAATAAGGCAATCGGGACCGCCGACCGGAGGTCAGTCGGACCTGTTTCTGAGATGTGTCAGGAGGCTGCAAGCAGGCCCGGACTGGCCGTTGAGGGCACCGGGCAATTCCCCGGTGGGCCGCAAGGTTGGGGGCCGGTTTTGGGCCCCTGGGGCCGTTTTTGTTAGAGGGCCGTTATGCTGCAAAAACGGCCCCGTAACAAAAACGGTCGAAAACCGGCCCTGTCACAGAGCGCGGTCGCACCTCTCCCCCCTCCCCTCTCCTCCCGGAGGGGGGAGGGGGGCCGGCAGAGCACTTTGCCAGGGCCGGTTCTGGTTCCCAGTCCGGCCCTGGCTGCAAGTCTGCCCAACATCATACCAGGCCCCTGCGTGTGGCTCCCTTGCCTAGATTAAAGAGTTGAGAAAGAGCAGAAAGCATGCCACCTTTGTAACTGTTTATCCCTCAAGGTGACGCAGCATCCACTAACAATGTCTGACCTTCCTGCTCAGTTGAGAGTTGCCGCTGATTTCTTTTGGCCTCTAGGAAATGGACATCATCTCATGGTAGTCATTGATGAATATTTGCATTTTCCGTTAATGGAAGACTTATCATCCACAACTCATTACAAAGTCATCGAGCTGCTTATGGGATTTGTGATTTGTAGAACGCACCATTAATCACCAGGAAGCTATCACCTAGATGAGATCTGTGCAGCGTCGAGCATCCCTGCTATTCACAAATCTGATAATGGCCCACCTTTAAATAGCAAAAAATTCAAGGAGTTTCTTGTTCCATTCAAAGTCAAGAAGCAAAAGAGTACACATCTTTGGCAACAAGCCAATAACATTGTTGAAATGTTTATAGGCACCCTGAAGACGGTAATTCAACAAGCATCGATGGAAGGAATTATTATAAACCAAGCCCTATGTCAAGCCCTTCCTGCCTATCAATCAACTCCTCTCTCCACAACTGGTGAGAGTCTTCCCGCCTTGCTAGCTGGGAGAGCCATTCGAAACAAACTACCGCAATGGACATCGGACCGATCGATGAATGCAGATAAGGTTCATGTCACAGACACTTCTAGAAAGTGTAAAATGAAAACATATGCTGATCAGCACTGACAGGCCCAGGAAACAGTCTTCAATAAAGGGGACTGGCTGCTGACCATACAGAAATGGAAGTGGAAAACGGACGCTCCGTTTGCTGTTTACCCTTTGAGGGTTGTCAAGTGCAAAGGATTCATGGTAGCAGAGCATTGTTCCGGAAAGTCCTTCACACTGGACTTATCACACTTTAAATACCTACCTTGATGTTTGTCAGATCCTGATGTCAAGAGTGAGGTGACCCGCCTACATGTCCAGATGAAGCATTTAAGCCCATGTCATTGGTGCATGACCAAGGTGTACCTCAACAAACAAAATGGGATTGAAAAAAACAAGGACCCCCTGAACACTGGTGTCAATGAACTCCTAGGGCAGGGATAATAATGTGTGAACAAAAACCCTAGGCAGTCAACAATATGGTAGACAAGTAATATAAAGTGACAGCGAAAAAAGTCATACATAGAGAATTAAAATAAAATTAATCATGATTTTAATGAACACAGGTGAAACTCACTCGCCACAGTGTTGTCTCTCACAGATACCAGTGATATTATTCTGTAGGGGTGTATTTTGCATGATGAAATAATAAATGTATGAACTATATGTTTTTTAATTTTATTTTTATTATCATACTGTGATGGTTATGTCATTTACTTGTATGATTTGTATCTGTGTTCATTAAAATCATGATTAATTTTATTTTAATTCTCTATGTATGATTTTTTTCGCTGTCACTTTATATTACTTGTCTGCCATATTGTTGACTGCCTAGGGTTTTTGTTCACACCTCAACAAACTCATACCAGCTGATGTGGCCGACCAGGGCGTGCACCTCACTGACTCATTGAGGAGCTTTGATGCTGATGAGGTCTGTACTTTTTATTTAACAAAGGTGGAGATGTAATGTCTTGAGATTATGCGCACTAAGACCCTTGCGGTTCTGGATGGATTCAAAGCAATAATTATGTAGAATGTAGGGAGTTGTTAAGGTGTGGATGTAAAAGTTATGACGCAGTACATGCAGTGTGTGATTGTATGTTGAATAATGAAGACATCTATTGCAGAGCTCTGTGTGTGGCATGTTCATTTGCATGCTCCTGGGCTGGGGAAGACGCTATTGACATAGTCTAGTTGTGAAGACATAACTATTTGAACCACAATTAAGATTCAGAAAAGGCAAACTTTTACATCATGATTTTAATCAATATTAAGTAGAAGTGAGTTTATTGGGATGCCCTAATGAAAACAGGAACCTCCTATTGAATATAACCATCGGATACATGTAATTTGGGAAGGCAAAACAGACCCCTAATCACCTTGCTATCAAGAGTGTTCAGATCTGGTCAAAAGCAAATATAATGAAGCACCGAGAAATTATGAGCAACAAATAACACTTGCCAGAACGCAAACCTATGCTTCTCAAATATTGTAAGGCTTTGCACTCCGCAGGATTCACGTGCAGCAACAATGCTCCACCTCCGGACCCTCCGAACACCCTGAAGTATAAACACAGGGTGTTCAGACGATACGGCGAGGGAAAAACCCCAAAAGGGGAAAAAACCCAAAAGAATAAAGAGGAGAAGGAAGGGGCAGCAGGGATAAAGAAACTGTAAGACAAAAATACACAGGTTAGTACATGGCTACATCCTACTCTCATGAATTCTTACTAACACCACACCAACATGTATTCACCTGTAAATGAATGACTCTAACCACCCTTTGCTGTATCTCCCGTCTTTCTTCCTGATCAATACAAAAGAAAAAGGGTTACTATCAAGCCTGGTTGGAGAAGCGTAAAGCCTAAAATTACTGATTTAAACCTACCCCACTGTGAAAACGTTTGAGTTGTTAAAGGATCCCAAAAGTAAAGTGAAATGGCACTTCCCGTGCTAAAACAATATTTGAAACTTTATCAATGTTATCTGATCTGAACAGAAACAGATTAAATCCTTCTTTGCTTGCTGATGCCAAAAATACCCAAACACGGCAGTGTGTAGTTCTCTCACTACCACACTCCGCTTTGGTAATTGCTTTGCCACAAATCAAAAAATGTTCATAAACCCTATGCCTTGGGTTTGTGACGGCAGTGTGGAGGTCCAACAATTCCCCCCCTGCACTCCGCCACTCGAAGGTTGTAATCACACCAGTATGCACGCTCCACTAGGAGTGCATATTCAAAGAGCGAAACGCTCGCAATGCCCAAATGATTTCTCGAGCAGAGAGCTCATATGCCAGTTCATAAACAACACAGTTCCTCGCAGCCGCGAGGCAATGTCCAAACACATTAGTCTTTGTGACTTTGAAAACACGAAAATGTACTTTTGCTCCACACGCTAGCCAGCGCTAAATCGGAGAGCCAAGTAGCGGAATCAAGTAACAGTAACCCTTGCTCACACGCTAGCCAGCGCGTTCTCAGAGAAAATAACCGCTACTTCAAATACCGGTCAGACTGCAACACCCGGAGCCTCTGGAAAGGCGCCGTTCCGAGGAGCAGCCGCTGCCTCGGGTCCCGAAGGAATCACTGACACCAGACTTCCGGATCTCTCGGCAGATATCCCGGAATCCCCGCCGGGAACTCTGGGAATTGTAGTCCTGCGCCCCGGACTGCTGGTGATTGTAGTTTCTAAGCAGGCGCGTTGGGCTAGATCCCGACAGTACGCCCTCCTCCCAAGCGCCTCCTAGGCCCAGGCTTTGCGGGGTGTCTGTCGTGAAATGATCGCACAGCTCGAGGAGCATGGACATTATGAACCGGTTCCCAGGAGTCCTCCTCCGCCCCATAGCCTTTCCATGAAACCAAGTACCATAAGACACCTCTGAGAAACTTGGAGTCTTTTATGGACCTCACCTCATACTCCAGATTCCCATCTTTAGCCAGCACCGGAGGTGCAGTCCTGCGTGAGGTAAGAGCTTTTTTTAGCAACTGAACATGAAAAACGGGGTGTATTCGTAAAGTGCTAGGCAACTTCAATTTGTAGGCCACAGGATTGATGCGGCGCACCACAGGATAAGGCCCTATAAATCGCGGATGAAACACGCTTCGGAGCTTGAATCGGATATATTTGGTCGAGAGCCAAACTTTGTCTCCTACCTCAAACTGAGGACCAGGTATCCTATGTCTGTCCTCCCACCTTTTGTATGTTTCTTTGGCCTTTAGCAAATGTTTTTGCACTGTGCTGTGTATTTTTCTTATCAATAACACCCGCTCTTTTACCGAGGGTTGATCGTTTACCTCTTCCGGTATATGTATTGGCAGAGTACGTACATCATACCCATAATTTGCTTTGAATGGGGACATTCCTATGGAGCTATGCCAGGCGTTGTTGTAGGCCATCTCCGCCATCCACAACAACTCCACCCAAGACCCATGTGCCTCCTTCGAGTAACATCGCAAGTACTTCTTTAGAGTCTGATTTAGTCGTTCTGTCTGTCCATCAGTTTGAGGATGGAAGCTAGTAGATAATGCTGTTTCTATGCCCAATGCATGACACCATACTCTCCAGAATCGAGCAATGAATTGTGGCCCCCTATCAGACACAATGACTCTTGGAATGCCATGCAAACGAAAAACTTGGGATGCCATTATCTGTGCTGTTTGACTAGCTGTGGGTAGGTTCACACAAGGTACGAAGTGGCCCATTTTCGTCAAATTGTCCACAACCACCAGGGCTGCGGTGTTCCCTTGATCTTTTGGGAGGCCTGTGATGAAATCCAAACTAATATTTGACCATGGACGATCAGGCGTGGGCATCGGCATTAACAACCCTTTCTTTTTTGATGTTTCCCCCTTGCTTCTAGCACAGACTTCACAGCTGCCCACCCATTGAGTGGTGTCCTTCACCAGAGTCTCCCACCAGAAATGCCTCCTAAGGAGATTCACAGTCTTTGTGATCCCTGGATGTCCCGCCGCAGGCGCTTCATGACACCAACTGAATGCCTTCTTTCTGATCTCCATGTTAGGCAGAAACAGGCGCTCTCCATAGAAGGGTAAGCCCTGCCTAATCTTCCTGTCTGGTTTGGCAGAAGCCCAATGAACCCAATAGTCCGTGGTCCTAGAGTCTTTTATATCCTCCAGAAACTTCTCAGCTCTCACTACACAAACCACCTTCGTGGAAGGAATTATGGACTGTTCTTCGGCATTTTGTCCGGTGGGGATTCCCTGTCTAGAAAGGGCATCCGCTTTTCTGTTCTCCGAGCCAGGACGAAAGGTTACAACAAAGTTATACTCGGAAAAGAATAACATCCACCGCATCTGCCTTTGCGTGAGGTGTCTAGCAGCGGACATATACTGGAGATTCCGGTGATCTGTGTACACCGTAACTGCATGACTTGCTCCCCACAGATACGGTCTCCACTCCTGGAAAGCCTTTTTAATTGCCAAGAGTTCTTTTTCTGCGATTGAATAGTTGACCTCAGCCGGACTCAGTTTTTTCGACAAATAGGCAACAGGATGAAGCTGACCAGTATGTACGTCTCTCTGAGACAGGATCGCACCTATGGCTTCATCTGAAGCGTCAGCTTCCACAATAAATGGATGTTCCAGAACAGGATGTGCCAACACTGGCGCGGTAGTAAAGGCCTTTTTTAGCGCCTGAAAAGCTTGCTCAGCCTCCTCTGTCCACTCGAACAACCTCCCTTTCCTTAACAGCCTAGTGATAGGGACAGCGGTTTGGGAGAAGTGTACAATGAACCTGCGATAATAGTTGGCAAACCCCAAAAAGCTCTGTACCTCTTTCACGTTCTTAGGGGCTGGCCAATCCCTCACCGCCTGTACCTTCCTTTCTGACATCTGTAATCCTTCAGGACTAAGATTCACGCCCAAAAATTCCACCTCATGCACCCCGAACTCACATTTACTCAGCTTTACATAGAGATGGTGTTCTCTCAATTTATCCAGGACCTTGCAGACATGGTTCGTGTGGCATGAAACTTCTTGAGAATATATCAAGATGTCATCTATATACATCACCACAAATTGATCTACATATTCTTTTAGCACATCGTTTATGAAGAACTGAAATGCAGCGGGGGCGTTACAAAGCCCAAAAGGCATCACTAGGTATTCATACAAACCAAACCGTGTTTTGAACGCCGTCTTCCACTCATCCCCTTCCCTTACTCTAACCAGGTGATATGCCCCACGTAAATCTAAACGGGTGTAAATCCTGGCCTCTCTCACCTGGTCGAGCAAGACTGAAATGAGTGGAAGAGGGTATCGATTACGAATGGTGTTCTTATTCAATGCCCTGTAGTCCACACATGCTCTCAAGTCTCCATTGGCCTTCGATATAAAGAAAAGAGGGGAAGCTGCGGGAGAACGAGAGGGGCGTATGAATCCCAATCGAGTGTAATGGTCAATGTACTGCTTCAGATGGGAGGTTTCGGGCACAGACAAAGCATACACTCTACAAGATGGTAACGATGCCCCCTCCACTAAATCAATACGACAGTCGTATTCCCTATGAGGGGGCAGAGATTCTGCCTTCACCTCACTAAACACATCACTGTAAGAAGCGTATACTACTGGTAGCTTGACGTCATTTTCCGCAGCAGTGGCTGCCAAAAATGGGGTAGCTAACACGGAGACGTTAGCAGACATACAAGGAGTTAAGTGGTCCTTACAGGTCTCTGGGTCAAACTGTATAGATTTTGACTGCCAATTCACCACAGGATTATGTTTATGCAGCCAAGGCATGCCCAATATAATCTCGTACTGCGGAGCATCTATGATATTCAATGCTAACACCTCAGAATGCACGTACCCTTGCGTCACCATTGATAACCCCAAATCACCAGTCCTTTCCGTTATCTGACCTGAGGTTAAAGGCTGCCCATCCACTGCCAACACATCTTCCGGTGTCTCCCTAAGAACTCGAGGCAATTCCAGACGTCTTACCAGACCCTTATCTACAAAATTACCAGTCGCCCCTGAGTCCACCATCACCATTACTGGACATCTTTCTAACTCATATTCTAATGTCATCACCACCACCAAGTGAGGCTCTGTTTCCTCATCGCCCGAGGATGACAGGGAGGTAAGCTTCCATGCTTGTTCTCCGTCTACTCCCGCTGTGCGGTCCTCCTTCTGTTCGTTCTCTGGTACAGTTTTAGACACTGCGACTTTCTTAAACCTACTAAAAGTCCCTGATGCCTTTGGTTTAGAAGGACATTCCCGGACGTAATGCCCCTTCTTACCACAGTACATGCACAAGCCCTGTACCCTTCTTGCTTCTCTCTCTTCTCTAGACAAGGGTGCTCTAAGAGCCCCTATCTCCATCGGTTCAGACGTAGCGTCAGTACCCCCGGATGCCTTTCTGGGGTTTCTATCAACAAAGTATGCTCCTCTTTCCCACCGTCTCCTATTACTACCTCTGTCTGTTAATCTGCTGTCTAACCTTAACACCAAGTTTACCATGTGCTCAAAAGTAGTGGGCTGCGGATCCACCTGCGCTACTACATCCTTTAAATCATCATGTAACCCCTGATAAAACAATGATAGTTTTTTCTCCTCTGGCCATGATGCTTCTACCACCAGCCTGTTGAAGGCCGTTAGATATGTTATCAACTCTCCTCTACCTTGTCTTAATGTCAATAGCTCACGATCCGCACAGAAGGTGGTGGCTCTTCGATCAAAGACCCTCTCAAATTCCTTTTTAAACTCTGCCCAATTAGACAAAAGAGCATCATCACGTTTCACCAATGGTACCACCCAATCAGCTGCATCCCCAATCAAATAAGAAATCAAAAATGCCACCCTTGAATGATTGGTGGGGAAGGAAGACGGTTTACAAGAAAAATGCATGAGCACCTGTGTCATAAACACATGCACCTTACGTGGATCCCCTGAAAACCTTTCAGGAGTAGCCAATGGAATGGCCGGGGGTACAGTAACCTGAACATTAGAAGACGATGCGGAAGCGTTGAACGGGTTACCACTCAAACGCTCCACCTTCTCACGCAAAGCTGCGGTCTCAGCCTTGGAAGATGCCAGCTCCTGCTGTACCAAAACCAAGGCTTGTAACACGTCCTCCATGGACGCCATTGTTGCTACATATGAATCAGGCGGAGTGTATTTCTTGGGTCAGTGATTCTGTAAGGCTTTGCACTCCGCAGGATTCACGTGCAGCAACAATGCTCCACCTCCGGACCCTCCGAACACCCTGAAGTATAAACACAGGGTGTTCAGACGATACGGCGAGGGAAAAACCCCAAAAGGGGAAAAAACACAAAAGAATAAAGAGGAGAAGGAAGGGGCAGCAGGGATAAAGAAACTGTAAGACAAAAATACACAGGTTAGTACATGGCTACATCCTACTCTCATGAATTCTTACTAACACCACACCAACATGTATTCACCTGTAAATGAATGACTCTAACCACCCTTTGCTGTATCTCCCGTCTTTCTTCCTGATCAATACAAAAGAAAAAGGGTTACTATCAAGCCTGGTTGGAGAAGCGTAAAGCCTAAAATGACTGATTTAAACCTACCCCACTGTGAAAACGTTTGAGTTGTTAAAGGATCCCAAAAGTAAAGTGAAATGGCACTTCCCGTGCTAAAACAATATTTGAAACTTTATCAATGTTATCTGATCTGAACAGAAACAGATTAAATCCTTCTTTGCTTGCTGATGCCAAAAATACCCAAACACGGCAGTGTGTAGTTCTCTCACTACCACACTCCGCTTTGGTAATTGCTTTGCCACAAATCAAAAAATGTTCATAAACCCTATGCCTTGGGTTCGTGACGGCAGTGTGGAGGTCCAACAATTCCCCCCCTGCACTCCGCCACTCGAAGGTTGTAATCACACCAGTATGCACGCTCCACTAGGAGTGCATATTCAAAGAGCGAAACGCTCGCAATGCCCAAATGATTTCTCGAGCAGAGAGCTCATATGCCAGTTCATAAACAACACAGTTCCTCGCAGCCGCGAGGCAATGTCCAAACACATTAGTCTTTGTGACTTTGAAAACACGAAAATGTACTTTTGCTCCACACGCTAGCCAGCGCTAAATCGGAGAGCCAAGTAGCGGAATCAAGTAACAGTAACCCTTGCTCACACGCTAGCCAGCGCGTTCTCAGAGAAAATAACCGCTACTTCAAATACCGGTCAGACTGCAGCACCCGGAGCCTCTGGAAAGGCGCCGTTCCGAGGAGCAGCCGCTGCCTCGGGTCCCGAAGGAATCACTGACACCAGACTTCCGGATCTCTCGGCAGATATCCCGGAATCCCCGCCGGGAACTCTGGGAATTGTAGTCCTGCGCCCCGGACTGCTGGTGATTGTAGTTTCTAAGCAGGCGCGTTGGGCTAGATCCCGACAAATATCATGGGCCAACATCCCTTCTTTAGAGATATTTTTAATTGTTCATTGGTTTCCACCACTCTCGGATGATAGACTAACACTGATTACGAGTCCAGTTCCTCTGCACGTTGTAACTCTAAACTGAGGTTTACACATATCACAGTATTCTGCCCTTACATTTTCATTAGTTTTTACCACAAGACAAAACACATGTTGACTATTTAAAACATGATGTGGGAAAGAATATTACCTATTTTATTTATTTTTATTTTGTATTTATTTTGGAGCTTATATAGCGCACAGCTACCCACAACAGGGGTGTCCCGGCACTTGAACGGCAAAGGAGGGAGTAGACTCAGTGAAATTAATTGCTGGAGAAGAGCCACGTCTTGAGGTCTCGGCGGAAGATGGATTCTGAGATAGTCAGACGTAGACCCAATGGTAGGCTGTTCCAGACTTTAGCAGCAACTACCGCAAAGGCTCTGCCGCCCATTCTGGTTCGGCCAAAGCAAGGGGGAGATGAGGAGTTGTAGGTGGTTGGATCTGAGAGCACGATTAGATTAGGCCTGTCTGAGTCGAGCTTTCAGACAGGCCGGACCCGTATTCTGTAGTGCTCGGAAGACTAATATCATAGATTTAAATTGGATACGTTTTGCCACAGGGAGCCAGTGAAGCTTCTTCAGGAAAGGGGAGATCGAGTGACTGTAAGGGATATTGTATATCAGCTTAGCTGCTACATTCTGGACTATCTGTAAGCGTCTAATCAGGTAGGCAGGAGCCCATGCGTACAAGCTATTAGTGTAGTCTAATTGGGAAGTAATGAGTGCATGAATAACAGCCCTACATGAGTCCTGAGGGAGGAAGGGGAAGATTTTCCTGATCATGTGGAGTTTTTCAAAGCAGGCTGCAGATAATTTGATTTTTGCATAAGAGTTCGCTGTTGAATCTGATCCCTAAGTTCCTGGCAGACGTTATTGGTTCGGGAGGAGGGGATAATTCTAGAGTCACCAAAGGGAGGGAGGAGGAAGGCTAGGCTGGTTAAAAAATTGCACCCCCGTTTTATCCGAGTTTAGCTTGAGGGTATTGAGGGCCATCCAGGACAAGATGTTGCGCAGGCAGCCACAAAACTTAGAAAAGGTAGCTTCAGAGTGGTCCCTGAAAGAGAACACTAACTGGGTGTCGTCAGAGTAAGAGATCCCACGGACTCCACAGGCTTTGACAATTTGAGCTAAGGGGGATAGATAGACATTAAAAAGTAAAGGGCTAAGTGCGGTGCCCTGTGGGACACCACAGTTCAGTGGTTTTTCACAGGAGACTTAGGGCCACAAGGAAACTGATTGAGAGCGATCCGTTCGGAATGATCTAAGCTAGAAAAGGGGGGTGGGGCCCTGGATCCCAAGGCTGATTAGGCACTCTATCCAAGATGTCATGGGAGACCGTATTGAATGCCGCAGACAAGTCGAGGAGTACTAACATGGCTGCCCCGCCCCTGTCTACGGATTCACTGATGTTTTCTGACACCTCAAGCAAGGCGGTCTCGGTGCTAAAACCAGGTCTGAAGCCAGACTGAGAGTCATGGAGAAGGAGGTTGGCTTCAAGATAGGTGGCGAGTTGTTCCTGTACAATTTTTTCAAGAACCTTCGCTGGTTTGGGTAGAAGGGAAATGGGCGATAGTTTTAAAAAACTGAAGGGGTCGGCATCAGGTTTTTTAGAATAGGTAAAAGCATGGCCTGTTTCCAGGCAGAGGGGAAGATTCCAGTCTGTAGTGAAGTGTTCCAGATGGTGGTCAACAGAGAGATAATAAGGGGGGCGACTGAGCTAAAAAGGGACGCTAGGCAGGGGTCAATGGATGAGCCAGATTTACAGGAGAGCCATTTTTGAAAAGCAACGTCATGGGAGATCGGAGAAAAAGAGGTGAGAGAGTGGGCAGTGGCGGGTTTAGTGATTGGTTAAGGGTGGTGCAAGGAGGAGTCGAAGAAAGAATAGTCTCAACATCTCAACAATGTTATCATGGAAGAAGTTAGAGAGACCGTCACAGAGTTCCTGAGTAGGGAGAGTCTTACTGGATAGGGCATCCGGTTTAGCAAAACCTTTTACAATTTTAAAGAGGGATTTAGATGAGTTGCTGGCTGAGTTGATCTGCTTAGCATAATAGTTTTTCATTTCTGTGTGCTTTAGCCTGTGATAGTTCTTAATGGCAGCTCTATATGTAGCTTTAGCCTCTAGACTATAAGAGAGTCTCCAGCTACGCTCCAATTTTTTGCAGCGGCTCCAAGGTGCAGAGGGCTTAAGTCTGGTGGAGACAGTTGGTTGAAATGGGGCAACTTTGTCAAGAGCTGAGGAGAGCCAGTCGTTGAATCCGACCACAGCATGAGCCAGGTCTCCACAAGCCCCTGGCAAGAAGTTGTCAAGGGCAGGGGCCAGGGAAGAACAGGTGACCTTGCACCATTTTCTGTCAGACTCCCAGGTAAAGGGGACTGGATAGGAGGTGGAATGAGATTGAAACTAAAGGGGATCAGGGAATGGTCTGACCAGTTCGAGAATAGAAGATCTAAAGTGTGGCCAGCCCTATGAGTGGGGCCCTTCACCCTTTGTGTGAGATTGAGGTCATCATACTTTCTAAAAGTTGGCTAGCTACCTCATCGACGTGAAGGTTGAAATCACCGAGATCAGTGATGTGCGCAAGTTTTAGTGATAGATTGGCCACAATGTCATAGAAATCTACGAGCGGTTGTGGCAGGGAATTAGGTGGACGATAAATGAGAATTGAAGCCAGGTCCAGATTGGAGGAGGAGGATATGAAAAAGTTCATTGCTTCCAAAGGACTAATATTGGTGATGGTTCTGGAGGATAATTCCCAGCCATGTCTGAGTATCACAGCAATCTCACCGCCTAGTTTGTCACTGGGTCTGTTAATACCCGTAAGGTGGTAGTCTGGTGGAAAAGCAAGCTTAAGATCAGGGTTAGAGGAATCCCTGATCCATGTTTCGGTTAGAAACATAATGTCCCAGGCATGGGTTGTTAGGGAGAGCCAAATGTCATCAGAGTGGCGAGGGAGTGATCTACAGTTAAGGAGACAGGCTTTTGTGGATAGGAGAGGAAGTGTGGGTTTGATAAGGATATTGGGCAGTGAAGAGGTGGGGCTGAGTGGTCGTGAGAAGGAGGGGACCCCATTAAGTACCAAAGAGCAGTTATCACAATGAAGGACAGGAAGAGGATCAGCGAGATTGAAGAGGGGAGGGGCAGGGCAATTACGCAATTTGTCTCTGATAGACAATAATTGTGCTGTAGACCAGCAGATCGGGGTGTCGTTGTGGCCACCAGCAGCTTGGCTGGCGCTGGTCGTTGCACAAGCGCGGAAGGACGCAGACACGCTTGCCTTCGGCCCGTCGGGGGCACGCCTGCTGCACGCGTCCGCTGCACGCCGTTCTGGGCATGTCCAGATATAGGGAGGTAAGCTGGTATGCTAACATCTGGGGTGGTGCGAGGTGGAAATGATGAAACCCGACTTCCGGTTGGTGGCACCTCTCTCCAGACAATCGGAAGAATCTGTGCTGGACCGGGGAGGGACGCCAAACCCAACCAGCATGTAAGCCAGAAATGGAAGGATTGTCGAATTTTTTAAAATCAGAATGTCTTTTATAAACCCACAAAGTGACATGCAATTGCGGCGTGAAAAGTAAATAGACAAGATAAAATTAGTTAAAATAGCATGAGAGACCTTCCCAAGTTGCTCTACAAATGAGGCAATTCAAGAAAGTACAAAAACAGGAAGGTTATCTTTTTAGAGAGATGTCATCCGAGACTGAGAAGGAGCCCTTTCCCATATAAAGAAGAACTGATGTGACTGACCTTAAATACTTTCTGGTGATTTCTGAAGCAGTGCCAGTATATCTACTTGGAACACTCAATAGATCATTGTCCAGTTAGTGCTTTTATTCACAAAAAGGAAAATGACTTTATTATGCACAACCCATGCAATACTATACATTTACAAATGATAACGTGTAGTGACAGTTCATACAATATAGAGCCCAGGAGCCTGTGACTACTGTCCCCCCAGAAATATATTAGATACAATACAATGGGGTTTAGTGAACAAAAGTCCGGCCTTCTGGAGTTGTCAGGATGTCACCACTTTAATAAAATTAGATATATGTCACAATAAACAATGCAACACCAATACAATCCACCTAAGATGGCACCATCTTACAAGAACCTTCTTTAGGAGATATAGGAGCTGATTCCGATTCGGGAAAAAGCACCGTACGGAGTCTTTTTCCCGTACGAATCGTACCCTGCAACGTCCCCGTACGTACGGCGTAGTACGATTCTCATCCAATGCAGCTCCCCGTACGAATCGTACCAGGAACCGTACGACTCGAATTCCTGTACGAATCGCTGCCGGAACACGCAGCAAGTGACGTTTGTACGGTTCGAAGCAGATTTTCCGGACCCAGCAAGTACGATTCGTCCCGCCGACCCTCCGTACTACTCTTTTCCTATGGGAGCTGAAAACTGTCGGTAAAGCAGAGTACGCCTCAAAACAGGTATGGAACGGACCCCCCGGGTACGGTGCGTACACCCCATGATCGCAGGGGTAAAAACCGTACCCCTGTGATCATGGGGTGTACGCACCGTACCCCATGATCGCAGAGAGTACGGTGCATACCCCATGATCGCAAGGTGTACGGTGCGTACACCCTGCGATCATGGGGTATGGTGCGTACACCCTATGATCGCAGGGGTACGCACCGTATCCCTGAGATCATGGGGTGTACGCACCGTACGGTGTGTATGTAAATGCGTGACCCTCCATGCGAATCGCACTTACCTGACGTGTACCGTACGAATCGCGTCTCCATTCCACGGTCCGGAACGTACTCATCGGGTCGTACAGCATGTGTACGAATCGTACGGTCCACTGTGAGGGTATGAGTCATACGGAATCTCCGGTGCAATTCGTATGGGTCACGACGATTCGGTCGGAAACTGTCCGTACGAATCGTACTACACGATTCGGACGGACATGTTCGATTCGTATGGAGAGGGCGCCGGATACGATTCTGACGGACGCTTCTTTTCCTGAATCGGAATCGACCCCATAATGTTTCTCTGTTATCCTTGTGGTTGTCAATAATGCATCTCAAAACATTCAATTACCTTTGTTAAAATATATAATAATGACTCACTTTTAACTTTGTGAATGCCAATAAAGCATTCCCATGACCTGCCTAAAATAATATAAATATTCAGTTTTAGTTTTGTCATTGTTAATAAAGTATTTAAATGTCAACAAAATGGGTACACAAGTCTTCTGTCTTCTACATTTAACATGCTGTAAGCACAGCCTTTGAACCCACCAACAGGAGCACCCACACTCTAAAATCTCTAAGAAGAAGTTCCATCTCCAAAAGTGCTTGAAAATGCATAAGAGCACTCCTATTGTCACCATTTTTACTAGCAGGAGACTTAGGTCAATGTTAAGAAAAACATTTTGTGGGTAGAAAGGAGAGGGAGGAGGGCTGCTGCACTCTAGGTAGTCCCACAATCACTTGGCATTACATTTGTGATGCCCCTGCCCTTCATGGAGCACCATGAGAACCAATATGCATATTTCATAATGTCCTTGCAAGGGCTTATGGGGGGTTCCAAGCTCAGTTGATTGTACTTCATGGTGGACTTTCGATGAAGCAGCTGCTGGGAAAATGTCCTTTCTTCATTTGCTTGTTCCTTTTTGTTTCTGTAAAGTGTACCTTAGTCCCATTTGGGGTACCTCCATCCTTCTGTTCTTTGTTGGAGGCCCTGAGGGAAGCCTCAGTGCCCTCATGGTCTCAGCTACTACTGATTCCGCTGGGTGCAGCTGGCGTGGGAGTTCCCAGCGCTCAGAAGTTTTAGGGAACCTTTCTCCTCTAAGTTTCCTCAGCAGATCCATCCATCTATTGTCTATCCGAAGACCAGGAGTGAATTCACAGAGGGCCAGGCTTAGTGTTCCAGCACCCCAGACCTTGGTTTGACTCTTTTTCATGGTCCTGCAAAATCTATTTTCTCTCTCTCCTATGCAGAGATTTTTAAAAAAGAGCAGAAGGTTGTTAGAAGGTATGTACCTATGTCCAATCATTTGATGACACATCACAATTCCACTCCTGTCCCAGCCCTCTTGCACAGCATCCTGGGACACTCCAACATGGCAACTTTCTTTAGTCTGTTAAAAGACCTCTCTGAGAGCTGGCACACCATAACTGCCACAGCTGCCTGGTCCCTGCCCTCCAAAGGGGGCTCCAGAGGTTTTACCTTTCCCCTTTGTCATTCTTGGAATGAGATTTCACAGGCTAGGCACAGTGGAAAACATGAAACATGTTCCATTGGCCACCATTCTGAACATCTCTGGTGTCTAATCAATGCTAGATTAAATAGTGACAGCCTGAAAGGATGTCTCAAATTATTCTTAGACTGAGTACTAGATTTACCATTTCCTCATTATAATCAAGTTCAAAAATATACTCATCTAAATTCTCATTTTCACCATTTGCTTACCATGAAGGTTGTCAACCTCTTTCATTTGCAGGGTCAACCTGATTTTCTTTTGTGCCGCTCTGGACACCTGTCAAACCTTTACTTTTGCTTTGTTCACTCACTTTCTTATTCTCTGTACGGGAAATATTTTCCATGCTATTCTTGTGTTTCTGATAATACTTTCCACCAGGACCACTGTTCTGTGTCTCCTCCTCCTCTGATAATGTCTGATGGAGCAGTTATTCGCAGAAAAAAAGAAACCTGCTCAAATTTATTCCCCATAATACGTACTAACAGTAAGTAGTAATAGAAACTAGCGTGGACCTTACACAAACATGAGGGAAATAGCTTTGCGCACATATGCACTAATATGAAATAATATATGAAGGAAACTAAAATGTATTTGCAGTATGCTTAGTAAGAAACGAGAATGCGTTGCTGTCCTTTGGTTTGCAGAGAGGCCTAGCTGTTCCTGACCTGTCCTGTTCCTGTCCTTTAATCTTTGTTTCCTGATGCTATTTCGGGAACCCCCACCATCACCTAGGCCCAGGGGGTGGTTTTCTACCGACCCCTTGTTCTTGCAAATTTACTTGTAAATGTATTTGTAAATGTATTTGTCTCTGAAACTTTTGTCTCTTTACCTATCCACTCCTTCATAGGTACATTGATACGTATTATTTTAGATGAAACTATTGTCTCTTCATCTATCTTCTTTGTTAGATGTTTTTTGTTTCGCATTTGAATTTTGATTAAACTTTTGTCCCTTAATCTATACACTCTTTCAAGCCTAAATGTAATTGCCTCTATGATGAGTTTGTATTCATTTAAATTGCTAATGAATCTCTCTCTTTGTGAATTCATTATTTGTATTTTGTGACTGTATGCATTGGGCATTTGCACTAATTTGAGATAAATTCTATTAACATTAACAAGAGTCTGTGATCATTTAGCTGACTGAATAGTTAGTTAGATAATATTATCATTGCCATCAACTATTCAACTAATTGGTTCATCGACCAGGTAGAGGGAAAGTTGATGTATAAATTAGATATGTATTTTGAGATGTCACAATATAGATCTATGAAGGAAAAGTATTGACCTTTTTATAAATTGACCCCAGCGCATTAGGGATTCTGGGTGAATGTGTATGGGCCATTATAGTATGATGATATTCAGTATCGATCCCTGATTAGGTATTAGCCATGCGCAGGATAATGTCCAAAATTTCTCTCCCTTTAAAATGTCAACTTTCCTTTTCCCTTCCTTTGCCAACCTTTTCACAGTTTCTTGCACTTTGCTCCCTATTTATTTCTCTATTAACCTTCTTCTAATTTCTTCTTGTACATCTTTTGAGCTAATTTCTGCTTCTTCACTCATTTTGTTTTTAAATTACATCTTCAATATCCTTTAATCCCCTTTTGTTATTTATATCTTTTGAATTTTAAAAAAAACTTTTGCAGAGGTTTTCCCTGCTCGTAATTCATCAAAAACTCATTTTAACCCACCAATCGGCAACTGTTAGATGTCAACTGACATCCTGATGCCGACCGGAGATTCGTTTAAAAGCAACCCAACGTTGCTATGCAAAACTTAATCCGTCATCAGTTCACACTCTAATTCCTTAAGAAACAGACGCGTCTGGACTTTCGTAGTCCAAACACACTCTATTTCCTTTTCAAAACCACTCGATACCTTCTGTATTGGTTCAGTGAGGGTGAGCGAGACATGCAATTATGCACTCTCCCACACAATTGACCTCTTTGAGCATCCCGCACTCTCACTCACTAGTCTTCCTGCCGTTAAACTTTAACGTATGTTCATTTTCCTAAATACCCAAAAATTGGATTAAACAACTAACAATCAATTCTTGCTAAAATAGTTCTATCTCATACCTCAGGAATCTTAAATAAATTCTAATTCTTAACATATTAAACTTGCTTAAAGCAATAACTTCATGAAAATATCTTTCAAATAAAAGTATATTAATCTGCTCAGAAGCAGCAAACAAAAGAGGAAGAGCCTAGAATATTGAAGGCTTAAGTTATATTGAATGTTCTAAAGTTTTGTGACATCATATTATTACATTGGAAGCTTTTAAAGTGCTGCTCAGAAGTTGGTGTATAAAAGATAATGAAACCTCCTGTCTTGTCATAAAACCATTCATTGAGCCAGGTTACCTGCTCCATAGAGATGTAGACATTCAGAATCAGCGATTTGTTCTGGAATCCATGCTGCTCTATGTTCCTACAGCTGCTCTATCAGTTCTGGGATGAAACTGGTTAAATTGTACACCAAGAGGCCCTATGTTCCTACAGCTACTCTATCAGTACTGGGATGAACTGGTTGGATTGTACACCGAGAGGTGGATGTTGTCTGCATACATTGCAATGACGTGCCTCTTCTTTACCGTCTTCACCCCCTGAAATTCATCCTTCCTCTACTCCTCCCCTATTCTAGCGACCATTCCTTCCATGACCAAGGAGAAGAGATTAAGAAGCACTTCTGTCTCACACTCTTCTGAATCTCTAATGGCAAGGATGAGCCTGTGTTCTAACGTGAGCTGTGGATTAGTAGGGTGCTTTTGTGGGTTCTATTGATATTATAAATTATTAGACGTGATATTTATTTTCTGTTGTCCCCACAATTATCCCTTAGATGATTCTTGACTGCTCAGGGACCACTCGTCCGTGTTTTATTGATCCCAAGTAGTCCAGGAAGTATGCACCCCAGGTGGGCAGGGAAGACACCTGAAAACAACCTTTTATGCCTAAATGTGAGAGGGAGAGTGGATATTAGCCTGTATGAGGGACACAACATTAGGTCTTTGCCCACTTTAGGGATGGCCTTGATTAGCACTTCTGGATTAAAGGCCATCATGACTTCCATCTAAGATAAGCTATTATACACCCATATCAACAAATGGGGTTGAGGCTATGACAGAATGTTTGATAAAATACTGGGCTAAACCTATCCGGTCCATTTGTTATGTTTAGCTGTAGACTAGTAGTGCCTGATATGGACCTCGTCTAGCTTGTTGAAGTGGTCAAGCATGATAGCCTGTTCTAGCGAGAGGCAAGGCAGGACAGAAGCATCCAGATAAGCCTCAATTTGAGCCTGGAAATTGTATATGGCTTTATATGTATCTCAGAAGAAATCTGGGAAGACCCATGCCATCTCTGAGTCCCCATTTGATCTCTGATAGATTTTGTCTCTCTGACACTATTTGCCCTTGATGCAGCGCTACTCCGGAAATATTTTCTAAAACCATATCACCTTTCCTTGAAGTACCAATTCATACATCCACTCATCAGTGGAGCCCATAACATTGCGAGTTACTCACAAAACACTTCCATCCTACTTCATGGATCGGTGAGATTCAAAGGAGAGCTGCTCTATAATAGTGGAGTGTCTAAATTAAAACTAAATATTTATACTATTTACACCTGCAGTTTAAATGAGTTTTACCATGGTTTTTATTAACAAGACATTTTATTCAGACACACCACCATTATAGTTGATGAATCTGCTAGTAAAAAATTTGGCGTAGGAAAATACAAGACCAGCTTAATTCTCCATTTATCTAATTTTTATTAAAGCAAGGTTTAGCATGCCTAACAGTTTATTCGATTTATTTTGTCTTCTTTATTCAAAAATAACTTTAAAGAAGTAAAAGTTTTAACTCAAACAGTTATATTCATTTTATTTCAGAGATTCTGAAATCGACATTATTATTTAGATTTCAGAACGCAAATATTAGCAAAAGACACATGGTTCCCAAAATTAATTTTCTCCTAACTTCCATAACTAATAAACTCATCTAAAGCTTAGTTGTTACTCAAAGAAATAAAACATTTATTCAAGAAATCTTACATCTCATGAAAATCAGCATACCGACAGCATCTCAGGAGGAAATCGGAAGAGAGTTTTTTCTTAAAGAAAATCAAGACTTTTTATACCTTTTTCACTAACTTTAGCTATCTACAAAAGTAACTATCAGCCCAAACTTTGTTTGAGAAAGTCTTTGGCCTAGTCACATCCTCAACTAGCTACTACATGATCCTTTCCCACGATCAGTAACTCAAATGTTCATTCTTTTTGCAGTCATCAGGACTTCCAGGGCAAGTCGTCCTTGAACTGCTTTCATTCAGGCACAGGCAGCTCACATTCAATCTCGACTTTTTCCGCGCGTGCGCAGTATCTTTCGCTGTTGCAGTAATCGAAAGCCTCCATTTTTTAGGTAGGCCTCACAAGCCAGAATGGGAGCTATCATAGAAACAAACACAAATAAATGTTATTTATTGAAATATAGCCCTTATGTTTACCTCCCCCCATACTAAGGGTTTCCCTGTTAGTTGTTACCTAGCAAATAAGCAACATGTATGCGTGATATACTCACTTATCTCCATGTCTTTGCCACAAATCACATGCACAGAAAGCACATTTATGCTGCTTTTGATTAAATTAAAGCTTTGCATTAGTAAACAATATGACAACATTACTAAATTAGTCAGTTATAGTTCTCCATGCAAGCAGATTAGTATTCCCACGTGTATTTGTTTGTGAATTCTATACTAAGTTGATTAATATTTTCCAAACTCACACAATTAATAAAGGTAACAGTTATGAGGAAATGACTTCAAAAGGGGTATACAAAATGTTGTTTTTCCACCTCGCTCCATCAACTCCCTCCTTTGGTGATCTTATCTCCAAATATCTCCCGAAATTTTGACAATTTTATCCAAACATGCTTCAAGTTCTTCAGATTAGTACAGTTTATACTCTAGTATCTTCTTCTCTGGTTTCTTCAAAGACCTTTTCTCGAAATTCTTTCATTTTTATATATCATAGTTTTCTCTTTCTCTTTCTCGTTTTTCTTGATTTGCTTTCTTTATTGACTTTCTAGTATTCCTTCTTTTTCTATATATGCAACATAATCTTAACATCAAAAACACTAATACTATTATTGTTACTGGAATTAGTATCTTACCTATAATTGAACTACCTATTTCTTGAAACCAATGTTTAACTGCTGAAAGACTTTTACCAAGTCGTTCAAGAACACCATCAACCTCCAGTGGTTCAATTTCCTTATGCAACTCTGTAATGTTTGTAATGTACTTTTCAATATTTTGACTTTTGTCTGGAATGTAGGTACAACAGTGCTGCACCTTCAAAATTCCACAAACTCCTCCTTCTTTTGCCAATATTATATCAAGAGCAAGAAGATTTTGCATCACCATAGCTCTCATAGCAACCATTTCAGTATTTACCATTAAAAATCCTCCCGCTGTGTCTGTTGACAAACGATCTACTATCGTTGATAATCTTCTAATTTGGTTTGCATTAAAGGATATTCCCACTGCTGGTATCAGTACTCCAAAACTATCACCTATTATTTCAATTACACTCTCTCTTTTTCTACGACTTAAAGGTTTACCTATCTCATGCATTCCATTAGTACCTCTATCTACATGAAAGATTTTAGGAAAGACCAGACCCACGTAGCATGTTCCATACCAGTGGTCCGGTAATCTATAATAAGCTTTGTTGCCACATATGAAGTATATACCACGGAAAACTGGATCTTTTCCCCCTTTGAATCACCAACCCCCTATGATTCTATAGGTGTCTTTACATTGACTCGCTCCCACAAACTAATTGTCATACACAGTGTTGTCTCTTCTAATACAGAATTTCCCTAACAATGGAGTGTCTATATTTATGGCCACATTCACATTGCTATCATCAAGGTTTTCATCTTCAAATGTCCAGTATTTGGATTTCTCATGTTTTACTTTTTCACTACGTTTATAAGCAATTCTTCTCTCTTCAACCATATCTAAAAATGTTTTCTCCGCAAATCTCATTTTACATGTCAAATTATTTTTAAAAGCATATTCGTGGCTCAATTCATCCATTTCCAAAAAGAATTCCCCCATTACTTCAGCTGGCTTTACTTTATTCATGGCATTAATTACATTCAGCTTCGCGAATACGTCATCTGAATTTGAATAATAATATTCTAGTTTTCCTGTTTGATAAAACAAACTTGCAGGTAATTTCACACAGACATAACAGTCACTAGCATCCATGGTCTTAACATATTCAGACAACAATCTTGAAAAAATATTTTTGGTATAGTCACTAATTGACCTATCTTGATGCATTTCTGGTCTATATACATGCTGTTTGTTCGACATTTTGTTCATTTGAACTCACATTATATTTTGACTTCACTAAGTTATCCTGAAAAGGAATGACAATAGCTAAAATTATCCATATCAATATTAATAATCCTGTACATATCAAACACATTCTACACCATTTTCTAAATATAGAACATTTCGTTTTATGATCATTGTTAGCCATTTTTTTTTTACACAATCAGCTTTTACAATTCTCTTACACCTTTGTCATCTATAGGCTTTCACCTTTCACTTACAATGTTCTCCTTATATCAGGATTTCGGGTTTTGTCTTTACCTTATAACTTCGATCAATATCACTTTTCTTTGTGATTCAGTTCTTTACTCACTTTTCCCAATTGACTTTGGGCAGTATAAGTTCTCTTGGCTACTGTTCACTTCTTCAATAGGAGGTAAAACAATATATGTCCATTCAGGTGACTTCATCATCAAATCAAATTAAGCTTTATTCGGTTGTACATAGAACATCCATAAAAGCACAATATATATTACAAATAAAAAGTACAGTTAAAAACAGTTGAGTTAAAAAAATGGTACAATATCAACAGTATGACAGTTTCCCAAGGTTCCATTCATCCCATAAAGAAACACTTTTTACTCTTTATGTGGAAGCTACGACCATAAGAGTATAAGCTGCTAATGCGTAAACATGGAAAGAACCAATACAATCGAGGTAAAAAGCTTACAAGTTAAGAAAAGTGACAAACAGTGCGTCATGAATTGATGTATAAATACAGTAGGATCTAAAAGAAAAATAAAACTGGTCTATTTTACAGATACACAAGATACAAGTCACTGTTGCTCTAAATTCTGCCTGTGCTTAATAGTCAATTTCAAGAAGTTTACTACTGATTTGGCAAAGGGTTCAGCTTCTAGAAATTGAAGAGCAAGGAATGCCGGACGACACCTGCGTAAGCCCATAATTTTTAAAATAGGAGTGAGCCACTGTTTCCTCAGATCCTGGTAAAACTTACAAAAAAGTAACGTGTGGATCTTAGTTTGGGGGGAGCAATCATCGCAGGGGCATGGTTGAGGGTCTTTTTCCCAGTTATTAATCTTAGGGAAGGTGACTAAATAGTGAAAGATGTTAAGTCTTAACCTTGTTAGCAAAAGTCTTTCATATCCTGAAAACTCGAAGGTAAGGTAAGGCTGGACCGTCATTGTTGTCTGAATCTGCAGTGAGTGTTGTACAGTAGTTTTAGAAACCTCACTGGATAATTGTAAAGATTCTAGATGAGCCAGACACGCCTTTTTAAACCGTTTCCTTGGTATTACTGCAGTTGTGGAAGGCGAATTGAAATATTGTTGCATTCCAAGGTCTCAGAGGAATTTCCTGACATATTCTAACCAGGTAATGTGGTGACTCTTGTCTAAGGAAATACAGTCCTCAATAAGCTCCCTACAAAGAGAGGTTTCACTGATGGACCATATGCGGTGCCACAGAAGAAGGGGTTGGATCCTTATCAGATCTGTTATGAAAGTCAAACCCAACTCCATGTGGCAAGAATAGTTGGAAGTTCCCTTTGGGACAGCCAAGATAAATTTTGTATTTTTGGTTTGGTCTTCTCACTCTTTTTGGCCTTTGAACAACTTCTATTCTTTTTCCCAACAACTCATTTTGACTGGTTATTTCATTCACTTGATCTTCTTGCTCTCTTTCTTTGTTAACCAGTTTAAATCTCAGTCCATTATTCTCTTTAGGCCAATTATCTCCTTTACAAACTCTTTTTGTCTTACGCTCTGTGGTGTTATGCTCCACTCTCCAAGCCCTTTTTCTTGAACTCTTTCTCAATGGAGTTTCATCTGCACTGTCGTCAGTTTCACTCTCAGTCTCTTCGACAGTTTCATTTATGACAAACTTTATGACGTCTTTTTCTTTTTCAAAGTCAGTTTTATCTTTTGACAGTTCTTTCACTCTGTTAGGAACATCTCCATAGCTGGTACTTGTAATCTCATCCTTATCATGAGTTATTTCCTCTTTTCCAGTGTCAGGATTTTGGTTCCTGCCTTCAGAGCTTCCAGACTGCTCTTCACTATTCTCTTGATCACCAGCTTTATCTCCACATTGCTCAGTGTCCTTACTGGTGTCAGTCTCTACCAAATCTCGATCTTCAGATTTATCTTCAGAATTTGGTATTTTGACAATTTCTTCTTCTCCTTTAGACGCAGAGCTAGCATCTGATACTTCCAGATGTCGACGTTCTTGTCGAGCTTCAGTATCTGGATTTCTTTCTTGTTCACCTTCAGAATCAGAATCAGTTGTGCTTTCACCTTCCTCATTTAGAATCTCAGGTTCAGGCACACAGATGGTGTGGCTTGTATGTACCCATCTCTTTACTCCGGCACATTTAACTGCAGTGGTGCTAACCAATCAATATGACCTGTCTTGGTCTCTGCCAGCGAGGCACCAAACAGTTTCTTCTGTGATGTACCTTTATCTAAACCCAAACTCCAGGAACTAGCTCATGAGCTCGATTTTTCTCTTTCATGTTTGATTCAGTTCCCACCTGATGGAACACAGAAGTCACCACGTCAGACAGGTTTTTGCAGTAATCCAGTATGATGTCATCATTATTAGTTAACAGTTTATCAACTGGTACAAATGCTTGTCTCATCACTCTGCCCATCAAAATCTCATGTGGACTCAATCCAGTCTTTTTGTCTGGGATACGTCTTAATGTCATCAAAACAAATGGTAATGCGTCTGGCCACTTCAGTCCTGTTGCCAAACACATTTTTGCAATCCTGTTTTTTATTGTTCCATTCACTTGTTCAACTACCCCTGAAGCCTCAGGTCTGTATGCACAATGCAATTTCTGGCGAATGTCCAGGGCTTCACAGATTATTTGCATAAGTTAATTTTGGAAATGCGTTCCACAATCAGTTTTGATCGTTACTCCAAATCTTGGGATTATTTCACTTAAAAGCAACTTTGCAACAATTAGTCCATCATTTCTCCTCGTGGGGAAAACCTCCACCCATCAAGAGAACAGACAAATGATCACTAAAACATACCTGAGCCTATTACAAGGTGGAAGTTCTATGAAATCCAACTGCATTCTTGTAAATGGACCTCCCTCCCGTCCTATGGTTCCCAGACTCACAATTGTTTTTCTGTTTGGATTAAATTGCTGACAAACCAGACATCTTTGGCACACGCTTTCAGCAATCATCCTGAACTTGGGATTGTACCACGTCTGTCTAAATAGACGAAGCATGGCATCTCTTCCAACATGAGCTTGACCATGATACATTCGGGCCATATTTGAGATCATGCTATCGGGCATTACTGGTCTTTCATCTTTGTAAACCCACATTTCATCTTCTTCTCTTTGCCTACATCCTGCCTTTAACAAGACATTCTTCTCTTCCTCATCAGCTTCTTCCTGCATTTGCCTCACTTCCTGCCAAGTCTCAACTACTGTTGTTAGCATTAAAGGACTTGAAACATGCTCTTTGCTTCTGTCCCGATTTATGGATGCAAGGTTTCTGGCACAATATTTTGCAATGGAATCTACATACATACCTGTTACCTCGAGTTATGTAGTCATCTCCTTTTTATGAGCTGTGCATTTCAGTACTGCAATTTTATCAGGCAATTGAATTGCGTCAATCAACATTCTCACAAATTCGGCATTACGTATGGGGGATCCTGCAGAAGTTAAATAACCTCTTTGAGACCACAGTTGTCCGTAGTCATGGACAACCCCAAATCCATACTGACTATCAATCACTATGGTAACCTTGATTTCCTTTCCCAACTCACATGCTCGAATCAAAGCAATCAATTCCGCTATTTGAGCAGAACGAATTCCCTTCAGACAAGATGCTTCCAGTACATCTGCTACTGTGCAGACTGCATATGCAGCACTCAGAACATCTTCATTTGTTCTCCGACACGAACCATCAACAAACATTACATAATCAGATTCAGGCAATGGCTCATCTCTGATGTCTGGTCTTGGTTTGGTACAGTATTCAAGAACATCTAGGCATTTGTGATCAACCTCATTTCTTACTTCAGTTTCCATTGTATCAGGCAATAGCATAGAAGGATTGATATTTACACATCTAGAGATTGTCACGTTTTCTGCTCCCAGAATTATTTTCTCGTATTTCGTCATCCTATTGTTGGTGAGATACTGTGTTTTTGTCCTAGTGAGGAGAAGCTCCACAGAATGAGGTACATACACCCTCACAGGAAATCCCATCACTATTCCTTCACTTTGTTCTAGACTCACGCTTGTAGCTGCTACTGCTTTTAGACAACCTGGCAACACCTTTGCAACTGGGTCCAAAACAGCTGAGAAATATGCAATTGGCTTTCTCAGTTTTCCATGTCTCTGAATTAGTACTGCCAATGAACATCCTTCTCGTTCACTGCAGTACAGTTCGAACTCTTTTTCATAGTCAGGCATCCCTAAAGCTGGTGCTTCACATGAGCTCGTTTTTATCTGTTCAAATGCTTCCATCTCAGTTTTGGTCAGTACTATAGGGTCTCTGATATCTGCTCTAGTTAATCTCTGTAATGGTTTTGATATCAGTGAAAATCCACTAATCCATTGTCTACAGTAACCTACCATTCCCAGGAACATTCTTACTTGTCTTTGAGTCTTTGGTTGCTGCATTCCTTGTATCATTTTGATTCTTTCTGCAGTGACTTGTCTAATTCCTTTGGCAATCTTATGACCTAAATATTGCACTTCTTTCTGACAAAACTGTAATTTAGATGGAGACACTTTATGTCCCTCTTCTGCCAAATGATTCAGCAATGCAACGGTATCTGTTACACATGCATCTTTTGTCTTTGATGCTACTAGGAGATCGTCAATGTACTGAACCAATACAGACTCTCCAGGTATGCTCAAACTTTCTAGTGATTTCTTTTAAGCATGGGCGAATTTTGCGAATTTGCGATCCGCGAATTTGCGGATTTTCAAATTCGCGATCTGCAAAATTTGCGGATTTTTTTATTTTTGCGTGTTCGCGGGGCACTTTGCGTGTTCGCGGGGCGCTGTGCGTATTCGCGGGGGGCTGTGTGTGTTTGCGGGTTTTTTTTTCATTTTTACTTTTTGTTCCCTTCTGCCCTCTGCCCTTCTGCCCTCTGCCCCACTCCTGTTTTATTTTAGGATGGCTCCGGCAAGCTGCCAGCGCCATCCTAAAACAGTTACTAAGTTATCAGGAAGCACTAATAGATAAAATAAAGCAGGTGCACCTGCTTAATTTGATCTATTAGTGCTTCCTGATAACTTAGTAACTGTTTTAGGATGGCGCTGGCAGCTTGCCGGCGCCATCCTAAAATAAAACAGGAGTGGGGCAGAGGGCAGAAGGGCAGAGGGCAGAAGGTTAGCTTCCACAGGAAGCACTAATAGATAAAATGAAGCAGGTGCTCGAGCACCTGCTTTATTTTATCTATTAGTGCTTCCTGATGAAGCTAACTTAGTAATTGTTTAGGATGGCGCTGGCAGCTTGCTTGTGGGAGTTCGCGGATTGCGAATTTGCCGAAAATCCGCAAAATCCACGAGCGGAACGGATTTTACGCTCACACTTAATTTATTTGGCAACTGATTAAAGATAGATGGACTTTCAGTATACGCTTGAGGAATTTGGCACCATGCCAAAATACGATCTCCGAACCGGAACGCAAATATTGCCTGGCTTTCTGAGTGTAATGGAACAGTAAAGAACGCATCACACAGATCGATCACAGTGTACCCTTCTGCATCATGGGGAATTTGATATAAAATCACTGCTGGATTTGGTACAATTGGACAACTTGGGACAACTATTTTATTAACCTTCCTAAGGTCTTGCACAATCCTAAATGTTCCATTTGGCTTTTTCAATCCCATTATCGGTAAATTACAAGGACTACTTTCTATCTCTCTCAAAATGCCTTGATCAATCATTTTGTTTATTACTGGAGTTATTCCTTCAATTATCTCTGCTGTCATTTTGTATTGGGAAACGTTCGGATAACTTACACCTTCTTTTATAGAGGCTTTTACAGGATCTACGTCTTTCATTAATCCAATATCTTCTCCTGTGAAATCCCACACCTTCTCTTTCACTACCTTTTTCAATTCATTGGGTATCTTTTCTTGATCAAACACAGGAAACAACTTATTTTTCTCTGCCTCAATCATGAGCATGGTCATTTTATACATGCTATATTCATCTGGGGTTTGCAGTTCTATGCGATCTGGTGAACAGTATATGGCACAGTTCATTTTACACAAAATGTTGCGTCCTAACAGAATTACGGGGCTACTATCACACACCACAAATCGATGCATGTCTTTGAAATTTCCAATTTCTACTTTAACTGGTTGTGTTAAGGAGGTTTTAATCTGTCTATTACCTACACCTACAACTTGGATGCTTTCTCCCGAGAGAGGAAGATTTTGGACTTCCACTGATCTAACAGTAGAACGGGTAGCACCAGTGTCCACTAGGAAAGTTATTTCTACATCAAGTCAAGTCAAGTCAAAGACTGCTTTATTCAATTTTGATTAAAAACCATAAAAGCACAGTAAAAACAGATTGTATTAAAAAAAAGTTTACCATAAAATTCCATGAACATTACTATAAATCATTGTAATTCAATAGAAAAAGCAGCTCATATTAAATACATCAACATTTTGAACTGACAGATAATTATAAATTAATTCATTGTAATCCTATGTCTGATTACAGCTTTTAAAAGGGATGATATAAGCAACATGATCAGTTCATCCTCCAGCATTTGAAGTCTCAAAAGTGCTGCTCTACATTGTCTAAATCCCCACTTTTTCAGAATAAATATTAGAAATCATCTCCTTGGCAAATCATAAAATATACAGAAGAGTATGCAATGCAACATTGATTGAACAGAAGGATCGTCCCATGGGCCTAGTGTCAAATTTTTAGACCAAGAGTTTGCCTCTGGGAATGTAACCAGTCTAAAAAAAGTCCCCCATCGAAAACGTGTCAGTAACATGCGTGAATAACAGCTTTGGATCTGTATTAGATAGAGTTGAATTCCCTGTCCTTGGAGCATCAGGTGGTTCTCCATGACTGAGATCTCTGTAAGCCAAAGCTTATTCTCTAGGAAGTTTAAACAAGTTTATTTCAAGCTCTTCCTTGATACAGTTTTTAGACAGTTTGGGGAATCAAAATATTCTGGACAACCAATGTCATAAAATAGTTTCTTTACATACTTAATCCATGAGATCCTGGTAACCCCCTCTAAATTGAGGCAATCCTTGATTATATCTCTGTTAAGGCCGGTCTCATCAGTGGACCACACCTTATGCCATAAAAGAAGGGGTTTGAGTTTAATAAGATCCGTTATATATGGCAGGCCAAGTTCCTTATGGCATGCATAAGTAGAGGTGGAAGCCGGGACAGCAAGGAGATAGTGCAAAAACGCATTTTCACAAAGTTGTATATTGTGAACTTCTGCTGTTCCCCAGATCCCTGCCCCATATATCGCTGTGGATACACATTTAGATTGATATATGTCCACAAGCACTGGAACTGGTCTCCACCCAACTTATTGGAAAAGTTACAAACAGCACCTATGGTTCTAGAGAAAGCCAATTTTCTTGCGTGTGCCGCAGATGACCAAGTGCCTGATTTCTCAAAGTTGATACCCAGATACGAGAATTTATCAATAGTATCTATTTTCGTTTTTGAAATAAAAGTTTTACATGTGGTGGTTTTACTTGTAGTACAGCACATAGTGAATGTTTTGCTTATATTTATTTTTAGACCTCTATCATTCATATAATTTGAAAATTTGGTGATAGCTCTTTGGAGGCCTATCTGGGTTCGTGCCATGTTTACTGCGTCATCCGCATATGGGCGTTTCTAATCTGAGGGTAATCCTGTTTATCCTGAACCAGGTGGGAGCCTACACTATTTATATATAGATTAAATAAGAATGGTGCGAGTATGTATCCTTGTCTGACTCCTTTATTTATACTGAACTTAGCTGTGCACTCGCCCTGCTTCCCATACCACGCCCTCGCCCACCGATATAACTCCTTTATAAATATGAGCAAACAATCGAAGGCTGAACTCAGATCGACAAATGTTAAAAACAAGTTTTCCCTTTTGGCTAAATGTAATCCTTGTTCTGTCGTTCTGTCTGCCTTCAGAAAGGAAGTAAAAACATGGCCATTCTCTGAATAAACTTTAGATACCGTTGCAGAGATGGAAGGATTTATCGTAGCGCCAAGACGCCCACGGGCATTCGCGCGCTTTACAAGTTAACAAATCAAATCAATCAAAATCAATCATGTTCCGAGTCCTGCCCTAAAACCGTATTGGAACTTTGAAAGTATGCCTCTTTATTCCACCCAGAGTTGTAATTTATTTAATATAACTCTCCCAGCAACTTTCATAAGTGAGTCCAATAGTGATATTGGATGATAACACTTTGGTTCATTTCGGTCACCCTTTTTTATAAATGGGAATCGCAATTGCCTCTAGTCAGGTGGGAAAGAACCTATATTTGTTACAACTGTTTGGAACATTAGTTAAGAGTGGGGCCCATAACTCAGTATTAGATTTATATATGTCCACTGGCACGCCGTCGGGTCCTGGGGATTTCCCTGCGGCACTCTCTTTTATAGCAATTAAAATTTCTGGAAGTGAAAATTCAAAATTCTGTGGAAAAGACGCATGATTCACACTTTCATCTTGTTCTGTTGTGCCAGTACCCTTGCTCTCAATTAAATCATCTGCCTGATAGAGGTCCTTAAAATAGTTGACCCATCTGTCTTCTGTGATTGGCACTTCAATTGTATCGGTTGACCTATCTAAAAAAAAAAGGACCATTCACAGCCTTCCAGAAGCCCGTATTGTCCTTAATTAAGCAGGCTTGATGTAACGCCTGCCATGCTTCCAGTTTCAACTGACTCTTGCGCTTTTTAACTGCTCGTTGGTAGTCAGTTCTAGCCTGCCTCACGTTGCCCCTGCTTCTCGTCTCACATTTTTATACCTTCAATAAGTGCGCATGGGCCTTGCTGCAATCCCTGTCAAACCACCCTTGTGCCTAGTCCTGCCCGGTTTCTGTATCCCTGTGAGGAGTTTTCGTATTTCCTCAGTAATTCTAAGGAAGACCTCGGTGACTAGGGCATTTTCGCCTGTCCGGGATAGACAAGTTTCGAATTCCTTATATTTGTTTTTTGCAAGCGTTTAAAAAAAGACCGTCGGTTCCACTTTATTCCATTTTATGGCATATCCATTTGTCCTTGCAAGATTTGGTTTATAATTATATGTTTGTTCTATTACTTTAGATGTTTTTTTACTCCCTGCAAGAGAAAAAAGTAGCCTATTTGGAAGGTGGTCACTCGTCACTATATCACAAGTTTTACAAGTAGAGACAAGAGTATCGGTTTGACATGAGAACAAAGTCAATTACTGATTTGCACCCCCTCCCAATAAAAGTTGGCTCAAAGGGAACTGGGGGGATGCATAATTCATTTGAAAAGCCCAGATCAAATTGGAAAGTTAGTTCATTCAGCCAGTTACCCGGAGTAGTATGAGAGAAATGTGTTAGGGGTCCTCTTTATCTGTGCCCAAACCACAAATGCCCAAATGGCTATATGGGCATAGAAAGCAGTTAAAATTGCCAACCCATATTACGCACATGTCCCCAAGCAGATGGTCTTCAATGTGCTTCAGGGTTTGACATAACTCTTCTAACACCTTGCTAGTTTCAGATTTCGGGATGTTATTGTAAAAATGTATTAAGACTGTTTTCTTTTTTCCCTCATCGCTTACTAGCAGTATCTGGTAATAATCAGATCCATTTTCAAATTTCACTGCCAGATCATTCAAGACACATAAATACATAGTCCCCTTTGTTCCGTCCCCTTATACTCGGTCTGGTAGGGGTATGGAAGGTACGATGGCCATTTATATGTATGGCCTCGGTTACCCATGATTCCTGCAAACAGATAATGGAGAAGTCCTGAATAAATGTTAACCAAGTTGGGTCTTTTGCTCTACAAGAAAACCCAGCGATGTTCCACGACATCAGCTTAAGAATATTGCCCATTTCTGGTTTGTTAATTTTTGGGCTAACATCTGTTTGGGTGGTAACATCTCCCATTGGGCTCCTTATTTCGCTATACTGTTCGACTGCACTCGGTCTGTATTGAGTAGCCTTATATTTACTTTCCAGAGTCTCCTCCAGTTCTCCTCTTTTCAGAGTTGTGTTAGGCTTGGGTGGAGTTTGCCATCACTAAGTATAGAGTGGTTAATTTCAGTAGCAACAGTATCATATCCCGTTTCCTTACAGGCACCATCTGTACTATATTTGGTACACTTTTCAGAACCCCAGAATACACATTAATCGGGTTATTATCAGGTTGTGGCCTCGTAGCCCCTACTCCTCTATCTGAAATGAAAACACTCTGGAAGTTAGTACTATGTGGGGTAAGTCAATCCACCATATCAAGTACACTGTACCTGTTGCTAAGGGGAATGCTGGAAACAAAACCATAGCCATCTTTCCCGGTCCCAGTTCTGCCATTATTTTCCCCATAACCCCTTTCAAAAACATTTCCATTACAAACAGGGTTCACTCGTAGTGTTTGGGGGGTATAAAAGTAGGTAAGGTCAAGTGGCTGAATTCTAGTTCTTGTGATATGGGTCCACCTCTCACAAATGTATAGCACTACTCGCATATCTCTAAAGTTTATAACAATACAGTCACCTGGTATATCTTTCCTGTTCCTGCCCACCCAGCTGACTCTGTGTGCGAACAGAATTGGGCTGTGCATGTATGAAGGGAGGGGTCTATTAGCATTCAGCCAGTGAATTGTTTTATTCTTCAATTCAACAAATGATTCCTCGCTGCCCTTCTCTAATTCTGGGACCCCAGCCAGGACAACAACATAGGGTATAGACTCTGGTGGTAAGTCAATTTGAGTTAACATATTCTCGTGCTCATCAGTATTGGGGGGATCAAATTAAGGACAGGAGTGTTTCATGTGTCACATGATGACAAGTTCTTATCTTGATTGTTTATTAGCTGGTTCTTCTTAATACACTCAAGATTTGATGTACTCAATTGTTCGAGTTTGTTTAATTTGTCCTCAATTGACGACAGTCTTACCAGGATGGGCTGTATAGAAGACGTGATAAGTCTACCTACTTTTAGCCAAAAGCCCTCATCCAATATAACCGTGGTATCGACAGGTGGGATTTTAGATGGGGTGCTTGGTGCTGCCATCTGATGTTCAGGAATAGTGGATGCGGCACATACCGAGTTACCCATATTCTTAACTTTGGCCACCTTGGGCTGTTTTCCCTTTGGTCCACCCCCACCACGCTTTCTCTTAGGGATTGCTCCTGATATGTGCCCTGGAAGAGATGGCGCGACCTCGAGAGCAGTCATCGTAGATGGGCGAGTGGATACCCCGCCAGGTACAGTTTTTGGTATGTTCATATTACTTTGGTCCTGCACACTGGGAGCCCCGTCAATCCTGGTGTTCACCATATCCTCCATTGTTACGCTACTGCTGTGACTTAAAGTCCCTCATTCTACAATAGCATTTGTGCTTTGCTCTGGGGTAGCAGACAACATTATGTTTCCCAGAGAGGATCGTTTGCGAAAGACTTGGTCTAGAGAAAGGCAGCGCTCCGTAAGTTCGATTTTGTGCGCTAATACCGATGAGGCCCTTGTAATAAATTGGTCGAGTGTCCCTCCTGTTGAAGCCTTCCTCCCCTTCCCTGCATGTCCAGCCATATCAAATCTGTTAAAATACTACGGCAGTAGTAATAAAGTGGTTTCAGAAGCACATGCAGGTAAATGAACTTACTTTATCTTTCAAGTTCTCGACGTTAGAGGGGGGGCCCAGCCCAGCCTCTTCCAGTCTCCAACGGGCTGAAACGGGCCTGCCTTTGGCCCGGGCAAGCCTGCGCGCGTCCCGCACCGCGGAAGCCCCCGTCTGTTTTTCAATAGCCAGGGTCACGAGTGGCAGCTCCTCTCCTCTCGAGAGACCGCGCTGCCCTCTGGGTCTTGTGGTCCGGGCAGCGCGCGGTCTGCGTCCGAGGAGGAGCAAAATGTCACCAGGGTTGAAGCAACAGGATTCCTCTGTGGGCAAGGCTCCGAGATAACGCCACCAGAATGCAGCCAAGTGTCAGGGTAAATGATTTGCACAGGCGCGTCCCGCACCGCGGAAGCCCCCGTCGGTTTTTCAATAGCAGGGGTCACGTGTGCTAGCTCCTCTCCTCTCGCGAGACCGCGCTGCCCTCTGGGTCTTGTGTTCCGGGCAGCGCGCGGTCTGCGTCCGAGGAGGAGCAAAATGTCACCAGGGCTGAAGCAACAAGGTTCCTCTGTGGGCAAGGCTCCAAGATAACGCCACCAGAATGCAGCCAAGTGTCAGGGTAAATGATTTGCAAAGGCGCATTATTTCTACATCATTCACCTTTCCATTCACAAATGGACCAGACTGATCTACCTCAAGAGTGGCTCCAAGCACACACTCTTCTCCCTCTCTCAGGCACCGTCAGAAACTTTCATCCGACTCACTCCCACCTTCCTCTTGTAACCAATACTGGGGACTCACATTCACTCTGGGCGATCGGTTTACCTTCTCGCCTCCGCTGAATCCTGTCCCTGCACTGTATCTGTGTAGATTTACACTGTGTGGAAGTGGCGGTTGTGGCACCTGACTTTGCTGAGTAACTATCTGCTGCTTTTGCGGTTGCTGTTGAATTACCTCATGCTGCACCTGTGGATTCAATGATGTTTTTTCAGGATTAACTCTTGGTGGATACTTACACTCTTTCTTCCAATGCCCTATCCTGCCGCAATTATGACAAGGGAACTTTTTCTTAAGCGCTTCTATATTTCCTACCAGTTTTGCTTTGTTAAAATTTCCTTTAAATTTTTCTTGACTATCTGTATTTGTATTCTCCAATTTTTATTTATTTATTTTATTTGTTTAAACTTATAAAGCGCGCAGCTACACACAGTGGGTTTCCCGGCGCTCAGGGACAGACTAAAGAAGAAAAACTTGCATGCTAACTTTACTGAAAGGGAACCACAAATCACTGCTGAAAAAGCCAAGTTTTAAGTCCCTTGCGGAAACGAAAAAGATTGGTTTCTGTCTTCAGGTTCACAGGAAGGGCATTCCAAAATTTAGGACCCAAATGGGCAAAAGAGCTTCCTCCCATCTTTGCTATCCTGAATCTGGGAACGGAGAAATCGCCATTCCCTGATGATCGAAGAGTTCGGCTTGGCTTATAGGCCTGGATAAGGCCCTGAAGATATTTGGGGGCTATGCCTTGTTTAATTTTGAAGACGTGACAGAGGGTTTTGAATTTAATTCGGCTCGGGATTTTGAGCCAGTGAAGGTCACAACGTGCGGGAGATGCAGATGTTCTCCTGGGAACATTGCAGAGGAGCCGGGCAGCCGCATTCTGGACTACCTGGAGTCTTTTTTATGGTTGTCAGGTCTGCTTCAAGATAAAGGACGTTGCCGTAATCCAGGCGGGACACAACCAACGGCTGGACTACAGTTCTTTGAGTAGAGGAGGGCAACATCCAAAGGATTTTTTGAAGCCATTTAAGGTGACAAAACAAATGGAGGCCACCTTCATGGCCTGCTGTCTCATTGTGAGTTTCTCATCGATGAGAAACCCGAGATTGCGTACTACGGTAGTGGGCTGAGGGGTGGATCCCATATCCTTGGGCCAGTGGTGGGGGCCCCAAAGATCCTTACCCTTTACCAATATCACAACCTCGGTCTTTTCACCGTTTAATTTCAGAAAGTTGTACTTCATCCAATCGGATACTCGAGTCAAACCTTATTTTAGAGCAGAGACATCATTACACTCTTTATTAGAGAGAGAAAAGATAATTTGTGTGTCATCGGCGTAAGAGTATAAAATAAGACCGGCTTTCTCCATGATGGTGGCCAGGGGTCTCACATAGATATTAAATAATAAAGGACTAAGTATGGACCCCTGGGGAACGCTGTACGCCGATGAACAAATTGTAGAGGAGGCAGAGCCAGAGAAAACCTGAAAAGTGCGACCTCTTAAAAAAGAAGCTATCCAGGCTAGTGCAGCACCCTCCACTCCCAGGGACCGAAGAGTCGCAAAAAGGATGGAATGAAACACAGTGTCGAATGCCGCGCTCAGATCGAGAAGAATGAGAGCTGATGTCTCTCCGCGATCGACACTGTGTCGCAAACTCTCGGTAACTCCTAGGAGTGTGGTTTCGGTCGAATGATGTGCTCTAAAGCCTGACTGGGACGGATGTAAAAATCCCGAGCTCTCGACAAGTTGGGTTAATTGTATATTGATATGCCTTTCCAGGATCTTTGAGAGAACCGGAAGCAATGAGATTGGTCTGAAGTTAGACAAGTTAGTAACATCAGCTCCAGCCTTTTTCAGTAATGGGACAATCATAGCATGCTTCCACTCCTGTGGGACATGTGACTCAGATAATGAGGAGTTGAGAAGTTGCATTAGTACACGACGTGGACCAAGATGAAGCAGTTTTAAAAATGTGGCCGGTACCGGATCACGTGGGGAGCCAGATTTGATGCTGTTCAGGCAGGAATAAAAGGAAGCATTATCAAAGAGTGACCAATTAGTGAATTTAGCCGTTGGAGAGGGAAGATAGTCGAGGGTCAATACTGGCTCTGGCAACAGCGCATCATCAGAGATAGGAGAACTCAATGAGTCGTAGATACGTTCTACTATTCTTATAAAAAATGTGGCAATTGAATTACATTGAGTCTCATCTAGGGCAGGGGAGCCCTAGATGTGCTACTTGGTGTTCTGCTACCGTCACTTGTGCCCACATAGCCTTTTTCTTAAACTTCTTTTGTTTAGCTTCAATTTCATCACTACAATATTTCGCTGTCTCAATACTTCATCAACTGTGCTCGATTGCCATCCTATTAAACTATGCCTAATCATGTCTCCAATTTCTGGTCTTAACCCATATACAAATCGATTTACGAAATGACTCATGTCTTTTTCACTCAGTTCCTCATATTCACTGTATTGTTTAAACACCAACAGCAGTCTTTCACAAAATGCATGTACAGATTCCTTCGATTCCCTTTATAGATCTGTCTATTTTAACCCAATCTGTTTCTTTTGGTGGAATTTTATTCTTCAAAAACACTATTACTTGTTCATACTTTCTCATGACTTCAGGTGACGGAGCACCTGTTATTTTGTCTTGATGATATTCCTCTTTTGGCCAATTTACAGTTATCTTGCACTCAGTCCACAGATCTGCTGGTACAACTATGCCAAATATTCCATCCAGATCAACCCATAATACTTTTGAAACTTTCACAAATCGATCTACTTCTCTCAATCTGGGGAAATCATTTGTAAAGGATAATATATCCTGTCTACTCCAAGGAAAATGTACATAACCTCCTCTGGGTATTTCGCTCATAGGAAATTCATTTACTGCAGTCTCCTTTTCTCTCACAGGGAACGCTAATGTAGATGTATCACTGGCCTCTTCTTTCTTCTTTGCCCATTTCATTCTCCACTTATTCACATCGCCCCATCTCCTTAATAGTACAATCAATTCTTTGATCTGGGTTAACCTTCCTGCAGTATTCATATTTTCAATATCCTATTCTGAAAAGTCTACTCTGTAGGATTTTTGCAATGTTTTATTCTTTGCAAATTCTACTTCAAATTCATTCGCTAATCCTTCAAATTGATCATGTATAGACTTCGCTTTCCATGTTATACTCTTGCACGTGAACATAAGTTCATCATCTTGGTACGTTTTTAATCTGTCTGTTCCAATTGTTACAATAATTAATTCTTCCATATCAATTTTTAATCTTGCCACATCTAATACTTTAGGTTCATGTTCTTATAATTTCATAGTTTTAAGCCAATCACTTAATTCTTGTTCCGATGGTCCTATAGGAGTCTGAGTTAAATCAATTTTGTTTATGCTCTTCTCAGGTGTAGCAGAGTCAGATTCTGCTCCGGTTGCATACTTATAAGGTAAACTCTGATTGAAAGTTAAGTCAGGTGGATTTACATTATTCGCTCGCTTAATTTCTGACAAATCTGGATAAATATTTTCTTTTACCTTTTGCAAACTGTGCTGTAAAGGGATTGTCAAACTTGGCTCCTTTATTCTTTGGTTTTCAAACACCGGGATTACAGGTCCTATCGTTACTGGGACTGTTATTGCTTCTATGTTTTTCGTAAGCTCTTGTATTTTTTCTGTCAATTCATTTGTAGATTGTATATATTTAGCAGTACTTGTTTGTTCTTCAATTTGTTTTTCTACTCTATTTACACTTCCTCTTTCATTATTTTGTTTGGGAGTACCAGTAAGTCTTGTTTCTGTTATTGAGGCATTTGGATTATTTCTCATTTCAACTCTTTCTGGTATATCTCTAAAATTTGAAAATTGACTTGGGGTTTCATTAACTCTATCTTCTACTGGTGGAGCATTAGGTGTGGTCCATAAAGAACTTGGTTGATATGGTGATGGTCTCCTATTTAATATTTCTTCCAGTACAGCATCCTCCGATTCACCATCACCATCACCATAACTTTCTTTCCCTGTTTCCACATTTTTCATCTTCTCTGTTCATTTCCGCCCTTCATATTCATCCACTAATCTGACTGGATACATTCCATCACACATGTCAGCATTTCTCCATCTGCGCATTTGTCTCTCCCCATAATCCACGCAATCTACCTCTTGGTCTGAGATGTCTTTCCCACCTTTCTCGCTCCATTTCATGCATCTCATCTTCCCATTCAACTAGAGCTTCAAATTGAGTCGGTCTAGGTCTTGGCTCAAGCTTCATCATACTCTCCCAAGTTTTGCAAAACTGCCAAATGAAAAGATTCAACTTCTGGGAAAGCTAACGCACCATCATTCCTGGTATACCTTGCCCAATTTTCTAACCAAACACATGTATGGTAACCTTATTTTGACAACATATAGGAAGCAAGCGTTTTCGGCGGAGGAAGTAATTTTCCCTCTCTTGTTACTATCGCTTTATTCTTTACAAACACATTTTTAATTTTCTTAAACCATGAAGGTTTCTTCTTTTCTTCTTCGTAATAGTAATCCATTTTTCTGTAAATTCCCTGTCTTTCAAAAGATCGCGTACTTCTCTGTTGCTGTTCCGTAACACCAACCTATCACAGCGCGGTTTACACTAGCGTACCAATTAGAACAAGATACGTCTCCTTAGTGCTTAACCAATAGTTTCACTGTTTTCGGTGATGTACCAATCAGCCCTTACTCTGTCTTGGTGACTAGGACCAATCCCTGTGCGACACTTTTGACCTCAGCTCTGCTCCGGCTTCTGCAGCTTCTGCTGACCCCTCCTTTAGAAGATTTATCGAGAAGCCGTATTTACACGATAGACAACTGAATCGATTAGTAACTTACACAAAACAACTCCATTCGTCTGTTTCGCTAAATAAAGTGATAGAATTTTCTCAATCACACAAGTATTCTGTATTTTCAGTAGACAGCGCTTACCTCTTCTTTACATTCGCCGATAAAGTAGCGCTTACTTCTACCTTTACCCTTCTCACAAGCTCGGGTTAAGCTCTATTACTCTCCCAGCAGTAAGTTTCAAATCAGGATTCGCAATGATCCCTGTACTTGAAGGCTAAGATTTTATAGACTGCCCTCGCTATGCATTTATCCTTTCACACGTAAAGTCCCTAAACTTGTGTTGTGCGACAACACCACTTGTGATATACGACGATACCGCTGTAGTATACGACAATACTACTTTTTGAAACAGACTATGCGATGTGCGACTTCACTTGCCACACTTCCTCTGCCTGCAGACATTGTGACTAGCTTCACGCAATCCTCAGAAGCCTTTTCAGGACTACATATAACGTAATACAAACTCAACAGATGTTAGTCATAATTCTGTACATCAAAACCCTTATATATCACTTCATACATAATCCTAGCTAATTCTATAGCAACCAATGCTCTGCTACCAAGCTAATTACTGATGCAGCGCTTCTCGGGAAATATTTTCTAAAACCATATCACCTTTCCCTGAAGTACCAAATCATACATCTACTCATCAGTGGGGCCCATAACACTGAGAGTTACTCACAAAACACTTCCATCCTACTTCATGGATCGGTGAGATTCAAGGGAGAGCTGCTGTATCATAACGGAGTGTCTAAATTACAACTAAATATTCATACTATTTACACCTGCAGTTTAAATGAGTTTTGCCATGGTTTTTATTAACAAGACATTTTATTCAGACACACCACCATTATAGTCGATGAATTTGCTAGTAAAAAATTAGGCGTAGGAAAATACAAGACCAGCTTAGTTCTCCATTTATCTAATTTTTATTAAAGCAAAGTTTAGCATGTCTAACAGTTTATTCGCTTTATTTTGTCTTCTTTATTCAAAAATAACTTTAGAGGAGTAAAAGTTTTATCTCAAACAGTTATATTCATTTTATTTCAGAGATTCAGAAATTGACATTATTATTTAGATTTCAGAACGCAAATATTAGCAAAAGACAGATAGTTCCCAAAATTCATTTTCTCCTAACTTCCCTAACTAATAACCTCATCTAAAGCTCAGTTCTCACTCAAAGAAATAAAACATTTATTCAAGAAATCTTACATCTCAGGAAAATCAGCTTACCGACAGCATCTCAGGAGGAAATCGGAAGAGAGTTTTTTCTTAAAGAAAATCAAGACTTTTTATACCTTTTTCACTAACTTTATCTATCTACAAAAGTAACTATCAGCCCACACTCAAGTTCTGATTGGACAATTTGAGGGTGGATGAGCATCATCTCATCATTTTAATATTTAATTTCCGTAGCATCAGCTGAATTTTAAAGAGTCCTTTGTTTGAGAAAGTCTTTGGCCTCGTCACATTCTCAACTTACTACTACATGATCCTTTCCCACGATCAGTAACTCAAATGTTCATTCTTTTGGCAGTCATCAGGACTTCCAGGGCAAGTCGTCCTTGAACTGCTTTCGTTCAGGCACAGGCAGCTCACATTCAATCTCGGCTTTTGCCACGCGTGCGCAGTATCTTTCGCTGTCGCAGTAATCGAAAGCCTCCATTTTTGAGGTAGGCCTCACGACCCAGAATGGCAAGTATCATAGAAACAAACACAAATAAATGTTAATTATTGAAATATAGCCCTAATGTTTACCCCCCCCATACTAAGGGTTTCCCTGTTAGTTGTTACCTAGCAAATAAGCAACATGTATGCGTGATATACTCACTTATCTCCATGCTTTTGCCACAAATCACATGAACAGAAACCACATTTATGCCGCTTTTGATTAAATTAAAGCTTTGCATTAGTAAACAATATGACGACATTACTAAATTAGTCAGTTATAGTTCTCCATGCAAGCAGGTTAGTATTCCCACGTGTATTTGTGTGTGCATTCTATACTACATTGATTAATATTTTCCAAACTCACACAATTAATAAAGGTTACAGTTATGAGGAAATGACTTCACAAGGGGTATACAAAATTTAGTTTTTCCACCCCGCTCCATCACCCTCAGTTTACAAGCCAGTAGTCTCCCTGTCAAGTTGCCACATCATAACATTTCTGCTTGGTTCTAAGCAGGGCATTCTCTGCCTTGTCCATGTCTCCTAGCTGTATTTGCACCCTGAGTGTGAACAGGATCCACCATACTTGAATGAATGAATGAAAGAGTTTTTGTATAGTGCGACGTTCACTCCAAGGAGCATCTTGGCGCTTAACGAGCAGAAAAGGGGCATCTGACGATGTTTAACAGAGGAAAGGGTGACAGAGAGAGAATTTTTAGATTAGAGATAGTGCTAGGTGGTCTGGGGTAACAAAGATCCATGTTATGTTATATAGATTTATAGAGCGCTACTTTTACCCGAAGGTGTCCTGGAGCTATCGATGCGTGAACCTGAGTTGAGCAGTTAGGATGTTGGTTAATGGATTATTGATTGAAAAGCAAGGTTTTCAGAGCCTTCCTGAATTTGAGGTGGTCCGGAGTATATCTGAGCCCAATGGGGAGATTATTCCAGAGTCTGGTGACCGAGACAGTAAAACGTTTGTCACCCCATATAGCCTTCCTGGTAAAGGGGACGAAAGCCAGTTTGGCGTCCGAGGATCGTAGCAATCGGGATGGAATAAACAAGTTAATGATGTTTTGAAGAAAGAGCGGACCCGATTTGTGTAATGATGTATGCACCAAGCATAAAGCTTTGAAGTGGATCCTTTTTCTGATGGGAAGCCAATGTAGCTCTCTGATTTTCTCCGAAATGGGAGAGAATTTTGGTGTGACCGTGAGAAGTCTAGCCGCTGCGTTCTGAAGCAGTTGTAGCTTTCTGAGGGATCCTTCCTGCATATTGAGGTACAGCTCATTACAATAGTCCAACTTGGCCATGACAAGGGAGGTAATCACAGTTAGCTGGCAAGGTTTGGGGAGATATGCTAGCAGTTTTTTACAGGATCTTAAGGTGTAGGAGGCCGAAGAAACAACAGCGTTCACCTGGTCCTTGAACGTCAGTTTGCTGTCTATAAGTACTCCCAGGTTTTTAACCTTGATGGTAGGAATGGGGAGAGAACCCATGTTATCTGGCCACTCGCGGGGTTCCAAAACACAAGGTTATTGCCAAACAGGATGACTTCAGTCTTGTTTGTGTTAAGTTTTAGACTGTTTTGCCCCATCCAGCAGCCAATGGCCGTGATACAGTCCCTGAAACAGGAAGGTGCAGTTTTGGAATCCTGAGGCGTCAACGAGACGACGATTTGCGTGTCGTCCGCATAAGATGTCAGGTTAAACCCAAAGGATTCAATGAGGGGGTCCAGGCTAGAAACATAAACGTTGAATAGGGTTGGACTAATAGAGGAACCCTGAGGAACTCCACAGGGAAGGCGAAAAGTCTTTGAATCAAAGTTCCCTAGAGTGACAGAGCTGACTCTCTCAGAGAGGAAAGATGCTTACAGCTTAAGGGCTGTGCCTTCAACTCTTTTTTCTATGCAACTTTGTGATAAGAAGGGAGTGGTAGACGGTGTGGAAGGCGGCGGAGAGATTAAGCATGATCAAGGCCGCATGCCCTCCTTGATCCAGGGTGATTCTTATTTCTTCGTGGACTTAATGAGGGCTGTTTCCGTGCTGTGAGAGCTGCGGAAGCCATATTGAGTGGGATCTAGCAGTTTGTTATTGACCAGGAATGAGCTCAGCTGAATGTTTAAAACCTTCTTTGGAGCTTGGCTGGAAGCGGAAGTCTCGATATTGGACGGAAGTTGTTAGGGTCATTCGGGTCACGTGAGGGTTTCTTAAGAAGAGAGACGATAGACGCCTTCTTCCAGGATATAGGAAAGACAACCGTCTGCAGGATGTTGTTAGAAATGGTGGTAAAAAATGTGGGCAATGGGTTCCGGGGCCAGTTTTGAGGAGCTTTCTAAAGGTGAGTTCCGTATGTGTGTGCCTCAGCTGAGTGGGTAGGGCGTTCCCGGCTTTTGTACCCAGTACAGCCATAGTCTTCCCACCTCGAGTTTTCAATTTGAAATTGGGAACAGTTAGCAGGTTCTCTGATGTGGATCGCAAAGTATGTTTGGTGTTGTAAGGCTTGATTTTGTATCTTAGATATTCTGGTCCAGTTTTGCTTATGGCTTTGTAAGTGATGGTTAAGATTTAAAAGAGAATCCTTTTGTGAACTGGTGGCCAGTGAAATGCTTCGAGTGTCGCAGCTGAGGGAGAGTCCCTGGGGAGCTTGAGTACCAATCTCGCCGCAGAATTCTGGACCACCTGTAGTCTTTTCACAACGTCTTTTTTGTTCCTGCATAAAGACTGTTGCAGTAGTACAAACGAGATAAAATTAGGGGCACTGCAACAGTCTTCCTGGCGGGCAGCGGTAGTAGGTCAAAACATTTTCTGAGGATTTCTATGGTTTGAAAACACATGCCTGCGATGGTAAGTGCTTGTGAAAAAATAGTGTGGGGTCGAATTTAATTCCTACATTTTATGGCTGTATCTTATGTTGTGGGTGGGGCATCAGAGTCAGAGGGCCACCATTGGGCAGGTCTAAATGCATTGGACTTTCCAAACAGCATGATTTCTGTTTTGGAGCTATTACATATTAGATGATTTAGTTTCATCCAGTTCATTACTGCAGTGAGACAGTGGTGGAACTTCGCGTCCAACTCTGTGGAGTTTTTATCCAGGGTGAGGATCAGCTGGGTGTCATCAGCGTATGCAAGCGATTCAATATCGAAAGTAGCTATCAGAGAGAAAAGTTGTGTCATGTAAAGATTAAATACGGTAGGGCTCAGGAATGAACCCTGGGGGACCCTAATTACAGCCACTTTTCTCCCAATTTGTAACTACCCAGTGTTACAATCTGATGCCTTTTATCTTGGAAAGATATAATCCAGGCCAGAGCCTTGTTTTTTATTCTGCTGTGTTTCAATCTGTCTCTAAGGATGTCATGAGAGACAGTGTCGAACGCCGCCTATGGATCCAACAGAATCAGTACTGCCTCCTTGCCCCGATCCAAGGCAAACTTGAGGGTGTCGGTGGTGTGGAGCAGCACTGATTCAGTTGAATGTCCTGTTCTGAAACCTAATGGACCCTATCCTTTTATGCACCACCTCTGGGTCACCAAGCCCCCAACTCCTCTCTATTTTTCTTCCCGTCTGTATTGATTTTGGTTGAGGTAGAAATAACTATCCCTCTAACATAGAGGTCCTCAACCTGTAGGGTGCTCCCCCCTGGAGGCCTCTGGATGTGTCTCCAGGTGGGGGAGCAATTGGGGCTGCAATTACATGTATATGAAAATATCCTGGAAGCCGGAAAGACGCGTTTCTAGTCTGTCTTCCTGTACATTTATGAACATCCCGCTCCACCAGCTGGAGCAGGAGTTCGACAAATATTCAGAATCCCATAGCTGCTTTTACACAGAGATCACACAGATGTCCCAGAGTATCAGTATGGCCATCATTTTTGACTTATTCCCCAGTCATCCGAGATACTCCTTTATCTCTGTTTTCTCAAACTGAGGTGTCTGCTCTATCCTGAAAAAAGACAGAAGAGGGCTTTCTGTCTGCTAAAGTTCTGTTGTTAAATAACACAGCATCAGCTTCCTTCTATTATCCTTTCCCCAGCTTGTCATTAACACGCCTGGCATTGACCTGGAAGAAACCCTGGGTGTAGGACTACGCTATGCTTGCGTGGTTTGCGCAATTACACTCTACGCCAATTGCATGTAGCACAGTGCAAAAACGCATAGCATAGCGGGCATTTTTTGCTTGCTCGCGGTCCTCAACATCAAGTTGGCAACGGCGAGTGGGCAAAATAACATTCCTTGTTCGCGATCAGCAACATCAAGTTGCCAATCGCGAGCGTGGAAAATAAACCTCCCGGCGAGATTCTGAACGCGGGGAGGTCAGGTTTCTCATTGCGAGTGGTCGTGTATGCTTGCGATGAGAAACTACCAGTCCGCGTTGAGAAAGCTGCCGCTCAAGTACAAATGTACACGAGCGGCAGTGTGCGCGATGCGGTTTGCAATGATTGCACTGTGCGGACAAGCATCTGGCACTGTGCAATCAGTGTGAACAGCATTTTGCACAGTGCACTACGCAGTTCGAGTAGCTACGCGTAACTTAAGTAGTTCGAAGTGCACTACGCGTAGCGCTACTGTGCGACAGGGGCGGTGGGTGACATTTGAAAGTGGTGGGGCGCAAAGTGATTTGCATACAACACGTAGCAAGCGAGCACAGCGAGCGACCCCGAAACCCAAAAGGGGGGTTGGGGGGATTACCCCCCCCAAGAAAATTTTGAAAAAAAAAAAGAAGAAAAATCGTGCATTTTCAAGCAAATTTGAGAAAGCAGGAAGGTTAATAAAGCAATTGTGAAAGTGCAGTTATTACATTAATAGATGGCATAACATAGGTAGCTGCCACTGGTTGCTTAATAGAGTCATATAGTGTGCCCATAAATCAAAACAGTATGTGGTGCTGATATACAGGACCACAGGGAATTAAGAGAGTCATCTGTAAGAGATTCACTGTCAGCAATGAAGATTAAGGTGAAGCCTGACATATTCTTTCCATGAAAAGCAGCCATCCCGTGTGTGTCATGGTTCCAAAAAATGATCTTATAGTCTGGAGGGCTTGCTTTATATAAGATTGGGTGGCTTGTCGTCTATCAGCCAGACTTTTTCAACTTTTCTATCAGGTTAATTAGTCGGTTCAAGCCATAGATAACTGAAGTAAATGTTAAAAGCAGGAGCAATGGTCAGTCTGGCCCATACACACAATGAGCGCAGTGGATTCCAAAATGACTTTTCAATACGCCAATCTACATTTACAATACAAATAATTTCTGTTTCAATATCTTGTTTTGAGTCGTGAGATATTACTAATATTATCTTGCAAATAAGCTGAAGTTGCACTGTATTTTAACGGAATACTGCCATTTAAATCCCTGATGATATTGCAAAGAAACCAAAATGTATTATATCATTTCACGGGTATCCCAGCTGTCCCATTAGATGGGGTTTTGCAAGCACTCTCAATTCATAAATAACTTTTTTTTATTTAACATACAGTTCGCCATCACACTCTAAACTGCAATTCCAAGCTCTGAGCAACCAATACTTCAAGAGCAACAGTGCATCTTTCTTCATCCATATTTAGAAAAGTATTAAATATTGAGCCTGGCAGGCTCAGCAGATTTCCTCAGGAACATCTTATGTACATACCCTGTAAGAGTAGCCAATTTGGATTGGGGCATAAACTTGGCATTGTATAAAATCTCACAGAGATTTGTGTCTTCCACCACTATCACCTGACCAAGCACACAGCATGGATGATGATGCGTAGGTCATATTGGTAGACTCATCACAAAATAGGAGGTCCGTCCATGGCCAGAAATAGACCAACAATGTAACACACTTTCTGCTCATATAAGGCCACCAAAATCCATGTACTAATTTGACACACCTTTTGGTCAATGTCCTTCCATTCCCAACTACCATAGGCCACATTTCCCCAAAAATGTATTCCAGAAATAAGGTGAATATTGAGTCTCAGTCCACCATTAAAGTAATGTCCCTGACATTAATGCAGAAGTCTGACTTGGGCAGTTCCTTCCTCATTATGCCCCAACTCATCCGTCAGACATAGTACCCATTTGGGGCTATTGTCTACATCCTCAACTGAACTCACTCTGCTCTTGCCACCATCTTGCAATCCTGCTCCTGCACACAAAAGTGAAATCCCCTGCCACAGTCCTATATTATTCGCCTATTGCAAAGCAATTCTTTGAGTTTGTGGGATGGTAAATAGTATTGTACTTCAATTAGTATCTGGGCCCTCCTTTGCTCGCAGAATTGGCATATCTCACTAGCAGTCAACAACTGGCAACACTCTTCTTACCTTAGTCCTGTATGTTTGTTAACTGCTAGAGGTCACTACAGCCAACCGTGTTTTGCAGTTATGAGTTGTTTCTTCAGGGCAAGATCTTAAATTATTGATGCCTTACTTCTTGGTGATGAAAAGCTCAAACAAGACCTCAATCTGCGAGACAGGCCTATGTTATAGCCATCATGGATCCGTGTTTACTCGTAAATAAACAAATATGCACCAGCGATCCAGATATTATTGCAGTTGGGTCACTCTGGGCAATGCTGTGCATCCATCACCATGCAAGGGACTTTTCCGTTCAAAGATTAATACTCTAACTTTTTTTCACATTTAAAATAAATATATTTAATTAATTTACATCAGTATTTAGCAATAAAATATTTGTACTAATTGTTCTCCATCCCAAATAGCTTTATTTCGGCATTAAGATCATAAAAGCATTGAGTTAAACAAATTCCTAAAGTTGATAAACAATACATCAACTGATAAAACATATTCGAACCTACAGTATGAGAGTCCTAGCTTTTCAGCATACAGACACTATTTGCAGTTAGACGGTTCGAGTGTTATCATCAAAATGTCAACAATAGAAGCCACTTAATACGATTGTACGAATTAAAATCCTAATAAGAGTAAAATATATAATGAACATGAGATAGAAATATTAAAATGTATAAAAGGAAAACACGGAGCAGCATCAACCAAAACTTAATATAGGGGACATTGTGCAACACAACACAATTAAGAGAAGGTGAACTACACAAAATATACAAGTAGCCCACTTACAAGGTCTCTGCAAAATTTAATAACTAGTCTGTAGAAATTGAATATATTAAAGTGAGGCTTCAATAAGGAGTATGAAAAAGGCCCCATAAATTGCATTTTGTACAAATAAAGCCTTAGCCTCTGTGGATATTTCGGTCCGGCCCAGCAGTGGATCCAGCAATTCCATGAGGTAAGTAACCTCGATCTTTGTATCCACAAGCAATCCAGGAACTTGGCTACAGAACATGCATACATTGAGCAGGAATCTGTCCTCATGATTCTGAGGGCATTATAACTACTTCACATCCCCAGGAGTTTGCAAGGAGGTTTGATCTATTTTTGGTGAAGGCTAGTATATCCCAAGCAAACAATATACGTGGTATTGTTTATGTGGACATCTTCGCACACAGGACATAAAACACCCTCAGTTGGGGGTCCTTTGTGGGTGAATGATTTTAATGGGAGTGTGCTGACTCTGAACTGAAAATAGAGGTTTTTCTGTCCAGTGGCAAGTGGGAGAGTAATAACATCGCAATAGGCAATAAAATGTATTTCAGGAAGATACCTCCCACCTCGTTCCGTTCTATTGGAACCAGCTTCCAATCGACCTGAGACAGTGCCCTGACTATCTGCGTTTTAGAAAACTTCTTAAAACGCTCTGTTTCCTTAAGGACTACCTGGCTAGTGATTCAGGCGTGGTATAAAACCTATAAATAAATAATACTGTATCAGTCTCTTTCATATTTAACTCCACAAACAGGAGGAATTTCGTTCTATAAAGACTGCAGATATCCTATGGCGAATGTGACTCTGCTGGATCTCACTTCAATGCTCTTTGGGCTTTTTAGGGCTTGGCTGGATTTACACAACAGTTTCCTTGTGAATGTAGAAACGTGTACAATACTCTGGACCCAAGAGCAAAACTGACTTGTCCCCGCAGTTAAATCCTCGCACCTACTTTAAATGTACATCTAACTGCATACCATTGTTTATTAGTATTTATAGAGACAGGACGCGCTGTGCTAATTCGAGAAGGAGCACAATTGTTCGGAGCCATGCACAAAAGTGCACTAAGCAAATGACGGAATAAGGCAGTCCCAAGCACCCTGAAGCATGTGCTTCACAAAGACAGGTTCATGCCTCCTGTAGTCAGTACTGCATAAGCACATACCCATCCATCCTGAAGTAATTAGTGCACAAGGGTAGGCCCACATAGCTTGATCCAAGACTTAGGCCCCGTTTATGAGTGGCCCAAAGTTTTTCAGCCCTTGGAAGTTGTAAAGAGTTTACTGCATCCCACAATTACTGGGACAATGAAGTCAGCACTCTTTGTTACATTCCCATATTTCAAACCTACCGGAATTTTCCAGGGGAAAATATTACAGTATTTACAGTGATGTCTTTTTGGAGCAGTATTACCCAATAGCTTAATATTTTCCGGAACAATTTGGAATAGAAACAGTTTAATCTATTACCCTAATACTATAGGCTATTTGGGTAAATCCTTCCACCTCCACTCACGAACTTGCATTAAACTGCATGAAGGACTACTGTACAACTATTGCCTTCTCTGTCCACTCCTGGGGCATGCCCTAATGTACGTACCATGTTGCCATTAGCCCATTAAATCCAGCTCAATAGGTTTACCTATACTTGTTTACCCTACAACCTCCTATTTTTGTGGGTGGACTTCAGGCACTGTTTACCCTCACCTCCAATCTCCCCATCAGCCTCCACACGCTAACTGTATGGTGATGAGAAGGAGTTCCTCTCAACACAATCACTGTAGGGTACATGTTGATGTGCCAGAGGAGCATAGGTCAACACTTGTGTAGCTCCAGCTCTGTTCAATGGCTTCATGGAATAAAAAAACTGAAAACGCACCTTAACCCTGACCGAAATCCCATGCATGTATTTTGACCCACACACAACTTGGCAGACGCACTTACATTTTCACTTGAATATTCCAATTATTCAATTTTGATGCTTGTCATCCTAAGAGCATCCCTTGATTTCTTCCTATGAAGACCTAGACACTGCTTTACCAACACATCCTACTCTTGACATTCAGTATTTGCTGTTGCAGAATAGGGACCCACACACACACAACTCTCCAAGGCGCCTCGGGTGTGACTTGCACTGACGCCTTTATTCACTGGATCTTACATCTCTGCTAAAGCTCCCAACCCTGACCTGCATTACCCTATGACGTACCCCACTTTATTTCAGTTCTATCAATATCTCATTCCCCATATTCTCTTCCAGTACTGAGGCTGCTACTGGGACCTGCAAACAGCCCTTGCAAGGCCCCTCAACCATAACTTAGAGCACCTCTGACTTTCCAGTACTGAGATGAAGACACAGAAGGTGTACTGATGCATCTCGGGGTTATGATGTTCAACCTCCAATGGAAATCTTTACGTCCAAATAGCTGTTCCATAGCACCCCAGCCCTCATCTGGTTGCAACATAAGTGTTATTAAACAGCAGTGAGTGCACACACCTCTACCCACTTACCGCAGTGGGTGCAAGCACTTGGGTTGGTTCACACAGTGCAACTCGTACCTTAAACACAGCCTATTCCACTCTACAGCTGGAAATCACTCACCCATGGCAGGCAGCTAAGTCCTTGTCTCTGCTTTCACTTGGGCCACATATGGCACTGACAATGTGCCTCAGCTCTGGCCTGTCGTATCCACGACTTTTAGTTCTGGCACAGACACAATGTAGTCACAATTCCAGTCAATGCAAGGAAAATCAATATCGACCTGCAGCCACCCCTGCCATTCCAGGAGTGAGACCCACACACAGCAAAGTCTTTCTGACGGTTGTGTTTCTTAAAGCTTTTTCCTGTTAATTGCACAAGGTATGGTGATAGCCAGACCTTAAAAGTACATCACAAAAGTATTGAAACACATTCAATATTGTGCTTAGAAAGGGTCCCAGGATGTTTGTTTCTAGACCAGGAAGGACGTAACTTGGTAGTTCGGACTGGGCTGTTCCCATGGAGAACAAGGTCAAGACTGATTTGCATATGGCTGGTTCCAAACTGCGGTGATGTGGCGAGCAAAAGAATAATGGATTAAACCCAGATAAGTGACTGGGATGAGTGTTTGAAAAGTTTCAACACTCTGTTCAACATTTTATTTTGTGATGTTGCTTACAAATGCAATATATAGCACAATACATTAAATTAGGTACATTGAGGCGTCAAGAATAATGCAAGGAGTTAATTCATGTGTTGTGAGGTACTGGTGATTATCCAAAAGCTGTGAAGTGTTTTTTTGTTTTTTTTACCCGACGAGTGTAACGAACAGTAAGTACTGAGTCACACATCATTATGCCGTGTCAGACATGCAGCCTAGCCCCAGTCAGTGGTGGTGTGTCGGGCACCGGGGTAGTTAGTAGGTGCGGCAGTCCGGCTCCATTCGATGACACACTCACTGTTCCTGACCCTGCCCCGGCCCATGGTATACACACATGTATTCATCATTTATTTCACACAGTTTGAGGGCCCTGCCTGCTCCAAGTATCTTCAGCATTCGATGTATGCAGCACTGCACTCTGCCTGAGCTGGCCTGCTTTGGCTTAGTAGCTGCTGCCACAGACCCCGTAGTCCGGTCCACTGGCCACATTATCGCGATCGGGCCGGGCCAGGCAGGCTGGTGTTAAAGTTCAATCCCTGCCCTGCCTTTAAAGTGAGTAGTGTATCCTCCGCGCCTCCTTTCCTAAACACTTTACTGACTGCACAACAGTGATTTATTTCATCCTTCTTAGTCAGTGGCTATCTCGGGGCGGAGCCGGCGCAGAGAGTGGTTCTGGCCTGGATCTCCTGAGTCCCTGTGGCAACAGCTGTGCTTTCCAAGCAGCAAAAACAAAAACATATCGATACAAACAAAGTATTATCAATCATCAATAGTTTCCCAGTGCAAGTGGTCCTGTTAATGTCAGCTTACCTTGCGAGGCTCCTCACAAGCACGCTCCGCCTCCGGAGGCCCTTGGCGCCGGCGGTATCCTTGTGTGGTGACCGGGGCCCTCTGCCGTTGCCTGTGTGCACGTGTGGAGAGTAACTCTACTCTAGAAGTGCTGTGCGAGTTCAACAAACACCAGGACAACTTCACCGCCCGCGCGCCGTCCAGAATGACCAATCACTGCATGGCTTCACAATGAAGTCACACAGTGATTGGCCATGCAGTGCTGAGCCTGAGCCAGTGTGCCACCAGCCAATCCTGGTGTTGCATGCAGCGCCAGGATTGGCTAGGGGGCCCCACTGACTCCTCGCTCTGGTGCCTTCCATACCATGGGGCCCGGCTACAGCAGCACCCCTCCCCCGGCCCCTTCATTCCCAGCGAGCATCTCTTGCCAGCGCGCATGCTCGGGCTAGGTGCAGCCCTAAGTTTTATATGCGCACACCGTACTGCTGCTGGCCTGCTGACGTCTGCACTCTGCAGACTGTCACTCAGCAGACCAGCCAGCCCCACCCCCTGAGCACTGACTCGTCTCCCTATTCAATCGGGTGGGTCCCGCCGCAACCCGGATAGAAGCGCTGCTCATTAAATTCAATATTCATCATTTATTTGTTGTGTATGCTATGCGGTGCGTCCAGGCTTAGTGGGGCTACGCCCCTACGCCCCTATGGACGCACCGCGGCTGCTGTGCGAACTACGCCCAGGGTTACCTGGAAGTGGCTGGGGTAGAGTGATTGCTGCATGCGTGCATTGTACGCACTGCTGGTAGATCCAGGGCTTTGAATGGGCTTGTGTAGAATGGAATGGAGACTAGAGGCTGCAGTAATCAAAAAGTAAGTTTGGTCCAGAGCTGAGGAATCACTGATGTATGTGCACCTGCTGTTGGCCTCTCCACATTCCTGGTCAGCAATTGTGACTAGAGGTAAACAGGGCATTGCATTTAAAGTTTTGTTAGTCACTGTGCTGCAGGCTGCACCTAATTATATTTGCATTGTGAGCCTTGACAGCTGACCTAGGGTGTTTTATAGATGGTGGAAACACACAGTACGACTAATTGCCTTCACAGAGCGAAGCCGCAGAGCTAGTAAAATCTTACAACCTGGAGCTTGCTAAAATCAACCCCTGCTCTAAGATCCAGGTTACAATGGGATTAGGGAGGAATCACACACCAACGAGCACAACAACCAGACCTCTTGCACAACTTACCAATATCCACCTGACCTCTGCCTCTCAAGATCCTAAGGACTGCAAACAAACGAAATGCATGCTCATAAACTGCAGATCTGCAACCATGCATGCATTAGTACTAGCAGAAGCCATACTGAACCACGGCATTGACATCACATTCATCACAGATTCATGGATAAATGAATCCTCACATCTGATCATGGACACACTAGTACCACCGGGATTTTCAGTCATCAAGAAAGATAGGAAGGAGCGCGAAGGTGGAGGCATTGCCATTATTCACAAAAACAACATCAGCATAGGGGTAACAGACACCTTCAACTACAACTCATTTGAATATATCAGTACCACCATAATGATGAAAGACAACACAAAGATGATCTGTCACCTGCTCTACCACTCACCGGGTAACACACTCTCCTTCAGTGAACACTTTGCAGATCTGATAACACACTGCTCACTCTCATGCACCAATAATATCATCCTAGGTGACCTCAACTTTCACTGGAACGACGAAAGCAATACTCTAATCCAATCCTCGTTTTACCTCTTAATCGATAAGGACCCCTTCAAGCACTGCAAAGGTCAAGCCCACAACAAAGGCTCAACCCTGGATGCTATAATAGCTCAGGAAGAAACACTAACTATTGCCAACATCCTCCCCGCTGACTGGTGTGATCATCACATCATTCTGTTTCATATCAACAAAGCTTTTCACCTCAACTAGACTGCAAAAATCCCTCCAATGGGAGAGAAACATAAAACAAATTCCCCTAGAGGACCTAGAAGTCAGAATGGGATCACTTCTTCCCCCCTCAACAACCAAACTCCCCACCCACTACAACTCAACAATGTCCTCTATACTGGACCAAGTAGACCCTCTCAAACTGAAAAGGGTGAGAAACACACCCTCAAGATCCTGGTTCAATAAAGAACTAAAGGCCAGATGTATCAAGTGTTTTACCATTCGCAAACGGTATCATCCCAAAAGGCAAGTGCAAAATATGGAATCACAATTTTTGCGATTACCCATTTTGTGAATGCATTTAAACATGCAATGCAAGAAGCGCTTTCTAAATTGTGACTTTGCTTTAAGGAATCGCAATTTACCACCAACTTCAAGTTGGTGGTAAATTGCAAATCCTTAAAAAATGCACAATTTAGCATTTTTTAAAGTGTCATGTGGCGCACATACATGCCCTTAGGACATGTATGTGCACCACATATGCACACATGCATATTTCAGGGGCGCAACAGGGTGTGCTTTTTGCACCCTTGAAAATGCATGCGCAATTTGTGAGTACCTATTGGGTACTCGCAAATTGCGCATGCAATTCCCATTCATTCATATGGGTCTCCAGGGCCATAGAAATGAATGGGAAGCCATTCCTTATTTGCGAGTCGCAATTTGCGAGTCGCAATTAAGGAATGCATGGAAATCGCAATTTTATTTTTGGGAAACCTACATACATTACATTTTACGAGTCTATAATAGCGAATCAGTAAAATTCACTATTAAGGACTTGCAAAATACAATGTTGATACATCTGGCCATAAATGCTGACAGAAGACAGCTTAGAGCAACAGAAATACTCTTGAGAACAAATGCATCCACAGCCCAAGTTGATCACCTCATGAGGGAAAGCAGAACTAAATAAAAAAACACACCACGAAAGAAAAAGCCACCTTCTTCCACAATGCTCTAGACAGGGCCAAAAACCGCCCCAAAGAGCTTTTCAATATTATCAAACAACAAACCTACAAACCATCCTTAGAAACCCTCAGACCTCCAAAGAAAGGTGTGACAACTTAGCCAACTTCTTCAATGATAAAATCACGAAGATTGACCTCTCCCTTGAAGATCACAACCTGTCAACCATTGAGAATCTTCCTCCCAGAAAAGAAGATAACAATCACCCCTCCCTCTTCATGGCCTCCCTATCAACGATCCCTCCAATGGACCAAAATAGGGCTAATCAAAACCCAAGGACCCCTCAAAACTCCTAGAAGCTCACTCTCAGAGGCAGACATTTCTTATTTTCTAGCCATGTCAAACCATCCTGCCACCTGGCTGATCCCTTCCCAGCATCCCTGGCAAAAAAACTTAATCACGCCTTAACTCTCATCTGCACAAAGATTATAAACAGCTCCCTGATGACTGGTGTGATGGTAGACTGTCTCAAGCTCGGTCAAGTCATGCTACTGCACAAAAAAAAACGGGAGCCGACCTGAACAACCTCAATAACTTCAGACCTGTATCCAATCTCCCCTTCCTAGCCAAAATTCTAGAGAGATGTGTTCTCTAACAACTAAACCAACACATTGAAAACAACAATCTCCTGAGCCAACATCAATCAGGATTCAGAAAAGGATGCAGCACAGAAACAGCTATACTGAACATAGCAGATGGCCTATTCAAATCCCTCGATACAGACCGATGCTGCCTGCTCATTCTCCTAGACCTATTGACAGACTTCGACATGGTTGACCACAATTTTCTCCTGGATTCTCTCCAAAAAAGGATCGGCGCAGATGGGGTAGTCCTACGCTGGTTCACATCTTTTCTACATAACCACTCTCAACAAATAAAATAAGCATATGGCTGAGATACCCGCCACCCCCTCTCAACACAATCCCCAAGGATGGGAAACCGGAAACAGTTCTGAACTTTTGGAAGACGGGAGGGAGTGACCCTCCCGGCCGTATTTATTAAAATATGAAACAAAATTAAAACATTAAAATAACAGTTTCATATTATGTACAATTTCATTACCACATTGCGATGTTTGGCTAACCTTAACATATTCTCTAATACAAAGGTTCTCCTAGCCGAACTAACATCCTACAAAACATTTAACTTGAAATTTTGAAATTGTACATCCTAACGTTTAAGGGCCAACGGCAAGGTCGTAACCGGTGTCAAGATCCCTAAACCAGAAATATCCCCCTCACTCTTGAGGGGCGACCGCACAGAGGTGTACCTCGAGTGCAACTACCAATTTCCCTTGACTTGACGGGGGCCCCAATAAACTCGACGCCACTTAAAGGTCGTCCGAGGACTCGTGTGAGGTATCTAGAAGGTAGCGTAGACCCCCCCCCAAACGCCACACAACTTACCGCATCTGCCGTCGCAGATGACCTGGCCCCGGGAAATTCTCCAGGAGGGGGCTGTAGCCCCTCCTACCCAGGAAGGGGCCTTGACCGCCTTTCCTTTCCTTTCGGTGGCCCATCCTTAGAAGGGACCGCCTACCCCGTTGAGGGGCCAATGGCCACCTCCCTCGAGCGCTCCCATCCGTAATGGGTGACGCCCACTCATAGGGATCTTCCAATTAGTGCTCACCGATCATGACCTTACCGCCCGACCAAAATAAATACGACAGTTCTAAACTAAATGACTAAATTACCTAAGGACAGTTAAGAGCAACCACTTTATTAAAAGCATGCTACTGATCAACACTAGAGCAGGATTACTTTATTTGCAAAACCTACCACAATTGACCATTTCTTTATTGCATATTCAAAAGTTATCACGATAATAATCCGGTACCTGTAAAACACAAGAGTTATCACATCAAACTTTATTCAAAACCACTTGCTGTCCTCAGGGGCTGGTGGGTGGGTCAAAATTGGCTCTTCGTTCCGTCTCGAGCTCACGTGCAGCGAGGTGGTGCAGCTTCAGAGCACAGGAACAAGAGGATGCTTCCTTGGCTTGTTGCTCCTTTTATCCGTCTTCAGGGCGGGCGTAAACCCGCCCCGGCCTGCCCCGTGGGCGTGGCCCGGCCTCGTCAGTGTCTAGGCCAGCCCACTCCAGGGCGGGAAAAGGCGCGCCCCGGCTACACCGCTTCGGGCATACCAGCCGAGACTCGCCTCCCGCCCAAGATGGCTTCCCGGGGGGATCGTGGTACTCTGCCATACGTTCGGGGGGACCGAATGGTCGCCCCTTTCCATATGGCTGAGATACCCGCCACCCCCTCTCAACACAATCCCCAAGGATGGGAAACCGGAAACAGTTCTGAACTTTTGGAAGACGGGAGGGAGTGACCCTCCCGGCCGTATTTATTAAAATATGAAACAAAATTAAAACATTAAAATAACAGTTTCATATTATGTACAATTTCATTACCACATTGCGATGTTTGGCTAACCTTAACATATTCTCTAATACAAAGGTTCTCCTAGCCGAACTAACATCCTACAAAACATTTAACTTGAAATTTTGAAATTGTACATCCTAACGTTTAAGGGCCAACGGCAAGGTCGTAACCGGTGTCAAGATCCCTAAACCAGAAATATCCCCCTCACTCTTGAGGGGCGACCGCACAGAGGTGTACCTCGAGTGCAACTACCAATTTCCTTTGACTTGACGGGGGCCCCAATAAACTCGACGCCACTTAAAGGTCGTCCGAGGACTCGTGTGAGGTATCTAGAAGGTAGCGTAGACCCCCCCCCAAACGCCACACAACTTACCGCATCTGCCGTCGCAGATGACCTGGCCCCGGGAAATTCTCCAGGAGGGCGCTGCAGCCCCTCCTACCCAGGAAGGGGCCTTGACCGCCTTTCCTTTCCTTTCGGCGGCCCATCCTTAGAAGGGACCGCCTACCCCGTTGAGGGGCCAATGGCCACCTCCCTCGAGCGCTCCCATCCGTAATGGGTGACGCCCACTCATAGGGATCTTCCAATTAGTGCTCACCGATCATGACCTTACCGCCACAGGCCGGATAGTTGACCGGCTATCCGGACCCCCCACAACACTCCTACCTAAAGGTCATGTCTTAAAGTCTTTAGCCAAGCTATACAGTCCCCTATGAGTAACTCGTTCCCCACCCGGGACAAATGAACACCATCCCCCAAATACATACTGTCACCAGTAATACAACCATGCGAAATAGAATGCAGTGTATTGGAACGGAACAATCTACTCACTTTGTTATTAATTTTCCTTACTGAATGATTCAGAGCAGAAACAGAAATAGCCCCCCGCCATACTTTTCGTGGGATCATATGTGACCATGCAATCGTGCACCCTGGAACTCTCCTCGCCAACCAACTTACAGTGGAAAGCATCGCCTCAAGGAGAAGTCGTCTACCAGTGGTGACCAAATCATTGCCCCCAAGATGTACTATGATTATAGACGGCGGTGACCTCGTCCGCCCTAGCAAACCCTCAAAAAATGATTGAAACTGGTCAATACAGAGTCCGCCCTTTCCGTAGAAGGACATACTGTACCCGTATTCCCCAGCCACGTGAATCATGTCACCTGCTTTGAATACGTCCGCGGCACGCCTCACGTATGAGTGGCCCACGACCCACACCTCCTTTTTCACAGCCGGTGAAGTCTGACCGCTGGCCCGGTGTTGGGTCGACTGCATAGTCCGCCCCGCCTCGTAGGCTTGCGCAACTGAAACCAAACAAAAACAAGAAGCGTGAGTACATCATTACAGCTTCACAACATGTGCAACCGCACATACCTCTTATAACAATTGGAGGACCAACGCCCCACACGTTTAATTTGTTCGACATTCAGCCCCCTGGCTGTAGCCTCTGTAGCAGCCCCTATCCGAAAGGAATGGGTCCCAAACTCGCCCGGGTTCAAGCCCGCAGCCGTAATCGACATCGCAAGCACCCGCTGAAACTGAAACCTCGTCAGTGGGGTGGTGTCAGCGTGTCTCAACAAGGTCCCCCCCCATGATGCCACCCTTTGTGCCAAATATTCCTCTACACAACTCACCGGGCACATGGAGGACCCGGGGATCCTTTGTATGATTATGCAATCACCCATTGCACCCTGATCGGTCTTGGACCTGACGAACGAGAGAGTCATCGTCTCCCCTCTGATCTGAACGTGCTCTCGGCACAGTCCCCCCATCACGTCCCGCTTGTTCCTCGCCACTAGTTCGCTTACTCGCATAGCCCCATGGAATGCCAGCGTAAAAGCGGCTCGGAATAACACCGTTTCATACTGGGATGAACATGTTGCAGGGAGTCTAGATAATAACAGGGCCAACCTATCCAAACCTATCGGGCGCCTTTCATCTACTCTGCGACCCTCAAGGCGTTGCCACCCACGTAGCGCTTTTTGCACAACGAAAGACGCTGTCGGGTCCTGGATCCCATGAGCCCTAGCCACAAAGGAAATGGCGGCCCGATGCCTCTGGGCCGTAGCCACTGATCTGCCTGCCTGACGTAAAGACAGCAGGAATTTCACTACCAACTCCTCCTGGCCCCAAAGCTCCCCTCTAGCCGCCCCAAAAAAGGCCCAATAGGAACGGAACGCCCCTTCATATGCCTTCCTCGTCCTGGGTGCTAAACTCTCTCCCACGAGGTTCTGTAGTTCTGGGCACCGAGAGACCAGAGAGCTTCGGGAAAGGGTGCTGCCACCGGGTCCGCTGTGGGCAGAAAACCCCAGAAGGCCTGCATATGAAAACGAGAAAGCGCATCAGCCGCCTGGTTCATCACCCCCGGGACATGTCTTGCCCTAAATAGTACATTCAATTGCATACACAATAACACAATTTCCTTGAGCAATCTCAGAATCCATTTGCATCGTGCTGCCTGGCTATTGATACACTCAACAACGGTCATGTTATCAGACCAGAATACCACAGAGTGATCTCTGAACCCCTCGGGCCAAGTTCTCAGGGCCACCAGTATGGGAAAAAGTTCTAGGAAAGCAATGTTGCTTGTCAGACCACTATCATGCCACCATGACGGCCATTTTTGTGCCGACCACTGAGTGCCGAATATGGCACCAAAACCAATGCTCCCTGTCGAATCTGTCCACAGCCCTAGCTCCTCAGAGGACACGGCCGGTTTGTTCCAGACAATTCGACCATTGAAATCCGCCAGAAATGCCAACCAAATGCGCATGTCCTGGCGAACCTCTGCCGAGAGCCTTGTGCGATGATGACCCTCCCTCAGGCCGACCATGGCTTGAGCGATCGAGCGAGAAAAGGGGCGGGCCATCGGTATAACTCTTAGGGCAAAATTCAACTGTCCCACCAATTGCTGTAATTGATGTAGCTTCACCTTAGACTCACTTATACACATTTGCAAGGATGCCCTGAATCTTAACACTTTGTCATCTGGTAAACGAAAACAACCTTCTTTGGAATCGAGCTCGATCCCCAGAAACTCAAGGCAAGTCGAGGGACCCACAGTCTTACCTGGTGCCAATGGCACGCCAAACTGATTCATCAAGACACAAAATGCAGTCAAAGCCTGTCCACATTCTGGATCCCCGGCTGCCCCCAGAAACAAAAAGTCATCGAGATAATGCATAACATGTTTAAACCCCGTCTTCCTTGTGAAGACCCATTGCAGGAAGCAACTGAATTTTTCGAAATAGGCACACGATATAGAGCACCCCATCGGCATACACCTATCCATGTAGTAGTGACCCTGAAACATGAAACCAAGGAGACGCTGATCGTCTGGATGTACCGGGAGCAACCGGAACGCTGACTCGATATCAGATTTTGCCATCAGCGCTCCGGGCCCCAGGCGATTCAATATGGCTACGGCCTCATCGAAGGATGCGTACCGCACCGAACACACTTCCGGGTCTATTGTCTCGTTTACGGAAAGACCACGTGGGGCTGATAAATTATGTATCAGCCGAAACTCACCGGGTCCTTCTTGGGGACCACCCCTAAAGGGGAACAAACAAAGTTAGCAACTGGTGGCACATTAAATGGACCGGCGACTCGACCTCGAGCCACCTCTTTCCCGATCTTTTCCTGTACCACGGTCGTATGCTGTAAGACCGATATCTGGTTTTTACATTTTGCTATACCCTGAAACTCCCTCACTGGGATGCGGAAACCATACGAAAATCCGTCCCGTAACACCCCAGCGGAAGCGTGATCCGGGTATTCACTGAGCCAGGGAATCATTGCCATGGTATCAATCGGAGTAGGTAAAGGCGCCCCTCAGACTATGTCAGACCTGTTTGGCGCCTCCTCTACCCCCGTTATCACCCGTTTTGGCTCTGCACATGGACTCAGGATGGGATGATTGCCCGCACCCCCCACATTCGTGCCTAAATTTGCATGACCCCTGGGGCCTCGTACATTTCCCCCTGTTAAAGTTCCAACAAACCCCCCTTTTACCTGCGTTGCCGATTGGCCTCGAGTGATTGTCGTTACTTGTACCTGATCGAAAGGGCGTCCCCGCATATTGGCGGGAGGATTCACCCACGTAACTCCCTACCAATGGCACCTTCAACATACCAGAATCCTCCATTTTGGACCAGGACACAGAATCATAACAATCCCAAGTTAAGTTTTTATCATGCTCTTTTGCTTTTCTGAAAATATTGTCGTAACAAAACCAATGGTTGCCCTCGTGAGACACTGAATACCCCATGATCCGTGACTGATAAATCGGCAATTCGGGCAGCAATTCGGGCCTACGTTCACCTAAGATGGATGTAAAAACCCCCCACGCTTTGCCCCAATTGCCAATGTTTTCGTTTACCTTAAAGGCGGCCATCTTTGCGCGCCAAACACTCGGATGCATGAGCTCCTTTTGACTCTTAACATGCTCCATCTCATAATGATCGGTAAGCAACGAGAAGATGTTTATATACTCCCCTGCCCATATCTTCTCCTTGATAGCCAGAGGGACATGTTGACCCAACCTTTCCCTTCGAGAGGGTGCCGACTCATCCCTCGCAATCGGCAATGGCCGCTTACCTGAACCGGAAGCTGTATCTGCGACTGGACCTGACCCAGGTGGTTTCTCAACTGCCGCAGCCGGCGATGGTGCCTTCGTCTCTTCCCTTGTTTCCCGCAGCTGTTTCATCAACTCCTGCGCGTCATCAGCCGTGGCGCCCTTGCTACCTTTACCCAACCACGCTGCTAATTGTGCTGCCAGCTCGGGCGGCATATCCTCCCCGGACACGGGGGTGACCACAACGGGAATCGGATTTCCTTCCTCCGGGACCGGAGTGGGTGCTTCGAGCGGAGTACAGGGAACTGGGACGTCTCCCCCAGCTGTTCCCCTCCTGGGCCTCTTGCCTTTTCCCCCCGGAGCTGTTCCCGCCAGAGGACGTTTCGGCCCCCCTTCCTCGTCTTTCTCCGCCATTCGCTTCTTTAGGTCGGTTACCTCTTTCATGAGAACTCGCAGCATCTGCTCGGTAGTCATTCGTTTTCCCGCCTTCTTAGGCATTCTCCGACAGAGTATCTGCAAAACAAACAAGAAGATTATAACGCTCAAAATTGGCTCTTCGTTCCGTCTCGAGCTCACGTGCAGCGAGGTGGTGCAGCTTCAGAGCACAGGAACAAGAGGATGCTTCCTTGGCTTGTTGCTCCTTTTATCCGTCTTCAGGGCGGGCGTAAACCCGCCCCGGCCTGCCCCGTGGGCGTGGCCCGGCCTCGTCAGTGTCTAGGCCAGCCCACTCCAGGGCGGGAAAAGGCGCGCCCCGGCTACGCCGCTTCGGGCATACCAGCCGAGACTCGCCTCCCGCCCAAGATGGCTTCCCGGGGGGATCGTGGTACTCTGCCATACGTTCGGGGGGACCGAATGGTCACCCCTTTCCAATATGACTCCTAATACAACTGCAATTACCTGGGGTGTCCCCCGAGGCTCTATCCTCTTGCCCACTCTGTCCACTACCTACATAGAGCCTCTCACCATCATTCTCAACCAAGCAGACATCCCCTTCCATCTATAAGCAGATGACACCCAGCTCTACATGGAAATCTCAATAGAGGACGTACTCCCGCTAAATGCCACCCTCAAATAGCTACAAAAATGGCCATTCTGACACCACCAAAATAAGACAGAAATTCTTCTTATTTCAAAGACAGAACAGATGCAAGAATAGATGCAAGAATGGATAAACTACATAGACGCTATTAACTGCAATATAACCCTAGTCAATTCCATCAAATCACTAGAACTCACTCTGGAACCCAAACTAATCATGTAAGATCATATTAGGAACAGTGAGAAGAATGCCTTCTACAATCTGAAACTACTGAACAAAATAAACCCTACCTGCCGACAAATGATCATACATCTGTCAGGCAAGCGCTGTTGCTGTGCAGATTAAACTACGGGACCGCCACCCTCCCTAGCACGGCGAAAGCACTCCTTAGATCCACTCTCAATGCAGCAGCCAGAGTGGTCACTGGAGTAAAAGAATATGACCACATCTCTCCAGCCTTGAAAGAACTGAACTGGCTCCCAATTGAAGCTCTTTGTAGCTTCAGAACTGATTTGTAACTCACAAAGCCCTTCACACTGGGAAACAAGCAACCTCACCTCCAAACTCAAAAAGGCAGACCAGACAAGAAAACTAAGCAGCTCGAACACCCTATTACTCATTCCGTCTAAATCACAGAAACAAAAAAAACATGACACACTCCTCTTCGAGCAATGCCCTTGCAACTCCATTCCAGTGCATATCAGGCCGAACTTCTCCTTCTTAAACTTCAAGAGACAGCTAACGATCTCCTTCTCAACCAACATCCCAACTAGCAGGACATCCATCGCCCACAAGTCCTATTCCCCTCCACTGTTATTTCTCCTCCTATTTCGTGCCCATACTTTGACTTTTTTGTTTCATTTCAGATGTTTTGATTATATGCTTTATCTACCTTATATTCGTGCTCAAACTTTGACTTGTTTTAATTCAATTCAGCAGTATTGATTATATGTGTTGGCTGTTATAAACATGAACTGTTGTTAGGCGCTCTGATACCCTCTGGTCCTGCCAGTGTTATATAAAACTCTTAAAAAAATAAATTCAGCTTCTTTGACCCCATTGATATTCCACATGTGACAAACGCATGACAATGCATTCTGCTATTTAAAAAGGCACTTTTCAGCTAACATTAAATACAGCTGCTTACAGCAAGCCTTCGTAAATAAGTTTTCCTTTATGTAGCACATCTAGCTGTATACCGCATTTGTGACACTTTTACCTGGTTTGGGCTTTTCAACTAAAAGCAATTTCATACTGGTATGAGCTTGTGTAGTATAGTTTAAATTGGAATCTGATTGCAGTATACTGTTTGCTAAAAAGCCATAACTAAGAAGAAGTGTGACACATGATTTCAAAGTGCTTGACCAAATCGGGAAAGCAGCGCTGTTCCTCGTCAGGACATAGGACTGCTGTAAATAGGGTCATCATTGTAGATTCTACTCTCCACAGTACTGCTGAGAAATCCTCACATAACCTCTTCCTACGTCAAAATTCAGAACATCTTCAAATGCAGCACCACCTGCTGTTACATGTCTAGGGTATAATGACAGCTCTATCAGTTCATCTAGTTTGTGACTTGAGATTTTGCTATTTCAGCACTTAACCCTAGATAACCCACTAATACACTTGAATCCTGAATTGCAGAACCACCCCTGTTATTGTTACACCACTAAACCTCAAACATTGCCCTAAATGCACCTACATTCTAAACTGTAGCATCCCTAAAATTCCTCAATCATGGCTGCTTTGATTTGGGTAGTAATAGTAGAATTTATTTGTAAACCAGTTTGATCTAGAAACCGTTAATGAAATGTCTGGAAAACTTGCAACTTGCTGGCAAGATTCCTGAAAGTTCTGCTTTTACATGCACACAAAGTATTGGATGAAATGAGTTGACTACAGCAAATAAAAGATGTTAAAAAAAAGAGAAGTACATGAATAAATAAATCCACTTTGAAAGAAAAACTACTATTGAGTATGTGCATTATATCACTTGGTGGTGATTAATCCTATAATTTTGCTAAATTGATTTGCACTTTATTCGAAAGATTACAATTAGTGTGTGCTGAGTCTGTTTGGTAAATATTCATGGAGTCTCTTCTAAGAGGAAGATTAAGATGACTGGTCTTCCAGGTTCGTGCACCTTTGTATTTTGATTATTACTATTGTAGTGTAGTTCCTATATTCCCAATAGGCTCTGCGCATTGGAATAATATAAACAGCAGTGTAGACGTAGGACTGAGGTCGACTAGGTCTCTACTGACTATGTTAGACTTAATTAGTTTTGCCAGCTAGCTCAGAGGTCACTAGAAACTTTCTCGAATGTTCAGGAAAGAGTTAACTCTCCGGATTTAGACAAGAAGGGATTAGCTTCTGACAACCATACAAACATGAGAACTTTGTTCCCTCAGAATAGAGTGTATCTCTAGAGTTGTGTGAAAACAATAGGCAGCTATTTCACTCAGTCAACCGTGCATACTTAGTTTCACCAGCGTGCAGAGAAATAGAGAGACAGGCGTTTTCAATAAAAGGTGTTATTTTATTGAGCAATCTTCTTTCTCATGCAAGAAAAATTAATTGCCACAAATGCAATACTTATCATGAAGTAAAGTGCGTACAGTAAAAGTAGTATTATGAAATAATACTGTAAAAGCACAGATATGTTTTCTTAGCCATATGATACTTTAAAATAGATAAAATATATACATACATAAAACCATTGACTAACATACTCAACTGGTGCTTCTAACTATGCCTACCCCGGTGTACCTGACCTAAGCCTAATACTTGGGAAGGAGTAAGTAAGTAGCAGTTTAAGTTAAGTTGGTTAAGATTGTTTTTTGCCAAGGATCTGAATCAAGAATTCTCTTAAGGGTTTAGTCAACTCCGTACCTTGGTAATAGAATGTGGGAGGTCTGGTATCTCTTTCTTCAGGACTCGATCTCCCAGCAACCCGCAAGGGTGACTCAGGAACACCAGAGCTTCTCCAGCGCATCAAAGGGGAGGGGCGGCTTCCGTGGGCTCTCGCTTCAGCTGGGCTCCCGGGCAAGTAGATAGCCGCTCTGCTCCAAACCACAGTGTGTTTGCTTAAGGCAACTGTTGGTATATTTATACCTGAAAGGTGCTGTGTTTGACATAAGGTTGGACATAAGACGTCACTAAGAACTAACAGTTCTTTCTGGACTCCAGGAGTTCTTGTTCAAATCAAAACAAAAGCAGGGGGGATTTCCCGGGCTGCAGGGGGCTTGGTTTGTTTAAAGAAAGCGTTGTGCTTTCTAGGAGTCGATGGGAGTGGCCTTGCTGTGCTTTGGACTGCATGGGCTATTACTGAATATGGATATGATTCTTATGCCTTTATAAGGATATTATATTATTAAGTATAACCGCATAAGGGCATGAATCGGGAATATCGAATTAGGGTCCTAGATAGAAATACAACACTATAACCCTCTGTAGCGATAGGTGCGATATAGTTTTGCCTCAGTCTCTTTTTGTAACTCACTTGATGTGTTTGTTCATGTTTACCGTGAGCATTTTAAAATCTTGCGTCCTGTCTGCTCCCAGCGTACGATTTAAAAATGTTCCCATCGGCTGGAAGCAGACTTGTGTTCTGTTTCCCTGCCCACACTGAGGAAGGAGCAGAATAAATAGCTGTTCCCTCTGTGAGAGAGCAGTGCCAGGCTCCTGCACAATGTGAGGATCTGACTGGGGGCAGGGGGATCTGGTGCTCCCCTTGCGGCCCCCAATCTGGTGCCTGGTGGGTTCTCGGGTGGTCACTGGGGCACCCACCTATTATTAATGGATGCCCCTGTGGATGGGGTGTCTGTGGCCGTAACAGGCTCGGGGAGGGGAGCTGCATGGCCCCCTCCCCTTTTTAATAAAATACAATCTCATGCGACCCTTTGAGATGCGGGTCCCCAGGCCTAATAAGGCTTGTGGAGATGGGGGGCAATATGGATCCCCCCATTTAAAAAACAGATGGCCCTGAGAGGTGAGGTCCATGGGGCATAAAAAGGCTGGAGGGCCATGCAGTCCCACCCCTATTTTTAAATCATATTTGGCCCCAGGCAATATGGTGCCTGTGCCTATTATGGCTCAGGAAGGGGGGCCACCTGGCCCTCTCCTCTTTCTTATTGTGTTTAGTCGATAGAGATATCGGTTCCCGAGGGCCAATTAGGGTCCGTGAGGGGAGCTGCACCCCTCCACCCCTTAGATTTTGGCCACAGTGATGGGCACTACATGGCCCAAGAAGGCTCAGAGAGGTGGCCTGCACGCCCTTTCCCCTGTTTAATTTTTTTTTGTCAGTCAATACTCTTTATTTCGGCAAATTGCCATAAAGTAGATATGCAAATAAAAACATTACAGGTACGAAATCAGTGTGTCTATGAGCAATATACAAAGCGATAAAAACGGCCTTCATCCATTATTTAAATACATTAAAATTAGTTAGGTAAAATTGGTAAAACATTATCCCACATTTTATATGCACACAAAAGTGACGCTGCATGTTAAAATAGAAACATTGATTTTCAAAGGGCTACAACTAAATCCTTCAACTTGATACGAAGCACCAATGCTCTCAAAAAGCCAGCAGGTTAGAGTTAAAAGATTAATTCTAACGTCAGCCAAGACACCATTCCCCTAATGGCCTTACAGTGCTACTGTCCATTCAAATGGCCGGTGATAAACAGGCACATGCATTAACCATTTTTGCGAGCGCAATGGTGCAATTCGATAAAATCGGCGGTGTGCACCCGCAAAAAGGGCTTCTGCGATGCATCAACCTATCAGCCTCTCACAATTTAAGAAATCGCGAATTATTGAGATTTCTTAAATTCCGATTGCATTTAAGGAATTGCAAATTGTGATTCCCTAAATGCAATGCATGATGGAATCGCAAATTGCGATTTTGCTAATAGGGGGTGCAAATTACCATCAATTTGTACTTGATGGTAATTTGCTAAAACTTTGAAAAATGCACTAAAGTGCATTTTTCAAAGTTGTAGGTTACACACACACATGCCCTAGGGCATGTGTGTGCGCAACATGCGTGCACAGATCAATTTCAGGGGTGCAACAGGGTGTCCTTTTGATTGCGCAAGCAATCTCCCATTTATTCCTATGGGCCTGTAGGCCTATAGGAATGAATGGGAAGGCATTCCTTAATTGTGAGTCGCAATTTGCGAGTCGCAATTAAGGAATGTTTGGGAATCCCAAATTTTATAGCGATTCCTACATGCATAGGCTTTTGCAATTCCTTAGTTGCGATTCCTTAATGATTGCAATTAAGGAATCGCAAAAGCCCACATTGATGCATGTGCCTGAAAATGTTTTTCCTCCTCATTTACCACATAGCAAATAATAACCAAATACAATGTGCCTGCTAGTGCCAGATTATAAAATTCTGCAGCCTCCTCCGCACACTGTGGTTTCCAGGTCCCTGCAAATAAGAATTATTCATTTGGCCCTGGTCACTCACTATGACACTAAAACATTTTCCTTCATAGGATCACAACAAATACAACACTCTGCCAACCACACCCTCCCCCACTGTCTAGAGTGCTACTGGTTCCAAAATTCGCTTTATTACCCCCCAAAGCAGTAATTGTGAACTTCTATACAAATTCTACATACAACACAATACAAAACAATTATGAAGTTGCTTGTCAGACACAACCAAAATCTTTAAATTGTACAGAAAAACACATACTACCTAAACGGACTACTAATTGGGAGGAGAATCAAAGACATTTTAAGTTTTGGACGATTAATGCTGATTGAGGTGTTTTTTTCTCATTATTTGAGCAGACTTTTTGTATAGGAAGATTTACGAGCTGGATGGAGTATTTACTTCTGGTTGACTTTCAGGTCCAAAGTAGATTATTTGAAAAGCTTCTGAAATATGTGTAACTTCATACAGAGTGCCATGCGAAAGAACATTATTCAAAGCTTCTAAATGCAGAGCTGGACTTTTCAGAAAATATAACCTTCAAAGTAGATTGCACATTTTCGTGTGATGCACCAACAGCTTTAGAAAATGGTGAAAAGAACTGTCACATTTATTTAGCAAGCCAATTAATGTCCGTCTAGTTTCCTTACTGTATAGGAATACAGTGTTTGCAAAATTCTGATTTTCTGTTTTAAAGTTTCACTGTTCAAGCTTCTCAATTGATTCTAGCCTTATGTTACAGTTACTACTGCACTGCCACTCATACACTAGAGCAGGAGGGCGCCTCTGTAAAATTTCACCCCTAATTATTTCATCAGTATTTCTAGGTACTACGTTTTTCTTTGTTGTTCTTGTACCTTGTTTAATCTCATGCGATCGCATATCTGTATCAACTTCAAACAATAAACTTTTGGGACTGGTTTCTGGGTAACACCCTTCATCAGCCAGGCTAGCTTGAATCCAGTGGCAAAGTGAGTAAAGGACCCACGTCTAGGCATACCCTGCCAATTTAGGGCGAACAAAGAAATTGTGGCGACAGATCTAGAAACGTTCGCTCATACGCTCGTGCTCCCTTTTGCTTAGAGAAATATACAAAGAATACACAGACAGATTTTTTCAATGTTTATTGAACCAACGTGATTCTTGTGTTGAATATATGTGCTGCAATAATCAATAGATAGAAGCAGATAAGCATTAAGACAGTGAATTGAACAAAAAGTTTCACCATCTTGCTGGAACAATATATATATGCGAACATATAGAGAATGATAAAACAATCTACCAAACTCCTACTATGCAAACGCTGACCTATGTTTCTAGAGCATATGTTTATGTTCTGCCAAGAATCCCCTTACGAGGTGATCCAGCCCCTTTACCTGGTGTTTAAGAATGTAGGACCCTGTCTTGCTCACAAGCTGGACACCACTCACTGAGATGTTAGTTGCTTAGATGGGCAAAGCGTCACCATGCAGGGACCTCACGATGTCAGCTGAAGTATCTCCTCTGGTTATACCAGGAAACATATGTTTATTTATAGAAAGAGACATCCATGCGTGGGGCTTGATTGTGATAAGGCTTCCATTGTTTTCATGTTATAGATATTTATGTTGCCATATGGATTAAAATAACATGTAAATTTGCACAATGTACATGTAGGCCTGGTACACAGGGCCAAGACAATATGATAATGTTCATGTGAAGTTGACTCATGTAAGCAAGGTTGGTGTTTTCTATGAAACTAGCCCAGAGTGTCACGAATGGGTGTCAAAATTGACTATGAAAAAGTTAGGAAAGGCCTGTGTTTATATAAAATGGCAATGTTTTTTTTCTAGGCCTAACTGGAACACATGACAGTCAGTGTCCAAAACATATTTCTGATGGGGGAGCAATTAACAGGCCCAGGCAACTGGAAACTCCTAGAAGGCCGCAGAAAGTTTAGAGCAGGAATTACCAACTTTGTAAAAGTGGCATTTTCCAAATGGTAATCTAAAATCCTACTTTACTATTAAAGAAGATTTTAAATTACATCTCCATTGATTCCAAACATGATATTTCTACCTGTTCCCAATCAAAAGATAGCACTTGTTAAATGTAATAAGGTAACCCAATTTTATCCTATGGTTGAGTTATGCTTCACAGTAGTGAAAAAAAAGATTCAGAGTTTTTCACTACTAGGACATGTAAAACCTAAAATCACATGTCTTACCTGTTAAGTAACATCACCCTGTCCTATGGGCTGTTTAGAGCCTACCATAGGGGTGAATTATATGTTTTAAAAATGGAGGTTTACTCCAGGCAAAAGGTTTATTTTGCCAGGTCAAATTGGCAGATTAAAACTGCACACAGGCTGCAATGGCAGGCCTGAGACATATTTTTAAAGGTCTACTTATATGGGTGGCACAAGAAGTGATGCAGACCCACCGCTAGCATTTACTTTACAGGCCCTGTGTACATGTAGTAACAAATTTACTAGGGACTTGCACACATAATTAAGTACTGATTAGCAGTGGTAAAGTCCTAATGCCAACAAAAGCAAATGTCAGTAAATAGGAGGGGAGTAGGCAAAAAGTCTGGGGGAAGACCACACCAAGTCTGTCAGTGTTAACAAATGCTACCTACACACTTGTTTTGACAAATTATAGCTGCTCTCTTCTTCACTTGCTTTTTTGATTTCATAATATTATGTACTACCCTTCTGCAAAAGAACTTTTGTTGAAGTTCTTTAAATGTTATATTCCTCATAGAAGAATGGTCATTTTCTTTTCCAGAATATTCTCACCTTTAAATGTTCCACTTTCAATGTGGCAGGTCCATCATTTTTCCTGACACCTTTACAACCAACTCTAGTTTTTAAAATTAATATCAATATTGTGTTTTTTTCTTTTTACTTCTTTCTCTGCCAGTTCGAGTTGTACTTTCATTTGCTTGATAGTAATATGCATGTATGATCTTCTTCCTCTTCTGCTGTTTTGAAGGCATGTTCCCAAATGGTGAACACCTGGAGAACAAGGATGAGGCAAAAGGTTGAACACCTGGATGAGACATTGTTAAACGTTTTTTAAAATATGTATACCTTTACTCTACTGTGCAGTAGTGTGGCTCACTGGTTAGAGGCGGCAGACCCGAGAGCAGAGGACGGCCCGGGACCAGGGTTCGATTCCCGACGCGGCAGGTTTCTGGACCAGGGTCAGCGGACTCGATAATTCTCTCGCCTCGGTGCCCACTCTGATCAGCGATCACACTCGGCAACTCTGGGCATAAGCTTGCCTCATCTGCACTAACGGCCCCACCAGACCGCCGGGGATGCCTGGTCTCACCCTGGAGATACCCATTAAGGGACCATCTCTCAGGGAAGCCAGGAAGGGTTTCGCAGCGGTCGAAGCGCGGAGATACTCCTCCGGGAGTCTATCCTAGCGCTATATAAACCCACAATTAATTAATTAATTAATTACTCATTTCACACATTATAATGCTTTATAAAATGTACACAGCTCAGAAGTATATATGTTGTTGATGTTTTGTTGTGGTCGGTGACTGGTCTCTCTATTAAGATCTCCATGCAGGGCTTTGTCGGGTGACAAATGTATTACTAGTAGATGATGTGTGTACAAGGGGATTAGCTCCTTTACATAGAGCTTTGTTCTGTATGTACAAAGGGCTTGCCCTAATAGTATATTATGTGTTTGGTGGGAGATTACTATCTTCATGTTGAGCTTTGTCCAGGGTAAAAGCTGTGTGTAGAAGACTCTCAGCCTCCTAATAGGTAATAGGTGTGGTGGAAGCCTGGCCTCTGTATCAAAAGCCATGTTTAGGGTGCAAGATGTATATAGAAGAGGCTTACCTTACTAATAGGTGATGTGTCTGATAGGAAATTAAGTTCTGGATCCTGATCTTCGATCAGGGGAACATCTCTATGTGGAAGAGGTTTGGCCTACTAATAAGTGATGTGTATGGTGGGGACTGGCCTCTTCACGCTGAGCTGTCCCTATTAATAGGCATTGTGTGTGTTGGGGGATTGGTGTCCGGATGCAGAGCATTGTTCAGAAAGAGTGCTGCATTTATAGGAGGCTTCGACTACTAATAGGTGACATGTGTGGTGGGGTACTGGCCTCTTGATGAACAGCTTTGTTCTGGGTGATAGCTGTATGTAGAAGATACTTTGCCTACTAGTTATGAAATGATGAGATGATGTATATAGTGGGGGCACTGACCCCTTCGTATTGAAGTTTGTTCAGGATGACAGGTGTATGTATTTTTGTTTTGTAAGCTTTACTTGTGCAATTAATCATAGACCCAAGGTACAAAAAAGAAATATCTCAGAAATTCATGATTCCATTACAATAAAAATAATATTATACAACATGATTCTTAGATGTGTTTTAAAAAAACAATCTATATCAATAGGAAAACATACATAAACTCGACAGATTGTAAAAACATATATAAAATATACATTAAAGTGCTTGCAGCTACTGTTAGTTATCTAGGTCTATTTCTTTCACTCTTTCACTACAGTTTTTCCTAATAGAAATTGTCTTTTCTAAACTTCTCCCCAAATTTGTATGAATTTCCGGATAACCCCAATTTTAAGGGAGTAGAATTCTCCTCTTTCTTTCGCATTTCTCATTTTGGCTACAAATTGTGCAAAAGTTGGTGAATATGGTGATGTCCAATTTTGTAAAATAAAGGACCTGGCTATTAAAGAGGCATTAAAAAAGAATTGTTTTTGTTGCACAGTTAAAGTTAAATTGGGGATCAAAAATAAAATAGCCAAAGAATATGGATCTAGTTTGCAATCAAGTTTCCTGCCAACCAACTGGAAGCTCCTAGTCAAGTAGGCTATCAATTTTGGCAGGAATAGGAAATATGAAGCTCATCCCCTCTTACAGAGTTACATCTGAAACAATCTGGTGGCAGTCCTGGAAACATTTTCTGCAATTTATCGTGGGTGTAATATAATTACCACTTGAAAGAAAATGCCATTCATTTAAAATTAGCCTCACGAATAGCCATATTGGACCATCTGTTATATTCCTTCCACGGGGCTGCCTCTATATGACGCCCCGTGGTTTCCTGTATTTTTAGAAGAGCTCTCAGAACAAGTTGATCATAAATTTGTTGCTGCAAGATATGGTACCAGTTCCCAATTCCCGACATCTGCTTAACATATAAAGCATACGATATGGCTTCAGGAAGTGGACATCTGGATGTCGTAATTTTTTTTATTAAACTCAAGATTTGAAGATAGGAAAATGGTAGAAGCAAAACTTCTTGTGTTTCATTTTCTTTGATTTGGTCCTAGGACTTCATCTCTCCTTGTATTATTAGATATTTTATTTGGTGATTTCCTAATTCTACCCAACCCTTTAATGTAGCTAAATCCATACAGTTTCCTAAATTCTCTGCAGTGCCTTAATTTAGTTTCTGGATTTAAGGGTGTAAATTGATATTCTTCCTTCAGTTGATTAGCTCTATCAAGAATTGTACGGGGGGTCTTGTATCTGTATAGTTTCGGAAGCCAGGGGATTTTAATAAAATATTTTAGATCTTTATTTTAGCATTTGATGAAGATCAAAATTAGGCCCATGGTCATGTATTGAGATTGCAGGTGGGAAATACTTTTGAACGTGGAGAAGCCCTAAACCACCCTATTTTGAGCTCAGCTGCAATGTTGATAATTTAGTCCGTGATTTCTTCCCTGACCAAATAAATTTCCGTATTAGTTGATCTATTGCTAAAAAAGTGTTGTGCGAAATAAATAATGGCAGTATCATTTTTATCAGTGCAACTCTTCCGATTATGGACAAAGGTAAATAATGCCAACTATTTAAAATCTTGGTTACTTTATTAAGAGTTGTAGTATGATTGAGTGAAAAAAAGTTCGGTAGAATCATGTGAGAGTCAAATGCCTAGGTATAGAATGGGATTATCTTTTGCCACCTGGGTTTCGAAGAGCCTGAGATAAAACCTGATCATTGCCGTTAAAAAACAATATCTCTCATTTGCTATCATTCATTTTGTATCCCCCAATTTGGAAAATATTTTGATCAAATTGAATGTTTGTTTGATATTTTCAGTTTCAGCTTTTAGGTAAAAAATAAGATCATCCGCAAATAGCTTCAATTTAGGTGCCCCTGTTACTGGTGGTCTATTTAAGGGGTTTTGCCATATTAGATTCACTAATAGCTCGATATACAAGGCAAATAAAATTGGGGACATCGTGCAACCCTGTCGGTACCTCTCTGAAACTCGACTACACCCGCAGGTTGTGAATTGATCACTATTCTCGCTGCTGCTTTGTCATAAAGTTTCTTTAGTATGTCCACTCGAGTTAAGGGAAAATCTAATTTCTTTAATATGGCAAAAATAATTTTCCAGTTCACCATATCAAAGGCTTTGTTTTGCATCCATCATAATGATTGCTGCTTTAATGATATTTTTCGAGAAAAAGTCATTTGCTTGGATTCAATTTTTTTTTATTATTAGTGAAAAATCTATCTAGTAAAAAAAACACTTTGATTCTTGTGAACCAAGCTTTGGGCGACTTAAGTAATTCTTGTTGCCGATATTTTAGTGAAAAGTTTATAGTCATTATTTAGTAGGCTGATGGGGCAATAGGATCCGGGTATTTCAGGTGTCTTGCATTGTTTTAAGAAGCTAACTACAACTGACTCAGCAAATGTTTTTGGAATATAGCAACCTTCCAGAATTGCATTAAATAAAGACAGCAATAGATTATTTAACTGTGGCCAAAAGCTTTTATATAACTCAATGGGAATTCCATCAATGCCACATGCTTTTCCGCTGGGTGTATTTTTCATTTCTGTGAATATCTCTTTCTCGGAAATGGAAGCTACAAGCTGGGCTTCATTGAGAAGAGGTAAAATTTGGTAGAATGACTGTATTGAGAAATTTGTCTATATCTGCTAATAATGTGAGTGCCGCAGATGAATATAATTTTTTGTGATGTGATAAATAGACTTTGTTAATCTTGATTTCCTGATGGACATCTTGGGCTTTCTCACCATCAAAGATAGACTTAATCACGGTATTATTAAAGTTTCTTTTTACGGACCATTGCAACAGTTTGCCTGCATGCTCACTTTCCTCATTCCATATTTGAAAGCATGTTTTTGTATTTATTATTTCCTAGTGTTCGTAAAAATTTCTAATATTTTGTTGGGCCTTCTTTAGATTAGATGCCGTCATAGCTGAATAGATTGTAAAGTTAATTCGATTTGCATGGGCGAGTTCTTGCTGCAAGAGCCTAATTGTCTCTTTTTTCTCTTTAAGGATTTTTTCTGTACGTGAAATTGCCTCCTCTCTAATAAACGCCTTACAGACATCCCATACTGCAAAAGGTGTAGCTGACCCCACGTTTCTAAAGGCATACTCGACAAGTAGCATCTGAATTTTTTAGCCTAGATCAGTTAATAAAGTTTTGTCCAGCGTCCACCTGGGCCGCTCCCTTCCATCGACATTTGTTTTAATCTCTATTGCTGGAACCGAATGGTCAGAAAAGGGATTAGGAATAATCCATGACTTGCCTTTTTCACACCGATGGGAGATTAAAAAGAAATGTATTCTGGATGCTAAGGTATACCTTTTAGAAAAGCAAGTGTATTCCCTACTAACGGGGTGCTTAGCCCTCCACTGTTGTACTATTGCAAAATCCCGAATCATGCTATTCAGATACCTGGCTGATAATGGTTTATTTTGAGATTTATTTCTTTGAAAGGAAGCTACTCCCAGATTTTGAATAAAGTTAAAATCCCCTCCTATAATTATAGTTCACATTCAAAATATTAGCCATTTTTTCCAGCGCTAGAGTCTCATCCTGTATAGAGCCATAATAGCTAGTTAGATGGAAAATGTGATCCCCCAATTTCAGATATCCTGTCACCAATCAAGCTAGGGGGTTGCTCATGCCCTGAATGGCTTCCCCCTGATAATAGCAGGTGATTAAGATTGCAACCCACCCCTATTAGCCAAAAAGGCCTGTTTTATAAACTTGGGGCATTTGGGCGTAGGCATATTCTTTTTAAAATGCGTCTCCTGTAGTAGGATCACATGGGGTTGATTTGCCATTAGCCACTGAAGTATGTCTCTTAATTTATTTGAGTTATTACACCCATTGATATTACATGAGATGATGCGTAGCATCTGTTGCTCAGCCATTCCAATCAATTATTATTTTTCAGCTTTTGCCAATTGTGTATCTTGTGACAGGTGTATGTAGTAGAGGCTTATCATACTAATATGTAGTGTGTGACCTGGCCTCTTTAGGCTTAGATTTGTTCAAGGTTAAAGTAGTATGTAGAAGAGGCTCGTGTTAGACTTGGCATCTTTTGGCATGTTTCGTCTGAGTTTTTGCTTTCTGACCTCCTGGTTTTTACTCTGTTTTTGCTGGTGTAATGTTTCTGCGCACTTTGTGCACTGCTGATCAGTGGTAAAGTGCAGGCACTCTCTGTGTCAATTGTGTTATGGATTGGTGTTTCCACAATTGGATATTTGATTTACTTGTTAGCCCCTAGTAAAGTACAATGAGTGTGCCAGGGCCTGTGAATCAAATGCTACTCGTGGGCCTGCAGCACTAATTGTGCCACTAATTGTGCCACCCACGTGAGTAGCCCTGAAAAGGTGCCTCAGTCTGCACATAGTTTGTAACTGCCATGTCGACTTGGCCAGTGCACATACTTGCCAGTCCCTAACCTTCCCTTTTCTTACATGTCAGGCACCCCTAAGGTAGGCCCAAGGGACCCCTGTGGGCAGGGTGCAGTGTATTTGAAAGGTGGGACATGACCGGGTGTGTGTGGCATATCCCGATAGTGAATTACAGCCAATTTCGTTTTTCACTATTGCAAGGCTACCGGTTCCCCATAGGAGAGAATGGGAGGTTTGTTCATAACATCTTATAAATGTAACTGGCCCAATGAATTAGGTAGAAAAAGGAAGTATAGTATGCCTGAACTCAGAATCTAAAGATGCAGCGGATTTTTTTGGCGGCGCGCGGCGTTGGTGATACAATTTTTGCGGCGCGCGGCGTTTATCATCGTTTGCCGAGTTGTTTTTTTCGATAGTTTGCGAGTGCTGCGCCATTTTGGATCTTGCTGTGTGATCCCGCGGGAATTGGCGAGCGCGATTACGTCATCGCGGCTTGCCAGCGATAGTTTGTCAACGCGAGTACGGCGAGATCACGTCTCGCGGTACTTCGCAATTGCGAGATTTGAGATGCGGCAAGCGAAAATATAAATTTGCAATTCTGCACAAGAAATCCACCAGCAAGCAGCATAAACCTTCTAGAAATGATGATTTTTATGTGAATAACTCCTTAGTTTGACATTTGCCTGCACTTTTTTAGCGAGGAGTCCATTTTGGGGAGGGGTGCAGGGGGGTGGGAGGAAGGAAGTGCCCCATAGTCTTCAACTTCCTGTTCCTGTTCAGCAGGCTCCTCCCAGTGCTTTGTCCATCTCCTGGTCACTTTTCATTTGGATGTGCAGCTGGAAGGATTACTTTTTGTGGATGCTGCTGGATCTTTGGATTTGAGGCCTTTTTGACTTTCTTTGGATCACTGTTGGATTAGAAATTTTACAAGTAAGTTTGTTTGGGGCAATACAGTTGCTGCAATTAAAATTTTGGAATTTTCGATTTTTGGGCTGTTTTGGGGCCTTTTTCCCAGGGGTACTCAGTGGTGGGTGGACTGAGTCTTTCTGTGGGGTGTCTTGAATTTAAACATCATGGAGGGGCTGGATGGCTTGGGAATGGGATTGTGCTTATTTTTCAGTGATTTTCGTTTTTTTGGGCTGTACTTGTGGCCTTTTCACCAGGGGTAGTGAGTGTTGCATGGGCCTAGTCTTTCTGTGGGGTGTCTTGAATTTAAACATCATGGAGGGCATGGATGGAATGGGATTGTGCTGATTTTTCTGTGTTTTTCGATTTTTGACCTGTTGTTGGGGCCTTGACCAGGGGTAGTGAGTGGTGCATGGGCCTAGTCTTTCTGTGGGCTGTCTTGAATTTAAACATCATGTAGGCCATGGATGGAATGGGATTGTGCTGATTTTGCAGTGTTTTTCGATTTTTGGGGGTGTTCATGGGGAGGGACATGCCATGTGGCTGGTGGCCATTTTGAGTGCAGCTACAGGCACTGGCCATGTGCTGGCAGGCAAGTGGCCATTTTGAATGCAGGCTTTGTTGTTAGGCCTCCAACCATTTTGCCTACTTTTCAACCTTTATTTATGCCCAGGGGTAGTGAGTCTTGCATGGGCCTAGTCTTTCTGTGGGTTGTCTTGAATTTAAACATCATGGAGGCCATGGATGGAATGGGATTGTGCAGATTTTTCAGTGATTTTCGTTTTTTGGGCCTGTACTTGTGGCCTTTTCACCAGGGGTATTTGAGTCTAGCATGGGCCTAGTCTTTCTGTGGGCTGTCTTCAACTTAAACATCATGGAGGGCATGGATTGAATGGGATTGTGCTGATTTTTCTGTGTTTTTCGATTTTTGACCTGTTGTTGGGGCCTTGACCAGGGGTAGTGAGTGGTGCATGGGCCTAGTCTTTCTGTGGGGTGTCTTGAATTTAAACATCATGGAGGGCATGGATGGAATGGGATTGTGCTGATTTTGCAGTGTTTTTCGATTTTTGGGGGTGTTCATGGGGAGGGACATGCCATGTGGCTGGTGGCCATTTTGAGTGCAGCTACAGGCACTGGCCATGTGCTGGCAGGCAAGTGGCCATTTTGAATGCAGGCTTTGTTGTTAGGCCTCCAACCATTTTGCCTACTTTTCAACCTTCATTTATGCCCAGGGGTAGTGAGTCTTGCATGGGCCTAGTCTTTCTGTGGGTTGTCTTGAATTTAAACATCATGGAGGCCATGGATGGAATGGGATTGTGCTGATTTTGCAGTGTTTTTCGATTTTTGGGGGTGTTCATGGGGAGGGACATGCCATGTGGCTGGTGGCCATTTTGAGTGCAGCTACAGGCACTGGCCATGTGCTGGCAGGCAAGTGGCCATTTTGAATGCAGGCTTTGTTGTTAGGCCTCCAACCATTTTGCCTACTTTTCAACCTTTATTTATGCCCAGGGGTAGTGAGTCTTGCATGGGCCTAGTCTTTCTGTGGGTTGTCTTGAATTTAAACATCATGGAGGCCATGGATGGAATGGGATTGTGCAGATTTTTCAGTGATTTTCGTTTTTTGGGCCTTTACTTGTGGCCTTTTCACCAGGGGTATTTGAGTCTAGCATGGGCCTAGTCTTTCTGTGGGCTGTCTTCAACTTAAACATCATGGAGGGCATGGATTGAATGGGATTGTGCAGATTTTTCAGTGATTTTCGTTTTTTGGGCCTGTACTTGTGGCCTTTTCACCAGGGGTATTTGAGTCTAGCATGGGCCTAGTCTTTCTGTGGGCTGCCTTCAACTTAAACATCATGGAGGGCATGGATTGAATGGGATTGTGCTGATTTTTTCTGTGTTTTTCGATTTTTGACCTGTTGTTGGGGCCTTGACCAGGGGTAGTGAGTGGTGCATGGGCCTAGTCTTTCTGTGGGGTGTCTTGAATTTAAACATCATGGAGGGCATGGATGGAATGGGATTGTGCTGATTTTGCAGTGTTTTTCGATTTTTGGGGGTGTTCATGGGGAGGGACATGCCATGTGGCTGGTGGCCATTTTGAGTGCAGCTACAGGCACTGGCCATGTGCTGGCAGGCAAGTGGCCATTTTGAATGCAGGCTTTGTTGTTAGGCCTCCAACCATTTTGCCTACTTTTCAACCTTTATTTATGCCCAGGGGTAGTGAGTCTTGCATGGGCCTAGTCTTTCTGTGGGTTGTCTTGAATTTAAACATCATGGAGGCCATGGATGGAATGGGATTGTGCTGATTTTGCAGTGTTTTTCGATTTTTGGGGGTGTTCATGGGGAGGGACATGCCATGTGGCTGGTGGCCATTTTGAGTGCAGCTACAGGCACTGGCCATGTGCTGGCAGGCAAGTGGCCATTTTGAATGCAGGCTTTGTTGTTAGGCCTCCAACCATTTTGCCTACTTTTCAACCTTTATTTATGCCCAGGGGTACTAGTGAGTCTTGCATGGGCCTAGTCTTTCTGTGGGTTGTCTTGAATTTAAACATTATGGAGGGCATGGATGGATTGGGATTGTGCTGATTTTGCAGTGTTTTTCGATTTTTTTTGTGCTCTATAACTGAACTGATGTTCCTCTGTCTTCCATTTTTTTTAGGTGCACAAGACTCAAGAGAACCACCAGTGCCAGGAAGAAGTCCTGCAGCGGTGTGTGTGTGCAGCATAACGTCACGCGACGTCACGTCTGGCCTCAGACAACTCTACAATTCGTGCAACTGCGGCCTGCTGTCTGACCTGCTCTGAAGAAGATGGCCCCGCCCCCAAAGAAAGTTCTCCGTAGCTCCTCTAGCAAGAAAGTTGCTAGTAAGGAGCAGAAGAAGCAAGGTACCAAGGAGGCTGGTGTGCCACCCGCCACGTTTTTTGGGAGCAAAAAAAAAAGTACGCCTGCTGCAGCAGGTTCTGCTGGGGACCAAGCTGGGAGCAGCACCCCTGCTCCATTGGGTTCAGTGCCTCCACCACCACGCCAACTTAAGTCAAAGCCCTTGAGTGCTTCAGAGGCAGTCAGTGTACTTCTCCAATCACCATCGACCAGTGATGTTGGCTCATCGCAAGAAAGTAGCAGCAATGTCCCTGAATCAACACAGCCGCAACAACAACACCATGTGCAAGTACACGCCCAAGTACATGTGGAAGGAGAGGCAGCAAAAGGAGATGCGCAAGCAAAGGTGCATGGAGGTTCACAAGTGCCCACAATAGTTGTTCCTCCCGAAGTAGGGGCACATCAGGAAATCGACAATGAAGCCGAGGTATCATTGGAAGCCACTCTTCCTGATGATCATTCATTGTCTTCCACATCCCTAGCAAGGAAAAGATCAAGGGGGGTGTCTACATCTTCTTCAAGCCCACCGCCTTCTGATGATCTGGATGACGAATGGGTACCACCACGGCAGCCTGAGAGTGAGGCACACCATGATCTGACACCGGTACCTAAGCGTAAAAGGAAGGTCGTCCAAAAACTCAAACCTATGGAGTGTGATGAGGCTCAACAAGAAGTGACAGATACTGCTGGTGATGAAGCCTCTCACGATGACGACGAGCCAGTCATCACAAAGGTCACTGCAGCCCCACCGGGCATGCAGCAAAGAGACATTTTGACCCTATCCCGAGAAGCTGCTGAGCGTGATGATGATGTCGGCGAGGAGGCAATGGAAATGGAATCATTAGATTTGGAGTTAAGTAGTACACCAAAACCTACCGCTTCCATATTTCTTCGCAAGAAGGTACCCACCTCGTCCTCGACCTCAATTCGTGGTGGTGAAAGTGCAAAACGTACTGAAGTTCGGCAATCCACATCCTCCACTTCATCTGGCATTAGCAGCAGGACCACCACCACCAGTATCGCCGCCTCCTCCGGCCCCCGAAGACATTTCAAGTCTCCAGTTTGGGACTTCTTTAGTGTTTGCCCAAAAAATGAAAACATAGCCATTTGTAGCATTTGTAAGCTTCGAGTTAGTCGTGGTAAGTTGGGTTCCAACTATGGTACCGGAGGCCAGAGAGGTCATCTTAGGAGAACGCACGATGTCCAATGGTTTGCGCACCTACACACGATCAAGGAAGCCGCAATTGCACGCAATGAAAACGTTGTTTTTTCATCTGGTGATGACGAGGAGGTAGAAGACGATTCAAACACTTCACTTACACCCAGTTCCCCTGTCAGCAGCACACCCCATGGGAGCCACACTAAGAGTGTGGGAGAGAGTGAGACATCAATGCGGAAAAGTTCATCAGCGAGCGTAACTGGGTCGAAGAGATCATCATCATCCCGTAAATCCTTGGTCCAGGGCAACATTAAAAAGATGTTGTTTACAGAAGCGCAATATGAACGCAACCACCCAATGACCTGTCTGTATAACACTAAGCTGGCTAAAATGCTAGCTCTGGACCTTCTCCCTTTTTCTTTTGTAGAAGGGGTTGGTTTTCTAGAATTAGTGACAGCGCTCTGCCCTAAATGGAAGGTTCCTAGCCGGTTCTATTTTGCACGAGTTGCGGTTCCAGCACTACATGAAGATGTTCTGAAGGTGATTGGGGCAGCTTTGCAGAAGAGTGCTGTTCACACTATACATCTGACAACAGACATGTGGACCAGTGGCGCAGGCGCTGATTACATGTGCATCACTGCACACTGGGTCTCTTTTTCAGGGGCTAAAGCAAAGCTAAACTCAGGTGTTGACACTAACATTGTTTTTAAAGGTGCTCGGAAACATGCAACACTAGCCATGTTTGGTTTGGAGAAACGTCACACAGCAGAAAACATTTTGGATGTCTTTAACACAAAGGTCCTTAACTGTCTGTCCCCACTAAAACGCAAGGTTGGTTATGTTTCCACGGACAATGGCTCCAATATAGTTAAGGCCATGAGGGACGGTTACTATTTCAGAGTGCCGTGTTTGGCGCACTGTATAAACCTGGTTGTCCAAAAATTCTTGGGTAATAAAGGCAGTGCAGCGTACGGTGTATTGGACACCTGCCGAAAAATGTGCAAGCATTTCAGCCATTCTTTTAAGGCCCGGAAGCAGCTGAGGAGCCTGCTATATCAACATCAAATGCCAGTGAAAGCACTCATCCAGGAGGTGGTAACACGTTGGAACTCAACCTTCTACATGCTTGAGCGTCTGTATGAGCAGTATACGGAACTCGATCAATATTTCCTTAAAGAGGGTGCAGAGGAGCTGAGGATGGGTGGGCCGCAATGGAACATAGTTGAAAGCCTGACACGCATGCTTCGTCCTTTTGAGTTCTTCACACGTACAGTCAGCAAGGAGGACTCTAATTTGGGAAAAGCTATCCCATTGTTGTACATGCTGGAGGACCAACTGAAGGAGGTGTGTTCTGTGTTTAGAAAAGATAAAAACCAAGACTCTTTGCTTCTGGCCGAGCAATTATTAGAGCTCCTACAAGGTGATGAACGTCTTAAAAAGATCCACTCAGAACAGCATTACATTTGTGCTACTATTCTGGATCCACGCTACAAAAAGGCGCTGGCAGGCCAAGCATTCTTTCCTTTTGATGATGAACATGTTCTAAAGTACAAACGTTGGCTAGCCTTGTCAGCCAAGAAGTTTGAAACAGAACGGCTGGAAATTGAAGGAAATGGCAGTACATCAGCAGGCCATCCCCAGTCAAAACAATCCACTTCTGCACCTGTGGCTGTGGCACAAGTGACCTCTCAGCCGTTAAAGACACCGGCAACCGGATCATCTGCACGAAAGACAACAGAAACATTGGAGGCTGAAGAGGATTGGCTAGCTCTGCGTGGGTTTGGTTCTCAAAAGGTCAGAGGCACAGCAAGAGCTAAGCAAAGTGGAGGAACCTTGGATGAGGACCTTGAGTCGATGGTGAAGGACTATCTGAATGACTCAACAGAGGTCTATGTTAATTCTGACCCATTGGCGTATTGGCATGGGAAAAAAGAATTGTGGCCACAGCTCACCAACCTGGCTTTAAACTACTTGTCTTGCCCACTCGCAAGCGTGTCTTCTGAACGGGTTTTCAGTGCGGCTGGTGGGATTGTAACTCCCAAACGGAGCCGCCTCTCGCCCAAAAATGTGGAGAGGTTAACAATGATCAAGATGAATCAGCACCTCATACCACCAGATTTCAGAGTACGAGAGAGCGTGCCGGATGAAGAGGAGGTGGACAGCAACATAGATGAGGGAATTTCTACTCTGTCAGGTGACACTGAGCTCACCCTGCCTGAATTTGCAGAGTATGATGACGAAGCCTTATTCTTATTCCTGGACCGTGATACCGACTTCGAGCCCTGAAAATGAGACAACGAATCAATAACTTTCTTTTTCATCCTTATTCACTTTTATTCCTGTGTGTCTGTCTTTCTTTGTTGTGCACAGTTAATATAATTCAAACTTTAATCAGATAATCACAAAAACAAGCCCATCAGCAGAACTGTCTTCACTTGTTTGCTAATTTATTTGAAGGTGCCGCAGTCTGCATTCCTCAGGTTCACAAGTTCAGAAGAACATGCTCCTCTATCCTCCTCCTCCAGACTCCTATTTCCATCAAAGCAGAGGGCTGGTTTACGCCCAATGAAGAAAGACTCAGCACTTGTGGGGGTGTTGTTCTACCTCTTTGCAGGTGAGTTGACGGGTCTGGGGCCATTGCTGGGAAGCACTAAAAGTGGTTTGGACCAAATCCGAGGCGGAACATTTTTTGTGTTTTTGATGACTTGCTTGCCTTTGAGGTGCTCTTAGGGGGGGTTCCGTCTGTTTGCGGGTGAGTTTCGTGGTCTGGGAGCACTGCTGGGACACTATAATCTTGATTGCATTTGCTTTTCAGGAAATCCGTCGTGCCAACCCCGACTTATGGCCTAGCTACGCAGCGCGTTTGGACCAAAGGCCCAGAAATATTGCAAGTATGAGATTTTGCTTTTGGCCTGTTTGGGGGTGTTATGCTTCTTGGCGTGTGGGTTGACGGGTCTTGGGGCATTCCTGGGAAGGTCTAATACCGGGTAGAAGTGGTTGGGACAAAATCCAGGCCGATTTTTTTTGGCTATTTCTGACATTTTGCTCTATGTAGCGTTTTCGGGGGCCTGTTTGGGGGGCTTCCTGGTGTTTGTGGGTGGGTTTCGTGGTCTGGGAGCACTGCTGGGACACTCTAATCTTGATTGCATTTGCTTTTCAGGAAATCCGTCGTGCCAACCCCGACTTATGGCCTAGCTACGCAGCGCGTTTGGACCGAAGGCCCAGAAATATTGCAAGTATGAGATTTTGCTTTTGACCTGTTTGGGGGTGTTATGCTTCTTGGCGGGTGGGTTGACGGGTCTTGGGGCATTCCTGGGAAGGTCTAATACCGGGTAGAAGTGGTTGGGACAAAATCCAGGCCGATTTTTTTTTGGCTATTTTTGACATTTTGCTCTATGTAGCGTTTTCGGGGGCCTGTTTGGGGGGCTTCCTGGTGTTTGTGGGTGAGTTTCGTGGTCTGGGAGCACTGCTGGGACACTCTAATCTTGATTGCATTTGCTTTTCAGGAAGTCCGTCGTGCCAACCCCGACTTATGGCCTAGCTACGCAGCGCGTTTGGACCGAAGGCCCAGAAATATTGCAAGTATGAGATTTTGCTTTTGGCCTGTTTGGGGGTGTTATGCTTCTTGGCGGGTGGGTTGACGGGTCTTGGGGCATTCCTGGGAAGGTCTAATACCGGGTAGAAGTGGTTGGGACAAAATCCAGGCCGATTTTTTTTGGCTATTTCTGACATTTTGCTCTATGTAGCGTTTTCGGGGGCCTGTTTGGGGGGCTTCCTGGTGTTTGTGGGTGAGTTTCGTGGTCTGGGAGCACTGCTGGGACACTCTAATCTTGATTGCATTTGCTTTTCAGGAAATCCGTCGTGCCAACCCCGACTTATGGCCTAGCTACGCAGCGCGTTTGGACCGAAGGCCCAGAAATATTGCAAGTATGAGATTTTGCTTTTGGCCTGTTTGGGGGTGTTATGCTTCTTGGCGGGTGGGTTGACGGGTCTTGGGGCATTCCTGGGAAGGTCTAATACCGGGTAGAAGTGGTTGGGACAAAATCCAGGCCGATTTTTTTTTGGCTATTTCTGACATTTTGCTCTATGTAGCGTTTTCGGGGGCCTGTTTGGGGGGCTTCCTGGTGTTTGTGGGTGAGTTTCGTGGTCTGGGAGCACTGCTGGGACACTCTAATCTTGATTGCATTTGCTTTTCAGGAAATCCGTCGTGCCAACCCCGACTTATGGCCTAGCTACGCAGCGCGTTTGGACCGAAGGCCCAGAAATATTGCAAGTATGAGATTTTGCTTTTGGCCTGTTTGGGGGTGTTATGCTTCTTGGCGGGTGGGTTGACGGGTCTTGGGGCATTCCTGGGAAGGTCTAATACCGGGTAGAAGTGGTTGGGACAAAATCCAGGCCGATTTTTTTTTGGCTATTTCTGACATTTTGCTCTATGTAGCGTTTTCGGGGGCCTGTTTGGGGGGCTTCCTGGTGTTTGTGGGTGAGTTTCGTGGTCTGGGAGCACTGCTGGGACACTCTAATCTTGATTGCATTTGCTTTTCAGGAAATCCGTCGTGCCAACCCCGACTTATGGCCTAGCTACGCAGCGCGTTTGGACCGAAGGCCCAGAAATATTGCAAGTATGAGATTTAGCTTTTGGCCTGTTTGGGGGTGTTATGCTTCTTGGCGGGTGGGTTGACGGGTCTTGGGGCATTCCTGGGAAGGTCTAATACCGGGTAGAAGTGGTTGGGACAAAATCCAGGCCGATTTTTTTTTGGCTATTTCTGACATTTTGCTCTATGTAGCGTTTTCGGGGGCCTGTTTGGGGGGCTTCCTGGTGTTTGTGGGTGAGTTTCGTGGTCTGGGAGCACTGCTGGCTATATATACTTTACTTTGCAAGAGGTTTGAAGCAAATCCATGGTGGCAGAGGGGACTTAGGGCCTAGCTGCAGAGCGCGCGCGGAGTGATTTGGGAAATTTGTGAAAAATTGACTAAGTCCCCATTTTTGTACTTTTGCTCTTTGGCTGTTTGGGGGTCTTCTACTCGTTTTCTCCTGGGTTGACGGCTCTGGGGCCATTGCTGGGAAGCTCTAATACCGGATAAAAGTGTTTTGGACCAAATCCCAGGCGGAATTTTTTGTGTGTTTTTGATGACTTGCTTGCCTTTGAGGTGCTCTTAGGGGGGGTTCCGTCTGTTTGCGGGTGAGTTTCGTGATCTGGGAGCACTGCTGGGACACTCTAATCTTGATTGCATTTGCTTTTCAGGAAATCCGTCGTGCCAACCCCGACTTATGGCCTAGCTACGCAGCGCGTTTGGACCGAAGGCCCAGAAATATTGCAAGTATGAGATTTTGCTTTTGGCCTGTTTGGGGGTGTTACGCTTCTTGGCGGGTGGGTTGCCGGGTCTTGGGGCATTCCTGGGAAGGTCTAATACCGGGTAGAAGTGGTTGGGACAAAATCCGCGCGGAAAAGCCTTTAGTTTTGGCACTTTTTGTAACTTAGGGTTCGTTAGGGTTAGCCCTAGCAGCAGGATTGCATGTGTTTCGGGGTGCTCTAGATTTTTCAAACTGAGTTCTGGGGTCTTAGAGCACTCGTGAGAATGTGTAATTTTGGTTGCAAGTCATTTGAAGAAAATCCATGGTGGGAAAGGGGGGATTTGGCATAGTTAAAGAAAGCCTTTGCCACTATTCTTAACTTAGGGTTCGTTAGGGTTAGCAGTATTTCTATTGCATGTGTTTGAGTGGGGGGGATTTCGAGTCTTGGAGCGATGCTGGCTATGGCTACTTTTGCTTGGTTGCTTGCAAGTGGTTTGAATGCAATCCACGGTGGGTAATGGGTAATTAGGGTACTTCGGCCTACTTTTACTTTCAAAGTAAGTTTTGTCACCAGTTTTCTGCTAGGCCTCGTTTTTTGAGATTTGATTGGGGGTCTTCTACATTTTTGCGACTGGCTTTAGTAAGGGTCTGGGTGGGAGCACTGCTAGGAAGATCTAATTTTGTTCTAAAACACAGTTTACAGTACACCTAGCTTGAGGGGCAAGATCCGCTACATTAATTTGCCCATACTTATTTATCCTTCAAAAGGTGACTCAGAGTACGCACTTTCAAAAACATTGTACTGTCTACTAGGAAAAACAAATTGTGACTTTTTGCACTCCACAGCCTACATACCTTATATTTATTTATCAGTGGTGTTGTAATATTATATCACTTCCTGTTTTTCGTTGAATAATTACAGGCCGGGTTTCAGTCTCTGCAATGGGGAAAAAAGGATGGAGTCAGGCTTCACAGTAGCGAGCCACAATTCAGCATCAGGCAGGCAGTGGACAGGGTGTCTTCTGGTGACCAACATCGATGGACGAAGCGTCGGCTGCAATGGAGGAGTGCCGCTAATAGGAGGATTTTTTTTCTGCAGGCAACTTACTTACCACTTCCAACAGGACCACTACAACCACATAGATACAGTATCCCTTGCCTTTTTCTCTGACTGTGACTGCATTTCTTGGCTCTCTCTCGGCTTCTACATTGATCCCTTAACACATCACTTAGTCCACTCCACTATCACATCTGCACCACACATAGTCATTTGTAAGTGCTCCTACGTAATTCGCAAGTCGCAGCACGCCCCAGGCCGTAGAGGACTGGGATGGCCCCAATGATGAAGCATGTCACCAAGGGGCAACCCTGGTGAGTGAGGGGACACCTAGAAAAAAAGCAATTTCTCCTTTTCTATCTACTATACCTTCCAGACCAACCCCACTGAGTGTTGTTGTGAATGGATTTATAGTGACCAGCAAGGCTCTCGGGTATCTGGCTACAGAGACCTTATGTTGAATATCGTTATCAATAATTTACACATAGGCCCTTTACTGTTGCATTCTTTCTTCCACAGTTGTCGAATGTACTACTTACTTTTCACGGACATGCATGCAGTAGTGCATGCACTTTCAAAGATTGATGGATAGGTTTGTACCCAAAGAATTGTTTATGTTCAATTGTTTGTCTATGCTGTGCTTTTTTTTACAGGGTGTCTTCTGGTGACCAACATCGATGGATGAAGCGTCGGCTGCAATGGAGGAGTGCCGCTAATAGGAGGATTTTTTTTCTGCAGGCAACTTACTTACCACTTCCAACAGGACCACTACAACCACATAGATACAGTATCCCTTGCCTTTTTCTCTGACTGTGACTGCATTTCTTGGCTCTCTCTAGGCTTCTAAATTGATCCCTTAACACATCACTTAGTCCACTCCACTATCACATCTGCACCACACATAGTCATTTGTAAGTGCTCCTACGTAATTCGCAAGTCGCAGCACGCCCCAGGCCGTAGAGGACTGGGATGGCCCCAATGATGAAGCATGTCACCAAGGGGCAACCCTGGTGAGTGAGGGGACACCTAGAAAAAAAGCAATTTCTCCTTTTCTATCTACTATACCTTCTGTCAGGTTACGCAGCCCCTAAGCGCCAACCGTACTATGAAACTACATTTCCCATGAGTAGGCGGGAGACTTGCAGACTATTTAGTGAGACTATATGAGAGTACCCTTGTATGTTAGGACAGCACTTCACTGATGCCTGTCTTGTCTTCTGTTACAGGTATCCTTTCCCTGCTGACCCTACCTTTACCCATCCCACATTTTTTATTTTAGTTTGTTATTTTTCTCCCCCGCCTAATGCCTCGAACACCCTGTGTTTACACTTCTGGGTGTTGGTGACATTTGGAGGTGGAACCATATTTGCATCGACTGGATCACGGGGAGTAAACCTGACACCTTCCAGACCAACCCCATTGAGTGTTGTTGTGAATGGATTTATAGTGACCAGCAAGGCTCTCGGGTATCTGGCTACAGAGACCTTATGTTGAATATCGTTATCAATAATTCCACACAGGCCCTGTACTGTCGCATTCTTTCTTTCCACAGTTGTCGATGATATATTCTTACTCTGCTTGACAAAGAACCATTGCTAATGTGAAAGAACTTCAACCGAATTAGTAGTTATACTTTACCATTTGTTAGGCTACAATGTGGCACTGCTCTACTGTACTTCTGTCACCTGCTATATTCTCAGTTGTACCGTTGAATTGCTCAGGAGGACAAACCAGATTTCATTTTCTTATTTTTCATAGGCATGCAACTGCCACTGTGTCACACCACTAGTACCACCGCTATGAGGAAATTTTATCCGACCAAGATTGCCAACGTTATTCGGTGTTTCCCGTGGAGCCAGCCCTGGGTCTAGCCCTACTTTCAAACACAAATTACAGGTAAGATAAGCGTTTGGTGGTTTGGGGGTATAATGGAGTATTAGTACGAGAGACGAGAGACTGAAGGTAGTACTACTAAAGTCCTAGGACTCTTGGATTCACTTCACTTAGTCTGTGAGAGGCACTTAGTGTTGAAAACATTTGGGCATTTACACTTAAAGGAAGAAAATGGAACTAAACTTTCAGGAAAACAGTCAACGTTAAACCCCCACCCACCAGGCAAGCAGTAAAAAACAGGTATGCTCAGATAAAGTTTGAAAAAGTATATTTATATCCCTAACAAAATAATCTCCCGCAAGACCCTCCCTAACCCCAACGATTGTCCTTCAAAAGTCCCCAAAAACCCAACTCCCAATTCCCACCCCCCAAAAGTCTCTAAAAAAGGGGCAAGGGACACTATGGGTGGATGCTGTTAACTTTTTGGGCCAGGGCATCATGCTCCTCGCGGAGCAAGGCGAGCTCCTGCTGAAGGCGGGACACCATCAGGGTAGTGCGGCGCAGGCGTGCCTTCACTGCCTTGCAGGTGCAATGCCTGTGAGAGGCAGCTGTTGGCCTTGCTGCTCGGCGGTGGCGTTTGCCTTTGGCAGCCCGGCTCAGTCTGGGTGGACCACTGTGCTGGGTGGCAGCCCGTGGGGCCACGGAGGCCGATGCAGACGACGTTGTTGTAGTTGTCGACTGCACACTTTCCACGTCCTCCAGGGCCACCAGCCGCCGATATTCCGCAACAGTGGCCTCGATCCTCCGTTGCCGGGCCGCTCTAGCCAGCTCCTTCCTCCTTGTTCGTTTGGAAGGAGAACCTATATGAAGAAAGAAAGACATAGTCTGTAACCAATGCTCTTTAAGATTAACTCAATCATTCAGCAGAAATTTGTGTTGCAGTACAACTAGCAACTTGCAAGCGCATTACATAACTATTGAGGCCAGTATCTATCTAACCTCACACTTCTTCATCCTTGCTCTAACATTAGTGGGAGTTTAAGAAACAAATTCTACGAGCACTGTGGACTTCCATTGGAGTCGACTATGAAAGTACACCAGTCTTATTCTTCTTCTTATCTCTTGTTTTGGAAAATTGGTACGTTATTTTCTGCAAGCCGGCATAATGCCAGCGCAGTAAACTTGCACCCGAGAAAAAGAGACGCACGCCATGAGGAGTGACCTAGACTTGCGTTGCCGTTGCGTTACTGTACCCGTCCAGTACATGCAGGTGGTGAAGCTCTTACTTTTCTATTACGGGTGGCACTGAGAATACTCTGTTACAACTCAAGGGCTACTGCTTAATTAATTTAACTTTCACCCTACAGTGGAAATGAGTACTAGAAATGGAAAATTGAAGAAGATAAATAATCTGATTATCTATCACTTCACATGGGATGTTTTTGCTTATATATGGGATGACTTTAGGTGCTTTGCTTTTTATTGAGTGACCAGTGATACATCCACACATGAATGACTGAGTACTACTAAACTTATTAAGAGAGGTAGGGAGTGGCCACCATAATAACCGGATCTATGCAGTGCTTGCAATACAAACTACTGCTACTATTTATGGTAGTATTTGGACAAAATTAAAAGTTCTTTTCCTTGCCTTTCCTACACTGGAACGGACGTGCGGGTGCAGTGTTACATGCTCTTCAAAGTTACACTTAGTTCATCCACTGACCGGCTACTCTCTCTAGATCATGGGTACTCACAAACTTTCTCTCAGGGGCTACATTTACAGTGTAGTTTGGGGCCGAGGGCCGCACTGGTGGGGGCGGAGTCAGAGGGGGCGGGGCTAAAGCAAAACGATAACTTGTGACCATGAGGTTGCACACAGGTCCCTGCAGCAGATGCCCTCATCCACTGAGCCACCAGACCCAGCATTTACATACATCTCTCTCCCTCCTGCTCTCCCTCCTGCCCTCCCTCCATCTCTCTCTCCCTCCTGCCCTCCCTCTCCCTCCCCCTCTGTCATCTCACTGTGTGTGTGTCTATCTGTGTCAGCCTTCAGCCCGGGTTGAGACCGCTTCCTCAACGCGCACACACAGACAACAACACCAAAGTACTTAACAGGTCTTTAAAAGACCATTAACCTATTATTGAGGCTTTGTTTGTTTTAGCGCCCCTGCTTCTCCAACCTGACAATCACTGCTTGCCCGGCCCCACAGAGCAGAGGCTTTGTTCTATTTCACCTCTTTGTGGCCTTGCATCTCCACTCTGCTCTGTGGGGGCCGGGGGAGCAGTGATTGTCAGAGTGGAGATGCAGGGGCGCTAACAGGTGAAATACAAAAAAGCCTCTGCTCTGTGGGGGCCGGGGGAGCAGTGATTGTCTGCAAGGTCTGCGCACCGCCAAGGAAGGCTTGCCGGGCCACCACCGGCCCGCGGGCCGTACTAGGAGTACCCCTGCTCTAGATACACATATGCTATCTAAGAGTCAGATAGTAGCATGATCCAGGTATATGGACACATACAGTTTCTGTGTCACCCACCCAGGCTGTTGTCCTTCCACCCATCATTGCTTCATCATTCACCCAGCCATGCATCTCATATTCTTGCCTTCCCAGCTAGTCTTCAATCTCAATAAGTAAGGAATATATAAGAGCTTACCTCTGGCCGCCACCACCACCGTCTCAACTCTCACAGCCGCCGCCGCCGCCTCCTCCCCTGAACAATCGGCCTCCGCCTCCGTGTCGAGCACCACCACCTCCACACTGGCCCCGCCACCAGATGTTCCACCTACAAAGTACATTTAACAATGTTAGAATAAAGCACTCACTAGTCACTAGTATTTGGTCTAGGAATGAAGACATGTGAAAACAATGTAATTTGTGACTGTCTACGTTAAAGTTAAAAAAAATGTCCCTTTTTCCAGGGAAGGTTGTCTTGCTGCACTTTTTGGCACAACTGATGAAGGCTGTTTTTTTAACACGCACCATTTTTCTCCACATAGACAGAAGATGGACTTCTAACAACAAGATCAAGTTGAAACCAGGTGAGAGCTCGGCTCGACCACAAGAAATGTCTTCAATTAATCGTCAGCACTAACCACTTTACCATTATCAGTTAAACGTTTAGTTTTATTATGACTTCATTTTAATAAATGTGTTTACTTTTAATAAAGCTTTTAAACTTAAATACAATCTGTGTTTTTTGGTCCAGACTAGAGTGACTGAGCGAAAGGTTTTGCAATTTTTGCAAGCATGAGTCCAGATAGAACACTTCAAAAGACATTATGGACAATCCCAGAGGACTGCACTAAGTTGATAGAGCTATTGCTGACTAGAATCATGGGAGTTTCGCCAACCGTGCAATCTTAGTTAGCTACACAGACAGACTAATAAGAATAATCTAGTAATACCACAGGGAGTCATAGTAGAGGCAGGATAAGAATTTAGATACAGTCTACAAGAAGAGCAAAGACAATTTTGAAAAAAGTCAAATGAGGAACGCTAGGAAAAATAGGTACTAGTCTAAAATGAAAACTTACTGGGGCCAGCAGAGGAGCCCTCGCCTGCCCGATCCTGGCCCTGTTGAACAGCATCCGCCGCCTGCTGCTCCTGTGTCCTCCTCTCGCCCCTGGGGGGAGCTGACGTACAACATGAAAGAAAGAACAGAAAACATGGATGATTGTTGCTTGTCAATGTCAACCAAATCAAACATTTCAAAAGAACAATAACAAAATATTTCCGCGAAATTATATTGATTATGGTTACTTTTCATTTATTTGCGGACCTGTGACTTCGAAAGTCACGTAACTCACTAAACAAAGTACTGAAACGTTCACCTAGGACTGGCAGTCCGCAGTCCGCAGGCAAGACGCAAAGTGACAGACAAACTCCATTGTGATTTCAGTCAGATCAGTGACAACACTAACAGTTGCCTGCTACATTACCAGTCATTTAAATAGTCAAACTATCAATCCACCGCCACTATTTTTCTTATTGTCAGGGTTACAAAGGAAGGGGCAGATTTAAGCCCTTGCGGCTCTTTTGCGCCGTTCTTGCGTGACTTTTGTGACGCAGCAGCTAAACAAAAAAGGGCGCCATGGTGCGGCGTATAATATTATAACAACGTGACGCATTTGGGAGATGCATCCCGTTATAAAGCCCTGCGCCATCAGGGGGCGTTCCGGCGCAAGGGAGGGCATTCCTGCGCTGGAACACATCCTAATAGTGGCTGAGGGAAATCTACAAAATATCAATCAGTCACCTTTAGGACAATGATGCGTCACACAAACCCTGCACCTGCTTGAAGCAGACGTACGGCTTGACCCAGCATTGGGGAGATAGGGTACCCCAGAGCATTGATGGAGCTGCGCCATCGTTGCGACGCAACTCCAGCAGTAAAGCTTCGGTGACGTTTTGGGCCCATGGTGCGCCGCATTGCAAATACGGCGCACCATGTTTGGTGGTGGTAGCGGGCCGCACAATTAATGGCGCATCCCTGCTACTTTGCAGGGATGCGACGGTAATTGCAATTCTGCCCCTTAGGGGCATACTTACTTACGCGTTCTGGCGCATCTCCAGAGATGCGCCAGATCAAATGCGTCACGCAAAACTACCCTTGCGACACGGCAGATGTGCCTCATTTACAATGCGGCGCGCCCTGGCGCAAGGGTAGGCACTTGCGTGACGCATCTCGTCACGTAAGAGCGGCGCATCGCTGGAGTCACGTCGCCAACGCAATGCAACTCCAGTAATGCTCAGGGCCACCCAATACTTAACATGCTGTGTCAGTCCTTTCGCCTGCTTCGAGCAGACATAAGGAATTGAATTGACGTAGCAGCGTCGCAGAAGTGCCTGCGTTAAATCTTGTACATTTCACGCAGGCAATTTTGCGAGGCGCACAGCCGCTGGACCGCCCACCCTGCGTACTAGGAACGCACCCATTGTGGTGCAGGCCCATGGCTTTATAACGTGACGCATCTCCCTAGATGCGTCATGCTGTAAATGACTCGCAGGGATGCGGCACGTTTACGCCGCTGTTGCGTCACGCAAGGCAACGTAAACGTGGCGCAAGGGGCTTGTAAATGTAATCTGCCCCCTAGTGTCTAGCATTACGCAGTTCTGTAAAGTACACTCATACATAATAGTTACTCAGGCCAATGAGACCACGAAATAGAAAACAAATAAGCATAGTAGCAACGCCACTGAGAAGGAGAGCAGTGCACCTGAAATGCACAGAAGATTTTGAAATATAATTTAACTACAATGTAATCGTCATCAGCGGCATTATTGGCTTGCTCCATGTAAAAAACAAATATTTGCAATACAACAACACAGAGCAGGAGAAAACATCATAGTAGTGAGTGATTAAATGGCTACTACTACTCACCAAGCCCGGGGATCTCCAAGCCGAGCTGGTCCAGCAGGTCGCGCTCGCGGTCCAGGAGGTCCGTCCAGCGATGGGTGACCTGGCTGTAGGTGCGCTGGACCCCGTAGAGGTGGGATATGGCCCAGCACACCTTCTCCCACCGCTTCCGGCGCTCCCGCATGTTGTAGCCGCCGGCCGCGATCCTGCCGCCTCCCGCGATGGTCCTGGGCAGGCGGCGCTGGACGAAGTAGACCAGCGCGCCCACTTCCTCCGGGCTGAATATCTCCCGTCGCGTCACCTGCTCCCCCCTCAATCTCCCGCATGCTGTCCTGCCACTGGGTCCAGCACTACTCCCCGCCGCCGCTGCGGCCCTCAAGTTCCTGGGCAGCTTCACGGCGCCTGGCTTGACCATGGTCTGGGCAGGTAAGGTAGGAAGAAGTAGAAAATTAAGAAAGAATAGGATAGGGAAGAAGAAAAGAAAAGAGTTTAAAAAAGTAGTTTAAAAGTAAAGAAAAATAGCAGAAAAGACAAAAATATACAGCTAGGAAAAGAGAGGGATAGATAAGAAGCAAAATCGTAAAAAAAAAACTGAAAACAAGCAAAGGATGGCAAAGATACCAAGAGGATTAAACACCATGCCCAGACACAGGAAATGAATGAAAAACAAGATGGCCGGCGCCCGTTCACGAGCGCGAAAGTAAGTTCGCGCGAGATTTTCCTCGCGATCTCGTGCGAACCTCTAGATTTCCCGCGCGATCTCGTGCGAACCTCTACTCGCAATGCGCTTACTGCGTGAGATTATACATAGCGGGCGGAAACGGAAATACGTCACGCAAACAAAATGGCCGCGCCCGTACTCGACCTTGGGGTAAATTCGCGTGTTGCGCTGCAAGCGGCTCGCGAATACTGCAAAAAAACTCGCGAAACAACAAGCCGCAAAAAAATAAAATGCTCATTCGCACGAATTGGCGGCTTCCGCGGTCGGTTTCGCACGACGCCGCGCCCCGCGAATAGCGCGAAAAAAACCGAAAAACGATTTCAGCAAAAGCAAAAGCAATGAGCAGGTGCAAAAGGTCAACCTCATGATTTGTAACGATTCTTTGTAGTGCTTCCTGAGGGGGCCCTCCAGAATTCGGTTGCCTGCTTGCAACTATTGTGTGACCCTGCTCTGACCTTAACTGTATGCCACAAAGGTCCTGATTTACAGCTAAAGGAGCAGACAAGCAGGTGCCAGGCTGGAACTTTAAATTCTTTCAGTGACACATTAATTAGCCCCTAATTCATTATTGTCAGTTGGGGCAGGGCAGGTGTTGTAACTAATTTTACAACAATGAAAGCACTTAGCAAGTGCAAAAGATCACTAATCAGGGCGCACTAAGGAAGCAGGTGCCAGCTAAAAAAATATTCTGTGACACATTAATCAGCCCCAAATTAATTCAGGTCACTTGAGGCAGGGAAGGTGTGCTTTGCTTTGCCGAAAATAATGTACACTGGACAACCAGAGGGTGTGGTGATGAAACAGAGGGTGGCATGGGTGGGCCAGAGGGTGGCATGAGTAGTCAGAGAGTGGCAGTGGTGACAGAGAGTGGCAGTGATGAAGAAGAGTGTCCCAAACAGGCTGGACATGTAGAAACAACAAGTTCGCAAAACTTGCGACCCGACAGGTAAGTTCGCAAATTGCGAAATTGTAAAAACCCTCGCGAACTGGCAGAAACACGGGCGAACACAAAAAAAAAAAATCCGCAAATTCGCGGGAATTCGCGGATTTTGCGGATTGCGAATCCGCAAATCCGCAAAATTCGCGAACGCGAGATCCGCAAAATTCGCCCATGCTTATCTGGTTCAAGAAGACTGCCAAGAAGAAGAGCTGGAGAAGCTGTGAGGAGGAACTACCACTTTGCTGTGTGCTTTGCTGAGCTGACCTGCAGTGGCTGCTTCTGTCTTGGGCAGTGAAAGGCCTGGACTGGACTTTCTGCAACCTGTTTTGTGAGTCTCCAAAGGGCTTGAAGTAGAGCTTGCCCCTGTTCACGAACTCTCAGGAACAGCAAAGACTTCAAGCTCTTCTGCCTGCAGCACTGGGGACTGTGTGTTTTGTGCTGTATCAGACTCCCGACTCTGTGTCCTGAAGGCACCACTGTCGACGCCACCACCGAACTTCTGCTTGCACAGCGTCCTGTGGGAACCGCATTCCGCACCGCCTCACTTCACGCCGAAGCCTTGGCCTCGCAGAGAGCCCCACCACAACACCACACCACAACCCTGGTCTGATAGACGGTGCCATCTGATGCTGCCACCGAGCCGCTGCATACAACGCCTGCTGACGCCAGCGCTCCTGATTCCGTCAGAGAGGAGCTCGACCTGCAACGTGAGTGACTTAGAGGGTCTGATCGCCCTGCATTTCTCACAGGTACTGCTTGCGGATCTTCCCGACAGCCTAGCTGGCCCATGACCACGCGACCAGCCAGAACTGTTGGATTTGTTGTTTACGACGCTGTGGGAACCCCGGACGGAGCTATCGACATCGAGGAACTTTGTTTGAAAATTATTTTGATAACTACAGACTTTTATTTTACATATAGTATTGTGGATTTTTGTCGTTTTTGGTCTGGTTTTAATTATATAAAAATATTGGATGTTTTCCTAACTGGTGTGGTGTCCTTTTGTAGTGCGTAAACTGTATTACGGTGGGTTATGTTCAAATGCTTAACACACGGCCTCTAAGATAAGCCTCACTACTCGTGCCAAGCTACCAAGGGGTTGAGCAGGGGTTATGTTTAGGTATGGAACTCCCTTATCCTGACTACAGTGGAGATTTTTGCCTGGCTTCGGCCCTTGCCCTAGCCTACCAAAAATACCATTTCTTACACTCGGCCTAATAATTGGTGAGATTTCTGGTTGGGCAAGGGGCCGCTGATGCTGACTTTGTTCAGGCAGACCTATGTGGAATAAGCTCAGCCGACTAATAGGTGATTTGTTCGATGGGGCACAAGTCTCTCAACACTGACCGTTGTTCAGAGGGACAGCTGCATGTACAAGAGATTTGGCCTACTTCTTATAAATAAAAATACATCATCTTGCAGCTTTAGTAGGTTCTTTATTGTAAAGGACACCCCATTCATAGGTCTGGCAACAGCTCTAGTCAAGTTGAAACTGCCACTGACCCATGGAACCTCAACATATCACAGCTAGGCAAGAATACCCTAACACTCTAAGTTCCAAGCAAACACACATATGCTGAATACAATACTAGTAATAGGTGATGTGCGTAGTGAGACACTTGCCTTTTTTAATGCTGAGCTCTGCTCAGGTCAAACATTGTATGTAGAAAAAGCTTGGCCTGGACTGACCTCCTGATGCTCAGCTTTGTTCATAGTGACAGCTGAATGTTGAAGAGGCTTTAACCTCTAATAGATGATATGTATACTGAGAGACTGACTCCTTCATAGTGAGCTTTATTTAGGTTGATAGCTGTATGCAAAAGACTTCTGGCATACTAATAGTGATGTGCGTGGAGGGTACTGGTTTCTTCAGGCTGGGATTTGTTCAGGGTGAAAGTACTATGTAGAAGAGGCTTGGCCTACTAATTGGGGATGTGTCTGGTGGGGGACTGGCCTCTCCATAAAAAACTAAACCACAGACCTCACGTATTAGTTGACCAAGGTTCTTTTGTATACTGCTTTTATCCTAAACACAGATGTTCAGAGAAAGGCCAGTCCCTCACCTCAAACATCATTGATTATTTTAACAAGAAAAACACCAGAGCACATCACATGTAGTAACTTTTATCCTTTGAGCAATCAGCACTCTTCTCCAATTAATATTCTTGCAGGATCACTCTTTTTCAATCCAAGAAAACCACGTGGCCTAGATCATTCCGACTTTATTTCTTTTAAAACACAATGTTCAAAGTCGACACGTGTTTCGTCCTATGCGGGCTTCCTCAAGGCTTGTTCACAGTGTATTGAGCACTGTAGTCATAAATGTACAGGTTTCCAATATTCAAAATACTTTATGTTAGATTCACCGTCGATTTTTCGCACCCATTCAAGCATATAATATGTAAATATTCAGATCCTCTTTGTTCTCAACGGTTGTGGAGCCATATTAAGTTCCATTGCTTGTAGTTCGAAAAGTTAGTAAGCATCCATATGCAACTTCAAGTAGTGTGAAACTACTCCTCTTTCTCGCCACCGCCCTCTGCAGTTGCCTGTGACTGCTGGGGATGCAGACTGCACTCAGCCTGGACACTTGAGGAATGTGTGAGCATGTCTTCTAGGGTGTGATCCTTCTTCCCTTGTGTCACTGCCATGCTGGATTGCTACTTCCTACCGCCTGGGACCTGCCAAACAAAGCCGCATTGGGGGTTGCTTAAAGAGGGGTCTTGTCGACATGAATCTCTCCTGCATGCGACACAGCACCCACTCCTGTTTCCGCCAGGGCTGCATTCACCATGTGTAGCCAGCTGAGGGGCGACCAAATTGGCCACATGTAAGGGGCTGTTATGGGCTTCACTGATGTGGATCCTGGTCAATGTTGTTGATCTGGACTGCAGGGGTGCAGTACTTCCTCCCCTTGCACCTTGCGCAGACTCAGTACCAGCAAGGCACAGTGCGCTCACCCAGAGGAAGCAGCATGCAAAGTCTCGCCTGCGGCACCCACTGGAGCTCCCTGCCAAAGGTGTAAGAAAGGCCAGTCTGCTTTCTCTACTAGTGGGCTACCATTGCAGCTAGGTTTGGTCCCAGAATGTCACCTGCAGCAGGGCCCCAGTACAACATCCAAGCCACAGTCACCACAGAGGGTTGTCCACAGATCTGTGCCGACCCCCTTCCTCCAGAAACCCCTCTCACTGTGCTGGCCCTCTGCTCCTTTATTGTGATTGGGGGCACACCCATTCTGGCAGCGTCAGCATCCCCTCTACTACTGTGAATGGGGCTTGCTCAGTCTCCACCAGCGGGCTGCTGCCGCAGATGGTCCCTGTTCCAGGGCGTTAACTACAGCAGGGCCTCTGCGTGGCCTCTAAGCCATGGTTACTACAGGGTGCTGATTATTGTGCCACATTGGCTCCCAAAACATGGGAGCTTGCCTGCAAAGTGGCTGGGGCTCCTATGTGACACAGAGGAGCAGCCATCCCCCTTTGAGAGGCAGTACCAACATTTCCTCTGCAACTATATATGAGACAGCCCCCGTCTTCCACTAGCGGGGTCTATAGGTGTTTGCTGTAGCTCCCACCCGTGGCCATTGGGTGTAGCGCAGCCTCAGCTCTCCAAGGCATGTGGCTTGTGTTTTTAAGGGAAATCCCTTTCAGGTGCACTCTGAACAGGGCCCAGCCATCTTGCACACTCTGCGCCATTTTGTCTGAGTGGCTCAGGTGTCACAGTTGCTAGAGCTCTTGTTCAGGATGCAGAGGGTCATTTTCCCTGCCCCACCACTGCCACTAAGTGCCCAGCTTCTGCAGTCCTTAGTTCTGGCACTAGAGGCCGATTTAGGCAGCAATGAGGCAGTGGAGCGGGGCAAGGTATCTTGACCCCCCCCCCCCAAATTGTACAGTTCAGCAAAACATTTTTCTTTTAGTTGCTGTTTTTTGTGTACATTTTATTTTGAAAGCAAAGATCAACAAGCTTGCTTTCAGGTTTTTGCAAGTATTTGCATTTACTCACATTATAGGTAGCCTAAAATGGCTAAACTTAGCAAATGTGTATATACATTTTTATATTGGAACCCCCACAAGAATGCAAGATAAGCACATTATTATTATTATTATTATTATTATTAAATTACACTTGTATAGCGCTATCTACCCGGAGGCCTCGTAGCGCTCATGACTTACTCTAAAGCACATAGCAATTTCCTTACAGCGCTCAACCTATTAATACCCATTATAACAGTATGAACTTATAGATACAATTCTTACCTCAACTGCAGACAATGCTCTTTCACAGTTTCATAATGTGGTACTGTGAACTGGCAGCCAAGAGGTTTGAGCTGTAGGGTGGTTGGTCCTGCTTGTCCGCACATCAGCAAAAAACATGAAAACTTGATGTTCTTGAACCCAAACAATATGTACTGGGGGGTGGGTTGTAGGAATTCCACACCCCTGAGGCCATCTCACAGATTACAGAAAGCAGGCCCAGTCCTCTTTTGGTCTCACACAGGATCAGGAAGTGTTCTGAGGTGCTGGGGCAAGGTGCTTCTTTAATCCATTTTACTAGATAGTGCGTGAGGTGTCTCTTGTACACTCCCTTACCAATGGGCAAAAAGTTCCCATGGGCAAAATTTCCCACTTTTGCAGCACAACCTATTTGCCTTACTGTAAACCGTAACTGGTTGCATCATTCTCATTAAAGTCCAAGGTGGGAAAATGAATCTGCCCCGGAGAGAGCTTGTGGCATATCTAGAGGTGTTTTTAAGATAACGGGCCGTCACCCTCCTACTCAACTACTCCGAACTAATTCTAGGATTAGCTCCCTCCTCCACTGAAACTAAAGTGCAGAGGCTAACGTGTGTATTGGGATCAAAAGACCCCTCTGTTCCAGGTTTCACTTATTACTGAAGTATAGAAGTACAGATCTCCCACGACATCTTTTAAGTTAGTGAAGTTCCTAGACACTAGCCAAGCTTGTAAGACCAAAACCATTGTCTCTGCTCTGAGAGTAATATTTGATGCCTCAGCAAAGCAGCACTGAGAGGCAAGCTGCAGGTAGGGGTTTTTAATTAGCATACAGGGGGGTTCTAGCAGGTATAGTATACATTGTTTAAAGTCATTTTCCTTGTATGTTTATCAAAAATCCAATTTCATCACTAAATTAATTTGTATTAATAAATATTAACAATAGTGAACAAAATTAACAAATGAACTGTACTTTAACTTTTTATTTTTAGAACCCACAACACCCCAAACAGTGGAAATAGCCTTTAGGTGCTAGTTAATGTAAGAACCTTCACACAACAAATTCTTATATGTTCTAATTTTAAATACCACACGTCCTAGCTTGTGGCCTACGAGGCCTATTTAGAGGGGACTACATCATATTTTAAAATTGGGTTTTCCTCCTGTCTAAAGGTTTATTTCGACAGGTCTTGCTGCATGTTGAAAAATTACATGAGTCAGGCTACTGATCTAGGCCGGAAGCCATAATTTCTATGTCAGTCTAGTGAATGGTATACAATGGGGGAACCCTGTGTCCCTCAGAACCTGGGTAAGTATAAGTAGAGCTACAATAGTTCTGTCGGGGAGACAACAATTACATTGCTGATGAAGACGAATCTTGGTGCGATTACTTTATAAAATTCTCTGTGTAACCAATATGCCTGAGAGTACAAGTGGGCTAAATCACAGCGTGCAACACCATGAATATTGGAACACAACAATACAAGAAACACTAAATTGCTACAAAAAATTATCATTATTTGTTTTTTTTCGAGTTTTCACAAACCATTTCTAAAAACAAATTGTACAAGGGCTGGCAAAATGAGGCGCAATTGTGAAGTGACCAGTGTTTTAAAGGGACACTGGTGCTCAGTGCTGGTAGTGCGGTGCATAAATACAAGTATAAAGCTACATACAAGTATATACAAGATGAAGAATGATCAGAATAGCAACAAAGACAATATCTCTGGTTGTGGCACAGAGGCTCAATACTCTACACCAAGAGAGGTTCAGCATTAACACATTTCTTGGTGAATAGTTTTGAGCTTCTCTGCCACAACCAGAGATATTGTCTATGTTGTTGTGCCAACCATTCTTCATCTTGTATTGAGAATAAGGACAGACATCTATTTAGCAATTTTATTCTGTGGTTTGGGGAGGAACGCACTTTATTTCAACGGTAGCACAGGAAGTTTGCAAAGCTCTAGGGATAGATCAACATTTCCACTGTGCTTACCACCCAGAATCAGCAGAAAAGATACAAAGGAGTAATGGTAACCTCAAGAATAAAATAGTAAAGATATATCTGTAGACACAGTTGAGGTGGCATGATGCCCTGCCAATAGTGCGGTGGTCCCTTAGATCAGTGCCTATCCGGACAGCTAAACTTAACACCAATGAAATTATGATGAGGTGACCCATGATGTTGCCTTCAAATATTCCAGTTTCAGTTGTAAAGTTACACTTACAACTGAATGATGTTGCAGTCTTACAATATTGCAGAAAGCGTATACGTTGTCTCTACACTTTCTGATCTCACATCCAAGCTACATTACCTAAGTGTCAAACAGAGGTCTGCCACTCCTTCCAGCCTGGAGACGGGGTGTATATCCAAGTACACAAGTGCACAAGAGGAAGACAGCTCTGCAACCTCGCTGGTGTGGACCATATGAGATTCTGCTCATCACCAACACGACTGCTAAATGCAGTGGTCTGGTGATGTGTATCCACTACTTCCAGTGAAAGCATGCTTCTCCCCATAGAGATCTCAGGGAGCCACATAAATACTGAATTTAGGGGCATTTTAAGGGAAGCCAGGTAGGAGCCAATGGGCTATCTACCTGTAGGGTGTCTACACCCTCGTCATGCTCACCACACGTGGGAAGTGAGCATATCCTGACTCCTACTTGCCTACTATCCTCATCCTTAAGATGACGGATAGTGAAAAGTGGGATCTACCTCATTTGCCCCACCTAAGGGGTGATACAGGGCGAAGGTAGGCCCACTTCCTACTTAACTAATTTTACCACCAGTCCTTCTACCAAAAGGTGAGCGGGACTGGGGAGGTGGGGGGTTGTCCTTTACTTCTAACAGCAGAGGGATGGGGCAAGTTTCAAAGGTGGCATTTCCTTTGAAGTTCCAACTTCTGCCAAGGCACATCCTCCAAGGGGAAATATGTGACCACACATAGGGTTTAGTGCACCCTGAAGTAAGGGTGGCTTACCTTTACCTTATGAAGTGTGGGTTTCCCAGGCCACACAGGGCAGTACGCCATGTTGACTCTTTGGTTTGTCCTGCACCTGGACACGCAAACCGCAATAGTGACACTGCCGGATCCGGGTGAGGGGTCCCTAGGGAACCTCCTTCTGTCCTCGTGTCCTGGGTACTGAGTGTACTATTTTACTGGGGCTTAAGAAGGCTGTGCTCCTTCAATACAGGGGACTATAGTCTAGCCCTGGGAGCCTAAGGTATGAACTGCAGACTTTAACTTGGTTATGTTGCACCTGTCGTTAGCTATTATGTTGTTCAACCTCTCTAGGGAGAGAGGCCCTCCCTGAGATCTCTAAAATGTATAGATTATGTTCTATATTCTTCCCCATATAGGAGGTGGGCCAGACTATTTGAGAGGCTAGATGATAGCTGAACTACTGAAGGAGTTAGGATACACAACCACCATCACACTCATAGGATTATTACCCAGTAAGATGCTCATGAAACAATGCTGTTACAGAATAGAATAGCTTTAGATCACCTCCTTGCTTCAAACGGGGATGTTTGTGTGCTAATCGGAACAGAATGCTGTACTTATCTCCCTATCACCTCACTCATCACACATGAACAACTACATCACATGAAAGATAGCATTAAGAAGCTTCAGAATATATAAGATTAGATTTCAACCTAAGTGGCATCTGCTCTTGGCTGAGTAGAATCTTTGGATATTGGGGAATGAAAATATTTGAAACAATCAATGCTGCCAATTTGTTTGTGGTTAATTTGTACTTATTAGTAAAGATAATAATGGACATCATTCTACGCACTTTCTAATAAATGCTCTCTGCACAATTATCCACTTGCGACTAACGAGGATGATGAAGATAGCAATAATGAAGATATAAAAGCTGAAGTCATCCAATTATGCATGGCTAAATTACTGTGAGTTTTTTACTTCTGGCAAAAAAGGGTGTTTGAGAAAGCAGAAGCACACATGTGATGTCATGCCTAAATGCCAGCTGATTTATTATGAATACATTATGGCACTTGTACATCTTAACTTGTACTAACATCTTATATAATTGAAATTCAATATTGTTTTTATCTTACAATGACAATATCATTATCTTTGATATATCTGGAGAGCTTCATGTATTTCGTAGTCCTACAAGCTAATTTATTCAGTGTTATACAATTGCACATATTCCTAAACTCTGTAGCAAGCAAGTAGCCTCATTAAGATGTTTGGCAGCTAGGAGCATGAAAAAAAGTAGTGAAGTCAAAAGTTTGTTGATGTACTTCTGTCTCACTTCAAGGTCGTCTTGCATTTCTTCACATGAGAAAATCCTGACTCGTGATCGTTAGCTAATTTTGGTGAAGCAACAACTTTTTTTATCACATGTTCATGTTTTTATTGATTTCTATTGATAGAAAAATGTAAAAATACAATGTGTTGGAAATATATTGATTTTAGCATTATATGGTTTTGATTGGATTTTAAAGTACAGGGGTGGATTCTCTTGTCTTTTGAAATTACAATTATCATGTATTATTATTTTATTTGCATATTAGCCATTGTTTCATAAACACATGTTAAAGTTATGGGCTTCCTAACGTATTGTGCTTAATTATACAGTGATATTGCACAACAACAATGCTTTGTAGTACTTAATGATAGAAAATCGATAAACAAATTAATTTTATGTGTATAAGTATAATCGCATTTCGGCTCCTCATTTATCATAGAAGCCTAAATCGTTAATATTTCACATCATCACAATATATGGAACAGCAGTGCTATTTGCTGTAGTTAATTAGCACAACTCCATGATTGAGTTACACCAAGGTGGGAAACTATTATCCTTCTATTACATTTGATAATAGGTTCTCTGTAAAGGTAAGCAAAAAAGGCAATTAAGTAAAAACATTAATTGCAGTAATGCACTGCATCAGCTCCTCACTGTTCAATCCCGATTGAAATTTTGTATTTAGATCCAAGTTATATCGATATTCCAGGCGTTTCAAGTGTAACATTCAATCCCCTCCATGTGGAGTTCTTAAAACTCTGTCACCGTAACAAAACCACATGGAGGGGATAGAGTGCTATACATTTCCCTTCAGTATTGTACATTGAGGAAGAATTGATAGTACATCTTTGAAAATGGGCAATGTTTGAGCACTCTCTGACACTTGCTATATCACTTAACCTTGTGTCATTGAGAGTAAGTTAAAATGCATCAAAGTGTGTAAAAGTGCACAAAATGTACCCATCTTTCATGTCGAAACTTTCATATGGAAAAGTCAGAAAAAATAATAATGATTTGTGCACTTTACAAACACCAACAATTTTCATCTGCAAATGTTCAACAATGCAGAGATTCTGCATTCTTAGGGTTAGGGAACACAGGCACGCACCAATAAAGTTAATAAAGCCATAACTCTGAATGGAGTGTTTCTGGGGACTTTTTGAATCAGGTTTGGAATGAGAGGTTGAGTGGGGCACTTAGTGCTTTTTAAAGTGGGATCTTACACAGCATTCAACTGCTGCCTTGGAGTTTGCTCCTGACCCTCTCATCTTACTTGGCAGGCTGAATAGCTTTGTATAGCAACCTTTATAAAAAGGTGTATTCATGTTCTTTTGAATGCCTCAATAGGTATTGAAAAATGTCAGAAATATTGTGCTTAACAAAGTCAACAAAATGTTAGGAGTTACAAAAATAGACCACAATTTTACCTAATCTAAAATGTAGTTAGGAAAATTTGAGACATCCTTTAAAAAAAAAGATAGTCCTTAGGAAGAAGGTTGTTAACTAAACAAACAGAACAAGCTGTAATTCATTAAAAGTACATAAATAATAGACAGTACATGCTCAGAGATAGGTGTTTCATGCAAAATGATACCAAACTCTTGGGGCTATGGGCCTGTCACTTGTCCAGTGTCCGACCCTTGTGTTCACTCAAGCTAAGCTAAGGGGAAGCCTTTGATCAGAGAGGATTCTCCATGGGGGTCTTCCTCCAAAGGCTTTGCATGTTAATGTGCCATGCTATTTGCAAAAAACTCAGTTGATGTAATCTTTTCTGAAATTGTATGTGTGATGATGATTACTTCAGCTGTGGCATATGACAGAGTTAGGCTGCTTTTCAAGCATACATATGGAGTTCATTCATGGCCCCAACACAGTGCAAAATGTAGGTGATGCTAAATAAATGCTTTTAGAGCTTCAATGGGTTATTACATCTGGGCACTGTGGATAACTGTGAAGCATTAGATCAGTCCACTAGATCCCTGCCAGGGCATCATAAATAAAGAAAAACAATAAAGCCCTGTTGCTTACGCAAGATTCTGAGGCGGCATCCCAGTAGTTGTTTTGTGGTTCATTAGCATCCAAAACACTATCTTGGTGGAGGCACAGTTCACTATTTATTACTAAACCACACTCTTGACACATTTGAACATTTTATTCAGGATAATGTAATCCCAACTGCACCCAACACGAGCCCATGGTTCCAAAAAATCCATTTGGAAGACCGCCAAACTGTCAGGATTGGAGGTTCTCCATATGATACACTAGCTTATTCTGACACACACGGATGTTTCAAAACCAACAGAGTTTTTGAAAGTTGAGGTCACTGGCAAGCACAGAGACCTCCACTCTGAATGAAAATGGTTCCAGCACCACTGATTAAATGAGTACATGGAATATATGAGCTTTCTCTAATCTCATACAAACAAGGGACCTAATTCAGGGTAATTTAAATGTTTGGATGATTTTCAGCTCACAGTACGGATGCCCCACGTAAACATTTGTCCTGATGATGGCCCATTCATTTGCTCTGCTGGGCTGAAACATCGACAATGTACGAATGACTTATACACTTATTTTTGTTTGGACTAAATATCAATGTATTTTGGCCTATCCTTTCTCCCTGAGTTTTATTGCCCACTTGTTTAGTCCGTAGAAATAAACGAAACATGTGTAAATGATGCTTTGCTTGCACGTTCTTCACTGGGCACATTGTTCACATGTTATGTTGGAGATTTTGTATGAATATGTATGCACTAAGAGTCGGGGAGTTAGAAAAAGGTCTCTTTTTTTAGACTGAAGTTAGATCTCAAACTGGTGTTATGTCCCCATCACCACATATGAAACAATAAAAAGACTAAAAGAGTTCGAGGTCACAAAATTCATATTCACTTGACCTGTAAATTGTAAACTAAAAAAATGTCATTTTTTCAAGGAATATTAATTTCTATGAGTCCGATTTGTTTAATAACGTTCTCAACACTTTATTTAAGGCAAATAGTGCATTATGCATTTCTTTGGATAGAAGGAATCTCTCACCAGGCCATCACATGTTTAGTCTTCATATTGCTTCCTCAGGGCCTTAGCCTTATATAAATGAAAAAGGAGGGTACAATTTAAAAAAGCAAGGGCGCAATAAACAATAAACGAACAGAAAATATGGACTGAAGCAAGAAAAACATAAAGGCCAAACATTACAAACAATGCAGTGGAACTGACGTTCTACTCCGTGACTTTACAGTACCAAAACACCATTAAAAAGTTAAGGTTAATAAATTAATACATTATTATAAAATTGCTTGCTTTCTTTTTCAACCAGTATGTATCAATAATTACGAATTGCTTGATTTCTTTCCAGATAGTTCGTTTTTGCTCATTTATGTGCTTATGAGTTTTTATACTGCACATATCTCACTAATTTGAACCAGCAATGCTGATATGACAAAATATTTCAATACTGATATCTCATATTCCATAACATCAAATGCCCTGGATTAACACAAAAGGTTCCTGTACTAAAAAGTGTTTTATTACCGTTTTAGGATTAAATGTTTTTATTGTATTTGAACTGTAATGCACATACACCTGCCTACACCTCAAAGCAAATGGGGACCGCCAATTATATATATGGATGGCATTATTAGCTTTGCGCAAGAGTCAAGTCCCCACAGCCAGTGCTCAAATGAATAACAGAAAGCAAGGTGTAAAAAGGTATAGAAAAAGGTAGAAAAGATCAGTACGCACACAACTATTTAACCTGCCCTAATGCCCACCCCACCCCCTGCTAATCCTGACCATGATGGCTCTAAAGTGATATCAGCGTTGTATGCAGTACCAGCAATTATTTGAGGTATGCAACCTCCATAAAATCTGTGGACAGACTTCTCAGGCAAGCATTCAAGAGGGACTCAAATCTATCTCCCCTTCCAGCTAGTGCAGGGATATCTATTTCATTCTGAGCTTGTCTCAAATTGGGAATAACCAAACGCTGTACATTGGGATGTCATCTTTGCCCCTGTAACTTGGCTTGCTTAGCTGCACCTAACAGTAGAGTGATCTGACGGCCATTCTGTGATTTCAGAGGATAGAAAAGTCAAGCTGCCATGCACCAAATTATATATGCTGGAAATCTCAGCTCCATACATATGATCATTTTCATCTAGGACTTCCTCCCAGTACCTTAGGAGTTTGGGGCAGTGGCTTAGCAAATGAAGGAGAGACCCAGAGTTGCTACAGTTCCTCCACCAAAGACCACTCTTATTCCACCTGTGTATCGGCTGGACGTGTAGTACCAATAGGTCACAATCTTTGTGAATGTGTCTCCCTCATCCGTGTGCTAGAGGTGCTTAACTGAGACCTTGCAAATATCCCCGTCCATTTTTTGAGTTCTCTCACTGTCTGCATCCACCTCAACTTCCCACATTTTTTTTACCCTGGAGTGGTCAGTGGTAAGAGCTTTGAAAATTCCTGAAATCAATCTTCTATCGTCAGCCTTAAGAAAGATCCACTTTTCAAAATACGTCATAGTTCTGGAGGTCCAGGGGCTCACATCTCTATAAGACAACCATTGTCAAATTTGGGCATAGTGCAGTCTCACAGATTCCAGGAGCAGGGCCGGCTTTAGCGCTGTCAGGAGCCTGGTGCGACAATCATTTTTGACCCCCCCCCCCACACCCCATGACCACCTCCTCAGATTCTCTCACTACCACCCGGTGAAAGTGCCCCTCATCTTTCTAATCACAAGTTATTGCTAAACACAGTACTCCCCCTGAGGTCAGCGCCCCCCTGAGGTCAGCTCCCAGTGTGGCAGCACCAGTTGCACTGCACTAAAGCCGACCATGCAAGGAGGCCATAATCCTGTCTGACTTGATCAAACATTTTAATGTCTTGAAGATCAAACCGATTGACCATCTATTTATAATTAGTCTTCTGCTGCTTCTGCATACTGACTATGATCCAAGCCTGCAGTAAAATATGGATGCTCTATGATAGGGGTGACAGATGATGGGTACGAGGAGAGTCCCTTCTGAAGCATGACTGTATCCGAAGTGGAGAGTCTAGACTGGGTAATGGGGAAGAATAAAGCCCCCGTTGGTTAACCAGAGGACCTTCCATACATGAGCACCTGCGATTATTTCGTCCACAGAGCACCATGCTTTGTTTGTGGCTGGCATATGTAATGGTTAGTTGTCTTGTTCTCTGTTACGCTGGCCGGAACTTACACCCACGTCATCCGCAGGCCAGGCATGGCCTGCGGGGCTAAATAAATGGGAAGGGCCTGTGCAGGGACTTTCTTCCGGTATCAGCCACCTGTGTGCGTGCCCAGTGTTGTGCAAGGTCACCCCTAGTAAAAGATAGGCCTCACCGTAATTACTGGCCAAGCTAGGCCAGAACATTGGTGATGAGGGTGGCAGTGACCCTCGCCTCCGCCTGTGGCCCCTTGGACACCCAGCTGCCGAGTTCCGTGGCATTTCAAGCTCCGGTGTAGCCGCGACGACCCTGTTGCCAGGAAAGCTGCAGGTGTGTGCATCGCAGCCCGGCGGGTGAGTTCTGCACTGCTGTGAGCCCCGCTGATTGTGAGGATGCTGTGTCACCACCTGACACCCACTCCTGCCCCCGGTGTGCAGCCTGATACCCTGCGGTTGCTGCTTCTGGTTGCTTTTGGTCTCCAATAGGAGCGCTCATCAGCGCGTTGAATGCCCCGCCCCTGCAAGGAGCGGTGAGCCCCTACCAGCGCGCACACACTAGGAGCGTGTTGTGGTGCCCGGCGAGGCCCAGTGGATTGTGCAGACCTGAAGAACCGGGTTTTAGAACCCAGCAGCGCCAGGGAAAACGCTCGAAGTCTTCGGATTCCCCTGCCTCGGCAAACAGAGACACGGGACACTTCTCGATGACGTCAAAGGCCAAAGTTTATTGGCTGCAACCAGGAACAGAGATCTACGAAGCACAACACGGGTGGTTCGCTAGAGACTGCACAATTTCAATGAGCGGAGCATGGTCTTTTATACCAAAAATCACATTCCAAAGTAGAATCGGTGACACACAAACTGACCAATGACAATGTGACATTTCAAAAGTAGCGCATGACGACAATCCCATTTTCCGTTGACCAGCCCACCAGAAATGACCAAGCACATTCCAACTTTCCTGTTCGATCAGGCCGGATAAACCCATCATAAAACCTTAACCCAAATCAGTGATTATGTCGTAAAGGAAGGAGCAGAAACAGATTGGAAGCAAGATAGAAGGGTGGGTGCAGTGTACTGTAAATTCGGCAATGTACTGCTCTTTGATCTTTATCTGACCAGCTGCTTAACAAGGAACTGGCTCAGCGAGGTCAGCCTCGGGCAAGGGAGTCAGTTCAGCCAGGTCATTCAGGAGTCAGCTAAGGTGTACGTGTCTCAAGGACTCGTTCGGCCGCAGTCATCGGCCTATGTGAGGGCAACCACACAAAATGGCTGCCGATCACAAAATGGAACCTGAGGATTCAAACGAAATCCCTGAATACGTAGTGTTCTCATTGATTGATTAAGACGAAAACACTCGTACACACCGCACTCGTGATTTGCGGTCCGCTGACACCAAAATCGTCTATTTCCGACGACCTTTATTGAACGGGTTTGGAACCACCAAACCTCAAACTACGGAACTACAGTCCCTCCTTTTGCCCTTACATAGGCAATAAACCCAAACCCATGTAAATCTGAATCTGGATCTATATTCATCAGATCATCGATATGTTGCTGTAGCATCATTGTTACATTCATAAAAAAAGATACTTCTTTATGTAAATTAATCCTGTAGACGTAGATATTCTCAAGTTGATATTTATTAGGTAAAATAGGTAAAAGGTAGGTAATGAAGAGTAAGGAAGGAGGCCCCACCGGGAGCAGCATCCAGCTGCTCAGCCCACTCAATCAAACTGACCACACATTCAAACCATGCACACAGGAACATTCCAATGACATCACACACACAGAGGCTGAGCAGCAGGGAAAGAGATGAACAGGACATAACACATCTCCCTCTTTTAAACAAAGAAAACAAAAGAGAAACCTCAGATCGCAGTGCTTGCAGATAATGAATTGAACAGGCAGTTATATTTCCATGAACGCAGCGCTCATTTGTTTCACAGCTGCAATTTACTTTTAAATATCTTCACAGGTTATAGATCAAATGAAAGCAGCCGGCTCAATTAAAGTGCTTAAAAGTTCACATTCTTGCCCTTGGATTATAAATAGTCATTTAAGGTTGGGCTCTGAAATGCTTGAGGAAAAATAATTAAGTTTTCCACCGTTTTCCTCTGAGAACAGACATAACTTGCAATTTTGACGCTCTTGCCAATAACTCTGCCAATTTAAAATTCAATAAACTCCATAAAGACCAACGCTTGAAACATACCTCAGTAGATGTTTCCTGTAGGCTGTCAGATGTGACATGACACCGGTGGGGCATCAAAAGCGTTGATAGTCTTCTTTTTAAAGCTTTACTTTCTTTCTTTGTAGTTTCATTTTTTAAATCCAGTTCCTGCACACGCAGTTCTTTCCGTCTCGTCGCCATTGTTACATTCATAAAAAAAGATACTTCTTTATGTAAATTAATCCTGTAGACGTAGTTATTCTCAAGTTGATATTTATTAGGTAAAATAGGTAAAAGGTAGGTAATGAAGAGTAAGGAAGGAGGCCCTACCGGGAGCAGCATCCAGCTGCTCAGCCCACTCAATCAAACTGACCACACATTCAAACCATGCACACAGGAACATTCCAATGACATCACACACACAGAGGCTGAGCAGCAGGGAAAGAGATGAACAGGACATAACAATCATCCTAGTACTTAGTACCTCCTTCTGGACAGGTCTCCTTGCACACGATGTAGCACAGAGGCCACAAATAGCAGGAGCACACTGTTCACAGAGAAAGAACAGGAAAAGGATAGCTAGGACCATCCCAATGACCATCAGAATTTTCCATCCCCACGTGGATATCAATCCCCAAAACCATCCCATCAACGACCAATCTCCTTTGTTTATATGGAAAGAATCTGAGATCTTATGTAGCTTGGAAATGGCCTGGAAGACTGACGGAGCGTTGTCTGGAATGAAAATACAGGAGCTCGATTAAATCAGTTTACATACTCCACCTTGGTCTGCAAGTATGACGTCAAGAGCAACTATATTCTGAAGTATCATAAGTCTATCCGACTGGAGCTCAGCAGTCAAGTTACTAAGGGCACTGGCAGTTTCGACTATGGTGGACTCAACCACTCTCGTCAACTGGCGAATGTTCCTGCTGTTAGCCATCGGTCCCCAGAACGGCAGAAAACCCTTAAAGAAATCTCCCAACTCTTGCCCTGCGGTATCTTCCTGACTGAAGACACCTCTAGCAACTCTCGCCTTATGGTAATCTGCCGCAGCTGTAAAAGTGGGAGGCAACAGGAAGGAAACAAAACATGTGCCCGAAAAATCAGGGGGCAACCATGTATAGGCTTTGTCATAGCAAACAAAATAAGTACCCTTAGCGGCTAGAAATGCTGGGGAAGTCTGAGACGTAAATACATAGGTGTCAGTGCATACACTCTTCCCTAGTTGAGCTTTCGGATTCTTGCCATTACCCTGCAGACAATAGCGACCCTGATGGGGTACTATCCAAATCGGTGGAGAACTTTTCGCTCGCTGGTTAACACTCAGACTAACTCCATATCCAATAACGTCCCAACCACTATATGGTTGTTTCTCATCTTTCGGAATAGTCTCAACTGCATTAGTCCCTTTAACCATGTCGACTATGCCTCTAGCTAAAGCACTATTCTTCGGATTGTCTTTCGGTGAACGTAGGGGATATACACTATGGGCATAGATGAACATCATTCTATAAGCCCAAATAGAACCATTAAGGCTGAAAGGCAAAACCAAGTACGGAATACCTTTACCGGTTGTATGGGGCATTAGGCCACGAATCCAATAATTTGTTGTGTTCATAACTAACTGGTGTTGGTGCAAAAGTTGAATAAAGGAATTATTGGCAAATTCCAGTCTTCTAACTACTTCATGTTCGGGCAGAGGGTGAAAGGAATGAGAAGAAATAGTAGGTGGAGGTGTAGGTTGCACAGTATTTCTATTTCTATTTGAATTTATATAGCGCGTTATCACCCCTTGGTCTCTAAGCGCTTGTACAGGAGAAAGAAAAACCGCCTCTACAGAAACAGCTGGCGGCTTTACAGCCCTCCCCATGCTTCCCGGAAAAGAATAGTTTTTAACATTCGACGGAAAGACAATAAGTTAGGCTCCTTGCGGAGATTCGTTGGTAATTTATTCCACGCTGCAGGAAGTAAAGTGGAAAAAGCACGCCCTCCCACGGTGGATAGGCGAAAGCGTGGATTATCCAGGAGAGTGGAATCAGAGGACCGCAGCGCCCTGCCCGGGACATAACTAGATAATCTAGTTTTGATGTAACTGGGCGCATTCCCGTAGAGTGCCTTGTGTGTAATACACAGTCCCTTAAACAGTGCCCTCTGTCTAACGGGGAGCCAATGCAACTGACGCAGGAGAGGTGAAGCATGAGTTTTCCTAGGCTTCTTAAAGACAATCTCGCTGCATCGTTCATGACTGTCTGAAGCCTCTTAAGTTGTTGCTTGGGCAGCCCTATGTACAGCGCATTGCCATAGTCCAGTCTTCCCAAAATTATGGCTGACACCGCAGTTCTTAAAGTGGAGAACGACAATAGTTGGGCGATCTTGCGGAGCTGTTTCAATAGGCCAACACACGTGCCTACCACACCCGACACCTGTTTTTTCATGGACAGAGTGCTATCAATGTGGATACCCAGGCTTTTCACCACGGTTGCTGGCTCCGGCGTCCTGCCCAACTCCGTGGGCCAAAACCCATCATTCCAGGGGCTGCCAGAGATGGCTATTGGCAGCACCTCTGTTTTGGCCGGGTTAATCTTCAGGGAGTTTGCAGACATCCAGTTTACCGTGTACCTTAGAATGTTCTGCAGCCTAGCTTGTGCACCTGGAGAATCCTCTATTTGAATAACAATCTGTGTGTCATCAGCGTAATTAAAAATCTGACACTCCATCTGATTGAGAGCTGAAATCAGTGGCTGCAGGTAGATGTTGAAGAGGAGCGGTGAGAGAGCCGAACCTTGTGGTACTCCACATTTGATGACCGCTGATGTGGATACTAGGTCGGACAGCTGCACCTTCTGCGATCTATCTTGCAGAAAGGAGGTAAGCCAACCTAGTACCGGCCCCCCGATGCCCAAGTCTCTCACACGCGACAGCAATTGACTATGACACACCGTGTCAAAAGCCGCGGAGAGATCAAGTAGCACCAGGGCCCCCGGAATCTTCTTGTCAGCTCTACACCTCAGTTCGTCCAGAATGGATACCATCACCAGCTCCGTACTATGGTATGCCCTGAAGCCTGCCTGATTATGCTCTAGCAAATCATTGGCCTCCAGGTGTCTTGAAAGGTATGTCAGCACATGCTGTTCCAAAACCTTTGCTAAAAAAGGTAATTGGGAGATTGGCCTAAAATTCGTTAGGACCTTTGGGTCCGCCCCGGGCTTCTTGAGCAGCGGGATCAGCCGGGCTTCCTTAAGCATAACCGGTACTTGTCCAGTTTCCAAAGATTTGTTTAAAAGGTAGAGAACATCTTCTTCTAACCTTGGCATAGCTAGCTTAAAAACACTCGGGGGCAGGCATCCACCTGAGAGCCAGATTTTACCCTCCCTACCAGACTAGCTAGCATCTCCATTGTAATCAAGGGAAAAGTTTTGAAGGGATTATCAACTTTTGGAAGACGTGGAGTAACTTGTAGTGGACCATTTAAGACAGGGGCGTGAGAGATCTCTAACAGGAGATCTTCAATTTTACTAATGAAAAATCCTGGAATCTTTGACAATCCTCCAAGGAGGCGTCAGGCCTCTGTTCCTTATTTTTCCTTAGTTCCGAGAGCACCTTGAAAACTTCTTTCTGCGGGTTATCGGATTCGTCAATTCTGGTCTCAAAGTATTCAGATTTTCGAGCCAAGATAGCCTTTTTATAGGTGGCCAGCTCTTGCTGATATAGGCTCTGTGCCGACGTGTTATAATCCCTCCTCCATGCTCTCTCTGCCTTCCTAAGTGCTCGTTTCCTAAGTCTCAACGAATCATTGAACCAGGGCGCTCCCACTCCTTTGTCCCCCACTTTCACCTTTCTAGCTGGCGCCACTAGTTCGATGGTATCAGTTAGTTTGTCCACCACCTTCTTACAGATGACCTCTATATTGTCATCCCCGATGGTTGGTGCTGTATAATTACGTAAATTTCCAACCAATGCTTCCTCATTTATAGAATTCCATCGTCTCACGGTTTTCCATGTTGGTCTGGATTTCCCTCCATCTTTTGATACCTCCTTCTGTCCTCTAAGCAGAAAATGGTCGGACCATATACATGGAGTACATACCACCTGCTTGGCCCCGAGGTCAGTCGACCACACCAAATCCAGCGTATGGGCCTTATCGTGGGTAGGACCTGCTACAAGTTGTATCAGTCCCAGCGCTATTAATGCTTCTTCTAGATGGCCAGCCTGCCCCTCTTTGGGAGAGATCTCCCAGTGGAAGTTAAAATCTCCCATGATTAACAGGTCCTTATAACGAGACCTGAGGTCATGAACAAGCTCTATAAAGTAATCCGCGAAGTCGGGGGTGGCCCGAGCGGGACGGTAAACCAAAAGGATCACCAGACAGTCTATACCCACCTCGAATTTGACCCCTAGCAGATCTGCATCACCCAGGCTTTCAGCACAAACTATTTCAGCCTTCCAACCACTTTTATACAGGAAAGCGACCCCCCCTCCTCTCTTACCGTTAGCACGATTCTGACAAATAGCCCTAAAGTTGGGGGGAAGGGAGGCCACCACGTCTGGCGTGGATGAGTCTTCCAACCAAGTCTCTGTGACCCCTAAGATGTCGAACTCTCCATCTTGTAATAGTGAGAAAATTTCGAGATTATGTTTCTGGAGCGATCTGGTATTTAAAAGACCGTACGTCAGGACCTTAACCGCTTTCTTGCGCTTCACACTTTGCAACTCAGACACAGATTTAAGTAATCCTTCCCTCCGTAACAATGTTATGCATTCCTCACTAAGCCCAGGGTTGCCTTGCTGTAGAAACATTAAGTCTGATCTACTATACCTGACGGATAGACCAGGGTTTATGGCCCTTGGTCCCGGTAGGTCGCGGATGGGCGCAGATGGGCTCGCCTCTGGCGAGCCTCCGGCGCGCCCACGGCGCTCCCGCTGCGCGCAGACGCTGCGCGCTGGCATGGGGCAGGTTTAAATAGGCGTCTTAGGTGACCGCCTGCCAATTCGATAGTTCCCTCAAAATGGCGCCCACCGGCGTCCAAGCTCTCCCCAATCCAAAATGGCGCCCAGTAAATTTGTGGTAGTGGCTAGGACCCGCTAAGCAGCGGTGCAGACACAATTATGTTGCAAGTAAGTGGCCCCTCTAAGTTAAAAATATATTCTACAACTAAAAAACAAAGTCCCCTTTGTTAAAGCAGAGAAGCCTCTGATTTGCGCAGATGCACCGCGCGAGCAGCGTGACGCGCGTTTAAAACACAGCTTCCTTCGTAGCTTCAATAAAATCTATCACCTTGTACAGTAGGAATAAACGTCACTTTAAAAGAGAATGTCACATAACCAATTAAAAATATCATTAAACTCAGTAGCATAAATAAGCACAATATTAAAAATCTTTTTTGTGTTATCAGTTTGTGTATCTTACTTTTAAAATTCATTGGTTCTACAGGTCTCTCCAACTCGAAGAAATCCATCCTCACTAAATATGCTGCTCGCGGTGGTAGGGTGTTCTATGCTAAGGAATGCCTCTGTCAACCCAGGGCAACTCACTTAGGCCAACCAGAACCGTCGACCTATTGTCTCTGGCTTGCACTCCAAAGACTTGTCTACTGCAACCCTACAGCTGAACCCGGATGGCGGTTCGAAAAACAAAAATAAGTAGTTCCTCGGAGGAGAGCTAACCTGTAAACAGAAAAATCATAAAAACTCTATTTATTTTTATTAGTCCACGACTCTCGGTCGTAAATTATAACGATCTCTGCCAGGCAATGTCTGTTCCTTAAACAGGAGTTCAGGCTCGGTAGTGTTCAATCGATTCAAAGGAGGCACAGCTTCTTGCAGAAGATCGTCACTTTTTTTCTCAGTGTTCGTTCCAATCAAACGGGCATCGCTGAATGGCGAAAAACGTGGCACAGTTTCAGAGTCTGGAAGACCCACCGGTCGTACGGCAAGGGCAGCGGAGCCCGTTTGCAGTGTACGCCGTGGATCCAGTTTTTCTTGCCTTGCACTCGAACTGCAGAACGTGTAGACAGGAGGACCAGGTGCGGTCCTGTCCAGCGGGGCTGCTCGTTCTTGCTCTGCTGAAAATTATTGATGAAGACCCACGAGCCGGGTTCAATGGCGTGGCCTGGCTCTTCAGTGGCCTGTGGTAGGCTATCGTAAACCTGTTGGAGTAAGACACGCAGTTTAGCCGTCAGTTCGTGCAAGTAATCAAGTAACACAGGATATTCGAGATCACTGAACTTTGTTGGTCTTGGCACGCCCCAAATATTCGCCGGGCGACCAAACACAACCTCATACGGACTCAAACCCATTCGTGAATGCACAGTCATTCTTGTGAACAAGAGTGCTAAAGGCAAAGCATCTGGCCATTGCAAACCAGAGGTTGCTTGAATTTTGGCCAATTTTAATTTTAAAGTGCCATTATAGCACTCGACTAAACCAGCTGATTGGGGGTGATTTGCAGTGTGGAACTTCTGCTGGATACCTAATCCCTCACATACTCTCTTCATCACTTGACCCACAAATTCACTCCCATTGTCACTCCAGATAATTCTCGGCAATCCATATCTCGGGAAAAACTCTTTGATAAGGGCTTTCGATGTGGACAAGGCAGTATTGTCCTTCAAAGGGTAGGCTTCCACCCATCTAGAAAAGGAGCAAACAACCACCAAAACATATTTCAGGTTGTTGCACCTCTCCATGTGGATGAAATCTAGTTGCAAAGCCTCGAACGGATACGTAGGAGGAGCAAAAGTACCAGCCGGTGTTGGAATTCCCTTACCAGGATTGTACATCAAACACACCATACAGTTCTTAACCAAATTCTCTGCACATTTGGGAATTCCCACATTCTGCCAAACCGGAGCCAACAACTTGCAAATCCCTTTCACGCTAATATGTGCCATCCCATGAGCCATTGTAACAACTGGAAGCACATACGCGTCGGGCAACAACCATCTTTGATGCTCAGATAAATCAGTCCAACAACCATTCGAATCCAATCTACCCTTACTTTCTCTCCATTCATCCAACTCTTTCTCTGTAGCTTCAGCTTGGATGGATTTCACACTCTAAATCGTATCTTCACACATACTTTTCTCTGGAACCCATCTCGCCGGATCTGCAACATACATTCGGCTCATCAATTTCTCGCAGTTTCTTTTGCAACTTCATCCGCAAACGCATTTCCATGACCAACATCATCAGTAATTCTCTTATGGGCACTGCATTTCACAATCGCTACTTGCAACGGCAAAGTAAGTGATTCAAGAAGTTCATTCACCAACTGTCCATGCTGGATCTTCGTCCCATGCGAAGTCCAGAACCCACGTTCATGCCACAAACGTCCAAAACTATGAGCCACACCAAACGCATACTGACTGTCAGTGTACACATTCACTCGCTTTCCTTTTGCCAACACACATGCTCTCGTTAATGCAATCAACTCTGCTGCTTGCGCTGAATTAAGTGGGATACGTGCAGCTTCAACAATCGTATGCAAAGTCGTAACAGCATATGCCGCAGTCGTATCAACATTCGGCAGCTTGAAGCACGAACCCTCAACCCACAACGTACAATCACACTCTGGAAGAGGAGTATCCCTTAAGTCTATCCTCCCTTTCGTTTCTTCCTCAGTTCTAAGAAAACAATCATGTTATTCTTCAACATTATCTGTCTCAACTGAAATCGGCAACAACGTGGCTGGATTCAACGTGTTGCATCTTTTTATATGCACGTGACTCGCTAACAAGGTCAATTCGTAACCCGACAACCGAGCACTAGTTAAATGCTGTGTCTTGGTACGATTCAACAAGGTATCCACTGCATGTGGAACCATCACAATCAATGTATTGTCCATAACCAAACCAGCAGACTGTTGAATCGAAACAGCCGCTGCCGCTGTTGCTCTCAAACAACTCGGCAACGCTCTGGCTACCGGATCTAAAGTCGACGAAAAATAAGCACATGGAGGTTGCTTATCGCCGAACTGTTGAGTCAACACTGACAATGCACATCCCTCTCTCTGGTGAACATACAATGTGAAAGGCTTACTGTAGTCGGGGGTACCCAACACAGGAGCCGAACACAACGCGTTGCGTAATTCGGAAAAGCTCTTTTGACATTCGTCAGTCCAAGGAATAGGATTTGGAGTATCCTTAACAGTAAGAGCTATCAAAGGCTTCGCTAACAAGGAAAAATTAGGGATCCACTGTCTACAGTACGAGGTAATACCCAAGAACGCACATACTTCTCTCTGTGTCGTAAGCACACTCATTTTCGCAATAGCTTGAATTCTTTCTGGGGTCAGTTTCCTTCCCTCCTTCGGTAAGAGGTGACCTAAGTAGGTTACTTCTTGTCGACAATATTGCAATTTGGAGAGAGAAACTTTGTGATGAAAATCAGACAAGTGGCATAATAACAACAAGGTAGCTTCTCTACAAAGCACTTCATTGTCAGCAGCAACTAGCAAGTCGTCAACATATTGAATAAGGGCTGCACCATCAGGTAAAACCAACAGATCAAGTTGCGTTTTCAAAGCTTGGCTATAGCTCGATGGACTCTCGCAATAGCCTTGAGGAGTTCGCTTAAAGCGGAAACTTCGTCCTCCTAAAGAGAATCCAAAGATATCTCTACTTTCCACGGCAATCGGGATGCTGAACAAAGCATTCTTCAAGTCAATCACCGAAAACCATGTGGCTGTAGCCGGGATCAAAGTCAACAAAGCTGTAATATCAGGTACAACAGGAAATTGCGGAACAACAATCTTGTTCACTTCGCGAAGATCGATCACAACCCTATATAGAGGAGGCTGTGAAGAATCGGTTCTCTTCAGAACAGGCAAAACCGGACTATTGCACACATTACCTCTCGTTTCCTCAATCACACCCTTCGATCAGATCGTAAATTATCGCAAAAAGTGCTCGCTCACCATCACTCGAGATACGATACTGTGGAATGCGCGGTAACTTAGCATTCGCTTTCAGTGTCACAACATTGGGCGGAATCTCCAAAGGCCTACATCATTCGGACCAGTAGCCCACAATGAATCGGGTAAAGAAGACAATTCCGGTGGAAGTCCATCTTTAGATATATACATCGGAGAGATCACTCTCTCACCCAATGTAAGATGTACTCCTGACGGAGAACAATACAGCGTCGCATACAATCTCTTTAACAAATCCAATCCCAACAAGTTCTCACCACAACCTGTAGTCAAAATGAGGGGTGCTTCAAATCTACGAGGTACAACAGAAAGAGGCAACGGAGTAGGAATCGGATTTGTAACCGGGGCGCCAGAAAAACCTACAGAAACATTCTCAAAGCCAGACAAAGGTGCGCCAGGGAGTTTAGAGTGCCTAATAGAACTCTTTGCAGCACCAGTATCCAACAGAAAAGGCTCTGACACACCTGATGCAATCACTTCAACATAGGGTCCACTCTGATCTACTGGAACTGAAACAACTCCCTCTCTTTGTCTATGGCTGTCCTAGCAATCATTACCATCCACTTCCTCACCTTCGACGTAGTAATCATCCATATAGTACTGAGCGGTCCTACCAGACAAACCATTCTGCTGATCAAAACTATTCATTGAGTTCTGTGGAGGAAAAGAACGCACATTCTGTCCACGACCTCTACCTCTAAGCGCTTGTTGAACACCTCGACCTCTCACACCAAAAGCACCATTTGTGCGCTGTAACAAAACCGGACAACTATTCTTAAAATGGCCCTCTTCTTTGCAATACACACACTGATTAGGCCCATACGGAAAACGTTGTTGAGAAGACTCGTTCCTTTGCGAGTTTCTCGAATATTGCTGATTCTGCTGATAATCGCATTGATTATTAGTACGGGGTGGATAAGCTTGTTGTAGAAGAACTTTAGTCTTCAATTCCTTAGTCTTCTTATCCGCTTTCTCTACAGCATCTTTGTGCCTATTTTCATAGTACTGGGCCGTAGCTAAAATCTGTGCTGACGTGGAAACAGCCCAAGCACTCTCAGAATCTTTCAACTTACTACACAACTCGGGAAGCAAATTATGTACAAATTTGTCAATGAACAATCTCTGGCCACCCTCAGTAGCCATGTCCTGACCAGTATGGTCTACAAAGGTCTCTTCGAACCGCGTGAAAAAGTCAGACACCGTTTCATCTTTCTTCTGCTTGAATGCAGACAACTTGTCCCAATTGACACGTACTTCAGGCATCAAAGTCTTCATATAATTAATAATCCTACCAGGAAGTTTATTAATCAAATCCTCAGGCTTAGCGCCACCTACTTGTTTATTATCGGCATCTCTAAGATGTGCCCATGTGTCACCTAATTCATGTGCATGATCTGTGTGACGAGTCTTACTCAAAATAAGCTGTGGAACAACATTCCCAAACAACATGTCTATGTCTGCCAAATTCATAATACATGAACCCACAGTCTGAGTTAGCTCTTTATAGTACCCTGCTGGATTTTTGCGTGGATCAGGCAAAGTCTGCTTAAGCGCTAAAACTTCAGGACGCTTCCAAGGAACATGTACCCAAACACGCTGAAAGTGTGCAGGAATAGGCGGATTAACAGTTGCATCAGTAGGTCTCCAAACCGGAGGAACCTCACGCATCGGATATTGACGCGCTGCTCAGAAGGAGTGTCACTACGAAATGACAATAAGATCGCAACTGCTTTCTCAATATCATGTGGACCCACAATGGTCCCTTTCGCAAATTCGGAACGTATTCGGTACAACTCAGAAGGAGCTTGACCTACTTCTTCAATCCACTGTTCATGAAGGAAAATACACATCATCTCAAAGACGTACCGTTGCTTTGGTTCTTCCCATTGAAGGAAAACATCCATAATACCCTCAAGAGCATACTGAGTAGCGTACGTAACCCATTTACGCGCCATGTGATCCAAAACCGTACGTTCATTAGCATCAGGCAACTGACTACGTGATTGTATACGCTCGACAACAGGAGACATACCCAATGGTCCCAACAAAGGGGAAAAGAAATTAGAAACTGCAGCAGTCATTCTCTGTCTAGTAGAAGGATAAGGTGAAAAAATAAGAGAAGACGGAACAATAGTAGAAGAATCCAAAGTCGGAACAGAAGGAGTATTATAGATAGGCGTAGGAGTAGCAGATGAAGGGGGAGGCAAAGTTGGCGGCCCCTGAGGAGGCTGCGCCAAAGGAATAGTAGCCAATGGAAGAGGAGCTGGCTATGGAGGAATCGCAGGTGGCAAAGCAACCAGAGGTTGCGCAATTACAACTGGTGGCGGTGGTGCCGTAGCATTCTGTGCATAAGGGGGTGGCGAACTCAATAGATGCAACATTAAAGGATCTTTCGCAAGATCTTTCTTGTCTTCCTGCTCTTTAAGTGGCAAAGCTGGGTAGCACTTATCTACTGCTAACTTCCTAACCCTAAGCACCTGTTCACTCTCTTGCTCTTCCTCATTATCCCTAAACGCTATAGCAGCTTGTACCATTGACAAACCTCGTTCTCGTTTATTCTTCTTCGCTAATTTAATTTCTTTCTGTTTGGCTTCTTTGCGCCAGATGCGGAAAGAGTCAAACATTGCCGGCCGGGCTTTCTTCTTGAACAGTTTAACTTCGAGATTGTCTAGAATCTCTGTTTCAAAGCTACCGTAACGGGGCCACTGTAGGACACCGTCTTTCTTCGTATATTTTACCCAAATATCATTATAACCGATAGGGCCCATACCATGCTTTACGTATAGCTGATAGGTCGGAGTTCCAATCGGAGGAACCGGACACGAATCCTCCATCCGGGAATCCCTAGAACAACCACAACCAAATATTTTTCCAAGTCTGCTAAGACCAGGCATCTTCGCTCACTAGCCTAGCTTCAAACTTCAAGGGAAATATCACAAACGATAGTCTCGCGAATACACGAGTACCTTGGCTTTGGGGCCTTCAGGTACCAAATCAAAGCGATCCTCGAAGGGATACCAAAACAAACTAAGGACTGGGAGACGCTCCACTCATACTTAACTGAAATGTCGATGGCGTCACCAGAAGACCCGTCTATCGTCTCGCTCTATGGCTCCAAGACAGGGCGACAGTCAGGGCAGCAGTCCTTCGTAGCCGTCGGAAGGCGGGTAACCTCGCAGCAAAGACTTTCGGACCACGACGACATACAGGGGTCGATGAAGTGGCAGGCCTTCCTCCAGAATTTCCACACAAAGCTCTCCACGATCTTCGGGCTTGGACTGGTACCGCTGAAGTCGCCCTACGTTGGGCGCCAACTGAAGAACCGGGCTTTAGAACCCAGCAGCGCCAGGGAAAACGCTCGAAGTCTTCGGATTCCCCTGCCTCGGCAAACAGAGACACGGGACACTTCTCGATGACGTCAAAGACCAAGGTTTATTGGCTGCAACCAGGAACAGAGATCTACGAAGCACAACACAGGTGGTTCGCTAGAGACTGCACAATTTCAATGAGCGGAGCATGATCTTTTATGCCAAAAATCACATTCCAAAGTAGCATCGGTTACACACAAACTGACCAATGACAATGTGACATTTCAAAAGTAGCGCATGACGACAATCCCATTTTCCGTTGTCCAGCCCACCAGAAATGACCAAGCACATTCCAACTTTCCTGTTCGATCAGGCCGGACAAGCCCATCATCAAACCTTAACCCAAATCAGTGATTATGTCGTAAAGGAAGGAGCAAAAACAGATTGGAAGCAAGATAGAAGGGTGGGTGCAGTGTACTGTAAATTCGGCAATGTCCTGCTCTTTGATCTTTATCTGACCATCTGCTTAACAAGGAACTGGCTCAGCGAGGTCAGCCTCGGGCAAGGGAGTCAGTTCGGCCAGGTCATTCAGGAGTCAGCTAAGGTGTATGTGTCCCAAGGACTCGTTCGGCCGCAGTCATCGGCCTATGTGAGGGCAACCACACAAAATGGCTGCCGATCACAAAACGGAACCCGAGGGTTCAAACGAAATCCCTGAATACGTATTGTTCTCATTGATCGATTAAGACGAAAACACTCGTACACACCGCACTCGTGATTTGCGGTCCGCTGACACCAAAATCGTCTATTTCCCAAGACCTTTATTGAACGGGTTCGGAACCACCAAACCTCAGACCCTTAAACTACGGAACTACAGACCCCAGGAGGTGTAAGGTAACAGCGGCAGGGCGACGAGCACCAGGCAGACTGCCCAAGACGAAGGTGGAGCCCAAGAAGCTCATGAAGGAGACCTGCAGACTGGCCTCACAACACAGGATATGCAGGGGTCTGCTTGGGCTGGACTATCTGCAGTGCATGAACCTACCCCTAACACAGGAGGAAGAAGGGGAGAGAGCCATAAGAGGAGTAGGGGGTGCAGGCAACATCACGGCTGCATCACACAGAACGCCAGTCAGAAAGAGGAGGAGAGGGAATAAACAAATAAATAAATAAATAAAGACAAGAAAGAGGCCAGCCAAGAGAAGGGGCATCAGCGCAGAGAGTCCAGACAGAGGCCACTGCAGCAGTGTGTGCAGGCAAAACGCAGAAGGGTGAGAACAGGCACCCGTTCGCAGGAAGATGGGGGAAGAAGAACAACCGCTCTCTCTCCCAGGGTCCCAGTCCAACACACACTTACAGGGGTACTGCCACCCTTCAGTGAACTGGAGGATCCAGGAACAGTGTCCCTGAAGTGGAAAATCTGTATTGAACGCCTGAATAACTATTTCATAGCCACCAGGGAGACCGACGGAGCGGTGAAAAGATCACTGCTTCTCCATTATGCCAGAGACGAAATATTCAAGCTGTTCAAACATCTGCTGAACAAGGGCATTGCAACGGACTACGATGTTGCGGTGGCGGCCTTAGATGCGCATTTCGACCCCCAACTCAACCCTGATTACGAATGTTTCAAACTGCGCCAAGCCCGCCAAAGAGAAGGGGAGTCGATCGATGCGTTTTACGTCTGCCTGCATGAACTGACCAGCAAGTGCATGGATGATGATCAGCCTAAAGAGATAAGGGCCCAGATGATCTGGGAATTGTGATTAGTAACGATCTCACATGGAGGGCACAGATAAATGCTGTGGTCTCCGCTTGTTTCTTCCACCTTCGGAGAATTTGCAAATAAGCAGATTTTTAACCATTGAGGCCCGGATTCAAGTTATACTGGCTCTGGTTATGTGCCAGTAGCGACTACGCCAACTCTCTGTATACTGGCATTCCAGCCTATCAATTACGTCGGCTCCAACTGGTGCAGAACCAAGCCGCTAGGCTTGTTTATGGTTAACCTATATCTCATCATGTGAAGCCTCTGTTGAACAACTTACACTGGCTTCCTGTGACCCAACGCTGTCTTTTTAAACTAGGCTCCACACAATTTACAAAGGCCTGTCAGATCTTGGTCCAGCCTTCATCGGGTCTAAAATTCAGTGCTATGTCCCTTTATGCCCCCTACTCTCCGCACACGTGAATCTGTTGACCCCTTGCTCATTCAAACATAAAAATCACGGGGTCTAAGATTCTTGTCTTTGGCTCCACAATTCTGGAATTCCCTTCCCCCCCGAACTCCGTCTGTCTACATCCTATACTCAGTTTAGGAAGTCTCTCAAAACTTGGCTATTTGTTCAAGCACACAACTAAAAGTTCCATTTCCTTGTCCCAGCTACTGATTGACCCCGCTCACCGCCAAGAAACCGTTGGTGACTGTGCACTTTATAAATTGTTTATAACATAACATCATCCAGGGTTGCTGAGACAAGATGCTCAGAGGCCTCATCCTGAACCAGCCAAAAATCGCGCTGGAAGATTTACTGATACTGGTGAGGATCCATGATCTGTCAGTGGCCAGGACCAACGAAATGGACCAAGCCCTCACCAAGCCGCAAGGAAGACCAGAAGCCATCAAGATGGAGCAGGCAGACGCCTTCCGAACGAGACCGCAAAATGACGCACCCAGGAAAGCAAGGCCCGAAGCTCCCAAGACACGGTGTGGGTACTGTGGGCATGAGCCACACATGGTTAAGTATTGCCCCATGCAAAGCAAAACCTCTGCCAATTGTGGGAACACCCAACCACTTTGTGGCAGTGTACAGGAGACCTCTTCCACAGGTGCCCGGCATGCCAACTAACCAGTGCTCCCGAGTAGCTGACTGGTAGAAGGTGAGCAGAGACTTTGGAAGTTTCCATGGAGGGAAGCAGACGCTTGTCATTGTGGATGCCTTCTCAAAGTATCCCATAGTAGAACCAGTAGTGTCGACCGCCTTCTCCCACGTGAGCCCTATACTGGAGAGAGTGTTTGCCACATTTGGATTTCCCCTGGAAGTCCAGAGCGACCATGGGCCCCCATTCCATGGGGTTGAGTTTGCAACCTTCCTGCATCAGCAAGGGGTCCGTCACCGCCGTGTCACACCCCAATGGCCCCAGGCCAATGAGACATTGAACGTTTCATGCGTACTCTAAACAAGATGCTACATATTGCCGTGGTGGAACAAGTGGATCCTGAGCTGCGTCTACACGAGTTCCTCAGGGAGTACCAGAGCACTTCACACAGCGCCACGCTGCGGAGCTCCGTGGTCACTCATGTTCAAATGTTCAAAGGCCCCCAGAGAGATCTGATCCCTAAGTGCCCAGGATGGACACCGTCTCCTCTAGATGCCCAGGAAGCCCAAGCAAGAAGAGAACGGCAAAATCAAGGAGCCAGTGCTCAATGCCATGCAGCAATGTGATCACTCCGACCTGGTGCCCCTGTCCTGTTCAAAGACAGCCAGCCAGGGGGGAAGTTCCGGAGTATCCACGAACCAGGTACCTGGACCGTCGTCGCCAGCAATGGAACCATGATAACAGCTCGGAAAGGACGTGAGGAAATATTGCGAAACATCTTTTGTTTCTAAGAGGTCGCTGCCGAGACTCCAGCCGAGCCTCTAAAAGATTATCCTAGGCCCTCGCTAAGTCCAAGCCCGGATTGTCCTAAGCAGAGAAGCAGACTATGGGGATAGTGCTGTGGAACCCGCTTCCCCAAGCACAACACCTCCCTGTTCACCTCCCAGCTGGCCAACACCCAGTGAACCACCCATACGAAGCCAACAACATCGTTACAGTCTACGGCCCAATCCTCACCCTAACCAACGGCTTCAGGATTTTGCGTGGTAAGACTGTAAAGACTGAACCCCTCCGAAATATGTGGTTACTGGACTTTGTTCTGAATCCTTTCTTTTCAAAAACCGAGTTGGAGAGGGATGTAATGGTTAGCAGTCTTGTTCTCTGTTCAGTGGGCCTGAACTAACCCCCATGTGATCCGCAGGCATGGCCTGCGGCGTTGAATAAATGGGAAGGGCCCGCTCAGGGGCTTCCTTCCGGTATCAGCCACCTGTGTGCGTGTCCAGTATTGTGCAAGGTTACCCCTAGTAAAAGATAGGCCTCACAGTAATTACTGACCAAGCTAGGCCAGCACAGCATCCACAATGTCCCTAAGCTGGGCTATTTGGTAATAGCACACTATGTGCAGAACACCAAGCCAACCCCAGATACAAGGGCGTACATCAAACTCTTAAAAAGCCAAGCTCCAGTACCCTCCAAATGAAGTTTTTATCATGCTCTGAATATCTCTATTGGGGGTTGCAAAGGAAGGTATTGGGCTGAGTAAAGAAACTGAGGTAGAGCCGAAATCTTGACTGCGGCTGTACGTCCAAATCACAAGGCCACCATTATGCCATATTAGAAGCTCAGTATGGACACTTTTCAGCAAGACTGTATAGTTTACTTGAGTTGTATCTTCCAATATATGATAGAACATAACCCCACATTCCATATATATTTTTCTCTTCCCACATCAACAGGTAATGCCTGCAATCCCTTCACATGCTTGGGCGGGAGACATAAATTCGGAAGTTGCTACCTCTGGAGAATAATTTTAAAGCCTACCTCCCAGTTAATGTTGCTGACTCCTCCAGAAAGGCGGTACAGAATGTGATGAGTCTCTGAGCGTTAGTAAAACATCATGGGGCTGATTCACAGAACTAATCTGAGACAAAATCCTAAACGTACTACTTTTGGTATTCATAGAAGGAATTTAGTAGTAGTAAAGTTAGGATTCCTTACTTTACGACTACTAAACTGAGAAAAATCCTAGGTTTATGACTTTCTGTAGTAGTAAAGTTAGGATTCCTACCTTTATTACTACTAAATGCCTTCTGTCAATACCAAAAGTAGCAAGTTTAGGAATTTGTCTCAGATTACTTTTGTAAATCGGGCTCATGTGCGTATGAACAGATTTTGTGATCATCTTTACCTATGGGTGCCCCTTTAATATCCTTCTTGGCCCAATCATGTTTGCCAATGGCTCCATGTACTGGGCAATTAGGAAGAGGGATAAGGGGCATGGCAAATGCTTTTTCTATGTTGACAGCCAAAAACAATGCATGAATGTGGTATATAGGGACTTTATCAATTAAATGGAGAGTATGCTTAATATCATCCACAGTATTTCTGCCTGGGATGAAGTCAGTTTGGTCAGGATCGATAAGTCCTTGCATGAGTAGGGTCAGATAGATCGCCAAAATCCCAGGAAAGATTTTGTGATTTTAGTGCCATCTAGAGATGACCAATCTAGAGAGGATCACCTTCAACCTGACTTCTATAGAAACCTATCCTGGTATCTACTCCTCAGTAATGCCTGTACACTGCCCCACTGTACAGACTTCTTCCCTTTCTGAATCTCATCACTCTGTTGCAGGGATTCTGCTCCTACACAGAACTGTGCACAGAAACCCAGGACCTCAGTGAATTGTGGTGAACCCAAAAACTCACCTCAGTACCTAGAAACCCTAACCCGCTAGCAGCAGTGTCATATGAGCTCTTCGTCCTATAGCAAAGGAACCAATGATTGGACAACCCAGAACATGCGACTTAAGTTATACTCACTCAGGAATGGTGGGAAGCAAGAACACCCTTTCGTTATACTCTCATACCAATCCACAACAGGAGTAAAAAAGAGACACAGTAAAGGTTAAAATATTTATTTTAACGATGTGCTCTAAGATGCAGTATTTTTGCTAACATAAGCAGACATATGATTAGGAATAATATGATCAGCATTGTTACAACTCCATAAAACATAAAAGGAGAAATCATATTACAATGATGGTAAAAACAGGTATTATAGCGCTAAGTAACTCACCCTCCCTTTGCTAGGAACTATGTTTTATAAAATATAGAAGGTCTCTTAGGCTTGTATGGGGGACCCCATAACTTAAGATCAACAGGAATGAATCAAATCAGGATCTGCAAAAGCTCTTTCTCTCTGGAATCAGAATCCTTCCAAGTGCCTGCAATCATGCTTACAGTACAATATTAAAGGCGCCAGAATCACGTTGGCTGCAGCTGCATGTATGTTATGGCTAAAATGTGAGCCTATCAGCCCGAACAACAGCTACTTTCTTATGATAACCTTGGAGGCTTTAGCACTCACTGTGCAGACTAGGGTCACAATGTAAGTCTAGGGATGCCGAAAACAAGCCTTTCTCATGTGAAGCAATTCACGCAGCCTAACTTACAACAACAGTTATATGCAGTGTCATGTGCAAAAGCAGCAAAAGGTAAAATGGCGTTTAAACTTCTAATAAGCATATGCTAACATAGCAAAGTGCGCAACCAGGCTCAGCCCTCACTACAACTCATCACTCAATCTTTGCCTTGTTGTTTCACAGAGTGAGTGTGATTGTCAAGTGTTCAAGCTTATAGTGGCGCAATTGTTAGGTAATGCTGCCAGATCTCCCTAGCCAGTCAGGATTTATAAAGCATGACTATTCACCCAATAGGGTATTCACACGCTTGCAGGCTCCAGAAGCTTTTTTGAACAGCTAGGTCTCGAGGGCCATTTGGAATTCCAGAAATGAGGTGATGGTCCGGAGGTGCATGGGGAGGCTGTTCCTGGTCTTTGCTATGATGTGGGAGAAGGAGCGTCCTCCACTTCAGCTTTGGAAGATGCTGGAGTATGGGCAAGTGAAAGGGAGGTGAAGTGTGGTCTTCTCGTTGGTTGGTGGGAGTTCAGAAGGTGCGGTGGGTCCTTGGTTATGTATAGCTTTGTGTGTGTAGGTCAGCAGCTTGATTAGCAATCTCTTTTGTACGGGCGCCAGTGGAGTTTCCTGTGGTGGGGTGTGATGTAGTTTCATCAGGGAAGGTGGAGGATGAGTCTGTCTACAGTATTCAGTATGGTCAATCAATCAATAAAAGACTTATAAAGCGCAACTACTCACCCATGAGTGTCTCAAGGTGCTTGGAGGATGGGCTAGGTCTGCAGTTTACTCAAAGAGTCAGGTCTTGAGGTCCTTCCTGGATTGCGGCAGCAATGGTGATTGCCTGAGGTGCAGAGGCAGGTAGTTCTAGGTCTTCATAATGGGGTAGGAGAAACATCTTCCTCCAACCATGGTCTTGCGATCCATGGGACGGTGGCCAGGGCTTGTTGGGCAAAGCTGAGGTGTCTGGTGGGGATGTAGAGGGAGAGGCGGTGGTTGAGGTATGCAGGTCTGGTGTTGTGGAGGCCTTTGTAGGGCTGCGTGAGAAGCTTGAAGGTGATTCTCTTGTTGACAGCTAGCCAGTGAAGGTCTATCAGGTCGCCGGTGATGTGGTTGTGGCGTGGGTTGCTCCGGAGGAATCAAAGTTATTCTGGATGATCTGCAGCGTCTTTTGGAGTTTCTGTGTGGTGCTGGCATAGAGTGCATTACCATAGTCGAGTCTGCTTCTGACGAGTGCATGGGTAAACGTTTTCCTGGACTCAGTGGGAACCCCCTTGAAGATCTTATGAAGGAGGGGAACGTGTGGAAGCTGGCAGGCGTGACGGCGTTGATTTGGTGGTTCATTGACAGCGAGGAGTCGAGGATGATGCTGAGGTTTCTTGCGCGGTGTGTGAGTGTGGGGGGATTCTGAGAATTGCGTGCTACCAAGAGTCATCCCAGGCAAAGGAGGAGGAACCCAGAATGAGGAATTTGGTGTTGTGTGAGTTAAGTTTAAGGCAGCTGTCCTTCATCCAGGTGGCCATTGCCTTCATCCCATTGAGGAAGTTGCTTTTGGCGGCTGTGGGTTCGTCTGTAAGGGAGATAATCAGCTGGGTGTTGTTGACGTAGGAGACGATGTTGTGTCCGTGGCTTCTGACGATGGCTGCAAGCGGGGCCATGTAGATGTTGAAGAGGGTGAGGCTCAGGGAGGATTCCTGAGGCACTTCGCAGCTGATCCCTGTGGGTTCTGATTTGAATGGTAGAAGTCTGACCCTCTGGGTTCAGTTGGTGAGGAAGGAGCAAATCTATTTGAGTGCTATGTCGCAGATGCCGGCGTTGTGGAGTCTTGCACAGAGGATGTGGTGGGAGACAGTGTCAAAGGCGGCAGAGTGATCCAGGAGGATGAGGGTGGTAGTCTTACCTCAGTCGAGAATGGTGTGGATGTCATCTGTAGTGGCGAGGAGAGTGGCCTTAGTGCTGTCGTTCAGGATGTTGTTCATTTTGGCAAACTCTGAGAGTTGGGCATTGATGGCTTTCTAGATGATTATGGCTGGGCAGGGGAGCAGAGAGATGGGCCTGTAGTTCATGAGGACCATCGGTTGACAGAAGGTTTTTCAGCAGTGGGTTGATCTCTGCATGCTTCCAGTCTTCTGGGAAAGTTGCGGACTCAGAGCAGTTGATAGTGCGGCCGAGTTCAGGAGGGATGAAGATGTGGTGAGGGTAGGGATCTGAGGGGTATGCAGCATTTAGAACGCAAGCATTACCACGGAATACCTTTACAACGCGGGCGTAACAACGAAAGTTGTTACCACGCATTGCACTGGGGGGCGCTCAAGGATAGTAAATGATTTAATTTACTATCCCAACACCTTCCCTACTATCCACGGGACTGGTGTTGGAATAGTAAATTAAATTAATCAATTTTGCGCCCCCCAGCGCAATGCGTGGTAACAACTTTCGTTGTTACGAACGCGTTGTAAAGGTACGTGTTGTCAATGTATGCGTTCTAACGTCATACATCCGATCTGAGGGGGCTCCGGAGTGGAGGCTCTATGTGATCCTGAGGGTGTCGTCAGAGGTGAGGGTAGTCTATTAGTCAAGGTTTGTTGGGGGGTGGATTCATTGGGTGCAGTGGTTGCAGATAGGGTGGGTGGGTCTTGGGTTGTCACAGAAGTCTTGGGATGGGCAGATATCTGAAGTCTCTGTGGAAGGTGTGCAGCAATTGCTACATAGAGGGCATGACCTTAGAACAGTTGACTGGTGATGAGGGCTTGTGTCACAGTGCATCTTGTGTGTATGGGTAGCCAATTGAAGACCTTACGTAGCATTTTCAGAATGAGGAAGCAGAACAGAGGAGATAGCATTGATCTGTGATTTGATGGTGAGCTTGTTGTCAATATGATTCTGAATTGTCTGCCGTGGTTTGAGGGAGTGGGTGTGAGTCCTAGGTCTGAAGTCCACTAGGAGTCGGTCCATGTGTTGCTGCTGTTGCCAAAGATCAGTACTTCCATCTTGTCTGTGTTCAGCTGCAGGCAGTTGTTCTTCATCCAGTCTGTGACTTTTGTCATGCATCTGTGGAACCTGGCTCTGGTGGTGGTGGGGTCATTGGTGAGTGGGAGGGTGAGTTGGGTGTCGTCTGTGTAGGAAATTATGTTGAGATCATGGGATCTGATAATGTTGGGCAGCGGGATTTTATGCGTTGAAGAGAATGGGGCTGAGTGATGAGCCCTGGGGGAAACTGCAAATGATCTTCTGTGAAGAAGAAGGTGATCCATCTGAGAGCATTCCCTTGGATGCCAATGTGGTGGAGTCAAAGGCTCTAGTTGAAGGCTAGCGGTCAAAGTGTTCCTGTAATGTTTAAATTCTTATTGCTTGTAACATCCCTCTCACAGTTACCAATTCATGATTTACACACAAATCATGAAGTGGTAATTGCGAAAGTGACTTTGCAAGCAATAAGAATCTGGGTTCATCATTTTCTCACGTTCATATTCACATAATGATAATTTTTACTCTTTGCTCGGACTTACACCATTAGGTAGCCCATTCTTCTCCATCAGGTGCACTGTGAATTTTCTTCTTGTGTAACACTCCTCTCATTGGGGCATGATCTCTTTATGGAGCTACCTGTACAGAAGTAGGCTTACCTTCTACTTCATGCCCTGTACCTACTTTCTTGACATAAAATATGTCAGTGAAGATTCAAGTGTCTCCATTCTGGTGGAGGTGTCTCAAAAACCACTCACACCTTGAACACTTTAAAATGCTTTTAGAGTATTCTGTCATAGAGGGGTGAAATAATAAGAAACACAACCACACCTTTTATAAAACTGGGTACATAGTCATATAATCAATCAAACTTGTCCTTGCTCTGACCTGTCCTAGTAGTCATTCTCACTGGTGTTGGTGGGTGTAAGTCCATTCTCTGAGCTATCTTGGGAAGGCTTATTTCAACCCTTCCTGAGTAAAATTGTGTACCTGATGTGCCCTGCTCCTACTGTGGCCATGAATGGCAGCCAGTGACACACAGCATGCTATGTTGTGTTTACTTGCATGACAGCTATGAGAGAATGTTGGTGTGGCATGGAATATGAGAGTGTGAGTGAGGTCTACAATGCAATGAGCTCAGAGTGGAGGAGTGTTTGGGTGTTTGTCTGCATGGATGGTTGGAATTGTGGGAAGAGCTGGTGCCAGAGGTTTGAGTTTTAAGAATAAAACCTCAAAAGTATATTGGTGTGGTGTATTCATTGGACAAAGCAGTGTTGGAGGGGGTAAACCCTACCTCCGTGCTATCTTGGGGAGGGCCATTTTAACCCTTCGTGAGTGGAGTTTTGTCTCTGAAGTATCATGCTCCTACTTTGTATGAAAGGCAACCAGTGACACACAACGAATCTTGTGAACAGGTATACAAACTTTTTCCCTGTGTCACTCTTGGGGCCACCTATCTGCCTGGCTGGTCCCAATGAGACTTAGGTGGGAAAACAAACGTTCCAGTAATGGCAGCATATGGAAACCCCCCACCTGGAAGTACAGCCTTCACCCACTTCCCAGTGACTCGCCCAAGGCGTTGGTAGCCCTTAGTAATTCCTGGTTATATGTCAGGTTCTTACTGCCACAAAAAAACTGCGGGCCTGGCAAGTCTAGTCCTTCTGTGCTCTGCTGTCCCCCGAGACGGTGGTATGATTCTAAACTTCTCAAATGTTCTTCTTCTATAACACATCCACACATGCTTGGTTATCCACTCAGATCACAACAAAACCTCAGGCATGCAAGACCCATTGCCTCAAAAGAGCTTTCACTAGCCTTTGTCCTAGAGGAGACATTTTATTATATTCAGCCTCGGTTTTGACATCTGCTGCAATCCTCGAAAACACACTCTTCATACCTAAGGAAGGTAACACTACAGAGACACGCTTGGTCTGGTGACAAAGCGATCTTTGGGTTGGCACTGTGACAGTGGGCACGCCCCCTAACCACTGTTTGCCATTTTTGTTTGCTTCTTGGAATATAATCCAGTGGAAAGTTTGATGTTCCCCCCAATAAGGGATTTTCGCACTAGACAGTAGGGACATGTTTGGTCATCGCATGGATGTGTTGCCAAGATTACACGTGTAAGGACCTTCTGCGTTCTTCCTTGGCTGTGCTGACTTAGTCTGACTGCCTATACACGTATGCATGTTATTAGCCATTCCCTGTCACTAGCTGCAATGTCAAACATCAGCACTGTCGTCACAGTGTGGGCAAGCACCCTCTCCGATGCTATCTCCATCACATTGGGGGATTGTACCTCAGGAGGGCAACACACCTCTCTCTACCGGTAGCCATTTTACGTATTTGATACTCAGTAGAGTTCAACCCTATCTTTTGTTTCGATTTCCCACCTCGGCCCCTGCTGTGATGGCAAGCCTGCTGACGCCCAAGACTTGTGCATCCTTGCACCAGCAGCACCTCACACTTCGAGTTTGAGTTTGAGTTTTAAAATACTTGTAAAGCGCTCATACACCTGCGGTTTCTTGGCGCTACAGCTAACAAGATCCTTCCTGCTGTAGGGGCGCCTCCCTTGCCTGCATCTGCAGCTTTGGCGGTGTATTTTTCCGTAGCGTCTTGTTCCTTCTCACCTTTCATACTGATGTTGTGTCACTCATCAAACTGAGGTGTTTATTTCAGGCTCACGGGAATGGTGGCACAGGGAGCACACAACAAGATGAGGGATCCTTTGCAATCTGGCGCGCCTCCAAAACGTTAGTATGGGTTACTATTTGTGCCTCCGTTAAAATGTTTTGGTTTGCTTCTGTGGTGCCCTACAACTATTCCTATATCATTTTTAGGTCTCGGCTAGAAACGCGTGAAGCGGGTTCTCGCTAGAGAACTATAGTTGGCGTCTCAGCAGTCTCAGAACGACGAAGGGAGACAAGACCTGGCCGCACGCAGTGTTTCCCCATAGGATAACGTTGTGCGCGCCACCAGGTCTTGTCTCCACAGTATGGCATGGCAGACCGGATCGCGACGCGCGCCTCTCTGGAATGCAGGGGGAGTCTGCAGAGGGACGCGGGGCGCTGTTCACGAGGCGCGCGGCGCTGATAAACAGGCTGGCTTACATCAGTTCTCGTAGTCACGAGGTATGCAACATTTTTCAGTATATGCTGCTTCCATGGTATTGTGTTCAGCAAGCTCTAATAGAGGAAGTTGTTTAGAACATGGTTGATTGAGGCTGTATTACTCTTGGTTGTAGGTGAATGCATGAAACAGAACTGCTTGCTAAGGGGCTGGTGATTTGCTGTTTTCTTTGTCTGGCCTCCTTTGCTTTCTTCACAGATGTCTGGTAAATTTTAACTCGAATGTTTTGATTATCAACACTTGTGCAGCATCCCTTCTGGCATTAATGTTGAGACGCGTATTGTGTCTCATTCGAAACTCATTAGCATATGATGATGGATGCCATGTGTTTCGAAGTATCGCAAAACAAATATTTATGTTTAGACGTCTAACTCTATGCAGCTTTCAACAGCGGTCTATGAGATGCCTCATGTTCATTTCTTTGGAATTGTAGTCTGTTGAAGATGTTTGTAGCTTTCCACTGAAGCAATGCTCGAAATGATGCCCCCATTAACGTGTTTTGAAAGGGAAAAGTATATGATGTATCCTATTTATTGAGGAAATACTGATGTGGTAGTATTTTTAATAGCTAAAGAATTGTGCTCATTTTATCGACCTCGGAAGGATGTACATCTTAGTGCTGCTAGCAGGCGCAGTGCCTCGAGGCTTCAGTGAACAGTAAGGTGAGCCTCTTCCTTTTCAGGAAGCGCACAAGCAGCAGAGAGGCTGCCGGGGTGATGACGTGTGCTGTGTCCTGGTTGTGTAGCGCCGCACACAGCGCCTCTGCTCGCTGCTAGCAGGCGCTACACAGACCCGCGTGTGGACACCAGGAACTGATCCCCAACAGGTACTGGTGCATGTGTGCACGTGTCTGTGTGTGTATGTCTGTGTGTGCCTGTCTGTGTGCCTTTGTCAGTGTGTATGGTATTGTGTGCGTGTGTCTCAGTCAGTGTGTGTGCGTGTGTCAGTGTGTATCCATGTGTGCGCGCTTGAGGGTGTTTGTGTTTATACTTAATACAGTGCAGACCAGGGTAAAAACGCAAGCATAAGGGTGCACTCATGAAGTTATTGCGACTGAAAACCGTAGTGCTTTTACGAAACTACTGCAGATCCCGCGTGGGCGACTCTGAATTCGTGTGTGTGTGTCTACACACATGTAAGTAACATAAATTGCATGTAGTTTTAAAGCGCACCTTTTGCAAAGTAGCTGTTCTTTTTTTTATTATAAAGAATTGTCGTAATTTTATCGACCTCGGAAGAATGAACATCTTAGTGCTGCTAGCAGGTGCAGTGTCTCGAGGCTTCAGTGAACAGTAAGGTGAGCCTCCCCTTTGTCTGGGAGCGCACAAGCAGCAGGGGTGTCATTTGTCTGCAGCACACTGGCCCCTGGAGAGCAGGCCTGAGGTCTCAAGGCGGTAACAAAAGGAGCACTCAGGCGGTGTTTACTCGGAGAGAACGAGGCAGGTGCATTGTTGGAAGGAAGAAAGCACACTCCCAGCACAATGGCCATTTGTATACTACACTTTGCAGAGAAAGGGCTGTGTCAACACATGATGCATGGTATATATGGGCAAACCCTCGTGTGCACCAGTGAGGTACGTGCAGGACCCGCGTGGAAACACCACCAGCTGATCCCCAACAGGTACTGGTGCGTGTGTGCAGGTGTCTGTGTGTGCCTTTGTCCGTGTGTATGCGTATTGTGTGCTTGTGAATCTGTTAGTGTGTGTGCGTGTGTCAGTGTGTATCCATGTGTGTGCGCTCGAGGGTGTGTGCCTTTATACTTAATACAGCGTGGACCAGGGTAAAAACGCAAGCAGGCATAAGGGCGCACTCGTGAAGTTATTGTGACTCAAAACCGTACTGCTTTTAAGAAACTACTGCAGATCCCGCGTGGGCGACTCTGAATACGGGCGTGTGTCTACACACAAGTAAGTAACATGATTGCATATATTTTTAAAGGGCACCTTCACACAAAGTAGCAGTTTTTTTGTTATAGATAAAGAATAGTGCTCATTTTATTGACCTTGTTTATCTAGTCTACCTTTAGCTGTAGAAGGAAGCATCTAAGATCCTCCAGGACCAACCTCAGTATCCCCTAAAAAAAAAAGGACAGTTTCTCAGGTGTTATTGTATTGTAATTGTATTGTAATTGCATTTATAGAGTGCTTACTACCCCTGATGACGCGCCAAAGAGCTTTTTCGGTACGTAGCACGCTACTCTGCCACCCAAAAAGGATTAGTGGTGAATTAGTATAGAGAAATGTGAAAGTGATTTGAGTGATGGATATGTTAGGTCAGTTATTTGGATTGAGAAGAATAGTGAAAGGGTAGAAGAGGTAAGAAGGTTTGACTTTATATAGCGCTTGCTACCCCTGATAAGGTGTTGAAGTGCCTTTTCGGCAAGTAGCACGCTACTCCGGAACCCATAAAGTATAGTGGTGAATTAGTATAGTGAAATATGAAATTAATTTGAGTGGTGGTCTGTTATTTGGATTGCGCCAATACAGACTTCGCAAAAAAATTCATGCAACACATTGTCATATACAATGCCAATAACTCAAACTTTATTGCTGCGAGACCTATTGCATTGCAAATGCTTGTTTCCACTTGTTGGCTCTCTTTAGGCACACAATAATGCCCACGAGGCAGTCAGCATTCCAATCGACAGGCCTGTAATTCCCTGGCAGAGCGGGATGTGACTGAGGCGGAAGTATCATCCAATGGAAGGGTCTGGCTGCTGGCAGTCTATTGTTGCTAGTGGGTTAGATTCCGTCTTCCTTGTCCTCCCGCTTGTTAATTCCCAGAGTCAGTGGCTTGATGAAGCGAACTTTTAAAATGTATTGAGATTTTGTTTGCAGACTTAAACTCCCATAATCAATAAAATATTAACGAGTGTTGCATGTATTTGTATTAATTCAACCTAGAATAATGTGCACCTTCATAAATATGCGGGATTAATAATATGTGTTCTTGTTGCATTTGTCAGTACGTTTGAATAATATATTAACTTTGTCTTTCCGTTTTGTTAACATTAACTGCGGCTGATTAAAATAATAGCATGTGCTTATTTTTAAATGTGCTCTCATTTATGTAGTGTCTTTTTATGACAGGGTTTTGTTCATTTCTTGTGCTTAAAGCTAGGTAACATAGACTAATGGGTTAACATAAGTAAAGGGGGTGGGTAACAGAATAATTATCATTATTTGAATTAATTGATGTCTTGTGTTTCCTTGCATACCAGAGTCTCGGTAAAGAGGCCTGTGGCCTGTTCTAAAAAGGATGTCTGAAGTCCTGTCGAGATGGGCCATGCACAGCAAAGAATGAAAGAAAAGCGTTTTGTTCATAATCTTCGAAAAACAAATACGTGGAAACAGAACTGTGCAGGATGTGCCTAGCATTGTATAACTTTCATTACCAAGGACAGGACATAGCGGCGAAAAAGCTTGAGCTGAGGAAGCAACAAACTGTTATTTAATAAAATGTTGCAAGCTCTTCGGAAGAGCTAGTGTCACACGTAGACAAAGGACAATGCCGCTTTCAAAGAATATGATTTTGATTGAGATGCCGATGACTTCATGGACTGACATTTGACGACCAATCATTTTGCGAGTTGGTCTGTTATTTGTATTCTTTTAGCTAATCTTAGATAGAGAAAAGGTATAAAACTTGGTCCCTTGGGAGGAGTTTGGTTGGCTCGTTCCTGTTCTCGAGAGATGCTGTAGATGCCTAGGTTTTGACTTAATGAAATGTTTATTAATTAAATGTCAGAGTTAAACTGCAGTTGTACATAAATATAAATAGTTTTGTGAATAGTATGATTAATTAGGTCACACAATTCAGTTGGTCAATTCTTGTCTCAGGCATTTATGGGCCTAGTGTTGAATTTTATGAATAATGGCGATTATCGTAGTGTAGGGTTGTGCTTATTGAGACAGAATTTCCTTTGGCCCGCTGGATCAATTTCTCTGGTTGCAGAGTTCGGTTACTATGGTAACTGACATGTTACATGGTAATTACATAGGATACATGTTTAACACATGTTAAGGTTTGTCTAGTTGTTTTATGTTGTCGAAAGGTTTTTTCCAGCACTGAGAAAAATCCTGGTTATGTGCAGGCAGAGTAGTGTGACAGGTGAAGTTACACAGTTCATTTGTTCTGTTTCAAATTAGTGATATTGAACATATCACTAGTGTTGTGGACGTACAGCACAAGTTTAGGGATTTTAGGTAGGACAGGTTGTATGTATAGTGAGGTATGCCTTTGAAATTGTAGCTCTGAGTATAGGGACTAGGAGCCCATTTTATAAACTCATTGCGAAAAGAGTAGTAGGATTTCTCCGAGCTTGCGTGAAGGGTAAGGTAGCGTCGTCTATTCCTATTGGCGATTGTGAATTTCTATTGGTTGGTTAGAGTCCTGCCAAAGATTTCATGTATACATGGACAGGGTTTTCTGTTTGAATGCGTAAAATTGATTTTGTGAAAATAGCGTCGTCTATTTCACGAGAGTGAAAACTTGAATGTCTGATAAGACTATCACTTTGTTTAGCGAAACAGACAAATGGTTTTGTTTTTCTGTAGTTATTAACTGAAATTCATTGAAAAGAATTGTTTTAAAATGGCGCTGTGAAAATATTTTGTAAAGGAGGGGTGAGTTTGCGGAGCGGAGACAGCGAAGCTGCAGCGGCAGTATATCTCACAGGGTTTGCGCTGCAATTGGTTGACACATGTCACAGCAGGCGCACTGATTGGTTCACGTGACCAAAACGAGTTGTTAGCTGATTGGTCCTTTCTGAAAACAGTATCTTCATTGGTTGAGCAAGGTAGTGACGTGGCTTAACCAGATTGGCTTGTTGGTGAGTTTCGCACACGGATTGGTTAGAGTAGCGGAACAACAAGGAAATATTTTCGATCTTTTCTAAATTAAACGGAATAGTTTTAAATCATGATTTATTAGTATAAAGAGGATAAGAAGCCTTCATGGTTTCAGAAATTTAAAAATGTATTCTATCCTGACAAGAACATTGAAGCGCGTGGTGGAAAATTACTTCATAAGTATAAAACACCCGCAGCATACATGTAAGGAGAATTTGGTTATCATACTGTTCTCTGGTTTGAAAATTGGATGCAATATACCAAGAATGATGGTGTATTAGCGTGGCCGGAAGACGGATCGTTTAATGTTAAAGTTTTGAGAAACTTAAGAGATAAAATGATGGCTCTCACGCCAAAGCCCAGACCCACTCAATTTGAAGCTTTAGTTGAATGGGAAATTGAAATGATGGAGCTCGAACGAGAAAGCTGGGGAATATCAAGAGGCCCAAAATTAGATATAAATAGGGAAACTCATCAAGATAGAGGGCGTCGTTGGAGAAGAGCAGACATGCATGATGGTTTGTACCCAGCTAGAGAAATGGTTGTTGATACAACAGGTCAAAAGAATTCCCGAAAGAAAGGTCATCTTGATGAAGAATTAGATGATGCAGTTTTAGAAGAAATTCTTACAAATCCACCACCCTATCAGCCAAGCTGTTCACAGTCTACCCCGAGAGGTTCTTCAGGAATTTCTCCTAGTGCACCTCCTAGAGAGGTTGATGAAAATTCACCTAGATTTTTAAGATTACCTGAAAGAGCAAGGTCAAGAAGTAAATCAAATACCCCAAAAGAAAGCAGAAACTATCCCAAAATTCCAGAACTGAGAAATAATTTCCTGAGAAATGATAAAAGAGCAGAGGTACCTGAAAATATACCAAACCTGTCAGAATATTTAAAAGCAAAGAGAGAATTAATTCAGCAATTAACAAAAGGGATGGAAGAAGTAACGGAACCAGTAACAATTGGTCCTGTAGTACCAGTTTTTGAACAAGGTGAAAACAGACATTCAGCTCTGACAAATCCATTAAATGCTGAAATTCAGAAAGTGGCTGAAATTTTTTATTCGGAATTAACAGAAATCCATCGAGATAAAACAATGCTAAATTTAACTTTCAATCAAAGCTTGTCAAATGGTGTCACATCATCAGCTGCAGGTTCTGATTCTGGGTCTTTAGAAAAGACCATGAATAAAACAGATTTAACACAGATTCCATTAATTCCACAAGTTCCTGAGTCTAAACAACTTGATGTTGCAAAATTAAAAGCAGATTTAGAAGAATTAATTATTGGCACAATTGGTACTGACTGTTTGAAGCAATATCAGGATGATGAACTGTTGTTTATTTGCAAAAGTATTAAATGGAAAACGAAAAATAAATATGATCAATTTGAAGCAGTGGCTGCAGAATTAGATATAGATTTAAGTCGACAGAAGCAATTGCAAAAACATTACAGGGTGGATTTTTCTGAGAAAGACATTGAGAACCTGAATACCACAGGTAGGATAACCCATGTAAAAGAGTTAATTGTGTTTCTAAAAAGATTAGGTGAATTAAGTAAATGGAGAGTTAAATGGACAAAGAAAAGAGAAGAAGAAAAGAGAGAAAGAGGAGAAGTCTTAAATGAATTTCCTATGAGGAAAATAGCTGGCGGGGGTTATGTTCATGTTCCATGGACAAGACAGGACATCCTGCTTTTTACAAATGATTTCCCTCGGCTGAGAGAAAAGCCAGTAGAATGGTATCGACAGGTTGACAGATTTATAAAAGTTTCAAAAGTTCTGTGGATTGATCTTGATGGTTTCTTTGACATTGTTGTCCCATCAGATCTTTGGACAGAATGTAAAATTTCTGTGGGTTGGCCCAGAGAAGAACCAGCTCGACATAAAATAACAGGTGCTCCTTCAGCCAATGTCATGGATTTCTATGAGAAGGTGATTGTGTGGCTGAAAAACAAGATTCCTCCAAAAGAAGTAGATTGGGTTAAAATAGACAGGACAAACCAAGAACCAAAAGAATCAGTTCATTCCTTTTATGAAAGATTACTCCTGGTATTTAAACAATACAGTGGCTATGAAAAATTAAGTGAGAAGGACATGAGCCACTTCATTTACAGATTTGTTTGTAGTTTAAGACCTGAAATTGGGGAAATGATTAGAAACAGAATTGCTGGCTGGCAATCACTTTCAGTTGATGACATCCTGAGAAAAGCAAAATACTGCAGTGATGAGATAGATGCGAAACAGAAGAAGCTCAAAGAAAAGGCATGTGGGCACAAGTGAAGGTAGCTGAACAGCAAATAGCAACCTTAGAAAATAAAAATGTCCAGCAGAATCAAGGAAAATTTAAGGGTAACTTTGTGAACAAACCCAAATTTAATGTAAATATTGAAGAGCTTAAACAAAAGCTCCCATGTTTTAATTGCGGAGAAATTGGACACTGGAAGCGAGAGTGTAAGAATCCGTCCAGAAATTTTAAAAATTCATCATTAAATCCACAGATGCAGAGTGAGATAAATCAGTAACAACAGGTACAGTGACAGTTAAATTAGATAAGTCAGCAGCAACAGCTGCAGCTACAGTTAGTGAATCAGCAGAGCCAATTGAATCAGCAGAACCAAATTCCACAGCCACCTCTACCAAATTGTATGAATGCACAGAGATTAATTCCAGAGACGGGATTCTGCGGAGCTGAACAGGTAAACAGGTCACAAAGAGTGAATGTGTTGAATGTCTCTCAACAATTTTGGCTAAAAGAAAATGAGAGCAGTGACTGAGAAGATTACTCATGACGGTGCCTTAGAGAGGAGGAAGAGTGTTTACTTGGAGCCACTTTTGAGGTAGATCAGTCAGGTCCATTTGTAAATGGTAAAGTGAATGATGTAGATGTTACTTTTCTTGTGGACACTGGTGCTGCCCGTTCTACTGATAGATCAGTGGAAATTGAAAATCTTCCTCTCTCGGGTGAGACAATCCAGGTTGTAGGTGTAGCTAATCAACAAATAAAGACAGATTTAACAAAACCAGTCAATGTAGAGATTGGAAATTACAAAAACAAACACAGATTTGTTGTCTGTAACAGCAGTCCCGTTAACCTATTAGGTCGGGATTTGTTGTGTAAAATGAACTGTAAAATGTATTGCTCAACGGATGATATTGAGCTTCAGACCTTAGAAGAAGATGGTCTGTACAGATTAACAATGCTAATGGTTGAAGAAGAAAACAAAATGTTTCCTGCTTTTGATAAAAACAATTTAACTGAAGAATTGAAAAGGTAGTTAATCCGAAAATTTGGGATTTAACTGGTGATGAAATGGGTTTAATGAAACATGTAGACCAAGTAAAAATTACTGTAAAGCAAGAGATAGATTTTCCAAACATTCCCCAGTACAAGATGAAGGCTGAAACTATTGAGGGTGCCATTCCTGTGATTGAAAAATTCATTAAGCAAGGTGTTTTAAAAGAGATTGAGAGCAGCCGATGTAATTCACCGATTATGGGAATCAAAAAGCCAAACGGAACTTACAGAATAGTTCAGGACCTGAGAAAAGTTAACCAAATAGTTGTTCCTTGCTGTCGAGTTGTACCAATCCCAGCGGTAATTCTATATCAGATTCCGCATGATGCAGAATGGTATACGGTCATTGACCTATTTAATGCCTTCTTTACAGTTCCACTGCATCCAGATAGCCAACAAATTTTTGCGTTCAGATTCCAGGATCGCATTTTAGCATGGTGTCGTATTCCTCAAGGGTATACTGAGAGTCCATCTATTTTTAATCAGTTGTTAAAGAAATCCCTGGAAGATTTAGATTTACCTGGAAAGTCAACATTGGTTCAGTACATTGATGACCTACTTGTGGCTGCAAAAACTCGAGAAAATTGTGTAACAGACACCATTACACTTTTGAATCGATTAGCAGATGAGGGACATACAGTGTCACCTGCGAAACTACAGGTTTGCAAACAAGAGGTAAAATATCTTGGTCACAGAATTGCAAAGGGAATTAGACAAGTGACAATTGAAAGAATAAAAATGATTCGAGCAATTCAACCTCCAACAACACAAAGACAGATCAGAATGTTTCTAGGAATGGTTGGTTATTGTCGCCAATGGATTTGTGGATTTTCAGTAATTGCGAAACCACTGCAAAGGCTGACAAAACCAGACATAAAAGACCCGATTGTTTTGAAAAAAACTGAATTAGAGGCTTTTGAAAAACTAAAGAGAAGTCTGTGTGAAGCTCCAGCTTTGGGAATGCCGGACTATGATAAAGAATTTGAGCTGTACTGCAGTGAAAGGGAAGGTTGTGCATTGTCAGTTTTAATTCAGAAATATGGAAAAATGAGAAAGCCAATAGCTTACTTTTCAGCAGTTCTTGATCCTGTCGCAAAGGCATTGCCAAGTTGCTTAAAAGCAGTGGCTGCAACAAGTGTAAGCCTTGAGCAAAGTGAAGGAATCATAATGGGGTTTCCTGTAAAAGTGTATGTACCTCATTCAGTTGAAACTCTTGTTACCAGAAGTAAAACACAGCACTTGTCGAGTAACAGATTGACCAAATATGAAAAGCTTATTCTGGGATCAGATAATGTATCTATTGCGAGGTGTGTTAATCTTAATCCCTCTACACTTTTGCCGGATGGTGTGGTTTCTGAAATTGGTAATGAAGCTGATGATGTTCATCATGAGTGTTTGGATGTTTTGGAGTACTGTACTAAACCTAGAGGAGACGTTAAAGATGTGCCTTTACCAGAGTCAGACATTGTTTACTTTGTTGATGGCTCCTGTTTAAGAACAGACGAAGGCATTCCGAGAGCAGCATATTCAGTTTGCACAGTTGCAGAAATAGTTGAAGGTTCAACTCTTGAAGGAATTCGTTCAGCTCAAGTGGCAGAATTAATTGGCTTAATTCGTGCATGTGAAAGAGCAAAAGGAAAAAAGGTTACCATAGTGACTGATAGTCAGTATGGATATGGCGTAGTCCATGACTATGGCCAGCTCTGGTCTCAAAGAGGTTATTTGACTTCTGCTGGAACACCGATCAGAAATTCAAAATTGATCAAAAGACTGATCGAAGGCATTCAATTATCTGAGAAAATAGCTGTTGTCAAATGTGGAGTGCACAAAAAGGGTGAAGACTATATTACTAAAGGAAACTCCTTTGCAGATGAAACTGCACGTTACTGTGCGAAAAATAATCTTTCAATTAATCGAGAAAAAGACAATGATCATATTATGAACTCTCTCATGCTAATATCTGTAGTTGAAACATGGCAGGGAGTAAAAGATTTACAAGACGAGGCAAATGATCAGGAGAAAAACACATGGCTGAAAGAAGGTTGCAGACAGAGGGAGGAAGATGAAATTTGGGTTTACAAGTGGAGAAGTGTGGCTCACTGGCTAGAGGAGGCAGACCCTGATGCAGAGGTCAGACCCGGGACCAGGGTTCAATTCCCGATGCGGCAGGGTCTTGAGCTCAAAAATGTCCACGGACTCGATAATTCTCACCTCGGTGCCTACTTGAATCATGGGTTCACACTCTGCTACTCTCGGCAATAGCTTGCTTAATCTCCACTATGGCCCCACCGCAATGGGATGCCTGGTCTTCACCTTGGGGATGCCCAGTAGGGGTTATCTCGCAGGGAAAGCCAGGACAGGTTCCCAAAGCAAGCGCTAAGAGACCTGTCGGTGATTTGGCGCTATATAAATCGAAATTAACATAACATAACAAAGATGGCAGACCTGTTATGCCCAATTGCATGATTGCTGACATGGCACGGATGTACCATGGTCCAGGTCATTTAGGAAGAGATTCAATGATTCGAATGTTCAGGGAGACTTGGTATAATCCAAAATTTAGGATTATTGCGGAGTCATTTTGCCAAAGATGTTTGATCTGTCAGCAAATCAATCCAAACAGAAAAACAGTTGTGAGCATGGGAACTATAGGATGGGAGGGTGGTACTTTTACCAGGTTGCAAATGGATTTCATTGACATGCCACCTCATAACAAGCTAAGATATGTCCTTGTTATTGTCTGTCTGTTTTCAAGATGGGTGGAAGCGTTCCCAACTCGTCACAATGACTCAGTTACTGTGGCAAAATTGCTCTTAAGGGAGATCATACCTAGGTACGGATTTCCAGTGACCATTGAAAGTGATAGTGGCACACACTTTGAAAACAGATTGCTAAAATTAATTTGTGAGGCTTTCAGTATAAAACAAAAGTTACATTGTGCATACAGATCAGAAGCATCAGGTGTGGTTGAACAAATTAATGGCACAATTAAAATTAGAATTGGAAAAATGTGCCTAGCTACAGGGATGAAGTGGACAGATGCACTTCCACTTGTTATGATGTCTTTGAGGAGCACACCTGACAAAAAGACAGGTTTTAGCCCTCATGATATACTCATGGAAAGAGTAATGAGACAGGCTTTTATACCAGTTGGAAAATTGTTAACAATAAATGAAAGTGCAATTATAGAGTATTGCAAGCAGTTATCTGACGTGGTAACTTCTGTATTCCATCAGGTGGGAACAGATGTGATTTCAAAAGAAAAGGAGCAGGCTCATGATCTATTGCCAGGAGACTGGGTCAGAACAAAAGTTCATCAGAGAAGAAACTGTTTAGTACCCAGGTGGCAAAAAGCAAGACAGGTGATATTAGTCACAACAAATGCAGTCAAATATAAGGGTCTGAAAAGGTGGGTGCATGCATGCGAGTCATACCATTTGTGTACCACCTCCTGATAATCCTGAAGAGGATAGTGACTACACAACAACTGATTCAGACTCTGAAGGAGAACCTGAAAATCGAGATTCTGAAGATCAAGAAAGTCGACATCTGGAAGATTCTGATGCGGATCAGGCATCAAATGAAAAAGATCTAGAGATTGTGATTCTAGATTCAGAAAATGATGAAAAAGTTCTAGAAAAAGGAAATGGAAAATAAACTGTGTCAGAAGAGATTCAGGATCAGGAGACTATTGAAAAGCAGATTGAAAGCTCTGAAAGCAGGAACGAAAATTCTGAAACTGGGAAGTTAGAAGTAATTCCAGAAGAGGAGGAGGACGAATTACCAAGTACCAGCTACAGAGATGTTTTTCCTAACGGAGTGAAGCTGCCGAATAAAGAAGTTCCTAGATATAGAATTGAAATCTCTGAAACTGACTCGGACGAGAGTGATGAAGAGTCTGAAATAATAAAATTCAGAAAAAGGGCTTGGAAAGCTGAATATAACGAAACTGAGCCTAAGAAGAAACTCTTGAGAAAAGGTGATATTTGTCCGAAAGAAAATTTAAAGTTCAAATTGGTGAACAAATCAAAGGAGCAGATCAATGAGATATCAAGTCAGAATAGTGAATCAGACAAAAAAGAACAAGCAGGAAAGAACATTGAAGTAATTAGCAGAAAGGGCAAAAGACCATTGAAGCCAAATCAGAAGTACAAGTCTCCTGAGAGGGCCTATATCACAATCCCACCAGTAGTGGAGATTAGTAGTAGTAGTCAAGAAGATCAAGAAGAAAATAGTGACAATGATTAGAAATACTTTTCTTTAAGTTAAGGTTTATTTTTGGCATAAGGCCGAAGAAATTGTGTTAGGTGACACAAGGTTGAAGAAATTGTGTTAGCTCGAAAAACACTTTTATGTAAGACGCAAGGTCGAAGAAAAGCTGTTAGAGGGTTACTAAAAAAAATTAAAAAGGGGAGGTATTTAGTACTACTTCTACTATTTTTTTAATTTTTGTTTGAGTAAAGTAAAAAAAAAAAAAAGAATGCCTAATACTGACAATTCAAGGTGTGCTATTCTTAGGAGATGTTGTAAAATGTCTTCTATTTGTGTGATTCTAATCATTTTAGTTTGGTTAATTTTGGCAGTTATTTTTCCTCTTGGTATAGATAAGGAGGATTATAAGGTAAACATGACGAGCAAAGCTGAATCTAAACAAGTTGCTCATGATGTTGCAGGCAAAACTAATAGGGTTATTGAGCACAAGCCAGAGTATCACCAAGATAGATCTGTTGGTGATTTTTCTACTAATTCTTTTTCAAGACTCCTGAAAGAATATGTGAGAGTCATGGATGTGAAGGATTGCTATGTTTGCGTGAAGCTTCCTACTTCTGTTTCAGAGGGGGTCAAATATAACACGTTACCCATCACTTATGGAATAACAGGCAGTGTTATAGCTAGCTTGTTTTATCAAACAGGTCGTCTGGAGTACTATTACTCGGACTTTGATGAAATTTTCGCTAACCTGAAAGTTGTACATAGCCTAAACAAAGTTAGACCTGCTAAACAGATGAGGGAATTCTTTTTGGTAACTAATGAACTTACCTACGAGTATGCTTACAAAAACAATTTAACCTGCAAAATGAGAGATGAGGAAAGGTCTTTTCTCAAGTTGGTTGAGGAGAGAAGGGCGATTTACAAAAGGAATGAGCTGCTGAAACAGACTAAATCTAAGTTTTGGCAGCTTGAAGATGAGAAGCTCAATGGTGAAAATAGATATGCTGCTATTCACATAGATGATCCTGTTAGTGGGAAATTCTGTATTAGAAGAGATAACACGCTTTACGACAATTATTTTGTCGGTGCTAGCCAATGTGAGGACACTTATCGTATTGTAGGGGGTTGGGGATTTAAAGGTGGTAAGGATCCAATTTTCCCTGGAATTTATTTTGTTTGTGGGAACAAAGCATATTTTAGTCTCCCGGACCATTGGTATGGGACATGTTACCTTAGTCTAGTCTTTCCCAAAAATTTTCATGTGAACAGAAATGGAAAAGGTTCATTTGAAATTGACAAGCACCTGAATAGGTACAAGAGAGAAAGCTTCTCTGAGATCATGGGAGATATATTTGGTGCAATAATTCCTACGGTGGGAATAACCCTGAATGCAATTAAGATTAGAAAGGTTTCCACAATTGTTGACAGATTGTCCACTGATACTGCAAGTGGTTTCCAATTAGTTAATACTGAACTCATTGCCACCAGAAGCATGGTTATGCAGAACCGTCTTGCTTTAGACATTCTCCTAGCAAAAGAGGGAGGAGTCTGTGGGATTTTGCATTTTCAGCATTGCTGCACTTATATCCCAGATAAAAGCCAGACCATAGAGTTGCTTATAAAGAATATCACTGAATTTCACTCAGAAATAGAACCCATGGAAAGTGACAATTTCTCAGAACGTTTGAGCAAAAGATTTGAGGCAATTAGGGAATGGTTTGCTGAAATTGGCAGTTCAATAATTGGCAAAGTACTCTATCCTGTAATAATCATTGTTATAGTAACACTTTTGTTGAAAATCAGTTGCATGATTCATAAGAGAATGAAGCATGTGAGGGAAAAGAAGAGAATCTATAAACTTAGGAAGGCTCAGGAGAAGGAAATAGAAATGGAAGAATTTCGTAGAGCTCAATATGAGAGCTCCAGACAAATTGATGAAACAGGAGTTTAGATTTACTAACACAGAGAGTGATCATAATATGACATTTCTAAAAGTTAAAATTTTGTTAAAATTTTGGGTTTTGTTTGGTGATTTAAAAATCACCAGATGAGGGAGTTGATGAAGCGAACTTTTAAAATGTATTGAGTTTTTGTTCGCAGACTTAAACTCCCATAATCAATAAAATATTAACGAGTGTTGCATGTATTTGTATTAATTCAACCTAGAATAATGTGCACCTTCATAAACACGCAGGATTAATAATATGTGTTCTTGTTGCATTTGTCAGTATGTTTGAATATTATATTAACTTTGTCTTTCCGTTTTGTCAATATTAACGGTGGCTGATTAAAATAATAGCATGTGCTTATTTTTAAATGTGCTCTCGTTTATGTCGTGTCTTTTATGTGACAGGGTTTTGTTCATTTCTTGTGCTTAAAGCTAGGTAACATAGACTAATGGGTTAACATTAGTAAAGGGGGTGGGTAACAGAATAATCATCATTATTTGAATTAATTGATGTCTTGTGTTTCCTTGCATACTAGAGTCTCGGTAAAGAGGCCTGTGGCCTGTTCTAAAATGGATGTCTGAAGTCCTGTCGAGATGGGCCATGCACAGCAAAGAATGAAAGAAAAGCGTTTTGTTCATAATCTTCGAAAAACAAATACGTGGAAACAGAACTGTGCAGGATGTGCCTAGCATTGTATAACTTTCATTACCAAGGACAGGACATAGTGGCGAAAAAGCTCGAGCTGAGGAAGCAACGAACTGTTATTTAATCAAATGTTGCAAGCTCTTCGGAAGAGGTAGTGTCACACGTAGACAAAGGACAATGCCGCTTTCAAAGAATATGATTTTGATTGAGAAGCCGAAGACTTCATGGACTGACATTTGACGACCAATCATTTTGCGAGTTGGTCTGTTATTTGTATTCTTTTAGCTAGTCTTAGATAGAGAAAAGGTATTAAACTTGGTCCCTTGAGAGGAGTTTGGTTGGCTCGTTCCTGTTCTCGAGAGATGCTGACGGACTTCTGACTCACGTAAGATTAACTTTGAGATTTACATTTTTCCCCTTAGGTTTCATTTAGTGAAGACGGGGAAAAGGGTTTAGGGGATGAGACTCAATTTGCTTAAACATTTTTCGTGCTGATTTGATTTAAACTGACAGTCTAATGTGCCTTACTAAATAAATGATCCTTATTAAATGCAAATAAAAGAATTATTATTCTGAAAATGCTCTTATTTTGAAAATAAAGTTAAAATAGATTTTGAAATGACAAGCTGGACTTAGTTATTTTGTGTCAAGTTTATTTATTTTTTATTTATATTTATATTTAATTTTATAGAGCGCACAGCTACCCGGAGGTTTCCCGGTGCGGAGAGTGTACAGTAGCAGAACTAAAGATCAAAAAGCCATGTTTTGACATCCCTTCTGAATTTTAGATAGTTGGATTCCATCCGAATGGATAAAGGAAGAGAATTCCACAGGGATGGGGCCAGAAAAGCAAAAGATCGACCTCCCATTCTGGCTCTCTTCGTCCTGGTGATCAGGAGTTTATGTTGGCTAGATGAACGTAGAGTGCTTGAAGGAAGGTAGGGATGAATAAGAGATTTCAAATACTGGGGGGCTTTGCCAGTGTTAATTTTGTATACAAGACAAAGAGCCTTGAATTTACATCGATTGTCAATGTTTAGCCAGTGAAGACTACGACGGTGCAAGGAAGTTGAAGATTTATAAGGTAGTTTGCATAGGAGACGGACTGCCATGTTCTGAACCGTTTGTAATTTCCGAATGACCTCTTTGCCCGCACCCAGAAAGAGAACATTGCCATAGTCCAGGCGAGATGTTATTAACACCTGGACTACGGTTTTCTGGGTTTCAAGAGGAAGCATCCAGGTGATTTTCCTCAACCATTTGAGGATGGTTGTACAAATGGAGGAGACTTTCACGGCATGTTGTCTCATGGACAGCTGATCATCGAATATTATTCCCAGGTTACGAGCAGTTTTCGAAGGGTTGGGAGGAGTGCCCATTTGAACAGGCCAGTGGGAGGGTCCCCATAAGGCAGGATTGTTGCCAAATAGGAGGAGTTCCGTTTTCCCTCCGTTCAGTTTTAACTTATTATTGTACATCCAAGAGGCAATATTGTTTAGTCCATGACAGAGGGATGATGTAGTGGAAAGATGACTGGTGGAGAGGGAAAAAATAATCTGTGTGTCATCTGCATATGAAAATATAGAGAGCCCTGCCTGCTCTGCAATGTCCGCTAAGGGTCGAACATTTAAATTAAAAAGAAGGGGGCTTAGGATAGAGCCTTGTGGAACACCATATGCAGATGTATGAATTTTTTGACATCGAGGTGGCCGAAAAGACTTGAAATGTCCGATCGGACAAAAAACTAATGAGCCATTCAAGGGCAGAATGAGTGATGCCAGATGTTTTTAGAGTGTTAATCAAGATGGGATGGGAGACCGTATCAAATGCGGCACTTAAATCTAATAGAATAAGTGCCACGGTCTCCCCTCTGTCTACCAGATGGCGAATGGTTTCAGAGACTCCCAGCAAAGTGGATTCTGTGGAAAAACCAGAACGAAAACCAGATTGTGAGGGATGTAAAATGTTGTGAGATTCAATATGGCTAGTAAGTTGCTTGTTTATATGTTTTTCCAGAATCTTGGAATAGACTGGAAGCAGGGAAATTGGTCGGAAGTTGGCGGAAATACTAGGATCGGCATTGGCCTTTTTGAGCAATGGTACAACCATCGCATGTTTGCAGGAGTTGGGGACCTTAGCCTCCCTAAGAGATGTATTCAATAGATCCACTATGAGTTTTAGGGAGGGTGGGTCAAGGGTAAGCAAGATTTGAGGAGGGAAGGGATCAAGAGGGGAACCAGATTTAATGCTTTTCACTAAGTTAAGTAGTATGGAAGGAGTCAGTGGGTCCCAGACCTTAATCTCCGCCCCTTCCAGCTGAGAGAAGTCTGCGGCAATAGAAGCAGTAGGTTCAGAAACTGGATGAACATTAGATGGACCCAAATCGGCATATATACTCTCCATTTTGGAGACAAAGAAGTCTGCTAAAGAATCACATTGTGATTTATCTAAACAAGGGGCCTTGGGTTGACTGGTGGCACCCGAGATTTCCTGCACTACCTTGAACAAGGCTTTAGGACGATTTTGAGCGTTCAGGATGGATGAATTAACATATTCAGTTCTGGCAGTTTTGCAGAGGGAATGGTATTTAGTTAGAGCAGCTTTATAGTGAAGTTTAGCTTGTGGGTCGTAGTCTGAGCGCCATTTCCGCTCAAGATGTTTGCAGCTGTTTTTTTCTTTTTTTAGCTGATCATTAAACCAAGGGGCCGGAGGGTGGTGTATATTAAATGTCTGCTTACGAAGTGGGAGACAAATGTCTGCAGCAGATGTAAGCCAGCGATGAATGACGTCCACTTGATCAATGCTACTGATCTCAGTGAGGGGCATAGAATCAGACAAAGCAGAGTTGAATTTGTTGGAATCTAATTTCTTCCAGTTGCGGGTCATTCTAGGTTTAGGGGCGATAGCTAGGTCATTAAGGAAGTGCGCAAATGAAATGGAAAATTTTAGCACAAAGTGGTCAGACCACGGGACAGGTAAGGGGAGCTTACAGGATACTGCATCCAAATTAGATAGAATAGGGTCGAGCAGATTGCCCGCCTTGTGGGTAGGGTCTGAGTTGTGTAGGGTAATATTCATGGCCGCTAGGTCAGACAGTAAGTTAGTGCTAATTGGGCATGTTGTATCGTTAAAATGAATGTTTAGGTCACCAACAATAAGGAAATTGGTTGACATCAGTAGTAAAGGAGCTAAACATTCTGATAGAGATGCAGCCCATGAAGTGGCATGGCCGGGGGGGCGGTAAATCAAAACGCCTGTAAGTGTGAGATTGGGGGATAGCAGCAGCTTAAACAACCCAGCCTCACAATTAGAGATCGCGATGTCCTCCCATTTACAGGAGAGTTCTTTTAAAGATAATGGCTATTCCCCCTCCCTCCTTGCCCTTTCTGTTACTAGCCAAGAGGGTGTAATTAACTGGGAGAGCGATTGCAATATCTGGGCCAGAGTGGTCTGTTAGCCAAGTCTCCGTGAGGAACAGGGCATCAGGTTGGGAGGAACAGAGAAGGTCAAAAACATCTCTACTATGCTTAGGGAGGGACCTGCAATTTAGATGGTCAAGTTACCATCAGTTAATCCATTGCCTAGATTTTGACTTAATTACATCTTTATTAATTAAATGTCAGAGTGAAACTGCAGTTGTACATAAATATAAATAGTTTTGTGAATAGTATGATTAATTAGGTCACATGATTCAGTTGGTCAATTCTTGTCTCAGGCATTTATGGGCCTAGGTTGAATTTTATGAATAATGGTGAGTATCGTAGTGTAGGGTTGTGCTTATTGAGACAGAATTTCCTTTGGCCTGCTGGATCAGGCTAAACACACTACTGCAGTATTTTGGGTGCAAAGAGTGGAGGGGACCAAAGGAGCAGAATTGGCCATCTCATAAGTGTCCATTGAAAGCATCACCTGCTTCATCGCCCCCATACAACCTTCACTGAGCAGCAGGCCAGGTGAAATGCTGGTCAAATGGCCAGGAGCTGTGGAAGGATGTTCAGTGTATAATGAGGAACATTTTGCTTCAAGCGGGCTCTCATTCAGCAAACATGACAGTTGATCTGACCTTTTCCAGTACTTTGGCTCCATCACATTTGGCCACGTTATGACTGTTGCCTTATTTCATCTTATGAAAGCGCCTGCCCTGCTGAAGGGGTGCAGAGTGTGACTTTTTCCAGTCAAATGTGTCATGCCTGTGTGACAAGCTGGCAGTTAATTGAGTCTGCATGGATTTGCGTGAGACACCCCCGCCATGTAAATCCAACCCACCCTATCTGGCAACATGCTGGCCATGATGGGTGCTACCTCCAATCATCGCTTTCAGAACATTGTACCATGGACATTCAATATCTTCTGCTGGGTGGTATGGACCACCCACTAACGTACTGATGCCCTTGCAACTTTATGCAAAGATGTCTGTGCAAAGTACTGTCGGATCCCCAGAACAGTGCAAAAAACATACTACCACTGCATTTCAATGAAACAGGTGGTTGTAATGATGCAATGTCTGGCTAGACTAGAATGACATTGCTGTGGAATGTAGATTTATGATGTTGGGTTTTGAAGGAAGCCAGTTATTGCCCTGGTGAGGAGAGATAAGGTACAGAGAACAAGCTGTGCAGGAAAACGACGAATAAATCTCTTGTCACAGAGACCTGCGGTGCCTGCCTGTTATGTATAGGACATTACAGTGGTGATGCATAGTACTGCCTCTATTGTGTATGGCTCTCATAGGGAGTAATTATAGTTTATTTCAGTTTACAAATGTCATAACTCAGTGCTATGACATAGCAATAGTCAATAACAAAACTTGTTGCGAACTGTTGTTACGTCACAAATAAGGCTCCCAGTTTTCAGTATACAGAAAACAAGGTGTTTCCTGTCTATATCTATTTTTAAAAGTGGAAAAATACAAAAAACTGTGCTTCTTGCGGGCAACACTCCATGCTGTTTTTCGTGGTTTCCAGGACAACAGCAGAGCAGGTAGACAACATGGGAAGTTAAAAAAGAGTTTGCGTTTTACCTAAATACAGGCATATGTTAACATATAGATGTATAGTTGTATTGTAATGCTGATATTTACCTGTGGGTGTAGTGTTTTGATATATTTGGCACTTAAAATGATAAAACGTGAAAGGGAGCAAAGTATACGTGTTTGTTCATCAGTTAAATAAATGTGGAAATATACCGTTTTACAACCCCATTTATTTGCAAAACACAAAATAAATATGGATAAATACCAATTAGATGGGCAAAAAATAAATACAGATAAATACAGATGGAAATTTAAAAAAACATAAATGCCGTAAAACCAAGAGCCCTAATCATAAAGGCCTTCCAGGTCAGGTGACAGGGCTCCCTGCAAGCCTGTCAGCATGGCCGTACTGCCGTACTAGACACCGGGCATTTCCCTGGGAAGCTGAATGGGTGGGAGCCGCTTTTGCAGTATTGTATTAATGTGTGCTGGTTTGCAGTGGTGCTGATATATCATTCCCCCAGTAACAAAAGCAGCAAGCAAGCATTTCCAGCTTCCTGGGACAAGGTAGTGCTTTCCTAGGGACTGGCCCACAAAATTTGCCAGGGCCCCTTTTTGTTCCAAGTTCGGCCCTGCCTGTCAGCACAGCTTTGCTTGTCTGCTTTGAATGAAAGCAGAACGCACATCTACATCAGAGGGAAGGAAGGCAGGGAAGGTTATGAGAGTTAGTCAAGGATGGCAGGTACGTTCTAATATTTTTTACCTTTTGGACCGGGATACATAACAGAGGCCATGTTATATATGGTCAATCAATCAATCAATCAAGGAGTTTGTAAAGCGCACTACATACCCGTGAGTGTCTCAAGGCGCTGGGGGGAGGGAGGGGGGGGCAGGGGGTGAAGCCGCTACTGATCAAGGAGCCAGGTCTTGAGAAGTCTTGTGAAGGTCAGCAGGTCTTGGGTCTGTCGAAGGTTGGTGGGGAGGGTGTTCCAGGTCTTGGCAGCAAGGTGGGAGAAGGTTCTGCCACCGGCGGTCGTTTTCCGGATTTGTGGGACCATGACGAGGGCGAGGTTGGCTGAGCGGAGGCTGCGGGTGGGGGTGTAGAAGCTGAGTCGTTCATTGAGGTATGCTGGTCCGGCTTTGTGTAGGACTTTGTGTGCGTGGATGAGGAGTTTGAAGGTTATCCTCTTGTTGATGGGGAGCCAGTGTAGGTCTCTCAGGTGGGGGGTGATGTGGCTGTGTCGGGGGATGTCGAGGCCCATCGTGCCGAGGCTTTCTGGATGCGTTGCAGCTGTCTCAGGAGCTTGGTTGTTGTTCCTGCATAGAGGGAGTTTCCGTAGTCCAGCCTGCTGGTGACGAGGGCCCGGGTGACGTTTTTTTTCGTTTCGGAGGGGATCCACTTGAAGATCCTGCGGAGCATTTAGAGGTTGTTGAAGCAGGATGCGGAGATGGCGTTGACCTGCTTGGTCATGGAAAGGGTGGAGTCGAGGATAACCCCCAGGTTGCATGCGTGGTTCGTGGGTGCTGGAGCTGTTTCCAGCAAGGTGGGCCACCAGGAGTTGTCCCAGGCTGAGGAGGTGGATCCGAGGATGAGGACCTCCGTCTTGTCAGAATTCAGCTTCAGCCTGCTGTCCTTCATCTATTCGGCAACGGCCTTCATTCCCCTGTGGAGGTTGGCTTTTGCGGTGAGAGTGTCTTTTGTGAGGGAGATGATCAGCTGGGTGTCTTCGGCGTAGGAGATGATGTTGAGGCTGTGCTGGGGGGCGACGTGGGCGAGTGGAGCCATGTAGATATTGAACAGGGTTGGGCTGAGAGAGGATCCTTTCGGTACACCGCAGATTATCTCGGTGGTTTTGGAGCGGAAGGGTGGGAGGCGGACGCTCTGGGTTCTGCCGGAGAGGAAGAAGTGGTCCAGGCCAGGGCCTCCTCTTGGATTCCGGCGTTGTGGAGGCGCGCTGTTAGGGTGCGGTGGCAGACCGGGTCGAAGGGGGCTGAGAGGTCCAGGAGGAAGGGGGCGGCTGTTTCTCCTTTGTCCATTAGGGTCCCGATGTCGTCGGTGGTGACGATGAGGGTGGTTTCTGTGCTGTGGTTGCTGCGGAAGCCGGACTGGGATGGGTCCAGGATGTTGTTGTCTTCGAGGTATCGGGTCAGTTGTCTGTTGACAATTTTCTATATGACTTTCGCCGGGAATGGGAGCAGGGAGATGGTCTGAAAATTCTTGAGGTCCTTGGGGTACACCTTGGGTTTCTTCAGTAAGGCGTGGATCTCGGCGTGCTTCCAGCTTTCCGGGAAGGTTGCTGTCTCAAAGGAGATGTTGATCGTTTTCCGGAGATGGGGGCGATGGCTGTGCTTGCGTTGTTGAAAATGTGGTGTGGACATGGGTCAGACGGGGATCCGGAGTGGATGGAGTTCATGGTCTTCATGGTGAATTCATCGTTGACGTTGGACCAGGCGATCAGGCGGCTGGTGTGAATGGTGGTCGCAGGGGTGGTGGGCTTGGCGGTGGATGTGGGTGTTGTGGCGTTGAAGCTGTTATGGATGTTGGTGAACTTGCAGTGGAAGAAGTTGGTCAGAGAGTCGCACAGGTCTCGAGAGGGGGGGAATGTCGTTAGTGTTGGAGCCGGGGTTGAAGAGTTCTTTCACCATGTTGAAGAGCTCTTTGCTGTTGTGTGCGTTGTTGTCTAGGCGGTCCTTGAAAGCGGACCTCTAGGCGGTCCTGATGAGCTGGTGGTGTCTGCGGGAGGCGTTCTTGTGGGCCGTGTGGCTGTTTGGAGTTCGTTCGCGGAGCCAGTTCTTTTCCAGTTTTTGACAGGTGCGTTTGGAGGCTTGGAGGTCTTCGGTGAACCATGTAGCTTTCTTGCTGGAGTGGTTGGCTGCGGGGGTCGTAAGTGGCGCGAGGGTGTCAGCGCAGTCGTTGATCCACTGTTTGAGGTTGAGGGCGGCGGTGTCGGGGTCAGTGGGGTCAGGGGGTGATCTTAGGGCGAGGGTGGTGGTCAGTTGGTATTCGGTGACCTTACCCCAGCAACGGCGTGGCATCTGTTGGGTGTGGTGGTGCATGGTGGGTTTCCTGAAGGTGAAGTGGACGCATCTATGGTCGGTCCAGTGGGGTTCGGTGGTGTGGTTGAAGGAGACGTGGGGACTTGCGGAGAAGATGGGGTCAAGCGTGTGTCCCGCGGTGTGGGTGGGTGCTGTTACGAGTTGTCTGAGTCCGAGGTTGGCGAGGTTGTCGATTAGGGCGGTGGTGTTGGCTTTGTTGTTGTTCTCGAGGTGGAAGTTCAGGTCCCCGAAGAGGATGTAGTCCGTGGAGGCGAGGGCGTGGGTGCTGCTGAGGTCGGCGATGGAGTCGCTGAACTGTGGTCGGGGTCCGGGTGGTCTATAGACGAGGGTTCCTCTAAGGGTGCTATTGGGGTCGGTGTGTATCTGGAAGTGCAAGTGCTCAGCGGTGTTGAGGGTGTCATCGGTGTTGGTCGAGACTCTGGTGGTGTTCTTGTGGACAATTGCGATTCTCCCTCCCGCTCTGTTGGTGCAGTCTCTGCGGGAGATCTTGTAGCCTTCTGGGATGGCGATGGCGATGTCTGGTGCTGAGGTGGTGTTCAGCCAGGGTCCCGCCAGGAAGGCGACGTCGTGGGCGGTTGAGTCGAGGAGGTCCCAGAGTTCGATGGCGTGTTTGCGAGCGGAGCGGGTGTTGAGGAGGATGCATTGGAGGTGGTTGGGATCTTTGCTTGACGGTTTGGCGGGCTGGATGCTGGTGAGGCTGCAGTTCCGGCAGGAGAAGGGTCCATGGGTGCGCTTCGGTGTGGCACGGTAGCAGGCATGTTGTCGTCCGGGGTTGAGTGTGTGGAGGGTGCTGGCGTCGTAGTGCAGACAGGTGCAGGGGGGTCTTCGGGGTCCAGGGGTTCTGGCACTGGGCGCGGTCCGGGCGCTGACGGGTGCAGACAGGCACAGACGGGCGCAGACGGGCTTGCCTTCGGCGAGCCAGCGGCGCGCCCGCTGCGCGTGTCCGCCATAAGAAGGGGAGGTGGGTGGGAGGAGCAGCTGGGAGGGGGGAGTGGGCCAATGGGGGCGGGGGGGCAGGGCTGCAGGGGACGCAGTGGCGGGGAGCGGGATCAGTGAGGGAACGGAGGAAACAAGCACAGGCAAAGGCAGGGAACAAGGCAGAAGCAAATACAAAGCAATACTAAAACAGTACAATACAGTCACAAAGCAATACCACAGAGTACAAAACAGCGGTCACAGGCAGACAAGCTAGCGGGCACAAGCAAACCTAAGGCCTACCACTGGCCACCAAGGATGAGGCACAGGCGGAAGCCTGCGGGTGGAGGCGGGCCTCGAATACCCTCAGGAGCAGAGGCTGGTCACAGGAGCAAGGGCGCAGTCCGGTGGAGCTGTACGGCGTGGGGAGCGACCTGCCTGAAAACAGGGTCAAGGGTCACTCCCTGATCCTGGTACACCCATTACTCTTCCACTGTGTAGCGGTTTAAATAAAGGGCCAGATAATTTTTGGGGGCACACATAAAATAAAATTATAGATGGGTAAAAAGTGAATTACACGGATGATTGTCTCCGCAGGTTCTGAATAACATACACAACTCAAGCTTTTCCTTGTTATCTATTTGATGTCACTCAGAACCCCTCAGTGAAAAACATCCTCGTAATGAGCTAACTAACGGTGCCCTGTAAATCAGCATCCAATAAAAACTTAGGAATACCTAAGAGAATGTTATATTTATTCCCTGGGATCCCGTTTCTATTGGTTCAGTAGGGGTACTGGGGCCCAGAGGCCTGAGAGGCTTCTGAAATCCGATTATTGCTGTGTTTCGCATTTCAAACAGCAGCCAGATGGCCATTTCCTTCCTTGCACCAGGGTCCGGGACACAATAGCTATGTTACTGTTTACTATGTATGCTGTAATTTCAAAGGTGTAGCTATATTCTTGCATTTAGATAAACAAGACTAAATGGTTAACGTGTTAATAGTCCTGTCGAACCCTTCTATCGGTGCTACACTTTACCAAAGTAGACGCCGATGCTTTTGCCGCCCACCGTCGCACGAGTTACCTGGGCAGTCCTGTTGTGCCGGTCCCAGTTGGGAACAAGGAGCGCCAGCCGCAACCCACAGATACCAGCATTCAAAGTGGCAGCAGCAGGAAACGCCGCCCACACTACGCCACAGCGCCAGGAGGCGCTTATAATCAACGCAGGGTTCGTGCAGCACAGGAATCCCGTCTAACCCTTCTATTGGTGCTATACTTTACCAAAGGAGACGCCGCTGTTTTTGCCACCCACCAACACACGAGTCACCTGGGCTGTCCTCTTGTGCCGGTCCCGGTTAGGAGCAGGGAGCGCCAGCCAGGACCACAGATCCCAGCATTCCAAGCGGCAGTGGCAGGGAACGCCGCCCACGCAACGCCACAGCGCCAGGAGGCGCTTATAATCAACGCAGGGCTCCTGCAGCGCGGGACATGCGCGTCGAAGCCCGGGCCATGGGCGTGCCCATCCGTGCCCGTCAGGGTCCAGTAGAGGCCGGACTGGGCCACCCCTTAACAACACCAGCGCGCTGAATGACTGCCCTGCTGAAACGGCCACTTACTAGCCACCTAGTGGAAGACGAGGTGAGGAAATGGCATTGGTGTCTAATTGCAGTCTCTTGTTTTAACAACAAACACTGGGAGGTGGCTAAAAGGCCAGTTGCGGACTTTTCAGGCTCAGGAAAAATACAGAGGGTCTTGGGTCTGAACTCATCCAGTTATTTTTAAGGCTCTTGACTGTCCTTCATCTATCAGGCCGTCCACAACGCTTATTTGGCAGGATGAGTAAGTGGAAGGCAAAGGATTCCATGGTGAGGGGGAGTGTAAAGGGGACCCGTGATGCCTTCCTATTGAGGGCAGGGTCTTTATTAGTTCATGAAATCCAGTTGGCTGAGAAGAGACTCTCATTGGACTCAATTGGGAGGGAGGGCGAGGGGTGGGAGAAAAGTAGACCAAAAATTGTTTGTGTGTGTAAAAGGCCGCTTTATTAGGAAACAGGTGCACATTACAAATACAAACCTTGGCAACGCCTTACAAAACTAAACCTCACTAAATAAATAAATAACTACAAACTCAGGCCCCCAACCCCCACCCCTAAAATGTTTGGGCCCTCCCAACAATACATCATAAACATTATAACAGCATTATACCATTACGTCATCAATAAAACATTACGTCATCAATAAAACATTTCGTCATTGATAAAACATACGTCATCATTAAAACTTTATTCGTCAAACCACAAATGAAATAACAACGGTCATGCCCTCCGTAATCATAGACCCTGCCTGACCCTGCACTCCTGCAGATACCCCCCTCACAAAACTGAACGGTCAAACCATGACCAACATACCCCGGCACCAGTCAAAGAAATACTCTATCGAATACTCAACCAACAATCTGCCTAAAACCGTACTGATACACAAAACACCGCACGGCACCTGTTCCTAGCGACAAATACAATTACAAGAAAAACCCCTGCACACCGGTAGCCCATAAAACAGCCCTTTGAAAGAGAAAATGGGACAAAAAACCCCAAAATGGGGCAAAAACGAGGGAGCGAGGGGAAGAAAAAGCTATAAAATGGGGAGGGAGGGTGGGACAAAAAAGCTAAAAGCCCTCCTAGCCACCAGGTCACCAAACATAAAATGGTGGCGGGTAGGCGGGAAAGGTGGAATTTATACTTGGGCTGGCTGGTCCTACTACACCAGCCCAAAACTAGAACATTCTGGCAACTTCTGGAAAGAACCCCTCGCAGCCCTCCCAAACCGCCCGGGGGAGGAGACCTCCCGTCGGTCGGCTCCCTCCCCCAAGCCCCCCTTGGGAGGGAAGGCGAGGGGTGGGAGAAAAGTAGACCAAAAATTGTTTGTGTGTGTAAAAGGCCGCTTTATTAGGAAACAGGTGCACATTACAAATACAAACCTTGGCAACGCCTTACAAAACGAAACCTCACTAAATAAATAAATAACTACAAACTCAGGCCCCCAACCCCCACCCCTAAAATGTTTGGGCCCTCCCAACAATACATCATAAACATTATAACAGCATTATACCATTACGTCATCAATAAAACATTACGTCATCAATAAAACATTTCGTCATTGATAAAACATACGTCATCATTAAAACTTTATTCGTCAAACCACAAATGAAATAACAACGGTCATGCCCTCCGTAATCATAGACCCTGCCTGACCCTGCACTCCTGCAGATACCCCCCTCACAAAACTGAACGGTCAAACCATGACCAACATACCCCGGCACCAGTCAAAGAAATACTCTATCGAATACTCAACCAACAATCTGCCTAAAACCGTACTGATACACAAAACACCGCCACCCAGAAAGGTAGGCGGGGGAGACACTCCACGCCTCCCTTTCTGCCCCCCAACACGCGAAGCTGAAAGGAAATGGGAAAATCAACGTTGCATAGCCAATGCCCGTGCTAACACCTCACGAAGCTCCAACAAATAAAGATCCATGCCCACACGAGACAAATGAACCCCATCATCCCTAAAAAACTCAACTGACTCAAACTTAATGTCCCTGTGTGAGATCCTGCTGAAACCAAGGCTCCTACAGCAACGAGACACCTCTGAATTCACTTTCTTCCTGGCACGATCAACAGCCCTGGGGTTCACAGCCCCTCTCCATGTCCTGCGCGGTATCAACTCCGTCCAAAAAACATGGCACCCAGACCAAAGATCCTTGATGAGGCCTAAATCTCGTTTCATAGCTCGCAGTAAAACCACACCTTTCGTAGCACAGAGATCATTTTCTCCCAAATGAATAACTAAAATATCCGGGCATAGACCGCCCACCATGTTGTTGTTCAAACAAGGGATTAACTCTCTCCAGAGCATCCCACCTTTACCCTTCCAAATAACGTTAAACATTCGATCATTAAAACCAAGTAGTTCTCCAAAGTAACTTCGTGCTGCCTGGACTCTGGCCCACTTCACGAAGGAATGCCCCACTATCCAGACCGTTACCACTGAGGAGCGAGGTCCAGCAACGGATCCTGAAAAAGAAAAGAAAATTAGAAATCATGTCTAGAAGGACGACGCATGCGCCTCCTCTGCCGAGCTCCTCACATAACGCTGGAAACAATTGGAAGACCAACGCCCCAATCGCATAATATCCCTCTCAGTCCAACCTCTGTTAAAGGCCTCAGTGGCTGCACCTATTCGGAAAGAGTGAGTCCCATATAGATTGCTATCGAGACCAATGTGCTGCAGAGCTTTGCGTAGAACCATTCGTAACTGATAAGTTGTGACAGGGGTGCCATTAATATGTTGGAAAACAAGAACCTCATCACCACCCCCACATAATGAACGCCAGCGCCGCGCCAGCAGTAAAGGGCAAGTGAGCTTTGGAGCACGCGCCTGTAACCACACACCTTTTCCCTTACCCGACTGATCAGTTTTAGAGCTGGCCAACCAGACATGCACTCCCTCATCATAACAAAAAACGTCCTTCCAATACAATCCACACTTATATTTCGACCCCAACAACTCCGAGACCCTGAAAGCTCCAAAAAACATGAACGCCATGAGCATTGAGAACACACATGCCTCAAAATCGTCCGAACATACCAAAGGCAGGACTGTGATTAGTCTGGCAAGCACTTGCCAAGATAGGGGAGCCCTGGATCTACCAACATGCCCTTGCTCCCTGGCCCAGCCCTCAAGCATCCTCCTGCCGATTTCCCCCGCTGACGGGGGATAACCCCACAACAACTTCCCCATGAAAGCAATCCCCGCTAGTTTCCCAGCAATGGTTACTTTGGTTAGGCCCTTATCCATGAGGTCCAGTATAAAATTGACCACATTGTCCGACCGACGCGACAGATCCTCCCTTCTGACAGCACCAGATTCCAGGAATTCCCTCCAGGCTAAGGAATATGCAGAACGCGTAGACACAGACAAAGAACCTACCACCAATTGTACGACCCGACCTCGCCGACGTGCCACAGATGAATCGGCATCGGAGTCGGGGATCTGTCTGCGTCCCTCGCCAGTCCACGGAATCTCCCCCACTGTGAACGAGACAGAGCATCCGCAATGTCATTGTCCACGCCAGGAATGTGTAAGGCACGAAAATGAATGTCGTGTTTCAAACAACCCAGAACGAAAACTCTCATAAGTTTTAACACCTGTTCGTCTCTGGCAGACTGTCGGTTCACTATCTCTACAACAGCCATGTTATCCACACGAAACAGCACTTTCTTGTGTGCCAATTCCTCCCCCCACAGGGTCAAAGCGACCAATAAAGGGAACAATTCCAAAAAAGTGATGCTGCGACCACCATTCAACCATTCATCCGGCCAACGTTCCGCACACCATTTGCCATTCCAAAAGAGCCCAAAACCATCACTGCCGGCAGCATCCGAAAACATTTGCACGTCCCACTGAAAGTCAACATCTCTGACCAAGGGGACACCATTGAAGGAGTTCAGGAAAAACTTCCACATTCTCAAATCCTCCTTAACACCAGCAGACAAACGAACACGATGGTGGGGCAAGTGATGACCTGCTAAAGCCCTGCCCAGTCTTCTACAAAAAGTCCTGCCCGCTCTCACCACTCTGCAAGCAAAATTCAAATGGCCCAAAAGCACTTGAATCTCTTTCACCAGCACTTTCCTTTTTGTCAACATTAACTCCAGCAGTTCCACCATGTTGACCCTTTTGTCCTCGGGCAGGCGAGCAGACATAAGTACAGAATCAATTTCAATACCCAACAAGCATTTGCAATGCAATAGGTCTCGCATTAGGAAAGTTTGAGCTATTGGTCTTGTAAATGAGAAATATTTTATTTATGTGTTGGTTTTGAAAATAGCGAAATTAATAGCTTTGTCATTTACAATGCCAATACTTTTAACTTTTGCAAAATGTGACACCTATAGCATTTGTAATGCAACATGTTTTGTATTTTCGTGACTTAGATGTATTGATATTACAAATAACAATGGCTTTTTTAAAATAATTATTACTGAAATAAAAGTTATTGTAATTTATAATGGCAATAGCTTAAACTTTAGTAAATAACTTTTGTGAAGATTATGTTCAGTGTATTTTATTGTGCCGAAAATCCAAGAACAGAAGTGAAATATTAACCTTTTTGTGACATTTGTTCTGAAGCTTGAAACATTGAGAGAACATATTTGAACCAGTTGTTGTTGAATAGTTGTACAGATTGACGTTGTGGTGGCGCTGAGTGATGTTGTGGTGGCGCTGAGTGATGTTGTGGTGGCGCTGAGTGATGTTGTGGTGGCGCTGAGTGATGTTGTGGTGGCGCTGAGCGATGTTGTGGTGGCGACGAGTGATGTTGTGGTGGCGACGAGTGATGTTGTGGTGGCGACGAGTGATGTTGTGGTGGAGCTGAGTGATGTTGTGGTGGCGACGAGTCATGTTGTGGTGGTGACGAGTCATGTTGTGGTGGCGACGAGTCATGTTGTGGTGGCGACGAGTCATGTTGTGGTGGCGACGAGTGATGTTGTGGTGGCGACGAGTGATGCTGTGTCGTTCAGTGATGCTGTAGTAGCGCATAGTGATGTTTTGGTGCCCCTGAGTGATGCTGTGGTGGTGCGATAGATAGATAGACTGAGGGAGATAGATAGCTAGAGGGAGGGCGAAAGATAGATAGATAAATAGAGTTAGGGCGATAGATAGATAAATAGAGTGAGGGCAATAGATAGATAAATAGAGTGAGGGCGATAGATAGATAGATAGAGTGAGGGCGATAGATAGATAGATAGATAGATAGATAGATAGATAGATAGGGTGACGGCGATAGATAGACAGACAGAGTGAGGGCGATAGATAGATAGAATGATGGAGATAGATAGAGTGAGGGGGATAGATAGAGTGAGGGGGATAGATAGAGTGAGGGGGATAGATGTGTGTGGTTATGTCTGTGGTTGTGTGTGTGTGTGTGGTTGTGTGTGGTTGTTTCTGAGGTGTGTATGTGGTTGTGTGTGGTCGTATGTGTGTGTGTGGTTCTGTGTGTGTGGTTGTATCTGTGGTTGGGTGTGATTGTGTGGTTGTGTGTGGGGTGTGGTTGTGTGTGTTTGTGTGGTTGTGTGTGTGTGTGTGTGTGTGTGGTTGTATGTATGTGGGTGTGCAGTTAGAGAAGGATGTATGTGGAAGAGAGCAGCAGATCAGCACAGGAGAAGAAAACAGGGAGTTAGAGAAGAAGGTGGTGGAAGGGAACAGCAGATCAGCAGGGGAGAAGTGAACAGGGAGTTGGAGAAGGGGGCGGAGTGGAAGAGAGCAGCAGATCAGCACGGGAGAAAAGAACAGGGAGTTAAAGAAGGAAGCGGGTGGAAGAGAGCAGCAGATCAGCACAGGAGAAGAGAACAGGGAGTTAGAGAAGGAGGCAGGGTGGAAGAGAGCAGCAGATCAGCACGAGAGAAGAGAAGAGAACAGGGAGTTAGAGAAGGAGGTGAGTGGAAGAGAGGAACAGATCAGCGCCGCAGAAGAGAACAGGGAGTTAAAAAAGGAGGTGGGGTGGAAGAGAGCAGCAGAAGTTAACCGGGAGTTAAAGAAGGAGGCGGTGGAAGAGAGCAGCTGATCAGCACAGGAGAAAAGAACAGGGAGTTAGAGAAGGAGGTGAGGTGGAAGAGAGCAGCAGATCAGCACGGGAGAAGAGAACAGAGTTAGAGAAGGAGGTGAGGTGGAAAAGAGCAGCAGATCAGCACGGGAGAAGAGAACAGAGAGTTAGAGAAGGAGGTGAGTGGAATAGCGGGAGGGAGGGAGGGAGGGGGATAGAGGGAGCGTGATAGAGGGAGGGCGATAGATTGAGTGAGGGAGGGAGATAGATTGAGTGAGAGCGGTAGAGTGGTAGAGTGGTAGAGTGAGGGCGGTAGAGTGATGACGGTAGAGTGGTAGAGTGAGGGCGGTACAGTGAGGGCGTGAGGGCGGTAGAGTGAGGGCGGTAGAGTGAGGGTGTGAGGGCGGTAGAGTGGAAAAGTGAGGGCGGTAGAGTGAGTGCAGTAGAGTGAGGGCGGAAGAGTGGTAGAGTGAGGGCGGTAGAGTGAGGGCGTGAGTGCGGTAGAGTGAGGGTGGTGGCGTGAGGGCAGAAGAGTGGTAGAGTGAGGGCGGTACAGTGAAAGCATGAGGGCGGTAAAGTGGTTGAGTGAGGGCGGTACAGTCAAAGCATGAGGGCGGTAGAGTGGTTGAGTGAGGACAGTCGGGTGAGGGCGGTCAAGTGGTAGAGTGAGAGTGGTAGAGTGAGGGCGGTCGAGTGAGGGCGGTAGAGTGAGGGCGGTAGAGTGGTAGTGTGAAGGCGGTAGAGTGAGGGCAGTAGAGTGAGGGCGTGATGGGTTTGAGTGGTCGATAGAGGGCAGTAGAGTGGGCGTGAGGGCAGTGGGAGCGGTAGAGTGAGGGCGGTAGAGTGAGGGCGGTAGAGTGAGGGCGGTAGAGTGAGGGCGGTAGAGTGGTAGAGTGAGGGCGGTAGAGTGGTAGAGTGAGGGCGGTAGAGAGGTAGAGTGAGGGCGGTAGAGAGGTAGAGTGAGGGCGGTAGAGTGGTAGAGTGAGGGCGGTAGAGTGGTAGAGTGAGGGCGGTAGAGTGGTAGAATGAGGGCGGTAGAGTGATGTAAACCGTGAACAACTCAGTCTCTTGCAATAAGCTAGTCATCCAGTTTGCCAAGTCATTCCTCTACACCCCAATGCATAAAGGCATGTTCCACCTCCCGACCACAAACTCCAATAGGTAACTTCATGATGGTGTTCTTTGTACCAGAGGTTCTATTTGACATGAGTGCACATGTTGGGTAGCAACTGCTCTTTTTTCTATGCACCCTCCATTTTGTACTTTAAAAAGATCTGGATAACAGTTCTAATCTAGTAGGCGCAATATCTTTTATTAACAATAGACAGTTTGTAAAAAATAAAAAGGCCACTTAAATGACAGACCCCCTGGCTACAGTTAGAAACACCTTTTTTGCAAACCTGGGTCGAGAAAAAAATAAACCGGACATTGAACCACTAGTCAACATTATTGAAGGTCCAATTCCATGACGTCGAGCAGACCATGTCTGTCTGGGATAACTTTACAAGCAAGCATGAGATGAGGTTAGAGAAAAACAACTGAAAGGGAAACCAATAAAACATGTCTTTTGTTTCAGAACATATTAGCAATAATTTGCCAAATTGATAGAACACCACAACAGGTATGAAAACCTGATTCTTCTGACCGCAATAAAAAAAACTCATTAAAATTAAGATTGGTATACAGCTGCCAGATAAAGACTTTCAGGTGGGGGCGTTAAATATTAGACTGCAGAAAATAAATTCCAACTAAATGTTTGCGCCCTTATGAAGATGAAAGGCGTGGAAGCCCTTGAGACACTCTCCTAAGTGTTACGTTCAAATAATGAGCCGTTCCTCCTTATCTGCAACGTAACTGGAGAATGTGAAGTGACTCAATACCGTGAAACCCACCTCTGAGAATAAATGAGCATACGGGTGGTATTGAAAAAACCCAATTCGTCATATCAATGTTCTTTATGAGGTTTTGCTTACCTAGGAAACAATCATTAATGTACAAATGGTTAGAATGTATAACTGATAGGAAGGCCCAGCACCCGTTGCAAGTAAGTGCAATAACGCAAAATGAAAGTGCTTGTAAATCAACAAAATTGGTTAACGCCATTCAGCAAAGTAGGATAATGCATTGAAAGCCAAAGATTCCTGAAATATTGTTTTGCTTTTAAAAGCGGAGACCTGGTGAGTATTTCTCGCACTGTGCCCCTTTAGAATGATGCTTAGGTGTACCGAGCCCTCCTGGGGTTTGGGTGAACAGAGAGCTCTGTGGAAGGTAATGGGCACAGGCGATGGAAATATTTTATTATTCTCAGTCGGAGTACTAAGAATGCCGACTCACTGTGAGAACAGCCGAGGCAGCATCTGTGATTCATTTGGACAGTGGCTGTCATGAAGCCCTGAAAATGGCTGGGGGAGTCTTATCAGCAGGCCTTGGGATACCTGTTAGAGACAGACACTCTCAAGTGACACACCGAGTCCGAGTCCAACACACACACACCATTGCACGCACACACACACACACACTATTGCACACACTCACACACACCATTTCACGCACACACACATAATGCACGCAAGCAAATAGAACTGCTTACATCAAAGTATAGAAATCACAGACAAAATGTTGCACTATTATAGTACAGTGCATGTCATTTGGGTGTATTACCAGCGTGTATTTTCTATCGTCCAAACATTAGGGAATGTTCCATGAGCATTCGTAATTGACGTGCCTGTCTTTTGCTATGTTTATGTTATCCACACAATCGTGGGGGGGGGGGGGAGAGAGAGAGAGAGAGAGAGGTGGGGAAGAGAGAGAGAGAGAGAGAGAGAGTGAGAGGGAGAGAGAGGGAGAGGGAGAGGGAGAGAGAGGGAGAGAAGAGAGAGAGAGGGAGGGAGAGGAAGAGAGGGGGGAAGAGAGAGAGGGGGGAAGAGAGAGAGGGGGGAAGAGAGAGAGAGGGGGGAAGAGATAGAGAGAGAGAGATAGAGAGAGAGGGGGGAAGAGAGAGAGAGGGAAGAGAGAGAGAGAGAGGGGGGGGGGAGAGAGTGAGATATATATATATATATATATATATATATATACATATATATATATATATAAATCCGGTAGGTGTGATCACTGGGTGAGCACAGACTGGACATTGTGAGCTCAGCGAAAGATGGCATTGCCAGGATCCGTGTGGTATTTGCAAAGACACTAGGGAGATTGGCAGCTATGTGAGTTACACTGTGACAACCCACACACACGCATCAGCAATGGTGAGGTATGTGGCCGGCAGCAGTATCGCTACAACTCCCAGGGGAGTCTTAAATTTGTTTTAACAGGAACAGCTTGCTTAAACTGGAAGCCTCCAAACTATGCATGTAGTTCAATGAGTTCTGATTCCAATATTAATAATAAAAGCCTCTCATTACAACTGTCACAGATTGAGAGGCATTAGAAACGAGGGGCGACAGAAAATATTTATACCGGAGAACCTAAATTTACATACAGTATGTACTCAAAGATCCAGAAGAGGCAGGGCGGCGCTATACAAAAATGCCGGTGAAGAAAGATGACGACCTGAAGCGAGTGCCTTGCTGATAAAATGAAAGCCGAGTGACCTCCCAAATTATACAAAAAAAGTTTTTGCAGTTCAAACACGGCACACACACTGCCTGCTGATTTAGTAAATTAATTACGAGCTGCAATGGGCGCCGACTAGCAGGAAACACAGCAGGAGGTGGTGGGAGATGGCACGTCGAGTCGCAACGAAAAAAAATACACGAAGCCTGGTCTCTGATTATTGCAATCACAAACTACCTAGCAAAAACAGGTGGCGGGGAGAAGAGGGGTTCGGGGTGGTGAGAAACGGGCGGTGGGAGGAGAGTTGCTGAGAACTGAATATGGTGACACGAGGGCATAGGAGGAGAGAGGGTAAACAACCAACATGGGAGGATAGCGCTGTTGAGGGCGGAGGGGGGCGGAGGGGGGCGGGGGAGGGGGAGAAGAGGTTAGACTAAACTAGTGTTTATGACAGGAATGATGTGGGAAGAGCGCCAGGGAGAAGAGAAGAAGGCCTACAGATGCACTCGTATAAAGTGCTCAATAGCAAATTAAAAAAACAAAGAAAGTAATTAGAATAGTAATTATCACCGCATGCCGCCAGGCCCGAAGCACGTTTCCCAGAGAGATTGCTATCAGAAGTAAAGAAATATAAAGCGCCTGCTCACCAGTGTTCAGGACAGGAGCACTCACCCATAATTAACGCCCAGCTGGTCTACCGTCCAGGAGCACTCAAATGCAATTGAACGCGCAAAAGCCGTCATTGGGAAGCGCGTTCCCATTCTAGAATCGGCTCGTGGAAGCGCGTCCACAGAGCAGAATCTTCTCGTGCACGTGTCTGTCTCTTCCGCCATTCACGCTTGTCCTACATTTATTTCACACCTGGGTTGTTAATATCTACAGATAAGGCGAATTTAGAATGGTATTGTGAGGTTCAGAGAATTTTATTTTTAATAGCTGGTATATGCTTATTTACTAAAATAATGATGGGGAGAGCGCCGGATGCTGACCTAATGTCATCACGCGAGAACTGTTGGCAACCTGCTTCTGCGCAGGACGGCAGAGGTTGGGCGGAAGTATGGCGCCACTGCAGTGCATGAGGGGCGGGAGAAAATCTGTGTCTGTGCTGCGTGATATCGGTGCACAAGCAGAGGTGAGCAAAGCGCCGGGTCCAGGGTTTAAAGTTATGTTGCTCTAAACTTCGTCCAATTAATGGAGGCCTCTTTTGGCGGGCTTAAGTCACAGTTTTTGATCATTTCTATACCTAATTACTGTCTCTAAGCCTCTCTCTGTTACTGATATGTTAACGCTAGCATTAAACTGCAGATTCTAATGTTATCAGATGCGCGCCTCCATATATCGCGTAGGTTTTCGCTATTTATCGCAGTAAATATTGTGTACTCGCAGGGTTACACATTTAGCTCAGTGTATAGGTTCTTTTATCAGTAAGCTATCTCTTAATTGTTTACAGTACTCATTGCAGCCGAGTGGTATTGTGCCGTGTGAGATGTTTCAGCTGTTGTGGTTTTTATATGCCCTCAGATTTATCTTTCTGGAATGTGTAGTATCGCTTTAAACGTTTTAAGTGTGCAAACATCCTAGCTTGCAAAGTACTGTTGGCTCGCACACCGGAATTGACAAATATGTCCACATTCACGTTGCTGCATAACAAGCTACGGCTTGCAGCGACAGTAACCATTTTATAGTAGCTCAATGGGAGAAAACGGACTCTGCAGCTCCTGAAACTTTTAAAGTTAAGCAATAAGAAAATGTGTGACCTTCTAATATGCATATGACTTGTCTCTGGAGTGGTGCAGGGGTGTGTGTGCCTGCGTGTATGTGTGTGCGCGCGTGTGTATGTGCTTCCGTGATTGTGGCTGTGTGTGCGCGCGTGAATGAGAGAGGCTGACGCTGTGAATGGAGCAAGTGATGTGCACGGCTGGGGGGCGGGGCCAGGGGGCGCGTCCACGAGGTGCAATCGGCGCTCGTGGCCAGATCTAGGTCGCTTGACAAGGAACTCGATCACAATAGGTCTAGCGAGACCTAAAAAGGAGAGGACCGTAGCAGGGCCCATTGTCTTTTCGGGAGCCAAAGGAACTCCCAGATCCTCCATGAGCCCATGGAATGTGTCCAGAGCCTTCTGGCACTCCGCGGAGCCCGGGGATCCGACAAAGAAAAAATCATCAAGGTAGTGTGTCACCAGTGAATGACCGGACTGATGGGAAAAATACCATTGCAGAAAAGTACTAAAACACTCAAACAGAGCACATGATATGGAGCAGCCCATCGGCAGAGCCTTGTCCACGTACCATTTACCTGCGAATTGTATACCCAAAAGGCACCAATCGTCCGGGTGGACAGGCAACAGCCTGAAAGCAGACTTGATATCACACTTGGCCATCTCAGCGGCTGCGCCCGCGGTCACAACAAGTGACATGGCCACGTCAACCGAAGAGTAAGAGACCGACACCGCCTCTGGGTCAATTAAATCATTAACAGACGACCCCTCAGGCCACGACAAGTGTTGAATAAGTCTAAACTGTCCCGGCTCTTTCTTCGGGACCACTCCAACCGGTGAAACAATCAAATTAAGGATCGGCCAATCATGGAACGGGCCAGCCATCCTTCCTTCATGTACCTCTTTAGTAAGTTTGTCTTGAACCACTGCGGCATGTTCAGAAGCCGATTTTAAATTGGCAGACCACCTCCTTTCCTGAGAGCCTAGGTAACCTAGCCGGAAACCAAACTGAAAACCCTCCAACAGTTTTAATTCTGCTGACTCATCATCGTAACCTTGTAAAGCAATGCGCAGCCTATCATATTTAACTGGTGTACGAGCCCTTGGACCCAGCACCCTTAGCACCTCTGGATCCCCTTCCCCCTGAAAACTGTGAGGACGTACTGGAATTTCCTGAACCCGTCTGCTTACCCTGTTGGCTACCCGATGGCTGGTTGTCCCAGCATTTGGACAACGGGTGTTTCCTTCCACAACCAGAGCATTCATGTTTAAATTTACAGTACTCTCTGGTGCAGGAGCCCCTATTGAATTCCCAACAAATCCCAGATCCTGATGGCATGGTTGTAGTGGCCCCCACCCCTCCCCGGGTGGGCTTCCCCTGAAAGGGCCGGTAAACTAACGGGAAACCACTTGCCGTAAAAATGGTCTTCCCCCCTGATGCTGACCCCATTGTATGTTGCCATAAATCCAAATCGAGCTCCCCCCATTTCGCCTCGGGGTCCCAAGCCATCCTGGCCCTAAATTCCTCATCATATTGAGACCAGGCAAAACCACTCCCGGTGATCTGTGCCTTACGAATGACGTCCATGTATTTAAAAAGGGACACGCTGCGCTCAGGGAACTTTTCGCAATATACACTAGCATAAATCAAAAACGCAGCTGTCCAGTTCTCAATATTCAAAGGCACTTTAGGGCGTTTAGCCAGCTCAAACTCCTCCTCCTTAGACCCTTCCTTAGACCGGACTTCCCGGTGCAATAGCTTAAGGAGTTCCACATACTCACCATTCCAAATACGTTCTTTGGTACTTAGCATCAGATGAGCACCTAAAGGTTTCGTAACCCCCATGTACGGCAATTTTTTGATTGTCAACTCCTTACTGGCCACTGGCTCTTTAACATTGCTGGAAGCACCAGCCATAACACCACTTTCAACTTTATCCGTTACATCCACCACATCATCGGTGCCAACTGCAGTGTCTTTTACGTAACGACCTTTGACCAGACGGCCATCACCAATAACCACATCGGTTTCACCACCTGTACCCACAGACACCATAATAGGTTTGGCCTGTGTGGCTGATTGCTCACCTGGCAACAGAGAGACAACTCTCGATGGCTCCGCCCGTGGCGCCGAGGTCAATGCATCCGGTCTGCGAGGCGCCCTACCCGATGGGCCGTGCTCTCTTCTCCCTTGCACTTGACTCTGGACCACTGGAGCCTGTAAAACACTATGAGAAGCATGAGAGGGCACCCCCCCTCAGGATCCCGCAATTCACCTTCTTCAGGACTCTCTTCATCGTAGTCCAACACCACTGAATCGACACTGGTATGCATCAAATCACCACGGGTCTTACCCAACCCGGTATCAACAACTGTGCATTTAAATGATTTTGAAACTCCAGGAGGGGGAGCAGACTGTAAGCGCCTGTACCTCCCTGCGCGTTGACTCTGTTGCTCCATAGCCGCCGGCAAGGCCTGCCACCTATACCTGCTACTCGTTGGGGCCAGCGGGGTCACGCCAGACCCTCGTGTGCTGGCCGCGGCGGGATCCCTCGGCGGAACAGAGAGGGCCGCGCTAGGCACTCTCCTCACTTCCCCTTGGCGAAATGGGACTGGACCGCACCCTGCCAAGTCTGGAACTCCGCGCCTAACCTCTTCCTGCAAAGAAAAAGTTTGGACTGGTGTGCTAGGATTCCTACCATCCACAATCCAACCAGACACATTCCCCCTCCACTGAGAACCAACATCCATTCTCCGTCCCCGCTCCAAAGAACGACCACGTACATCCGACCTGCAAGGTACCTCCCGCACCGGAGATCCACCTACAACCTCCTCGTCTCCACTGTGATCCAAATTATCAGGTGCCAATGCCGTAGAAGAAGATTGCCTATAAGCCCTCGAGAATGACTCCTGGCCTGAAACCTCCTTCTGGAAACTACGCTGCGCAAGCCCCGCTGCGCCAAAATGTTCCCACCCAGGGGAACCACACATAAAATAAGGACCCCCTGAAGTCCCAGATAAGCGAGGAGCTGTACTCCTGGGCCCTTGCGCTGGCCCGCCGCTCACCTGGCCGAAGCCCTTATCCGGACCCAACAACGTGCCCTGGAAGCTTACACCCCCCGCACTCAAAACCCCGGGAGCATGGAACCTTCCTGAACCCATTCCTGAAGCACCAAATGCCGCAGAACCAAAACCAAAAACTGGCTGACGAACCTGCAAACCAGCTTGAAAAGTCCCACCACTCATCATAGGAACACCCCCTCCTTCCGCCCGAAATCCATCATCATGACCCAGAGAAACACCCCCAACAACACTCCCAGAGCGCGGATCTTCAAAACCCGTATTCGCACCACAAAACGAACCACCTTCGCCCATTTGGGCCCATTCGCCCTCTCCTCTAGAGCCACCTCCCACAGATACTACTTCACCTGCCGACGAGCCCGGTGTAGAAAACAATAACGGGCTCCCTACATTACCCCCAACTTCACCCACCCCCGCATCAGCATCTTGACCAACGACCTCCGGACCACCCATTGGAAGGAAACCAGAAGACAAACCAGCCCGAGGCCTGCCCACATTAATATCACGGCCCTCCCCTGATAGAACATCGTAAGAAAGTTGTCTTGAAGGGGTTAACAACATCCGTTGAGCAGCCTCAGGTACAAACTGAGATTCGTCAACGACCAACATGTCGTCATGGGCACCACGATCAACTTGTTCCCGCTCCGTATCTTGCAACACAAATTGAACCGATCCCCTCCGCCCACCACGCACAGGGGCCCCGTCCGAAGACTGCCCCCGCCGCTCAACTAGCGGGTCCGAAGCAGAGCGTTTCTTGCTTCCTCCCCGACCACCCCTGCCCCTCTTCCCTGACACCTGCCCCCGACCCACCATAACCGGAAATCCCCCCGCCCCAGAAACAACTCCCAACTGAGGAGCCGGAGCTAGGGAAGACTCACCCCCCCCGCACTCAAAGCCCCTTGAGTTTCCGGAGCCTCCGAAGTACCGGGCTCCCCCCGAACCATCCTTTGAGGGGCCGGCTTCCTAGACCGGGAACGGCCCCTCTCGCTTACCTGACTCGGGCGTCTCTTCTTCGGCGACGAACATGCCATCACCGCGGCCACCACACCAGCCGAAGCCTGGCGTTGGGGCCTAGCCTGCCCACCTCCTGCGAGCAAATCCAAACGGCCGGCATCCGCCAACAGGTGCATCGCCTCAATGACTCGTGCATCTTCCATTATCTAAGCTCCAAGTAATAATCACAAGCACCAAAGATTGAAAAAGAGTCTCACAGACACACAAGACACTCTCTCACAAAAAAGCTAAAAGCCCTCCTAGCCACCAGGTCACCAAACCTAAAATGGTGGCGGGTAGGCGGGAAAGGTGGAATTTATACTTGGGCTGGCTGGTCCTACTAGACCAGCCCAAAAACTAGAACATTCTGGCAACTTCTGGAAAGAACCCCTCGCAGCCCTCCCAAACCGCCCGGGGGAGGAGACCTCCCGTCGGTCGGCTCCCTCCCCCAAGCCCCCCTTGTGTTGCAAAAGCAGTCCTCAATGAGTAGTTTAGCTACCATTAAGTCACCCAATGTCGGGAAAGCAGCTGGCCAAGATAAACCAGAAAGTGGTCACATTGTAAATAGTTTGATACCAGCAGCCTTATCACCACAGTTGGCGGGATCGTCAGTCCAAACACTCGAGCTATCACTCGATGATTTGAGCCAGCCAGTGATTGATGTAGATGAGAGGGAGGAGAGCTGTGATTCAAACACTGTATTAGCTTGCGGGGCAGGTCAGGTAGAGGGAGTCTCCGCACCAGCCACGGCTCCGATTAGTGGCACAATGGCCCTGAGGGAAGGCGGGGAGGTGGTTACCTGATCCAAAAGGGCTTTATTAGACAGAAGCATTCCATATAGCGCTGTCACCTCTTCAGCTGGTCCCATGGCTGCAGCAAAGCGAACCTGGAGGGTGGGGTGTCACACTGTTAATGGTAATTCCAAGCAGAAGGGTGCTCCAAAAGCGTCCAGGCCTAAAGATACAGAAGGTTCAGCAGGTAGGCAACAGTGTTCAAACTGCAGAGAGGCAGAAAAGGCTCGGGGGGACATGGAATTGTGGTCTAGGTTGGAAACAATGTTTACTACCTACCTAGGGCCCATACACGAGAAAATTAAAGTGAGAGAAGGGAAAGAGTCCCTGCTGATCGCCGAGAATAGCATCCAGACAAATGCGGCTATGGGGCACACAGTGAACAGCCTGGGGGTATTAGATGGTCCCATTCCTCCAAGGGGTCTGAATGCCCATAGAGAGAAAAGAGAGTGGGATGCATATAGGTGAACAGCTGGAGGGAACAAAGGAGGGTGTAGATAAAGACCAAATGGTGGGGTGCATGGACGTAAATGCCTCGAGATCAAGAGTCACTGGGGGAAATTCTAGGGATAGGAGGGGGGGGGGGTACTGCAGCACAAAATATGAGTCCTAATGAAGGCCCCATAAATAGTGAGGGCATAGCGGGTAGAGCCCCCACACCTCATGAAACCGCGCCCTCTTCAGGTGACTTTGTTAGGTGTATGGCTGGTTTGCCAGTTCTAGATTTACCGCCGGCATCCAGTCCATACACAACAGTCCTGACAGGGGTTTCGGCCCTCAGTGGAAATAGAGAAGAAAACCCGCAAATGTTGATTAACAAGGCGGCCCATTGCCTGAACAGGAATGTAGATTTTAACATGTTAAACCATAGGCATATAGTAATGGCCAGAAGGGCCTCCTGGATTGGATGCAGTAGGAAGAGCTTTCCTGGAAACACTGTGATCTTAAATCTAAGGTTTCCAGGGCTGGTACACGATCTCCTTACCCAGTGCAAGGGGTCCTTCCAGGAGGAGGGCGGATCGACCATCAGAATGTCCCTTTGGGGTTCTTTTATAGGGATATGATGGGAGCAAATAATCATGATAATCAGAGGGGAGATCTTGAAGGATTTCTCAGAGGGGGTCCACCCGTTCTGCTAACCCACCGGTATGCCCCTTCTCAATAATGTTTCAGCCCTAGACGACATAGATTGACGCAATGGGAGTACGTCAACTAGGGACGGCCAAGGATTGGAATGCGGGTCTCTCATTGGAGACATGGGAGGGACATCCATGTCTAAAGGTTAAGGATCTTATTTCTCCCTTTTTACCGGAAGATCCTAGCGGGCCCGCCACTGAAGGAAATACCCAAGTAGCTACTGTATCGTCCAGTCCTAATAGCTGCCCGACAATAGACAGCCCAGATGTCCTCAGACAGGGTAAGATTGAGATAATTTCATGGAATATAGCTGGTCTCTCATTTAAAATATCTAACAATCAATGGCTAGATTATATAAAGAAATTCCAGGTTATCTGCCTCCAGGAAACTTGGGAGACGGACAGCAGCGCGTTCTCTCTTGAAGGATACAAAATGTATTTTGTACCAGCATGTAAGGTAGCTGCGGGAAGAGCAAGGGGAGGTCTAATCACATATGTGGATCTGAGACTACAGGGGAGGTGGGACGATTTGGGTTGGGACTCAGATTTTTTTTCAGTGGATTAGAGTGTGTTGTAAGGGATATAAGTTAATTTTTATTAATTTTTATAATTCTATTTTAACTGGACAGCCTACAATAAGGTTAAATGAGCTGGAGAGCAGGTTGGCAGGCATACAAGATCATGGGGCAGGGATGTCCCAGCTGGTGTTACTTGGCGACTTTAACTGCCACTTGTGCCCAAATGTGAAATTTAGAAGGGGGATTGGTCTTCATGCCCACTGGAAGAGGGTCCGCACCTAGAGCACCCAAGGGAGGGAAAGGAGTTAAATAAGGTGTTAGGCACTCATTCCCTCACACACACCATGGACCTGACTAATGGAAGGGAGGACGGTTTGGTCCATCCAACCTTTAAAGGGAGAGGCTGTGATTCTTTTATTGGTTTTATTTTTGTATCCAACACGCTAAACCGTTGGGTTTTAAGTTTTGAGATACATTTAAGTATTTTTAGTGATCACAACCCTTTGGTCATGTCAATTAGTGACCGAAATTTAAACAAGCACTTAGCCCGTCTGGGGGAGAGTGACACGATAAATGCCACTGATCAAGGCAGAAGGCTTAGATGGTCTCAGGTGGAGGGTGAAGCCTTTTATAGAGCGCTTATGGCGGACAAAGATCAGTATGTGTGGAAGTGATTAAACCCAACAGTGGACGGGGCAGAACTGGTCAAAGCCTTTGAGGGTGTCCCCCAGCATATTGATGGTTTACTTAGGAGTAAATTTAACAAAACGGGAAACGAGGACCATAGGTGTTTTGACCATCATTGCTCCTCTGTCCTGAAGGAGCTGAAGTTAGCACTTAAAGCTGCCCCTAAGGACAAGATAAGGGTGTACACATGTAGGGCTCTCTACAAACAGGCAGTAAAGCGACATAAAACCTCCCTGCAACAGCAGGCATGGGAGAATTTGAGGGAAGCTGTTGAGTCTAAGAACACGACCGCTTTTTGGAAGGTTATCAATGACCCCTGCTTTCAAGATGCTAATAAACCAAGGGTAGCAAATCACATCCTGCCAGAATCTTGGTATGGGCACTTCAACGGCCTATACAATCATGGCATGACAGAGGATCCAACAGTAGTTGAGGAAGGGGGTTAGACTGTGGCCCATATAATATTTTCCCTGGGCGAGATAAAGGTGGGTATCGTGGGTCTGACAAGGAATAAAGTTCCAGGGCCCGATGGGATTCACCCGGATCTTTTCCTGAGCCAGGTAGAACTCTGGGAGTCCATATCGATTAGGGTGATCAATGCTGCAGTGGAATCCGGTATGCCTACATCCTGGTCCACAGCTACAATTGTCCCCATCTTTGAAAAGGGAAATAGGGACAGCTCACTGTGTTATTTCCCATTTCTCTCATTGATGTGACTGTTAAAGTCTTAGGCAGGGTTATCCTCAACGGACTATTAGACTGGGTGGGGGAAAACCACATAATTACCGATACGCAGTACGGGTTTAGGTCAGGGCGGTCAACTGCCGACCAATGTCTCAACTTATATCTACTGGTAGCCAAGTACACTATTGCCAGTGATGAGACCGGGTACTTGCCTTTCATGAACTTGACAGCAGCTTTTGATCGGGTGAACCATTACAAACTGTGGGAACTCATGGGGGCTCTTGGAGTGGACCCTGGTCTAGTAAACATTCTAAGAGCATTACATCGGAACACTTTCACCAAAGTTAGATATAATTAGGAGGGGAGTACTACTGATCAATTTCCTTGCTCATGGGGTGTGAGGCAGGGTTGCATCCTGGCCCAGTTCCTATTCACCCTGTATACAAACGGCGTGGAGCAGGCACCAGACGCTCTCGGGGTGGACTTGCCAAAGATAGGAACAAGAGGGATCCAGTTTTGCTTTATGCAGACGACACAGTGCTTCTCGGGCGGACCCCTCGAGGGTTACAATGCCTGATAGATGGCTTTGTCCATTTTATGGAGAGTTTAGACCTGTCTGCAAACCTCTCAAAATCATATATCATGGAGGTGGGGAAAACCCCGAAAAGGAAATATAAATACATGATTGGCTCACACTGCCTGGAAAAAGTACATACGTTCTCTGATACCCGTCTTAGTTTTAAAGCCCTGATAGATGAGAAATGCCGTACTTTGGTTAGCTGCTCCGGTGCAATTATGAATTTTGCGTGCAGGTTGGGTCGCTGGTCACCGGAACAAATTTTGAGAGTGTACAATTCGATGTCCTGTACCAAAACACTTTACGGTAGTGAGGTCTGGGGTTTCATTGACTCGCATCATTTCCAAATCGAAGAGAATAAATATCTGCGGCGGCTGTTGAAAGTCCCACAAAGTACTTCATCCCATATTATCCATGAGGAATTGGGTGTCAGTTACATCAGAGACAGGTTGGAAATAAAACCCATTATATGCTGGATTAAAATCCGGACAAACCCTGAGGCCGCATTAACCAAGCAGATTATAATGGATTTTATGGCCCGTGACCGGGGCAGTAACATCCCATGACTGAAGTATGTGAGGGAATCTTTGACAGACATGGGCTGCGGAGACTACTTTATCCATCCCACATAACTGTTAAACCAGGATAAGGCTTACGTTAAGGTGGAATTTCAGAAGTACGTTGCCTCCTGTTGAGAAGATAGGGAGTTGATCAAACCCTCAGTGAGAGCACACCTTTTGACCAAAACCTGCCTGGGCATTGAGCCGTATTTGTCTTTTATCCACAATGCTCATGACAGATTTTTAATGACACTCTTCAGGCTAAACCTAGTACATCACAGTTTAGCAGTGCCATCTATAGAGTTGAAGGGCCTGTGCGGCTGCGACCACCGGTCTCCGCAGGACATCCTTCACTTTGTTTTACTGTATCCCTACTATAATAATACTGTGTTTTATAGAGCGCGAACAGCTACCTCGCGAGGAGGTGTCCCGGCGCTAGAAGAGAAACCACAGAGATCCAGGGCAAAAAGTGGGAAACCTAGCGGGGCTGGGCAAAGAGCCAGGTCTTTAGCAACTTCTTAAAGCAAGGTTCAGACGGAGCCTGCTGGATTGCTAGAGGTAGGGAGTTCCACAAAGCAGAGACATTAGCAGAGAAGGTACGACCGCCAAGGCGTGCCTTTTTAGCTCGTGGGACAGCCAGTTGGGTACGGTCGTTTGACCGAAGTGACCGGCTTTGAGAGTACCTTGGAAGACGTTTTTTTAGGTAGAGTGGACAGGAGCCATGCAAAGATCTAAACGCAAGCGTCAAGGCTTTGAATTTTATCCGGTTGGCCACAGGGAGCCAGTGCAGGGTTCGAAGATGCGGAGAGACTGACTGCTTGAAAGGAATTCTCAGTAGTAGCCTCGCAGCCGCATTTTGAACTACCTGTAGTTTATGGGTTAAGAATTTTGGGAGTCCCAGGTATAGACCATTGGCGTAGTCCAACCGTGAAGTGACAGTTGCATGGACAACCGATTTCCTGCAGCTCTCGGGTAGAAGTTTAAGAAATTTTCGGAGATTTCTTAATTTACTTAGACAGCAGCCGGCCACTTGCTGGATATGGGAAGAAAAAGACATTTTATCGTCCCATCTCACTCCAAGGTTTTTTGCCGAATGGCTGGGCATGGGTGGGGGGCCCATCTCCACCGGCCACCATAGCTCTGGGGCGGGGGCAGGACCTTTACCGAAGAAGATGACTTCGGTTTTATTGGCATTTAGCTTTAGTTTGTTGGTATTCATCCAGTGAGCGATGTCCTGGAGACAGCCTTTAAAGTTTGCGAAGGATTCCTGTGTCATCTCAGAGTAAGGGAATACCAACTGGGTGTCATCGGCATAAGAAATTGCCTTAACACCCCAGTTGGCAATTAACGTAAAGAGGGGGGCCAGGTAGATATTGAATAAGAGAGGGCTGAGGGCCGAGCCCTGCGGGACTCCACAGTTGAGGATTTTGGGTGTGGAGGAAATCGTCCCGAGTGCCACCTTCTGCGTTCTCTGAGATAGATAGGAATTAATCCACTTCAGCGCGTTGTCTTGTATGCCTATCTCTGCCAGCCGGCTGAGTAATCTGGCGTGGTCCACCGTATCAAAGGCGGCCGACAGATCCAGGAGTACCAGCATAGCTGAACTTCCTGCATCCATCGACCACCTCACTGACTCGGCTACCTCTAGGAGCGCTGTTTCTGTACTGAAACCGGGCCGAAAGCCAGATTGAGTTTCATGGAGAATGTTGCTTGTTTCCACAAATTTACTCAATTGGCGTTGTATCGCTTTTTCCAGCATTTTTCCCGGTGCGGCTAGAAGGGATATTGGGCGAAGGTTCGTAAGGTCATCTGGGTCCCCATTTGGTTTTTTCTTTAGGGGGAGGAGCGTGGCATGCTTCCAGACGTCAGGGAAAATTCCTGACGTGATGGAAGAGTTCCAGATACTATGGAGTGTGGGCGCTATAGAGTCCGCTATGGTGCTCCATATTTTTGCCGGACAGGGGTCATCCGGGGAGCCAGATTTACAGCGACTGAGTTCTTGCAACACCTCGTTCAGCGGGATATATGCGAACTGGGTGAGGGTGTCTTCTGTCTCGCCTTTGGTCGTTGTGTCCTGTTTTATAGTGTTTATTACTGGACCAAAGGAGTCATATACTTTCTTGATGTGCTCCCTAGGAAGCTATTTTTAAAAAGCATTTTAAAAAATGCTGGTTTTAAACAGGCTAAGGTGGCCCTACTGTTTCTGAAGCTGTCCACAGAGGTTTTAACACTTTGTTGTACCGTGAATTTTTTAAGGTCGACACTGAGACTTAGAAACACAAGAGGAGAGGGGTGAATATATAGGGTTGTAGTTTTGGCATGTTAAAGTCTCCAGCGATGAAATCGGCGGGGGAGGGTATTTCTTTATATAAGGGATTATTTATTTATGTATCTTTTTAAGAGGTTGTTTTTACATGTGATATCCCCTTATCAACTTGCGTCAATCCTTTTGAACCCAGGATTACTTTTTAATGACCTGCACACACCAGAATGTTACAGGAGAAGGGGCTTTATCAGGAATCGGTTTGTTTTGTACATATGTTTTTTTTTAGCTCGGTCTCTGATACTGTGACATTTGCTTGTTTTTTAAATTGTAATTTTATGGTATTGTATTTTATGCCGAATAAAGTATATATTGATTGTTTGATTGATTATTTTTCTGTTGAATTAATTCTGCTTATTTTGGGCTGACTGATGTGCAACATGTATCTCTACAGCCCGACCCAGGCCCCCTTTCTTAACGGGTTCCCTGGCCTTGTCCCATCTGCACTCTGCAGTTAGCAGTCACACATGATGCTGTTCATTTATTTCTTTAGCAAAAAGCCTAACCTATATAACTGTTCTGACCGAAGTGACAGGTGAAATAATAGGCTGTGGTTGGTTTACGTTCTCAGTTCCAAATGTTTGCATTTCAAGAAGAGACTGCATGGTGACAAAAGATCGTTTACCATACCATATCTGTATTATTTTTACTTAATAAAACTCACCACTAGCTGCAACACACAGTAAATGGTATGATAATGAAATTATCTTGCTCTGGACCATTATTCCATGGGACTGTGTGATTTCTATTTTGGCCTCTAGGTGGCAGTGCTGGTTAACTCATGAAGCATTACTATCAATTTTAGAAGGTGGTGCACTGACTGGATAAGTTAGAATTGATGGCCAATTCATAAAGGTATTTACTCCCGGAAACTTATGTTTAAAGCCTACAATAACTTCATTTGTGGATGTTAGGAATTCATGAAACGTTTCCTGGTGTTTTTAAATGTGTTTATTACTTTGGATTTCCCTGCCAGGAATGCAGAGCAATCTGCAGTAATAACTCTCAAGCAAGGGAAGGGGAGTGGGCATTACAAGGATAGGTTAGCCTTGGAACGTTGGTAACACACACAGTTTGTTGACTTTACCAAACTCTGGTCCAATCCATTCCCACCCTATAACTGTTTAGAGCTGTATTCCAACTAAAGGATGGTGAACAGAAACAAAAAGAAAAGAAAGTATGTGTTGCAAATCTGCATGGTCAACCAAGAATTTTTGCCTTTTCCGCACCTTATTTAATAGTTTTTTTTAACTAAGAGTGCTTTACCCCTTCTAAACAGGAGTAACATGCCTGTGCTCCTCTTTAAATTTGTTTAAATTGGCTAACCATTTATTGTCATATTTAAATTGCCTACATGTCCCCTTGTTTATGGTGTAGGAAATACATCCAGGGCCTGAAAGTTAAATGCCACCTGTAAACTGTAGCACCTATTGCGCCATCCAGGTCGACCCAGTGCACCCTGACTGCAGCAGCCTAAACAACTGCTGTCAAACCTGTCACAATAACCACTCAAGAGAGGCGGAAATCTCTGCTTTTAAATATTTATGTCACTCCTAAGTACACTTTGTCCCACACATGGTAGGTAGGGTGTCTTACATTTAAAAGCTGGACCATGTGCAAAATTAAAGTTGGTATGTTCTTACAGGGCATAGCCCCCAAAAGCTAGTTTCACTGGCAAGGTAGTGGCTGGATCCTGGAAAATGTCAAAGTATAGATTATAAACTTTAATCTGTAATTTAAATATCTAAAATAGTTGCTTAAGGACTATTCATATTTATCAAAAGACCAATTCGTTAGTGAAATTGAATAAAAAAAATATTTAGGTAAAGTAACTTTAGAAAGTTACCTTCTTCCTCCTTGATGCTCCTGAGGTTAATTTGCATTAGTTCTCCAGCAGCTGCACAGCAAGTGCTTGACTTAATGAGGTATAAAAACTGCTCCCAGGGCAGACAATGGCTTAATCCTGGTGACAAGATGGACTGGGTGTGGGGCATTTGTAATTAAATTGAAAGGGACAGAGGTGAGGCCTGCTCATTCAAATTTCAGTGTAATGAGAGATCTGAAGAAAGGAACACCTTTGGCCCAAAGACCAAACTCTCCGGACTCCACTGGGTCTGCACTCCCTCTTGTACCCCGGACAAGAAGTGGACTCAAAGAGTTAGATGTCTGCCCTCCTGTGTGGCTACAAGGGCACAGCAAGCGGTAAATGTCATTTTTCTGAAGTGACCAGGTGACCAGTACCAACTGGACCTGGATTAGACCTTGTTGCTGACCTCTGCTGGAGTGAGTCCTGGCCCTAATTTGTGTCCCCGAGAGCCTTACAAGTGGCCCAGATTAACTGTTAGATAAACTCTGAAAAGTTGGGATTTAGGACATTTTTTAACTTCAAAGACCTCCAGTGCCATCAGAGTGACCTTATGGCAGAAGTCTGATTTTAATGCACCTTTGTTTGGTACAGCTTCAGACATGCCCCAATGGAGGATGAGCTCATAAAAAAGACAACGTTAGAAAGTAAAATCTTTCACAGAGACAAACACACTTGGTGTATTTGACCCGGGCTCCATAGATGTCAGCCTGAAATTGCACCTAGGTCCTGGTCTACCACTTACATAGACTATCATTGGCGTGTAGTGCATTTTGCCACACTTTTTACTTAACACTTCGGGGCAGATTTACAAGCCCCTTGCGCCACTTTTGTGTCACTTTTAACATGGGGAAAGTGACGCAAAAGTGGCGCAAGGGGCTTGTAAATCGGCCCCTTCATGTTTCTGGTTCCTCTTAATGGATTTTTGTTGTGTTTGCATCATTATTTTTTTTATTCAGTCGGGGGTTTTTATTCTTTAGTGTTTTGACTCTATTCCTGGGTTGTTACTGCATAACTAATTTACACATGCCCAAAAAATAAGCCTGTCTGCTCTGTTCCATAGCTACCAGTGGACTGTGCTCAGGTTAACTTAGTGACTATGGGGTTTACTTTGACAAGTTAGTATTAGTATTCCTTGAGGTGAGCAACTGCCCACCCCAAATAATAATCAACTTTCTTACCAGGTGTATTTGCACCACGGGCTCCATGCTTCCTGGGCATAAACCTGCCCTCTTTAAAATTATGCATAGGGGGAATAGGATCTCAAGGGATGCACCATAGCGTTCCAAGTGGTGCCTGTGGAATCCTTCACCTGGTGCAGGTTCCTGGACCTGCTACTGGGAACATTGGTGGACTGCAAATAGCAGTAAATCTGCACCTGTAAATAGCTGTAGATTTATGGATGCAGATTAAATAATGTTTTGTGACTTGTTCTCTAAGACTCTGATTACAAGTTGAGGGCTAAATTTCAGCCCTGAACAAACAGAGTTTGTACATTACCTAAAACTATGAGTTATATGATAATTATCACACCTTTGCAATTTTCTCCTGCATGTTATGCCTCGTTTCTATGTTGAAACCCTGATATGCAAGAATGTAATGTTCCCAGTAAACACCTTACCCCTGTATAATGGTATTCACCAGTTGTTTTAATGAGTGAAATGAGTGTCTAGGAAGGATATCAATGCATTTTCTGTTATGTGTGATGTTAACCCTCCGTTACCCGGATGTAAGATTTTGTTTATGGTTGACCAAAAGCGTGCGCTATTGATTCCGTTAGAGTCATGGTGAAGTTTTGGCCAGAATTCGTTTTCATTGGATCTGCTAATGTCCCACGTAAGCTTTTTAAGTTTAGCCTTTGTGTTGAGAAGTTGGTGGTTTAAGTTCTCGTCCCCAGGGCAGAGCCTCAATGACCTCAAGAGTTTGTTTGTAGATTTTTTGAGAAGTTTCAAATTTGTCCTCTGTGCGCGTGTGACCTTCCTCGTCGCTGATGGATTGTTAGGAGTGGCGTATCTTACTTCGGTTGAATAAGAGTGGGAAAACAAAGCTGCGAAAGTTTACCATGTGCTGGATGGGTTCCGGTGGGATAATTAAGTTCTGTTAACTTCAGTTTCGCTGCCAAGAGCACCTCCCTGGTGTTAGCTATAGATGACTTTATTCTTTTTAAGTTAATAGTGTGGCAGGCCTGCCTACCAACTGTGTTAAGTATCAATTTTTGTCAGTGACCTTGAATTAAGACTTCCTGGGACCGATGGTCACTGTCCCCTTGATCTCCAAAGCAGAAGCCTATTATATAATGAAAATAGGAAAGAGAAGCTTAAGTATAGTCTATTGTAGAATTTGCAAGTTCCGTGTGAAATGAGGCGACCAGGGGAAAATCGTCAGCAAATCTTCCATTAGGTACCCTTAGGCCAATATGCTCCAGGTCTTCTAACAGCTCTAGACCGCTCCTAGGTGATCTTCCCTGGTGGCTTTTAGTTTGAGTTGGTATGTTCCAATAGAAGGACTGGGCCTGTAAGTCTTCATTTGATGTTGTGCCTAGGATTTATTGCTTTAGATCAACAGACAAGATGAGGTTAGGTGTGTTGTGAAAACTCATTATTTGAAGCAGATGTTCGATTAACATTTTTGACTCCTGTTTTTTCCGTTTCGGGTTTAAGTATGAATTGATTAGTAGCGCCTCCTTATTTTTGCCTCTAAGGTTTAGGTGAATCTTAAAAGTGTTTAGAGATGGAAAGGAGAAAGGACATTCCTGAGCGCTATTGATTTTTGTTATATTAATGTAGGACCCCTGATAGGTGGCCATATTTCGATTTCCTTACAGCTGGGGTATGAAAGCAAGTGTACCCCTCTAGATGCAAGGGGTCAGCTAACCAGGTTTCCTGCAAGAGGGCAATATCAAAAGTTTTGAGATAATCTAGAAATTCAGCGTCTACAGCCTTACTGCAGAGCCCATTAATGTTCAATGAGCATAGCATCAGGGTAGTTTTGTCGTGTTTTTCCCGATTGTTATGTTGAAAAATTTGTCATTGTGCCGCTCTGGCTATATTAATGGTTCTAATGATCTGAGTGTGTTCAGAATTAGGGGGATGATGGTAATTGGAGCCTGTTTGTGTGTCCATCACCTGTTCCTTGTGGGGTGGCTGTCCTCGGGCACCCCTAAGTACAGAGGATATTTTGTCTCTGTTACTAATCATTCCTACGCGTGACCTGGCAATCAATGGGAGCGGATATCCAGTATTATAATGGGCGAAAATGTGTATGCCCCAAGCTTTGAAGGTTTCCTATTCTTTTTTGCAGTTTGAGTTGAAACCCAGGTTGTCTTTGTGGATTCCCTGCCTTGTGTTATGTCCGGTTTGATAAATTCTATCAATAAAAGATTGGTTGTGTGGATGCCTTTTAGTGTGGATATTTCCCCTATTTGTTGGAGAATATTCCCTCTATTCAGGGTATTAAAAAACCCCTTTGAATCATACTCTGGCGTGAAAATTATGATGGTAGAAGTTGTTGTTTGATTTGCTTGGCGGGCTCTTAATGAATTTTCTCCCTGGTCGTTTTCTCCAAAGGTGCAGATGGGCTGCCGGGTTAGCCTGCTTACCCTGGCTAGCCTGGGGGGGAGGGTGGATGGGAGGGGGGGGGGGGGCCGCGAATAGTGAGAACACGGACAGCAGTCAGTTGCAGCAAAAACGTGGATTGGAGGCCTTCCAGGTCAGGTGGCAGGGCTCCCTGCAAGCCTGTCAGCAGGACCGGACTGCCATACTGGACACCGGGCGCTTCCCTAGGAAGCTGGAAGGGTGGGGGCTGGTTTTGCAGTGTTTGGGGCTGAGTTTATTACTGTGGGTTGGTGTGCATTGGTGCTGCAATATCGTCCTCCAGAAACAAAAGCAGCGAGTAAGCATTTCCAGTTTCCTGGGGCCAGGAAGTGCTTTCCTAGGTTCTGGTCCACAAATTTGCCAGGGCTCCTTTTTGTTCCAAATCCAGCCCTGCCTGTCAGCACAGCCTTGCGTGTCTGCTTTGAATGAAAGCAAAAAGCACATCTACAGCAGAGGGAAGGAAGAGGGGTACAAATAACATAATACTATAGATTGGTAAAAAGTGAATTACAGGGATGATTGTCACCTCGGGTTCTGAATGACATAAACAACTCGAGCTTTTCTCTTGTTATCTATTTGATGTCACTCAGAACCCCTCGGTGAAAAACATCCTCGTAATGATCTGTACACTAAGCGGTTCTTGTCCTGTAAACCAGCATCCAATAAAAACTTAGGGATACCTAAGGGAGGGTTATGGTTATTCCCAGAGATCTCGTTTCTGTTGGTTCAGTAGGGGCACTGGGCCCCTGAGGCCTGAGAGGCTTCTGAAATCTGATTATTGCTGTATTTCACATTTCAAACAGCAACCAGATGGCCCATTTCCTTCCTTGCACCAGGGTCCATGACACAGTGGCAACGTTACTGTTTACTATGTATCCTGTAATTTCAAAGGTGTAGCTGTATTCTTGCATTTAGATAAACAACACTAAATTGTTAACTTGTTTATAGGACAGACAGGATATTTGGAATCGAAAGAAAAAAGCAGTCTATCTCTGGGAGGCAATATATGGCCGAAGGCATTATATTTTTCTGTTGAATTAATTCTGCGTATTTTGCGCTGACTGGAGTGCAAATGTATCTCTACAGCCCGACCCAGCCCCCCCTTTCTTAACGGGTCCCCTGACCTTGTCCCATCTTCACTCTGCAGTTAGCAGTCACACATGATGCTGTTCATTTATTTCTTTAGCAAAAAGCCTAACCTATATAACTGTTCTGACCGAAGTGGCAGGTTAAATAATAGGCTTGGGTTGGTTTACGTTCTCAGTTCCAAATGTTTGCATGTTAAGAAGAGACTGCATGGTGACAAAAGATCGTTTACCATACCATATCTGTATTATTTTTGTTTACTTAATAAAACTCGCCACTAGCTTCAACACAGTAAATGGTATGATAATGAAATTATCTTGCTCTGGACCATTATTCCATAGGACTGTGTGCTTTCTTTTTTGGCCTCTAGGTGGCAGTGCTGGTTAACTCATGAAGCATTTCTATCAATTTTAAAACATGTTGCATTGACTAGATACGTTAGAATCGGAGGCCAATTCATAAAGGTATGTAGTCCCGAAACATATGTTCCAAGCCTACAATAACTTCATTCGTGGCTGTTAGGAATTCACGAAAGGATTCCTGGTGTTTGTAAATGTGTTTATTACTTTGGATTTCCCTGCCAGGAATGCAGAGCAATCTGCAGTAATAATGCTCAAGCAAGGGGATGGAAGTGGGCATTACAAGGATAGGTTAGCCTTGGAACGTTGGTAACACACACAGTGTGCTGACTTTACCATCTCTGGTCCAATCCATTCCCACCCTACAACTGTTTAGAGATGTATTCCAACTAAGGGATGGTGAACAGAAACAAAAAGAAAAGAAAGTATGTGTTGAAAATCTGCATGGCCAACCAAGAATTTTTGCCTTTTCTGCACCCTATTTTTATGTTCTTTTTTTAAGTAAGAGAACTTTACCCCTGCTAACAGGAGTAACGTGCCTGTGCTCCTCTTTAAATCTGGTTAAATTGGCTAAGCATTTATTGACATATTTAAATTGTCTTCATGTCCCATAGTTTATGGTGTAGGAAATACATCCAGGGCCCTGAAGTTAAATGCCACCTGTGAACTGTAGCACCTATTGTGCCATCAACAGATTGGGGATGCCAGGTCTACCCAGTGTAGCCTGACTGCAGCAGCCTAAAAACCTGCTGTCAACCCGGTCAAAATAACCACTCATGAAAGGCGGAAATCTCTGCTTTTAAATATTAATGTGACTCCTAAGTACACTTTGTACCCCACAAGGTAGGGTGTATTATATTTAAAAGCTGGACCATGTGCAAAATTAAAGTTGGTATGTTCTTATAGTGAATAGCCCCAAAAACTAGTTTCAATGGCAAGGTAGTGGATGGATCCTGTAAAATGTCAACGTATGGATTATAAACTTTAATCTGCAATTTAAATGTCTAAAATAGTTGTTTAAGGACTATTCATATTTATCAAAAAACCAATTCATTGGTGAAGTTGAATGAAAAAAAATATTTAGGTAAAGTAACTTTAGAAAGTTACCTTTTTCCTCCTTGAAGCTCCTGAGGTTAATTTGCATTAGTTTTCCAGCTACTGCACAGCAAGTGATTGACTTAATGTATAAAAACTGGTCCCAGGGCAGAACAATGGCTTAATCCTGGTGACAAGATGGACTGGGTGTGGGGTATTTGTAATTAAATTGAAAGGGACAGAGGTGAGGCCTACTCATTCAAATTTCAGTGTAACGAGAGACCTGAAGAAAGGAACGCCTTTGGCCCAAAGACCAAATTCTCCGGACTCCACTGGGTCTGCACTCCCTCTTGTACCCCGGACAAGAAGTGGACTCAAAGAGTTAGATGTCTACCCTCCTGTGTGGCTACAAGCGCACAGCAAGCAGTAAATGTCATTTTTCTGAAGTTACCAGGTGACCAGTACTAACTGGACCTGGATTAGACCTTGTTGCTGACCTCTGCTGGAGTGAGCCCTGGCCCTAATTTGTGTCCCCGACAGCCTTACAAGTGGCCCTGATGAGCTGTTAGAGAAACTCTGAAAAGTTGGGACTTTGGACATTTTTTAACTTCAAAGACCTCCAGTGCCATCAGAGTGACCTTGTGGCAAAAGTCTGATTTTTATGCACCTTCCTTTGGTATCGCTTCAGACATGCCCCACTGGAGGATGCGCTGATTAAAAAGACAAAGTTAGAAAGTAAAATCTTTAACAGAGACAAACCCACTTGGTGTATTTGACCCGGGCTCCATAGTGGTCAGCCTGAAATTGCATCTAGGTCCCGTTCTACCACTTACATAGACTATCATTCGCGTGTAGTGCATTTTGCCACAATTTGTAATGTTTCCGGTTCCTCTTAATGGATTTTTGTTGTGTTTGCATCATTATTTTTCAAATTCAGTGATGATTTTTATTCTTTAGTGTTTTGACTATATTCCTGGTTTGTTACTGCATGAATAATTTACAAATGCCCTAACATAAGCCTGTCTGCTCTGTTCCATAGCTACCAGTGGACTGTGCTAAGGTTAACTTAGTGACTATGGGGTTTACTCTGACAAGTTAGTATCAGTATTCCGTGAGGTGAACAACTGCCCACCCCAATTAATAATCGACTTTCTTACAAGGTGAATTTGCACCATGGGCTCCATGCTTCCTGAGCATAAACCTGCCTTCTTTAGAATTATGCATAGGGGGAATAGGATCCCAAGGGATGCAGCATAACGTTCCAAGTGGTGCCTGTGGAAACCTTCACCTGGTCTTGGTTCCCAGACCTGCTACTGGGAACATTGGTGGACTGCAAATAGTAGTAAATCCGCACCTGTAAATAGCTGTAGATTTATGGATGCATATTAAATAATATTTTGTGACTTGTTCACTAAGGCTCTGATTACAAGTTTAGGGCAAAATGTCAGCCCTGTACAGACAGAGTTTGTACATTTCCCCAAATTATGAGTTATAAGATAATTATCACACCTTTGCAATTTTCTCCTGCGTGATATGCCTCATTATTATGTTGAAACCCTGAAATGCAAGTATTTGATGTTCCCAGTAAGAACCATACCCCTATATAATGGTATTTACAAGTTGTGTTAATTTCCCACCCTATACTGTGGAGCTTGGTATCAGATCCTTAAGGACCTATTCACAAACTGCATTTTAAAGTACTTTTTGTTGTACTACAGTAGTACTACAAAATGCACTTCACAAACGTATGTGCAGAGTTTACGTCTATCTTTTTCTTTGCAGAGATCTGCATCTCAAATGTGGAGTCTCCAAACACGTAAGTATGCATTTTAGTAGAAAATGTGGCAGTGATGGGAGATTGGCTGGAAAATTGGGAATGCTTAATCCTAAAGGGGAGGGGGATAGGGAGGAGTGAGGAGGGGCTAAGGAGGGGTTTAGGGAAGGACATGTTTCCAGGGCTGAACTGGCCATAGTGGGCACCGGGCCATACCCCGATGCGACGCACGGGTGGGGGTCGGTTTTGGGCCCCTGGGGGCTGTCTTTGTCACAGGGCCATTTCTGCAGCATAGAATCGGCCCTGTACCAAAATCGGCCGAAAAACGGCCCCGGCAAAGAGCTCGGCGGCACTTCCAACCCCCCTCTCCCCGATTGGGGAGGGGGGACCCGGTCAAGCAATTTGCCTGGGCCAGTTGTGGTTCCCAGTCGGGCCCTGCATGTACCCACCCATAAAAGAGTACGCACATTGCTATTCACAAACTGGTCTTCTAAAGTTACTACAGAAAAAATGGGACCCAAAATGGTAGTAAATTAGTTCAACTCAGAGCTAAAATAAGCCACACATGGTCAAACACTGGTACTGAAACACTCTCTCCTATAGAAAATAATAGAAGTAGGGACTAAAAATAAAACCTTATAGGATATAATGTAAAATGAAATTAAATTATTTGAAATGGCTAAAATTGTAAATATAAATTATTTTACAAATATATATAAAAATAAAACATATTTGCATTTAAAAATTAATTTAACAATACATTTTGTTAAATATAATTATATTAATGCATGATGAAAAATACATATTTTTTACGTTAGGTGAGTTTCATTTTTTTTAATTTAAGCTTGACCAGATTAATTTTACTTTAATGTGTACTACATGAATTATTTATTTACTTTAAAATGTAGTTAATAATGGTCTTTAGCTATACATGTAAAAATATATATACAGTTACTTTACATCAATATTTAACATAAAACTGTTTTTACAAACTTTTTTGGAGTTTAATAATCATTCTTACTTTTCCCTATACTTTACCATAGAGAACCTCCCCAGATGGGGTGGATATCACCATATGGTAAAGTATGGGGAATGTTCTCCATACTTTACCACAGGGAGATCGCCACGTCATTAAATTAAATCTAAATTATTTTTCTCAAGTTTTATTTTAAAAAATGCATTGATAATTATTACAAGTGATGTATACAATTAATTAAACACGTGTATTTATATTAGAATAAAACTTGTTCTCATATTCATTTTTGGAATCAAAGAAATGTATTAAAATCTTTTATAATTAAATATATAATTTTTATATTTTCTTTTGACATAAAATGTTATTTATTGATATTTCCTATAGGATTCACATATAAGTACCTCCTCTCATTATTTTCAGTGGCAAGGTGTTGCAATACCAGGAGTTGGCCATATGTGGTGCATGACATACTACTGTTTTCTTTTTAGCAGTAACTTACACTCAGATCCCTTTTTCAGGGAGTGGAGATGTGTAAGTCTACACTTTTGAGTAACTTTACAACCCTACTAATGCTTGAACTCGATGGGGGCGATACAGAAGAACATTTACAAGCATGTGCGCTCTGTTTACATAATGCCCTGTTTAGCAATGTATGCCAGGTGTGTATTCTTTTTCTCAAGTGACACCTCTTTCACTCTCCTATCCTTTTAAATTCATAATTATGTGTAGGGCTACATAGGGTATGACCATGCATGTAGAACTACATTTTAGGATTTTTTGCCTAAAATAAACCGCTTAAAGTTTCTATCATGGTCTCATTTGGAGACTTATTTTTCCCGATTCCCTCTTGTAATTACACTGGGACACTATTCTATTCCTAGGTGTAAATCCCCACCAAGAATTTCTGAATTGCTCTCATGCAGATTTCTATGCCCACATATAGGTGTAAGTCTATGTGTGAGATCTCTGCACTTACATTTCTCTTTGTGAATTTGGGTTGATAATGTTTCATGTGTGGAATGGCTCGGGATTTCCGAGGCATATATGCACTCTGTCATAGAACAGATAAAAATTGCATCCTTGTATCTTTTCAAGAATGAATTAGGCACACGATGCTTTGGATTCACCGTCACATTAACACCTGTTTTTACATTTCTGTGTGATAAGGTCCAAATACCTCATTCCCTCCTTAAGACATCTGCAGAAGGATCAGGGTTGTTACAGGGGTTTGTTGCCAAAAACATGGTGTGCACCCACTGCTGTTCTCGCTATCGCCCTTTTAATGCTCCACTTTCCACACTCTGCCCCTTAACATCCCAACTTCTCTCCACCACATTCAAATCACATTTACACCTAAAATATGAACTGTTATTATTAAGGACATATTGCAATATAAAAACTTGAATGACCCGCATAACTTCTTTTTCACTATGCCGTATTCAAGAAACTGGATTCTGTCACACGTGATCTAGTTAAATTGCTGACAAAAACAACTAAGTTCAATGTTTCTTTCAGTTTATGGCAACAAAGTGTGTGCATTTTGGATTCTTGCTCTAGCATCTGTTCATTTCCTGAGCCAGGGGTGTAACACACTCTTTTAGTATCTACAGTGAATCTGAGGTCGAGGGCTAAACCTCCTTATGGAGATCCAACTTAGCAGTTCTCTTCAGAACTCAACAAACTGGAAACAGACAAGAAGACTGCTGTCACTTAAATAGACATGCCCCCCGATTAATGACTGCAATGAATCCTATTGTAACTTAAACTAAGGTACCCAAACATAGGTAGTAGGCCAGACTCATAAAAACCGAAAGCTCGTACTAGCAACAGGCCATAACACTAATGTCATTGGCATCAGCAGGCAGAAAATAAGGACGCCCACTTCCATTAGCTAGCAACAGGCTAGCAACTAATTAACATGAATATGGAGAGCCCAAGACTCTAACAGCAGTCCATTACTACACTGTTCCCAAACTGATGGTCCAGACACTAGCATCAAGTCTGAACTTTCCTTCCATTAATACTGAGGTTCCAGATATAGGCAACAAGGTAAAACATAGTTGTTCATAAACCTGAGGGCCCCAGATGAAGGCAAAGGACCTGAACACCACTGTCATTAAAAACCTTAGGGCCTAATTTAGAGTTATAACAAGAGCATTCCGTCAAACTATAATCAAGCCCTAAGTGTCTTTAAAAATAACACCAGGCCAGAACCCGTTAGCCATTGAAACTGAGGACCCACAAATGTAGACACGGGCAGTGAGTCTGACCCACACTATCATTAAACACATGGACCATATACACTAGCAGCAGACGAGACAATACTCATATTTTAATAATAATAAATAATAATAATGTGATTTGTAGAGCGCGAACAGCTACCTCACAAGGAGGTGTCCCGGCGCTGTAGGAACGTACCACAGAGGTCCAGGGGCGGGAGGGGAAGACCTATCGAGGCTGGGAGAAAAGCCACGTTTTTAGCAGCTTCTTAAAGCAGGGTTCAGCAGGGGCCTGCTGGATTGCTTGCGGTAGGGAGTTCCATAGCGTAGAAACATTTGCTGAAAAGGTGCGACCACCAAGGCGTGCCTTTTTTGCTCGTGGTACATCCAGCAGGATACGGTCATTCGACCATAATGCACGATGTTGTGTATACCTAGGAAGGCGTTTTCTTAGGTAAGGAGGGCAGGACCCATGCAAAGATCTGAACGCGAGTGTCAGGGCTTTGAATTTTATCCGGTTGGCGACAGGGAGCCAATGCAGGGTTCGAAGATGCGGAGAGACCGACTGTTTGAATGGAATTTGCAGTAACAGCCTCGCAGCCGCATTCTGAACCACCTGCAGTTTATGGATTAAGAATTTAGGGAGGCCCAGGTAAAGACCATTTGCGTAGTCCAGTCGTGAAGTGACAGTTGCATGGACTACCATCTTTCTGCAACTCTCGGGAAGGAGTTTGAGAAATTTATGAAGGTTTCTCAATTTACTTAGGCAGCAGCCGGCCACTTGCTGGATATGGGCAGAGAAAGACATCTTATCATCCCATCTCACTCCAAGATTTTTGGCCGAGTGACTGGGCAAGGGTGAGGGACCCATTTCCACCGGCCACCATAGCTCTGGGGCGGGGACAGGGCCTTTGCCAAAGAAAATGACCTCGGTTTTGTTGGCGTTTAATTTTAATTTGTTGGTATTCATCCAGTGTGCAATGTCCTGGAGACAGCCTTTAAAATTTGCAAAAGATTCCTGAGTCATTTCCGTGTAGGGGAATACCAACTGGGTGTCGTCGGCATATGAAATTGCCTTAACACCCCAGTTGGCAATTAGCGTGAAAAGGGGGGCCAGGTAGATATTAAATAAGAGAGGGCTGAGGGCCGAGCCCTGCGGGACTCCACAATTGAGGATTTTTGGTGTGGAAGAAATTGTCCCGAGTGCCACCTTCTGCGTTCTCTGGGATAGATAGGAATTAATCCAGCTCAGCGCGTGGTCTTGAATGCCTGTCTCTGCCAGTCGACTGAGTAATCTGGCATGGTCCACCGTGTCGAAGGCGGCCGATAGATCCAGGAGTACCAGCATAGCTGAACTACCTGCATCCAACGACCACCTCACTGACTCGGCTACCTCTAAGAGCGCTGTTTCAGTGCTGAAACCGGGCCGGAACCCAGACTGAGTTTCATGGAGGATGTTGCTGGTTTCCACAAATTTACTCAGTTGGCGTTGTATTACTTTCTCCAGCATTTTTCCCGGTGCGGCTAGGAGGGATATAGGGCGGAGGTTCGTCAGATCATCTGGATCCCCATTAGGTTTTTTTTTTAGGGGGAGGAGCGTGGCATGCTTCCAAGCGTCCGGGAAGGTTCCTGATGTAATGGAAGAGTTCCAGATATTTTGGAGTATAGGCGCTACAGAGTCCGCTATGGTGCTCCACAGTTTAGCCGGACAGGGGTCATCGGGTGAGCCGGATTTACAGCGGTTGAGCTCTTGCCTCACCTCGTCCAGAGGGACATGCGTGAACTGTGTGAGGATTTCTTTTGGCTCGCCAATGTACGCTGTGTCTTGTTTCTCAGTGTCTATCGCTGGTCCAAATGACTCATATACTTTCTTGATTTTGTGGTCGAAGTAATCTGAGATTTGCTCACAAAGTAATGGTGTAGGGGTGACCTCTCTTTCGATACATTGAGGTTTGAGAAAGGACTGTACAACTTTGAACACTTGCTTGCTGGATTGTTCTGCCTGCCTAATCGAGTCCGCATAGAATTGTTTTTTATTATTCCTAATGGCTTTCTGGAATTTTTTCAGAGCATCCCTATATATAGCTTTTTCTTCTGGACCATAATTTTCTCTCCAGAGTCTTTCCAGTTTCTTACAGGCCGCTTTCTCCTCTCTAAGTTCCTGCGAGAACCAGGGTGCTGAGGGAGATTCTCTTTTAGAAAGAGCACGAGAGGCCGGGGCAATAGAGGAAACCATTCTACCTATCCATTCGTTAAGCAGCACTGCGTCCTTATTAGGATTATCTGTCAGGAGGGGAGAGGTGCGTGACAAAGCCGGTAGCATAGCCTCGGGGGTCAATTTACTCCATTGCCTTTTCATAAAATAGCGCTTACTCGACACCTTGAGATCGCTTTGGATGTTCAGAGTAAATGTAATGAGTGAATGATCTGACCATATCAGGGGGAGAGGTTTTTCAGGTCGCACATCATTAATATTAGTAAAGATGAGATCGATCGTGTGGCCCCCAGTATGTGTGGGGCCCTCATTGATCAGTCTGAGACCGGCCGCGTCTAGCGTTGTTCGGAGTGTCTCTGCTAAGACACAATCTACTTTATCCATATGGATATTAAAATCACCCACCACTAGGAAAAGGGGATGGAGAAGTGAACTCTGGACTATTGTATCTAATAGGGAAGCGAGGATGGAATCTGCGCTGGCCGGGGGGCGATAAATCACCAGCCCTGCCAGTGAGAGCTGAGGACTAATTTGAAAGCAGAAGTGAAGACCTTCCATACCTAGTATCGACATGGCAGTCGAGGATGTTAGTGCTAGGTGCTCTTTAAAAATGATCGCTACACCACCGCCTCTTTTTGTCCCGGGACGGTTGGCGAGGCATATTTTGAATCCCTGAGGGATAGCCAAAGCGGTCGAGGACAGACTGTCCTCTTTAATCCATGTTTCAGTTAGAAACAGGATATCCCAGTTCTGCTCTTCTAATAAGATCCAGATCTCATCAGTGTGTTTGACAAGGGATCTACAGTTAAGTAGGCCCGCTTTGATGTAGGTGTGCGGGGGGGTTTTAGAGCATGTCTGTAATGCGGGGGCGGCGCTGACGACTGTTATCCCACAGTTGCTGCAAGTTTGGGCGGGGTCAGGAGTTGCTGGGTCTATAGAATGGGGGCAACAGTTGGATGGTAAGTTGAGTACCTTTAAATCCTCCCCGGACCAAACTATCTGTCCTCCAGATGTAGCGTTTTTTGCAGCATGTCTGGCCCCGGCCGCGGTCTGGTCGCGGACGGGCGCAGACGGGCTTGCCTTAGGCGCGCCTTCGGCGCGCAAACGGCGCTCCCGCTGCGCTCGTCCGCTGCGCTTCCTGGCAAGACACATTTTTATATGACTGGGGGGGGGGTGTCCCGGGGCGTGGCCCGCTGAGGTGGGCGTGTCCGAATGACGCGCCTCGCCCTCGGAAGTGGCGATTGTCAGGGGAAACGTTGCAGCGTCGTAGCACGCTGTTCTAGCGAGATGAAGCAATTATGGTTTTAAAAGGTGAGTTTTACAAAGTATCACAGATAAGTTTTAAAACAAACAAAGTATCACAGACAAGGTTTTAAAAACAATCAGAGACTGCACACTCCCGGCTTCCGCCTCAGGAGACTCGTGGTGGCGTGGGGGTCGCGCTTTGTAACTGCGCGCTCTTTATAGTCAGGGAGGGGCGTGGCCCGCTGAGGTGGGCGTGTCCGAATGACGCGCCTCGCCCTCGGAAGTGGCGATTGTCAGGGGAAACGTTGCAGCGTCGTAGCACGCTGTTCTAGCGAGATGAAGCAATTATGGTTTTAAAAGGTGAGTTTTACAAAGTATCACAGATAAGTTTTAAAACAAACAAAGTATCACAGACAAGGTTTTAAAAACAATCAGAGACTGCACACTCCCGGCTTCCGCCTCAGGAGACTCGTGGTGGCGTGGGGGTCGCGCTTTGTAACTGCGCGCTCTTTATAGTCAGGGAGGGGCGTGGCCCGCTGAGGTGGGCGTGTCCGAATGACGCGCCTCGCCCTCGGAAGTGGCGATTGTCAGGGGAAACGTTGCAGCGTCGTAGCACGCTGTTCTAGCGAGATGAAGCAATTATGGTTTTAAAAGGTGAGTTTTACAAAGTATCACAGATAAGTTTTAAAACAAACAAAGTATCACAGACAAGGTTTTAAAAACAATCAGAGACTGCACACTCCCGGCTTCCGCCTCAGGAGACTCGGAATACTTTTGGAAGACACAGATACTTTCATCAGGCTAGAAGCTTTGTTGTTGTTTTATCCATTCAGTCTTGATGAATAAAATTCCTCCAACTGTATTAGTCGATAACAGATATTCTTTAGGTCTTGAACATTCTTATTTGTATTGGAACATTGAAGTACAAAGAAGGAAAAGATCTCTTGAACTGAGAAGACAAAAAACAGTATAGGAAAAACATACAGAAGAACTATACAGTGAGTTCAAATCATGTCAGGGATGTTTGAAGATCAAATCCCAGAGCTGGAGGCTGATATTCTGGAAAGTGAGGCTAGATGGGCAATAAAAATCATAGCTAAGTACAAAAAGCGGTTGGAAAGGATGTAATACCAATTGAATTGTTAAAAAAAAGAATGGAGGACGCCTCAATCAAAGTAAAGGCAGTTGTTTGTCAGCAGACTGGAAGAAGTCCATATTTGTACCTATCCCAAAGGAAGGGGATGAAAAAGATTGCTCAAGCTACCGCTTTTTTCCCTTAATATCACATGCCAGTAAGATAATGCTGATGATCATAAAATTAATAATCCAAAGAAGTGCCAATACTGTATGTGAATTCGAAATAACTAATCTCAACACATTTGAACTAAACAAATTTTCTGGATCTCACATATATGAGAAGATTTAATCTTTTATTTATTTGATTCTTTTTTTGTTCATAAGTTTGGTTTATGATTTCACTAAATTTCCAATTTTTTAGACCTTATATACACAACATATACATTGATCACAAATAAAAACCATAAATATTATATACATTATCAATTATATACATTATCAATCAAATTTCACTCATGAGTTATGACTCATTTCACTCATAACTCAATCATCCTATCTAGCATACATCCACAGACAACATATAATCATAAATTTGCACTGGAATATCAATATTCACAGAAAGCCTTATAATCGTTTTCCTTTTTTATATACAAATCAGTTTTGTAGATTTTTGGCTATAATGGTCTTGGCTACAGTGGTCTACGCGTTTCGAACTCAGGTTGGTGTAGAGTTCTCATCAGGACCAAAATCTGCGAAGAAAGGAAAGTAAACCTTTTTTAATATAATCTATTTAATTGTGAGCTTTTTGCCATCTTCTGATTTTCTTAAATATGAACTTTTGTGTAACTCTATATTAGATTCCTTTCCTTATAATATTCCCTCAAATACTAAGTCAGATTTATTAATTTATATTCAAACTGTATCCTCTCCGTCTCATGCTGTCTCATTAATGTATAAGGAAATGAATGCCTTTTAAGGTAACAATATTGATACAACTTCAACACTTTGGAAGAATGAACTCTCAACCTCTTTCTCATATGATACATGGAAAACAACTTGGCTGAATAATATCTCAGGTTGGTTATCTGTATCACTTTATCAAACAAATTCTTATATTCTATCTAACTGCTTATGGTCTCCCTTAAGATTATTTCAAGCTAAAGTTCTTCTGAGTTAAAATTGTTGGCATTGTAACTTACATGTTGGTTTGTTAAAATACATTCTTTCTGATTGTACATCTGTTTTTAAATTTTGGAATGAAGTTTGGGATGTTCTAAAAAAATACTTGATATCCAAGAGGATCTCTCATTTAAATTACTGATTTGTAAATCTGTTGCTCTAACCTATGATTTGTCTGACTTAGAATGTAAGCTTTTTAACTCTCTGTTATCAGCTGCTTTAAAATCCATTACAATCAAGGAGTCAGGCCCAAAGGGAGAGGATAGGGCTGGGCCGTTTTAACAATGCAAAAAAATGAAAATGCACCTGTACCTCATATTTTTTAACAGAGCGTTACTATTTTCTGCTCACAAGACAAACAATTTTATGTTTATCTCAGTATTTTATTTTACTGTTTACTTTTTGTTTTTTTTGGTTAGATTAATCTGATAATTAACATGAAGAATGAAAACATAATCAAATCATACATTTCAAATACACAAACAAATTAATTGTCAAAAGACATCACAAGAAATTATACTTTACATCTGTGAAAAAAGATATACAAAAATGGACTATACACATCAATTATCTACAGTAAATCTTCTTGCTACAAAATGTTTCTTTGTTCATGGAATAACGTTTTAATCTTTTTTTTCTATTGATCGTGGAGTTTAACCAGCAATCCTGAACATTTCCTGGAATTATGCCAATTCCAGGAAATGTTCAGGATTGGTGGTCCATTTTTGTATAGCTTTTTTCACAGATGTAAAGTATAATTTCTTGTGATGTCAAGCACAATTAATTTGTATGTGTATTTGAAATGTATGATTTGATTATATTTTCATTCTTCAGGTAAAATATAAAATTAATCTAACCCAAAAAACCAAAAAGGAAACAGTAAAATAAAATACTGAGAACATAACATTGTTTGAGTTGTGAGCAGAAAAAGTAACGCTCTGTTCAAAAATATGAGGTATAGGTGCATTTTCATTTTTTTCCATTATTAAAATCCATTACAGCATGTTGGAAAGATGTTTCATTATTATCTGTTCATGGTTGGAGGTCATTGATTATTTTTACTAGAAGAGGTGCCCATTTATCTTTGAATGGTATTACTCACAACTGTATTGCCTAACACTCTGAGGTCGCCACGGGAGTAGCCGCCTACCTGCCTGCCATCACCTCTCGCCGCACCAGCTGCGCAGGTGCCGCTTCGTTGTTTTGGACCTGGGCTTCTGCGAGGGACTTGAGCTCCTGCTGTTGCTGTGCTTTGGTCGGCGCTGTTGCGGTAAGGGCGAGTTTGTGCTGGACGACGCAGGGACTGCAAGTACCAGGAGTCCCTGCCCGACCTGAACCACCTGGTCCCGCGCCCGCCTGCCAGCCCCACCCACAAGCCACCATACGCACAAATAGCCCTTGCACCATCTATCCTGCGGACACTGTATTGCCTAACATTCTGAGGTCGCCACGGGAGTAGCTGCCTACCTGCCTGCCATCACCTCTCGCCTCACCCACTCCGTGGGTGCCGCTTCATTGTATTGGACCTGAGCTTCTGCAAGGGACTTGGGCTCCTGCTGTTGCTGTGCTTTGGTCGGCGCTGTTGCGGTAAGGGCGAGTTTGTGCTGGACGCCGCAGGGACTGCAAGTACCAGGAGTCCCTGCCCGACCTGAACCACCTGGTCCCGCTCCCGCCTGCCAGCCCCGCCCACAAGCCACCACACGTGTTATCTAGACGGGTTCTGCACCCGCTGCGCTGGAGCGTTCCGGGAGAAGCCCGGGACAAGGGCGGGACCGTCTGTGGTCGTCCGGGGCCGGGAGAGGCCGGGCTGGGACACCCCTCTAACTTTTCGCCCAGCCGACCCAGTCATTGTGAGGTGCTTTGAAAAGCGTATTGCCGCTACCTGCCATATATATCTTATGACTTTTGGATTTATTGTATTTTATCACATCCTTGTTGCATATGCCAATGTCCACAGGGTCGGGAAAGGGAAGAAAGGTGGGGGGGGGGTTGTGTGAGTGGCACATTAGATCATTTTATTACCCGAGCATTCTCGGTTCTTGACCATGAAATCACAATTACTGAGAAACGCCTATCCGCCGAACTATCTAACTATAAGCGCTTTACCGGGTCCATCTGGTTTAGGGGCAACTTCTGATGCTGTTACGGGAGGAGTGCCCACAAACCTTTCGGACTCCTTGATTCCACCGCAAGCAGCTTTGGTAGATGGGGCCCAAGCTAGTGCCAGAAAGATCAAGCCTCCTCAGGGCCCTATGATGCACTCCAAGTTTTTCGAATACCATAGGGCAGAATGCTGCTCGTCCCATAAGGAAAAGAGTAGGTAGTGGCAAGTGGGGGGGGGGGTCGCACAGAAACTTCTAAAAAACTTAAATTAAAGCTGTATTGTGTGAATGAGAAACCAACAGGGCAGGGGTGCTTGGTAAAACCTATACAGGTATCTCAAAGAGTCAAATTTGGGCCATGTCAATCTACCGCCCGAATGCCTACCCTATGTAGTGGTCTTAACTGGCGTTCCATGTCTAAAGCCTGGCAAGACAGAAACTTATCAAGAACTCAAAAATAAATCTATGTACTGGCTGAACAAGAATAGAGTGCTCCCTAGCGGACTTGACGGACAGGTTTTGCTTGTGAGAAGGGTAAATTGGGTGGGCAGTAGGACTAAGGATATCACCGGAGATTGCATTCTTGTAAACTTCAGGGATGCGCGTGTTGCAAGGTTTATATGCAGGCAATAACTTGGCCAGGATAGCAGTGGAATTGGCACTTATGACCTAAGCCACTTCCACTTGCAACCCACCTACTTTCAGCACGATCAGGACACCTATTACCCACCATGGAGGGAGGTGCAAGGTGGGCCTTTTCCCAATAATTATCTGAACGATTATTCTACCCATTTAGCGCCAGCCACTAACAGAAATTTTAATCAACTTGGAATGGCTTATGGGTTCTGACACGATTGTTGTTGCCCCTCCGCCTCGATAGCAAACGGCACAAGTAGGTTTTGGCATGCTGGCAGTAGGACGATTGTAGAACAGCAACGGACTCTGGAAACTTCTGATTTAATCTCTATAACCAGTTTAACTAGTCCTATTAATAGTCTAGGGATAGAATTACTAAATATGCAGTGTATTGATAAAGCCACTAGAGAGGGCAAACCCCAAGAGCCAGGGACAGGGACAGTTACAGCTGACTCTTGGGTCTCCGATAATGAATCTCATGAATCAAGCTTACTTTGGCCAGTCCCTCTGTTTAGCGGGGGCAATACAAATAGTACGAAGATTATCACTGCACCGTCTTTGGAAATATATTCCACAGACTCGCATGGAAATCTGCCATTAGTCCAATCAGAACTATCCTCAGCTATAGTTGTAGACAATCCTCAGATAAAGATCCTGAGTTGGAACATAGCGGGAATATCTAAAAAACTAGATCTGCCAGACTGGAATGCATTGATTGAATCCCATACCATCTGCCTTTTTCAGGAGACCTGGAGTCTAGCGCCCTGTTATAAAGTTGGTTATACTACCTTTTTCCTGCCAGCAGAATCCAACCCTACAGGGAGAGGTCGCCCGTCAGGTGGGCTCTTAATATGGACCAGTATTAATCTAGGCTGCAGTATTAAGCAAATGCCATGCAATTCCCCCGACATCCTGAGGATCTCGGTTAGTGATGCAAGGAGAGGGAGGGATGTTGGAAATATTCAATATATATGCTCGAGGCACGAAGGGGGGGGCAGCATCCCCTATAGTCAATCTCTTGGAAAGTGAATTTAGGCAATGCCACCATTGTACACATGTCCTTGTCGCCGGGGACTTTAACTGTACTTTCGAGCCCCTGGTGGCAGAGGACATCCTTGATATCGCCGAAGACGATGCTGGGAGGGGCATTCCTACGCTCACTATCAAACCTATAAAGAGGTGGTCCCAACGGGCTATCCAGATGAACTCACTAGCCATGGAATTTGGCCTAAGGGTCGCAAATGGTAGAACCATCTCAGACCCGACTGGGACTCACACCTATAATAGGGTTAACCATTCGTCAAGAATTGACTACATCCTCCGTAACTTTAAGCTCTGGCAGTTTATGCAGGATAAGGAGGTCCATCAGACTATAGATAGTGACCATAACTTGCTTCTTTGAGTTTACATTCATTATGGCGAAGTGAGCAAAGTTGTGTTCCCCCTCCACAGAAAATGTCTACTTTAGAGGTTATCCCAACTAACTGTGGTAGACGTCTGAAATGGTGCAAAGTGGCCACGGATGATGGGAAAGTTCAGAATATCGGGGCCATCTTGATTGTAGCACAGACTAGGTTGGACCTACTCTACATAGAATGTTCTGATCCATCTAATGTGTCTGTGATCTTCCAAGACACCATTAAAAAATTAGGCAATGTATTCTTAGTCCATAATAAGGGTGGGCGGAGGAGAGAACCAAATAAGCCTAACGGTAAAGAGGGCTGGTATACAGCTAAATGCCGTCTCAAGAAAACTGAAGTAGTTAAGGCAGTCAAGCTGAAGTCCTTAGTGCTGATCCAGCAGGCCAGGAAGGAGTATAAGCAGACAATCCTAGAAGCAAAGAAAGAATGGGAGGACCAGTACTGGCAGGCACTTAAGGAGGCTGGTAATCGGAGGGAGGCGGGCCGCTTCTGAAGTATCATAAGATCTAAGAATAGACCGGAAAATGACCTCATAACATGCAATCTTGATGGCCAAACGTGGTTTGATAATTTCTCAAGACTGTATTCGTGCCCTCAGGGCGCTCAAAGTGAGTGAGCCTTACAAAGTTGGCCAGAGACAGTGGGGAGTCCTAACGATTATCCATTCACAGAAAAAGAAGTAGAAAATGCAAACAGGCGTATTGTACCTAATAAAGCGGCAGGCACTGAAGGCATCCCTGGAGATCTTCTAAAGTTCAGACCTCCCAAAGTGGGGGAAGCTTATCTGTACTTTGATTAATGCCATTGACAACGGTGCTGCAATCTCAGACTTGTGGAAGGGGGCAGAGGTCGTCCCAATTTTTAAGAAAGGTCATAGGGGCGACCCTGCCAACTACCGCCCGATAAGCCTGATCGGTTTCACTCAGAAGGTTGTCGGGAAGGTGGTCCTCGAGCGAATCCTAGAATGGGCAGAGAGTAACAAGATCCTTTCGGATTATCAAGCTGGCTTTAGGGCTGGCACTGGGACCATAGAGCAGGCATTCAGATTGCTTCTCATCTACTGGAAAGTGATGGAATTATTATTTCTATATTACATTGTACCAGTTTTGTAGATACCTTTTGGTCTTCATGTCTATGTAGCCTCCTTGGGTACGTTTTATAGTACTCTCTTTTTGTATTGTCTCAGTTTACAAAATTTACCAACTATTCTGAACACACAAAACAAACCTGAGTAATTTGAGTGGACAGGGGGAATGCTTATGGTCGAAAAATCTTTTAAGGGAATGGAAAGGGGCTTCTCATTTAGTGATATGACAAGGAGCACAGCTGGGCTACTTACAAGGTTGAGATAGTGTCAGGATGAAACAGGCGCACATAAGGTCAAATTAGGAATTTAGTTATTAGCTTCTTTTACCATGGTCTAGTGCATTTCAATAAGGTGTATGGTTGCAGTAGGCTTTTCATATGTTAAATCTTGCTCAAAGATTTGGGAGGTGTGGTTACATATAGGAGGAGTCAGATATTTCACATTGCCTCAGTATAGCATGCATTGCACTTTTTTAAACGAAGCCACCTCTAAACACTAATGCTCTGGTGAAAAGGAATATCGGGCCTACAGACATACAATGCAGTGTCCTACAGTTCAACAAAGCAGGGAAGCTGGGATTCAAAACCAAATTATATGGCTCCATTGCATTTAACTTTCCATTTGGACATTCCTCCCATGTAACCCTCTCAAGGAATCCCAAAAATAATTGTACCAGTAGTAAAACTGAGTCATTCTCAAACTGAATAGGGGATTCTACAGTTTTCAATTTGTAAGTGCTTTCCTGATAATATTCAAGGTTATAGACCGTTTCGAATACTGCTCCAATGAAGACGCTGTTTCAGCAGGAAATGTTAATCTAACATGAGCGCCTTCTTTTAGTATGTTCTTGGTTAACTATGTATATATATATATATATATATATATATATATATATATATATATATATATATATATATATATATATATATATATATATATATATATATATATATATATATATATATGTGTGTACATATATGTGTGTGTGTGCATTTATGTATGTTTATATACATATATAAGTATGTATATATGTATATATATATATGTAGATATATTCACTAAAATAACAAGAGTTAAAGTACTGTCATAGCTAGTTGAATAGGTTAATGACAACATGAAGTAAAAAAAACACAGAAATTCACCAGTTATATTTAGTAGAGCTAACTATCACTTACGCTCCTGTAATGCACTGCTTATGACCTCACATATTACATCACTCATGACAAGGTCCGTGGCATCACTCATGACATCTCAAATGACATCACTGCTGACATCTCAAATGACATATAATGTCAAATCTGGCAGGTTGCAACATTTGAAGAACATTTTGCAGTTACGATTGCAGGATACAGAAGCTCAGTCCCCACATCATTAAGGTTTTTTTGAAAGGGCAGGTAACGGGGCATAGTGAGCACACCCTGCCCTGAGGCCCAGTGTTTGTGGGGGGGGGGGTTGGAGGCAAATGGACCACAGGCCCTTATAAGTGTAAACAAGGGTTTGGGGATGGGATCTGCAGATCCAGGTATCTGTAATAGTGGACCTCAGTATGACCCCCTTGTTTTGCAGTTCCAAAATAACAACTGCTGACCCATTCTTGACCCAACTTTCATGGCCTGGTGGAATGGTCCTGTACACGCTTACATGATACTGCTGCCCCAGACTGTGAAGCTTGCCTTGGGTCCATGGTTCCTATTTTGGAATCTCGGATTAAAGAAAAAGTAGAAAAATAGAAACAAGGGCCTGGTTGTAGGCCAACTACTGTACTCAGAGAGGTTTGCATGAATCCATAGGATTGGGTGCTGGGTCATGGCAGCGGCCAGGTCCTGAGGTGAAACCTCACTGCGCACAAACCTTTGGCTGTGTGCATTGGAGGTTGGTAGCCCATGCAGGGTTGTGTGCAGGCCCTGGCATTGGGTCTGGAGAGGTTCCACTAGGGCTGCAGCACAACCTGTTTCACTCTAGGGACCCCTCACCAAGACCATGCAAACTGCCATTGCAAGCTGCTTGCCTTGGTGAAGAGAAAACTGAAGAGTTGGCCATGAGCATTGCGCTTAGTTTTCGAGTTATAGTTTAAATGGCTATTGTGTGAGTTATAGATTTTAGTCCCAACTATAACTTTCAAATGTCAGTGTTTTTTTCAGGTTTAATTCTTAACCATAACTGCACCTTAACTGTGTTATTTTAGGTAGACATATTATTTTTTTTAAACATATGTTAAAGTGTTATATCAAAGTCAACCATAACCTAAGCCAGGGGTCTAAAATAGGTTGATAGCGAGGTACCAGTAGCTCGCGGGATGGTACTAAGTAGCTTGCACATCATAATTGCCTGTCAGCAGGCTCGAGAATTTTCAGCTACCCTCCTGATAAGAGAGCTATTTAAAACACAGTGCCCATTTCTGTGCGCACTCGAAAGCTGAAACTGCAGGATAATGCAGCCTACCCTCTTCTGAAAAATTCTTTCTTTACGTCTTTTCTCCTTTCTTTCATGCTTAATCTTCCTTCTCTTTCTTTTTTCCCTGCTTTCATGTCTTTCCTTTTTCAATTTCTTCTATCCCCCTTTGTTTGCTTTCTCTCTCTCCCTGTCTTTTTACAGTACTTCTTTCTTTTCCTACTTATTTTTTCTTTTCCTTTTTCTTTGTTGTGCATTCTTTTTCATTTTCTTTCTATCCCTTTTCATCTAGGTCTTTATTGTACACATGCTGTTTTCTCTACTTTTTCTTTTTTCTCATTTATACGTCTACTTTTTTCAGTTTCCTCTATTTCCCCTTCTTTGTTTAATTCTTACTATTTTGTTTCTTCTTCTCTTTCATTCTCTTTATCTTTCCTCATTTTCTCTGCTTCTTTGTTTTTTCTCTCTAAATCTTCTTCTTCACCTTTCTCTCATACTTTCTCTCAAAAATTATATTCTTTGCTTTCATTCTTTCTTTTTTGCCTCACCTTTTTCATTCTTGATTCCTCTGGTTCTTTTCTTTGTCCTATATCTTTCTTTTTCTTTCTCTATTTCTTTTTTTCTCATTTCCTTCTTTCTTTTTTCCCTTTAAGTCTTATCTTCTTTTTCTGTCTTCATCTTTCCTCCTCTGTTATTCTTTCTCTGTTACTTGTTGTATTTAGCTAGTATGCGTTTTCTTTCTTTTTCTCCTTTCTTCCCCCACTACTGTTTTTTTCTCTGTTTGTCCTCCTTTCTGTCTTTCTTATTTTCTTATTCTTCTACTCCCTGTCCCTTTCTTTCTCCTATTTTTCCTTTCCTTCCTTTCCATCTGTGAGAAACTGGGTTTATTTTGTGGTACCCCCCCCCCCACACTTTTTGCCTGGTTTTTGATGCAACTGTGACTTAGGTGCCTGGGTCCCTGCTAACCAGGTTCCCAGTACGAGTGTTCTTTGACTAAAACTGTACCATAATTGGGACAACTTCAACAACCCCTTTATGTCCCTAGTAAATGGTACCACTGGTACCTAGGGAATTGGGACCGGAGAGGTTCCACTAGGGCTGCAGCACAACCTGTGCCACTTTAGGGACCCCTCACCAAGACCATGCAAACTGCCATTGAAAGCTGCTTGTCTTGGTGATTAGAAAACTGCAAAGTGGACATGACAAACAGCCTTGTGTCCCATGCCCACATACACTCCATGAGGTATAGGTAAGTCACCTCAACTACAGGCCTTACATCCCTAATTTAGGGTGCACTATATCCCATGGGCCTCATTTATGAGCCCTTGCGTCACTTTTACGCTGCCAGTGCGTCACTTTTTGCGACACACCAGTGGCGTAGAAAATGCCCCTTGTTGCGCCATATTTACAAAGCGACGCATCTAGGTAGATGCGTCACTTTGTAAACCCCTGCGCCACATTATACATGCGCCAGATATATTGTATGCAAGGGGGGCGTATTGACGCAAGAAAGGGTCGTAGAAGTGACACAGTGAAATCTATAAGATTTCACTGCATCACTTTTAGGACACCGTTGCGTCAAAATCTTGCACCTGCCTCACAGTAGGCGTAAGACTGACGCAGGCACTTTCACATGGGGCTTGCCCCATGTGAAAGGATGCATTGCTGGAGTTGCGTCACTTTTGTGACACACTCCAGCAATGCGTCACTTATGCGCTTACAGATACGTCAGAAATACTGATGTATCTGTAACTCCTTGTGCAATGATGCGTCAAAATGTAAATATGACACATCATTGGTGTCGCAAGGAGGGCGCAATGAAAAGTGACGCCTCGCTGTTTTCACGCAGCGATGCGTCACTTTTCATAAATGAGGCCCCTATGTATGGACATATCTGCATGAACAGATATGGCCCTTATCTAAATCCATTCTTGGATATTGTAAGTGCACAGGGAAGCCAGGGAGAGTACAAGGGCTGGATACTTGTCATCACAAGTTTCTTAGCTCCATGATGGCTTCACTGTACCCTAAGATTTTTGGTACCAAACATCTTGTCTTAATAAATCCTCACTGATGCCAATGTTGAATTTATTAATGCATGCACACGGGAGACACTTTAGAGTGTCCACTGAAAACCTACCAAGCACCTGTGTGGTCTTTGACTAGTCTTAGCCAGCCTGCCATCACCAGACATGTTTCTGACCTCATGGGGTGAGAGCCAGCGCTCTCAGAGGCCAGGAACAAAGCCTACTCTGAGCGTAGGTTCTTCACACCTCCCCCAGGTCAGTATGGTCTTTCAAGACGAGACGCTTCAAAGGCAAAGCTGCCTTTAAAATGCAACCCAGGCATCTCCATATAGTGAAGGATGCCAACCCCCTTTCCTGTTCCACATTTGGTGGGAGGACAGGCAGGAAATTAGCTGAATTAGGAGGTGTGCCCACATTCAGCCAGCACCACCCCTAAGACGGTGCAGGTGATGTGGACATGACTTTTCAAATCCTCCATCTTGGGATGGCAAGATTTAACCTATCAGGGTATGGGTAGTGCCCCTTCCTACAAGAAGTAGTCACTTAAACAGTGTAGACACCCTAAAGGTAGGTAGCCCATTGGCTACTACTTGTCTCTTCCTTTAACTCCCCTACATTTAGTATTTAGGAGGCATCCCAGACCTTGCAATTCAGATTTAATGGACACAAAGAAGACACAGACAAAGAAGAGCTGCAGACCCAAAAACAGACCTTCTGCAATATTTTGGCTCAAAACCCTGCCGGCTGCTTCTAGGACTCGATCATGGGGGCATATTTCAGTGACAGTGTGACGGCAATAGGGGCTTCGCCTTATTTACAAGGCAGTGTTAATCCACTTATAATGACTTTAGCTGCCTTGCAAATAGGGCACCCTTGCAAGCTGTACTTAGCGTGTAAGGGGAGGGCAATGGGTGTTGCAATGGGTGTTCTACTGCAACACCCATTGATTTTGATGCTGGTCCCTATTTACAAGGGCAGCATAAATAGGATGCAGGGCCAAAATTAAGATCAGATAAAACCTGGTCTTAAACAGGCGAACGAGGAGAAATGCTTTATTTGTGCAGCACACATAGAAACAGCAAATTGCCATTGATTGTTTATGTGTTTATGTGCAGCAAGGTGTCCCTATTGTTGTAAATATGATGCATCCCTGCGTTACTAAAGTAGCAGAGAGCAGCGTTAAGCCAGGAAGGTTAACACCGCCCTCCGTCACTTCATTGTACATATGCCCGAGGGTGTGTCTCAACAAATCTCAAGCTAACTTCTCTCATGGCATCTTTGTCAAGGAATAGTGGTGCATCAGTGGGCGGATAGTTCATAAAATGTTATCACTAACTGCATTCTACACAATTTCTGATGGTCTTCTCCACTGGCAAATCTAAACTTGGCATTAGATGTCTGAGCAAACTCTTCCTTTCAACTAACACCTATTTCTCGGAGTACCAGCACTTTTTTAGTTTGAGAGGGAGAATACCGGCACTTCTCGAGACCGACGTAATACTTTTAATTGGACAGTACCAGCACTTCCCAGAAACAAGCAGGTACTCGGCTACAGAGTACCTGCACTTCTATTTTTCCATTTTAACACTGCCTGGGATTGCCCAATTGATGCCGTAGGCACATGCTCATGGAAATCAATGTGAACACATTATTCAAGTGGATCCAATTTATTGGTTATCTATCTGGTGTGGTACCTAAAATGCCTCATAAGTAACACGCATATAGCAAACATTAATTAACTCCCTAAGGTACCACCAAAAGTTCTTTTTTGAAAGCTCTTTCTTGTTATCAGTGTCTTCTCTCCCATCAATATTTCTAATGCGATAAACCTCAACTGGCTGATGTTATGCCTTTGATCGTTAAAGTATACAGACACCGACAATTTCTCATTCCTTTTTCTTATATTGCTTTTTTGTTCAATTAATCTTGTTTTGATCTTGTGCACATTCTTGCCCTCATATACCAAGACACATCGACATTTCTGCAGGTATATCAAGATCTTGGAGTAACAAGTGGCTGTAGTTTTGATTTTGAGTTTGATTCCATTTAGTAGATGTGTAAATTCAATACCTTTTTTTATAATTTCCGCAATAGCAAGAGCAACATGGTCTTGTTCCTTTGCTTTCTGTTTCCATAATATGCTAAAGGAGAACTCAAGTGATAGACCTGGTATCCTTGGCAGGGTTTCCCTTTACTCTTTTGCCTTCTGATCTCCTGTTTTGCTGACTTCATTTTCGCTGGTGCTAGGATTCAGGGCACTTTACCACTGTTGAACAGTGCTAAAGTGCATGTGCTCTGTACTGTAAACATCGTAACCATGGCTTATACACAATTGGCTTATTTATTGTATTTATATATGTTTCTTGTAAGGTGCACTACATGTGCCCAGGTCCTGTAAATTAAATGCTACTAGTGGGCCTGCAGCACTGATTGTGCCACCAATTTTAGTACACCTTTAATCATGGCTCAGGCCGGACCCTGCAGGGCCCCTGAGCGCAGTTTAAACTGCCATTTTGACCTGGCACCCGAACCCTTTTTTTTATAAACATATTTTTCTTGGTTTTAGCATTTTTAAAACAAGTCGCACTGAGACTGTTACAAGGCCTCTGATGGGGCTGGAAGTCTCCACAAACAAATCAATGACAGTACGGAAAGTCTTGTATACCCATAGGAACATAACCCACATCAATCAATCAATCAATCACAGAACTTGTATAGCCCGCCACTCACCCGTGAGGGTCTCAAGGCGCTGAGGGGGGGAGGGAGAGGGTTGCTACTGCTCGGACAGCCAGGTCTTGAGTTGTTTTCTGAAGGAGAGGTGATCCAGGGTCAGCCATAGGTGAGTGGGGAGGGAGTTCCATGTCTTGGCTGCCAGGTAGGAGAAGGATCTTCCTCCGACGGTGGATTTACAAATTCGTGGGACGAGGGCGAGGCTGGCGGATCGGAGCTGGCGGGTGGGTGTGTAGAAAGTGAGGCGGCTGTTGAAGTACTTCGGGCCCATGTCGTGGAGAGCCTTGTGTGCGTGGGTGAGGAGTCTGAACGTGATCCTCTTGTTAACAGGGAGCCAGTGCAAGTCTTTCAGGTTGCCAGAGATGTGGCTGCGGCGAGGGAAGTCCAGGATGAGTTGTGCTGAGGCATTCTGAATGCGCTGGAGTCTTTTCTGGAGTTTGGCTGTGGTTCCAGCGTAGAGGGTGTTCCCGTAGTCCAGGCGGCTGGTGACGAGGGCCTGGGTGACCGTCTTCCTGGTTTCTGTGGGGATCCATCGGAAGATCTTTCGGAGAATGCGCAGGGTGTAAAAGCAGGATGATGAGACTGCGTTCACTTGCTTGGTCATCGTGTGGGAGGAGTCCAGGATGAAGCCCAGGTTGCGTGCATGGTCGGTTGGTTTGGGCGCGCTGCCCAGGGCAAGGGGCCACCAGGAGTCATCCCACGCGGAGGGAGATGGCCCAAGGATGAGGACTTCCGTCTTGTCTGAGTTCAATTTCAGACGGCTGATCTTCATCCATTCTGCGACGTCTTTCATACCTTCCTGGAGGTTGGCTTTGGCGGTGGCGGGGTCGTTGGTGAGGGAGAGGATCAACTGGGTGTCGTCGGCATAGGAGATGATGTTGAGGTTGTGTTGGCATGCGATGGCTGCGAGAGGGCTCATGTAGACGTTGAATAGGGTGGGGCTGAGTGTGGATCCTTGCGGAACGCCGCAGATGACTTCGGTGGCCACGGAACGGAACGGGGGGAGGCGGACTCTCTGGGTTCTTCCGGCGAGGAACGAGATGATCCACTCCAGGGCCGCTCCTTGGATTCCGGTGTTGCTGAGGCGCTGTATCAGGGTGCGGTGGGAGACGGTGTCGAAGGCTGCTGAGAGGTCCAGGAGGATGAGGGCAGCCGTTTCCCCGTTGTCGAGCAGGGACCTGATGTCATCGGTGGCTGCGATGAGGGCGGTCTCGGTGCTGTGGTTTGCTCGGAAGCCGGACTGTGAGGGGCAGAGGGATCCGTTGGTCTCGAGGAAGGCAGAGAGTTGTCTGTTGACAGTCTTTTCGATGACCACTCCGCCAGCCTGTGTACCGCTCGTTCTGTACCTCCTTCAAACTCAGATCTTGCCCATTTCCTCTTTCCAAACACACTCTGACATGACACCGCAAGTTAAAACACACACCTTGATATTTATCTGTTGCTTTTGTCTCCATCAATAAATCCTGTCCATTCATAATCACCCTTAAAAAACAGTCCTCTGTTTTGTTCGAAATGCCCAGAATGCTCTGTATCCAAAATGTGTGTTTTTGCAAGCACACTACCCACTTTCCAATTTTAGACTAAATGGTATCTATACCTTTTTTTAAAAAATGAGAGCAGCAGTTTTCAGTCCGTTCTTATTGTGAATGTATCACAAATTGCTTAAACTTGATCAGCACCCATTGAACCACTAACACCTATTTCTCGAAGTACCAGCACTTTATTATTTTTAGAGGGAGAATACCGGCACTTCTCGAGACCGACGTAATACTTTTAATTGGACAGTACCAGCACTTCCCAGAAACAAGCAGGTACTCGACTACAAAGTACCTGCACTTCTATGTTTCCATTTTAAGCACTGCCTGGGATTGCCCAATTGATGCCGTAGGCACATGCTCATGGAAATCAATTTGAACACATTATTCAAGTGGATCCAATTTATTGGTTATCTATCTGGTGTGGTACCTAAAATGCCTCATAAGTAACACGAATATAGCAAACATTAATTAACTCCCTAAGGTACCACCAAAAGTTCTCTTTTTGAAAGCTCTTTCCTGTTATCAGTGTCTTCTCTCCCTTCAGTATTTCTAATGCGATAAACCTCAACTGGCTGATGTTATGCCTTTGACCATCAAAGTATACAGCCACCGACAATATCTCATTCCTTGTTCTTATATTGCTTTTTTGTTCAATTAATCTTGTTTTGATCTTGTGCACATTCTTGCCCCCATATACCAAGCCACATGGACATTTCTCCTTGTATATCAAGATCTTGGAGTCACAAGTGGCTGTAGTTTTGATTTTGAGTTTGATTCCATTTAGTAGATGTGTAAATTCAATACCTTTTTTATAATTTCCGCAATAGCAAGAACAACATGGTCTTGTTCCTTTGCTTTCTGTTTCCATAATATTCTAAAGGAGAACTCAAGTGATAGACCTGGTATCCTTGGCAGGGTTTCCCTTTACTCTTTTGCCTTCTGACCTCCTGTTTTGCTGACTTCATTTTCGCTGGTGCTAGGATTCAGGGCACTTTACCACTGTTGAACAGTGCTAAAGTGCATGTGCTCTGTACTGTAAACATCGTAACCATGGCTTATACACAATTGGCTTATTTATTGTATTCATATAAGTTCCTTGTAAAGTGCACTACATGTGCCCAGGGCCTGTAAATTAAATGCTACTAGTGGGCCTGCAGCACTGTGTGAGGGTCTCAAGGCGCTGAGGGGGGGAGAGGGGGGACAGCCAGGTCTTGAGTTGTTTCCTGAAGGAGCGGTGATCCAGGGTCAGCCGTAGGTGAGTGGGGAGGGAGTTCCATGTCTTGGCTGCCAGGTAGGAGAAGGATCTTCCTCCGACGGTGGATTTCCGAATTCGTGGGACGGAGGCGAGGGCGAGGCTGGTGGATCGGAGCAAGTCTTTCAGGTTGCCAGAGATGTGGCTGCGGCGAGGGATGTCCAGGATGAGTCGTGCTGAGGCGTTCTGAATGCGCTAGAGTCTTTTCTGGAGTTTGGCTGTGGTTCCAGCGTAGAGGGTGTTCCCGTAGTCCAGGCGACTGTTGACGAGGGCCTGGGTGACCGGCTACCTGGTTTCTGTGGGGATCCATCGGAAGATCTTTCGGAGCATGCGCAGGGTGTTGAAGCAGGATGATAAGACTGCGTTCACTTGCTTGGTCATTGTGAGGGAGGAGTACAGGATGAAGCCCAGGTTGCGTGCGTGGTCCGTTGGTTTGGGTGCGCTGCCCAGGGCAGGGGGCCACCAGGAGTCATCCCACACGGAGGGAGATGGTCCGGGGATGAGAACTTCCGTCTTGTCTGAGTTCAGTTTAAGACGGCTGATCTTCATCCATTCTGCGACGTCTTTCATACCTTCCTGGAGGTTGGCTTTGGCGGTGGCGGGGTCGTTGGTGAGGAAGAGGATCAGCTGGGTGTCGTCGGCGTAGGAGATGATGTTGAGGTTGTGTTGGCGTGCGATGGCTGCGAGAGGGCTCATGTAGACGTTGAAGAGGGTGGGGCTGAGTGAGGATCCTTGCATAATGCCGCAGATTACTTTGGTGGCTGCGGAACGGAATGGGGGCAGGCGGACTCTCTGGGTTCTTCCGGCGAGGAACGAGATGATCCACTCCAGGGCCGCTCCTTGGATTCCGGTGTTGCTGAGGTGCTGTATCAGGGTGTGGTGGCAGACGATGTCGAAGGCTGCTGAGAGGTCCAGGAGGATGAGGGCACCAGTTTCCCCGTTGTTGAGCAGGGACCTGATGTCATCGGTGGCTGCGATGAGGGTGGTCTCGGTGCTGTGGTTTGCTCTGAAGCAGGACTGTGAGGGGTCGAGGGATCCGTTGGTCTCGAGGAAGGTGGAGAGTTGTCTGTTGACAGTCTTTTCGATGACTTTGGCTGGAAAGGGGAGGAGCGAGATGGGGCTGAAGTTCTTCTGGTTGTGGCGTCCGCGGTGGGTTTCTTGAGGAGGGCGCTCAGCTCGGCATGTTTCCAGCTCTCCGGGAAGGTGGCGGTTGCGAAGGAGCTGTTGATGATGTTCCGGAGTTGGGGTGCGATGATGGAGTTGGCTTTATTGAAGATGTGGTGTGGGCAGGGGTCGGTGGGGGAGCCGGAGTGGATGGTGTTCATCATGTGGGTGGTGTCTTCGGTGCTGACAGGGGTCCAGGTGCAGAGGGTGCTGTTGGGGGCACTGGTTCGGCGGTTGGGTGCTTGGTTTGTGCGCTGAAGCTGTTGTGAATGTCGGCGATCTTGTGGTGGAAGAACGAGGCGAGAGAGTCGGAGAGGTCTTGCGAGAGAGTGATGTCGGTGTTGCAGGCGCTGGGATTTGAGAGCTCTTTGACGATGCTGAAGAGCTCCTTGCTGTTGTGGGTGTTGTTATCCAGTCTTTCTGTGAATGCTGTCTTCTTGGTGGTGCGGATCAGCTGGTGGTGTTTGCGGGTGGCGTGCTTGAAGGCGGTCATGTGTTCTGTTGTCTGGTCGTGGCGCCAGGCTTTCTCGAGGGTGCGGCAAATTTTCTTGGAGTTTTTGAGGTCAGTGGTAAACCACGAGGCTTTCCTTCTGCCGGGTCTGCTGGGAGGGTTCTTCAGTGGTGCGAGTTCGTCGGCGCAGTCGGTGAGCCACTGTGTGAGGTTGCGGGCTGCTTCGTCGGGGTCCATTGTGTTGGTGGGTGGGTTCTGGCTGAGGGCGGTGGTGAGCTGGTCGGCGCTGATCTTGGTCCAGCTTCTGCAGGGAGCCTGTTGTGGGTGGTGGTGGGTCATGGTTCTCCTGAAGTTGAAGTGGACGCAGCTGTGGTCTGTCCAGTGTAGTCCGGTGGAGTGGCTGAAGGAGATGTGCTTGCTGGAGGAGAAGATGGGGTCAAGCGTGTGGCCGGCGTAGTGGTTGGGGGTGTTCACCAGTTGCTTGAGTCTGAGGTTGGCGAGGTTGTCCAGCAGGGAGGCGGTGTTGCAGTTCGTGTTGTTCTCCAGGTGGAAGTTGAGGTCCCCTAGGAGGATGTAGTCAGAGGAGGTGAGGGCGTGCGGGCTGACAAAGTCTGCGATGGCTTCGCTGAATTGTGTTCGTGGTCCCAGATGTCTGTACATGAGAGTGCCTCTGAGGGTGGTCTTGGGTCGGTGTGGATCTGGAAGTGAAGATGTTCGGTGGCGGTGAGGGTGTCGTTGGAGTTGGTCGTGATGCGGATGGTGTTTCTGTGGACGATGGCGATGCCTCCTCCGGTTTGGTTGATGCGGTCCCTCCGGGTGATGTTGTAGCCGTCCGGGATGGCTATGGCGATGTCGGGGCTGAGGAAGCGTTCATCCAGGTTTCCGTGAGGAAGGTGACGTTTGGTGAGGTTGTGTCGAGGAGGTTCCAGAGTTGGATGGAGCGAGTGTTGAGCAGGATGCACTTGAGGTGGTTGTTGCTGGTGCTCAGCTTGGCAGGGGCGGTGTTGGTTCGGAGGCAGGTGAATCGGCAGGCTTTTCAGGTGAAGGGTCCGTGGGTGCGCCTCGGGGTGGCATGGTGGCAGGCGGCGTTTCAGTCGGCGTTGAGTGCGTGGAGGGTGGCGGCTTCGTAGGTTCGTCGGGTGCGCTGGCATCGTTGAGGGCCAGGGGTCCTGACACTGGGCGGTGTCCAGGCGCAGACGGGCGCAGACTGGCTTGCCTTTGGCGCACAATCGGCACGCCCGCTGCACGTGAACGCTTCGCGTACGCGCAGGCTCTATATGAGGCGAAGTGGGAGGGAGGAGCAGCTGGGAGGCGGGAGCGGGGCGGCCAATCGGGTAACAGAAAGGAAAGGGGGGGCTGCGAGGGAGCAGCGGTGGGAAGCCGGGGGAGCACACCAGGGGAAAATACTAACGGGCTCAGAAGAAATAAAAGGAAAATAATAAGGAGGAAGCAATTTACGAGGCACAGAATGAGCGCAGCACTACGAACTAGCGAGGGAACATTTCCATACTGAGCCCAGATCCTCCTTCAAATCATTCATCTAGCATGCTTAGACGGACATCCCTGTGCTGAGCGCACCATTCTACCCCTCTCCTCCACAATGATAATGTAGGGGGCCTGGGGGACTTCCACTGAGCTACAATATCTTGTTTGGCCACCAATAGGGCCAGCCCAAGTAGTGCCCCGCCTGCCCGTTTCCCCTAATGATCACCATCACCCTCAGCAGTGTCATCAGCGGGAGGGTCTCAAGTTCTAAACTTAGGATCAGTGAGAGTTTGGTGATCACTCCTCTCTATTATTGCTGCATATGAACATATGTTCAAGTCATAAGTAAAAAAATCAGTGGGTACTTGGGAGCGGTAAAAGCATGAGGACCAGGGAATTAATGTTGCTCGATATAGCCTGTCAGGGAAAATATATTTACAGTGTAGATAATAGGTCTGTACTAGGTGCAGCCGCAATGAGATAGTCAGCACCTTCCGAGCCATCAGTCTGCCTCTTGCAGCGGACTGAGCCAACCCTCCCAATGAGCTTTGAGTGTCATTAAAGTGTGTGTGGCATTAATAACGAGCGTCCAACATATTTGGGATACTTCACCTTTAACCCATGTTTCCATCATAACTTTTGCTTCCAGTGGACTATATATTCTGGATTGATGTGCCTGGGTAAACGTGCAGCCGTAGCAAATGGCGTGATTGCAGGTAATTTTGAAATTTGGCTCCTGACAGGGAGTTCATTTGTTGGAGTTCTTGAAAAGAAGCCATGTGGGAACCCTTCCAGACATCTCTCAGGAGTGTGATACCAATGGTGTCCCAGCTTGTGAACCCTTCCAGGAATGCTGTCTCCCTCAGCCACGTGCCCTGCCATGAGGGGTTTTGCTACATAAGTGTGGCCCACCATCCTGGGTGTCGGAGGGCCACCTTCCACTCCCAAACACCAGCTGGGTTACCTAGGGGATGTAGTGGGAATCATGTCTCATATAGCACTGCAAGGATTAGGGAAAAGTCCAGTCTATTAAATTCCATTTTGTAAGCTGGATCCGATCAACCACCACACAGCCATTCGTTAACGACCAGCAGATGGGATGCCACATAATATAAGTAGAGATTGAATGCGCCGAATTCACTGTCACGGGTGGCCCAATGACAGGTCACAAACGCAAGCTGTGGTCTTGAGTTATGCCAGAGGAATGCTATCATCACAGAGTCCATATCGTGAAACAAGTGGCGTGGAATCGGGTGAGGAAAGTTTAGAGGAAATGTGGCAATACCATCATTTTGTACAATGCTATTCTTCCCATTACGTTCAGAGGAAGCGCTTGCCATCTTTAAAGATCTGCCTTACTTTTGCTAACCAGCGAGATGACATTAAGGGAACATGCCAGTTTGGAATGCAGGGCCACCCAGCTGAGTCGATGGATAGGAATGTCCATCTCCCGGTCGATACATGCTCGTAAGGGTGCCAGAGGGACCAATACCGATTTTTCAGGGTTGACTTTTACACCCGAGGCCTCCGCAAAGAGCTGAAGAATCCGAAGACACCGGGTGCCACTGTAGGTCAGGTATGCCATGTATAAAAGGATATCGTCTGCATATAGGGCAATGTGGTCCTCGTACCTGTGAGACCATTCCCAACTCCGAATCTACGCATCGTATTGTGTGAGTCTTGCTACGGGTTCAATCATAAGCACAAAAATGGAGGGGGTACAGGGGACATCCCTGACGGGTTCCTTGCTGTATGGGGAATTCAGCAGACACTGTGCCATTGACTTGGACTCTGGCAGCAGGAGTTGAGTACAGAACTCTAACTAGGTTCTGGAACCGGTTTCCAAAACCCGCTCTCCCCTGTACCTTGGTCAAATACCACCCAGTCTAAAGTATCAAATGCTATTTCAAAATCTATTAGAGCAGGCCAGAGGATGTGTCAAGAGGTGGTGGTGCACAAGCGCCACATAAAGTTATCGTAAGCAGTGTCTTGTGCTTCATGCAGGCATAAAGCTGTACTGATCTAAATGGATGAGGGACCAAAGGACCCGCCAGAGGCACAATAAAGATTTTCACCTCCCCGTTGATAATGGAGATGGGTGGATAGTCTGCACGGGAAACCGATGGGGATGGGATTGGGACTTGAGTATAACAACAATCGCAGCCTGGTTCAATTCCATAAGGAAGGATATAGCCGTCAAAGCCTCTTCATAAAGATCCATAAAGTGGGAGGTGGCAAGGATGTCCTTATATATAGAATAGAATTCGGTACGGTAGCCATCTGGGCCGGGTGTTTTGTCCGCCGCCATCGATGCAATGGCCTCACCAATTTCCTCCAAAGCATTAGGAGTATCCAACACACTATGCTCAGCAGCTGAGAGACAGGGCAGTGTTATCCCATCAAGGAGAGGTGTCTCTGTTTTGCCCGCGGGGCGTGGGAGACAGTAATCCGCAAACGCTTGGGCAATGTCTGGGGAATAATTTCTGGGATTACCCTAATTGCTAAGGATTGGGATTCCCGCCAGTGCAATGGTTTCCCATTTTTGTCCCCCCCACCCATAGAAGGATTGCCACTCCCCGGTATGCTCTGGTGAACCTAGCATGATGGGTCCTGCCGTACCCCTGTTGTGTGAGGAACTGACACTAGATCCCCAGAAAATGAGTCTCCTGAAGCATTAAAATAGAGGGGAGAAAGCAGTGAGTGTAGCGCAGCACTGCAGAATGCTTAATTTTGTCAAGGAGACCATTGACGTGCCACGAAATTGCACTGTACGGAGTCATGGTAGAGCATTAGGTGTCAATGTGGACTTAAGCAGGGGACCTACCATTCCCAGGCACTAAGGAGAGCAGGGCTTTACAGGAGAGGAGTCTAAAGTGTACGATGCCCATTGCCATTTACACATTATCAGGTTAGTGCGAGAACCTAAGGAAGAAAAAAGACATAAACAGAAAATAAAACAGTAACTTTCATGCATATTGTAGATAATCCCTTGTCTCCCACAACTGCCCCCCACCCTATTCTTACCCCCAAGAATCATCTGTCACCCTATAACAGGAACCCAAACTGGGATGCAACGACGGAAGAAAAAGAAGCAAGGAAGTGCAATCGGGTATGGGAAAGTGGACCCCTCTTGTTACCAGGATCAAGTCGCAGGATACCCACCACTATGTGAACACATTAGACACATGTAACAGTAGTTTTCAGGAACTTCTGCTCATCAGCGTTACAAATCCGGTCATGGAAAGTGTCAAATAATCGGTGAGGGAGTTCAGGTCAAGCATTCTGCAGGTGGGGTTCCTCCCCGCGGGGCCCTGCCGGTGGTGACAGAGGATTCGGGTCTGCCGGATTGCTCGGTTGCTGAAGACTCAGATTGCAGGGAGCGTGATCCGGTCCCAGCATTACACCCACGCGGATGGGTATGCTTCCAACGTGGGATCGTTTGCTGCCCAGTGTCTGAAGACTGCCAGGAAAATGAGGACGATGGGTGTGCAGCTCAGTTGCTTTTCCTCTGCTAGCTAGTTCCAGGTAGTTTGGGGGGAATCAATAAAATAGGATCTACTGTCATGGATAATCTAAAGACATGCAGGAAACAGAAGCATAGAAAACATCTAGAGGTCTCTGAGTTTCTCCTTAAAAGCTTCAATCAATCAATCAATCAATCATCCGACCTACGCTTGGCCTGGACCTCCCGGGCAGGGAAGATTAATATTTTGGAATTTTGATAGTGGAGATCTTTACAGGCTCAGGCTTCCCTCAGGATACAATCTCTGTCTTTAAAGTTGAGGAGTCTCGCTATCACAGGCCATCTACAGGCACCTGGAGGAGGTTTAAGGGCAAGCGACCTGTGTGCCTGCTCCACGACAAACCAGGGTGAAAGTTTCTCGTTCGACACCCAGTATTGCATCCATTACTCAAAAAACCTTGTCGGATCAGAACTTTTGATGTCCTCAGGGAACCCCACAAAGCCAGGTCTTTTCATCTGGACTGGTTTTTGGTATCTTCAGCGTGATGATGGAGTTCTCCCGTGTGGGTAAGGAGGTGGGCCACTTTGGCTTTGAAGTCAGTGACCTCATGTTCCACTGTGGAGAGACGGCCCTCCGCCTCTGTAATTCGACAGGTGGCATTACGCAGGTCTTGGCTCTTGGCGAAGGAACACCACATCAACCCGGACATTCCCAATCTTGGTTTCAATGACAGCCTGTGACGTATGTATGGCCTGGAGTATCTTGTCAAGACCATTTCTCCTTCAGCTTGAGGTGTCGTTTTTTTGTATTGATCGATTTGTGGTTTGGAGGGAGGCGTCTTCGCAGGTCTGTCTTTCCCCATTTCCTATGGGAATGAAGCTATAGTGTAGGCCAGCAGTCAGTCGCCCTGGTGAAGTCTCACAGCAGTGCGGACAGCCTCACAAGCACCCCCACCCACTTCAGACTAAACCAGGGAGCAGCGGTAAAGAAGGAAACAGTTCCTCAGGAGCAGCCTCAACAGGATCCCGGTGGATTACATCGCACTAGAGTCGGGGGGGCAACAGACATGAGCTCCAGATAGTCGCGCACTGAAGCCTCAGACCCAGGGTGCGGCTTCACAGTAGTAGCACAGCTGGTCCTGGTTTAAGTGTCCTTTAGAAAGGAGGTATTAAGGAGAGTCCAACTTCCTAGAGAAATCGCAGGTCTCTGGGCCGCAAATCCCACTCACAGGTAGGGATGGACTGCCCTCTGAGGCCTGGTAGCAAGCAGAGAGGACTTTCAAAATTCTATGACCTTACGCCACATCTTCTCAAACAATATCTTATGAGAACGCACTCAGGCTCTCCAATGGAGGTGTGTCCACACACAATCTTACAAATGGCTGCTGACACCATAGCAGAACCCCTCTGTAAATTAATGAATAATCATTTGACCCGGAATCTATCCCCATACCTAGAACAGGCCATTATTAGACATCTTTTGAAAAAACCTAATCTTGATCCTAGGGACTTTAAAAACTATTGTCCCATTTCCTTGCGCCCTACTCCAGCAAAAATCCTGAAGCTGCATCTTAATAAGCAGCTCATGGAAACTGCATAACATCAATCATGGCTTAATGATTATCAGTTTGGATTCAGGATGCATCATGGTACAGAAACAGCTTTAATATCAGCCACAGACTACATCAGGTGCACAGTGGATGAAGGACAGGGGCTAGTGCTAATCCTCTTGAATCTGACAGCAGCATTCAATATCATTTCTCCTATTCTGCTGCTGGATAGACGCTGAAGTCTTGGCATCTCACATCAAGCACTTGCTCTCTTGTCCTCATTTCTGACGAGGAGATCCCAAAGGGTGAAAAATCCTTTCACTCAGACTCCTATGTTCTACTTTATGGAGTCCCGCAGGGGTCTTCTCTTAGCCCTACTCTTTTCAATCTATATGTGGCACCCCTTGCAACTGTGGTCCACTCCTTTGGATTTGAGGTAATGTCATATGCAGATGATACACAGATTATGGTGACCATCCCTAAGGGGCTGGACTCATTGTCAGAAAACGCTCTTGGATGTATGACCAGAGTGGCAGACTGAATGTCTGCTATCTTCCTGAAACTTAATGGGGAGAAAACCAAAGTGATGATATTTGGGGTACCCAAGTAGAATAGTAGCTGCTGGCCTCAATCCTTCTGATGCTGTCCTGCCCTAAGTGAAAAGGCTAAGAACCTTGGAGTCCTGATGGATATTGAACTTAGTTTTAGTACCCAAGTGAATCGTACAATTTCTACATGCTCTTGTCTCATAAGGATGTTAAAAAAATGTTTCCCTTTTATACAACGATCAGCTAGGATACAGGTAGTACTGGCCTTGGTAATATCCAGACTTGATAACTGAAATGCTCTGTATATGGCTGCTAATAAGAGCTTGCAGCACAAACTTCAGGTACTGCAGAATACTCTGGCAAGACTCATTCTGGACATTCCCAGAAAACAATCTGCCAGGAAGGGTCTAGAACGCCTGCATTGGCTTCCCATTGAACAACACATTTTGTTTGAAATATCCCTGTATGGTTCATAAATCATTGTATGCTTCCTACCCTTCAAGGCTGAAGCTGGGTCTATTTACTGTCCCAGTCTGACCCCAGGTGCCGCCGTCCTGGAGGGTTTGCCCGTGTGACCCAGTGCCACATCCAGCAGGTCGCATGACTAGCAGTCCGTGCCCGGCGCATCCACAGACCGTGGGAGACAGCAGTGTGCGTGAGGCAGGTGTGTCTGTCTGAGGGAGATACAGCAGCGTTTATTTATTTTATGTATTTATATTATGCGTTTTTATAGCGGACTTTACCCGAAGGTGTCAGAGCGCTTCACAAAAGGAACAGTGTGTGTGAGGGAGAGTGAAGCGCTCTGACACCTTTGGGCAAACCCTCCAGGACGGCGGCACCCGGGGTCAGACTGGGACAGTAAATAGACCCGGCACCTAAATAAACGCTGACCATGCAAGTATTACAATACACGGTCCTAATGGAGAATTAAAAAGTTTTTTAAAATGCATATGAAATGCAATAACGGTAGCGAGCGGCCATGCAGCACTTTGCAGCTGCTTCCTACTTAAACTTGCGAGATCTAACTAAGGCAGCGTGACAAAGCTTCAGAGAAGAAACTTCGTCATGACGGCCGTAATGCAGGCTACCATGTCCGGAGGGGCCGTTCCGAAAGCGGACAGGGCGGCAACGGAAAACCCTCCTTTCTAATGGGAAGCCAGAGTTTACCATGAACGCTGGCGCTACCCAATAGAAAGGGGGGCGGGGCTTAGGCTCCCTTTTTGTTTATAAGTTCTCTCTGAGGGCAGGGCCGCTTTGCTGCTACATCCACGCGAGACCTAAAAAAGGTTTGTGAGGCAGATTTACACTGTTTGCAAGAACATCTTGAATTCATAGACAAATGCTTTGTGCTGGCCCTTTTTTGACTTCATGATGAAGAATTCTGCTACTGTAGCCTATGTATATAGGCTGCATAATTCGTATCTTTCTTAAGTGTCTTTGTAGGCCTTCCTGAAGAAAGGTTAAATTCTACACTTAAGAAGGCATACATTGAATAAGTGCTCTTTGGTCCCAGCACATGGGCAGGACTATTCAGTGATTATGATTATTCTCCTACGAGAGAACAGGAGTTAAGGGTAAGAAATTATTCCTTCTGTTGACAGCCCTCCTTCCATAGCAATGTTTAGCTGATGCCACACAAGAGGTGCACAGAAGGTCACTGTATCCTTCTCCACATTTGCATTGGATTTTAGATTATTTTGGATTATAACTGTGACTAAATTAGGCCTGGGGTGGGGTGGATGTATTTAGTAGAATGTCCTCTTTTAACCATCATCTTTTTGTTGAGTGTGTTCCTTTCCTTCCATATATGATTATAGGGTTAGTATATATTACCTGCCAGTATCTCAGCCTAAAAGTGATTATATATTGTGTGGTTTCATGTTATTCGATGCTTCATGCTTTCTTTTCTTCTTTAGGTTGTTCCAATGTCCTGTTCACCTCCCAGTCCCCAGCAGCCTTCATACACCCAGTTACAAACATCTACCGTCCCACGCCTGGCCCCTCTCATACAGAAGGTGAACCCCTAGCTGACACACAAGTCATGTCCACAGTTTCAGTATGGGTCCTTTTAGCGTGATGTCCTAGAATGTCAACAGCCTTCTAGACCGGATCAAACATTCCACAGTACTGATATATGCCCATTGCCACCTCCCGCCTGTCCTAATGCTCCAGAAGATACACCTAATGGGCACCAAATGTCTATTTCTGGCAAGGCAGGAGTTTAACAGTGTTTATCACATTGGTTTTGCACGAGGGTCTCGTGGAGTAGCAGGTTTGTTTTGCAGCTCTTTTCCCTTGGTAGTGGCCCAGACCTGGATAGATCAACACGGTTGGTATCTGGCCCTTACGGGTAACGACCGAAGGAAGCCCCCTAAACATCCTCTGCCTCTATGCCTCCCTACTGCACTGGACTCTTTCTTAGACAAACTTATTGGTGTGCTGGCTCAACTACCTCCGGGTTTTACCATTTTAGCGGAGACTTCAATGCGGTCTTGGATCCCGTATATGACTCTACTGGTTCCCATTTGATGTCTGTCACCAAAGAGCTAATTCATTACATAAATGGGTAACTATGCTGGGTTTATGCGATGTGCGGAGGATGTTCAATCCAAGACAGAGACAATATGTGCATACCTCCGCACCACACTCATGCATGCATTGACATGCTTCTAGTGCCGGCTACAGAAATCCTATCGATTTCACAAGTGCGGATATTCTCACAAGGTATCTCTGACCATGCCTCCTTACTTCTTTGCATCTGCACGCTAGAGTCTACCAAGCGCTCTGTCTGGCGGTTAAACGTGTGCCATCTTCAAGATGCTACATACTCTGCAGGTGTGATGTGTGAAATATCGGCATATTTCCAAACAATCAGGATCGGTCCAATTTGAGGGTACTTTCTTGGTGGCCTGTGGGGCTATGATTTGGGGACACAGCAGGGCCCTCCTCCTGATAAAAGAAAAGATGCTTCACAATATGGTCACCCGGCTGGAGGCCCACGCTCTTCACCTAGAGACTCAACCAGGGCACAAGTCGTAGAAAAAGAAGTGGGGGGGACGCTGACACCGGAAGAGACGTCACGACGGGAAGTGACATCACAAAAGGCACCGAGCTCCTCGTCCCAGAGAGGCCAAAGAGTGAAATCCAGCTGTTGGCAGGGGGGGACGGCGTCCCCCCAGGAAAATAAGTGGAGGGACGCCGTCCATCTGCGTGGTACCTCGCCTCGAGCCCTGGACTCAACTCTCTGGCCCTGATTCATGAGGAGATTAGAACCTATTCACTTAAAGCAGCAAAACAAATCTGGCGGGCCACTAGAGCCCGGGCTTATGGGTGGGGGACAAGAATAGCAAACTGTTATACTGGCTGGTGTAGTATATAAGGAATAGTTTGTTGAAGACATTGTGACACAAAAGGGTTAACTAGCTTAGGCAGTGTTTATGAGTGAAAATGCATGCAGAAACCCCTTGTACCACGCAGCGCTAGCAGAGAATCTCATGATGCTTGTTCTGGTATTTCTACTAGACAAAATTAAATGTGATGCCAAGGTGCCTTGTTTATGGCGCCAGGCTGCACTGAGATTGCGATGCTTGTTTTTGACATTCCATTGACACAACGATCTGCGAAGAAGCTCTGTTTATAGTACACTGGGGCAGCCAGGTGAATCGTGGGAGAGAAATGCAGTTGTGAATGTACTGACCCAGAGAAGGCCTGGGAGGATGATTGATGAGTACCAGAGAGAGCAAAGTTGTAAATACTGATAATAGCGCAGAAAATACGAGAAGGGAACTGAATGTGGGATGAGCCAAATTGTATTATATATAACGGGTGTTGCCCTTGACTCAGGGAAGCTCACAGACTGAGTTGTGCAGAGCTGCCGTCAGCCCAAAGCTGCTGCCCCCTAGTTGTGACGTTCCCAGGGAGGGTGCTGGAGAGGTTGGAGCAGGCTTCCCGGCACTGTGGAAAGTTAAGTTCCAGGGGGAGATAAAGGGCCTAACTCAATTGCTCTATCCTGACGTGTTGCTTTCTTATTAATGTGCCTTTAATTAGTTGCATTGCAATTAATTTAAGACTGTGTGTTTCAACGTCACTGTGCTAGCATTGCACTGTACCTATAGATACATGTATTAGATGTGACCATTTAGCTATTTTTAGCTGAAAGGTTGTGAATGTTTCACCATCACTGCACCAGCACTGTACTGTTTACTATTGTTAGGTGATAGGTTATATTCTCCTGCGCTACAGAATTACTCTTGGGATTTTGGTTTCCTGCATTGTTACCTGTACCTCATTTGCACCATTACATTCTAAATGTGGACGCAAATATTTTGCTAAGGTATGTCACCATTAGGATGATAGCACTATGCAGTCTGCTGATATTCAGTGCTGTGATTGTTTTGCCTTCATTAAATTATTAAGATAAGCACCAGGGGTCAAAAGTTAGACTTTCCTGTGCTGCTCACAGTTACAAAATTACTTTTGTGCTTTGACCCACTGCATTGTGCGTGATCTCAGTTTGTTTCTTTCTTGCTCTATTGTTGTACCAATGATAAATTATAAATACGTTTAACCATTCTGCCAATGTACAACTATCTTTGCTTTTACATGTATTCACGTTGATGCTTTATTGAAGCTGAATTGTATCCGCTATTTGTTTTTAGTGAGTGTCCTTATTGATTTGTACTTGATTGACATTGCATGGGTCTGTTGCCAGCAGCCATTGGCTGGTCGGATTACATCCGAAATGGCAGATAACCAGAGCACCAGCCACCGCTCCTCCTTTGATATTATCAAGGTCTTTGTGGACTGCTATGTTAATCTGTACAGAACTGTACCTGTCCGGATCCAGATCGGGTTAACCCTCTTTTTGATGAGGTTCCCTTGCCCAGCTTTCCAAAGCTGAGTGACTAGAGCTGGATCAATCTTTCACACTTGAAGAGTTTGGAGAAGCAATTTTGCAAATGGCGGCGGGGAAAACACCCAGTCCAGATGGCTAGCCTATGGAATTCTATTAAAAAACAAGCATATCCTGGCACTTCACCTGTTAGCCTGCTACAAAGAGGCACTTCCGACAGGGTCCTTCCCCCGAGACAATGACCAGGTCACTATTGTGGTGATACCTAAGACGCACCCACCTTCCATTTTTTCTGCTGATTACTGGCCTATTTCTACCATCAATGGCGAAGTAAATATTTTGGCCATGGTACTAGCCAATCGTCTACGGCCAGTTCTCCATACTTTGTTCATCTTCATCCTCACTGGCCTTACTTCTGATAGATTTTGAGAAGGCCTTTGATACGGTGGACTGGACCTATCTGACTTACGTGCTGGAGAGGGGAGGTTTCTGGGCCTCTGTTTAGGGGCCTGGTGCGAATCCACCCGACAGCTCTAGTCCAAATAAATGGGATGATCTCTGATGCCTTTTTCATCCAATGAGGGACCAGATATGACTGCCCCCTGTCCCATCTCCTTTTTGCACTGGCTATGGGTCCCCTGGCTCGGCCTATATGGTGTGATGCGCCGATTACAGGGTGGGAGTGGACGCCAGACAAGAGGACCGCATCGCACTCTATGCTGATGATTTGTTGCTTTATCTCTCCAATCCACAAGATAGAGGCCCACGGTGTCTTCACATCTTGCAACTGTTCACAGAAGCATCCAGACTAACAATGAATGCAGCCAATTCGTTTCTAGTACTACTACTACCCTCCAGGGACTGGATTGATTAACAGACCAATATCCCATTCTTTGTCTTAGCTTCCAATATCTGGGGCTACATGTGGCTCTTAACCCAGCCTTGACCTAGTCACCACGTTACACCTCTCTCCCTCAAGGTCAAAAGAGACATTGAAAAAATGGGAGACACCGACATTAAATGTTATTGGTTGATTAACACTCTATAAAATTATGATATTGCCCAGATTCCTATATCTCCTCCAAAATGTCCCCTACAGTATCTCTTGGCCGTATCCTTCTTGTGGCACAACTCTAGACCCCATTTAGTCTTATCCATCTGTGAACATGTTTCTATGAAGGTGTTTTAGGGATGACTAACTTGTACCTGTATTATTTGGCCTCCTACCTACTGATCATTTACAAAGCTATGGGATTTGACAATTGTATCAAAGTCTGCCTATGGGATAAACCAAAGATGTTTCAAAACACCTCCATGATGGAAAGCACAACTGTCATACCTATTCAACTATGAAACTAAACCTGTATTGTAATTTGTACTTGTAAAGTACACTAATACCCCAACTGGGGTGTCCTGGCGCTGTGGAACCCTTCCTGGCTTTTCCCTGTGAAATGTCCACTCCTGGGCACCCCCAAGGTGAAGCCAGGCATCCCAGCGCTGTTGGGGCGATTAAGCAAGCTATTGCCCAGAGTTGCAGAGTGGGACCCATGATTGGAATAGGCACAGAGGCGAGAATTATCAGGTCCGAGGAAATTGAGCACAAGCCCCACCTAGGCGGGAATCGAACCCTGGTCCCAGGCCAGACCTCTGCATCAGGGCCTGCCGCTCTAACCATTGAGCCACCCTTCTCCACTAATGAGTGCATTACTTTTTTTCAAATTCACATACATTTCAAGAGACATACTGTGCTACCAAGTTATTACAATAATTCCTGATATTTTAAACACATAATTTAAACATTGAAATTTGTAGAATATGTAAAGCATGGGGAACATAGGTATATTTGTGTTACTGTAATAAATGTCAGGCATTGCTGAATAACCCATGTTTGAACTGCACAAGTTACATTCATTTTTAAGACAGCACAATCCAATATATTAGTTTAAATCAATTAACAATATATGCAGTTTTTCTTAGGTTTTTGAAGGCTTGACAGGGGCGTAGAACTGATTCAATTTCGAGAGTTCCATGTGACATAGGTTTTGCATTGCTTAGCCCTGGCATACTAGACTTATTTTCAGTGCAGTGATGACTAAATTAATTCATTTGTATTTAAGTTCATGCAGGAACTGGGTGAAAAGCATTTTTTCCGGAGTGCATACACGCTAGATTTCTGATTTGTGACCTTAATATTACGCTGTTATTTTACATGCACTCAAGTACATGTTTAGACACTTAATTTCAGTTTAGTTCTTTATTTGTGGAAATGACTCAAGTTGACATCCTTAGACAGACTGAGACAGTGGAATCCCCATCTACATCTCGAATGCAGAGATCTCTGCACATGCACCCATATGTTTTTGTAGTGAATGGGGAAGGGACCCGGGAAAGTGTCTGGAAAATGGTGCATATTTAAATAGGAGGGGTTAAATGAGAGTTCAGGTGGGGTTTACTCTGGGATAAACACCCACTCAAAAAAGAGTAATACCATTCCTATTCACAAACTGCACGTCTAAAGTTACTACAGGCAAAAAGGACAGAAAACATTAGTAGATGTACTACAGCTCAGCCTTGGAGAATGTCCAGCACACATGGACAACCATTGGTGCTGCAACAAACTCACATAAAAAATGTTAGAGGCACTAAATAACTATAACAGTATATTGGAAAATAAAAGAACATTTTTACATTTTGTGAAGATCATAATATCTAAAACATTTCAAGCAATTCTGTGTAATAATATATCTTTTTTTATCATCTAATCTTTTTATTTTGTTTAATGTGATCCTCTTGAATTGTACAACAAGTCTTATTTTTTTGTAGTGAGGTCCATCTAGTTCTTGATAGCAAATCGTTTGCATTTTATAACAAGCCTATTTTTTGTTAGGATCTATTTTTTGGTTAAAAGCAAATCTGGTCGCATTTTATAACAAGGTTATTTTTTTTGTTAACAAACAATTCTTTTTTCTGAAGAGCAAATCCCGTACTGTTTTATATCAAGGCGTACAACACTTGCTTTACACCTGGTAATGGAAGGAGTGGTTGTTCTAAACACCACCACCCATCTACAGGTGAAATACATTTTTATAACCAACTTGACACAGCCAGGCTAACCACATAAGAAATTAACTCAGTCACCCAGCATGTTTTTCTGTCTTTGCTATGTCGGTGAATGTGTTTGTTGCTTTGCAGCTCTTATTGTGGAATCATTATTTGAGGAAGAGAGAGGGTGTTACAGGTAAAGAAACAACATCTTTGTCCAGGGAAGCAGTCATTGCCAGATATCATTTCTCACTTGGTGTGATATTGACATGGTTGTACACTGGGAGCAGAGGCTTGATTTATCCATAGCTGACTCCCAGGGTATCCCTGTCTATGTCAAAATACCGATTGCTCTCCTTTTCATGACTAATAGATCTTTCCAGAGGGTCACCTCTAACAACTTTGGCAATTAACAGAAAAGTGATTCTTGATGCAAGAAAATGTTATATCTTTTCCCACTTCCCTTCTGTGTTACGTGCCATGGACTGCACCTAAGTGGCACTCCACCTACCTCACCACAAAGAAAACCTTTTCTATAACAGACACCACTACTGCTCTGTCAACATGCTAGCTGCCTGTGACACCAGGTGCTTTTTCACAAATGAGTACACTGTTTTCATGGAAGCAGACATGACAGCTACATCTTCTGACAGTCACTTCTTACACTTTGCTTGATTGCTGGGGATTTCTGAGGCATGTGACATGCCACACCGGGGCTACATGTGCATCTCAGGGTACCATCTCAAACATACTCATTAATCCTTGTAACATAATGTATGCACATTTCCCTCACACACACAGTATGGTTGCAGGCATTATGCATTACATTAAGAAAAGAGGCCCCATTAAAAAAAATCACCTGTCTTTGTTGAAGGTGATGCTAGGTGTGCTCTCTCCCTAATTCCTCACACACTTATTTGATTTTTTTTATTTTAAAGGTTTTATATAGCGCTGGCTAGACCCGGTGGTATCAGAGCAATTTACATGAGTATCAGATCACAGTTACAGGTTACATCTTCACAAAGGTTACACAGTTATTAGAGCATGACAACATAGTTACTTGTAAGGTTGAGATAAACAATAAGCACAAATACGTAAGGGGAAGAGCAGGCAAGGGGAGAGATTCAGGGGGAGAGGGGGGTAGCAGCAGGGGAAGTAGACAGATAATGAAGGCGGGAAAGAGGAGGTGGGGTGAGAGAACCAGCATGGAAAGAGGAGGGGAAAAGCGACGGGGACACAAACCGGAAGACGAGTCCAAGCAACATCCAAAATCCAGTAAGCTGTGATCCCAGGGGAAGTGGTATCACTTCCCTATCGCTGTTGCGAGAGGCTCCCTTTATGCAGTGGACTCTCTCAGAGGGGTCCATGAGACTCCAAGGCCTACATACTGGATCCTTCCCCAAAAAGAGGAGAGGGAGTCTTGTGGCAATGAGGTGCCATACCATACCTCAGCTGTGAGTGGCTCCCTTGGCGCAATGGACTCTCTCAGCAGATTGGCTGAGACTCCAGAGTATACATATTGGATTTTTCCCCAACAAGGGGAGAAGGAGTGCTTAGTCATAGGGCACAAAGGATAGGGGGCTAGGCAGAGTAGCAAGACAGGGGAGAGATTCAGGGGAGAGGGGATAGGTAGCTAAGGAAGTAGACAAAGAGAGAAAGAGTACTGAATGGGAACATATTTAATTAATGAGTTATTATATAGCACTGGCTAGACCCAAAGGAATGAGAGCACTTTACATGAGGAACAATAATGTTTCAATTTACATCAGTTAAAAGTTACATAAGTATCAAGAAAAGCATTTAAAGAACATAGGGGACAAGGTGAATGGGATAGGGTAAAGGGGTAGGAGGAAGATAGGACGTACAGACGAGGGGAAAATCTGCCCAAAGTCCAGCTGGGTAGGTGGCGGCAGGGGAGAGTCCACAACCAATCTCCTCTTTAGCTACCAGGTAGCTCCACCGGGCATCAGCCAAATCGCTCGGTCTCCACAGTCTGGGGTAAGTTCCAAGTCCTGATGTGTAAGCAGGTTAGGGGATAGGTTCAAGGTCTGGTAAATGTCCAAATATTATCCCAGGGAAGTAAAACAACGTGGAGTGGACCACTATGGCAGCCATCTTGGGGTCAGGCAGGGGACTATTGACCTTAGCGTTACATTCAGCCATCCCCAATATTATCTGTTGTTCGAGGGGAGGAGATTGAAGAACAATGGAGCAGCTAGGGGCTAGGGTCAGTGTCCGCTAGTTTCTTATGGAGGAGAGTATTGTCGCGTGGTGGCAACAAGGGAGAGAGACGGCCGCCATTTTCGGATCAGGCGGAGCTCTCATCACTGTACGACCCGGTGATCACTCTCGGTACCCCGCCCTTCCAACTGCTAGTCACCAAAGTGAGTGGCCCCCAGTTTAAGATGTGGCCCCGGGGAGGGGTAGTTGATTAACCGGACGAAACGGTGGCCGGCAGCCTCACGAGTGCAGATGCCCTGGCACTGGGCAAGATCACTCCGTTCTACAGGTGCCATCTTAGCCTCTTCACAGGCGAAAACAGCAAGGTTCAATTCTCCTTGATGCCAGATCGGATAGAGGCAGCAGGGATCTTTCTGGTGATCTGCCTGCATTCCGGCAGCAAGATCGCAGGTCTAGGTGTGAAAATGGTGCAGTGGGATGCCTACTCGGGAAGCCGAGGGGAAGGGTCGGCAAGGAGCCTCAGCTCCGAGCGGCCAAGATGAAAGAAAGCAGGTTGTGGTCAGTCAAACGGACAACTGCGAAAACAGACCAAGAAACACTGTCTTTAGGATCCTCACATTGCTTGCATCAAGGGTGCTCAGCAGGATTCTTGTGACCCCCTTTCCTTGCGTTGCATAGTTCCATCAGAATAACGATCAGCGCATGATAGCATGCGCCGCCATTTCAGTGTCCGGCATCAACCAAGTCCGGGTCAACCCATACATAAAGGTCGCAGTAACAACACCCCAATAAAAGCTGGAGCCCAGATGGGGTTCCGAGAAGATAAACAACAAAATAACTGTGGGTCAAAAGGAATGTGTCTTATGAAGTGTGTCTGGGTGACTGAGTTCCTCAGCGTTCATTATCCAATTTTAACATAGAGCACTTCTTTCTCCTTCCTTGTTTGATTTTCACAAACTCTTTCTTGCACTGCTCCTCAGTTAGCAAGTAACATCCCCTTTACCGCGTACCACCCTTTCCTTGTTGAAGCGGCAACAACTCAGCTTCCACGCTCTGGGGAAGGTTTCAAATGATGACAGGGCGGCAAAGGAGGACAAACTGATCGATATCTTCCCATCTAGTGCGATACTTTGTTGTGTGCTGTTCTAACAAATTGCTCAACACACTCAGTCACCCAGACACACTTCATAAAAGACACATTCCTTTTGACCCACAGTTATTTTGTTGTTTAGTTGTACTTTTGTTCAGGGGGCTATAACTGTGAGGTCATTAAATATTCCCTGGGACCCTCTACTTACCAGTTTGTTGTTTTTTGTTCCGAGAAGCTAACATCAAAAAAGAGGAAAGGGTACGCTATGCAGTTGCAGGGGTACATGAGGATTCATATTCACAGAGCGCCTGAACCGCCGTTTTAAAGTCAGGCAGCTCAGCTTCCGCAAAGGATTCAATTTCACGATGTAAATACCTTGCTGCAGACAGGACAAGGACCTTAGGTATCCATACAGTCACAATCCCAGAACTTTAGTAGCATACAAGCGTGCTCGGAGGTCTGGTGCGGGGGTACTCGTGATCCACCATTTTGTGTATTCCTTTATGTTCTGAAGCAGGAATGCTTTAAAGATCAAAGCTGAACACACAAATTCACCATCATTTGCGTTCACGGAAGCAACCGAACCTCATCTTACGATTACTTGCGCTCTGTATTGGTTTAAAGCACCGTAGCCCTGGAACCACCTCTTTGGGGCTCCGTTCGAGGTAGAGAAATGCAATCAACCAGCCATAGGCTCTGCCGCACATCATACCTCAGGGATCCACTATAGCCATCCACCCCACTATCTGAACAGGCATGAAGTAGGGCACACATACACACAAGACATCTTTGAGAACACTTTTGGGATCCTGAAGTCACAATGCAGATGTCATGACTACACATAGGGTTATTGTACTCTCCAGAAGTTGAGGGCAAGATTGTTTAAGCCTATTACAAGTTACACAACATCGCCATGCGATGGGGCTTACGTATATACCTAGGCCCTGATATACACCCACAATCATGTGCTCGGATGGGGTACAGAATAGTGGTTATGTATTTAAAAATGACTGCATCTTTATTTTCTATTTCAATCTTTCACTTTTCATTAACAGCACTTACTTACAAACAATCACATTGTACCCTCATGGTTTTTGGAAAAACATACTCAAGCCCTACTGTCCATTCATACATTAAATACACAAACAATACTTGCTATTAGTTTTATGATCCTATAAATAGTTTTTTAACTCCACCATGGCAGATAACCTATTGATAGACCCAAGCCTGGCTGCAAATGGAGAAGGATTATGCAATGGGCTAGCTACACTGCCATGTACAAATTCTACCTATAGATGCATCAACCAAAAGACATCCCGACCTTGGGGAAAGTAGAATCTCCTTTTCGGAGATCTATGATGCTTTGTGGTGAAAGCCAGAGATCATTGGAAACCAAAAAGCCAATCCACCTGCTTTTGACCATGACCACCCCCATGAGGACATGTAATCTGAGGACCATGTACGAAACAGGCAAGAAAGCCCAAATGGCAGTGAAGATGAAAAGCTACAACCTTGCTCTGCTTGGCATCAGTGAGACACGGTCTGGACAGAAAAGACTTGCTCCAGGTCAAATGTTCCTGCATTCCAGAAACGAGGAAGAAAACACCCCACACACTCAGGGAGTAGCACTGATTCTAATGCCAGCAGCCAACGGAACTCTGATTGGATGGGAAGCCTACGGTGCCGGAATAATCACAGCAACCTTTCGCAGAAAAAAATGATCAACATGAATGTTATACAATACTATGAACATTCGTATGAAAGCAAAGAAGAGGAAAAACATCAGTTTTACAACAGACTCCAGCCCATGCTGAAGAAATGCCCTGAGAGAGACATTACCAACTAATGGGGACCTCAATGTCAAGATTGAAAGCAGCAACACTGGGCACAAAGAAGTCATGGGGAAACATGGCCTTGGCCACATAAACGAGAATTGTGAAAGGCTTGAAGATCTCTGCACCCTGAACAGTCTGGTTTTAGGCCGCAGTGTATTCCCATACAATAGAATACACAAGGCAACATTGGTGTCACCAGACCATTCAACAAGAATCATATCGACCATGTACGCATTGCCAAGAAGTTCCAGAGGTCCCCACAGGATGTGAGAGTGATGAGAGCAGTGGATGTGGCATCAGACCATCACCTTGTGATAGCCAGCCTTTAAGCTAAAGCTGAGGAAAGCATGAATGGAACTGGCAAACTAACGCTAATAATATAATACCACCCTCCTCAAAGATGCACAAGATTTTAGGGAATACTAATTCACCCTCATCAACAAGTTTCAAGTCCTGCAAGAACTAGCGGACAGCAGAGACCCAGTAGAAATTCAGTGGGAGACGGTAAAAGAAACAGTGACATCGACATGTCTGAAGGTACTGGGTCCCAAGAAACACGAGCGTAAAGAATAGATCTCTACTGAGACTCTCCAAAAAATCAAGAAGGAAGGAAAAAGAAAGCTGCAGTCAACACCAGTCAAACAAGAGAATTGGAAGCACAATCTCAGGAAGAGTACACCAAAACCAACAAGGAAGCAAAGAGAAGCAAAGACATCTCCTTCACTTATGCAGTTTCGTAAAATATTAAAAACCTGGCTATTTGATCAGTAGTCTAAAACAGTTTCTATGAGCGATGAGGGAATTAATGGAATCACTTAGCGCCGAGACGCCCACGGGTATTCGCCGCGCTCAATAAATTACAAAAATAAATAAATAAATAAAGAAGCTTAAGAGCAGGCAAGCAAAGATTTATCAATGGTCTAGCTACAGTAGCGCTGGAAGCAGTAAGCCATGGAAACTTGAAAGAACTCTATGACATAATGAGGAAACTCTCTGACAGACACAGTAAGCCAGAAAGATGCGTTAAAGACAAAGCTGGCAAGACAATCATGGGAGATGAAGGCCAACAATGAAGATGGGTGCTTCACTTTAACCCCTTGGACACGGCTGAAATTCCCATGCGGTGCAGGTGAATTCCACGCGTGCGCGGTTCCGACGGCACCCGGCCGTCCGACACATACGCCCACCATGACTTCGGATAGCCGGGACCCGTCCAATGCTTGGAAAGGGTTAAAGAACTTCTGAACCAACCTGTGCCTCAGTCCCCACTAGATACACAGCTGGCCACAAAGACTTGCCAATTGACTGCAGAAGACCAACCAAGGAAGAAATACGGCAAGCCGTCAAACATCTGAGAAATGTTTGGAAGGCAGCAGGGCCTGACAACATTGCTGTGGAGACAACGGAGGCAGACATTCAACCATCAGTAGAAATGCTCTATCCCATGTCTAGAAGGATCTGGAAAGAGGAAAAGGTACCATTTGACTGGAATGAGGGATGTCGCAACAAGATCCAAAAAGAAAGGTGACCTGACTAACTGTGCAAACTACAGAAGATAAAACCAAGGCAAAGTGTTCAATAGACTCGCCCTCAACAGAATGAAGGAATAAGTCAAGGGATTCTGCAGAGACCAGATTGCAACACTATGTTTCATCTGTGAGCAGTTGACGGAATGGAACTCCTCCCTATGTTAACACCATCAACTATGAGAAGGGATTCAACAAAGTGGACAGAGAGACCCTTTGAAAACTCTGCCACTATTTTTTGCTAGATAAACTCATAAGAATCATTGGGAACTCTAATGAGGGAATGACCTGTACGATAGTCCATAGAGGACAACTCAAGTGAGGGGTGGAATCCGCCAGGGTTGTTTGGTCTTGCCTATTCTCTTCCTGGTGTCTATAGACTAGACAATAAAAACATCCACAGCAGAAAGAAGAAATGGGGCCAGTGGACACCTTGGACACAGCTGGATAACCTGGACCTTGCGAATAACCTGTCCCAAATCTCCCATATCCATCAGCAAATGCAAGGGAAGACTGACAATGTGGCAGCCACATCGGCAAAATCCTGAAGGCTAACATGGCCAGTACTGCTTACCCTGCAGGCGACCCACTAGAAGAGGTTAAGATCTTCACCTACCTGGGCTGTGCCATAGATGCCGACATCAAAGCAAGAATCGGCAAAGCAAGGGCTGCCTTCATTCATCTAAAGAAGATCTGGCACTCCAAGGACCTAATACTGCAAACCAAGACCAGGCTTTCTACCACCAAGTCAAATCGGGCCTTCTGTATGAAGCAGAAATGTGGAGGACAACAGTGACCACCACCAACAAAGTCCAGACACCTGTCTAAGAAAAATCCCTCAAATCTGATGACCAAACTGATGACCAAACACCATCAGCAACAACAACCTATGGCCACACTTATCATGGCTGTCGCACCGCTATGAAAAGTGTGGCAGTGAGGAAACAAAGGGGGCCCTACAGGGCCCCCTGTTGTCTGCAACCCAGTACTTGCTCAGTATGGACTACAGCAGTTCATGCCATGCAGGTACTGATTTTGACGATCCCAATGGAACGCCAAAGAACCACCCTCCAGACAGAAGAAAACGTCTAATCTGGTTGGCAGTTCAAACATGGGGTTGGCAGTGCGAGAGCCGGGTGGTTCCACTCCTGCACTGCCAAACTCATAATAAGGCCCTGATACTTTCCCTATTTTTGCTTAAATTTGAGAGGGAATAGCAAATTTGAGCCTTCCAAAGTCCAACATTTTCTCCACTGTTGCTTAGATTGGAGTAGAAATAAGAAATCTGACCACTTCAAAGTTAACACTTTCCGTACCTTTGCTTAGATTGGAGTGGGAATAGTAAATCTAACCCCACCACAGTCCAACCCTTTCCCTACTGTTGCTTAAATTGGAATGAAAATAGTACATCTAACCCCTCCAAAGTACAACATGTTCCCTGCTTTTATGTACATTACGGTGGGAATAGTAAAATCTGACCCCAGAAAGTCCAACACTTTACCTACTTTTGCTTATGTTGGAGAAGGAATCAAAAATCTTACCCCCCAAAGTCCAATACTACCCCTACTTTTGCCTACATTGGAGTGGGCTTAGTAAATAATTTCACCCCTTCTTAGTCCAGAATTTTCCTACTGTTGCTCAGACTGGAGTAGGAACACTAAATCTGGCCCCTTCAAAGTCCAACGCTTTCTCTACTTTTGTTTATCTTGGAGTAGTAATAGTAATTCCGAACCCAACAAAGTCTAACACTTTCTTTGCATAAAGTTGCTAAGATTGGAGTCGAAATATTAAGTCTGACTCCTTGAAAGTTTAAAACTTCGCCCACTATTACTTATTTACACTTGCTAATATTTCTTTTGGTTTTTGTTGTTTTTTTTCAAATTATAAATAGAAATAATATGTAATTTTAATATTTTTAAAAAAAAGTTTTCTTTTTCTTTTTATATTTAATTTGCTACATGTTTGTATTATATGTTTATGATTTTTCCTTATTGTTCTTATTAATCACAATTTTAATGTAATCTAATTGTTTGGATAATTCTTTCAATATATATATATTTAATATATTATAATTTCTTGAATACTATTTGTATTTAATTGTAAATATATTCCTATCCCTATTTCCTTAAACTATAATATCTCAGGTAAATTAAATATACTTTTCTATTCGAGAAAATATCCTGGTCCACAATATTTTTGTTTCTATATTTTTGTATTTTACATACACAGAATGTAAACATTATATTTTAGTTTTCTGATATTTTGTTTTAGTAATATTTATTTACAGCAATATATTTGTTCTTAATATTTTGTTATACAACTGCAGGGCATTCAGGCATTGTCCTTTCAGGTACATTCTCAGCCATCCTGCATGACACCACTATACAGGAGGGTCCTGAAAACAGTCTGACTAATCCTCCAAACTCATCTTGAAGAGTTTGAGCACCAAACAGACACTAAGGGGTCTATTAGGATGGCCGGTGGAGGCTCCACCGTGGTGCTGGTGGTGCGGTAATGTGGAATTTTCTGCCCGCGAGTAGCAGTCATCACGCCCGCCATATTAGTATGGCCAAAGATAGCCCATTTCCCATCCGCCGCAGTGCGAACCGAACCCCCATCAAAGTGCGCCCACAATCACCTGTGCCGAATGACGACCGCTCCTCTCCACAAATCAGGATGCCCCAAACAACCAGTAGCACCGCAGCGGAGAAACCACACAACCAGAGACGGCGGAAGCTCGACAGCGGAGCGCAAAACCAGTGTCACGGTCCTTTCCACCCGGTCCCTACCACAATGGACCCAGCCCTACAAGTCTTTACGGTGCTGTACCTGATACATCACCAGCAACTCATGGACCGTGCACACAACCACAGCACACAACTCAAGGGCTGACACAGGGTCCCTAACCACATCAGACATCCTGGTGGGGACAGGAACACATCCATAAGTGTACCCACACATGACCTACCTGCCACCACGTCACCCCTCTGCATCCAGGTCATACATTTTCCACGATCCTGCAGTAATGTCCTGGTCACGTCACCGCAGTGGTGAAGACAAGGGACTACATGCGCACAATGCAGAAGGCAGGGCCAGTGCCAGGCATGGGCAGGGCACAAAGACCACAGGGCCACACCACCACCCTCCTCACACTAGCCCCCCCTGAAGGGACATGCCATGTGCCCCTCCTGTGAACCCCCATGTTCAACAAGCCAGATGAATCTACACCCTGCACCACACACCATACAACTAGGGAGACAGCCACAGCAGGAGTGGCTGCAGAGGAACACACAGCACAGAAGCACAGGACCAGGGCAACACACACACCACAACAACACCACACTCATGGCAGGAAAACTGACTACAAGCACTACATGAACCCGCACTCATACAAGGAACAAACATCCTACTGGACACAAAGCCTGCCCTGCCAAGTCACAGACATACCCCACACTGACACACAGACACATACACAGACCACATGCCACCAGCAATAGAGCACAACAAATAGGAAAGCCAAAGTAAGGTGCACAGAAATGGAATGCCAAGGAGACAACTACCAAGCATTTGTTCATCACATGCAAGACAAGGACTATAGAACAACACCCTCAGCCCATCATACCACACATGGCTGGCACAGTGAGTGAAGTCAAACCACAGTCAGCTCAGTGCAACAACCCAGGGAGACAGCAAGGCAACCCATGTATAGGCACAGGGATGAAAGGCAGGCCCTGAACTCAAACTGTGAACAGCCACACATATGTTTACAACTACTTCACAGGAGTACGCCAGCAGCACAACACATAGGGCCCATTGAAACACTCCATGGCCTCCAAACACAAGTAGGAATCTACACAACCCCCTCACACCTGCAACACACAACACCAGTGTCAAACACACAGAAGGGTGTCAATAATGTCCACACACACACAGACAAACAATCACACTCCCTGGGGGTAGCCACCAACATCACACACACACAGGGATGCCAGAACCTATGTCTGCACAAAAAGAACAGACAAACACATAACTCAACAGAAACAGACAAAGAACCAAAACAAGAACGGACATGCCCTGTGCAGCAAAATTGTGAAAAGTCAATGGGAGCACAGACACAACAGAAGTGCATAAACCTCATCAGTCAGGATCAATGCACAGACAACATACCACAACACAGACAAGAAGTGCACCTTCACAGAAAAACAGCCACATCAAACAAACAACAGATGCACAGGGAAATAAAATCACATAGCAAACACAGCATGATTCAGGGGATGCACACCAGGCAATGACAATGCGACATACACCCACAGCAGGGCATGCACAACAATCAGTGTGTGCACACCAAGAATAACAGTTCCACACATATATGAGTGACACAACATAAACCTACACAACACCAATCAGCACAGCACAAAGACAACATCACACTCAGGAAGTGAAGCAGTACCACAGTAAACACACATACACCCAACACAACACCCACAGATGCACAAGTCTGGGACAGAAAAGTGGAAACAACTTGACCAGAGGACTAGACAGCACAAACAGTTGAACTGCATATGAGCATGACTGCTCAACAGCACATGAACATCACATATAACCAATTGGGGAAATGTGCTGAGTGGCACATCGCTCTTGGGCAAAGAACTGTACCACAAAGTACAGTGTCACAAATGAAGTGATGGGGAGGCACACACACATGCAAACCAAGGGGACAGCTGACATCAAAGTGAAGCATTGTGCACGTCAGTAGTGGACATGGCAGGATTGTACCATACACAAATAGAGGGAGTGCAGACTCATGGTGGGTAGGCATCTGAAGCACAGATTGGGGACGGTATGACACAACACAGAACATGCCATACAGGAGGCAACAAAGCACCATGTGACAGCAATGCATGGGAAAACACAACCACAATGGCAGTGTGGATCAGCAGGTCCATACAGTCTTCACAAACAGTATCAAGACACATGGATGATCAACAAAACACAACACTGACTTGCCAGTCACACACTCTGCAGACTCACAATTGCCAAAAACAACAAGTAGGAGTCAGCCAGAACTGCAAGGACACACCAACACACTGCACAGTGCACAACATACAACTCACACATGTGCATACAACCACATCCACAGGGCTGAACAATGCAAACAACAGGCACTCAACTCCTGGGTGAAACATGTGTAGTTGACAATGCAGGGGCACACACACATCAACACTCCGGACAAAGTCACCCTGTCACACTGCACACTGCTTGACCACCCAGGTGCACACATTGAAAGTAACTCATGTGACTAGGATGACTGCCCATCACAAGATGACCATACACCTACACTGCTGGGCACACATAAAGTACGAACACACATACATGATGAACCTGGCCAGCCTGCCTGCAATTCTGTGGATAGAATTTCACTCAGAGCTGGTAGTGCCCCCTCAACCTGACATGTGAACAATATAGTCAACATGAACAAATTATGAAAATGATAACGGCATTCCATTTAAAAGTGACATAATTGCACCCACAAGGAAGAGTCAGGAAGAACTGAAGTCCCTGTCATTCTGTAAAAAAATAGAATAAGTGAGACAAGACATTGGCAATGTTGACGTGCACACAGAGCATGTGGCACAGTAAACCATATACACACAGAAAAAAACTTTAATCAGACAACAGGAGCAACTGTCTTTATTCACATATTGCACATATATGGCACCAAGAGTAGACAAGAGCAAGGCACAAAATGCAGAGTACATGAGAAGCTGCACAGGGTTGAACACAGCAAAGAGCAACAAGGCAGTGGCCAATACGAAGTGCAGAGCATGTCCATGAGAATCTGCACAGGCAAGGGGAAAACAGCAAGGCCAGTGGTCAGTCCATGGTGCAGAGTATGTCCATGAGAATCTGCACAGGCAAGGGGAAAACTGCAAGGCGAGTGGCCAGTCAAAGGTGCAGAGTATGTCCATGAGAATCTGCACAGGCAAGGGGAAAACAGCAAGGCCAGTGGCCAGTCTAAGGTGCTGAGTATGTACATGAGAAGCTGCATAGGGAATAGTTGAACAGAGCAAAGAGCAACAAGGCCAGTGGCCACAACGAAGTGCAGAGCATGTCCATGAGAAGCTGCACAGGCAAGGGGCACACTGCAGTGAACGACAAGGCCAGTGGGCAGGACAAAGTGCAGAGTGAATCCATGAGAAGCTGCACAGGCAAGGGTTACACAGCAGTGAATGACAAGGCCAGTGGGCAAGACAAAGTGCAGAGTGAGTCCATGAAATGCTGCACAGGGAATGTGTGCGACTCTACCCTTCCATGGTCAGCAACACAGTCAGGGAGATAACAATGGGCAGTACAGGCCCCGCTGTGTGAGAGACAGGTGTGTGAGGGGGACTACCGCTGAGACTGGCTGTCAGGTAGACTGGGAGCTGGTTTTGTGTCGGGACAGTTGGAGCACTTGACCAGGGAGAGAGAGGCACAGCTGAAGTAGCTCAGCTGGGCCACCCATCAGTGGCTTGGGAAGCCAGGGGGCTGCTTGGACCAGGTGGTGTAGTGGCACATGGAGATGGAGTCATGCTGACGTGAGACACAGTGTGGGTGGGAGATTGTAGAGGGGTGCCTTTCCACTTCTTGGGGATTCTAAATGGCTTCCCTGACTTGGGATCAATTAGATGTGGCATGGACACAACAGACACACTCACCAGCAAAGCTGCATCAGGTGCAGATGCTGGCAACGGTACGCTTTGCCTGGCCTTGTGTTTGCCCCCGATCCCCTGTTTACAAGGTGTTACTCCTACAGTGCCCTCCTTCCCCTGCTTCACTGGGCTTGGAATGGGAGTTGAGGTCGTGGGTGAATCTGGCTTGGAGCCCTTTTTAAGTGTACCCTTGACATGCACCACCTTCTCAGTGGGCACAGAAACAGTCTGCTTGTCTTTGCAAGATGTTTTAGGGTCAGGAGAGTCCTTGGCTGTGGATGCCTCTGAGGCATGTGAGCCTGAGGTCTGCTTCTTTGCCTTTTGGCCCCTGGTGTTGCCTGACAGGCTTTTGTCTTTGCACTCTGGGGTGGCTTTATTCTTCTGTGGGGAAGGTGCCTGCGCCCTGGACCACTTGGGCTGCTGCTGTGTGCTTCTTGTAGATACAAAAGTAATGGTCAGAGTCTATCGATTCACTATAACATCAAATGTAATACATGCGTTCAGTTGGATGTAAATCAAAAAATGTTACATCCGTGGTGTGCTTATATTTTTATTCATTATTTTAGCACATTGTTAGATAGGTACCCAATTCAAATCAATGAGTACCTAGTTTTATGAAAAACAAATTATTCAAACAGAAAATTGCATCATTCAATTACTTCATTGGATCATATAAATGCCTGAGGACACAGGTCTCATGTAGATGCAATATATGGAAAAGACACAAATAATATCCATATAGTAACATTTCAACGCGCTCAAAGTGATGGAAAGAGGAAGTAGTTAGGTGGGATAGGTGTGATGGGAAGGAAGTGCATATTGCAGCAAGAGCAATGACATCCGCAGAATAATCAACAAATATTGGTACATCATATCGGAGGTAATAGGAACACCAGATCCTCCGATGCATGCGTTTAAAAGAGCAAAAAGCATCAGGGATTATGTTGTACGTTCAATGCTTGACACCCCTCCGGCACCAACCATACAATCTATGTGGAACCTACCCACTGCAGTGGGCAATTACAAATGCACCAACTGTAAAGCCTGCGCAATGTGCATGGAAACCAAGACAATCACGCACAATAATTTGACCATCAACTTAAAGACATTGACGAATTGCAACAGTAACGGAGTTATTTATGCCGTCTTCTGCCCCTGTGGACACATTTACATAGGGCAAACTAAACAAAAAATAAAAAACCGGATACTACAACACTGTAGTAGGATAAGGTGTCAAACCACAGGAGCCCCCCTAGTGGAACATTTCTTGACAAAGACACACACACCTGAGTCTCTGAAATGGGTTGTCATTGAGAAAATCACGCTGGGTGCTAGGGGAGGTGATTTGAATTCCATTATGAACTTACGAGAGTGTAAGTGGATGCAGTCCTTTGATTCTGTCCAAAACGGCCTTAATGAACTCGATGCCACTTTCTCACAAATGGCCTTGATTAGTTGAAAGGGTCCTGAGTATACAGCAATGCACAACCGATACTGCCTTGTCTTGCTAATATTGCCTGTAAATGTTGTCTTTTGATCTTTCTATGTGACTTCCAAAGATACTTGATATGTATAACTGCTTTAATCAACTACCCTACATGTAATTGTAAGATTAATGAGGGAAGCTGTTCTCTATATGCAAACATACTGCGCCAGGCGGGGCTGTAGACCGCCGCAGTAACAACTTCATTGTCTTTAAATATGTGGTATTAAATAAGACACCGGATTGTATGCTATGCTTTTTGTTACCTATAATCAATAATGATCCTTGATCCTTAATTAGGTACTTAAACAAAGCGGCCTAATTTCATCACTCCTACGAGTATAATATTGATTTCCCAGGCGACCAAGACTGCCCGATCCCAGTCCGTTCTGCCCAGAGTCACGCAAATGCAAAACGTTGAGTAGCAAGTCTTTTCAGATAGCCTCACAGTGTCCAGCGCAGATGGGATGTCACAACCTATGTTCAGCTTGGTGCTGCGTGATGTTCTGTCCGCTATGATGATCTACAAGGACAGATATATCCATTTCCCCAGGGGGCCTGAATTGGCAGCTGTGAAAGGAGATTTCTATCCCCTCAGACACATCCCCCATGTTGTTGGTGCCATTTGTTGCACCCATGTTGGGCTTGTACCACCACAGGCACGTTAGCACATCTACAGGAATCGTAAACATTACCACTCCATAAATGTGCAAGTGATGTGCCAGGCAGATATGATCATCTCACGTGTGTGCCAAATTCCCAGGCTCGGCCCATGACTCATACATCCTGTGTAACAGCATTGTTCCCCAGCTGATGGCTAATCTGCTTCCTGAGCGTGCATGGATTGTGGGTGAGTATGCCTCGTCATATAGCGTGCTGTGTGTGTGACCTGCTGTCCTCTCCCACTGCGACATTGCAATGTTTATCACTGTTTGTCACACCTAGGTGACTCCGCATATCCCAACCGTCCTTGGTTGCTGAGCCCACTGCTGAATCCCAGGACACCCGCTGACGTCCACTACAATGATGCCCATGGGAGGACACGCCGTGTGGTGGAGAGTACCTTTGGTCTGCTGAAGTCACATTTTGGCTGCCTGGACAAGATGTACTCGCCCAGGAAGGTGTGTCAGATTGCATTACCATGTTCCACAACCTAGCCATTCACAAAGAGATTCTCCTGATCCCGGATGATGATGAGCAGCCAAGGCCCCCAACTGCAAACCTACTGGTGTCCAGTGATGAGGACAGTGGAGAAGAGGAAGGTTTTGGCCTGTGTCAACAGCTCATCACCCGCTACTTCACTCGAAGGTGGGTGACATGTACAATGTACACATTGTCTGATGATGTTACTGTTGTTGTGACAGCAGCCGGATGTAGACTCAGTGGTGGATGACAATGTTTCTGGGACAGTTCATTTGGGAACATCTACAGGATGTGTATGTTGGCACTTGTTGCCCATTGTGATGTGTGCTTGTCAATTAATCAATCAATCAGAACATTTGTAAAGCGCACTACTTACCTGTGTGGGTCTCAAGGTGCTGGGGGAGGTGGATGCTGCTACTGCTCGAATTGTCAGGTCTTGAGGAGTCTCCTGAAGGTTAGCAGGTCCTGGGATTGCCATAGGAGGATGGGGAGGGTGTTCCAGGTCTTGGCGGCGACGTGGGAGAACGATCTGCCGCCGGAGGTCGTTCTTTCGGGTATGGGGTACTGTGGCGAGGGCGAGGTCGGCGGAGCTGAGATGGCGGTTGGGGGTGTAGAAACTGAGTCGTCTGTTGAGGTATGCCGGTCCGGTGTTGTGGAGTGCCTTGTGTGCGTGGGTGAGGAGCTTGAAGGTGATCCTCTTGTTGACGGGGAGCCAGTGCAGGTCTCTCAGGTGGGGTGTGATGTGGCTGCGGCGAGGGATGTCGAGGATCAGGTGTGCAGAGGCGTTTTGGATGCGTTGAAGTCATTTCAAGAGGCTGGCCGAGGCTCCTGCATATATTCCAACCTGCTGCTGACGAGGGCGTAGGATTCTCTTGATGTGAAGTGTAGTGTGATGTCTGTCATGCCACACCCAGACTAGTGAATGTTGTTCTGTTGTGTTTTCCTAGGTGGCTTCAACCTCTCCTTGCCTACATACACTCCAGTATCCTGGTACATTGTAATCATGGTGAAGACTGTAAATCCTGGAATAAAGACGGAGAGGGTAAAACAACATGTGTGTAAGGAGTTGTTTATTTACAATGATGACATGTGAGGGGGTGAACATTTACATTGAGGTGATTAATGAGGCAGTGAGTTGACAGTTATGGTAAATGAGATAATCGAGTAGTCACCACATAAATGGGGTGACCCAGTCCAACAGACAGATGAGATTCACAAGGCAGTGTGAGGAAGGACAGTCCAAAAAGTCAATACAGTGGTGAAGAGGGTTGCCATCTTAGCTTGCTCCGCGACTGGCGTTTTGCAGGTGCTTTGCCAATCAATACTCCCAGGGGTTTCTTAGGACGGCTCCTTCCCCGCTTGGCAGGGGGGGCCTCTGCTGTGGGGCCAATGGGGTCTGAGGACTCCCCCCTCTCTGTGGCCGCAGGGGAGGATGTGTCACTGTCATCCTGTGGCTCACCAGAGGGAGGTGGAGGTGTTGGTTGTGGCGCAGGCCTGTCCCTCAGTACCGCCACTAGCTGGCCCAGGAGGTTCACAATTTGTCCCACGTGGGTGTCCATGGCACCTCATAAGCAGGAGGAGCTCACTGGAATCTTGTTCTGACCGGCCCGTTTGTCCCTGGGCCCGTTCATATGCCTCAATGACTCTGTTTATGTGATCCAGGGATTTGGTCCCAGGCTCTGGTCGTCTGTGGGTGACCCTGCCCCTCCAACCTGCCCTGCTGCCACGGACCTGTTGACTCACCACTGTAGGCACCTGCATCCTTTCCCTGCCCTCCTCAGTCAGTGGGGTGGGGTCGTCATCCTGTGGGACAGGGAGAGTCTTGCAGGCAGCTCTGGTGGTGGGGTGAAGGACGCAGTGGCGCTAACAGCAGTGGTCTGCAGAGACGTTGTGATTGCCGCAGATGTGGTGGGGGGACTTTGGGGTCCTGGGACCTGTAGCGCCCTAGCACACCAGATGGGCTGGCTTCAAGCTCCTCGTCCAAAGAATCCCGAGAGTCAACTTCTGAGAGTCGATGTTCCGGGGGGGAGGAGGCTGGCTCTGCAGGTTGCTGGTGTTGTCCCCTGCAGTCAGTTCTTGGTGACCTGTGGGTCAGATGGGAAATGGTCATTGTAGTGGACCCCCCAATCTTTGTGTTAGCTGTGTATAATTCGCTGTTTGTACACTACACAGTTGACTAATCATCACATTGTTTTCTATGTGCACTACTGTGCCTCCTGACATGATGCTGTGGTACATGCATTACTTGTTCATGGTGTGAGGTGTCAATGCATACCATGCACCACGTGCATAATTTGTGATTACAGTGACATGTTTGCATCTAGGGACTAGCGCAACAAAGATTTTCTGTGAAGACTCTTTGTTGATTTGTCTGACCTGGCAGACATCACATCTGGGCATGGACTGGCCATTGTCATCTCCTGCATACCTTTGTCTTGTCATGTGAATATCTGGATTTGTACCACCAGCCATGCTTTCTTTGTTTCCATATGGTCCTTGTTGCTCTGGCCCCATGGCACTAAACATGTCATTCAGTGCTGTGCATTATTGTGCACAGACTTTCTTCTACATGTGCATTGGTGTGTCACACTTTGGTTGCTGTGACAGTTCCTTTGCTTAGCTGTGTGCACACTGTGCGTGGCAATAGTATCTGTGTGTATATTTGTGCAAAGAGAGTGCTGGTGTTGTCATACGGCACCATGGTTTTTGTGACGAATGGCTAGGTGCACGTACTGGCTACTTACCTGTTATGTTGTCTCATTTGGTTTTGCTTTGTGACACATCTGTGTGTGTATGGTGGAGACTTACATCCTGCTCAGTGGTGGCACAAGACAGCATAATATGTCTACCTACCTGTTAGCTTGTTTGTAGTGATCCATTAGCTGCCACATGCATCTGGGTGGGAGGGGGAGCTCCATCTTGCTGAACTGGGGAACAAGGGTGCATGGTGGTAGTAGTAGTGCAGGCCTCCTACCCACAAAAACCCTCACTGTGAAGATGGCTACCTATCTGTAAGTTTGTTTGTGGTGATACAATGGCTTCCAACTGATTCTGGGCTGGGTGGGGGAGTGCTCCATCCTGGTCAGGTGTTGGACAGGGGGCATGGTGGGAGTAGTAGTGCAGGCCTCCAACCCACAAACACCCTCACTGTAAAGATGGCTACCCACTTGTAAGTGTGTTTGGTGTACTGCAATGGCTTCCAACTGATTCTGGGTGGGGTGGTGCTCCATCCTGCTCAGGTGTGGGACAGGGGGCATGGTAGGAGTAGTAGTGCAGGCCTCCCACCCACAAACACACTAACTGTGGCGATGGCTACCTACCTGTAGGTTTGTTTGTGGTGATACTATGGCTTCCAACTGATTCTGAGTGGGGGAGTGCTCCATCCTGCTCAGGTGTGGGACAGGAGGCATGGTGGGAGTAGAAGTGCAGCCCTCCCACCCACAAACACCCACACTGTGAAGATGGCTACCAACCTGTAAGTTTTATTTGTGGTGATACAATGGCTATCAACTGATTCTGGGCGGGGGTGGTGCTTCATCCTGCTCAGGTGTGGGACAGGGGGCATGGTGGTGTGGTAGTGCAGGCCTCCCCCCACAAATACCCTCACTGTGAAGATAGCTACCTACCTGTAAGTTTGGTGTACTGCGATGGCTTCCAATTGCTTCTGGGTGGGGATGGTGTCCATCTGCTCAGGTGTGGGACAGGGGGCATGGTGGGAGTAGTGGTGTAGGCTTCCCTTCCCCAAACAGCCCTCCCAGGGAAGATGGCTAACTATCTGTTAGCTTCTTTGTAGTGATCCATTAGCTGCCACATGCATCTGGGTGGGAGGGAGAGCCCTATCTTTCTGAACTGGGGCACAAGGGTGCATGGTGGGAGTAGTAGTGCAGGCCTCCCACCCACAAACAGCCCTCCCAGGGAAGATGGCTACCTTCCTAAGAGTTTGTTTGTGGTGATACAATGGCTTCCAACTGATTCTGGGTAGGGGAGGGCTCCATCCTGCTCAGGTGTGGGACAGGGGGCATGGCGGGAGTAGTAGTGCAGGCATCCCACCCACAAACACCCTCACTGTGAAGATGGCTACCTACCTTTAAGTTTGTGGTGATACAATGGCTTCCAACTGATTCTGGGTGGGGGAGTGCTCCATCCGCTCAGGTGTGGGACAGGGGGCATGGTGGGAGTAGTAGTACAGGCCTCCCACCGCTACCTACCTGTGAGTTTGATGAGGGTAATGTAATGGCTGACACATGCTTCTGGGTGGGGTGTGGGGATGGCTCCCTCTTGCTAAGCTGTGGGACAAGGGTGCATGGTGGGAGTTGTAGTGCTGGCTGCCTATACACATGCCCCCTTGGTAATGTTGCTATGTTTGAGGTGGATGGGAAGGAGTGAATGTTGGATCTGGGAGACATGTTTTTGGAGTGTGTGGTACAGATGAATGGAATTGTTCTAGGGGCTTTGTAGTTGTGCAAGACAGTACATAGCAGTGTGGTGGTAGTCATTTGTTTGTACTTACCAGCCTCCACTCCCCAGGCTACTCCTGTGAGACTCTCTGGATGCAGTATAGCAAGCACCTTTTCCTCCCATGCAGTGAATGGTTCGGGTGGAATGGGAGGGCCACCACCAGTCCTGTCAGCCAGCTCACGGTTCTTGCTCCTCTTCTGTTTGAAAACCCTCTTCAGGTCATGCCACCGCTTCATGATTTAATTTTTTTAACCGCAGGGTGGTCCCTACTGCATTGACCTTCTCGACTATCTTTGCCTACATTTGTTTTCTTGTGGCTAATGGTGTCTGTTGGACCAGGCTACCAAACCGTTGTGGTTCCACTCTGACTATCTCATCTACCATAACCTTCAACTCACTCTCTGTGAATTTGCGTGTGTGTGTGGTGTGCAAAGTGGTTATGGGTGCAGGGGTGTGAGTGGTGGGTGTGGTAGTGATGTGTATGGTGTGTGATGTGCAGGGTTTTAGAGGTGCAGGTGTGGAAGTGGTGGTGGTGCTGTGTGTGGTGTGAGTAGTGAAGGTGTGTTGTTTACCTCTCCTTTGTGCTTTGGTGTTGGGCCCTTCAGTGATGGAGTATTGCAAAGGATTGTGGTCAAGGAAGGGGTTGGTTTTATATTCATCTATGTGGGTGTGTCAAAATGGTAAATTGCTGTCAGGTGTGTTGTGTGGGTCGTCCTGGGATTGGTATTTTTATCTATTTGCCTTGTGGTTGTGTCATTGGGGTGTGTTCTGTGTTTTTGGGTGGCATGGCTAGTTTGCTGTGTGCACTTTGTGGCATTATTGTGGGGGTTTTCTTTTGTCCGCCATAATTGTCAGGGAGAGTCCGCAGCGGTGGCTATGCTGCAGCTATTCTGCCGGATCTCCTATTCATCACTGTTTGCGACCACGGCAGTCGGAAACAGCAGAACGTACCGTGGGATCATCGGGGATGTCCTAATTTCCAGTCTGTATTTCCGCTGTCCTTGCTGCTGGTTGGAGTTTTTCCACTGCGAATTCGACGGTCGTGGATGGATTTCGGCCATCTTCGCCCACTACGGCAGCTTTTCTTTGCCCCGTTCCGCCGCGGTCTGTGTTTTTTAGTGGTTGCTCCTAATTTGGCCGCCGGTTTTCCCAGGTACCGGCGGGAGGTTGTTTCATGCTTCCATGGATGTCGGGGTGGTTTTCCGACCTCCATGCTAATAGACCCCTAAGTGTATGTTTGGTATAGTTATTAGTGTATATTTTTTTGACAGTGGTGTCCTGCCATGTATTCAGTCTAAGTTTTGTTATAACATTCCATATTGTATTGAACCTATGTTATTTGTGAGCTATCGATTGAATGAAAGTTCACAATAACCAACAGAAAACTGATATTGAATTTTTGGTTAGTTTGACTAATCTGATCTTTACATAATGAAAATGCTTTTAAGAGTTTGGACTTTGTGACAACATAACTGTTAAAGCACAAATTAAACAATTGGAATATGGTACTTTTTTATTCTAAGTTAGTTTATGTGATGCTGAAATTATGACTCTTTGCCTTGGTTTCTAACTATCATATTTTGTTTTACAATAATATGAATCAAAATGTCCACAATTAGTGTTTTTAAAAATTTAAAACAAAGACCAACAATAAGAAGTAATCCTTAGGAATGCTTTGTTACCTTATACAAATACATTTTAATTTTAGATAGACAATGTGTGGAAGATGTTGCAGAACAGCTGTTTCTACTTTAAGCACTGAGGGCCAGATGTAGGTAAAATAGATTTACCGATTTTTAATTACCGAATTTTACCGAATCGGTAATTAAAAATCGGTAAATCTAAGGGGTGGATATGTAGGTATTCCAGATTTGCTGGAATACCGATTCAGAAGAATTCGGTATTTACCGATTCGGTAAATACCAAATCGGTAATGCCCATTCATTCCTATGGGCTTTGAAGCCCATAGGAATGAATGGCATTACCGATTCGGTATTTACCGAATCGGTAAATACCGATTTTCACAAGGGTGCAGGGGGTGTCACTTTGACACCCTCTTCACCCCCAAAACAGGCTTGGGTGCCATGTGGCAGGCATACATGCCCTAAGGGCAGGTCTGCCTGTCACATGGCATAGGTGTGCATGCACACATGTGCATGCACACCGGAATCGGTATTTTACCATCAAATTGGATTTGATGGTAAAATACTGATTGGGGAAGGCCTCTGGGACTCAGAAGAGTCCCACCTACATCTGGGTGCCTCAGAATCGGTAAAATTACTGATTTATTATTTTACCAAATCGGTAAAATTACCGAATCGGTAATTTTACCGATTCGGTAAAATAATGCCCCCTACATACCTGTCACCCATTTACCGATCGGTAACGGCCAAAATCGGCCGTTACCGCTCGGTAAATGGCCTCAAACGGCCACCTACATCTGGCCCTGAATTAGGTAAAGAAAAAGACTCTTTCCATAACCCTTCATCCTCCGTTGAATGCCTGACAGCACAGTTTTTAGTAACATTTCTTACCATTTGAAGGATCAGAAAAATTTGAATCTAAACATTGGATTGTGATCAGTTAGCTAAAGACTGGAAAATGTCCATTCTTATGTTTAGATATAAAATAGCCCTTTTAAATAAAGTTTATTTGAAATGCACTGTTGAACATATAAATTAAAAATGTCTCTTTTTCTCATTTCTTTGCAGTGACCCGGGTTGGCTAAGGATCATCCCAGCAGGACCTGATGCAAGTAAGAATTTCTTTCACTGCAAAGCAGGTGTAACCACTTGATACCACTATTGCAAAAAGTGGCAGCCATGGAAAACCACACAAATACCTCCCTATAACTATGGCCACTAATGAAAATTATATTACACAGTGCTACCACAGGCTGTGCTGGTTTCATCTAAATCAATTACATCTTGTAGCAACATAGCAGGATTGTGAATATTTATACTGTCAGAAACAAATGCATTATACCAATGCTATAACAAAATAGGGTTTTTCTTTATCTTTGAATCAAAAATGAGTGTATCTTGTTTCAAATGTTTGTGTACTCCAGACATTAGGGGAACAAACCCTTGAAACTGCCAGCAAGGAGGAGGACGCCACCACAAGCAGGGGTAGTGTGCTCACCCAGACACAAAAATAATTTCTCACCCAAAAACTAAGGGTGGAGGCTGAAGAACCAACTGGCAGGGACACCACCAGCCAGATGTTGGGACTCCTGATCTTGAACAAGACCGTCCAATGAAGTCCAAATAGCAGACCCCGCCACTATCTGGGCTTTCACCTAACCTTTCCTTAGCTCCAGAGGCCACCATTCTAACAGGCTTCTAGCTGCAACACCTTTCCAACTACCATCTCCTTTTCCCAGTGCCTGCTAAGAACAGCACCAGAAGTCTAGGGTCAGTTTAGACTTCCTTGACACCACATAGACCCCTTTAGCAGCCTACTCCATTCTCCCAGAATATTATGTTCTTGGCTGCTTTTAAGGAGTTCCTAAGGCCAATCAGAGAGTTACAGGGAACAATCTCTTGGGACATCTGTGAGTTAGTTTGAGAAGGGACCTGGACACCTAGCTTACCGCTTGCCAGTGGCCTCCAGTTCCTGCTTATTCCAACCTGATCCAGTTGCCACCTTCTGAACAAGTGACTCCACCGCTGCTCAGGTTTCCATGCCTGGGTTTTTCACTCTCACTGTTCTTCCCACCAACAGAAGCCCTAACCACCCCAGGACTTACTTAATGCAGGCTGCAGCGCGACCTCGCCACTGGCATGCCAAAGGCAAGCCCATTTGCGCCTGTCTGTGCTTTGACTATGCCCAGAGCCAGGAACCCTGGCACCATGACTATTCAAATCAACGCCACAACCATAGCAGCTATAGGAGGCAATGAATGCCGCCACTACTCCTCTGCCATCCATGCCGACCTCAACAACACACACCGGCAAACATGTTGCTGTTTTACATCTCCTAGCACCACGGTAGAACCTTTCTCCTTCACCCATTGTAAGTTAACCTGCGACACCTCAGATGCCAACACACCACCTCCAAACAACAGACACACACCACCACCTTCACCAAGTGCCCACCATGTTCCTCAACATCTGATCCCTTGGTAAACACTCCACTGAAATCTGGGACCTCCTCAACAGCGACACTCCCGATCCTCTCTTTCTGACCGAAACATGGCTCAACACAGCCTCCAACCCGGAGATCGCCACAGCAATCATACACGCCTACAAAATCTTACACCAGGATTAAAACCGCAAACCGGTCTGAGGACTGGCAATCATCTATAAAAACACAATTGAATGCATCACCTTGATTGACTCAGATACCAACCTCATGGAACACCTCCTCTTCAAAATAGGAATGGACTACAACTCCACCGTTAAGGGAACCCTAGTCTACCATCCTGTGGATCCCTGTGTGGAATTCTACAACCGCATTGCAGACTTCATTGCTCCCCTCCATCAGATCAACCAACTACATCCTCCTCCGGGACATGAATTTCAACCTGGAAGATCCCACAGACCCTACCTCAATGGCCCTCCTCGACAGCCTCAGGAACCTTGGATTCACCCAGCTCATCCAAGAACCAACACTCAACGCCATTTTCTCCAGGATCACCAACACAAACCCATTCATATAGTCTGATAACTACATCATATATATATTTCAAGATACCCACCCACCAAGCCCCCCTGCCAAAAACACCCAAAGCCCCATCAACACACTGGTGCAAAATACCCAAAGAAAACTGGACCAAGACCCTACAGGAACACCCGCCCAAACTCATGTGGAACCTAAATGTCGACACAAAACTCTTCAATAAATGGTTTGTCGACTGCTTCCACCTGAAACAAGACCTACAATGAAAACAAATGACCTGGCTGGTACTCAGGGACTTCAAGCATCACTCCAGAAAACTTGGGAGAAAATTAAGCCTCAGGAAAAACACCACAGCAAAATCTACATACAATGCCACCCTGAACTTCTACCACCAAAAACTATGAGATGCAAAGGAAAAGGCCTTAACTCTCAGACTAGACGCTAGCTCCAACAACGGCAAATAACTCTTCACCATTGTTAAAGAGTTCTCCAATCCCGCATCTGCCAACGACCACAGCATCCCATCTCAAGCACTTTTCATTGATCTCTCAAACTTCTTCGAACAGAAGATTGACAAGATCTTCAACACCTTCAACCCACAAAAGACTAATATGAAATCCCCTGACTAACCGGACACCACCTTTATTGCCAAACAGTAGCTAAGCAACTGAAAACCCCTCTCAAATGAAGAAACCACTTCCCTGATGTATACCATCCACTCTGGAGCCCCCCCTGACACATGCCCACACTTCATATACAACCTTGGAAGAATCATCATCTCCCCCGTGATCACTACTATCATCAGCACCTCAATAACCACTGTCACCTTCCCATCTTGAAGGAAAAATGCAGAAGTCAACGTTCTATTGAAGAAACCAAAAGTGGACCCCAATACCTTCAGAAGCTACAGACCTATCTCGGGCCTGACTTTTCCAGCTAAAGTCAATAATTCCCAATTCGCAGACTACCTAAAACTCTATCAACTCTTAGATAGCTCTCAATCAGGCTTTCACACCAATCACAGCACAAAGACAGCCCTCATTGTGGCTACCGCTGACATTAGAAACATCCTTGACATAGAAGAAATGGCGCACTCATCCTCCTCGACCTCTTGCAGCTTTCGATACGGTCTCCCACAAGTCACTCATCAGAAAGCTTCAACACGTAGGGTATCTGTGAACTAGGCCTCAAGTGGCTATCCTCCTTCTTCATGGACAGAGCTCATTGAGTTAGACTTCACCTCTATAACTCAGAACCCAAGAAACTCATCTGCGGAGTCTCTCAAGGATCATCAACCAACACTCTTTAAAGTCTACTTGACGCGCCTCATGGATATCGTCAAAGCCCATGGCAAAAACAAAGTATTCTACGTTGACAACACACAGCTCGTTCTCTCCCTTATAGACCCAACCAGCACCGCCAAAGCAAACTTTGCCAACTGCATGAGCAACGTCGCTACTTAGTTGAGAAACAACTGCCTCCAGTTCACTCAGACAAAACAAAAGTCCAAATCTGCTGCAACAACCACTCCCCCTGTGGTGCCTAATGGTGGCCCTTCGAACTTTGCCCACCAACCACCCCTGCAGACCATGTGTCAAGAACCTCTGGATCATCCTGGTCACTAACCTTTACATGAGGATACCGATCAATGTGGTATCCTCGGCATGCTTGCACATTGTGCAAATGCTGCCCAGCTCTTATCACAAGTAGACTGGATAACAGAAACACCCTGTATGTTGTAATCCCAGTCCATGTCCTACGCCAACTCCAAACCACCCAGAACGCTGCTGTCAGGCTCACCCTGAACAACCCATAAAATAACCACATCTCTCCACACCTCAATAATTTCCACTGGCTCCCACTCTAGGAAAGATGTAATTATACAAAGACACCGAAGCACTCATAAGAAAAGTCCAACAAATCAAGTTCACAATGTAGGATATGTAGAAAACCCAATCCAAGGGATTTATTAATGTGCAGCAAATTTAATTATGCTCATGAATATGTTATCAGAACAACAGTCGATGTGGTTTGTCATGAGCAGTGACTTTTTTAAGGCTATATGTTACAGTTAGTCATCCAAGTAGATAAGTTACTTATAACACACAATGTGGTGTATATGGTGATTCCTCTGTTAGAGATCCTCAGATGATCAGTTCATCCAATATGTGGCTGAATGGTGCGTGCATGCAGTGCCCCATACACTTAAAGGCATGTGGTTTTGGAGTCCATAATAAGCCCCCACCTGTATGCCGCTGTCCGTACTGCAGTGTTGTACGGCGCCCGATGTATAGGACTGATTGCTGCATATGGGTGGGTGCTCATTACGTATTCCTAAACCACACGCCTATAAGTATCAAGCCATCTGTCTCCCAATATATTGCATGGAGAGAACGGTCTTGACACTGAGAATCGCTATAACTTGCATATCAGGTATACTTGCACACTTTTATATACCATTCAGTCACATATTGGAGTCAAATCTCCTGTCATTTAAATATTTCACAGGATTTTCTTCAGGCGTTTCTGTAGCCTACAGCTAATTGTAAATTTGTTAAGAAAACTGTGCTTGAAAATGAATCATGTTATCCCCTTACTCGAAAAAAAACATTATCTTGGCAGGAACCTCCTAAAACTAGCCAGGTCAGATTTCCTGGGCTCATTTCAGATATCCGTACAGCAATGTCAGAACCCACATATCACCTGCAGAGTCAGATACAGAAGATTTGCTTGGATATTCCTGAACATCTCTTGAATACCGATTACCACATTTGAGACTGCAGACTCAGATTTCTTAGAGACCTTAAGACCCATTGATCCACTTGCATGTATTCCGGTGGTGGATCTCTACTCTTTGTCCACTATTGTTTTCTATCTTATCTGTATCCCAGTCTTGATCTCCACTACCAAAGTGCCCCGAGCTTGTGTTGCTGTTTCATGCAGCGAGTTATAACAAACTTAAAATACATAAATGTTCAGCAATACTTGAGGCACATATTGGGATTTTACTAGGGAGCCGTTTACTAGATGTACGCAAAGCTGTAATCAGTGCTTCCAATAGTGTGCATTACAAAGATTATCAATCATAAGCGCTTGAACAAAAAAGACACTAAATGAAAATGCTTTTGAAGCTTCTGCTCCAGTACTGAAGTCGGATATCAGTACAACATGTCTAGAGGTCGAGCATAACAGAAGCATTGAAATGCCTCACAGTTAGTTTACTCACAATGATAAAATCCCTGAATAACGAGGCTTATAAATCGTATTTCAGTAATATACGAGATGCTTAAGAAAATGTAAAAGCTATCGAAATTCTTGCATCTTAGCTGAATTTCCAACTGACACTAAGATCAAGTGTAAAAACAAACAAAAAAGCTCTAGGGGCCTTAGGTGTATAAATGTTAAAATAGGAATCATATAATTTGCAAAAAATAACTCGCATAATGCTATTCAGTATAGATTGAGTACAAAGATAACATGGTGTGTGATAATGATTCATTATGATTCACATACACAAATTACCGAATCGCAATGTATAATTAAGTATTAGTCACATTTTGCGATTCAGATATTGTTTTCGAAAAATGAGGACAGCAGCCGAGGCCTTTGTTCGGATTGTTCCATTATTTAGATGCACCCAAATTAAAAGCAGGCTGGGCGAGAATCACATGAGGATGGTTTCAGAAAGAAGAGAAAACTCAGCGATGCTGAATAGGAAATATTAGTAGAGGGATGAGTGGCTAACAACAAGAAACATTTTGCGAAAGCTCATTTAAATTGCCTGAAACAAAAAAAAATTAAAATAATTGAGGCCAGAATGAGACCTCATCAATGTGTAGGGTGGCACCAAGCTCACCACCGAAGAACGCAGAAAAATATGTTATGAATTATGTTTGAGGACAAAAGAAAGGTTGGCATCTAGACCAGAGGCAAACTGCACTGAAAGTGGTAGCAACACTGAACCCCACCGTCAGCAACGGAGGAAGTGATTCTCAGGATATTTCAGCTACAGTCCATTAGGTCCATTGACACATCTGCCCTAGAAAAAACGTTTGTTTATGGGTGCGTATTAAAAAGATTCATACATACTAAAGCATGCAATAAAATGTACAAACGTGCATATGTATGTTAAAAAAATCACTATCACAATTAAAGAATATCGATTATAAAATAACTATACATGAACAGTGCATTATTAAACGTGTAGTTTTGTTAGTGGACCACACATAACAAAACTAGTTACAAAAATATACATATGAAGTAATATTGCTTGCTCAGTACTTATATGTTTAGCACATCTTAAAGTTAATCATCACCCTCACACCTAAAACATTTTTTTCATATTTCTTCTCCTATACATACAATTACTTATTATTGTAATGAAAATCAATTTAGACTATAATTGGACACTCATTGACCACGTAGAACCGTCTACACAATGTAACTAAAAACACACGAGGAAGTGGGGAGATCCAGGGAGCAGCCCACAACCTTACACAAGTGGAGACACCGCTGTAGAATCAGAAAGCCCTACAAGCATGGCTGTGGTTAGTGGGGGACATGATGAAATAGCAGATCCAACACCTTTTGCTGCGCCTACTGGATTATGCACAACCCCAAATGCCAGTGTGACAAGGAGTAGACGCCACTCAGTCTTTCACTCACTAAAACCCACTGCAAAACCACTTGCCCTAGAAGTAAGTGGCATATCAAGTGGTCGAGAAGACGCTGGATCATTGCCCCAACACTTCAGGACATTGGAAAGTGCAATGCTTGGCGCGCAGAAAAGAAAAAGAAGCATCAATAAAATCAATCTGTGAATTAATCCATAGGGTGCGTGATTTATAAAACACTATACATGTCAGATCTAAAACTATAGCCCACAGTATGCTTGACATTTCAGATTTTTTGGATTCATCATGTAGACGAATAGCAGAGGAAGGAAAAACATAGAGACAACAGGGTCACATAGGGCCATATGTATCATCAACCTGATTTGCGATTCTCAAATAGCGATTTCTAAGAAATCGCTATTTGAGAATCGCAAATAGGTATGTATGTACAAAATCGAATTTTTTTTGCGATTTCTTAAAATTCCTTAATTGCGATTAGCAAATTGCGAATCACAATTAAGGAATACTTTCCCATTCATTTCTATGGGCCAGGAGGCCCATAGGAATGAATGGGAAGTTATTCTCAATTTGCGATTCTCAATTTGCTAATCGCAAATTGAGAATAATTTCAAGGATGCAGGGGTGTCCAAAGGACACCCTGTTGCACCCCTGAAATATGCATGGGTGCACATGTGGCGCACATACATGCCCTAAGGGCATGTATGTGCGTCACATGGCACTTTGAAAAATGCAAAATGTGCATTTTTTCAAAGAAATCGCAACTTACAACCAACTAGAAGTTGGTGGTAATTTGCGATTACTTGAGGACATTTTGCAGCTTTTTTTTGCTTCATACATTGCATTTAAGGAATCGTAAAATTTGCGATTCCTTAAATGCAATTGCAAAATAATGTTTTGCACCAGATTTTGCTTTATACATACCATTTAGCAAATTCGCATTCGCAAATGCCGAAATTCTGCAAATTTTGGCCGTTGCGAATGCGAATTTGCTTGATACATATGGCCCATAGACACTCGCCTCAGGCATTTGGTCGCTCAAGTTAATCATTTCTCTGCAAGTACGTTGGCTATGTGTAGATGCTCTTTAAATTTGAAGACTGAGTTGATAGGTAAAAAAATAGCACAACACGGACTTTAGTTCCCGGCAGCTACTGTCTTGAAAGAACCTAAAACCACTAATGCTGGACTTAGCCCTGTCTTAACACAACCGGAGAGAAAGGTTCTAGTATCAGCAGTGTATCAGTGCAAGAGGGTACTAATGGTTTATGCAGCAGTAGGAGAAGAAGTGGCGATGCCCATGACCAGGTCAACTGGCGCTAGACAGAAAAAGAAATTAACACTGTATGATTCGGCATTTTTGTTCTTGAAATGTAAATATAACAACCGTTTGTTTACTTTCTTATGAAAAAAATAGAATGAAATTTTAAGGTTTTTTGAAGAAACAGAGGTACTTACAGTTAATCACGAATATATTTTATATATTTTTTTGTTATAAGTAAATAGAAGCAATAATTGTTATTTGTGTTCTACTTTCTCTTCCCTCAGGGAGACCATGTGTTGTCTAGTCTATACGTTGGATGTGAATCACACATGCCAGCTACACAGTGGTTAATTTTGCAAAAAAATAGGTGCTGTGCTCTTGTCAGGAGGCAGCTTCATGCAGCCCATTTCTCCTGTTTGCGCTGCCTAACACAGAATCAACTACTAACAATGAAACCCTACCAGCGAGGAGAGGATGTGGCCTAATGGCCAGAGCTGCCAACTTCGGCGCGGGGCAACCCGTTTCAGTCTCGGCATCGGTTCAACATTCTGTGATTATGAGCTATTCACTTAATCTCCCTGTGCCACCAAAAAATGAATGTGTCCTTAACTGGTGCTCAAGCACGTGTGTTGATGATTAAGTGGCGGTGCTGAGCACCGGAAACCACTGACTCAAATTAAGCACAGCAGCTACATCTTCCGACAGTGTCCTCCAAAACTTTGCTAGGTGGCTGGGGATTTCTGTGATATGTGACATGTGACATATCACGCTGGGGATACATGTGCATCTGAGGTTGTCATCTCAAACACATTCAATAACCCTCACAACATGACACATGCACATCACTCTAACACCCACAGCCTGTATATAGGCATTGTGTATAACATAGAAAAAATGACCTATTTAAAAAAAAAAATCCTGTCTTTGTTGTGGGGTATGCCGGGTATGCTCTCACTTCCTATTTCCTCACACACTACAGACTATAAACCTACTACCTCAATAGACATAAAACAGGGCACACATACATACACAAGCCATAACTGAACACACGTTTGGGATCATTAAGTCACGATTCAGATGTCTGTACAGAGAGTTCTATTTGACTCCCCAGAAGCTGAGTGCAAGATTGTTTAAACCTGTTGAAAATTGCACAACACCGCCATGCGATGGTCTTACATATAGTTCTTGGTCCTGATATACGCCCATGTCCATGGACTCGGGATGAGGTATGGAATAGAGGTTAGGATATTAGGTGCGGGATCAGCTAGTTAACTCGTTTTTCCTTGAGCTGCTGGATTGGAGCTGCATTTATGTGGTTGGACAGTCTCTGGTCAATGATGACTAGTAGACTACTTCCACACTTTCCAAATCTACCATCCTGAAACAATTCTGTTTAATTAATATATTGTCATCAACAAAAGTACTATGCTCTAGTTAAAAATGATTTTCATTTTTATTTTCTATCAAATCAGAACATTTATAGAGCATGCTAGGGTCTCAAGGCGCTGAAGGGAGGGGAGGGGGGGGGGGTGCTGCTACTGCTCGAAAAGCCAGGTCTTGAGGTGTTTCCTGAAGGTGAGATGGTCCTGGGTCATTCGTAGGTGTGCAGGGAGGGAATTCCATGTTTTGGCTGCCAGGTGGGAGAACGATCTTCCTCCGGTGGTGGTTCTGCGAATCCGTGGGATGGTGGCGAGGGCGAGGCTGGCGGAACAGAGCTGGCGGGTGGGAGTGTAGAACGAGAGGCGGTTGTTGAGGTATTCGTGGAGCGCTTTGTGTGCGTGGGTGAGGAGCCTGAACGTGATCCTCTTGTTGACGGGGAGCCAGTGCAGGTTTCTCAGGTGGGCGGATATGTGGCTGTGGCGAGGGATGTCGAGGATGAGTCGTGCGGCGGCGTTCTGTATGCGTTGAAGTCGTTTCTCAAGTTTGGAGGTGGTTCCTGCGTATAGGGCGTTTCCGTAGTCCAGTCGGCTGGTGAGGAGGGCCTGGATGACGGTCTTTCTGGTTTCGGTGGGGATCCACCTGACGATTTTCCGGAGCATGCACAGGTTGTTAAAGCAAGAGGACGAGACGGCGTTGACTTGCTTGGTCATCGTGAGGGAGGAGTCCAGGATGAATCCCAGGTTGCGTGCGTGGTCCGAGGGTGTCGGCGCGGAGCCCAGTGCTGTGGGCCACCAGGAGTCATTCCAGGTGGATGGGGACTGTCCGAGGATGAGGACCTCCGTCTTGTCTGAGTTCAGCTTCAGGCGACTGAGCTTCATCCATTCTGCGACGTCTTTCATTCCTTCCTGGAGGTTGGTTTTGGCGGTGGTTGGATCTTTGGTGAGGGAGAGTATCAGTTGGGCGTCATTGGCGTAGGAGATGATGTTGATGTTGTGCCTGCCTGCGATGGCGGCAAGGGGGCTCATGTAGATATTGAAGAGGGTTGGGCTGAGCGAGGAGCCTTGAGGTACGCCGCATATGATCTTGGTGGCCTCTGAGCGGAAGGGAGGGAGGCGGACTCTCTGGGTTCTGTTGGCGAGGAACAAGGTGATCCAGTCCAGGGCCTTTCCTTGGATCCCAGTGTGGAAGAGGCGGGTTATTAGGGTGCGATGGCAAACGGTATCAAAAGCTACCGAGAGGTCTAGGAGGATGATGGCAGTTGTTTCTCCGTTGTCCATCAGGGTCCTGATGTCGTCGGTGACTGCGATGAGGGCAGTCTCGGTGCTGTGGTTGGCTCGAAATCCTGACTGGGACGGGTCGAGCGAGTTGTTTGTCTTGAGGAAAGCAGTCAGCTGTTTATTGACGGTCTTCTCAATGACTTTAGCCGGGAAGGGAAGAAGAGAGATGGGGCAGAAGTTCTTGAGGTCTTTGGGGTCCGCTGTGGGTTTTTTCAGAAGGGCGTTTATTTCCGCGTGCTTCCAGCTCTCGGGAAAGGCGGCTGATGTGAATAAGATGTTTATGACGTTCCGGAGATGGGGTGCGATGATGGTGTCGGCTTTGTTGAAGATATGATTGGGGCATGGGTCAGAGGGGGAGCGGGAGTGGATCGAGTTCATGACGTTGGTGGTGTCTTCAGTGCTGATGGGGGTCCAGGAGCTGAAGGTGGTGGGGGGGTCGCTGGTTCGGGGACTGGAGGCGGAGTCTGGGGTCCAAAGCTGTCGTGTATATTTGCGATCTTTCGGTGGAAGAATGTTGCGAGGGAGTTGCAGAGTTCTTGTGCTGGTGTGATGTCGTTGTTGCTGGTGCTGGGGTTGGAGAGCTCTTTGACGATGTTGAAGAGTTCCTTGCTGTTGTGGGTGTTGTTGTCGAGTCGCTCTTTGAATGATGTCCTTTTGGTGGTGCGGATCAGCTGGTGATGTTCGCGGGTGGCGTTTTTGAGGGCTGTCATGTTCTCTGTAGTTCGTTCGTGGCGCCAGGTTTTTTCGAGGGTTCGGCAGGATTTCTTTGATTCTTTGAGGGCGTCTGTGAACCATGAGGTTTTTCTGTTGCCGGTCGTGCCTGGGGGGTTCTTCAGTGATGCGAGGTCATTGGCGCAGTTGGTGATCCACTGTGCGAGGTTGTGGGCTGCGTCGTTGGTGTCGGCGGTGTTGGCTGGCGGGTTCTGGCTCAGCAATGAGAGGAGCTGGTCTGTGGTGATTTTGCTCCAGCATCTGCGGGGGATCTGTTGCGTGCGGTGGTGGGATGTATTCTTTTTGAAGGTGAAGTGGATGCATCTGTGGTCGGTCCAGTGTAGTCCGGTGGAGTGGCTGAAGGAGACGTGGTTGCTGGTGGAGAAGATGGGGTCGAGCGTGTGGCCAGTGAGGTGGGTGGGGGTTTTCACCAGTTGCTTGAGTTCGAGGTTGTCGAGCAGGGTGGTGGTGTTGTTGACGCTGTTTTTCTCCAGGTGGAAGTTCAGGTCCCCTAGGAGGATGTATTCTGGTGAGGCTAGGGCGTGTGGGCTGATGAAGTCGGCGATGGTTTCGCTGAATTTTGTGCGTGGGCCCGGGGGTCTGTAGATGAGCGTTCCTCTAAGGGTGGTCTTGGGGTCGGTGTGAATCTGGAAGTGTAGGCGTTCGGCAGCGGAGAGTGTGTCTTCGGAGACGGTCGTGATGTTGATGGTGTTCCTGTAGACTTTTCATTATTAGCACTTAATTACAAACTATCACATTGTACCCAAATGTCTTTGGAAAAACATTGTAAACCTTACTTTCCATTCATAAATTAGGTACATAAACACTCACTATTATTACTTTTGTGACCTGTTAAAGACAAAGCTGGCAACACAGTCATGGGTAATGAGGGCCAATGAAGAAGATGGTAGGAGGACTTTGATGAACATCTGAACCAGCCTGTGCTGCAGTCTCCACCAGCTAAACAGCCAGCCAACAAGGATTTGCCAATCAACTGCAGCAGACAAACTAAGAAAGAAATACGGCCTGCCATCAAACATCTTAGAAATGGGAAAGCATCAGGACCTAACAACATTCCAGCAGAGGTACTGAAGGCAAACAGTGAGACAGCAGTAGAAATGCTCTACTCCATGTTTGGAAGGATCTGGGAAGATAAAAAGTGCAGGTAGACTGGAAGGGGGAATATCTCATCAAGATTCCCAACAAAGGTGACCTTGTAACTGTGCAAACCTCAGAGGTATAACTCTGCTATCAAACCCAGACAAAGAGTTCAACGGAGTAATCCTCAACAGAATGAAGAAACAAGTTGACACTCAATCTGGCTTCCGCAAAGATAGATTCTGCGCAGACCAGATTGCAATACTGCAGATTATCATTGAGCAATCTACGAAATGGAACTCCCCCTCTATGCCAACTTTATCAAACATGAAAAGGCATTTGAGACATGGACAGAGAGACCCTTTGGAAACTCCTACGCCACTATGGTGTGCCAGATGAACTTGCAAAATAATCCATAGAGTGCAACTCATGAAATCCTTCTAAGTGAGTACCGGAGTCCACCAGGGTTGTTTGCTCTCGCATTTTGTCTTCCTGTTGGCTGACAATGAAGACATCCACAGATGGGAGAAGAAATGGGTTTCAGTGGATACCTCGGATGCAGGTTCACGACCTGGACTTTGCATCAGGCTGGCCCCACTCTCCCTTACCCATTGGCAGATGCAAGAGAAGACCCACAATTTGGCAGCCATATCAGCACAACGTAGCCTTAAGAAACAAAGGGGAAGCTCCTGAAGGCGTAGACAGCCAGCATAGCTGCAGTCACTCTTCCAGGCGAATAGGGCGGCACAGATGTCAACATCAAGACAGGAATTGGCAAAGCAAGAGTTGCCATCAGCAACAACGACCTATGGCACCAGACTTCCCAACCTCAGGCCCATAAAGAAATCATGAAAAGACACCCTCCACAAGCCTGCATGAAACATGACTAGGGAAGCCCAGACCTGGGACCCTCAAGGGAAAATAAAAAGAGGAAGGCCAAGAAATACCTGGAATCAAGGCTTCGAGGTTGACTGCAAGGATATGGGATACACCATGAGTCAGATTGAAAGAAAAGCCCAAAGCAGAGATGGTTGAAGAGTCCTTGATGGTTTTTTATACCCCAGGAGGGGTGATAGGTGCAAGTAATCAGTTGTGTAGGGTTTTCTTTATATGTAGGGCTTCTCTATTGCATGCAGAAGTATCCCCTCTGCTTGTGGTGGGACCCCATACGCAAGCAGATTCTCCGTCCATCCCTCACGTGGATAGAATGCTCTGCAAATGGGTGGAGATCTCTGCCTACTGCAACAAGGAGGACATTGCATACAGAGAGAGGAAGGAGGCCATTCTGTGGTCATTTTGAGCCAGTCTCTCAACAATACAACCCCATCCTCCATCATCCTGCTGCTCCTTTCTTTTTTAATATCCCCAACTTGTCTGAGGGACAAGATGAGAGGTTCCCCCTTTTCACTGATGAAGGATTGGAAATTGAGGCAGTCTTTGTGAGGGGGCCTCCTCCTCAGGTATCCTCAGAATAATGGTGTTCCTGAAACCTACCTGAGCAATGCAGCATGTGTCCGTATTTGGAGGGATATCACATCACACTGCAGTGCTGTGGGTGTCCACAACCAACAGGGAAGTTTTGCCGCTAGTGCTAAGAATACTTTTGTCACTGGGCTATAATTAAAGCCCTGGACAGATCATTTACCAATATAGTGGTAAACATGTTTCAGCCGAAATTCCCCCCGGTCACAGGCTCATTTGAGCACGGAGTACCGACGGAGAGAGCGGTGCCTCATCCTGAGCTGTCGCCAGGTTGAGGTGAAGTCCCTTACCCAGCAGTAGCGGGTAAAGTCACCTTCTGAAGCAGATGAACCATGAACATTATTGGTTCCTGTACCTCTTTTGTTTATTCACTTGAGCACTCTAGCAGCAGCATCCATAAAGGTCCTGATGAAAGCCTTGCCCGATTGAGGGGCATTTCGACTGAAACATGCATGTTGACCACTATTTTCCACCACACAAATGTGGTTTAAATCCATACCGTTGGTGCACTGTTTTTAATCCTGGCAGTGAGTGCACCTGAATAAATCTTTCATTCTGTGCTCGCTAGCTAGTTTTATTCTCACATTCTTCACGTTACACATACTATTTTTCTTTGAGCTGCGCCCTCGCTCACACTGTATTTATCATCACTTGTGGAATTAGAATATCCCGATAGAGTAGATACCGAAAACATCCCTGAGCTCCTCCCTCTCAGAGAGGGAGTTGTAGCCCTCAAAGGATCTAGGTTTTTCCTTTGAGAGGAGAATCACAAATGATAAAGCATGTCACCTCTGATGAGTGAGGGATTTCGTCCTTAAAAGGGAATTTCCCACAGCTGGGTCTGTGTGTTATAGTCTGTGGCTTTTTTGTATTTTTTCACCAACAAAACCTTCCCTCTTATTTCCTGTTAGACCCAATGATTTTACACTTGTTTTTGTCTGATACTATTGGGGATATAATCCTTTGCAGGTCTTTAACATTTCCTGCTTTAAACTTGTTGTTGTGTTAGTGTTATCTGCAGACCCCATACCTCAGTCTATAGATGGTAGATCTACATCATAGGTGCTGTCTTGCTCTTCTCCCTAGAAAGATCACTCTCCAAGTGTTTGCTACCTATTCGTGCATTCCAATAAGACCAAAGTACGTATTCCCAAACAGCTGCATCGGTATGTTTTGTCTAGGTGCTAGTGCCTGACCAGAACAGAATAACAAGGAGCATTGTTGATCGACCTTGCTCACAATGTTCAGAAAAAATCCCAGGAACCTGCAGAGTGTGAACACAGAAGTAGGTTCTCATGTGAAAATGGTAAAAAAGACTTTTGCAACATAAACTTGTGGAGTAAAGTGCGCAAAGCAGCGAACAGTATGCAGCGTGCTCATGCTAACTTAGAGAAGACGACAATGTCTCCATGAGCCATGTGATAAAAAAAGACTCTTTGCATAAACCTGTATTTGCCTTTGAATGCCTGATAACACAGATTTTTTTGTAACATTTCTTTCTATTTGGAGGATCAGAAAAATGAGAATCAAAATATTCGATTGCAACCAGTTTGGTAAAGACTGCAAAATATCAGTTCATATCTTTAGGGATTCAATAGCCCTTTTGAATAAAGTTTATTTGATGTGCACTATTGAATAGATACAGTCAAAATGTCTCTTTCCACATTCCTTTGCAGAGGACTGGGTAGGCCAAGGATCATCCCAGCAGGACCTGATGCAAGAAGATTTTTGACCCCCAGATAGGCCTGACCACTTGATCTGCCAGCAAGGAGGAGGAAGCCACTGCAAGCAGTGGTAATGCGCCCACCCGGAAACAAACTAGATCTGTCACCAAAAATATGGGTGTTGGCTGAAAAACCAGCTTGCTGGGTGGGGGATATGAACACCACTAGCCAGGTGGTAGCAGATCGTGGGACTCCTCCTGGCCTTGAGTAAGACCATCCAGTGAAGTTCAAAGAGCAGACCTCACCAGTATCTGGGCCTTCACCCACCCCCCTCCTTAGCTTCAGAGGCTGCCATACCATCAGGGCCTTCAACTGCTCCCTCTTCCCAGCCCCCATCTCTGTTTCCTGGTCAGAAAAGCAACAGCAGTCAAGGGATACCTCAATAGTACTCTTGAGCAGCCCACTCCCTTCATAAAGAATAATTTGTTCTTGGCTCCTCTCAAGGAGGTCCTAAAGCCAGTTGGAGAGTTACAGGGAGTGATCTCTTTGGATAACCTGAGAACTGGCTGGAGAGGTTGGATACTCTGAGCGATGTCATCAAACAGCTCTAAACTTTATGAGGCCTCATGACTCCTTTGATAGCAGGTCTTACTTTACGCCAGTACGCCCAGCATGTCCAACCTTCTATTGTCCCTTCTCCCAGTTTAAATGTCATTCATTTCCTCTCCAATTGTGTTTGTAACCTTCTTCCTGTGGGGTAATTGGTGCTGCCACAGCCAGCGATTTAACATCTGTGTCGGAGGATGACATCACCAATGTTTTGCGAAGACAGAGCAAGGATGACCAGGAACATTTCACCCCAAGCCAAGAACCTGACTCAGGCACCCCTTCTGGATTGGGGGTTTGACTTTATTATGGTGGACTATTTTTTTATGACTTCCTAAAAACGTTTTTTTAAATGTATCCTCTTTATAGATAGATAGCTTTTCTTGAAGTTTTCTAATGTGTTTTTTTATTTGCCCACACCTTTCCAAGTGTGCATGTCCTCTCTGCTTAAACACCCCATTTAATTTATTTTTGCCCCTTCCCAAAGGCAGGTTATATTTTTCCCAAAATTCGGATTTTGTGAAACAATATCTATTTTTTTGGTATTTTGAAGATGCATTGTGGTGGAACTGGCCCCTTTTGCAGGGCCATACCCAAAACTTTTGCCTTTCTCCTGTGCTCTCTCTTGTAAACTTGGTAAGATTGGTCTACACCTGTATGGCAGATTTGATTTACCTGTAAGTCCCTTGTACAATGTTATCTCATATACATAGGGCCTAAAAATTAAGTGCTACTAGTGGGCCTGCAGCGCTGCTTGCGCCACCCACCGATGTAGCCTTTCAAACCTGTCTCAGGCCTCTGCCACTGCAGGGCCTGTGCACACAGTTTACTGCCATAGTGACATGGACTTTAAAGTGTTTGCCATGTCTAAAACTTCCCTTTTCCTACATATAGTTTACTCCTAAGGTAGGCCCTAGGTTGCCCTATTGGCAGAGTGCTGTGTAGGTAAAAGGTAGGACATGTGTCTTTGCTGGGTGGCATGTCCTGGTAGTGACGAAAAGCCTATTTGGTTTCTTACTGCTGTGAGGCTGACTTCTCATGGGTTAGCATTGGGAATTCCCTATACGTGCTTCAAAGTTAATTTCTAATATGAAAAAGGTAGCATGGCCATGTTTGGTATGTTTGGATTAGTAGTAATAAATCTGGCCTATTGGTGAAAGCAAATTTGTTATTACACCTTTGACCTCCTGAGGCGGAAGCCGGGAGAGACGCATTGAGAACTTTTAAAACTTTGAGTGTAATTGTTGTGATTTTAATACAAGATTTACCTGACTCTCCCCTGGGCACCCCCGCGCAGCGGTTTGGAACGCTGCCGCGGGATACTTTATCATGTTGCCGCCATTCCCTGGGACACACAGGCCAAGCCCACCACCATTCAGGCCACGCCCCCTTTGCAGGGTATTTAAAGCGCGCTGAGCAAAAGCGCGAATCAGAACACCTTTGACCTCCTGAGGTGGAAGCCGGGAGAGACGCATTGAGAACTTTTAAAACTTTTAGTGTAATTGTTGTGATTTTAATACAAGATTTACCTGACTCTCCCCTGGGCACCCCCGCCCAGTGGTTTGGAACGCTGCCGCTGGATACTTTATCGTGTTGCCGCCATTCCCTGGGACACACAGGACACGCCCACCACCATTCAGGCCACGCCCCCTTTGCAGGGTATTTAAAGCGCGCTGAGCAAAAGCGCGAATCAGAACACCTTTGACCTCCTGAGGGGGAAGCCGGGAGAGACGCATTGAGAACTTTTAAAACTTTGAGTGTAATTGTTGTGATTTTAATACAAGATTTACCTGACTCTCCCCTGGGCACCCCCGCGCAGCGGTTTGGAACGCTGCCGCTGGATACTTTATCGTGTTGCCGCCATTCCCTTGGACACACAGGCCACGCCCACCACCATTCAGGCCACACCCCCGTCCCTACCTCCTATTTAACATGTGCATCTTCCGGGCGCGCAGCGGACGAGCGCAGCAGGCGCGCCGTTTGCGAGCCAAAGGCGCGCCTAAGGCAAGCCCGTCTGCGCCCGTCCACGACCAGACCGCGGCCGGGGCCAGGCATGCTGCCGGTAAGGGTGCAGATAAGGGTAGGATCGTGTGGTCAAGAGGAGACCTATGGACTCTCAATACCTTGACTGACTGCTGCGCTCATGGGACAGATCTTCAGACTACCGCCCTCCCCAGACATGTGGGGCCTGTGGGGCCTGTGGGATATCACTGGCACCTATGGATGCTGCGTGGTCTGAGGGGTATTCTAAACCCAAGCCACCGATCAGTAGAGGTCTTAGAGCTGGCCTTTTGAACTGCAGATCTCTAGTTAAGCATGCAGATGATATCTGGCTGCTACTGGAAGGGCATGAGTGGGATGCTCTGTTTCTAACAGAAACTTGGCTCAATGAGGACAATATGACCGCCATCGCGCTGGCAGTACCCTCAGGGTATAAAATGTGTTTCTCTAACCGGACTGGCGTTAGAAGAGGTGGGGGTGTGGCTGTTATATTTAAAGAGCAGCTTACACTAACATCCTCCGCCCCTACCCTGATTCAGGGACTGGAGGGGCTACACTTCTGCTTTCAGGTGGGTCCTCAGCTATCCTTAGCAGGATTAGTTATATACCGACCGCCTGGTGGGGAGGATCCCAACCTGACAACTCTGCTGGATACGATTGTTCAGAGCACCCTCCTTTATCCTCAATTCCTCGTGGTCGGGGATTTTAACATCCATATGGATAAGGAGGACTGCGCCCCTGCTGAATTCATGAGGTCCACATTAAATGCAGCCAATTTGAGACTTATTAATAAGGGCCCCACGCACAGAGCGGGCCACACGCTTGATTTAATTTTTTCCAATATTGACTATGTGGCGGCAGAGGCGCCATTACCATTAGTCTGGTCAGACCATTCACTGATCTCATTTAAACTAAATATAGCAGCTGACAGACCTGCAACAAGCAAGTGCTCCTTTGTGAAGAGACAATGGAAGAAGCGAGTCCCTGCTAACATGGGCCCAGTTCTGGCTCAAAATATACCCACCCTTACCTCGAATGTCAACATAGACGCACAGCTACTTAATGATCGGATCGGGAATATGGTGTCATCCATTGTACCGGCTACACGCGCAATATCTAAGCGGGATTCCCCTTCCGCTCCCTGGTTCTCTCAGGACCTTAGAGTAGAGAAGGCAGATTGTAAGAGGCTGGAAAGGCTTTAGAGGGTAAATTACGGGCCCTTAGAAAAAGCCTGTTATAAGGAAGCATCCAAAAAATTACAGAAAACCATTAGAAAGGCAAAAAAACAATTCTACGCAGAATCAATCCAGCAGGCAGAACATTCGAGCAAAGAAATCTTTAAGGTGGTACAGTCTTTTTTCAAACCTAGGTGTGTTGAGAGGGAGGTTTCCCCGTCAACCACTCTGTGCGAAAGCATTTCAGAGTTCTTTGACTATAAAATTAAACAAGTATATGAGTCCTTTGGGCCAGAGAAGAAAACGGTGAAAACGGATCTGGCTGTCAAAGTGGTGGATGGTGAAACTTTAGCACAATTCCAGCCGATAGCCCTCAGTGTAGTCATGCAAGAACTAAGTCGCTGCAAGTCAGGGTCACTGGATGACCCCTGTCCACCAAAACTCTGGAGCACCATAGCTGATTTTGTGGCCCCCACAATACAGCAGATTTGGAATATGTCCATCTCTTCCGGGGTGTTCCCGAACATATGGAAACATGCCACCCTCCTCCCGCTCAAGAAAAAACCTAATGGGGACCCTAAGGACCTTAGCAATCTTCGTCCGATCTCTCTGCTGGCTGCACCGGGCAAAATGTTTGAGAAAATAATCCTGCGCCAGCTGAGCAAATTCATTGAAGATAATAAGATACTGCATGAGACGCAATCAGGCTTTAGACCCGGCTTCAGTACGGAGACAGCACTAATTGAGGTGGCAGAGTCAGTGAGGTGGTCGATGGATTCAGGAAGCTCAGCGATGCTGGTGCTCCTGGATCTGTCGGACGCTTTTGATACGGTCGACCACGCTAGACTCTTGATGCGACTGGCTGAGATAGGCATCCAGGACCAGGCACTGGGGTGGATACAATCGTATCTCACTCAGAGAACACAGAAGGTGGCGCTGGGGACCGTCTCTTCAACACCCAAGGTCCTCAGCTGTGGCGTCCCTCAGGGGTCAGCACTTAGCCCCCTATTATTCAATATCTACCTGGCTCCACTTTTTACGCTGATTGCCAATTGGGGGGTTAAGGCAATCTCATATGCCGACGACACCCAACTGGTGTTTCCGTATTCAGAGGTGTCGGAGGCATTTTTCTCAAGTTTCAGGGGCTGTCTCCAAGATGTTGCATGCTGGATGAACACAAACAAATTAAAACTCAACGCAAACAAGACGGAAGTGATCTTTTTTGGCAAAGGCCCCCCTCCACCGTCAGAGCTTTGGTGGCCAGCGGAGATGGGACAGGCCCCGTCACCCAGCCAAACGGCAAAAAATCTGGGGGTGCGGTGGGATGACAGCTTGTCCTTTGCCTCGCACATCCAGCAAGTAGTTGGTTGCTGTCTGAGTAAGCTGAGGAATCTCCGTAAGATTCTGCGACTCTTACCAGTGGGCTGCCGAAAAACAGTAATCCATGCCACAGTGACATCTAGGCTGGATTATGCTAGCGGCCTTTATCTGGGCTTACCAAAATACCTAATTCAGCGATTACAACTGGTCCAAAATGCGGCTGCGAGACTGTTAATGCGGATCCCCTTTAAGCATTCGGTCTCTCCGTATCTTCTGTCACTTCACTGGTTACCAGTAGCCTGCAGAATCAAATTCAAGGCACTCACGTTAGCCTTTAGATCTCTGTATGGCACCTGTTCAAATTATTTGAAAAATCGGCTGCCGAGATATACCCAGGCTCGCTCTCTCCGCTCCCAACTGCGCGTTCAGCTTGCCGTTCCATGAGTAAAAAGGGCACGGCTAGGAGGACATACTTTCTCGGCTAATGTGGTGACTCTCTGGAACACCCTGCCCCCAGCGCTTCAGCAAGCCCCCTTCGAGCTCTGTTTCAAGCGGATGCTGAAGACCTGGCTTTTCACCCAATCGCGCTAGACGCTATTTCCCTAGTCCTCATGGTCAAACCTGTTCTTTAGCGCCGGGACACCTCCTTGTGAGGTAGCTGATCGCGCTTTAAAAAATGCCGTATTATTATTATTATTATTATTATTATTATTACTATTTGAGAAATGCCCCTAGTAGAATTAGGCATTTCTGTGTGCTTATGACTCTTTGTATGCCTGGTTGTGTATTCAATGTCTGGTTTAGACTGACAGATGAAGTGGAGTCCAGCTGCACCCTCACAACCGTGGTGAGAGTGAAGTTGGGGCATTTTTGGAGTCTCCCAGAGCAGCGGTCACAGAGAAGTGTGAGGACCGGACCAAGTGGCTGCCAGAGACCCAACAAGCGGGAGACTCAGAGAGGTCTCCCCACCCCACCTAAAAGAGAGTGCGAGTTACTCATGGGGTCACATGTTGAAGGGCATACCAGTGGGGAATTCAGCCCCCCGTGACCACTCGCAGCTGCGCAGCCCGATCACGGGCAGCTGCATGATTACCTACAGTTGGGGCATTTACTTATTGGCAGCACTCACAAAGGCCAACGCGCAGGTGGCCTGAACACCTTCAAGAGCAGCATCGCACCAAAATGGGGTGCCGGATGATCATTGGCACTGGGGAGGCAGTTAAAAGCGTGGTAATATGGGGCTTTTTCCTCACTACCTGCAGCCGTGGCAGGTGGTGGGAGTACCTGCAGGCGGTGATGTGGGGAGGGGGAGGGGCAGGGTGGGGGGTAGTTATGTATGGATTACGGAGTTCAACAGGTAAGTAAAAATATAAATAAATAAAACTAAATATGTTGCGCGCACTGCATCGCATTTGGTGATGCAGTGCACGCAATGAAATTAGTTGTATTCATATATATGTTAACTTACCTGTTAAACTCCGTAATCCATACATTACTACCCGCACCCTGCCCCTCCCCCTCCCCACGTCACCGCCCGCAGGTACTCCCACCACCGGCTGCGGCTGACTACCTGTATTTCTTGATGATGGTGATAAATGTTTTTCTCCTCCTGAAAACGGCATAATAAGTGTCCTATTTGCAGAACCTTTCTATGATGTGCAGTGGAGAGGTTCTCTGACCTAATCGGCACCATAGTAGTTACTGTGATATTTTAACTATTACGATATGTGTTGTTTTTATGGGGCATTGTCAGGATAACAAGTCTTGTTTTAGAACTTGACTAATATGCATAGTGATGGTGTTGTTTTATGCCATATGCACCATATAAGGCTTGACCTTATTGCACTACCTATGCTGTTATGACCATTGCCAGATTGACAAGGTGATTTTATGATCTATGTGATGTCACGACAAGTGCCTAGTGGCACAGTGGTTAATGTGATTGTGGTCTAATGTGTTTTATGTATAATGCAAAGGATATTTTTATACAACTGTGTGTGGATTATTTTTGTGATGTGCCTAGTGTGTCACTGGTGTGTGTGTGTGTGTTGCGCAAATGCTTTAAACAGTGCCTCTGGGATAAGCCTGACTGCTCTGCCAAGCTACCAAGGGGGTAAGCTGGGGACCCCTTCCCATCTGCAAGTGGTTTACCACCTACTTGAAGTAAAGTTAAAATGAGACTCGCTATTAGGAAGGGAATCCCCTTCCTAATACCGAGAGTCGCAAACGCTATTTTGCGAGTCAGAGACTCGTAAAATAGCATTAGTACATGCAAGGATCCTTTTTTACGGTTGCAAATGGCCAATCTACAGTTTTTGACTACAAAAAATGGATGTACATCTGGCCCCTAGTCTTGTGGATCCGTAGGACAGTAGCCTGGGCCAGTTGGGTAGAGCGGAGGTGTCTGATGGGTACATGAAATGAGAGGCAGGGATTCAGGTATGCTGGTCCTGCGTCGTGGAGGGCTTTGTAGGTGTTAGTGAGGAGCTTGAAAGTGATTCTTTTGTTGACTGGGAGCCAATGGAGTTCACTGAGGTGTTTGATGATGTGCCTGTGTTGTCGTAGTCGAGTCTGCTGCTGATGAGTGTGTTGGTGACTGTTTTTCTGGATTTGGTGGGGTTATATCTGAATGTCTTTTGAAGCAGGCGAAGCGTATGGAAGCATGATGAGGACACAGTGTTGATCTGAATGTTCATTGTGAGCAACAAGTCCAGTATGATGCTGAGGTTTTGGGCATGGTTCAGTGGGGTGGGGATTTCCAATGCGGCGGGCCACCAGGGGTCGTCCAAACCTGACGTGGTGGGTCCCAGGATGAGGACTTTGGTCTTGTTTGAGTTGAGTTTGAGGCAACTGTTTTTCATCCAAGTGGCAATGGCCTTCATCCCGCTGTGACAGTTGTTTCTGGAAGTTGTGGGTTTGTTGATGAAGGAGAGGATCAGTTGGGCATCGTTGGCGTAGGAGACGATGTTGAGTCCGTAGTTCCTTATGATGGCCTTGAGTGGAGCCATGTAGACATTGAAGAGGGTTGGGCTCAGTGAGGAGCCCTGGGGTACTCCACAGCTGATCTCCGTGGGTTTGGAGAGAAATGGAGGGAGTCTGACCAGCTGCTTAAGACCAGTGAGGAAGGAGTGGATCCAGTCCAGGGCATTGTCACAGATGCCGGCATCGTGGAGTCTTGTGATTAGGGTGCCATAGGAGACGAGTTTGAATGTGGCCTAAAGGTCCTGAAGGATGAGGTCTGTGGTTTTGCCCCGGTCGAAGAGGAAGTATATGCCATCTGTGGCAGTGCGGTCCCAGCGCTGTGGTTACTTCGGAAGCCAGATAGTGGTTTGCTTGGCTGAACTCAGAGAGTTGGGCGTTGATGGCCTTCTTGATGACCTTGGCTGAGAGTTGGGCGTTGATGGCCTTCTTGATGACCTTGGCTGAGAGTTGGGCGTTGATGGCCTTCTTGATGACCTTGGCTGAGAAGGGGAACATAGAGGTGGGTCTCAGTTTCTTGAGGTCTGTCAGGTCGGCGGATGGTTTCTTAAGCAGAGGGTTGATCTCTGCGTGTTTCCAGTTGTCGGGGCAGGTGGGACAGTTGATGGTGCTGTGAAGCTCGGGGCAATTGGCGGTGGCTGCTCTATGGAAGATGTGGTGTGGGCCGAGGGGGCTCCGGAGTGGATGCTCTTTATGGTCTTAAGTGTGTCATCTGAGGTGAGCCGGGTCCAGTTGATCAGGATCTATTGGGGTGCGGCGTGGTTGGGTGAAGTGGTGTCGGGCTTGGTGGGAGAGTCTTGGGTGTCGAAGCTCTCATAGATCTGTCTGACCTTGTGGTTGAAGGCGCTGAGATTGTTGAAGAGATTTTGGGAGGGTGGGACATCCGTGGCCTCACTGTTGAGCGGTTGCTCCTGCCCACCTCCCACTCTTCAAGCGCCACTGTGGTATCGTAGCGCTGAATATCGTATTGCATTTTCTTTAATTTAGCCATTTTCAGTCATTCCTGACAAGCGCCCAGCTCCCTGCGTAGCGCTCCGCATTTGCGTAGTCAATTACAGTAATCAGTATCCTGTATACAGTATCCTACGTTCATTGCGCTGTAACTGCAGCTGTCCCTTTCAGGCTTGTTATTAATTGTTGCTGACCTGTATGTATAGCGCTGCTACTTTTAAAGCTTGCATTTGTATTTAGCTTGCCCTCGCATAGCGTCCTGTTGTTTGATTGTAAGCCCACCATTTTGTTGTGCCTGCAGACCGTCCCTCCCCCTTCGCTAACGCCTCCCAGCTCACCCTCCCACGCTCCGCCCCCTCCTCTGTCCATTAATGTCAGATGGTCCCACGCGCAGCGTCCACGCGCTACGTACACGCCGAAGGTGCGCCAAAGGTAAGCCCGTCTACGCCCGTCCGCGCCTGGACCGCGCCCAGCGCCAGAGCCCCTGGCCCTCGCGCTGCCCAGCCCTCCCGCATTACCTACGATGCCGCCACCCTCCTAGCCCTTAACCCCGGTCGCGCCCCCAACTGCGTCCAAGCCGCTCCTGGACACACCCATGGACCTTTCTCTTGCTACTCCTGCAAATTCATCGGCACCGACAACATCTCCGCTACGACCACACCACAGATTCCCGACCCCAATCACCTACAATGCATCCTTCTCAACACCCGATCGGTCCACAGGCACGCCATCGACCTATGGAATCTACTAGACACCATCTCTCCAGACATCGCCTTCCTAACGGAAACATGGATGAACGCTTCCTCCGCCCCAGACATCACCATTGCCATCCCTGAAGATTATAAGATCATACGCAAGGACCGTACCGGCCACGCAGGAGGAGGAATCGCTATCGTCCATAAAAAATCAATCCGCATCTCAACCAGCTCTGACGCCAACCTCGCCAACTCAGAACACCTTCACTTCCAGATCCACATCGACCCCAAGACCACACTCAGAGGCACCCTCCTCTACAGACCACCAGGACCCCGCGCAAAATTCAGTGAAGACATCACGGACTTCATCACTCCACACGCGCTCCCCTCCAAAGACTACATCCTTCTGGGAGACCTCAACTTTCACCTTGAAAAGATCAACGACCGCAACACCACCACCCTCTTGGACAACCTCGCCAACCTCGGATTTAAACAACTGGTCACTTCCCCCACCCACATCGCAGGTCACACACTCGACCCCATCTTCACCTCCAGCAATCATGTCTCCTTCAGCCACACTACGGATCTCCTCTGGACTGATCACAGCTGCGTTCACTTCACCTACAACAAGCCAAAACCCATCAACCACCTCCAACCAACTCTGCAAAGAAACTGGAACAAAATCACCATCGACCAGATCTCCTCAGCGCTCCTTCTAAACACCCCAGCCCACTCTTCCAACCCAGACCAAGCCGCCGCCAACTTCACCCTATGGTTATCCAACACCGCCAACACCTTAGCACCACTGAAAAAACGTCAAAGCAAACCTGGCAGCAAGAAGGCCTCATGGTTCAACAATGATCTTAAGAAGTCCAAGAAACTCTGCCGCTCCCTTGAAAAGGCCTGGAAAAAAGACCCAACCACTAGCACCAAGGACGCCTTCAAAAACACCACCCGCACACACCACCAACTAATACGAAAGGCCAAGAAAACAGCATTCAAGGATCAACTTGACAACAACGCCCACAACAGCAAGGAACTTTTCAACATCGTCAAGGAATTTACCAATCCCTCGGCCAACTCCAACGACATCACCCCCTCTCAAGCCCTCTGCGACTCCCTAGCCTCATTCTTCCACAACAAAATTGCAGACATCCACAACAGCTTCGACAACCAACCCGGAGACCAACCCACCCAACCATCTGCTGGACCTTCACCCCCCTCAAACACCCTTAACGACTGGAACCCAATCTCCACTGAAGACACCATCCGCCTGATGAACTCCATCCATTCAGGATCCCCCACAGACCCATGTCCTCACCACATCTTCAACAAAGCAGACTCCGTCATAGCACCGCACCTCCGAGGCGTCATCAACTGCTCCTTCAACTCCGCCACCTTCCCGGAAAGCTGGAAACACGCTGAACTCACTGCCCTTCTGAAAAAACCCACAGCGGACCCCACCGAACTCAAAAATTACCGCCCCATTTCGCTCCTTCCATTCCCGGCCAAAGTAATCGAGAAAGCTGTCAACAAACAGCTCGCCGCTTTCCTCGAAGCCAACAAATCCCTCGACTCCTCACAATCTGGCTTCCAAGCAAAACACAGCACTGAGACCGCCCTCATCGCAGCAACAGACGACATTCAAACTCTACTGGACAATGGAGACACAGTCGCCCTCATCCTCCTCGACCTCTCTGCAGCCTTCGACACAGTCTGCCACAGCACCCTTTTACAACGTCTCAGAAACATCGGAATACAAGGAAAAGCACTTGAATGGATCACCTCGTTCCTCACCGGAAGAACCCAGAGAGTCCGCCTTCCACCATTCAAGTCCGAGGCCACTGAAGTCATCTGTGGCGTACCACAAGGATCTTCACTCAGTCCCACCCTCTTCAACGTATACATGAGCCCCCTCGCGGCCATCGCCCGCCAACACAACCTCAACATCATCTCTTACGCGGACGACACTCAACTGATCCTTTCTCTCACCAATGACCCCAGCACCGCCAAAACTAACCTACACGAGGGAATGAAAGAAGTTGCCGAATGGATGAAACACAGCCGTCTGAAACTGAACTCAGATAAAACAGAAGTCCTCATCCTAGGTACATCCCCCTCTGCATGGGACGACTCTTGGTGGCCGGAAGCCCTTGGAAAAGCACCCATCCCGACAGACCACGCACGGAACCTAGGCGTTATCCTGGATTCTTCACTCTCAATGAACAGACAAGTCAGCGCCGTATCCTCATCCTGCTTCAACATTCTTCGCATGCTCAAAAAAACATTTCGCTGGATCCCCACCGAAACCAGAAAAACAGTCACCCATGCTCTGGTCACGAGCCGACTGGACTACGGAAACACCCTCTACGCAGGCACTACCGCTAAACTCCAGAAGAAACTCCAACAAATCCAAAACGCCTCAGCCAGGATCATATTAAACATCCCGCGCAACGAACACATCTCTGGTCACCTGAAAGACCTCCACTGGCTACCCGTCAATAAGAGGATCACTTTCCGACTGCTAACCAACGCACACAAATCACTCTACGACATCGGACCAGAATGCCTCAACTCACGACTGTCCTTCTACACCCCCTCCCGCCAACTACGCTCTTCCAGCCAAGCACTCGCCACTGTACCTCGCATCAACAAGACCACCATGGGAGGCAGATCCTTCTCATACCTGGCTGCTAAAACATGGAACTCACTCCCCACCTACCTTCGCCTTACCCAGAACCACCTAGCATTCAGAAAGCAACTTAAAACGTGGATATTTGACAAGTAACCCTCCTCCCCTCCCTAAGCGCCTTGAGACCCTCTGGGTATGTAGTGCGCTATATAAATTCTTTGACTTGACTTGACTTAATGATGGCGAAGAGTTCTTTTCTGTTGTGTTTGTTGGTGTTTATTCTGTCCTGGACAGTCATTTTCTTTGTGATTTTGATGAGGAGGTGGTGTGTGGTGATTGCGGCTTTGAAGGTTGCGTGGGTTTCCGGGGTTTTGTTGTTCCTTATTTTCTTTTCTAGTCATCTGCAGGTACGTCTGGACTCGCGGAGGGCGGAAGTGAACCAGCTGGCTTTTTTAGAGTGTTGCTTGCTGGGTGCCTTCTTGAGGGGTGCTAAAGTGTCAAAGCAGTTGGAGATCTTTCTGTGGAAGTTGCATGCTGCGGTATTAGCATCAGCGGATGTCGGCGGTGTGGTAGTGCTGAAGGAGGTGGTGAGATGTTCTTCGGTGATGTTGTTCCAGCTATTGCCTGGGGCAGTGAGGACATTGGTGTGAGGTGGGTTTGGTGAAGTGCACGCAGTGATGGTCCGTCCGGAGGAGTTCAGTGGTGCGGCTGTAGGCGAGGGTTCTGCTGGTGGTGAAGACTGGATTGAGTGTGTGTCCTGATGCATGGGTTGGAGCGGTGACGAGCTGCCTCACTACTACATTGGCGAGGTTCTCTAGAAAGGATGCAGTGTTCTAGTTGTTGTGGTTTCCCAGGTGAAAGTTGAAGTAGCCGAGTAGGATGTAATTGGTGAATGCAAGAGCCTGGAGTGCGATGAAGTCGGCGATGAAATCGGTGAAGGGCGGGCGGGGGCCAGGAGTTCTGTAGACGAGGGTGCTGTGGAGGGTGATGGTGGTGTGGAGGTGGAGGTATTCCATTGTTGTCGTTGAGTTATCCAAGTGGGTGGTCAGGCAAAGGGAGTTTTTGTGGACGATTGCAATGCCTCATCCTGGTCTGTTGTTGCAGTCCTTGCGGGTGATCGTGTAGCCTTTGGGGAATATGGTGGCGATGTCCAGGCCAGAGCTAGGGTTTCTCCAAGTTTCAGTGAGGAAGGTGATGTCGGGGTAGACGGAGTCGAGGAGGTCCCAGATTTCTGTAGCATGTATGTGTAGGGAGCCTGTGTTGAGGAGGATGCAGCTGAGCCAGTCGGGTCGGCTGTTGGTTGGACAGTAGGGGGAGCTGGAGTGCAGAGGTGGTACAAGGTGCAGCTGCAGTTCGGCAGAAAAACGGTCCTTGGAGGTGTGGTATTCAGTGTTGAGGGCAAGGAGGGTGCAGGCACCATATCGGTGGAAGGTCCCAGGACCAAGGTCCATGGTGCTAGGCGTGGTCAAGGCACGGGCGGGCATAGACAGGCTTGCCTTTGGCGCACCTTCGGTGCACCAGCAGCACACTGTGCCTGCACATCGGCCACCATTAAGCAGTGTGTGGGGGGGTAGACAGCTGGGAGGCAGGAAACACAGGGAGCAAGAAAGTGGCAATGGAGTGGGACAGGGGGCGCAGAGTGTCGCAGCAGGGGAACAAAGTACAGCAAAAAGGCACAAGGAGAAAAAAAGGAAGAATGTAAAAGGGTGACAGGGACAGAAAGAAAAGGCAGAAAAGCCAGGGAAAAAGCCGAAAAAAGAGAGACAGAGGGCAGTCCAGTATCAGAGCAGTGATGCTCTACCACTAGACCACCAGGGATGATGCGCAGGCAGGTACCTGCAATTGGAGGGGGGTCTTGAAACACTGACCTGAGGGTCAGAAGAGCTGCAGCATGGAGTTCAGAGGCAGCAGCTACCAGGCGGAGCTGCACACGGAAGGGAGCAGTCCACTGAAAGGGATGTGGAATAGAAATCTGTCCTAGAAAGTGCAGTGAAACTAAATTTGCTAAAAAAAGATCTATAGTGACCTATACTGATGTAAAGGCTGGTTTCTAAATGGCCCTCATGAGATACACCTAGTGGCAGAATCTTGACAGTTATAGAGTAATTTATTTTTCAAAGTGGTTTTCAGAGAGTGTGTTAGGGATAGAAATTACAAATTGTACAAAAAAAAGATATTTTTGTGGTGTACCTTACTACTCCGCCTATGCAATACTGCTTGTCTTGTGGGTTAAGCATGAGCGAATTTTGCGGATCTCGCGTTCGCGAATTTTGCGGATTTGCGGATTCGCAATCCGCAAAATCCGCGAATTCCCGCGAATTTGCGGATTTTTTTTTTTTTTGTGTTCGCCCGTGTTTCTGCCAGTTCGCGAGGGTTTTGTACACTTTCGCAAATTGCGAACTTACCTGTCGGGTCGCAAGTTTCGCGAACTTGTTGTTTCTACGTGTCCAGCCTGTTTGGGACACTCTTCTTCATCACTGCCACTCTCTGTCACCACTGCCACTCTCTGACTACTCATGCCACCCTCTGGCCCACCCATGCCACCCTCTGTTTCATCACCACACCCTCTGGTTGTCCAGTGTACATTATTTTCGGCAAAGCAAAGCACACCTTCCCTGCCTCAAGTGACCTGAATTAATTTGGGGCTGATTCATGTGTCACAGAATATTTTTTTAGCTGGCACCTGCTTCCTTAGTGCGCCCTGATTAGTGATCTTTTGCACTTGCTAAGTGCTTTCATTGTTGCAAAATTAGTTACAACACCTGCCCTGCCCCAACTGACAATAATGAATTAGGGGCTGATTAATGGATTTTAACTTCCAGCCTGGCTCCTGCTTGTCTCCCTTAGCTGTAATTCAGGACCTTTGTGGCATATGTGTAACTATTCTGAGGTTCAGAGCAGGGTCACATACTAGTTTCAACTGGCAACTGAACTCTGGAGGGGCCCCTCAGGAAGCACTCCAGGAAATGGCTACTAATGATGAGCCTGAACTTTTGAACCTGGTAAGTAGTTACTTTCAGTTTTGCTAAAATCGTATTTCTGCAATTTTGCACTTATTCGCGGGGCGCGAACTCACGCGAACAGTGCGAGCAGTGCGAGCAAAATCCGCTGCTCGCGGATTTGCGGATTTTGCGGGAAATTCGCAAATCTCGCGGATTGCGGATTTCCCGAAAATCCGCAAAATCCGCGAGCGGAACGGATTTTCCGCCCACGCCTATTGTGGGTGGTCGAGTTGGTGGTGTTAGTGGTTGAGATAAAGCATATAATGCAGATGGAGGCTGAAGTTATGCAGGTGAAAATGGAACACTGCTCTCACCATGCACTCACACATTACTTTCAGGAAAAACTTTCACAGTGCTCTCACACAGCTCACCATGCTCTCCTATAGACGCACCCCTGCACTCAAACTCCACACACAATGGACACACTGCTTAGCCTGTGCACAAATACTGCCCATTTTTCACTCACACACCACCTACTCTGCAGTCACAATGGCCCAAGTCTCACCACACCTTCATACACGTACACCACTCATACTAAACTCATACACCAACCTGCACTCAGACACCACTGAAATCTCAACCTGCATCCATACGGTTTCTATTTTCCAGAAGGAACTACACTTTTGTTGTGCAACATAAACCTTGGGACTGTTGCCAGACTGATTCTATGCACCCCTCAGGATATGTTGTCCTAAAGACCAGCTAGCTCACAGTGCCACCATTAGCCCCCCAACCTAGACGGGCAGCGAATGGTTTGGGCAACCCTAGTACATTAGAACTCTGATCCCTCCCAGTAATCATGGTAACAAATTTAGCACATTTTTGCTTAGTCACTCATGCACTCTTGGAGAGATATACAAGACATACACCAAGGCATTGATCAATAGACAGAAGCAGATAAAAGTGAATAGAAGTATACATATGGTGCAGAGAATGAACACCACTGTCATGCTATTCCTGTATATATATGCTGGCGTATAAGTATTGAGTATAGTGTACTCCTACTATGCGTCCACTAACCTAGTTGCCTAGGGTGTGTGTGGTCTGCCAAAAATCCCATATAAAATTATCTAAATCCCCTTTCCCTGAAGGAAAGGTATGTAGGTCCCCATCTTGGTTCACAGGTTGGACATCCCTCCTCTCAGTGGGATCAACAGGAACCAGCTAAGCAGAAACCCCAACACAGCGATGACCTCGCAAGTGACAGCGGAGTACTTCTCTAATTTGAGCACGGAGGTGCATGTGTATTTATAACAACGACATCCATGCTTCCGTGTCGATGCTTCAGCTGAGCTGACACTGTTTATCGTCTCTTTGATAGCTACGTTGCCACATTAACGAGATAAAAAATAACAGCATTTGCACAATGTGTGTTGATGCCCTGCACGAATTGTTCGAGGTGTCGTGATAGTGTACTTATGAAGTCGTTTTGTAAGCAATGTGGATTCAAAGAAACTAACCCTGCACTGTCACAAAAGCAGATGTGTGTGTCAAAAGTCATAGTGTGAAAGAGAAGTACATGTTAAAATGGCAGCGTTTTTTCCAGGACCTAACTGAGCCACGTGACACTGCACTCATACAGACACACACCAGCTCTCACAGAGGTAAATGCTTGCCCTAATCCTCTGGGCTGCACTCAGGCACCTTTCATATCCTTCCCCTGCTCTGCACTCATGTGCCCCTTACGTAGGCACAAGTCTTACCATGCACCCATATATACATACCACTAATCTCACACTCACCATTCTCACTCTGCACTCACACAGACCCACACATGCACTCACAAAACATTCACACTGGTACACTGCATTCATACAGACCCACCTCTGCACCAAGACAGGTACACTCCTCACCCGGCACTCACACATTGCTCATCATGTACTCACACATGTACAAACCACTCGGCACTAAAGTAAACCCACCGCTCACAGTCCACTCACACATCAACACCTACATTCAGAAGGTCACAACTCTTACTGTGCAATCACACAGCTCACTGATCACCCTGCACTCAAACACCACTTATTCTCCACTTATATGCTTTTCACCCTACATCAGCACAAGTCTCACCACCTACTCACACCCTGTACCCATACAGACTCATCCCTGCACTTTCACAGCGGACCACACACCTGTGCTCCAGCACACCACTCAGCTTAAATTCATATAGACCCATCCCTGAGATCATACTGCTCAACCTGCACTGCCACACCATACCAAACACTTGCAGTCACAGGCACACCTTTCACCCTGCACTCACAAGCAGACCAATCATCCTCAATTCACATTGGCATACCATTCACCAATCACGTAGGTGTGCACTCACCCTGTCTTTACACAAGCTCACCTTGCAATCATATAGACCCACACCTGCACCTACAGAGGTCCACCACTCACCCTTCTCTCACACACCATTCACCATGCAATCCTTTGGACACTTCTACAACTGTGCATTCATATAGGCCCACCACTCAATCACACTCACCCAGGCACACTCCTCACCTCGCACTCAAAGAATCACCCATTTATGCAGAGATACATTCCACTTCTGCAGAGAGGTGCACCACTAATCCTGGACTCACAAACTACTAACACCACAAGTACATGGGCACAAATTAGAGGTACATACTTATTTAGCACTTTAACAGGCACATCCATCCCCCTGCACTGACATGGTAACACCTGTGCCCCAGCACTCCTGCATAGCATTCCCCCTGCCTGCACTGACAATAGGTACAAGCATCACTTATCACTTGTAAAGGCACACTGCTCAATAACACTCCTTCATGCATACCGTTCACCCTGTACTCACACACTGCACATCCTACAATTGTATAGATCCATTCTCGCAGTCCCACACTGCTTACCTTGTACTCACATGCCGCTCAGAGCTCTGACTCTGTACTCAGTTCAGTTCAAAAATAAGTTTATTTAGACCATTCGGTCTTTAAACAACAGCTCATACATTAATATTTAAATGAGTCTACACATAAAACATTATAGTCATAAAATCATGATATCATTAAAAATTAATTCCTAGCAATTTAACATTAATAGCATTTCTTTTTAAATTATGACACACCTTGCTGCACTTAAACCTCTAATGCAGCAGGGGACTTATATACACCCTGCATAAATTTCCCAACGGCTATCGGAATATCTACATTTTCCATTTCCGCAAGAAGCTCCCATGCTTGTAAACGCGCCCTTACATTATACTTTAAAAAGATCGGACGAAGAATTAATTTACGTAACTCTAAAAAATGTTCACAATCCAATAAAATGTGTAAAATATTGCATTTCATCCCTATCTTACATAAATATTTGCCATCTATTTGCATGAATCCAGATTTTATAGCACTATTTATCACAGCCGGGTTAATACCAATTCTTATCATAAGCACTTCCATTCTTAGCCAACGATTCGCTAATGTGTCTAGGTAAGGGTAACTTATATTTTTCTCCCAGCTACTGTGCATCCATTTTACAGAATCTTTTTTACTTAAGTACTCCTGGTCTGATGCTCTAGACACCTCTTTACCCTGCCTTTTAAGAACGCACTTTGTTATTTTAAATTGCAATGTCTTTGGGTCTTTTTTCACATTCAGGTGATCGCGAATAGACTGAATTTTACTCCTTGTGGCTTTCGCCCATTTTAACTCACTAGTTTGAATTTCTTTCATGCACCATTGCGACACCTTTGTGGCCTCCTCAAAGCCCAAGCGATTCCAAAATCTAAGTAGACTTAATTGCACCTGAACATACCATGCAGTCAGTCCTAGTTCCAATCTAATTGCCTGGACCATTGCCGATCTAGGGAGGGACAGTAAAGATTTTAGACATTTCCCTTCCTCCTTATCCCAGGAGTTTTTACCATCAATGCAAAAAAATTCTGAACCATATTGAAGTTGCGGGGGGATCATTGCTTTGTAGGCCGTCAATAATGGTTTATGGGACATATCACCATAGCTTTGGTTAAATCTTTTCAGCCCACATACTGCCTTATGTGCTTTTATTTTCTGTGCCTCCAAATGCAACCCCCACTTCAACGAGTGTGTGAACCATATTCCAAGGTATTTATATTCATTTACTGTATCAAGTTTGGTTTGGCCCAAGTACCAGTTAAACTTCATATTCCTTTTCCCGAAGCACAGGATTTTAGTTTTGTCCATGTTTACTATTAGTCGTTTTGCTGATTAAATGTGTTTAGCTTTCTTTGAAGACCCACTTTGGTTTGGTCCAAGATTACTAGGTCATCTGCATACAGTAAACAGGACAGATGCCTTCCATTTAATTTTGGGCTTGCGCCTCTAGCTGACCGCAAAGTTAGGGGCAGATCAGCAAGGAATATTTCAAAAAGAAGCGGGGTCAGAACACACCCTTGCCTGAGTCCGTTATTTATTGCTATTTCTGTTGATAGCCCGCCTGATGTATCTTTGATTACCTGCGCCCAGTTTTGTCTGTGCAACTCCTGGATTACCAATAGTAGATCTTCGGGAATCTCATACTTTATCAAGGTCTCCCACAGACAGTCCCTGTCTACCAAATCAAAAGCTGCTCGAAAGTCCACAAAGCAACAGTACAAATTACCCTGCAGCTCTATTGACTTCCGCGCCACACCCCACAAGGCAAAGCAGTGGTCAATAGTAGAATGTTCTTCCTTAAAGCCCCCCTGTTCTAATGGGACTATCGACCGCAGCTCCAGCCATTCCTTTAATTTACCAAGGATTATTTTTGAAAAAACCTTTTCTCCAATGTCCAGCAGATTAATTAATCTATTGTTCATTGGATCCTTCCTTTCACCCTTTTTATGTAAAGGTCTTATTATTGAACCTCTCCAGGATTTGGGAATACAGCCTGAGTCTAAAATAGCAACAAACATATGGGGTAGGAAACCTGCCCACCAATCTATCTGCATTTTAATTATGATGGCGGGGAGGTTATTGGGGCCTGCTGCTCGAGATAAATTCAGCTTCTTAATTGTTTCTTTTACTTTCTCAGTATTAAAAGCTGGTTTTAGCGCTTCTACCGACACTGTCCAAGTAGATTTTTCCTCAATTACTTGCAAAGTTCTGCTAGCTTTGTATAGGTTACCTAGGTAATGTACCCTAGCAGCCTCTTCCACCACACAGCTCATATTTCCCGGGGTCCTACCTGCGGCATCCTGCATCAACCTCCAAAACCGTTTTATAGTTTTAGTTTTTATTGACTCTAGTAGGTTTTTCCAACCTTTTTCCTTGAAGGTCCTTTTCTGCTTCCTTACTAAGGATTTGTATTATTTTTTCGAAATTAGCAGGGTCTCCAAATTACTGTGGCTATAGCATATCCTCTGACGCCGGTCTATTTTCCGAATGGCCCTTTTTTTATTCTTACAGGCAAGGTCAAACCACTGCTTACCATGAATATGTGGTGTCTTTACCTTAACCTGTTTCTTATCTTTTAAATGTGTTCTAAGGCATTGCACTGCTTGCGCTATTCTATCCACATACCATCCTACCTGTTGGCCTTCTACCCTATTCTCCTTTATTTTTTGTTGGAAGCTTACTAATTTCTCAATGTATTCTTCAGACAGTTTTGTCATCAGGCACTTCTTGGGGTATCATTCTCTCACAATAATTTGGAGTCCCCCTTAGGAATTCACAATACAACGCATTATGGTCACTATCCCTGCGTTTAATTACCCGGAATTTGTTTACCATTGCGTAATTCCAGGCCTGTATAAAAATATAATCTATAGGGCACTGTTGATTGCCTGCTCTTAAAGTCTGTGTAGCCGGCCGGTCTGAGTCCGACCTGCCATTTAAACATATTAATCCCATAGAACCCAGAAACCTCCCTAATTCTTCATCCTGTTTGTTGGAGAGACATATGGGGAATTTTGCTAACCCTATATTATAAGAGCTCAAAATCTCCTCAAACCAGTGATCTATTTTTCCATAGTTTAGTTTGTGATTAAAATCCCCCATTATCACCATTGTGTCTTTTCCGTACACTTCATTTAAATTTATTATATCCTTTTCAAAAAGCCCCATTTCTGTATAATATTCTATTTGAGAACCCCATTGAATATATACATTTATGAGAATCAGGTACTCATCCTTCACCTTACTACCTGAACCGGATACCTTACAGACCAACAACCATTTACATAATGTGCTAATTGTCTTTGCCTCTTTCACCAGCCTGTTTGAGATGAGAGTCATGATCCCACCTGACGGGCGTCCAAACTTTTTAAATTTCCTAGCTGGCTTATGGATCTCCACAAACCCTTCAACAGCTGGGGTGTTGCCGCATAGCCACGTTTCCTGTAAGCAAATAATGTCAACATACTTTGCAACATGTTTTAAACTATCCACCTTTGTCTGACCTCCCAACCCATTAATATTCCATGACATTATTCTCAGGCTATGCAGCAACTCGATGTCCTAATCGATTTCGCTAAGGCACCCTGACTCATTCAAACCCCATGAGGAAGTGCTTATGGTACTGTTATCCGAGCCCCAATTACCCCAGTTTTTATTAGGCTCCTGGTTCTCCACTGCTATAGTAATATTTGCCATCTCCCCGCGTCCACCTTCTACCAACTTCACCTGCCTTTCCCCCAGTCCTGCATGGAATCTCAGGAAGCCACCTTCTTGCTTTTTCCCCTCTTCAAGTTCGACTTCCGAAATTATCCTTATACTCTGTTTCAATATCTCTTTCTCCGCTTTCTGAATAGCTGCCTTGACCAGGCCTGAGTATACTTGAACCTTTGTGTAATATGTTCCTTTGTTGTTACTACAAAACCCAACCCGTCTCAAATCCTTTGTTCCAATTTCTTTTAAGCCTGAACATTTTGCAAAAGCAAATAGAAGTTGGGAGCGATTTAAAGGGACAATCTTCCTTTGTCTTTTCCTCCCCATCTCATGGTCAGTTGGTTTAAAATATATCCACATGCTGTTTTTATTACTCTTTTCCGGGTGCATTTGTGTAGCCCAATCTCCTCTTCTCTGCCCTTCCTTCTTACTCTGTAGAGTATTCATTCTACTTTCACTAGCTGCAGATCTTCTAGTGGGTTCTTTCCCTCCTAACTAGTTTCGGTTAAATTTGAACCCCTTATCCGCCCTACTAAATTTGCAGCTACAATTTTGCGTTGTCCTTCTCCCTTCTACTTCTGCATCTACTCTTTCAATCCTTTTATTATTCTGCAGCATTCCACATTCATTTTGTACTCTGGGCTGCAATACCTTTCCCTTCCCTTTGTTTGGGGTCTTCTTTCTTCCATGCATTTGAGATGGTCTTTTGCAAGAATAACCAAGGTTCTGTCGTTTTGGCCAAGACACTTCCCCTCGCCTCCTTACCAACATCGGCCATCTGGATATGTGCACATCGTGCTGAACACTACCCTCCCTGGTAGCCCTTGTCACCCCTGAATTCCCTACACTAAAACCTTCTGTTGTGGGGTATTGTACTGGTCTAACCATTGTTGGCATCTGCCCCCTTATCCTCTGCAGTTCTTCAACCATTTTTTTAAATTGTATTTCATGGTTATTTAACAGGGTGTTATTCAACACAGATACTTCTAACAACCCTTGCAACATTTTCTGCAGCATCAACATAATGTTCAACATTGAAGCAGAGGATGATGTCGTGATATCCAAGCCCAACTTACCATTCCATAGCATTTAATTTTCAAAGTCCATGGGTTTGGGGCTTTGATTGCCTACGTGCTCCATACTTTTTTCCAATGTAGATCTTATAGCAGAGTTTGATAAATCAATGTGAAACCCCACTTCTTTAAACCCACTCCCTGCCAAATCCTCATCCCCAACCTCCAACGAAGAGAAAATCCGAGGTGAGGACGAGAGTCTGGGATCCAGAGGAGGATCCATATGGCTTATGTCACTCTGTATGATGGAGGAGTCGGCAATCTCCATAACCTCCTCTGCAATAGGTATCTCAATATTACTTTCTTGAACTTGAACTTGACCTCTTCCCGGTGTAAGTGTCCTCTTAAAGTGCTTCCCCACGAAGTCTTTTATTGACTTGGACACTAAACCACCTTTTTTCCCACAACCTTGAGTTTTATTGACTACGGTGGATTTCTTTGTAATTTTCCTCACATCCCCTTTGTCAATTTTCACAGGTGTTTTCGTGGGCGCCCCTTCAGGCCCTTCATCAACTGACTCCACTTCCAACTCATCGCAATCTTTTGATGCATCTTTGCATAGTTTCCTTGATTTTGCCTTTCTTGGCACCATTCCAAAGGTCTACCTTGTATGAGCTGTACTGTTTATACATTACATAAACAAGAAGAATCCTACTACCAGTGTGAAGAAAAAAGGGGGGGAGGGGAACACTCAGTGTTGTGTAAAATACCCCTTACACACCAACAGGCCCCTTGGTGTCATGCTTCATCATCGGGGTCTTCGCACCCCGCTAGAGGGATGCGGCACGCTGCGACCTACGACTACGTGGGAGCGTTGACAGGTGTTAACTATGTGTGGTGTGTGTTGATTGTGAGTGATAAGAGGATTAAATGTGAGTGGGAAACGTGGTGAGGAAATTAAAAAGTACCTGGCTAGTGGGAAAAATGAAAAAAACTTTATTTCGTACCCCTAGCTGGTGCTATTAAAAGGTGTGCAGAAAAAAGACGAGGTTAGTTTGTCTTAATTAGGGACAAAACCTCTGGTGTGCGTCGACATGTTTCGGTACGTGTGTACCTTCTTCAGGACGGGGCACAACTCCCAACCCTACTCAAGTATTTCTAAAAAAAGGGGGTAATTTTGTTTAATAAAAAGTGAAGTCACTCATTTGAAGTTGGCTACAATGTGCCTACAGCGGTTCTTGGGATCATGTATTTACATGTCCTGCAAAAAAGGAAAAAACCATTAGGTTTGGTTACCATAAGGTATTGGCTCAGACAGGTGCAGTCACCTGGAGCCCCAAACAGAAAACAATCTGTAAAGGAAAAGACATACTAGACACACAACACATAGGACACACTTAGGTTTTTTGTACTTATTGTTTTTTAGACATACTCGTGGTCTTTGATGTCTACTGCATCATGAGCAAGTCCTGAGCATCAAGGTAGGTAGGTGGATCCACAATCTACAACGATAGAGAGGTGGACTCAGTGCTGTTACTTATATTCACTTCTTACCTCCTCCATCTACCTAGAGAGGCTAGATTCTGTGTGGAAAGAATACTCACGAAATCCGCCTGTATTGGCCTCCTTCTACCACCCCGTGCTGCTCCGCCGTGAATGAAATGCGGACGTGTTTGGTGGTATTTAAGGAGAGGCTAGGTGTATTGCCATTGGTTAATTGCCGGAAGTCACAGGGACCATGTATGAAGACTATTTGTTTCGGCCTTTATGCATGTGATCCAATTAACTTTGACATGTGACCCATTGTTATTTGTTCATTACCGGAATGTCCATGTATGGTCTTTCCGCTTCTTGGCCAATCATGGGCTGTTATTGGGTCCGGCGCTGAATAGAGGACAGAAACGGGGAGCGCCGTTGTTTACACGACTGTGTATCATGTGTGCATGCGCATGAGTTGTTTCCCATTAGTGTCTATGCGCATGCGTATTAGCCGGTTGAAGGCAGTGCATGTTCAAAGATGTTATTTGTGGCGCTGGCCCTGGTGGGCAGATACCAGCCGTAGTGGTCAAGTGATTTGGCTCCACGGTATGTCATCGTTTAGTCCCGTGATATGGGTACCCAGGCGGAACACCCAACGTTGTTCCTTTTGGAACAGGCCTGATTCCGAAGGTAGTCGCTCAATGACAGTCCAGCGAAGATCATTTATGCAGTGCTGTTGTGACAGGAAATGTGATGCCATTTTAGTTGTTGATTTTTTACAGCGTATGTTTGATTTATGTTCACCTATCCTTATTTTGACTGGTCGGGTGGTCATGCCTACATATTCCAATCCACATGGACAGTTAATCAAGTATACCACATTTTTCGTGTTACAGTTTGAGAACTGGCGCTGTTCCCATGTCATGCCATTTCTGAAGGTGAGGTTCTTGCTTTTCTGAGTCTGGTGGCAGCAGCTGCAATCACCGCATGGGAAGTGGCCCTGTACACTGGTCGGATTTTGTCTCGCAGCCTGGTTTTCCCGTGGTCTAGTGTGGACCACGATGTCTTTTATGTTTTTGCCCCTCCGATGCGCATGCATTGGTTTCTCAAAATTGAGGTTTCCACAGTTCAGTATACCCCAATGTTTATCGATCACCTTTGACACCTGGTTCGATATTGTGGAGTAGGTTGTCACGCAGATGGGTCTCCTGTTCATTTCCTTCTCTTTGGGATTTTCCTCTATGAGAGCCTCCCTATGGTTGTTTTTTGCGCGTTTCATCGCTTTTTCGATGGTCCTCGTTGGGTACTGCCTTTCCATGAGTTTCGTTCTTAGGTCTTTTGCCTGACGGTTGAATTCACTTAGTTCCGTACAGTTCCTCCGTAATCTCAGAAACTGTCCGTAAGGCAGATTTTCCCTCAGGTGCCTAGGGTGAAAGCTGTCGTAGCGTAACAGACAATTCCTGGCGGTGGGCTTGAAGTGGGTGTTACTTTTTAGCCTACCATCCTCGCTGTAAATGTTCAAATCTAAGAAAACCATCAACTTATTTGAAACGGTGCTAGTGAATTTCAGATATTGGTTCTGGTTATTTCGCCAGATCACAAAACTCTTAGCACTGTTGGCATCACCGTTCCAAATGATGAAAATGTCATCGATGTACCGTTTCCAGATGCCAATCTGGGAACGGTAAGGATTGTTCAACTATGGCATCACATTTCCTGTCACAACAGCACTGCATAAATGATCTTCGCTGGACTGTCATTGAGCGACTACCTTCGGAATCAGGCCTGTTCCAAAAGGAACAACGTTGGGTGTTCCGCCTGGGTACCCATATCACGGGACTAAACGATGACATACCGTGGAGCCAAATCACTTGACCACTACGGCTGGTATCTGCCCACCAGGGCCAGCGCCACAAATAACATCTTTGAACATGCACTGCCTTCAACCGGCTAATACGCATGCGCATAGACACTAATGGGAAACAACTCATGCGCATGCACACATGATACACAGTCGTGTAAACAACGGCGCTCCCCGTTTCTGTCCTCTATTCAGCGCCGGACCCAATAACAGCCCATGATTGGCCAAGAAGCGGAAAGACCATACATGGACATTCCGGTAATGAACAAATAACAATGGGTCACATGTCAAAGTTAATTGGATCACATGCATAAAGGCCGAAACAAATAGTCTTCATACATGGTCCCTGTGACTTCCGGCAATTAACCAATGGCAATACACCTAGCCTCTCCTTAAATACCACCAAACACGTCCGCATTTCATTCACGGCGGAGCAGCACGGGGTGGTAGAAGGAGGCCAATACAGGCGGATTTCGTGAGTATTCTTTCCACACAGAATCTAGCCTCTCTAGGTAGATGGAGGAGGTAAGAAGTGAATATAAGTAACAGCACTGAGTCCACCTCTCTATCGTTGTAGATTGTGGATCCACCTACCTACCTTGATGCTCAGGACTTGCTCATGATGCAGTAGACATCAAAGACCACGAGTATGTCTAAAAAACAATAAGTACAAAAAACCTAAGTGTGTCCTATGTGTTGTGTGTCTAGTATGTCTTTTCCTTTACAGATTGTTTTCTGTTTGGGGCTCCAGGTGACTGCACCTGTCTGAGCCAATACCTTATGGTAACCAAACCTAATGGTTTTTTCCTTTTTTGCAGGACATGTAAATACATGATCCCAAGAACCGCTGTAGGCACATTGTAGCCAACTTCAAATGAGTGACTTCACTTTTTATTAAACAAAATTACCCCCTTTTTTTAGAAATACGTGAGTAGGGTTGGGAGTTGTGCCCCGTCCTGAAGAAGGTACACACGTACCGAAACATGTCGACGCACACCAGAGGTTTTGTCCCTAATTAAGACAAACTAACCTCGTCTTTTTTCTGCACACCTTTTAATAGCACCAGCTAGGGGTACGAAATAAAGTTTTTTTCATTTTTCCCACTAGCCAGGTACTTTTTAATTTCCTCACCACGTTTCCCACTCACATTTAATCCTCTTATCACTCACAATCAACACACACCACACATAGTTAACACCTGTCAACGCTCCCACGTAGTCGTAGGTCGCAGCGTGCCGCATCCCTCTAGCGGGGTGCGAAGACCCCGATGATGAAGCATGACACCAAGGGGCCTGTTGGTGTGTGAGGGGTATTTTACACAACACTGAGTGTTCCCCTCCCCCCCTTTTTTCTTCACACTGGTAGTAGGATTCTTCTTGTTTATGTATCAGTGCCCGTGGAGTAGGAATCCTACTTTGTACTCTACCTCCCTTCTTTGTTAAAAATACTGTTTATACATTACGCCTGCTTTGTAGCACAGTATCAGCACCAAACGTATTATTCTATCTCCTTGCACCCTACCATTCACTGCCCACACTTAGTATAGCCTTTTATGCGCGCTTGCTTCTTGCTCTTCCTGGGCTTTCTATACACCAGCCATGGTCTAAAATATCATTAAAAACACTTACATTTTTTTACTAGTTTACTAAATTAACAGCCACTTACCTCCCCTGTGTGCTGACTGACTAACCGTAGTTCTAATTTCTTCTTGACACCGGAATTGCCGCCAGCGGAAGTTTCTATATGCAGGAGATTATTTTTTCTGAGAAAAAAAAGTCTTTAACTCCTGAACCACACTGGTACCCCCTGCACACTGCTACTGTTCCTGTTCACCGGGGCCCTAATCGCCCCCCTCCGGGTCTGCCCAGCTGCACGACCCACACGAAGAGGCAGGGGGTGGGGAGCTCACAGCTGGGTGGGCACGCGCGCGTTATCGCTAACGGGTGACTCTTCTTTTACCTCACAGCGCCGAGCATACCAGCCGCTCTTTTCACGGCCCCCAAATCAGTCCCCTCTTATTTCACACAAAAGTCCACGTTTTCCAAGGTGTAAACAGTCGATCTGCTCTCGATCTCCGACCTTCCGCCGAATCGCGTACTTGCTTACATCCACTTCGTCACGTTGCCACGTCACTTCGTCAGTCAATCACAGCCACGGGGGACTCTGTACTCATAAAGACCCCCTCCAGCACTCAACACTCCAGCAGCTCACTCTGCACTCCCATGCCACTCACCCTGCAGTCATGTGGGCAGAACTCTCACCATGCACTCCTAAAGACACACCACTGCACTATGACAAGCACACCACTCAGTCTGCCTTCACACCTCACCCTGAACTTACACAGGCACAATTCTTACACTGCACTTATACAGGTCCACCCCAGCACTGACAAAGGCAAAGTGCCACCCTGAATTCACACACTGCTCATCCTCTGCTCACAAACTGCTTACCCTGCACTCATAAACTACTCATCCTGAAATTACACAACACTCACTGTTTACTTTCCCATCACTCACTCACTGTAGAAACAAGACACCTCCAAGGCTGTATAATTTCAAGAAAGATCTTTCTTATTGACAACTCAGCCACAACACTGATGACTGTCACTCTCCTCAGGCTCAAACCTCTCCCCAGTACTTTCTAGAATTTCAGGGTCAAAGGATTCTCTGAAGGAGCATTATTCAAAGTGACAGCATTCGAAGATCCAACACTCACCTTAAAACCACCATAGATGTTAAAAAGAAGGCGGAGTGCAGGTGTACTCCTGTTAGTTCCGTGCACCACTACACAGGCCCTGTGGTCCAAATGATGAAAATGTCTATTGTAAGCTGCACATTGGAGTAAGGAGAAGTGAAGTTGCTTTTGAGACTTGGGATACTATTATGTCCGCCCACCACCGTAACGGCAAGCTAGACCATCCGCCAGGGGTGCAGCGGTCCCGCACCTGCAATTAGTATGCTCTGTGGCACCCCCCCTTCCCAGAATTGTGGCAGGTGGTGCTGACAGCTAGCCCGCCACAATGCTGGGATACACGTTGTCCATGCCAATGCAGGGGGGTATCATAGGTACCCCCCATGTGCACCCCCAACATCCTGGGGGCCAGCTACAGGCCTCCAACAGCAAAGACTGCATTCCTTTCCATGGCAGCAATGCCGCCATGGAAAGGCTGCTCTCCCCTGGCATTTTGATATTGTGGCAGATTTCCGCCCGGTCAATGTGTCAACTAGCAGGAAAAGCGGCGGACGGTCTTCCCGTCCACTGCGGACCCTCCAGCCATCCATATGTGGTGGGGGTCAATCATGGAGGGGTCAATCATGGAAGGATGGCGAGTGGATCACCTGGGCCGGACGTGGTTACCCCGGCCCGGCGGGGACGATCTGCCCACCATCCTAATAGGCCCCTTGGAGTCAGTCCTCAAATCAGCACAGCAATTATTCAAATGCTCATACACTAGATAGACTATTTTACATTTCTTCTGTTGATTATTCATAACCTCTAAATTATTTTAGTCTTTTCCACCCTTGCATTCTATTCTGTCATGTATTTTGAAAGCTAAATGTTTTTTAATTTCTTACCTGGAAAGCCATACTTACCCCTTCTCTGTGCATCGTTCCTTAAGTCATACAAAGTGATCATAGCCCAATACACGTAAAAATTATGCAAAGTTAACCATAAAAGTGCAAACCTCACTTAGCCTGATTTAGAGTTCAGTGGACCATTTGGTGGTGTATATCCTGTCTGCCGTATTACAAGTGCATTATATTCAATTCCACTTGCAATATGGTCATGTTTGTGATATAGTAACTATTCTGCCAAACTCTAAATCAGGCCCTTAGTGTCACTTGACCTCAGTCCTCCTGCGACTGCTTACAAAGAGGCCGTACACTTGTTAAAGTGCGTTATGAAAACTAGACATTAACACATGGTAATGATGGACCATTGGCACAAAATTGAAAACAACAGTATTGCGATGCAAACATATTGTGTCAAAAATATTGATTACAAAAATATCTGTGTCCCTATACCTAGGATGGTAAGTACAAAACTATTAAAAAAAAAAAAAAATCATACGAATATTGTTTAAAACAGACAGAAAATATTGCTTTTAATTTAGATCTGTAGTTTCAAATTGTAAATCTTAAATATCTTATTACAAAACATTAATATAATAAAAATAACTATATTTAAATAATAGTTCATACTGTCTATAAACATATACTTATATTAACACACACATATATGTGTATATGTATGTTTATTATATACACATATATAAAGTAACTGAATTATCAAACATATATATTTTTCATTATATTACATTTTTTGGGCTATTGTTTCAAATTAACTACTGTAAAAAGCATATGTGTATATATATATATATATATGCAAATCCAATTTGTCGGAAAACTGCTTCGCCGCATCGACAGGTACGTAGACTTCAAGAATTAGCCAGTCAGTTTTAAAATTGTATTCTTAAATATTTATTCGATTGTGGTGCAAGTCATCAGACGCGTTTCGGACTTCACGTCCTTGCTCACTGATGGGGAGTGATAAGAGTAGCTGCTATTTAACAGAAATTGCCACACATGAAAGTGCGCCAAATTGATACAGGCTAGTAAACATCAACAAAGGACCATATTTACTCATATGATCTTAAATGAGACGTTTTCAATGGTCCCATTTTAACACTATACATACTCTATACGTTATATAGGTTATTTGTTATCTATCATGTGTGGCACTTGAAATGAGTGGAGCATAACATTGCAATATATCAACAAATTGTCACATATAACTGCATTGTGATGTATAACCAATATGTTTCATGCATTCATTTTCATATGGGACCCAAAAGAAAATACTCTTTGTTATCTGTACAAATACTTAGAGTCCCTAACTATCGCAATTTCATTTGTCACATATTGCTTCTTTACTATATGTGCTCAATATAATTTTTAACACAGTTAGCATTTTAGGGCTCAAACGAAAAACGTTCATCATTGTCTGTACGAATACTCAGAGTCCCTGTTCCAAGCAATGCTCTCTATGGTTGTGTGTAGTGCCACCTTGGATGTGTTGGTATGTATTGTATGTGGCTTCAATAGCAGTACTCTAAAGTGCATAGGTGCTAAAATAGGAACCCACAAAACAATGTGTGAGTCTCCTAAGAAATAAGTGCGCAGTCTATGGGTTTCATAGACGTGATGTGCAAAGTTAAAAAATAATGAAAATATAACGTTATTGTCGTGAACCGTTATACCTTTAATCTGCCTTTGAAGGTGTTAAGTACTTGTTGTGGGTGTGAGGAGACTGTACTGGCATGTATAGGTCTAACGGAGTATGACCTAGGCTCTACACCCTGTTGTAAATCTTTAAGGAGATTAGTTAGACCATGTATTGTTGGTGCATATCTGGTGGACCAATTAAAGGATAGAATTGCCCATAAAAACAACTTTATTACTGTTATAGAGAGTTATGGAGGTCCTCCCCCATATTTAAACCTCCCGGACTTTTGCTGTTGAGCAGTACAATGTATTTCGATTCTAGCTGTCTAAGGCGTTTTTCATAATCGCCTCCCCTTTTACTGGGGTTGACGACATCGATAACGAAATATCTCAGGTGGTTGGGGTTTTGATTGTGTACACTTTTAAAATGCCGTGATACAGGGTAGCTAGGGTCGGCATTGACTATTGCCCTTAAATGCTGTAATATGCGCATGTGAACCGGTAATTTCGTACTACCTACATAGGTAAGTTCACAACTGCATATTAGCACATAGACGGCTAATTCTGTGCGGCAAGTCAGAGCGAAAGGGGTGACGTCAAATGGAGTTGGATGTCTTCTGACATTCACCCCAAACTTGCACGCCCAGCAACTGCTGCAACGAAAAAAACCCTTACGGGGAGACAGCCAATTGTCCAATTTTGCTGTTTCTGGAATGCTGCACACTAAATCATTGCGCATTGCGTTTGCTCGTCTGAATGTTACAGTAGGAGTTTTGGGCACAATAGTTTTGAGTACATGGTCGGTTAGGATGATGGGCCATTCTTGTTTAATCAATTTAGTGATCTGGCGGGCTTGACGACTATAACCTGTTATGAGGCGGATGGTATTGTCAGTGTTGACTTCTTGCATTTCTAGATGGTTTTCTCTGTTGGGATTTAATAGTTCAAGTCGGTTACGGCGATTGGCCTTTGACATGCTGGCATCTAATTTTTTGGCATTGTAGCCCCTGGCAAGGAGTCTGTTTTTACAGTCTTGTTGGTGTTTATCTCTCATCTCATGGGAACTACATGACCTATGTATACGCAAGAATTCCCCATATGGGATAGCTGTGATAGTGTGGTGTGGATGGAAACTTCTCGCGTGCAGGATGGTGTTGCCTGCTGTGCTTTTTATATATATATAACGCTCAGATTTTCCTCTACTTCGAAGAAAAACAGCACTCCGGAGGGGGCAATTTCATAACAGGCTTTAATTTAAGAAACAAACAAACGCGTTTCGGCCTTTAGCCTTCGTCAGTGTCAATTGCACTCAACTTGTGACCTGTTAATAAAGTTTTCAATTTAGTGGCAATAAATGAGGGACTACCACCTCTGCATACAATAGAAAGCCATCTTGGAGTGTGTTACTCCATACACACTCACATTCAAGTTTTGTTAAACCGTGTATCGGCTCCTTTGCAATTGCAGAGGGTATAAAAACATTTAAATGGAACATACCATAAGATCTTGCCGTGGATCAGCAAAAGTCCCTCAAAAATTAGCCACAACCTTGTAAATAATATCAATCACAGCACAGTTAATAGTAATACATCTAGTGCATTCCTACCCATCAGATTCAACAGCATTCAATTAATCTAATAAAATTAATCCAATTCATCAGATCAATCAATACATCAAAATTCATAAAGATAAAACAGAGAGAATTAGCATAGCAGAGCCTTGTCACAGCAAACCAAACAAATATTCCAATTCAATCTTCCCTATTTACTTCCCTAAGTGTATTGCCAACTCCTCCCCACTATTCAGACCTTTTTATATACATATATATATATATATATATATATATATATATATATATATATATATATATATATATATATATATATATATATATATGTATATATATTCTTTTTTTTGAGACATTAATTCTCTACGCACAGTAACATGGATGATGATATGGAATCTCGCAGGGGGCTCAGGGCACAGACGATGTTTGTGCAAGCAGCAGGACAACAAACCAGCAAGGAGCCACACGCAATGCCCACAACGGTACATAACAAGTACCAGAAGTTGGAGAAACTGATCCGCAAGGAGGTTTCCAAGTGGTGGGAAGCCATTACCTTGGAAAAATACCGGGAAGAAAAAAGGGTCCCTAGGGGACTGAGAATTTTGATTGCTCTCTCATATGAGGAACCAGATATGGAATTGGCGGAGGAGTGGGCGGAGAATCTTATGGATTGCTCAAACAGGATGTTATCAATTCTGATAAAACATGCGTGGAAGGACAGCCTGGCTTTGCTGAAGGCAATATCTGACTTGAAAGATGAGATAGGCAAGGATGAAACTACCGAAGATTTCTGTAAAAAAATGGAGGAAATCAATAAGAGGATAAGCAAACATGAGGACGAAATTGTGGCCAAAAAGGAACGCAAGTTCCTACGAGACAAAATAGACTACCAATCAGGGAGAGTCTTTACCTTCTGCAGAAAATATGATAATATGACCAGGAAGGGAGTACAGGCCACTCTGGACAAGGTACATGCAGGCGCAGAATCGGATTAGGAAGTTGTTGAGAGTGACGTCTCTGAGGATGGCCAAACCCCATTGACAAAGAATCCTGGCAAACCGACAAATTTTTGGCAGGAATTCAAACTAATGAACCAAACTGCGCAACAACAAAATTGGCAAATAGACAGAGGCCGTGGAAAGGGCAAAGGATTCAGAGGAAGAGGCAGAGGCAGAGGAAATCCTTGAGATTAAACAACCAAACCCAGTCACAAACAAGGCGGGCGGATGGTGCAAAAGGAAACACAACCCCAATGGGAGTGGAAACACGGGGTCAGAAAAGAAGAGGAAAATGAATATCAAGAACGTGGTAAGTTTATCTTCACGCACTCTTTCTAAAAGTGAACATGATGTGTTACAATTTGGTTTGTCATTCTGCCCTACCTCTAACTTTGTTTATTCGCAGGAACGTATAGACCTTTTTAAATTCACCAGAAAACTCTGTTTACATAAATGGAATAAACTTAAGGTGAAAAATATTGACCACAGTACATCAAATGTCAAACTTGCGGACGCAAGCATCAATGAAGTTGAATCATTGATAGCCCTTAACAGTTTGGAGCACGGCACTCCTGAGGATGGATCAGGCAATGCGACATCCTTGGGCTATATCACAAATTTGAACTGTCCTAACCATTTCAAACCCAGGTCTACATTCAATCCTTCCCTACCCACATGTAGCATTGATACATTTGAGTATTTGGTCATTGCCGACTTCAAGGATTTGGCTAAGCAGAGCTATTGGCCTAATGACAACTTGCTGAAATCCGAAAGACTTGCTATTAAATCTTTGGAGGATGATCACTCCATTGTTATAAGGCCGTCGGACAAAGGAGGCAATGTTGTCTTAATGAATGTACATGACTATCTAGAAGAGGGTATGCGCCAATTGAACTGTACAGAATGCTATGAAGTGTCCTCATTACCTGTTATTGAGAGAACTAATTATGTTTATTTTGAGCTCCTCAAAGAATGGAGGAGTAAGGGAATCATTGAGTGGAATGAGTATGCATATCTACTCAACAGAAATCCGAAGGTAGCGGCATTATACCTCCTGCCCAAACTGCACAAAATAGCCACCTCCCCCCCAGGACGACCTATTGTGTCTTCTATGGGTTCTCTACTTGAGAACACATCGAAGTACATTGATTTCTTTTTACGTCCTTTTGTGGAAGGAGCTCCCTCCTATCTCAAGGACAGAATGGATTTTATTAACAAAATACAAAAGTTTGTTTAGCAGGAGAGTTATTTTCTGATTACCCTAGACGTGTGTAGTCTATACACGTCAATAAGACATAAGGATGGAATCGACGCGTGCAGCAGGTTCCTTAAGACCAGATCTATCTCCTATTTGGAGCACACAGAAATGATCATCCAGATGATGACCTTCTGCCTAGAAAAAAACTTTTTTGTTTTCAACGATGTCTATTATCGACAGAAACAGGGGACGGCGATGGGAACTTGTTTTGCTCCCAGCTTTGCTAATTTGTTTATGGCTAGCTGGGAGCAACAAGTGGCAAGGACCCATGACCTATACCGCAGCCATGTGAAAATATGGCTGCGGTATATAGATGATTTATTCATTGTGTGGGATGGTCCCAGTGAACAAGCTGAATCATTTATACAAGACCTTAATGACAACACTCTCAATTTGAAGCTAGAAAGAAAAATCAGTAGCTCCAAAGCTATTTTTTTGGATTTATCCGTTGAGGCGTCTAAAAAAAACTTGACGACAAGACTCTACCGCAAAGAGACAGCCGGGAATACCCTGCTACATGCGGACAGCGGACATCCTAAAGCACTGATCCGTAGCATTCCATACGGCGAGTTCCTCCGGACCCGGAGGAACTGCAGTCAGGATCAAGATTTTGTAAAAGACAGTGAGTGTATGAAGGAAAGATTTGAAGAGAGAGGCTACCATCCCAGAATCATTGAGGAGGCATATCAGAAGGCTAATAAGATCAGCCATGAATCATTACTGAACCCTGAAAGAAAAGATAAAGGGCAGGATAAGGAAATCATCAGGTTTATATCAACTTACCATTCCAAATCATGGAAAGTTCAGAAAAGTCTTATCAGACACTGGAAAGTGCTCAAGACGGAATCAGCTTTGACTGACATTTTGGGTGACAATCCCAGTATGACATACCGGAGGGCAGACTCACTGAGAACTAAAGTGAGTCAAAATGAAATCAGCACGATAAGACCTAAAACCAGTAACATCCAAGGTTTCTTTACATGTATGAAATGTAAAGCGTGCAAATATAGTTCTAACGTGAAAAAGGTATTCTACCCATTAGAGGAGAAAGAAAAAAACATTGGGAAACATCTGACATGTCTTTCCGAATACTGTATATATATTCTGGTATGCCCTTGTCCTAAAAAATATGTTGGGAGTACCATGTTCCCGGCTAAAATATGGGTCCTTCAACATATGAGAGCCATCCAGAATAAAGATCAGACCTCGCCTGTGGCCCGTCATTTTGAGGAGTATCACAAAAGTAATCGTGACCTCCTCAAATTCTTTGTCATTGACAAACTACCACCAATGCCAAGGGAAGGGGAAAAAATCCATAAATTGAGACAGTTGGAAAATAGGTACATCATCAATTTAGATACCTTGATCCCTGGTGGCCTCAATTCCGAAGAGGAAATGATATGGCATCTGGGTGACACGTAGACTATGTATGACCACGTAGGGTATTCACAGTGTCTGTATGTATATATTGCTCTTCTGTAGTGTGCCTTATGTACGCAGTGGAATTCTGCTTACCTGAGTGTCTTGCAAGAATTTGTTTTTAATCATTAACTAATTTGGTTTATTGTTTATCACACGTTTGAATTTATTTTGGGAAATAAAAAAGGCACTGTTAGAAAGTCATACAATTTTAAAGTCATCTGTATAGGTGTTAAGATTTGATATTAGCATTGAAGGGCAAATTTTGCTTTGTCTTTTCCCCCTTTCTGCAGAGGGCTGCAGAGGAGTTTGATTGCTGAGAGACATTATTAAGGCTTTGTAATTTGGACATTTGGTCGTGATACCTTCCCACTGGGGTAGTAGGATGTTCTCTTCTTTTCCTCTTCTGGTTTGCTTATGTTTTTTCCTTTTTCCACATCCGTAAATTTACATTTGATGATTTGCCTTGGAACCTTAACCTACTTGAGTTTCATTTGGTCTATCAATACTCTATGCACTGGCGTTATGTATATTGGTTCTAAATGTTAGGCATATCCATGGAGAAATTAATCTTATAATGGATAAATCATTTTGAATACTGTGAGCAACCCGATAAATTCATACATTAATGATGGTAACTTTCCAATTAATATTGATATTGTTTTCCATGAATATCGAGTCCATCATCAAATAGGCTGCAAATGTTTGAAATATTATACTTCTGCTCAGCAAACACAATATGATTGACATTATCTTCTATATGTGTTTTGCAATGGATTGCTATGTTCAAACACCACTACAAGATGGCCACTGTATCTTTACTTTTTTGTCCCTTGTTCATGTTTTCACTGTGACAATCACGTGTGCATTTGTGTTTTTTGAAACTTTATTAATATGTGTTTAGGAACATTACTCAACTACCCGTGATCAAGGCGACTGGTTCGCTGAAATGCGTTGGGCTGTTCCATGTATCTGTGTTTTGGAACCAATGTAAATTAAAAGCAATTTGAAAAGTACACCTGACTGCTGGAGTAATTGACAAAGACGTGTTACCTGAACGGAGTGCATCGGCACAGTTTCTACTGTGCTTCGTGAACTACTATATATATATATATTCACTGAAAAAACCATAGGTTTCACACCAGTTATAGTTAGCTGGAAATTTTACTGATATAAAACCATTGAAATTCCCACGTTATAGTTAGATGGACTCACTATAACTTGCGCGTGCAATGCACTGCTGATGACATCACATATTACATCACTCATGACATGGTCAGTGACATTACTCATGACATCACTGATGACACCATCCAGTGAATGTGTGTCTTTCTGAAAAATAAATATATTTTATATATGTATATGTAAAAGTTGATGGAAGAATAAATGTTTAAATAAGTGTCTAAATGGATGGTTTTTAAAAATTGATTGGTTAACTGGCTTAATAAGACATCATCAGCAGTGCATTGCACGCGCAAGTTATAGTGAGTCCATCTAACTATAACGTGGGAATTTCAATGGTTTTATATCAGTAAAATTTCCAGCTAACTATAACTGGTGTGAAACCTATGGTTTTTTCAGTGAATTTAATAGGTTTTTTAAATGCTAATTCCTAACTATAACTGGTGTGAAACCTATGGTTTTTTCAGTGAATTTCATAGGTTTTTTAAATGCTAATTCCTTTGTATATCGAGTTTCTAACCTTTTTTTTTTTTTACAATTTGCTGTTTTTTTTTAAGTATTCATTTTTTTTATATAATTTTTTTCTTTTGCGCTCTGGGTGCGCGCTCCGGGAAGCTTTCAGCTAAGCTCTCCGGTAAGCTTTTCCGAGAGCTCATCTGAAAGCGCACCCAGAGCGCAACTGTCGTTCGTGAAAAAAAATATGAATGAAAAGTTAATAATAATGCAAAACATTTCGTACCATACAAATAAAATTCGTTTTTTTTAATAAGGAAAATGATTATGCATTTCTATAAAAGATTGATGACGTCACTTCGGCGCGCAACGTAAGTGCCCTCGGAAGCGCCTACGTTTGCGGCGCATAAACGCACGCAAAAGCGCCTACGATCGCGCCACGTTTGCGCCCCGGAAGCGCCTACAATCGCGCTGCGTAAACGCACCGGAAGTGCTCCGGAGCGCGCAGCGTAAACGCGTCGGGTCATGTGACCCTAAAATAACACTTTTCATTGGTTGCTAACAGTTTTTTTTTACAATGAATGAAATCCCCACCCATTTCCTTCACTTCTTCTTTCACTTTTGTGACTGAAAGACCTGCCTTTTTTGCTGTTCCATATTCCTTGATTAATCATGGCTGCCAGACCATCCAGCAGTGAAGATGACTCCAATGATTTCATTGATGAAGAGCCTCCTCAGCCGAAGGTCAAAGAACATTTCATCTGGAAATTTTTTAAGTTTCCAGCAGACCAGAAGAAGGTGAATGCACCAAAAGTAGAGTGCAGGATCTGCAAACAGGTCCTGTCACGGGGTAACCCCCCAAAAAAATACTCTTTTGGCAACTTCACCATGATTCGCCATGTGGAGAGGAGGCACCCCCAGAATTTTGCCCGGGAAAGTGTCAGGGCTCTGGCACAAGAGGTTCCCAGAGATGGGGCCTCTACATCAACAGGAGGAGCAACTTCTTCTGGGAGAGAACAATCACAGGAGCAGGTAGCAAACATACAACCTGCATTTAACCATGGGGTCGTCAAATGCAGATACTGCAATCAACTCCTCACCTATGGGGAGCAAAGTGTCCTGCTCATGGTTCGAGCATTGGAGAACCATCGCTGCCCTTCCCACCCCTAATTTTTTTCTTTTCTTTTTGCTCCTGTTGAGCAGTTTCCATTCCCTGTTTTTGTTCCTGTTCAGTTAAAAGAAGAAAACCAAAAGTTCTTTTCAGAACTACCTCCAATTCTCATCAAAGAGCTATATTCTTAAAAAATGAAGAGTAAGTGAAATATAGTGCATTGATAATTGAAAGGAGAATGAGTAAGAAAGAACAGAAAGGTATGAGAGGTGAAAGGAAGTGAAGTAGGAGGAATGAAAGAAGGTGAGTGTTAGAAAAGAAAGTTATGACACAGTGAATAAACTGGAGGCCTCATTTCTGAAAAGTGACGCATCGCTACGTGAAAACAGCGATGCGTCACTTTTCTGGACGCACTCCTTATGACATTCCAGATATGTCATATTTAATATATGACTAATCAATTCGCAAGGAGTTACAGATATGTCAGTATTTCTGACGTATCTGTAAACACAAAAGTAACGCATTGCAGGAGTGCGTCACAAAAGTGACGCAACTCCAGTAATGTGTCCTTTCACATGGAAAAAGCACCATGTGAAAGGTTTGCTGTGAAGCAGGCGCAAGATTTTGGCGCAACAGCATCCTAAAAGTGACGCACTGCGTCATTATTACCAAGCTTTTTGCAAGGAACACCCCCTCTGCATGCATTATACCTGACACTATTTTTTAAAAAGTGACGCATCTAGGTACATGGGTCACTTTTTAAAACTCTGCGCCACATTGTATCTGCATCAGGTATAATGTATGCAGAGGGGGCAATCCCTCGCAAAAAGCTTGGTAATAACGACGTACTGAAATCTATGAGATTTCTCTGCGTCACTTTTAGGATGCTGTTGCGTCAAAATCTTGCGCCTGCCTCGCGTCACTTTCATGTTTACAGATATGTGAGAAATACTGACGTATCTGTAACTCCTTGCAACATGATTCATCATACATTAAATATGACACATCTGGAATGTCATAAGGACTGTGGACAGAAAAGTGACGCATCACACCAGCAGTGTAATAAAATGTGCCTCGTTGCACTATATTTAAAGGATGCAACAGCATCCTAAAAGTGACGCAGTGAAATCTCAAACATTTCACTGCGTCGCTATTACAAAGCTTTTTGTGGGGGAACACCCCCAAGTAACGCATTGCTGGAGTGCGTCACAAAAGTGACGCAACTCCAGTAATGCGTCCTTTCAAATGGGGAAAGCAGCATGTGAAAGGTCTTGCCTCAGTCTAACACCTGCTGTAAAGCAGGCACAAGATTTTGACGCAACAGCATCCTAAAACTGACGCAGTGAAATCTCAAAGATTTCACTGCGTCGCTATTACAAAGCTTTTTGCGGGAGAACACCCCCTCTGCATGCATTATACCTGACGCTATTTTTAAAAAGTGACGCATCTAGGTACATGGGTCACTTTTTAAAACTCTGCGCCACATTATATCTGCGTCAGGTATAATGTATGCAAAGGGGGCATTCCCCCGCAAAAAGCTTGGTAATAACGACGTACTGAAATCTATAAGATTTCTCTGCGTCACTTTTAGGATGCTGTTGCGTCAAAATCTTGCACCTGCCTCGCATCACTTTTATGTTTACAGATATGTCAGAAATACTGACGTATCTGTAACTCCTTGCAACATGATTCGTCATACATTAAATATGACACATCTGGAATGTCATAAGGAGTGCGCACAGAAAAGTGACGCATAACACCAGCAGTGTAATAAAATGTGCCTCGTTGCACTATATTTAAAAAGTGACGCATCTAGATAGATGCGTCACTTTTTAAATATTGCATAACAATGCGCATTTTTTTACACCGCTGGTGCGTCACAAAAATTGACGCACAGGAGGCGCAAAACTAACAGCGCAAGGCCTTCATAAATATGGTCCTGGATTTTCCCCGTGCTTCGCCGGTGCGCGTACCATGCGCTTCCCCCGCGCAAAACGAAAAAAAAAATTTAATGCCCTGCAGGATCCTATTTTAGTCCCTACATCAAACCTAGGGGGTCAGAGGGGGTCTACTCTTCCCCCTTATGGTCATTTGCCCCTTTTTTTTTCAAACCCCTTGTGTCTCGATTTTACCGAGACACAAGATGGCGGCCGCTCCAGACTGTTTAGAATGTTTACAGACACCCAAGAGCCAATCAGCTTTCTGCGCGCAAGTCGCGTGTCGCGCCAGGAGCGCACTCAAGTGCGCGCACCGGAGAGCGCCTATAGATATATATATTTTTTTTAACCTAAATTACTCAAAATCCACTGCAGCACATATCTTGAGACATAGCAAAGGCACATCGGGCTACCAATCCCTACAATTTTGCCAAGTTTGGTGTAAATCCATTCAGCCGTTCGGGCTAAAAGTGAAATTGACCGCCCTATGGAAATTAACATGGGGAAAATGCGTTTTGGGACCCCCCTTTTATCTCGGCCCCCGCTTGACGTATCCCCCCCAAACTTTCAGGGAAGGACCGGAGCTCGACGAGGCCATTTTCAGGAAATTTTCAGGCAGATTCGTCAACCGGTGCCAAAGTTATTCCAAATAGAATTTTGAGATTTAACATTGAAAAAAATCCTAACTATAACTACCTACTGGCGACCGCCAGTAGGTAATATATATTTATATATATATATATATATATATATCACGCTCCCTGTCCCACTGGAAAATCAGGGCACTCGCGGACGGGTGCGGTATGCGGTAATGGGTGCCCGCAATAACACTCTGCTCGGCTTCGGAACTCGTTTTTCCAAAGAACCGCACTCGTGGAACCAAAGTTTTTGCAGTGCTCACACCATAGATTTATTCACAAAGGTTTAACAGACGCGTTTCAGCATTACGCCTTCGTCAGTGTCAATTACATTGTGAGGATGGGCCTGGGATATAGCTACAGACAATCATGAACATGGTTGACGGACTCCATTGCTATTTGGGTCGCGCCATCTTGGAACATGTAAGTACATATCAGCATTTTGGTACGCTATTGCCCCATATTGGAAACTGAATAAATATTGCCGTGTATCGGCGTGGCTCCCCGTGTTTTACACATCCGGGGAGGATGTCGGGAGCTTAGAGCCGTGTAGCTCCCTTATTTCCAAAGTTTCCAAAGTCCATCAAGCCATGTATTGGCGAGTCTTATATTCCAGCTTACTCCAGTGCAATTTATTTACAGTGCCCCCGCCCCCCATGTTCTTCTGCATTCAGTCTTGAAAAAGGGGGAAATAAACAATAAACTTAACTCATATTTCAGTCTGTAATATTAAAGTGTCTCTTAGAACCAAAGGTATTCAAACCTGGAAGGGAATGCTCCCTATTCTGTTGGGCGATAGATGTATCACTCGACTATTTCCCCAGATGTACAGCCAGTTCTTCCCCGCTGTTCAATCCCAACGGTACTTTGGTCATGAGGTCTATAATATGGGGGAATAACGTACCAAAATGCTGATATGTACTTACATGTTCCAAGATGGCGCGACCCAAATAGCAATGGAGTCCGTCAACCATGTTCATGATTGTCTGTAGCTATATCCCAGGCCCATCCTCACAATGTAATTGACACTGACGAAGGCGTAATGCTGAAACGCGTCTGTTAAACCTTTGTGAATAAATCTATGGTGTGAGCACTGCAAAAACTTTGGTTCCACAAGTGCGGTTCTTTGGAAAAACGAGTTCCGAAGCCGAGCAGAATATATATATATATATATATAAAAAAGCTCACAAATCCTCCCCAATCCACGAAAAAAAGGCAGTACTCGCGGGAATATCGGCAAAACGGTATTTTTATTGTACAGACAGACGCGTTTCGGGTAAACTCCCTTCTTCGGTGTCTAAATGTAATGTGCTGCGCGGCGCCATTCTTAATAGCAGGCACAACATGCTCAAAACAAACGAGGGACTGTAAGCGTCTCGCACGGTGGCGAGCGCCATATTGCAGGTATTACCAAAATGCATTAATCGCATTAAACATGGCATACGTAACATGACCGTTTTTCTTAACATTGACAATTCAGTCATATTATACTCAATCTTGCCGTGGATCGGCAATGGCAACCCGTAAAGGTTGCCCAAACACCCTCCAAATAAATGACGAAATCACAGTTTGATTCATTGTCAATGTGCCTGCATGACTAACAATAACAATACAACCCAGAATATTTCAAATGCATAGAAATCATCTGTACGCAAAAACGCTGATTCTATCCAGTCATCATTCTAACATTGCACCATTGCGAAAAAGTGCATATAGCCCCCAAATGAATGAAAGAAATATGTTTTTTAAAAAACAGATGCCAAAAAGATTAATATCATTCATTCCGATTCTAGAACTCATTATACAGTGTACATACCCCTCTACTATTCAATTCCACAGTACCTCCCTCAGGGTGTTACATATAACCAACTCAACTGCCAAGGTGCACTGCCAGCTCCTCCCCACTGTTTAAGCCTCCTGGGACTTTATTCTGTAAGTCCACTATGTAACGGGATTCCAATCTCCGTCGTTTCTGCATTCTATCACCTCCTCTCGGACTCTCCGGTACAAAGTCGATGCAAAAATATTGAAGTAAGTTTTATCGAAAAATGCCGGGCCACCGGATAGGAAAAATCGTTATTCATGATGGCACGCAAATGTTCCAGGATTCTCAGTTTGACAGGATTGATCGTGCTCCCTACGTATTTTAAACCGCAGTGACACCTTAAACAATAAACTGCAAATGTGGTGTGGCAGGACATAAACTTGTTGATTTTCTTTCCTCCCTTGCAACCCTTTACTTCATAAGACAACGTCCTTCTACTAAAGGTACAAGCTTTGCATCTTCGGCAAGGGAAGAATCCCTTCGCCTCCTGCAGTGACCCTGATTTCTTCACAATGGGTTCTAGATGACTGTGTACCAAATTGTCTCGTAGAGACCGTGCTTTTCTGAAGGTAATCATGGGAGCTACTGGCACATCAGGACCAATAATGCTGTCAGTCTTCAATACACGGCATACAAGCCACCGAGAGTCGTATAAATCCCTCCTATTTGGTGTACTATCTCAGCCGTGATCTGGAATACATAACAGCAAATAGGATTGTCCCGATATCATTGTTCTGACACATGCACATATGTTGTTGCGCATGTGTATGAGCTAGGACGATTCAGGAACAGTGAATACATACTGCCCGTGGTCCACCCCCGGTTTTTGATATATGCAATCCAATCAAACATGGGCCCAATATGGTTCGTTTACCACGTATTCAAGTGAACTTCATTATGTTTGCACTACGGTACAGTTTGCCCAAAGGGGGTTGTACGACATGAGCAGATACGCTAGTCTCTCATTTGCTGCTTTGCTGGTCTGCTCGAGTATGAGTGTATGTAATCATTATACAAGATAAAGCATCTGACCCGTTTTGGTATGTGCACCATTCTTACAAGGATCGCTATATATGAAGAATCTGTGTATTCACTCAGTGTTTATACCGGTTCAGGCCTTGGTCGGCTTTGTCCTGTATCAAACAACCGCGGGCTCTGTAACAACATCTGGTCTTGCCATGAACCAATTAGCTTTGAAGAGGCAGGCCGTAATAGCGAGAATGAGGGCCTTCCTGCTTGGTCCGCCGCAGTACAAACACGTGTTATAAACTGGTTATTCCGCATAAGAGTTGTCTTATCTGGTCCACTACCCAGGAATCTGTGTATTTCCTTTGTATCTACATCGTTTCAGGCCGCGGTTGGCATTCTTCTGCACAAAACAATCACGGGCTTTGAAACCACATCATTGGTCGCGCTACAGACCAATCAGCTATGCAGAGTCAGTGATAAAAGCGGGCCTCTTTCTGGTTTGCCACAGTACAAACACGAGGTTTGGAAACGGGGTATTTCACTTGAAAGTTGTCCTATGTGGTCCGCTACCCATGTGACAAGATGCGGGGTGCCGATTGGATAACATATAGGTCATAAGCATGTAGCCTCATCACGTCGGTACCTCCCCCCTTGGCTTAGGACGAGGCCAGAGGTACCGACGGACAGGTAAGGAGTGGAAGGGTTGTATGGTACTCCAACTTTGTTACGCTTGATGCTGCCTTGGCGTTTTGCTACACTTTGCCAAGCTCTTTGTTAAAGAGATGTTTTGCATTTCTTCTAAACGCCCTTTTTCATCCTTGCAGCTGAGTTTAGACCTTAATTAACGCTGTCTGTGCAGCAATATCAACCCTTTGTTAAGTCTAACTAAGAGCCACATACCGCTCTGTCTAAGGCTCTGGTCATGTTTGCAATGCGACCTCACAATAGAGAAATTTGTCGCCGTTGCAGTTTGGCCTTATGTGATCATGTTGTCTCTAAGTCTTTTTGACAAAATACCAAGGTGTATTGCGCATTTTCAGATTGCGCTACTAGTGGAAACTACTTTTGGGCTTCACCTTATGAGGGAACCTATACTTGTAATATTTTATCTATTCACTACTTTAGAGCGGGGCCTCCATTTCCTGAGCAGTGGCCAGGAGAGGTGAGGCTTACTCCCAAGAATCTTTGGGTGAGTAAAATCAATATTAATATGAAATTCTTTATCACTATCTACTTGAAGGATGACTTTTGGGCAACTTACATATTACTTTGACAGAAAGTATGTTCAATATGTGTCATATGTGCGTGTTATATATGGATGTTTGTGTGTTTGTAATTTTTTTAGGAAAGAATCCTTTAGAATCTATGAACCGGAAACACCGACGCAGGAGGTCTTCCGCGGACGGTAGGGTATCCGGTATCAATACTTTTGTGTTTAACATTAATACTTTTTGATTTTTTCACTGTATTGCAGTAGTGTATTTAGGTCCTGATGAAAGCCTGGTAGGGGAGACGCCCCTACAATGGCAGAAACATGTTGACCACAATACCATCTATCATTATTTCAGACTGTCATACACTCTTTTTTAACATTGACACCATGATTTCTATCCCTAATAAAGTTTTTCCCTTACATCATGGTAGCCAATTTTAGTTGCACATTTAATTTTCGTTTATACACATTTTTCTCTCACTGCAATCAACATCCCACACCTCTATACCCACTTGTTTACAGCTTGGGGTTGGATCCATCACTGGAGGTCTTGGAGAATTGGAGAATTACACACAATATCACCAAGTGTGTCTCCTTATCTAGACCAGTGGCCTATAATAATCCCAGATGTTGATGCTCCGCCATATGGGTGGGCTGATGGGATTCATTTCCAGCTTCTGACACACGCATCGCACTTTTGACACATAGTCCTTCTCTTCTGTCTTTTCTCTTACTAAGACCACTGCCAGTCTTGTTGTTTTCTTTCTACATAGTACATGGGGGTGTAGGCTGGGCTCCGTGGTCTTTAAATATTTATTCCCCTTGGGCCTTTCCCAACGATTTGTTACACAGTCTTCAATACATGCCAGTGTTTTCTCATGATCATCCTAAATCAATTAGAGTCTTGGGAAAAAGTGGTTATTATCCGAAAACTCCCATGCTCATTGCTCTGTGTTTTCTTTTTTTCAAAAAGAGCCTCCCTAGATAGTTGTTCAACCCTAAGGAGTGTATTCTTTAGGAGTTCGGCATTGTAACCTCTTGCCAGAAATCTGTCAAAACTGTCCCTGGCAGCATCAACAAAATCACTTTTAATCGAACAATTGCGTCTTAACCTGAGAAACTCCCGATAGGGGATGCTATTAATCAAACTTTGGGGATGGCTGCTTGACGCATGAAGCGTACTGTTCCCTGCTGTTGAGTTGAATTGATGTTATTCATATTGAGTAGTCTAACGTATTCCTCTGCCTCATTCACAGGACCGTTCCACACCACAAACAAGTCGTCAATATATACATACCACGACACGACTTTACTAGACCACTCCTCATTCTCAGGGGCCTAGGCTACCTGCTCCTCCCACCAGCTCGCTGGGGGCGAAGCAGGAGCCCATTGCCGTACCAGAGATCTATCTGAAGAGATCCCCGTGAAAACGAAAAATATTATTGAAAAGACAGAATTTAATGAGTTCTAATAACATCGTGTTATGCATTGCAAGTTTCAATTGTCGTTTCTTCAGGAAGTATTCTACCGCTCTCATGGATGTGTCGTCAGCCACATTTTTCACCGCCAGTGGCTGTGTTTTGGTAAGGTTATCCTCCCTCTTGGCCGGTTGTTTTCTTCCCCTGAGTGCCATCAGATCCTTAATGACTAGATCCGAGAAAGTGTCTATCGTGTCAAGAGGCATCTGTGGTAGAAATTTCGAAGTCGGCTTCAAGCCACTGCTGGGTGCCTCCTGTTCTATTTCAACTCTAGATAGTCTTTGGGTTAGTGTAGTGGCTGAAGCACTTTTTCCTATGGAGCTCTCCTGACGTGGATCTTCCAGTAGTTCCAATGCTGTCAGATCATTAACATTCAAGAAATCAGTATCCCTTTGATTAATTCTCAAAAGTTTAGCTTCTTTGGGTGTCGGTTTGGTCTTGTAAAATTTGTGTAGCTTCAATTTACGGATGAATTTGAATAAATCTATTCTTGTTTGAGTATATTCCATATGATTGTTGGGACAAAAAGTGAGTCCTAGTTTCAGCACTGATTCTTCGCTGGTTGTCAGTACCTTCTGTGAAAGATTTATGATCGTCAGATGGTCTTTATCCTCTACCATGGAGCCCCTCTTTTGCTTATTGTCATTCTGGTGGTCTGATATTTTAAAAATGTGATTTAAACAAAATTAAATACATACTCCTTGTATAGTGCCATAATAATTCTAATGTGACCGTTCCATTTAGCTTAAAGTGTGGCTTGTTGGTACCGTTATACCTTTCTACAATAATTCACTCCATTATTTGTATCCACATTTCTCATTGGTCTCACTTTCCTATTTCAATGCCTCCAGTGGTTGGAAACGTGGGGGGCGTTACCGTGAGCAAGATCTCAGTAGGAGATCGAAACGCATTGGTGGTTTGGATGTTTAGAAATTCTTTGAAATAAATCAATTTGAACCTTTTTGAATACATTGCTGGAGTGCGACCCAGTTCTTTCTACAAAGGAAAGGGAGTTTGAAATATATATATATATATATATATATATATATATATATATATATCTCAGAAACCAATATGTCTGGCAGTGCGGGTACCGGAAACCCTCAATATCCAAATCCAACTTCTTTCCGTCTCAGGAAAAGAAAACGCAGGACACTCCAAGATGCTTAGTTCATTTTATTGCAGAATCGAAAGCTTCCTACCGACGCGTTTCACCAGGTACGGCTTGGTCACGGTAAAGCAAGTATTGCTTGACTTCCGCTTACATACTATCTACAATTGACATAGAAAGTGGACCATGTTGCTTAATGATCTCAAGTTGAGCGGCACCATCTTGTAATGTAGTAATACATTTACTAATATGTAGTAAAATACTACATAAGACATTTAAACTGATCAAGATACCCAATAAATATATAGATATCAAAAAGACCACAATCGACAATATAATAAAGTCAACTAAAGTGCATAGTGCATAGTGCAATGTTGATAACAGAACACTGTCCTTTTTATAGAGCACACAAATTGTGTCCACAGAATAAGTGAATACATTACTGCTAATTTGGCACTTAAAATAATGTCCATCAGATACATTTTCCAAAGCAAAATGTATACATCACCATGTATTGATACATACAGATTATAGTCATAGATATCAACAAAACCCATACAGTCTACTAAAGTGCATAGTGCAATGTTGATAGCAAAACACTGACATTTCATAAAACATATTGGTAATGTTCATAGCATAAATATATACATCATAGCTAATTTGGCCTTTACACTGATGTCTATCAATTAATTCCGCTAAATTGACATGTATACATCACCATATACTGATAAATATGAGTTGTAACCATGTCAAAGTCTAGCCCCAATGGGCTCATTAACAACTTGGTGACTCAGTTAGAGTTCCACTGTCCGTCCCTCCCAAGTGGGCAACTGAGTGTCTTGATCGAGAGAACTTGTGACTCTTTGAGAATTATCTCCCCAACAGTATGTCTACATTTTTTAGCCTGACCATCATGTGAAACCGATGTCTTCAGTCAATACATGGTCCTATTTACAACGATAAAGAAAAACAATAATCCTATTTAAACAAACAATAAACCAAATTAAAATAATTTTTAATACAAATAAAATATTCTCATGTCTTTGTTTATCATTTTAAAAGAATATCTTCTTATCTCAGTCCTACCCATAGTTCAGTTTGTACCACCCTTTGATAACTATGATTTAAAATTAACCTAGGAGCACAGCTAATTCTTCACTAGAACTTAAGCCTACAGGGTAGAGTGTTTCGAAATCTATAATGTACTTTGATTCCAAAACTCTTAGTTGGCATTCTCTGTCACCACCCCTCTCTTGGGGTTCTGCCGCATCTAAAATTACAAATGACAACGTTTTTTTCATTTTGGCCATGGCAAGCTTGAAAGTGACAAGCCACCGGGTATTGCTCATTATTGGGGCATATTGCTCTTTTGTGCTCTAACACTCTCTTTCTTGCCTTGTGAATAGTACTGCGAATATACAGTTTCTTACATGGGCATGTCAGGCAGTATACACAATATTCAGTATTGCAATCAAAGGTCCCCCTGATTACAAAATCTCTATTGCTGTTTGGTACTCGTATTTTTTTACAAATCACTGCTGCCTATACAGGCTTTGCAGCTTATGCAAATCCACTTCTACTCAGATGTGGGTTATTAGCTGTTATAGATGTTACAACATTCTGACTCAATTCATCTTTCAAGGATCTCCCTTTCCTGAAGGTTATCTGTGGAGTCTCATTAAGGCAACTATTCAATATGGCATCAGTTTTTAAAATGTGCCATTTTTTATTCAATATCTTCCTAACTTTGTGTGCCGTATGGAGTATGGAGTAAGTAGTTATGAATCTGATTGAATTTACTCCCCCTTGATCTTCTTTGGGTTTAGGAATAAGTAATGCTGATCTTGCAAGTTTCTCCACTTTTTCACAAGCTTTCACATTACTTTTTGTGTATACCCACGAGCCGCAAATCTTTTGCACATTAATGATTTCTCCTTACTGTACTCATGATCAGTACTGCTGTTCCTTTTAGCTCGTATAAATTCACCATACGGTATACTTTGTATTAAGCTGTATGGGTGTGCACTTGAGGCAAATAAAAGACTGTTACCAGTTGTATCTTTTCTGTGAATGTTCGTCACCAGTTGTTTATCTTGTACTATTACCTCCACATCTAGAAAAAAAATACTCTTACTGCTTATGTGTGATGCAAGTCAAATATTCCTGATGTTGTTATTCAAAGACGATATACATTCATTGACACTCAGTTCATCCCCCTTCCAAATTAAAAAAATATTGTCTATGAATCTGGTCCATAGTACAATTTGCTCCCCATACATGTCTGTGCTATTGGACACCTGCTCCTCCCACCAGCCCATGAACAAGTTCGTATAGCTGGGGGCAAAGCAGGTGCCATTGCCGTACCCAGTGTCTGTTTGTACAGCTTACCATCAAAGTAAAAAAAATGGTTAGTTAAACAATATTGTACCATTTCAACGAGCATCTCTGTATGGAGTAGTTTAGTAACAGGTCTGGCTCGTAAGAAATGACGAATCGCTTGGATCCCATAGTCATGTTTGATTGATGTATATAAACTTGTCACATCTAATGTGACAAGCAAAAAATCTTGCTCCCATGTCAGTCCATTGATTATGTTAAGGAAATGCATAGTGTCTTTTAAGTAAGTTGGTAAGGCGATTACAAACTGTTTTAAAATGATCTCAAAAAGTAATCAATATATTTTGATGTCATTTCAAGTTGCAAACCTTTGGAAGACACTATCGGCCTACCAGGGGGAGTTGATGGATTTTTTTGGGAGAAGATATAAAACTGGAGTTTTTGCATGTTTGGAATTTAGACTGCAAAACTCCTCCCACTCCAATAATCCTTGGTCTTTCCATTCGCACAACATTTCTTTATATTTTGCATTAGATGTCAGTATCTCGGATTTAGTTGACAATTGATAACAATTTGCATCATTGAGTTGCCTTTGCCCTTCTTGCAAATAATCGCTATTGGCCCAGACCACCACATTGCCCCCTTTATCAGATTGCCTGATCACAATAGATGGATAATTTTTAAGGCTCTCTAATGCAGTGGTCTGGGCTACTGTGAGATTCCACTTGGCTTGATTTTTTCTACAATATCTGATTTTTTTCAAGTCTTTGATCACACTCCTCTCAAATACCTCTATTGCATCATAGTGCACTATTGGTACAAATTTGGATTTTGGTTCAAACCTACTAGAACATGCCTCATTCACTGTAGTATCTAAATTATCCAAAATAATTAAAGGATCTTCATGATGTTCAACATTATCATCCAATTCGCTACAGTATACAGCAATTCTACATCCGAAATACACAGATTATCATTTGATGTGATACTTTTCTCTGATTTGTTTCTAGGTGCATGCAGATGAAACCATTTTTTGAATTTCAGTTTACACAAAAAACAAAATATATCGATACGAGTTTGTACATAGTCCATTTTCATAGTAGGGCAAAAAGAGAGGCCCAGAGTCAATACATTTATATAAGTTGTAGATAACTCACGTTTTGAAAGGTTAACCACAATCATTGCATTCCTCTCTTTGCCCTGGTAACCATCGGCGTGGACTTGCTTGAATCTCCCCTTCCCTCTCCGTTTTGCTTTTTTGTTCCTCTTGACCCTCTGGTTCTGCCGCGAAGCCCGCGTCCTCGGCCTCGCCGAATATCCTCTTCCGTACTCATGTTTGGTGGATTCTGTTTAGCTTTATTTTGAAAAAGTTACTCCTACTTTGATTACTAGCGGAAGGTTGTGGGCTTAACCACTCCACTGATACATCTGATGTGTTGCTATCAGAGACATCACTTTCCTTAGCCCTGGTGTTTCTTTCTTCAACCTCCATTGTTGCTGGACTCAATTTCTTGTTTTGTACTTGGTCATTCTCATCAGAAAATAAGTGATCATATTTTTTGTGGAAGGTCAGTGTTCTTCCAAATTGATAATCCTTAAAGTCACGAATAAATTCCCATTATTTCTTATATCCTCCTCAATTTTTGCCAGACGTATATATAATTTATCAATGTACTCATCTATTTTTTCTTTGGATACCAATTTGGATAACTTTGATAGTAATCCCTCAATTTCATCCAGTAACTTTGCCTGAGAATATTTAATTTGAATCTGCATCATGATTATAGAGCACTCTTTTGAATTGCCAGCCCATTCATCCAACATTTCTGGGTCAGGGTTTTCATATGTCGTGATGGTATAAATGCTTAGACCTCTGGGCACCCAATCCCTACATCTATGAACTTCTGGAGAGACCTGTATATAAATACACACACACACACACACACATATGTATATATGTATATATATATATATATATATATATATATATATATATATATATATATATATTTATATATATATACATATATATATATTTATATATATACATACAAATATAGATGGATAGATAGATAGATAGATAGATAGATAGATAGATAGATAGATAGATAGATAGATAGATAGATATGAAACATAAAAAATATTAACAAATCAACTGCAAAACATCAAGGGTCCGATTACGATGTGGTTTGGAACCTTCCGAAATGCATCGTAATGTGCTGGTCGGATTCCTTTCCGGCCGCCTCATTTTGAAAGAGGCGGTGGGAAAGAAATCCAACCGGTCATTTCAGCTGGCTTCAGACGTGCTTGGAGAGCCCATTTACCAGTCAGAATGTGGCAAGTAATCTCAAGGGAGGCCCTTTTCGCCCTTGAGATTACGATGATGATTCCGACGTGATTTCCATGCAGGTCTGTCCGACATGGAAACCATGTTGGAAAGCGTCTTTGGGGGGCCCCCAACAGTGCCCTCTTGGGTGCACGTCCTCTGGTTGGATGCTGAGGGGGCACCTATGATGACCTCCTGTTGATCCTTGCACCTGGTGGTGCCACAGAATGCAGGGATGAACCGCACCTCCCATTTTACTATTGAAGCATGCATTACAGATGGTTTACAGCAGGAATACATGCTCCCATAGTAAAATGTAGGAATGCGACTGAACAGTGTTAGTCATATCCTAATTAGGCACTTGTGATCGCTGACCGGGTGTTGGTTGGTCTTTTGACCGATGCGATGTCAGGCAGAAGTAATTCCGCTAGAAATCGTAATGAGGGCCTAAATAAGATACCAACTTAATTAAATATATAAAAAAACTATAAAATCCCCAAAAAGACATTTACTAAAATTACTATAAAAAAAAATATATATACATAAACAAATAATATAAAATGTAATATTAAACAAATAATAATAATAGTTACATTTAAAAAATACTGAGAACAATATTAAAATCTGGGAATGATAGATATACAATAGTGAAAGCATAGGATTTAATAGCGGTTAGCGTTACTTTTCCAATTGCACAGAAAGTATTGGACATAGGCTATTCCACCTCCAGTCTGTACAACAGTAGGGACAGCATTGGACCTTCGGGGGGCTACATTTACTATTTACATTCCAGTCTGTGCAAAAGTAGGGAAACTGTTGGACTCCGGAAGTGTAAGATTTACTATTCCCACTCCAGTCTATGCAACAGTAGGGAAAACGTTGGACTTCGGAGGGGTCAGATTTACTATCCCCCCTCCTGTCAGTGAAACAGTAGCAAAAGACTTTCACTTCACTTTCCATCTTTGAATAACCCTATAATTTAGAACAAATAGAAAACTATTATTATAAACATTATTAATTAACCAATATGTTTGTGTTTATACACACACACATTTATATATACAAATATTTTTTTTTAACAATTTACATAATTACTAAACAATTTAATAAAGAATTATCCATTTAAAAGATTTGAATTATTAACTTAACTTCGCACACCATGTCGCCACAAACCTAGCAGCCCACACTTAAAATATAACTGAAATAAATAAGTATAATTCAATTTACATAATTAATACCCAATAACATATTAATTAACAATTAATAATTTTTTTGTTAAATCATTCTTAATTATTGTTCCGCCCTATACCCCTACAAACCTAGCAACCCATAACTAAAATAAATCATTATTACATAATGTGCATGAATATTTATCAATTAAATAAATATTAATAAATAATTATTGGCTATTAAATAATATATAAAGGTATTGACTACTTCACATAGTTAATAATCAATTAAAGAATCAATAATACATTAATAATGTTTAACCAATTGTTTATTAATTATTACTTTATTAACTTCCCACCCTATACCCCTACTAACCCAGCAGCCTGCACATAAAATATAACAAAAATAATATTTCTAACACAATTGACATAATAATCAATTAAATAATTAATAATAAATAATAATTAATTGTTAGGTAATTATTACCTAATCAACTTCCTACCCTATGTCTCTACAAACTTAGCAACCCACTACAACACTATAAATTACTATTAGCAATTAAATTAAAATGTCACTTAAAATTGCAAAATATATTTAGAAATATTATTTATAATTTTAACAATGACACATGAAATTAATATATGAACTAAAATACATTTAGATAATTAAAAAATGATATTTTGTACAACTATATTATTTAAAACGATATTAACTAAAACAATATTCTTAACAATGATATTACTTACCTGAACAAATCAATATTCTGGACACAAATATTTCTGCATCAAAGTATTTTTTTTCTGACATATCTGATTTGGAAGGGGGAAGATTTAACTAGGCACCTCTTTTGTTTTGAGAATGATGTCCTGGATAAGTCATGCTGACTTTTACCTTCTCAAGTTTTGTGCCAAGAGTTCTGTTCATAGGTAAGATGTTCGCGGGGAGCAAGCAGAGTGTCACAGGTGAAGGTCCTCGTCGTGCGAAGTGCAGAATGGGGGTCGCTGGAGCCTTGTGGTGGTGATCCAGCAGATGATGCTTGCTGGGTGAAGAGACGAACTTGCGGTGGATGGCGCTGGTTATTTGTGTAAGCGACACAGTTTCGATGAGAATGGGCTCATTCACAGTCAGGAAGAGCCCAAAAGCTTGATTTAAAGGGCTAAAAAAGCAACACCAAGGGTCAAGGACCTGAGAGGCAGCAATTGAGGGTAGGAGCTCGTTGAAGACGGGTCCAGGAGAAGTGGGGAGTCTGTTATTTCCCAGAGACTCCTAACAACAAAAGAGAGCCTGCAAATGTGAATCATTAAACGACAGTATGTCACAAGTGAGAAACAACAACACAGTGGATAAATTAGATTACTCTAAATTAGATGGTCAAAAAACAAATAGGGGCCACGGTGAAGGAGAAACGATTATTCTCTAAAAGAACCCTCACTCACCCTAGTGGTGACATGCTTCATCATGGGGTTCAGTCACAGGTGGGGCCGACTATCCCCACCTGTGTGCTTCAACGCCTGCAAGTGCAGCGGAGCAGGTATGTGTGAAAGGGAAAGGAAATGTGATCAGTGAAAGAAGGTGTATTTAAAAGATCACAGCTGTGCCTCAACAAACTTTATTAAAGGCCAGTTGTTCACGATAAAAACAGTGAAGTTACTGGGATTTGTATTAGAATTCCAGTGACTTAATGTGGATGGTCAACATGTTTCTGCTGGTGATGCTGTTTCAGCTCAGCTTTCATCAGGACCAAGAAAAATAAAACAAAAGAAAACGTCCTACGGGGGTCCACGCACACTAAGGCCTGCCCACACCGTTAGGACTCCAGAGAAAAGACAAATTAATTTTTTACTCTCCTCATTAAACTCACGGTTTTACCCGTCATCAAGGTTCCTGCTAATCGTCAGGATGAATTCTGTGAAGTGAACAGAAAACAGACATATATAGTAGGTGTGTCCCTTTTAGGATAAATGACCAGCTTAGTAATTTGTATTCTGTTTAATTTAGTTTTTGCCCATTATAATATTCTCGTACGCATTGACGCTATTTTGGCAAATATACATGCTATACCAGGCATTTTGACTCCAAAGGAGACATGTATCTATTTGATTTCTAAATTCATGACTTTAACAATATCAGCAATGATTATAAAAATCTAGCTCTCATGGTTAACTTCTAGGGACCACAGAGGCTAGATAACAGACAGAGGAATAAACGGACTAGGTCAATCAAAAATGCACTTACGGTGCTTCAAAAGTCAACAAGCTTCATAGGCTCGCAATTTCAGGCATGTGCACTTACTTTAGGCCGGAAGACTCGCCGCTCGCAACCTAGTATTCTCACCACTGCGGCCCGGATCTTGCCACACGGCATTGTTTACCGGTTTTTAACTTCCGTGTTCCGGTGTCAGCGCGTCATTCGTCACGTGATTATGACGATGTCACATGATCGCGGCACGGGTAGTTCTCATTTTTCTTTGTTATTAGGTATTATGTGAGGTTAAAAATGCACATTAATACAGGTTAGCCGACCTAATCATGCCATCATCTAATTGTTCGAACACTTGGATAGGTACGTAGTTCCTGGTCATTATTAGCGTGTATACACTTCCGGTAGTCGGCGAATGTACCGCTAGACCGCTAACCTTTAGCCAATAGTGCGTTGTTCTTCGACATTATTAGCGTGAATACACTTCCGGTACTGGGTGAACGTACCGCTAGACCGCTACCCTTTTGCCAATAGTGAAGCTATTAGCGTGTATACACTTCCGGTAGTCGGCGAACGTACCGCTAGACCGCTAACCTTTAGGCAATAGTGCGTTGTTCTTCGACATTATTAGCGTGAATACACTTCCAGTAATGGGTGAACGTACCGCTAGACCGCTACCCTTTTGCCAATAGTGAAGCTATTGGCAAAAGGGTAGCGGTCTAGCGGTACGTTCACCCATTACCGGAAGTGTATTCACGCTAATAATGTCGAAGAACAACGCACTATTGGCTAAAGGTTAGCGGTCTAGCGGTACGTTCGCCGACTACCGGAATTGTATACACGCTAATAATGACCAGGAACTACGTACCTATCCAAGTGTTCGAACAGTTAGATGATGGCATGATTAGGTCGGCTGACCTGTATTAATGTGCATTTTTAACCTCACATAATACCTAATAACAAAGAAAAATGAGAACTACCCGTGCCGCGATCATGTGACATCATCATAATCACGTGACGAATGACGCGCTGACACCGGAACACGGAAGTTAAAAACCGGTAAACAATGCCGTGTGGCAAGATCCGGGCCGCAGTGGTGAGAATACTAGGTTGCGAGCGGCGAGTCTTCCGGCCTAAAGTAAGTGCAGATGCGCTATCTCTGTAGGAATGTACCTTGCTTCACGGAGGGGCTTTCCTCTCAGTATACATCTTGCTTTCATAGCAACAATCACTCGCTTTCTCTAACATGCTCCATTTGGTTTTATTAGATGAAGCTGGGAGTGAAAACATGCCTGACATTGCGAGCCTATGAAGCTTGTTGACTTTTGAAGCACCGTAAGTGCATTTTTGATTGACCTAGTCCGTTTATTCCTCTGTCTGTTATCTAGCCTCTGTGGTCCCTAGAAGTTAACCATGAGAACTAGATTTTTATAATCCTTGCTGATATTGTTAAAGTCATGAATTTAGAAATCAAATAGATACATGTCTCCTTTGGAGTCAAAATGCCTGGTATAGCATGCATATTTGCTAAAATAGCGTCAATGCGTACAAGAATATTATAATGGGCAAAAACTAAATTAAACAGAATACAAATTACTAAGCTGGTCATTTATCCTAAAAGGGACACACCTACTATATATGTCTGTTTTCTGTTCACTTCACAGAATTCATCCTGACGATTAGCAGGAACCTTGATGACGGGTAAAACCGTGAGTTTAATGAGGAGAGTAAAAAATTTATTTGTCTTCTCTCTGGAGTCCTAACGGTGTGGGCAGGCCTTAGTGTGCGTGGACCCCCGTAGGACGTTTTCTTTTGTTTTATTTTTCTTGGTCCTGATGAAAGCTGAGCTGAAACAGCATCACCAGCAGAAACATGTTGACCATTCACATTAAGTCACTGGAATTCTAATACAAATCCCAGTAACTTCACTGTTTTTATCGTGAACAACTGGCCTTTAATAAAGTTTGTTGAGGCACAGCTGTGATCTTTTAAATACACCTTCTTTCACTGATCACATTTCCTTTCCCTTTCACACATACCTGCTCCGCTGCACTTGCAGGCGTTGAAGCACACAGGTGGGGATAGTCGGCCCCACCTGTGACTGAACCCCATGATGAAGCATGTCACCACTAGGGTGAGTGAAGGTACTTTTAGAGAATAATCGTTTCTCCTTCACCGTGGCCCCTATTTGTTTTTTGACCATCTAATTTAGAGTAATCTAATTTATCCACTGTGTTGTTGTTTCTCACTTGTGACATACTGTCGTTTAATGATTCACATTTTCAGGCTCTCTTTTGTTGTTAGGAGTTATAAAATTTGGGGTAGGAGAGTAGCCTATTATTCCCTTTCTCTCTTGTTGTATATACATTTCCCAGAGACTCCCATCAGGAGGCCAGCAGGCTGGCCCTTTGAACAACTCTGGGGTCTTGGGTTCAAAATTGAATTTGCAGGTCCAGTTTTCCTTCCCCAAGGCAAGAGAGCAGCAGGAGGCGGGTCAGCACAGCAAGGCAGCAGCTCCTTTAGAGTAGCAGTCCATCACAGTGTCACTCCTTTCAGAGGCACAGCAATTCTTCTTGGCATAGCATCTACATGTCCAGAAGTGTACTAAAGTGGTGGTGTTTTAGGTCCAGTACTTATTCCCAGTTGTGCCTTGGAAGTGGAGGAGACTAAAAAGACATGCCTTTGAAGTGCACAGAGGTACTCCCTTCCTGCCCTGGCTCCAGACTCACTACAGGGGGGTATGCAGCTCCTTGTGTGGGGACAGGATGCAGCCTATTCAGGTGTAAGTGAGGCTGGACCCAGCTCTTCCCTACCATCCTGCCTGGATAGCCCATCAAGTCATACCTAATCTCTCATTTTTGTGACTTTCTAGGGGGAATACGCAAATCCCACAGTCACCCACCTCAGACATGTGATCAGATACAGACAGCAGGTACCAAATGGCTGTGAAAGAAAAAATCCAACTAACAGTGACATTTTCTGAAGTGCAATTTAAATCCGATTTCAACATAAGTTTGGATTTTAAATTGTGATTCAGGAGACACCAAACTTGAAAAGTCTATCTCTTCACACTTGGGAATTACACTTATTAAATGTAATAAGGTAATCTCAATCTGATGTTATGGGAGATATAGGTCTTGCAATAGTAAAGACTGAATTAGAGAGCTTTTCACTACCCGGACATGGAAAATGCAAAAGTACATGTCCTGCCTTTTAAATACATAGCACCCTGCCCTCTGGGTTGCCAAGACGTGCGTCCCGACCCCTCGCTTCAAAGTCAGGCTAAGTAAGGACACCATCTGAAGATATCCCTGCTCAATCCCTTAGTAGCTTGACACGAGCAGCCAGGCTTATCCCCAAGGCAGGAGTGTTCAGCATGTGCAACCACGCTCACAGTAACCCCATGATGTCATCACAAATAGACTCCACACGAGTATTGATAAAAATGACTATCATTTTTATATAAGCAATTATACCCTACGACCACACGATACAAAATCAACATATAAGAATGGGTAGTATTCTTTCCGGTGGGTTCAAAGGTTTTAATCCCAACCACTGCTTCTTAACCAACAGTTAAGCTCACTTCTAACCGTTTCCCAAAAGGTTAGGCAAGTCGTATTGCTAGAATCACACATGTTGCAAAAGGAGACAATACTGCAATGTGTAACGATATTCTCTCATACTGTGCAACAGAGAAATAAGGCCATATGTAGCGCCACAGTCATGTAGTTGCAAGTTTAGGAATAATAAAATGCGTATCACCATCAACATGCCCTGTACCTAGAAGAAACAAAGCAATGCTTCAAGCTTCAATACTGTACTGTGCAATAAAGAAATAATATACTGTGCCATGTTATACTCAGATACTGTGCACTAAAGAAATAATGCAATGCGCTACGTTACAATCAGGTAACATGCAAGGGAGAAATAACGTAGTGCATAGTGCTCCAAGCATAAATGTGGTCAGGCACAAATGTGGTCAGGCGTCATACGAAAGTTTGATAGTTCGTTAGCAGCTATTATGCAAAGTGTAATATGACAGTTTTACGTGCTCCGGTAACACTGCCCCCATTATGGATCAAATATTGACACAAAAAGTACTGCTTCCCACTCTGGCTCCAGTACTGCTCCGTCCTGGGTCAGCACGGGCCGGGATCCGAGCCGAAGCAACGGCTCGCGCAGCTGACTAAAGTGGGTGGCCAAGAGAGTGTCCCTCCGGGCCCGCACCCCAATTCCGGTGTTGATCCCCGTTGCCTGGGGGCGCGATCACACTCTCCTCCCTGATGTCAGTGACTTGGGCCTTGATCCAGAACTCCGTCACGGGTTGCGGCGCACTCCGGCCGGCAGCTCAGTTCTTCTGTGGCTGCCAGTCCTGGCTGCTGCTTGTTCGACTCCGAAGGTCCCAATGACTTGGCCCTCACTCCGGTGGTCTCAGTACACACAAAGACCCGCCCTTAACACTGTGGAGACTTTACTTTAATTTGGTGCACACCCGAACCAATCGCTGCTCACCAGCACCTTCAAGTTGCACTTCGACATGCACACCCTGTGTCTGAGATTCGCCTCTTCTTTGGTGCTCACGACGATCCAGCGCTCTTCATCAACGACCCGCTTGCACCTCAACACGCACCCTGCACGTTCGAGTCTCTTCTCTTCTCCCGGTGCACAGGATGTCCAGGAGCTCTTCACCAATGCCCTGGCTACACCACGACACGGACTCTTGCGCATCTGAATCTCACCTTTTCTCCAGGTGCACACGATATCCAGGTCCTCTTCCCTAACACCCTGGCTGCACCACGACACACACTCCTGCATGTCGGAGACTCACTTCTTCATTTGGTGCCAAAGAGGCCCAGGCGCTCTTTACCAACACCTAGGCTGCACCATGACACGCACCCAGCGCGTCCGAGACTCACTTCCTCCGTTGGTGCACACGATGTCCAGGCACTCCTCACCAACGCCCTGGTTGCACCACGACATGCACACTGCACGTTCGAGTCTTGCTTCTTCCTTTAGTGCACATGAGGCCCAGGCGCTCCTCACCAACACCCGGGCTGCATCACAACATGCTCCCAGCATGTCCAAGTTTCCCTTGAAACTCCAGGTGCCCAAGATCACAGGGCACAACTTGCGAAGGTCTCAGGCTGGACAGAGCACACCCACCCACGGTGTATCTGAGAGTCTTCTCTGGACACTTTTATAATCCTGTGTTTCCAAAACAGGGAGCCAGCTCACCTCGGACCCTTGGGGTTTCAAGACACAGCACAAAGCACAGTCTTCTTCAAGCAAGGGGACACAGCGCCTCCAATCACAGTTCCAACAGCCTCTTCCTTAGTTAGAACAGCAAACTGCAGACCAACCCCAGATCACAAAGCAAGCATTGGGCTATCCACAGCAGTCTCTTCAGTTGCTCCTTCTTTAGCAGAGGTTCCTCTTGACCACAGAATGGGTCCAAGCCTTTTCGGTCTCAATCCATATCTGTTTCATTCCAACCTTCAGGGGTTTTGGCTCTCATAGTTATACCCCTTACTGTCTTTGAAGTTTGTATGTGCTCAGGGGTCCCTGACCCCTCCCTAAATCAGTTCTGGGTGACTCCCTCCCAGTGTAACCTCTCTCCCTTTGATACTAGAGGTCTGGATCCTTAATCACTCAGCAGGAGATGCAACAATTGGTTTATAGCACCAGCCAAGGCCTTTTCACCTCCCGAGCTTTTCCTCCCCTTACTCTCCAGATGTAGGGCAGCCTGGTGCCATCTCAACCCCTCCCTGGGCCAAGACCTCTCCCAGCTCCTCTCCCCTTTCAGTTCCAGACAGACAATCCACATTTCAGAGACACACAGAAATGCTCAGAGCACAAACTCAGCCACTTTCTAAAAGAGTGGCTTATAAATGCACTGTGACAAAACCACCTTCACAGAAAGATGCATTATGATACTGTGAGTCCATAAATATCAAACGTCACCTCTCTATTATAAACTGACAGGAAACTAGGCTAACAAACACAACACCCAGCCTCCCCCATTCTGTCCTATGGGCAGAATGGCCTTTCAGCAGTGAAAAACAAAATGAGAGTTTTTCACTGTCAGAACATAACACACACACAGTTTATGTTCTGCCTTTTACATACACTGCACCCTGCCCAGGGGTTACCTGGTACCTAAAACAGGGGTGGCCCATGTGTATGTAAAAGGGAAAGTCAGGCCTGACAAGTGGTTGCACTTGTCAGGACTACATGGTAACTTAGCATTCTATGAGCAGGCCCTACACTAAAGGCCTGAGTTCCCTTCTCTGCGCATCCTTGCATTACTAGCCCTTAAACACACACTGCACATCACTAGGGACTTTTCCTAGTAAGGCAACATACTAATAATGGCAAACCAATCACTATTACAGTTTACATAGGGAACTCCTGTACTCTGACACTGATCAGCAGTGGCAAAGTACCCAAAGTATCTAAATTGGCATGTCTAGGTCAGGAAAGTGGTCTAGGGGAAAAGCAAAACGTTTAGGGAACTTTAATCAAAAAGGCCAAGTCCTACAAAATACCCTCCCAGCCAAAAGCCAGGTTAGACCAATCATTACTTTGATGGACTTCCCAGCTTCAGGCGATAGAACCAGGACGTAGGCCCTCTACCACAGGGACACCCTCCTGTTCCTCGCATTCCTACGCCCAGGGGGACTTCTTGATCACCACCCCCTGATCCAAAAATGCTGTTCCATGGATCCCTCCCTGCCAAGGTTATCCCTCCAGGGGTGCTGTACCCATGCCGACCCCTTCCTGGAGTGGTACCATGGTGAGACCCATCAGTCAGGATACTACCTCCAATTATCCTGACCTCCAGATTAAGAGTGGGTCTACCTGGCCACCCCTAGGGGACCCAGCCTTAATTCGCTGGACCATGTCCCCTCAGTGTCCCCATCTGGGAACACAACCCTCTCTTAATCTTCCATTTAGTTCTCTGGGCCTGCCACTTAGGAATGGCATCCACAAACTTCATAATGGCAGGAGCTCTGGCTACAGACTCCCCACGCCTTCCTGCCGCTAGGTGTTCTTCCCCACACTGCTGGCAACAAGGCACGAGGCCTCCACCTAGGGGATCTGCCACGCCCCCCCCAGTTTCATGGGTGGTTCTGCTGATCCCTGGGGGTGCTGCTCACTCTGCCTCCCCCCTTGGAGACAAGGGGCTATCCATAACCCCTCCTCCCTACTTTGTGATCTCCTTGTGCCACCTGGCCCTCCTTCCCTCTCTGTGGCCCCTTCAGGGCCCTGGACCCAAGACCAGGGGTCCGGTTCTCATGCCGGCTGCCGGGAATCTAAGAGCCCACACCCTAACCCAGGGTGGCACTATCCTGGAAAATTATTTCTGAGCCTAGACTCCCCTGGGGCTAGATCTGATAACCCCTCCAAATCATTTACCATGCTAACCACTACCCAATCCTTACCTGGTACCTACCACAGGGGTGCCCCATTTGCATGTAAAAGGAAAAGTCATGCCTGACAAGTGGTTGCACTTGGCAGGACTACATACTAATTTAGCATCCTGCGCACAGGCCATACACTGAAGGCCTGAGTTCCCTTCTGTGTGCTCCCTTGCATTACTAGCTCGTGAACACACAGTGCACACCACTGGGGACTTTTACTAGTAAGTCAACATACCAATCATGGCCAACCAATCGCCATTACAGTTTAAATAGGGAATTCCTGTACTTTGACACTGATCAGCAGTGGCAAAGTACCCAAAGCATCTAAATTGGCATCTGTAGGTCAGAAAAAACGGTCTAGGGGGAAAGCAAAAAATGTAGGGAACTTTAACCAAAAAGGCCAAGTCCTACACATATATATATAAAAAGGCATGGATTGGGCCTGGCAAAAGTGTAATTTATCCAGGTCAAAATACCAATGCAAAGTGCACACAGAGGCTTTGCAATGGCAGAACGGAGCCATGGTTAGACCGCTATTTAAGGGGGAGACACAATAGGTGCTGCAGGCTCTAGTAATATTTAATTTACAGGACCTGGGCTTATTTAATGCCTTTTACTAGTGACTTATAATTAAATTAAATATGCCAATTGGGTATGAGCCAATGTTACTGTTTGATTTGGGGTCTCTAGTTGGCAGAGGTAGGTAACTTTGATCAAATAGGGACCCTTGGGTCTAGTCAGGGTAACGAGCTACACTCCTAAAATAACCCCTGCTCACCCCCTTGGTAGCTTGGTACGAGCAGGCAGGCTTATCTCATAGGCAGTGTGTAAAACATTCGTGAACACATACAGTAATACTGTGACAACACTACAGATAGGCACCACACAGGTTGTATTATAAAAATAAGTATTTTTATATAGACTTAACACAAGACCAAACAACAAAAATCCAAAATACTGTACTCAAAAATAGACTTTAAAATGGTTGAAAATAGCTCAGTTCTCTCAAGTTGTAAATGCATCACTTTACTCTCAATGTGCCTTGGTTGCGTAAAGCAAAGAAAACAAAAGGGTTGCAGGGAAGGTGATGTGTCGGTTCTTTACACTCAGGGGAGTGGATGCGTCAGTTCCTTACTGCTGCGCAGTAGAGTTGATGCTCGCTTCTTTACTGTGTGGGAAGGTGATGCGTCGGTTTTTACTGCCCTCTGGTACGATGTGACAAGATAGCACCTCCATGCGATACTCTTCTCCGGTTTGATGCATCAAAATGGCGTCTTGCTCACGGTGCGATAACGTTGATGCAATGCGTGCACGCCCTACGGCAGTATGGCGACTCAACCATCTTTGGAGCCGCAACAGGCCCTGTGACGTGCTTCTCCGGTGATGTGACAGCAACCTCTGCTGCGACGGCGGCACGCTTCCCCGGTGATTCGCCGTGCTTCGGCAATGTGATGATGACAGCGGCTGCGGCGGCTCACTTCTTCGACGATGCAACAACAGCTGCTGCAGCGGCAACACGCTTCTCGTCGTTGCATCGCGCTTCCAGCTCCCAGCGACACACAGTCTCCCAGAAGGCCCAGCACAACAGCAGGCACTGCAATTCCCAGCAAGGGAATTCAGGGAGGAGCTGGTTGGTGAAGTCTTGTATGCCTGAGACTTCAGTCAGGAGGCAAGCTCTAGTTCAAGCCCTTGGAGATGCTTCTTCAAGTTGATGGAAAGCACACTAAGTCCTCTTCTCCTTTCTTTGGCAATGAAGCAACCACTGCAGGCCAACCCCCAAACACACAGCACAGGGGTAGTCTCCTCCTTCAGCTTCCTGATTCTTCTCCTCAGCAAAGGTTTGTCTTGATTCCCAGAAGTGATCTAAAGTTCTGGGGACTAGGTCCCCTCTTTCATACACAAAAATAATTTGTCTCTGAAGGCAGAGAGTGTCTGTGCCTAGTCTAAAACAGTTCTGTTCAGTCCTGGAGCACTTTGTTTATAGAACTCCTTCTCTTCCTTTGACAGTGTAGGCCAGGGACATCAGACGCACAGCAGGAGGTGGAGCAAGCATTGTGGAAGGCAGGCACAGCCCTATTCAGGTCTCAGGTGCTCCCCTCCCACCACTCTACATGCAGATGGATCTATTCAGCCCTGTGCTGACTCACCCTGTCTCCTGGAATCCCCCAGCCCCTGTCACTCAAAAGACAGACAAGGAATACACAACCTAGCAGAGGCAGGCTTGGATAGTTAGGCAAGAAAATACCTACTTTCTAAAAGTGGTATTTTCAAACACAGAATGTTAAAACCAACTTCACTAAAAGATATATATTATCATTCTGAGTTTAGGCATACTAAACTAGAATTTCCTCAAAGACTTGATCCGCACACCATAAATAGTAAGGAAACAATTCCACCAAGTATGATAATTTGCATATTCCTTTATTCTTTCAATTGTAATTTCTTTCTTCACAGTAGCCAACGTTTTTCGCCCAGGAAGAAAACGCGTTGGCTACTGTGAAGAAAGAAATTCAAATTGAAAGAATAAAGGAATATGCACATTATGATACTTGGTGGAATTGTTTACTTACTATTTATTTTGTACGGATCTAGTCTTTGATGAAATTGTCTATTGTGAAAGTTTATTTCACTCATTAGGAAACTAAGGGGTCTTGTTTCCATTGATCATCGCACCATAAGCCAATAATATTCCCTAGACATAAATAGGTGCGGTATTGTATGCTAGACCTCCTTTTGTGAATCATAAATTAGAATTTCCACCTTGTTCCCTGAGTCAGTTAGGATTATAGGATGTTATAATCAAACTGCCTATTCTGGCCTATGGGGAACAGGTAGCCTTGCAACAGTGAAAAATGAAAATGGCTGTAATTCACTATAAGGACATGCCACACTCATCAGGTCATGTCCTACCTTTTACCTGCAATGCACCCTGCCCTTTGGCCTACCTTAGGGGTGACTAATATGTATAAAAGGGACTGACAAGTGGGTGCACTTGCCCAGTCAACATGGCAGTACCAGAGTGTACACAGGCCCTTCAATGGCAGACCTGAGACACATTTTACAAGCGGCTCCAGTGGGTGGCACAATCAGTGCTGCAAGCCCACCAGCAGCATTTGATTTACAAGCCCTGGCACACACAGTGCACTATACTAGGGTCTGACAAGTAAACCAAACACGCCAATCATGGAGTCACTAATCCATACATCAATTTACCATAGGGAACACTTGCACTGTGGCACTGAATAGCAGTGGCACAGTGCCCAAAATCATCTAAAACCAGCAAAAACATAAGAGGCAACAGCAAAAAAATGGAAGGGAGACCCACGCTAATGGTGCCAGGTTTAACAGTTACTATAGTTAGAAGAGAAAACACATGCACTTTAACGCGGGTTAGCAGTGATAAAGTGCTCCGAGCCCTAAGGCCAGCAAAAACAAATTCCGAAAAAAGTAGAAGGAGGAAGACAAAAGGTTTGGGGGTGACCCTGCAAAAAGGGCCCTTTTCCAATATTGTTTATCTTTTTGTCTAAGACGGGGGAGTGGAAGGTCTCATTAGAAATTGGCGATGTGGGGTTAGGGGTCACCTGGTAGTCCGATATAGAAGTGTTCATAGTACTCCCAAAAGCTAAAGAGGATTTCCCATTAAGTAAAGATTAGAACATCTCATTGGCTCCAGAATACTGTAACTTGGGTTTGTGAGGTATCAAAATGTACCGAAAATAGTCTGGGCTCTGGAGATTCTCCAGCAAAGAGGCCTCCTGAAACCGGGCAGTGTGCAATGTAGTTTGGAGGGCAGAGTCACCGACAACCCAGAGCGCAACATCTCTGGTTGGCTCCTCGGCTTGGAAAGGTCTTCTTCAATTTTCCTGTGACCTTGTGGATACATTGGTCATGAACAACCACTTTGAAGGCACCCATTCAGTGGAAAGAGATCCACTGGAATCCTCGTTAGCCTCAAAGTAGGTCTGGATAGAGGATGCCAAGGAATCCTGGAAAGAGGAATCTTCCAGGGCGATGTCTTGTAAGTGGAGGGAAGTAGTTGTAGGGCTATGGTCTGATATGGATCTGCCAAGTAGACTGACAAGGAGACCTTTGGACACAGTTTATTGGGCAGAGGATAAGATCGAGGCACACATTTAGGTTGTGTGAGAGGAATAGTAAGAGTATAGTTGAAGCCCGAGAATGTGGTCTCTCCAAACATCTTCTAGCATCCAATAATGTGGGAAAGATTTGACATTGCTTGTTGTGGACGCTTGGGGCAGTGGTGGGTGAGATTTGCCAAGGGAAGTATCCAATACTGCACTGAACTCTCCAGCCTATACCCTGGGGAGGTGGCCCCATGTTGTGAGGAAGAGGGTAAGATTTGAATTTGAGGCATAAATGCGGCTCAGCACCAGCACCAGAGGGAGCCTATCTAACCTACCCTCCATCAGAACACATCTACACCCAAGGTCTATGACCATCGATTTTATGGAGAATAGTATGCCTTCACAGATCCAGATGAATAGACCTCTGGGAAAGTCACAGTAACTTGTGGAGTAGAGTTGATTTTGCCACCTTTTCTCTTGTCGGGTCTTCTTGGGCACTGTAATGTGCATTTCCTGAAGGAATGGCAGTTGTACCCCCCTGCATTTGAGTAAAGATGTTGCTCTTGTACCACCTACTGGCCATATGCATCCCTTGGATAATCAAGATATTAGGGTGTAAGAGGTACATTTTAGAGTAAGCATTGGGTGTGTTCAGAGGTGAGTGTTCTATGTAGTTGAGTGAAACATACTCTCAGCTGCCCATTGCCTATGGTAGTTGCTAGTCTTGAGAAGGGCCTCGGAAGATTAGTAAAGTGCCCAAGGGGGGGCGTCCATTGGAGAAGGTGTGGAACAGAACCCAGTGGCACGCAAATAGCTGGCGCCTCGAAGGTACATAAGAACTGTTGCAACTTATTCTTCAAAGGAGGTGAATCACAGTTCATATACTAGGGTAGAAAGTCTATAACACCAACCCAGTGATTTTGAGGAGGGCTTGGGCCAGTGAGCTGACTAGTGTGGGTGAGTCGGAAGAACATGTAGTGTGGAGGAGAGAGGGGTCAATACTCCCCCAACTAACAGGACTGTATGAGGAGTCCACTCCCACTCTCCCTGTAATTTCAAGCATTCAATAAGCATAGAAAGGCCAAATGGGAAAGTAATCTTGACAGGACAAAGTTCAGAAGCAGGGGTTGCCGGGATATGTAAAGCAGGTTGTCAGCTGCCCAAGGGGTTACTACTGGGGGCACCCTTGGGGATGAAGCAGAAAAGATAAGAAGAGGCATTGTCACTGTTATACTGAGATGAATGTTGAAGTGAGAAGGGCTGCCGTCAGGCCAGAAGGGAGGCCGCCGCAGTCAGCCAGTGCTCCTGTCATCTCAGGCTTGCTCAGGAGAAGGCAAAAGTGGGGGTAGTTGTTGTTGCTATTTCAGGCTTCTGGCACTACCGCCAGCATCCTGGCCTGGCACCTGCTGCCCGATGAGGGCCAGGTGGCTGGAAAGCAGTATTGCACCCCATGGCCTAGTCCCAGGAGGCACCTAGTTCTTTGAGGGTATTGTGGTTTGTTATGATCTTGAGCTTTGCGGGAAGCAGATGTGAGTATTTGATGCCCATGTCTTTCAGTTTTCTCTTCATCCACAGGAAGGAAGTGTGCTGGTGCTGAATGGCAAGTGTGTAGTCCAGGAAGAGAAGAACTTGTTGATTCTTAAATTCAATGTGCTGAGCTAAGCATGCCGCCTGTTTTTATTGTGCAGCAGCTGGGCTTTAAAGGGGTAAAGGGAGCACCTGGGGGTGGGGTTATGCCCAGTATAGGGTGATCCCTCTTGACTGAAAAGAAGCGAGATACGTTCTGGGCGAGCATGAATGATTTAATCAATTACTTCGCTATTGTAATGAGCACAACTGAGAGTCTGCAAGGGACTTTGGGGGAGGTGGGAGGGCGACAGAAAAAACATCCACATGGACATACCTGCCATTACTACAGAACGCAGCATCAGAGACCAGCTGCTCATCTACATGTCTCACTTCAGCACAGGTGGTGCAGTGCTTCCTATCGCTGTACAATTTGAGGAGGGTCAAGGAGCCCTGTCAGGCCTCCAAGTGCCTAATGAAGCTCAGTTCTAGCTTCAAAGACACTTTCAAAGAGACCACAAAGCCACCACCCCCAGAAATTAGAGGTTCCACATAGCCAAGAGTTGCGTGGCCCCAGCACACAGCCCACAACAGGCCACATGTAGGGCAACGCCCACTGTCCAAGGTTCCCTAGCAACCAGCAGCCTCCTTTCTTGGAGGGTAGACACAGTACCCAAAAATACTTTCAGGCTAATACATCATTAGTCTCCATTCGAAATAGAGCAGAGATAATGGGAGCACCACAGAGGCCATCATGTGGTAAGGCCCAGCACCACTGACACGTCTGTCCACTGTGATTGGGAATGTGTTTCAATCTTTAATCTTCTAATTGCTTCTTGAAACCTCCGAAGGCAAGTGGGATGGGGGCTCTAGTGTTGCACCTCTAAAATGCAACAGTGAGTAAGCTGTCACACCTTTCTAAGAGGCCACTGTTCTGGCTAACAAAGCCATCTGCCAATGTGTCCCAAACCCTCACATCTGCTCCCACATGCCCAGAGTCTTCAAGCTCATGGGGCCCTCCATGGAGCCCGCTAGTGCTGTAGCAAAAACACTCTGTTGGCACTCCAGCTCACCACAGATGCCCATTCTGGACTCTCTTTGGCAACAACCTCCAGAGCCACTGCCGCCCATTGCTGGACATGCCTCACTCCCAACCTCCGTTGCCCAGCTCCACAATCCTGTTGACAATAAATAGCTGCCCCCAGTTTGCTCAGTAGTCCAGCAGCAGCACCACTTCCCCTCCATGAACCACAATCCAAGCCCGTCTTCACCTGCTCGTTCAGGTGTTTCCAGACAAAGCCCCAACAGGCCGCGCACTTGGGGAGTGGCAAGCAAACCACAGCACCACCTGTAATGTTGCCAAAGTTTGGGCTAGTCCATTGTTTCAGATCGCACAGGGGGAGGCAACTGGTGACCCCTATGTGCATGACATGAATGGAGGTGACTTTCGTATGCCAGGAAAATGAAAGTAATAAAGAGCCCGGGGCTCGGGCGTGGTTCAGTTATCTGGCCACCAGGAACTGGCAGAAACCAACGATGGTTGTCTCCTTAGAGGCTCACGAGTCGCATTGCCTGAAGTCCTTACACAGAAAGCTACACCCCTATCGCATGGAGCCCACCAAGGAGTTATGAAGTCCAAAAACCAGCTCCTAAGCAAAGGCTGGACCAGAACGTAGAAGCAGTTGTGCAGAACTGCCCTGTCTGCCTTGCCACCAGCTCACCAGATCGACCGGCGGTAATCATCACTGAAGCAGGCCCCAGTGTCCCATGGTAGAGGGTGAGCGCCAACTTCGGTAGCATACCCTGAGGAAGACACATGCTAGTCGTGGTGGACGAATACTCGTGCTACCCGGAGGTGGACAACAACGTCTGCAGAGAAGGTGATCCCGAAGATAGAGAAGCTCATAGCCACCATTGGGTTGTTTGGAAAAATCCACAACGACAACGGACCTCCGTTCACCAGCTACGAGCTGACGGATTACCTAGCATCCCACAACATCAAGCACCGCCGGAAACCCCTCGATGGCCTCAAGCCAATGGAGCAGTAGAGCGCCTGAAGAGAACCATTACTAAAATGATCCAGATTTATTGTCAGAGAGTCGCAACATGGAACAAGCGTTATACCAGTTCTTAAGAGAGTACCGGCTCACGCCCCACTGCACCACTGGCATTTCCGCAAGCAAACTATATTTTTTGGCAGGTCTGTGACTGATACGATCCCGTATCACAATGTGTGCGAGGAGGCACCCAATCCTGCTAATTAGTCAGATACCCTGAGGGCCCGTACCAATGAAGATGCCTCCCAAAGAAGACGCGTTCGAGAACGCCCCGCCTTAGTGAGTGAATGAGTGCTAGTGCAAGACCGCCATCCTGGAGGGAAGTTCGAATTGAACCTGTGGGTAGTCGTTGAAGTCAAAGGCACAAAAGTAGCAGCCAAAAGAGGCCAAGAGAGAGTGACACGGAATGTCTCCCAATTTAAAAGGGACACAGAGGACACCACTGACAGATTCCTGGTGACTGGCTTGTCAGAAGGTGCTGCTGCAACGAACCCTCAAGATACCAACAGTGAGCGTGACCTAGCACCTGATCCAGAGACCGTCTCAGAGGACCTAAGTTCAACACCCCCTCTCAGTACCTCCCAAGACTCTGAGCCTGTGCCTTTAGCTGCCAGCTGTGGGAGTTCAGGAGTAAAGGAAGCTGTGAGACAAGGAGAGCCCTCGCCAATACTCCCAGTGAGGGGTAGCCAAGGACGCTATGGACTGTGGTCGCACCCTAAGTCATCCCAGAAACATAAAGACCAATCTCCTTGCTGCCCTGGCTGAGCAAGATATTGGAGAAACATATAAATATAACAATGGTTGACTTTTTGGAGAATAACAATCTACTCAACCGCTCTCAAACCGGGTTTCGTCCAAAACACGGTACTGAGACTGCCCTTCTCGCAGTAACGGAAGAAGCTAGATTTATTCTGGATCAGGTGGGCACCGCGGCAATTATTCTTTTAGATCGAAGTACCGCGTTTGACACGGTAAACCATGAAATTCTGTTACACCGACTTACCACCATAGTTGTCACAGGAAATGCCATCACATGGTTCCAGTCTTTCTGATAGAACGTACCTTCCAGGTCTTTGAAGCTGACCATGTCTCACCCAGTTTCCCGCTCGGCTGTGGTGTCCCTCAGGGCTCCTCCCTGAGCCCTACATTATTTAATGTATATATGAGCCCCCTAGCCGAGATTGTCCATCCTTTCGGCATCAGTATTATCACTTATGCCGACGAAACTCAGCTGGTGGTGGCTCTGAGTCAGCCGAACGTCCCTGCATCCAATCTAAGCGGTTGCCTTGTGGAAGTGGCTAACTGGATGACTGGATGACTCTCTCCTGTCTGAAACTAAACGGAGAAAAAACAGAGCTGATGCTCTTGGGCCACGTCCCTTCATTTCAATGCACATCTATTGTGGCCTCCCTGTCTTGGATCCCCCCTCCCCCAAAAAGCACAATAAAAAGTCTAGGCATCTGGTTGGACAGCTCACTCAATTTTAACCAACAGGCAGTGGTGCTATCCGCCTCCTGTTACGGTCTTCTCAGACTATTACGCAAAATCATCCCTCTACTCCCTTTTCAGACACGATAGATTATGGTACAGGGCCTAATCCTATCTCGCTTACATTATGGGAATGCTCTGTACCTGGGGGGCCCTCAATTCACTATTCAAAGGCTTCAGATCATTCAAAACTGCGCTGCCCGAACTCTGCTTCAAATTCCTCATCAGCAGTCTTCTAGGCCGGGCCTGAGGGAACTACATTGGCTTCCACTCAAGGAGCCAATCCAATTCAAGGCCCTATGTATCGCCCACAGGGTCCTTTGGAAAACTGGCCTGGTCATCTGTCACTCCCTGATCCCTCCCTATCAGCCCCCTAGACAGCTTCGATCAGCTACTGCCCATCTCGCCCTTTGTCCCTAAAGTTCTGAGATCAAGAAGTGGCGGCCGCTCCTTTTCTTTCAACGCGGCCAAGCTATGGAACACTCTTCCTCTTCCTCTGCGGGCGGAACTCAATCTACTTGCTTTCCGCAAATATCTAAAAACCTTCCTTTTTAACTAATTTTTCGGCTTCCAACACCCTCTGTTCTTGCTCGAGTCCGTAGCGCTAGGACGCCTCAGGGTAGCTACCAGCATCCTAAAAACGAATTTCATCTCATTTTATTCTGGCAATAAGCACCAAACTATGCCTATTGGAGAGATAGGCCCCGAAAAATTCAAGTGGTTATGCCATGCAAAATGTTGAAGAAAAAGGGTGTGTGGTCCAAGTAACCATAGTCCAAGATTTAGAAGTGAAAGACAAGATAAAGGGAGTCCCTTAGGGTGTGAAAGAACCAGTGTGCAGTGGTCCAAGAGACCCTCAATTATCCCAAAGTATGACTAAAAGATTCTAAGGCTCACCATATACTAGACAATCAAGTCCGTGCGATGATTCTGGATGATCTATGTCAAAGTTACATAACCACCCCACGTGATTCATGGTTTTCGTCTAAACCTTTAGGCTTTTACACATGTGGGTCGTGCATTGTCTGCGACTCAGGCCTAAACAAAACGACAAGCTTCATGTATAACACATCGAAAAATTATAAAATAAATAGCTTCATCAACTGTAATACCACACACGTAATTTACGTATTGGGATGTAGTTGTAACATTATTTATGTGGGGGAGCACCATCCGCCCTTTAAAATTAAGAATCCAAGAGCACCGAAGGGCGATCAATGGCAAAGATAAACGCTACCCAGTAAGTTCACATTATGACGAGAAACACCCAAATGACACCTCCTTTTGGTTCCATGGAATTGACCACATACCACAGGACAAGAGAGGGGGTGACCGAGAACTAGCGGTTAGGCAGAGGGAAGCCAAATGGATTTGCCGCTTGCGGGCAACACAAAGAGGGCATAATACTGATAAAGAGCTTCATTACTTCTTGGTATAACTTCTCCCTTCGTGTAAGTTTCCCCGATATCGAATTCCGAATATGTAATTCACGTTGGAGGTCTTGCTTCCGTCAGGTGCAGGAGATGATCATAAGGCTGGATTGAATAGATGGAAGTACATAGTGTTACTCTGTAAGAAACAAATTGCTGTAACAGTCTTCTTCCATGCTGCCCTTGCCTTCCACATGTGTAACACCTATCGTTTTTACATTGTAATGCCTGTATTGTAACGTGGATTTTTTATACATTGTAACTTTTCTGTGATATATTTGACTGTTTTCTAGGGATATTCTCTCATGTTGAGAATCTCTCTGTGATACACTGGACCGTTCTTGAGAGATACTTTATCACATTGGGAAACTTCTTGGTATGGTACTCTATTCTGCCTATCACTTTCTACCTATTAACTGCATTCGGAAACATCATTTCATTTTCTGTACCTTATTCCGGTTACATTAGTTTTAGATATATCAACATTAGATTTTGTTGTTGGAATATATCGAGTTTGACTTCACTTAGCAGGACAGAATATGTTATTGTTAAAATGGCAATTTATATGCATTCTGCCCATACTTTAGATCTATCCCTGATATATACTTTTACAAGTAATATATATATACATATCCCCATCGGTATGAGCGCACTAATGATGATGAGGGATCGAATAACTAGTAATTTATTTGGGAATAAGAGGACACCGTTCTCTAAGTTATTTCAACTCACTGTCATTTCTTTTAAGTTTTGTTATTCTTTTAAAAACGCCGACACAACACGACGTTTTGCACTATTAGAAACCTGAAATATGTCATTCTTTTCCATATATAAAGATGGCCGCCTCTTTCAAACACAGGATCCCCTGGAATTATTTTGGGTTGATCCCGGTTCCATGTGAACGTTTCCAGGTATCGGCACACTTTGTTTAAAATTGGTCTCTATTTAATCCAATATATTTTAATAGGTACGACCGCATCAACCATCACAGGCGATCCTATAATCAAATACCCTATCGGGAATAAGAGGACCCCTCTTTTTAATTTAATGTAATTGATTGTTAGTTTTACTTTATCCCGGCTATTCCTTCTAATCGTCGACATAACGCGACGTATTATCAAATACCGTAAATATTTCATCCTTCGCCACATTTAAAGATGGCCGCCCCGTTGGATCCGGGATCCCCCGTTATTGTCATAGGTTGGTCTCGGTATCATGTGACCACCTTTCAGTGTTGACACGCCTCGCTTTAAATATGGCGCCCGTCGAGTCTTCCGTGCGTCCAACAATCCACGAGGAGGAGCGGCGGAGAACGGAGACCATATCACAGGTACGTGATATTGCCAGGAACTTCTGGGTTTGTTTGTCGATTGCTTACTCGGACTTTTATTTATGGCAACCTTATGCTAATTGGCCATCTGTAGGTACCGTTGCGTACTAACGCGAATATAACCACCATCCAAGCTGGTCATCTTCCCGAGCACACTGACCCCCCCTCCGCCTTGGAGCCCCCCTAAGGTACTTATTTCATGTTGGGGATTTCTAATTACTGGGGGAGCAAGCGGATCCGGGGTGGGGATTAATTGCTTGTCAGGAAGTAAAGGTCGATATGGAACATCTCTTGCTGGGCTACTCATGCCGTGACCTAATTGTAGATGCCTGTCTACTGCCCCACTTTACTTCCTTATGTAGTGGTTGTTTCGATACGTTTTGATGCTCTACCTTAAAGCCATGCATTATCTAGCTATATGTTGTTCATAACTGGTTGGCAGCTACTTATTGCCTTTTAGCAAACGGGGTGAGATTTCAAATTATCGCCATCAACAGAAGGGGGCTTGTAACATACAGGGGGTAAATGCAAACCATTGCAACCAACAGAAGGAGGATTGCACCTGTCATTATGAATGAATGTTGGTAGTTTTCTGAATTAAGTATATACGTTCTTCCAAGACATTTGTATTATTGGAAAATCTTTTTCTTAATGTAGGATCATGACATCAAGTATTTCAATTCCCCATATGGGGCATACATTTCAATATTTTTTTCGCTTCCCATACACAGGGGTCCGGAATCAATATACTTCTTGACTCTCCATAGTGATATTTTCCAGCTAATCCGGGGGACTCGAACCACCATTCCACTTGGAATTGAGTGTGAAGTACTTTTCAGGTATAATATGGCCTTGTTGCTATAAATTAATCCATAAGGGACTATTTTATCCTTGTTCTTGCTTATCCCCTCTTCCCTGGTTTTTTAAAAAAAGTTACTCTGGGTTCAGGAGTGTCATGTCTTCAGGTTTCTTGCACTCCTTATATTGAATCACATTTTAAAAGTGGAATATTACATTTGTAATAGGCTCTTTTGAAAACAAATCGCCCTAATGAGCAGAGGACGTATAGACAAGTTCGTTTGTTTTCCATCTTTATATTTGGGAATCTGGCACTTCCATGGGGATGACTTGAACTATAAACTATATTATTATACTTCCACCTTAGGAATACATTGTGATCTACTGTGATCATTCTTCTACATCAGCTTCCTAAGAGGAACCTCATCCAGAATCATCGCACGGACTTGATTGTCTAGTATATGGTGAGCCTTAGAATCTTTTAGTCATACTTCGGGATACTTGAGGGTCTCTTGGACCACTGCACACTGGTTCTTTCACACCCTAAGGGACTCCCTTTATCTTGTCTTTCACTTTTAAATCTTGGACTATGGTTACTTGGACCACACACCCTTTTTCTTCAACATTTTGCATGGCATAACCACTTGAATTTTTCGGGGCCTATCTCTCCAATAGGCATAGTTTGGTGCTTACTGCCAGGGTCAAGCATTATGGCTTGAACTGGCCTTGTGATAGCAATGTACCGATGAGGGTGTACTTGCTTTCACAAGGAGATAATTAAAACCTGTCACTTGGCAGATATCAAAATTTGTCCAATATGCTTGGATCTCTGGGTGCGTCTTTTTAAACCTAAAAAAATCTTTTATATGTATGTTTAAACAATAGATTTTTTGAATACTTATGTATGTTAATATCTTCTTGCAGCCCTGATGAAATTCCCTAGGCACGAATGGGAATGAAACGCGTTGGCTGTGCCGTTGTATGTGAAAATAAAGAATATATTTAAAATAAGAACAGAGGATCTACGCATTTCATGGACTCTCTTGTATCACTGACTTCATTGTGTGCGCCTCTCTACTCTTATACACTATTGCTCAGATATACATCCCCGGCAGCGGATGGTGATAGTAGCCGCACCACTAAATATCTCTGAAACAGACAAAGTTGATGTGCGAAACCCTGGTCAGCTGCTGTGTGCTTTTGTTCATTGTTTTCATCTCATTTTATTTCACTTTTTGTCTGGCTGCAAAAGAGGTGATTGACGAGCCTGCTGCAGCGGCCAAGTACTAGAGTATGCTAAAATCAAGTACGAGTATGTAATGACTAATATATCAGAACCGGGAATGCCGTGTGAACCTTAAGGATGTTAGTATTTGTTGTTCTCCCAGTTTGGTTTGGTTTGAACATTTCCTGGTAAAGGAGGAATATAATGTTGCCAAAGTTTGGGGGAGTCCATTGTTTCAGATCGCACAGGGTGAGGTAACTAGCGACACCCATGTGAGTGACGTGAGTGGAGGTGACTGGCGTACGCTAGGAAAAGGAAAGTAATAAAGAGCACAGGGCTCTGGGCGTGGTTTAGTTATCTGGCCACCACCATCCTGAAGGCTATGTTTGGTTACTTGCATGCGAAGGGGGAGGCCTAACCACCAACAAGATACTGCCATAGGCACCCCAGTCTTTGCAGCACTGGGGGAATTGGATCCCTCTGGCGCCAGGGAGATTACTAGGGAAAAACATTGCTGAGATGCAAGCTAGATTGTAGAGCATTGCGTGGGGCGAGGCAGGAGACTCAGCAAAAGAAAGCACCACTTTGACTCTACAGGACATGCCCATTCTGTGATTTCGTTGATGATTTAATCCACGTTTCTTTTGTCATAACCTCGATTTAACAAGTGGATTTCAAGTTCAGCTTTTGAAAATGTTTTCTGCACTGCTGTTCCTTCATAGTCATAGCAGCTCCTCTTTTGGAATGTTTTTGATGATTTACTTGGAGTGGTAGCTACTGTCCTGGAGGGTTCTGTTTGCGGCTTTGGGATTTTTGTGTAATTTGGTTATAAGGTGTTATTATAGATTGCTAGGTTAAAAAGTTTACTCGTGTCCTGAAAATTAGTAATGGTCCTCAGATGTTGAATTGATTCTGCTGTATTTGATCTATGTATCACTGATGTTTCTAAGGTATCCAAATTAAATGTTGCGTATATATCTTCTCCAGTACTTGATAAGGGGGAGTGGCAGATAAATTCACTGAAGGATGCAGGGGAGGATGGGATTTGGACACTGCATGGAGCAGGGTGGACACTTACCTAGAGCTGGGACACTCAAATGAGGTAGCTAGGAGCTCTAGAAATGACATTATTACTATTATTCACCCTAAAACCAGCATTGTACTGCTCGTTGTAAAAAGAGGCAGGAATATGGTGGGACAAATTTGGCTCCCATCCCAGTGCAGCGTTTTTGTATGTAGATAACATTGCTAAAAGTAAATGAGACATTTGTGCATCTCCAATAATATTTATTTGCTGTCCAAAGTGTACTGATCTAGCTGTGCGTGATCTTTTTATAGTCTCCAGTCCATTTTGATTATTAATTGAAATGTAGAGGTATGTTATGTCGATGGTTGCCATAGCATAGTATTCCTGCTGAATGATGTTTTGTAAGGTGGTAAAGATCCCTATTTCTTTTGTCCCTTTATTTCCTTAAATATTTGATGGTAAATCCTACTTGAATGGCTGTAACTGGGAGTCTATGGTTTTTCCTAGTTATGAACAAATTGTGTCTACTGCTGAGATTATTGGTCATCCAGGTGATGGAAAGCCTCCTTCGTATATCTTAGAATTTAAAATGCTGCCGCTTTTCAGTGCTCAATGAACATGTAGGTTTTTACCCCAATATTTATAGTCCTTTGCGATACCATTTTTCCAGTAGTAGTTTTAGATTGGCTTGGATATCTGGAATCCGATTGTGATTATTTTTTAAGTTAGCCGACTGGATAGTTTTGCAAGTTTCCAGAGTAATCTAAGATGCTCCTTCAAAACCAATCTGTTGGCAACAGCCACAAACAGATGGACCTGAGTTGTCTCCCTCCCAGTATATACTGGTTCATATACCATGTGACACCCGGTATTTAATAGTGAGAGTATGGTAAGAAGCCCACTAAAATATGGTTCACAGTCCCATGTGCCAGTCCCCATCAGTCTTTATCCTCTCTTACAGGATGTTGACCAAGATTCTACCGTAAACATATGACCTGTCACACATGACCTGTCACACAAACAAAAGAACCACCAGTCAGCACAATATTTACAATATATGGACAAACTGCACTACTGAAGCTGACAGTTGTGTTAGAAAGAAGCCACCACCAGTGTGCGGGACAATATTTGTCTTGAAATGACTGGCAGATCTTAACTCTCAGGTAAGTGTCTCACCCAAATGACGCTCCCACCAGCTGTGCACCACTCGGTAAACTCTCCGACCGGACATGAGCGTCATAAAGACTGTTCTGAAGAATCACGCACCAGTTAATATGCAATGTTACCTCTCACGCTCACATGGATATCGCAGCTAACCAGTAGAAGTGTGGCTCAATGATTAGAGCGGCAGACCCTGATGCAGAGATCTAGCCTGGGACCAGGGTTCAATGCCTCGGGGGTCTTGGGCCCAAAATTCCACGGACCTGATAATTCTCGCCTCGGTGCCTATTCCAATCATGGAGTCCCACTCTGCAACTCTGGGCAATAGCTTGCTTAATCTCCACAACGGCCCCCACAACGCTAAGGATGCCTGGCCTCCACCTTGGGGGTGCCCAGGAATGGACGCCTCACAGGGAAAGCCAGGATGGGTTCCACAGCGGTATTCCTACAAGCGCCTTGAGACCCTTGCGGGTGAGTAGTGCGCTATACAAGTATCAATTTACAGGATCTTAAGGTAAAAGAAAAACATACTATAAAAGATCCCTCCACATTCCCCTGCCACTTATCCACGCACACCAAAACCACGTATAACATTGCGGGGAATGCATGAAGAATGCAACATTCAGGCCAGCCCTTCCAATATGTTACTTGCTGTATTACCTAGGAGTTAAATACATGTATGAGTCTGAGATACAATGGTAAACCGATCTTCGGACGGGAGCTCCTGGGGTTTCCTGCTTCAGAGTATGGGACAAGACCAGCAACTGATGTCGTTAAGTCAAAGGAAATAGAGGTTTTCTCCTGCACTACGTCCTTGGCAATAGAAACACTCCACAAAGCTGTAATGGCGAGATACGTCAGAGGATAAAACAATAATAGACAAGCATTGGGATTAGCTTAACATGTTGTGGATATTTAAGTACAATTAAAAGTGCTCTCTGTCGGAGAGTGCAGGACATGAACGGAAGGAAACCTGGGTACATGTATCCAAGGCTACTTCATTTCACGATGAAAACCACATTGGAGGTCATTTTCTATGAGAAGAAGCAGCCAAACGGTAATGCACTTGCAAATTAACTGTTCCCTTCATGAGAAGTTAGTACACATATCGATTAGTTCTATATAAGAATCATAGATGCAGAATCACGTGTAGCACGTGTAGAAGGTGTCATCTCTTTCAGAACAGAGTTGTAAACACTTGCAAATCAAAGGGCTCTCTACTCTAAAAAGATCATTTTTTAGAATGGATTGAAACTGCATTTCATCTACCCAGACACACATGCACGCTGTTATTAAAAGCCGCAGATTTTGTTTCAATAGGTGAAACTCAATTGGATGCCTCTCATCTAGCAGTGAGGTCACATTTACAGCTTGCTTGAGCAACCTGCCCCCTCCTCCCACCTTGCTTGTGGTGCCCTTGGCAGCTCCCTAGACTGGCTGTATGCTACAAACGCCCTGCTTGTAAAGCAGATATCTCTGCAAGTTACATTGACCCCAGAACCTTGAACAGACTGTAGCATTCAGCAGACATTATGTATATGAACAGCGTTGCACCGTCTTATCAGAGAGAGGTAGGCCAGCCATCATGTATTTCTATAACGACTGCACGTTATCTGCAGAAACCTATGGGTAAAAAGCCCCTCCGTGCTTAGATTTCACAGTCATGCTGACTTTATTTTTAGATTTAATGGTTGCCTGGAGGGTGTTCACACTACAGCAAGCCTTTTCATGACAGAAGCTCTGCCTTCTCTTTTTTCCCCGCCATCCATTATCTCAGCCTCTTTTATGCTCTGTCTCCCGATAGCATCGCATGCACGCCACTGCAATGCAAATCGGCACAAATTGCTAACACTTTAATTACTGTCTCTATTTTTGACTCGATCGTTCGACCGCGCAGGGGGATATAAAGTGCGTCATGCAATGTGCTGTTCACTTCAGATTCTTTGGTGTTTTAGGTTGAAGCCGCAATGTCTGGTTTGCTAAGATGTTGGTTTTGCTAATGTTGGGGACATTCGGAAAGCTGATCTGGCTATTGTTTACGATTGGCTCTGTGGTTTGTAATTCACATTTGCTTGTTTCTGTTTGCTGGCTTAGTTTGAGGTGTCCACCATGTCTTCGTCCCTCCTGTGGAGAATAGCCTGTTTATCATCACTCCTTGTATTCTTACAAAGCTCGCTTTCTGCAATCAGGCCTTTACATTTTGTTCTTATCTTGTAATATTTGCTGTGCATTCAAAGACGGAGGTCAAATGCCAGGCTCTGTCTACCAGGGAATTTGGTGCTTAATTTCCTTTCTCCGGCTTCAAATAGACAGGCTTTATATGACAATCTGGAGGTGTGAAAAGTAGAACCTTTTTCCTTTGCTTCTGTGTCCCCTCCCCTCTACACCCCTCCACTCTGTACCCCTCCACTCTACACTCTTCCACTCTATGCCAGTCCACAACACTCCACACCAGTCTACAACACTCCACAACACTCTTTGCCACTGCACCCCACGCCACTTTACTACACTCTATGCCATTCTACTTTACACCACTCTATGGCACTCCACGCTACTCTATGACACTCCACACCACTATATGCCACTCTACTCCACTCTACGCCATTCTATGTCACTCCACTCTGTGCCACTCTTTTCCACTCTACACCACTCTATTCTACTTTACGACATTTTTCTCCACTCTACAATACTTTACTCCATTCTGGTCTATGCCACACCACTCTACTCCACTCTGTGCCACTCTACTCTACGACACTCCACTCTGTTACACTCCAGGATACTCTCTGCCACTCTATGACACTCAATGCCACTATCTGCCACTCCACTCTATTACACTCCACAACACTTTAATCCACTCTATGAAATCCGCACTATGCCACAACACTCTGAAAATGTACTCCACTCTCCCCCACACCACTGTACACTACTCCACTTTACAACACTTTACTACACTCTGAACTATGCCACTCTATGCCCCTCCATACTGCGTCACTCTATTCCACTCTACACCACTACATTCTATTCCACTTTATAACACTTTACTCCACTCTACAACACTTTACTCCATTCTGCACTATGCCACACCACTCTACTCCAGTCTATGCCACTCTACTTAACGACACTCCACTCTGCGCCATTCAATGACTCTACTCTACTTCACTCTACGACACTCTATGCTACTCTAAGATACCGAATGCCACTCTCTGCTGCTCCAGTGTATTATACTCCAAGGAACTTTAGTCCACTCTGTGAACTCCACACTATGCCACTCCACTCTGACAAACTGCTCCTCTGTCCTCCACTCCACTATAGGCCACTCCACTCTACAACACTTTTCTCCACTCTGTGGTATGCCACTCTATGCCCCTCTACACTACGCCCCATAGCTTTATGTTACTCTACTCAATTACACTGTACTCCAGTCTATCCCACTTTACGAGTTTCTACTCCACGCCATGCTATTTTAATCTAAACACTCTACTCCACTCTATGACACTTTCCTCCACTGTATGCCACACCACTACTCTACAACACTCCACTATACGCCCTTTCACTCTTTGTCCATCTGGTCTATGCCCCTCCGCTCTAAGTCCCTTTGCTCTACACCCCTCCACTCTATGTCCAACCACTCTACAACACTCCACTCAGCAACTCTCTAGACCTTTATCCAGGACTGGATGAATTTCAACCACCTGAAACTCAACCCCGATAAGACGGAGTTGGTGTTGACAGGTGGTTGCTCCAGTCCCTGGTCCTCCTCCTTCTGGCCCCCATCACTAGGTCCCCCACCCACTCCTGTATCCTCTGTCAAAACCCTTGGTTTCAAAATCAATAACCAACTCTCCTTACACTCCCAAGTCTCTGTCGTGGTGTCATCAGCCTTTCTCTCACTCAGAACTATCCGCAGAGTCTCACGATTTTTCGTCCCAGACGCGCTCAAACTAATTCTACTGGCCATGGTGACATCTCGCCTAGATTATGGCAATGTCCTCTACCATGGCATGCCTGACTACCTCATGAGGCGCCTCCAGCTGGTTCAAAACCAGGCCGCTCGGCTGGTTTTTAACCTTTCTAAATCACACCATGTTACCCCTCTTCTTATCTCCCTCCATTGGCTCCCTGTCCGGCAGCGCGTCTTATTCAAGCTCGGCTGCACTATCTTTAAAGCCAGGACAGGATCCGCCCCCTCCTTCATCAACTCAGCTATTCAACCCTATACTCCATCACGAGACCTTCGATCCTCCTCTCACCACCTTCTCGTGGTTCCCCGTTTCAAACGGAAGAAATGGGGTGGTTCCAGGTTCGCTACCACGGGCCCAGCTTTTTGGAACTCTCTCCCACTGTCCCTCAGATCCTGCACTCAATACCCCCTTTTCCGCAGAGATCTCAAGACTTTTCTCTTTACCCAAGCCTTTCCATCCTGATTCTCTTTACCGTCCCCCCCTCTTCCGACCAACTGAGTAGCTGTTACCAGTGAGCGCCAAGAAACCGCCAGGTGTACGAGCGCTATACAAAACCCTTCAAATTCAAATTCAAATTCTATTCAAGTCTATAACACTCTATGTCCCTCCACTCTATGACAGTCTATACCACTCCGCAATATGCCCCTCCACTCTACACCCTTCCACTCTATGTCCCTCTGCTCTGCACTCTTCCACTCAACACCACTCTAAAACACTCCACACCAGCCTACACCACTCCACAACACTCAACGCCACTCTGCTGTACACTACTACACTTTATGCTATGCTAATCTACACTCTGCGACACTCTACAGCACTCCATGACACTCCACACCACTCTATGCTAATCTACTCCACTCTATGCCCCTCCACTTTTCGCCACTCTGTTCCACTGTACACCATAACACTTCATTCTACCAGCCTCCACTCCACTCTATCCCACTTCAAGTCACTCCACACTACGTCACTCCACTCGAGCCTATGACATTCCACTCTATGGCACTTTACTCTTTGCCACTCAGCTCTATGACACTCTACTCCACCCTACACTATGACACTCTATGCCCCTCCAGTTTACAACACTCCACTATATGACACTCTACTGTATACCACTCTACTCCATGCTACTCTCCGCCACCCTACTCTACTCCATTATTCACCCCTTCCTGCCACTCTAAAACCTTCCACCTCACTCTACGACATTCCACTCTATATTACGCAACTCTACTTCACTCCATTCTACTCCATGACATACCACTCTACCCCACAGCACTCCACTCTAAAACACTCTACTTCACTCTATGCACGCCGCAACATTGTACTCCATTCCATCCCACTCCACTCTGTCCAACACTCTAGTTCACTCTATGCCCCCACTCTATGCCCCTCCAACCTACGACATTCTAATCCACTCTATGCCACTCCAGTCTATGACACTCTACTCCACTATACACAACTCCCTTTTTACCACTTTGTGCCACTTTACTTCACTCGAAACCACTCCACTCTACTCCACACTACTCAATCGCACACTACTCCACTATTCTTCTCTACACCACTAAACTCTACGCCTCTCTATAGCATCCCAGTCAATGACACTCTGTCACTCCACTCTACGACACTTATCTCCACTTTATGCCCTTCCTCTGTATGCACGTCCACTCTTTGCAACTCTACACCACTCCACTCCACATCACTCTATTCTATTTACAGCACTCTGCTCTCCTCTACATCACTCCACTTTACTCCACTCTACTGTACACTACTCTACTCTACATCACCCCACTATACGTTACTCCACACCACACCACTCTACTCCACGCCACTCTCTCCATGATACTCCATTCACCTTCAGGACACTCCTCCAGGCTACAACACTCCTCTCCTCTCCACTCTATGCAATGCCACAACCCCCCTCTAAACTTTACCCCACTCCACGATACTCTATGCCACTCCACAACAATCTACACCACTCCATTCTACGACATTTTCAGTCTATACACTTCACTATGTGACACTCTGCCCCACTGCACACTCTATGCCACTAACATCTAGACATGCTGGACAGCAACTACCCGGTGTACAACATGGCTAAAACACATTGCCAAAGCCAAAATCTCTTGCATAGGCGAGAACTATTGGCTTTGCCAATGCTTGTGAGCAACAGTAGCCCTGCGACTAGCACACACTCATGCATCATTCTCTGCCTACATTATTAAAACCAACTAGATGGGGAGAAGATTTTAAAATTCTCCCTAAATCATGCCACTGTTCTTACTCAAATAGTTTAGCATTGATGGGTAGCACAAAGAGGTTCTGCTGCCCCCACTCCTTTACATCATGAACCAAGCTATCTCCGAGGGCACTTTCCCAGCATCTTGGAAAATGGCCATAGTCAAGCCACTCCTCAAAAATCCCTCCCTAGACCCCACCATCCTAAAAACCTCCGCCCGATATCCCTGCTACCTGCTCCTGCCAAGCTATTAGAGGCCCACCTTAACTCTCATCTCAGCGCCTTCCTGGATAAATCCTGCCTGCTAGATTTTTCTCAGCATGGCTTTTGGAAGGTGCACAACACATAGTCAGCTCTCACAGTGGTGGTAAACAACATCCGCACTAAGGTCGACAGTGGTCAGACCACCCTTCTGATCCTGCTCGACCTTACAGCTGCATTCCATTCGACACCCTGTCCCCCGCTATTCTGATTGCTCGCCTCAGTGAGATGGGAATGGATGGGCCTGCCTTGAGCCTCCTGGCCTCGTTCCTCAACCAACGCATGCAGAAGGTTAAACTGGGTGACTTCCTCTCTCCTGCCAAGCCTGTGCAATGTGGAGTCCCGCAGGGCTCATCCTTGAGCCCCACCCTTTTCAACATTTATGTGGCCCCCCTTGCCAGGCTTGTAAGATCATTTGGTTTGGAAGTATTATCATATGCCGAGGACACCCAGATTATGGTCTCCCTCAATCAATCTGTGGAGACCGAGGCATCCAACTTCAGGAACTGTATGGAAGCAGTAGCAGGATGGATGACCAAAAATTTCCTAAAACTCAATGGGGAAAAGACAGAGGTCTTGGTCTTTGGAGGCAAACATGAGATCTGGTCGGCTGACTGGTGGCCATCGGCCCTTGGAGCATGCCCCACACCCACCCTTGCAGCTTGTAATCTAGGAGTTATTCGTGACACCATACTTTCCCTCGATAGGCAAGTGAATAGAACCGTCTCTACCTGCTGCGGGGTTCTAAGGATCCTCCGCAAACTCTCCAACTATCTTTCCTTGGATTCCAGAAAACAAGTTGCGGTGGCCCTTATCTCTTTACGCCTAGATTATTGCAATGCACTTTATCTGGGCATAAATAAGAGTCTGGTTCAACGCCTGCAGGTTGTGCAGAACGCTGCAGCCAGGTTTGTTGTCAACGCCCCTAGACGGTCCTCTGGCTCGGCCATAAGAAAACATCTCCACTGGCTTCCGATGCTGTCCAGGATAGATTTTAAGGTTTTATGTCTAACCCACGGTGCCCTTCATGAATCCGGCGCAGAGGACATCAGGTCCCTGGTATCCTTCCATACCCCTGGCAGGGTCTTGCGCTCTGCCAACAAGAACCTTCTGTCCACTCCCCGGACGAAGAAGACCAGATGGGGAGGGAAGGCTTTCTCTGCTCTTGCCCCGAAGCTCTGGAACCTTCTCCCTGATAAGCTCAAGGGCCTTGCACCACCTGATCAATTTCGCAAAGCCTTAAAGACCTGGCTTTTTACCAAAGCTTACCAGTAGTTTTTCCCCTTCTAATCTGTGCACTGCTCCCAGCTTTTCCATCCTATGCGCCTTGATGCCTCTGGGCAAAGTTCTGCGCTATATAAAACTAATTTCATTCATTCATTCATTCATAGCACAGCTGCTACTATGCCCCACTGCAATTTGATACTTTCCTCTCCTCTCCTCCCCTCCCCTCCCCACCCTTCCTCTCCCCTCCCCACCCTTCCTCTCCCCTCCGCCTCCTTGCAAGCTTTTCTTGGTTTTTGTGGAAGAACAGGAAGCAGGAAGCAACAGGGCTCCCACGCCACCCGCAGTCAATAACAATGCTGCAATGCCGTGACATGGATCAGGGGCTAAAGGGGTGGGCATGTTCTCCACCTTGGCTGCATTGCAGCCTTCATGGGTAACAGGGAAAGTGCGCATGACTATTTTGGGTGACCTGCGGGGGCTGGCCAAACAGTCAGTGCGCACGTAGGATTGTTCTACCACTCCTACCCTGCTCTTCAGCCCCGCCCCTCACGCAAGCTGCCGCAGCAGGAGGACGAAATACAATTATTAGAATATTACGTTATTATCATTTTCTTTTTTCCGTTCGCTGCTTTATGGCAGTGGCGATGCTCCAAATGTCTGTCTGTAGTGCAGGGACATCTTAAGGATTTTGGGTGTCTTGTCTAAACTTCTTTTTGACGCTCCTGTTCCGGACTGCTTTGAGTTTATGATCCAGTTCAAGTTCTTTCATGCCCTTTTTGGCAAGGCCACTAACTCGTACACATTCAAAATGTGCTTACATCGAATATTCAGGAATAGTGAACAGTTTTTAATATTGTAACACAGCAGCAGCTCACCAATATTACTACAAGTAATCTCTGTGACACCCTTCGATTTCTCATATGTGAGGTCCTGTTTTGATCTAAAAGAAACTTTTTTATGGATGTTGCATGAAATGTAAACACAACATTTTTCTGCAGAATGTCTGTGATAGACACTCACACATCACCCACATTAAAAATATATATATATTTTAAACGGTACTGAGCACAATCTGTTTAGGGATAATTCAAGGTCATCAGAGCCAGACTCTTAGCAGAATGGATCAGGTTGTATCAAGGGGCCCCCTGAAAGGCTGGGGCCCTTGGCCAGAGCCCACTTTGCCCATGCCTTAAAATGTCATTGCTGTAGTGGAATGCTCTTAATGATCAGCAACAGCCCTTTGTGAGATTATGTTACATTGTATGGGAATTGGTTTGGGAAAATTACTATAAGCTCAATTACTCACTCCTTAGAGGCTGCATGACATTATGTCATTGTTGTGTGTCTGTCTCCTGTGGGACATAATGGTTCCCAATTAATTGTGCTCACAAATATTTTTATGTGCTGAATTTGACACATTTTCACATACTGTCCCGTACATTTTTTTTCCCGATTTTAAATCTTACGAAGACTCTTGTGCTGTTTTTGCAGCTTCTCTCCATTTTCTTGTATTGTATTGTATTGTACTGCACTGAGACCAGTCTCCCTGCCACCAGAGGCCACAGAGCATATCCACTGAGGACATTATCAAGTGGGTTCTGGACAGAAGGTGTGACCTTCAATCCTGCTCTATGGCTTTGGCCATGCCCACTGAAGACTGGGTTAAGTAACTGATAACATGACTGTCATTGAAAATATGGAAAATAACTATCCTTTGTTGCTTCAGTGATACTAGTGATGATGTAAAAGATAGTATTATAATTTTTATTTTTACTAATGATGCCAAAGATTATATCATTATATCATTTCTGATGTCACCTGCACATATATGTAATAATGGCTGCTAAAGGTATTAGATGATATGGGATTACTTTTAAATCTTAGTATGTTTTTATCAAATGTATTTCTAAAACTTTATTTGGATTGTACCATCTATGCAAATAGCAAACCCAGAGCAATGACAAGGAAAAAAACCTAATGTTTCTTTCCTTCCTTTCATCAATACCACCTCTCTTCCTATCACTCCACCACCCCCTTACTCCTTTCCATGCCCACTGGTACAACCCTTGGGCCCATACCACCTCTGCCCAACTACCCAGATCATCTCCTGCTGCAAGTGATCACCTAATCCTCTGAATGAGTCATGCAGAGCGCCCTTTCACCTTGAATGCATCCAGAATATTTAGTACCAACAGCAGCCCAGGACATTCTGGATTTCATGAGTTACGCCATCAGCAGCCCCCACTATTTACGAAAATTCCTCTTTTCCCGATTGTTAAAAATAAGCACAACATGTTGGGAAGCTATTCAGTCTTACATGCGTTTAATGCAAACATAGGAATCAGCACAACAAATAAATACAATATTTGCCATTTCAACTCACAAGAGTTCTCACTAGAGAAGGTTCATTTGTTGCCTAATGCTAAAATACAGGAAAATTAGTATATTATATATTTGTTTATTCTTTCGCTACAAGTCTGTGGAACCTAATCATGTGGCAACATTTTGCTACTTTCTAATGGGCAGGTGGCAGGATTTTCTCGTGAAGGAAGCATGAGAGTTTCTTGAGAAGAAGATATCTTTCATGGAGTTCCTTATTCTTGTAAAACCCTAATGGCAACACTGAGGCTAAAGTACACTTCCGATTAATAGAAGCAACATCTATATTCGATTTTAAAAATAATTGGTGCACAGAGTGAACTGTAAAATTTATGTGAAAAAAAACAGCGCTGAAACACATAAACTGTGATTATGTTTTCACAGCTCCCATTTTTTCTGGAAGGAAACGTTTTCTACAACAGTTCAATAGGAAAGAGCCTTATCACTTCCTTCTTTATAGCTTCGTTATAATTTTTCTCTTCACCATCAGAAACAGCAAGAGTATAAGTATTAGCAGTGCCTTTATTTTTCCAAAGCAACGCACATGATTAATTTTATTGTATAAAACAACCCCAATTAAAAGGATTGCAATAATTGATTCACATGTTTTCATCCTCCAGGATCCAAAGACTCCAACCCTGGCCCACACTGTATTGTGCAATTTCCTCTCACTCTATTTAATGTTACCTATCTGCTAAAATATGCTACGGGAAGTGATGGGAAGACGAGTCTACTATTCTATATCTACAAGAGCACAAACCACAACTTTGACCGCTAAGAGGTAGTCTAATGTCGTTCTATTTTGAATTAGCATGTTGGCATAGGCATTTAGTTGTTCTGGATTAAAGGTATTATTGTAGAATTTGAAATTCTTGGCATTTCTTCCTATTTCATCTAGAGCAACAGTCACCCATCCCACATGAGAATGAAAGCAGAAGAAAATCTAGTAGTTGTTGAAACAGACCCCATACCCCTCATTCGTTCTGCAGGATGATCATTATAGTGTCTCATAGCAGGAAAATATATCTTGGATAAGAAATCCTAGTCCAATCTAAGGGCAGCCAAAGGTAGGCTAGTGACCACCAATTAAGTAGGCATGCCCTCCTTGCTGATGGTGTTTATTAAACAACCGTCAATAAGGAAGATGATACTCAAAAGGGGTTAATTCAAAAGGAACCTTCTGTACTGTTTAACCTCATTTAGGGGTTCATTAGGTTGGTGGACAGACTAAGTCCGCTAGCCAACGCTGAGGTGTTCGGGACCGCCCGGCAGACATGCGGCGGTCTTACTACTGTGATTAGGATGTGCCCGCCATACTGGCAGCCGCATCCAGGGCTTTTAACATTGCAGGCAGTGCTGCTGGCTGCAGCACCGTACGTAATGTCAAAAGTGCGTGCACTGCATTACCCTGCACTACATGACAGGCACCAGTCGGTGCCTGCCACTTGATGCATGGAAATGCAGGGGGGGTACCATGGGTACCCCCCCTGTGCTGCGACACCCCCCCAAACAAGGGGGGCCCGCAACGGCCCCTAAACCCAATTCCTGCCAGCCTTTCCACATTGCCACCATGGAAAGGCCTTCCCATAGCCACATCCTAATTTGGTGGATGGTGCATTCTAGGCACCACCACCATTCTAACGGCCCTGCACTGTCCGCCAGGCAATCGGTGCGATTGCCTTTGGCGGTGAAGCTGCGGACGGACTTTGTGTCTGCCGTGGTAGCCACTGTCATCCTAATTTGGTGGTGGGTAATACGCTTGGTGATGTCATCATGAAGGTCATCGAGAAAATCGTTAACATGCAACTGGCCCGCCACCTCGAAGACAACAACATCTTGGACCCGTCCCAGTCCGGATTCAGAGGAAACCACAGCACCGAGACAGCCCTCATCGCCTCCACAGACAACATCAGGCACCAGCTAGACAATGGCGAAACATCAGCCCTCATCCTCCTGGACCTGTCAGCCGCCTTCGACACGGTCTGCCATCGCACTCTAAAGACACGCCTCCTAGAAGCCAGAATCCAAGAGAAGGCTCTTGACTGGACGACGTCCTTCCTCTCCCGCAGAACCCAGAGCGTCTGCCTCCCACCCTTCCGATCCGAAGCCACCGACATAATCTACGGCGCCCCCCAGGGCTCATCCCTCAACCCAACGCCCCCCTTGCACAAGTGGCCCGCCATCACGACCTCAACATCATCTCCTACGCTGATGACACCCAGCTCATCCTCTCCCTCACCAAGGAACCACACACCGCCAAAACCAACCTCCACGAGGGAATGAAGGCTGTCGCCGATTGGATGAGAAGCAGCCGTCTGAAGCTGAACTCGGACAAGACAGAGGTCCTCATCCTCGGACCCATCCCCTCAGTCTGGGACGTCTCCTGGTGGCCGACCACACTGGGAACAGCACAAACATCCACCAGCCATGCACGCAATCTAGGATTCATCCTCGACTCCTTCCTCTCCATGTCTAAGCAGGTCAACGCCATCTCCTCCTCCTGCTACAACACCCTCCTCATTCTCTGCAGGATCTACAAGTGGATCCTGACCGAAACAAGAAGAACGGCGACACAGGTCCTCGTCAGCAGCAGACTGGACTACGCAGGAATCCTATTCAAACACCTACAACGACTACAACGCATCCAAAACGCCTCCGCCCTACTGATCGTCAACGTCCCCCGCCACAGCCACATCACTCCCCACCTGAGAGACCTACACTGGCTCCCCGTTGACAAGAGGATCACCTTCAAGCTCCTCACCCACGCACACAAAGCACTCCACAATGCCGGACCAGCCTACCTGAACAGCAGACTCAGCTTCCCCACCCCCTCCCGCCAGCTCCGCTCCGCCAGCCTCGCCCTCGCCGCTGTTCTCCGCATTCAACGAATGACCTCCGGTGGCAGATCCTTCTCCTACCTCGCCGCAAAGACCTGGAACACCCTCCCTACCCACATACGGCAGACCCAAGACCTACTCGCCTTCAGAAGACTCCTTAAGACCTGGCTCTTCGAGCAGTATCAGCACCCACCCTCCCCTCAGCGCCTTGGGACCCTCACGGGTAAGTAGCGCACTTTACAAGTACTCCGATTGATTGATTGATGGCGGAAGGACTGCCACCGCCGGCCCGGTGGTGGCGGTCCTTCCGCCATCATAATGACTCCCTTAGTATGTACAACAGAAACACTGCAGAAGTTTGCTTTTCCATGCTCACAAATAAATCCTTGCTCAGTCATTGCAAGATGAGCCAGTTGTTTCTATGTATATATTAATGTGTGCTCCTCTGTAGGAATTTACTTCCCTTGTTTTATAATTTTATGTGATCTTGAACCTATGATTATTGCCTTGCTCTTGATTCTGTAAAGCGCTACAATTGTTTCCATGTATACATTAATGTGGGCTTCTCTGTAGGTTTTACTTCCCTTGTTTTATAATTCAATGTTGTCTTGAACCTTTGATTATTGCCTTGCACTTCTGTAAAGCGCTATGATACCTCAGGGTCCACCTAGCACTATATAAAACCTTAAAAACGAATAAATAAGGGTAGGAAGTCGGGGAGATGACACACTCTGACATAGCATATCATCTAACTTGGGGACAAACAGAACTCTGGCAGTCAGTGCAGTTAGTAGAAAAGGTGAAGGCAAGTGTCCTTATAATTACTGGGTACTCCGATTAAAGGAACATGTAATAATGTTAGACCAGGCGAAGTGATAGTTAAAGTAGGAGGTATTTATTAACAACCTCATCCAACAGACAGCCAAGTCCAACTGTCTCTCTTAGAACATTTCATCAGAGAACATTGCACCAACTTGGTTCCATGCTGGAACATAGGGCATGGAACCAAGTTACATCATCACACTCCTCCCCTCTTTACATTTCAATAGATACAACAGAGAAAATAAGCTACAAAGAAGAAAAGAAGATAAAAACAGATTATCAAATAAATCAACAAATTCAGATCAACCTTCTCTTACTTATCTCACATAATCACTTACATATTTAGGAACTTTGTAAACTCTTATACTCTTCCGAGTAGAGCTCAGATTAGAACAAACACCAGATAAATCACCACAATGAGCTTGATTGAGGGGTGTCATTCTCTCAACCTTTGCAACACGACTATGGTTCCAAATACGACCATCATCCGTCTTGACAGCATTTTTGAAAATTTTAACAATAACTTTTCCACCTGTACATTTTGACCACTTTTTGCATCCCACAGGTGCTTTGATTTTTAGTACATCACCTATTTTTAACTGAATAATTTTACTTGACCTGCGAGCCTCAACATAAACCTTCCTTTTCCTCTGAAGAGAAAGTTCTTTCTCTCTCCAATTCCCAATATCATTGTTTTTTAGTCCTTTATCCAAAATCATCCACCCTGGACACAAATTGGTATTTGCAGACCTTTCTTTAAAAAGTTCAAAAGGAGTTTTTCCCGTGGTAGAATGTCTAGTATATCTATACGTAGAAATTTGATTCTGTAATTCCTTTCTCCAATCAATCTTGTTCACTTTTGCCAATTGAATGCTTTCCTTCAATGCCCTGTTTAATCTCTCTAGAGCACCATTTGCTTCTGGATGATATAAAGAAATCTTCTTATGATACCACAATTACGTAAATAATCTTCCATTACTTCTGAACAGAATTGAGGACCATTGTCTGAAAGCAAAGAATTAGGGTAGCTTTCATGCCTAAAAATGGTTTCCAAAAATCTGATAATAGATTGAGAAGTAATCTCTCTCACAGAACTGACCTCAACCCAAAGACGAGAATATAAGTCCAACAACACAATTAAGTGAGGAGTTTGTTGTTCACCCTGCAAAGGACCCACTACGTTGATAGCTATTTCGTCCAAAGATGACTTTGGCAATCTCCTACAGACCATAGGAGGAAATCTGGGTTTAAGTACCTTATCACTTAACTGGCAAGAGACACACTCACGAACCACACGTTCAACCATCAAGTCCAAACCTGGCCACCAAAAATCTTGTCTGATTTGTTCTTTTGTCTTAGAAATGCCCATATGACCTTCATGGGCCATTTTAATTATGTTATTTCTTAGACTTGAAGGAGGAATCATTCTTGTTCCCCTAGTAAGATCTCCATCAACAATTGCCAACTCATGAGAGATCAAAGACCACGGTTTCATGAGACTTTTCAACCTATTCTGTGTTATTAAAGTCATAACTATTTGTAACTCCTCATCTTTGCTTATCCTTTCTTTCCACTAATTCTCTTTTATCGCACCCAAAGTTATGTCACACACTTTGATATCAAATTCTTGATAATACTTAACATCTTCCTCACCACTGTCTTTTGATTCCACCACATCAACTAAACGTGACAAACAATCTGCAGACACATTCGTGCTACCAGGAATATATTCAAACTTGAAATAGTATTCCTGCAAAGAAATAACCCATCTTCTAATTCTTGAAGATATAGAATCCAAACCCTTCTTTTCAAAACTCTCCTTAAGTGGTTTACGATCAGACCTAACTATTAAGGAAGAACCCCAAACAAGTTTTTTGAACGTATTTACTGCCCAATATATGGCCAGGGCCACCTTCTCAATTACTGAGTAATTGATTTCCGCACCTTTCAGACATCTAGAAGCACAAGCTATTAACTCTTCTTTCCCATCATGCACCTTAAAAAGTAGTGCCTCAACACCTTTATTACTCACATCAGTGACCACAAATGTAGATCCACCCGGTATGAATGCTCGTAAATTTGGTGCATTCTTTAGGTCTTTTTTTATTTGCTTAAACTCCATACCACATTCATTCGTCCATTCAAACTCCTTATTTTTACACATTAATTGCCTGTGGTGAATAGTTTTATCCCAAAATTCCTTACATACTTATTGTAAAATTCAGCCATACCCAAAAAAGAAGACACTTCTTCTTTTGAACATGGTTCTTTTAACAACTCAATGGTATCAACCAGCTCTTTCTTGCATCTAACACCCTCCCTTGAGATATGATGACCTAGATAATCAAGTTCAATGACTCTAAACTTGCACTTATCCCGTCGTAAAGATAAACCTGCATTCAACATTTTCTTGCGGACTCGATTTACTCTTTCATCATGTTCTTTTACATTTTTCCCACTGATTAATACATCGTCCTGATAACATCTTACTCCAGTTATTCCCTTAAATAAATCATTCATAAATCTCTTGAATACGGACGCCGCGGAAACTAACCCGAATGGCATCCTCAGAAACTTGAATACCACCATGGAAGTTATAAAGGCAGTCAACTCTTGGGAATCTTCACTGAGAAGCACTTGATGGTGGGCTAAAGCCATATCCAATTTGGTAAAGTAACAGCACCATCTAATGTAGACACAAGTTCCTCAATATGTGGCAAAGGAAATGTATCAACAATAACCTCTTTGTTGAGGGCCCGAAGGTCCACACACAAACGAATCTCATTATTGGGTTTGTGGGCTACTACAATTGGGGCCAACCATTCTGTTGCTCCAACAGGTTGTATAACTCCTGTAGATAGTAATTCATCAATTTCCTTTTGCACAGCCTCCTGAACACATATGGGAATACATCTCACTTTAGCTGCAACTGGTTTTGCACCAAATTTCAATTTAATTTGATGCTTGTAACCTTTCAAGCACCCTAATTTCTCAGTGAACAACCCTTCAAAATTTTTCACAAAATCAATCTCCACACCATCCACTGTTTGCACCTGTACAGATGGTTTAGGATTGGGATTAAGAATGATACCCAGACGAGCCTGGTGTGTTCAGCTCAATAAATTGTCACCTCTTTCTGCCACATAAATTTTAGCATCAGTGAATCTTCCACGAAATTCTATGCAACCAACAAAATATCCCAACATTTTTATCTGGAGACATCCATAGCCTGTTGGTCTCACATCTGCTCTCAACAATTTTTTTTTTTTAGAAAACTGTTTTATAAAAATATCTTTTGATATGAATGTGAGATGGGAACATGAGTCAAATTTCATCTTTACTTTAACGCCACCCACCATGACCCACTCTGAAGGATTTTCCACCCCACATTAATTTATCTGAAAAGAAACTTCTTTTGTCTCAATCCTATAATCTCTCCTGTTGCGTAACCGGCAATTCTTTCCATAATGACCTTTTTTACCACAAATACTGCAGGATACTTTTAGAGCAGGACACTCTTTTGCATTTGCCATGTGTCCAAACCTACCACATCTATAACAATTACCTTGAAAAGAAAATGTAATTTTCTTTCCCTGATTTGAATTGTCAGTTTTGACATCACCTTCTATAGCCTTACTCTGACTTTACTCATCTTTTTTTTTATTGTCCACTTTTTGTACAACATGGCACTCTACTTCCTCAACCTTCTCGCTGGGAACATTTTGTTTATTCACTTTGCTTAATTGTCCTACACATTTTAGCATGTGTTCTACACGTTAAGCAATGCTCATCACCTCTTCTAAAGGAGGTTCCTCTCTAATCTTGTCACTAGAACAATTCAAAAGAAACTGGTCTCTTATTTTCTCCTATAATAATTCATCAAATTTACAACTCGACGCTAACTTGCGTAACGAGGTAATGAATTCCTCCACACTTTTCACCTTCCCCGTGTTCCCTCAAAACCAAAATAGTATCTTTTCATGATGGTACTGATTTTTGGAAGATAATGTAGATCTAATTGTTTTGTGCAAACCTCATATTCATTCAATCCCCTCTGTACAGCTTGGCTAAGTTGAGTTAAATTTTCTAAAACTTCTTGACCCTCTCCCCCAAGACAATGTAACAATAGTACTTGTTTCCTCTATGCACTTAAATTTGTCCCACACGCTCTTGCGTAATTTTCAAAAATCTTTTTCCACTTTTTCCATCTAACTGGTGGTTCTCCTGGTTCAGATAGAAAAAATGGTGGTGAAGTCACATTTTGCATTTTTTCCCTTACAAAAAATTAACAATACTAAGATTCTTCAATTTTTAAATAAATAATTTTAAATCACAAAATAAAAAATAAAAAAATCCCAACATCAACAGGCATGTGTGTGCAAATACAGGAATGAGACGAATTAAATGGCTGTACTTTCCAGCATCAATAATTTAGTTACTCATATAGGAAGAGCGGAAGTTTCAGTTCAGTACAATTTATCTTGGAATAACTTCCAATTCTGCAGCAAGAATATGTCCCACCAAAAGCCAGATGCTCAGAACAGCAGCAAAGATAGCAGCCCAGACCCACCAAATGAACCAGTATCTGGGAAAGGCTGCTTACCTTGGATGAAGGTGATAGCATTGAGATGCTGCCTATTATGCGTTAAATTCCACGGAATGTTGAATAACTGTAGTACTTGGATTTACTGGGCGGTATTCTGCACGGAACTCGAAATTCCATGAGGATTAATATTCATAATTTACTACCTGCCCTGAGCAGGTGATATATGTGTGCATTGGGGGTTAATGTGAAGGTGGGCAAGGGAAGGGGAGAATGTGGCCTGGCACAGGAGAACATTACACGTTTCCCCTGTGCTATAGAACTTGTTTGGGTGCAGATCGGGCTTGGAACTTTACAGCATATTCTCAATACAATTTTATTGGGCAGATTTTCCGACTAGTAAAATTTGCCCAGGTACTCCTGCACTCGTCAAATCTAGGTGCAGGAACAATGGGCTATTATAATTGAACACACTTTATCATATGTGCAGATCTATGCAACAATCAAAACCTTAGGAACAAGTGCTTTACAGAATCTATCAAAGATAGAAGCTGCAGCCAGAGACCTCCATTTTAAGTTTTGGCCCTATGTGTTACAAAAACAACTAACAAACTTGAACCTGCAACTCCTACTCATGAAAAATATTGTTGTACTTGTCAGAATGTGCCACCAGATTGCCGCGGGGTCATCTGGCAACTCTGTGCAGCCTTCCTTCTGGTCCATATTGTGAGATCTTTGGCGCTTTCTTGCAAAATCGAAGAGTGCTCATGGCTGGGTAGTTCACACATGGAGGAATGATGTTGGGACGGCCATCCCTGTTCAAAAAATTCTTTATTTCCTTATGTCTTTGCCCGACATTGTCACACTCCTCCCCATCCCTACCACACACACACAAACACACACACACACACACACACACACACACACACACACACCCACGCACGCACACACACGCACGGGAAACAACCTTTACAACGCAACTTTTACAACGCACTACCATTACAACAAAACTTTTACAACGCAACATCCATTACAACGCATGCCATTACAACGCAACCATTACAACGCATGACACTACAACGCACACCACTACAATGCATGTCATTACAACGCAGTCATTACAACGCATACCATTACAACGCATAGCATTACAATGCATAGTACCCATACACTATCCAAAACTTACCCTACTGTTGCACCCCCCTGGAGTTAGAATAGTAATTTTTACCCCTACACTATTCAACACTTACCCTACTATTTCACCCCCTGGAGTTAGAATAGTAATTTTTATCCCTACACTATCCAACACTTACCCTACTGTTGCACCCCCCTGGAGTTAGAATAGTAATTTTTACCCCTACACTATCCAATACTTACCATATATGCAATATAATGTTATGCGTTGTAATGGTATGCGTTGTAAAGGTAGTATGCGTTGTAATGGAATGCGTTGTAAAGGTACTTTTTAAAAATTCGTTGTAATGGCATGCGTTGTAATGGAATGCGTTGTAAAAAATGCGTTGTAAAGGTATGCGTTGTAAAAGTATGCATTGTAACGTCATACATCCCACACGCTCACATGCGCACACACACACACACACGTCAGAAAATAGTGGATAAGCACATGGCTTGACAAGGAAGAAGATGGCAGAGAGAACAAAAAGAACATGGCTACCTACCAAAGAATGGTTCAACAAAATGGCAGAGGAGTGCATGGCTTGGCAAGGAAGGAAGCCCCAAGACGAACAAAGAGAAAATTAGTGCCTACCCTGAGTCCCACCCTCTGCAACCAGTAACAAACACATACATCACAGTGTATCAACCATCCACAACCCAGCTTCCTTTCCTATTACTTGTTGACTTTATGGTTGTCTTTGACTATGTGCAGAGCTCTGCTGCCTTTTGGCTAGGTTTGTGCCGTAGAAATACTACATATACGTACACATATACCTACAGGTTTGCAGCTTAAGGTTCGCACAAATATATACTCAAAATGTGGTGAGGCCTCCACCACCAACACAACAGCAGCAATAATTTGACACACACACACACTACACACACAGCAACACACACATGCACACCCATACACGCACACCCTCACACACATGCACCCCCCCCACACACATTTCACAAAATCGTAGATAAGCACGTGGCTTGGCAAGGAGGGAGAAGATGGGTAGACAAAAGGCAAATGGCTACCCAACAGGCACACTAGTTTCACAAAATTGTGAGGAGCACATGGGTTTTCAAGACAGAAGGGAACATAAAGAGACAATGACAGCCTAATCTAAAGCCCCACCGTCTTCCCACTAGTGACAAATGCACACAGATTTGCATGGCAAGGATTTCACAAATATGTACCCCAAAAGTGAGTAGGGCCATATACATGCCTCTACACCACCAGCATAACAGTGGCAAGAAAGTGAAATACCAATTAAAATTGAGAATGATAAAATATCAACAGGTCTCACAAGAAGCACATAGATCACTCAGGGTAGCACAGTAACATGGATACTGGCAAAAAATAATTGCAACTAAAATTATGCTACCTTAACACCCCTAGTCAATACTGTTAGCCAACATTAAAAAACCATAATTTTCAATTATCTGGTGATGCATATCTTCTCCAATGGTCCAATGTGAGTGGAAAAAATAACCTACCTACGTACACTGCCATTGACAACATTTCATCAATCTCCCACCATGACGGAATAAGACCAGGGGGCTATTTGCTTACTGGGTAGCACCATGTCAACTGTGAGACTTTGATCCATACTGATTAGGATACACTGTAAGCATGGTGACCTGGCACGTTTGGGTGTTGGACATGTTGCTCGGGCCTTCACTTTGGAGATCTCTTTGTTACAGACTAAGGATGCTTTGTTATGATGTTCACAACCTTAGATAAGGCCCAATTGTCGTTCGGTCAGATGCAACAACTGTGCACATCACACTTTAGGTTTCTTTTCACTCATGAATTTATTAATTAGATTTTTGCTTTCCTCATTGTGTGCTGGTTTAACATCTTTTAAATTAGATGTAATCTCTTTCCGATTGTTATTTGGTGAAGTTGATATTTTTGGGCAGACATTATTTGCCATTTTCTAGAAACTAATGTCTGATGTTGGCACTCTAGTTGGTAGGAGGGAGTCGAGAATTGAAGGGAAGACAGGACTTATTAGGAGACTGGTGGCACAGACCTGCACAGCCGTGCCCATTAGCCTTCCAGCGCCTGCCACTCGGCTGGTCTGGGGTCAGATTTCTTCGCTCTGAGTTAAGTAAGATAACTGTATAACTGACCTGGACATTTCTAAAGCATTAGGGCATTCTCATTCATAAAGTGTAATACTCTTCCTAAATTAAAATTAAGTGGTCCTGTATGGGGTAAGCCTGGCCTCAGTTTTCCAAGCATGCCCAGTCTATATGCCATCGCCTTTTCTCTGAAGCATACTACCCTGCATGGTTGTTTTCTTAAATGTAATTCCTCACAGAATATCATTTAGATCTTGTCTTTATCACTGAAACATGGTTAAAAAGCTGGTCTAACTCCATTATAATACCAGCTATCTTGCCTGGCTACTCTATCCTTCATCAAGGTAGGGCAGAGAGGGTAAACTGGCTATTTTCTTCTAGGACATATTTCAGTGCACCACATTTGAGGTAAAAACGTATAAGGCGCAGAGTTTTATTTAAAATTAAATCAGACATGCTGTTTTGCAGGTACCTTATTCTGTCACCCCCTAAATCATGGCATGAACTTCTTGATGTCAATGGGTACCCTTGTTGCAATATTCCAACTTTACCTGCAGCTGGAGAACTAACAACTTCTCTGGTCCACTTTAATAATCGATGATAGAGGCTATAAATGGTCCAACTCCACTCGCTTAACCCAGTTGTAAACGCACTTGCCCATCTGCATCATGGTTCTCCCCTACCTTGAGCAAGGACAGGGTATTATATATTATCTATCAGAAAGGGGGAAATGAACCACATTAGTTTGAATACCAGAGTCTCAGAACTTTTTTATCTCGGAGACCCTCAACCACACGTTCATAAACTGGGGTGTATGTAATCTCCATTTAGTGTGGTTCGGTCAATAGCATCATCATCGGGTCTTGTCACTTGAGAGTCCCGTTCTACAAGTGACATCAAAACCTCAACCAGGAGGGAGACTGTATGGAAGTTGACAGTGGTGAGTGGATTAAAATTGTCTTCTCTCCTTTAGGTGAATCTTTATTTGGGGAAAACAGTAGGATAGGGATAAGTCTAAAAACAAAAACAGTGTACAGTGGATGAGCTACTGGTCCACAACAGATAGTGGTCAGGTCGACATGTTTCATCCTGTAACAGCCCCTATGGGTCTATGGCCTTCCTCAGGACCAAAGAAATATATATGAAGGACTTATTCTTCACCCATCTTCATCAGTGAGCACACTTTGCTCCAGGTGGATTGTTGTTATTGGTACAGTCTTTAGGCCTATATCCTAAATATGCCTTTCATTTGCAGCATGGTGTAGAGAAATGTAGGACAGGGGTTTAAGTTGGCTTTAAACCGTCTTGCACAGTGCTCCTGCATGCATCTTTCTCCAACCAAACCCTACAGAAATATCATAAATTGATTAGGGAAGCATATAACTCTTACTTTACTGCTCAAATCGAGGGAGACAATAATGACTTAAAGAAAACTTTCCAAAGAGCCTAGGCTTTTCTCAAACTTAAAGCCCGATATCATCCCATCCCAATTGTTGTACAATAAACTCTACAATTTCTTCAAAGAAAAAATAGCCATTATCTAATAGGTTTTCACCAACAGGCCGACTGATCAAGATCCAGTTGAGATAGTGGAACATGGATATCCCCCTACATTGACAGATCTTTCACCCATCTCCTTACAGCAATCAGAAAGTGCCGTTTTGGCATTGAAATCTGCTTCTCCTTTAGATTCTTGACTATTGCAAAATATTTGAGAAGCATTGCGATCGTCAGTTCCGACAATCATGTTGGTAATCATTTACTCAACACATCTTTGTCTTCAATGTCAGTTCCCGAGTCATGGAAACTGCCAGTTGTCCAAACTTTAATGAAAAAGCAATCAGCAGATCCCCTCTATCTCTCTCATTTTCGACCTATCTCCTTGCTTCATTCTCTTTCTAAAATATTTTAAAAAAATGTTAATGAACAATTAATGGAAGCTTTAGAAAGATTTAATGACCTCCTGATATAGGCATCAGTGATCAAGCACTCACATATTTCCACTCATTTCTCACAAGCAGGAAACAGGTGGTCTCTTCAGGACCTTTCATCTCAGGAGAAAAGCTGCTAAAATGTGGTGTACCGAAGGGATTCTTTCTTAGCCTCACTTTATTTAATATCTATGTATCCCCTCTGATGGCTCTAATAGAATCCTTCAGCATCTCAACTCCATCCTTTGCAGATGACACTAAATTATTTCTATAGCTTAATAAGAATTCCTCTAGTTGCGAGATTAACTTTAAAAACATTTTTACTTAATTCATCCCCTGGATGGAAAATAACCATGTCAAATGCCACACAGAAAAGAAAGAAAGAATTTTCTTTGGAACAAAATGTTGACCCGCAACAACCCTCTGTCCACTACCCCTCCTCCAGTGGCGGTAGCTAAGAACTTTGGAGTGTCTGGCATGCGTTTGCATTGATTAAATCCTTGACAAAGCTTTTTGAATTCCTGCCGTTAACTGCAAGGAAAACCGTCGCTCATTCACTTATCACAGCAAGGCTAGCCTATTGCAAAAACCTTTACTTAGGTATTGCAAAGTACCTATTGCATAAGCTGCAAACTGTCCAGAATGCAACAGGCGGATTGGTGCTTAAGCTTCTCCACAAAACAGGGGTATCACAGGGGCTTAAGAACCTGCTCTGGCTGCCAATCCATAAGCAGGTGTTATTTAAGGCCCTCACCCTGGTCTACAGAGCTCTACTGGTCTAAAACTATAGCACTCAGAGACCTGTAAGATTGTCTGATGCGAATCTCCTGCGTATTCCTATTTTCAGACTTAAAACAAGAGGAGATCAACAATTTATGGTGCTGAGCTCGAAAGCCTGGAATCAGCTTCCTTCCACAGGATCCTTTAAAAAAGCTGGCTATTTCAGTTGTCTGAGTAGGAGTTTATTTTGATGTTCTACTGTATTAGGAATGGCTTGTGGTTTTTCTTTTTGTTACATTTTCAGGGCTTTAGTATCTTGAGATGATGCTTTATTGTCTGTTTTAGCGCTCGGATGCTCTGTTGTGAATAATAGTGTGCTCAATACGTTGTTCTTCATTCATTCAAGGTTTTTGCCTTCACAATTTTTCCAGGGCCAGGTGTTGCAGGGGCTGTACCTCCAGCCGTGATGAACAACAATGCTTTCTGAAATCTTCCATAGACAAGTATTGTGGTTGCTGAGACCAGTGTTTGCATGCCACCCTCTTTTACTCCAGAGGTCGAATCATAGCTGATACCGTGAGAATGGAAGGGAGGCAAGATCCTTTCAAACAGGAGTTGCAGCTGAGTACCCTTTGACCAGACAAGTGCACTTTGGTAGTGGGACACAACAGGTTATGACCAATTGAAGGCCCTTAACACCCGACACTTGTGTAATGCAAACTACTCAGGGCTCCTGTAACCTTAAGCAAGAGTCATGGCTACACAATATCTCTTCACAAAAGGAAAGTACCCTCATAGGCAAGAAAGTTACTCAACTAGTCTGAAAAAGAGTGATCAGAGAAACTCAGCCACATTCAAACAGGTTTGAAAGCAATATATTCCTTGTCAAAAAGAAGGACAACGTTTTTAGACAAGTAATGAACCCGAGGGACCTGAACTCCTGTATCTTGTATTGCCATATCAAATTCGAAGGAATTCGCCTCCTAAAGTACATTGTGGACTAGTATTGGAAAATCTTGGTGGACCACAAGATAGCCTACCACAGTACCCAATATTTTAGCCACACAGCAGATTCCTGCAATTTGTTTAAGGTAAATAAGCTGAAACTCTAACTAACAAGTTGCAGATTATAAAAAACGGAGATATGCTAATCATTCAGTGACAATTGGATCTCTCTGAGATAACTGATGAGGCATGAAAGCCTAAAGACATCATCCAATCAGGTGATTTTTCTTGACCTTCTAATTTATCACTTCCCCCAGAAACTAAACATTTTACACTTCCAGAAAGGTCTATATGACAAGGATATTATAGACATATTTTATTACAACAAATAGGATCTCTAGGGGTGGTTTTAGTCGTGGCTCCAACACATAAAGACATGAAAGAGTGGCAGAACATATTTTGTTCCTTGACTACGGTGATCATTGAGTGGCTGCCAGCAAAAAGCGGGGTTGCCAGAAATGGTTTGACGTGTATTGGGGATGGGATATAGTACAAATAGGAATTTCAGTTACATCTCAATTGTTTATAACTGCTCGTGAGATTGTCCATGGTTTTGGACAAAACACAAAACAAAACATGCTGTCCTTTGCATCATAAGGTTAGGAGGAAAAATAGTGTGGATTCTAATAAACTTGGTGAAAGATTCTGCCACTATTGCCTAGAATACAATCGGGGCTATTCGCAAACATTATTTGTCAGTAATTTAAACTTACAGTTTTGAGTAACTTTACTTCTTTTTGGCCTTTTTACCATTTCCTAGTGTAAAGTTGCTCAAAAGGGGAGACTTGCCTGTCTCCAGCCCTTGAAAGAGAGGGTGTAGCCAAATATATAAGAGTAAGTTACTAATCCAAAAAGGAAGTAGAGGTAAGCCCAGCCCCACACATTGCCAACCACTGATACTGTAGCACCCTCCATTAGAAACTATTACAGGAAAGGACTTAAATGAGAACCCCATCGGAAATAATGTAAACATTAAATAATTTATTTAGACTTTTCAAAAACGTATATAAATTAAACTGAATGTTACCAAAAATTATATACATTTTCATAAATACATTTGATTAAATGATGATATATTTTAAGAAGTTTATTACATTTAAAAATACATGTAACTTTAATTTAAAAACACTTTATTTTATGCATAACCATTTGTAATTTTTAATACAGTATAAGCATATACAAACATTTTACTGTGGGTGCTTCTTTAAAAAAATTTTATTTTACTTTTAACTTAACCTAAATCTAAAATGTATTTACATTTATGTTTAATAGAAAAATGTTTCTATTATTTATTTTTAAGTTTAATAAACTTTTTTTTTTTTACTTTTCTCTGTAATTTAGCTTAGGGAGAGCTCCACCACTGAGGCACTCATCGCTTATGTATGGCTTAATGTTTGCAAGTATGAGAGCAGAAGCATAGAACTTAGACCTAAAGGAATTTTCACAATTTTTGATATGTTAGTTTAAGCTGTACGCCCCTGTTTCTTCAGCCTCTGTGGCCGGGTAAGTAAAGTGGGTTATGTGTTAATCAGGAATTTGGAGCACAGTCATTGAGAGGAAGAATGCCGATAAAGGTGTACCTGGTAGGTGTATGTTTAGAGGATGTTCTGTTCTTTGCTGATTGCGGGTATGGAATCTCAAATAACAGCCAAGTCTGACTTCTTGGTGTGCTTTCTAGGACCTTCGTCTGAAAATGTAATTCTATTAAGGACAAGGAGGCCAGCATTTCTCCCAGCCAAACGCTAATGTTATTTTTGTAAATGATTTATTGGTCATGTTTTAATGATAAATAATTTTGGGCTTTAAGTGTGATTGAAATATGAGGATCAGGATATGTTGGGATCCATTGCATACCCAAAACTTGTAAATTCTATCCTCACTTTTTTTAACTTATACAGTGGCAACTACAATAAAAGTTCCACGGTTTTGCTACCAGTTAATTTTAGCTGCATCTAATTTGAGGATCACTGACACAATATCGATTACCAAAATATTTCCATACACAAATATCGACACATAACTATCGATGTAAAAAATATTGACATCCTATCTTTATAATGTAAAGTATAAAAATATCCCAAAAATAATATTGATGTACAAAATATCGATGTACAAAATATAGTTTTTTTACAAATAAAAAATAATGTTAAATAAATTAAACAATAAAATGAACATAACAAAATGATTGAGATGTAATGTACATTTTACCAAACAGAATAAATTGTAATTAGAAAAAAATGTAAACATACGTATATAAAATGTAATATATATGTGTATATTTACTTTAAACCAATTAAAAAACAAATCATTTTAATTTACAATAAAATATACACACATATATATATATATATGTATATATATATATATATATATATATATATATATATATATATATGTGTATATATATATATATATATATATATATATATATATATATATATATATATATATATATATATATATATATATATATATATATATATAAGTCGATGTTGGGCTCTTTTCCTTTTAGTAGCAGAACTGCAATTTCCAGGATCTCCATTCCTGGCCCAAGAGCCCGCCCTGCAGGATTGGGGGCCCCCAGCAAGTGGAGTTTGTTTGGTGTCATTAAATGGAGGGGGCATGATCCGCTCACAAAAGCGCCAGCATGAAGGACTTCCGAGGTATTTGGCTGCTTTATGTTGAGAAAGGGAGAGGAGAGTGATTTATTATCATTTTTCTGCAACATCGCTTGGCAAGTAATTATCTTAAGAGGTGCAGAGGCACCGGCACTGTGCCATTACAGAATATTTTACCAGCAAGCATCCAATAATATGTGGGACATTGGCTGTGGAATTGCTATTTAGGCAGAATTGCGCAAAGTGCCATGTCTTGCAGCACATTTGAAGTACTGATGCATGCTGGTGTTTGTGGTTCGAGGAGCAAACCACATGACCACTTGGACTACACAGAACAATTGCACTCACCTGTGAGCAAGGCTGGAAAGTTGAAACGCGTTAGGATTTAAAGAGTGCATATTTCTCTGCATTTCATGACGAATAAAGTCAACTTGTCAGCAAGTCGATGTTGGGCTCTTTTCCTTTTAGTAGCAGAACTGCAATTTCCAGGATCTCCATTCCTGGCCCAAGAGCCCGCCCTGCAGGATTGGGGGCCCCCAGCAAAGTGGAGTTTGTTTGGTGTCATTAAATGGAGGGGGCATGATCCGCTCACAAAAGCGCCAGCATGAAGGACTTCCGAGGTATTTGGCTGCTTTATGTTGAGAAAGGGAGAGGAGAGTGATTTATTATCATTTTTCTGCAACATCGCTTGGCAAGTAATTATCTTAAGAGGTGCAGAGGCACCGGCACTGTGCCATTACAGAATATTTTACCAGCAAGCATCCGATAATATGTGGGACATTGGCTGTGGAATTGCTATTTAGGCAGAATTGCGCAAAGTGCCATGTCTTGCAGCACATTTGAAGTACTGATGCATGCTGGTGTTTGTGGTTCGAGGAGCAAACCACATGACCACTTGGACTACACAGAACAATTGCACTCACCTGTGAGCAAGGCTGGAAAGTTGAAACGCGTTAGGATTTAAAGAGTGCATATTTCTCTGCATTTCATGACGAATAAAGTCAACTTGTCAGCAAGTCGATGTTGGGCTCTTTTCCTTTTAGTAGCAGAACTGCAATTTCCAGGATCTCCATTCCTGGCCCAAGAGCCCGCCCTGCAGGATTGGGGGCCCCCAGCAAAGTGGAGTTTGTTTGGTGTCATATATATATATATATATATATATATATATATATATATATATACCTTCAACATGAAATCTAATAAAAAACATTATATTATAAATTAAAACATTAAAATATTTAATCATTTTTAAACTTACATTTTGCACTCGATTTAGTGCAACAGTAAGGAAAGTGTTGGATAGCGAAGGGGTAACAATTACTATTACCACTCCAGTGAGTGCAACAGTAAGGAAAGTGTTGGATAGCGGAGGGGAAAAATTTACTATTGACACTCCAGTGAATGCAACAGTAGGGAAAGTGTGGGATAGCAGATAGGTAACAATTACTATTCCCACTCCAGTGAGTGCAACAGTAGGGAAAGTATTGGATAGCATAAGTGTAAAAATTACTATTCCCACTCCCGTGAGTGCATCAGTAGGGAAAGTGTTGGATAGCGGAGGGGAAAAATATTATTCCTACTCCAGTGAGTGCAACAGTAGTGAAAATGTTGGATAGCGGAGAGGTAAAAATTACTATTCCCACTCCAGAGAGAGCAACATAAGGGAAAATGTTGACTAAAGGAGAGATAAAAATATCTATTCCCATTATATTGAGCGCTACAACAGGGAAAGTACTGGATAGCGGAGGGGTAAAAATGACTATTCCCACTCCAGTGAGTGCAACAGTAGGGAAAGTGTTGGATAGCGGAGGGGTACAAATTACTATTCCCACTCCAGTGAGTGCAACAGTAGGTAAAGTATTGGATAGTATAGGGGTAAAAATTACTATTCCCACTCCAATGAAAGAAACAGTAGGGAAAGTGTTGGATAGCAGAGGGGTAAAAATTACTATTCCCACTCTAGTGAGTGCAACAGTAGGGAAAGTGTTGGATAGCCGAGGGGTAAAAACTACTATTTCCACTCCAGTGAGTGCAACAGTAGGTAAAGTGTTGGAAAGCGGACGGTTAAAAATTACTTTTCCCACTCCAGTGAGTGCAACAGTAGGGAAAGTGCTGGATAGCGGAAGGGAAAAAATATACTTCCCACTCCAGTGAGCGCAACAGTAGGGAAAATGCTGGATAGTGGAAGGGTAAAAATTACTATTCCAACTCCAGTGAGTGCAACAGTAGGGTAAGTGTTGGATAACGGAGGAGTAAAAATTACTATTCTACTCCAGTGAGTGCAACAGTAGGGAAAGTGTTGGATAGCAGAGGGATAAAAATTTCGATTCCAACTCCAGTGAGTACATCATTAGAGAAAAAGTTGGATAGCAGAGGGGTAAAAATTACTATTCCCACTCCAGTGAGTGCAACAGTAGGGAAAGTGTTGGATAGCAGAGGGGTAACATTTATTATTCCAATTTCAGTGAGTGCAACAGTCTGGAAAAAGTTGGATAGGGGAAGGGTAAAAATTACTATTCCCACTCCAGTGAGTGCAACAGTAGGGAAAGTGTTGGAAGGCGGTGGGGTAAAAATTACAATTCCCACTCCAGCTAGTGCAACAGTAGGCTAAGTATTGGATAGCGTAGGTGTAAAAATTACTATTCCCACTCCAGTGAGTGCAACAGTAGGGAAAGTGTTGGAAGGCGGTGGGGTAAAAATTACAATTCCCACTCCAGTGAGTACAACATTAGGGAAAAGGTTGGATAGCGAAGGGGCAAAAATTACTATTCCTACTCCAGTGAGTGCAACAGTAGGGAAAGTGTTGGATAGCAGAGGGGTAAACATTAGTATTCCAATTCCAGTGAGTGCAACTGTAGAGAAAGTATTGGATAGCGTAGGTGTAAAAATTACTATTCCCACTCCAGTGAGTGCAACAGTAGGGAAAGTGTTGGAAGGCGGTGGGGTAAAAATTACAATTCCCACTCCAGTTAGTGCAACAGTAGGGAAAGTGTTGGATAGCAGAGGGGTAACATTTATTATTCCAATTTCAGTGAGTGCAACAGTCTGGAAAAAGTTGGATAGGGGAAGGGTAAAAATTACTATTCCCACTCCAGTGAGTGCAACAGTAGGGAAAGTGTTGGATAGCAGAGGGGTAACATTTATTATTCCAATTTCAGTGAGTGCAACAGTCTGGAAAAAGTTGGATAGGGGAAGGGTAAAAATTACTATTCCCACTCCAGTGAGTGCAACAGTAGGGAAAGTGTTGGAAGGCGGTGGGGTAAAAATTACAATTCCCACTCCAGTTAGTGCAACAGTAGGCTAAGTATTGGATAGCGTAGGTGTAAAAATTACTATTCCCACTCCAGTGAGCGCAACAGTAGGGAAGGTGTTGGATAGCGGAGGGGTAAAAATTACGATTCCAACTCCAGTGAGTACATCATTAGAGAAAAAGTTGGATAGCAGAGGGGTAAAAATTACTATTCCCACTCCAGTGAGTGCAACAGTAGGGAAAGTGTTGGATAGCAGAGGGGTAACATTTATTATTCCAATTTCAGTGAGTGCAACAGTCTGGAAAAAGTTGGATAGGGGAAGGGTAAAAATTACTATTCCCACTCCAGTGAGTGCAACAGTAGGGAAAGTGTTGGAAGGCGGTGGGGTAAAAATTACAATTCCCACTCCAGTTAGTGCAACAGTAGGCTAAGTATTGGATAGCGTAGGTGTAAAAATTACTATTCCCACTCCAGTGAGCGCAACAGTAGGGAAGGTGTTGGATAGCGGAGGGGTAAAAATTACGATTCCAACTCCAGTGAGTACAACATTAGGGAAAAGGTTGGATAGCGAAGGGGCAAAAATTACTATTCCTACTCCAGTGAGTGCAACAGTAGGGAAAGTGTTGGATAGCAGAGGGGTAAACATTAGTATTCCAATTCCAGTGAGTGCAACTGTAGAGAAAGTATTGGATAGCGTAAGGATAAAAATTACTATTCCCACTCCAGTTAGTGCAACAAAAGTGAAAGTGTTGATAGCAGAGGGCTAACAATTACTATTCCCACTCCAGTGAGTGCAATGGTAGGGAAAGTGTTGGAAAGCGGTGGAGTAAAAATTACTATTCCCACTCCAGTGAGTGGAACGGTAGGGAAAGTATTGGATAGCGTAAGGATAAAAATTACTATTACCACTCCAGTTAGCGCAACATTAGGGAAAGTGTTGGATAGCCGAGGGGTAATAATTACTATTCCCAATCCAGTGAGTGCAACAGTAGGGAAAGTGCTGGATAGCGGAAGGGAAAAAATTACGATTCCAGCTCCAGTGAGCGCAACAGTAGGGAGAATGCTGGATAGCAGGAGGGTGAAAATTACTATTCCCACTCCAGTGAGTGCAACAGTAGGGAAAGTGTTGGATAGCGGAGGGGTAAAAATTACGATTCCAACTCCAATGAGTTCAACAGTAGGGAAAAAGTTGGATAGGGGAAGGGTAAATATTACTATTTCCACTCCAGTGAGTGCAACAGTAGGGAAAGTGTTGGAAAGCGGTGGGGTAAAAATTACTATTCCCACTCCAGGGAGTGCAACATTAGGTAAAGTGTTGGAAAGTGGAGGGGTAAAAATTACTATTCCCACTCCAGTGAGTGCAACAGTAGGGAAAGTATTGGATAGCGTAGGGGTAAAAATTACTATTCCTACTCCAGTGAGTACAACAGTAGGGAAAGTGTTGGATAGCAGAGGGGTAAACATTAGTATTCCAATTCCAGTGAGTGCAACTGTAGGGAAAGTATTGGATAGCGTAAGGATAAAAATTACTATTCCCACTCCAGTTAGCGCAACAGAAGTGAAAGTGTTGGATAGCAGAGGGCTAACAATTACTATTCCCACTCCAGTGAGTACAATGGTAGGGAAAGTGTTGGAAAGCGGTGGAGTAAAATTTACTATTCCCACTCCAGTGAGTGGAACGGTAGGGAAAGTATTGGATAGCGTAAGGATAAAAATTACTATTACCACTCCAGTTAGCGCAACAGTAGGGAAAGTGTTGGATAGCAGAGGGGTAATAATTACTAATCCCAATCCAGTGAGTGCAACAGTAGGGAAAGTGCTGGATAGCGGAAGGGAAAAAAATACTATTCCTTCTCCAGTGAGCTCAACAGTAGGGAGAATACTGGATAGCAGGAGGGGTGAAAATTACTATTCCCACTCCAGTGAGTGCAACAGTAGGGAAAGTGTTGGATAGCGGAGGGGTAAAAGTTACGATTCCAACTCCAGTGAGTACATCATTAGTGTAAAAAGTTGGATAGCGGAGGCGTAAAAATTACTATTCCAACTCCAGTGAGTTCAACAGTAGGGAAAAAGTTGGATAGGGGAAGGGTAAAAATTACTATTTCCACTCCAGTGAGTGCAACAGTAGGGAAAGTGTTGGAAAGCGGTGGGGTAAAAATTACTATTCCTACTCCAGTAGTGCAACATTAGGTAAAGTGTTGGAAAGCGGAGGGGTAAAAATTACTATTCCCACTCCAGCGAGTGCAACAGTAGGGAAAGTATTGGATAGCGTAGGGGTAAAAATTACTATTCCCAATCCAGTGAGCGCAACAGTAGGGAAAGTGTTGGATAGTAGAGGGGTCAAAATTACGATTCGAATTCCAGTGAGTACACCATTAGGGAAAAAGTTGGATAGCGGAGGGCTAAAAATTACTATTCCCACTCCAGTTAGTTCAACAGTAGGGAAAGTGTTGGATAGCAGAGGGGTAATAATGACTATTCCAATTCCAGTGAGTGCAACAGCAGGGAAAAGGTGGATAGGGGAAGGGTAAAAATTACTATTCCCACTCCAGTGAGTGCAACGGTAGGTAAAGTGTTCGAAAGCAGTGGAGTAAAAATGACTATTCCCACTCCAGTGAGTGCAACAGTAGGTAAAGTGTTGGAAAGCGGAGGGGTAAAAATTACCATTCCCTCTCCAGTGAGTGCAACAGTAGGGAAATTATTGGATAGCGTAGGGATAAAAATTACTTTTCCCACTCCAGTGATCGCAACAGTATAAAAAGTGTTGGATAGCAGAGGGGTAAAAATTACTATTCCCACTCCAGTGAGTGCAACAGTAGGAAAAGTGCTGGATAGCGGAAGGGAAAAAAATTATATTCCCACTCCAGTGAGCGCAACAGTAGGAAGAATGCTGGATAGCGGAGGAGTGAAAATTACTATTTTCATTCCAGTGAGTGCAACAGTAGGGAAAATGTTGGATAGTGGAGGGGTAAAAATGACGATTTCAACTCCAGTGAGAACAATGTTAGGGAAAAAGTTGGAAACCGGACGGGCAGAAATTACTATTCCCACTCATATTCCCAATCCAGTCAGCGCAACAGTAGGGAAAGTGTTGGATAGCGGAGGGGTAAAAATTAATATTCCCACTGAAGTCAATTCAAAATTATTAACAAACAAAATATCAACTACAAGACAAAAGATGCTAAGAAACAAAAAGGAAAACAGATTTAAAAAAATTAAATATTACAAAAGATAGAAACATATTATAATGTTAAAACAATGTAAAAATTACCTACAAAGATTATTTCATAAGAATGTTAGAAATAATTTACAAACAAATAACTATATATGATAAAAAAGTTATTATAATCAAAAACATTAATTGTTACATTATTTCCTATCCTATAACACCACACAATTCCCAAAGCACATCTACATTTTAAAAAAAGTGTACCTCCATAATTACATGATTAATTATCAAATAAACAAATATTATTAATTAAAAAACAAATTAAAACAGATAAAAATTGATCTACTCACCAAACATTACCCCTATGAAACCAAAATCCACACATTAAATAAAAATAAACAATTACCATCAATATTTATCAATTAATGAATGAATATTATTGAACAACTAATTATTAATTAATGAAACCTAAACTACTTTCCACCCTCTACACCCCAATGAACATAAGAACACACACCTGAAATCATTTCCACAATTTCCATAACTCATTTTACATTATTAAATTAATATCAATTAACAACTTATGAATTCATTTTAAAGAATTTACTTTCCACCTTTTACCACTATAAACCCCACAACTCACATCTCAAAATAATTACACAATTGCCACATTACATTTCTAATTAATTAATTGCCATTAATTCAAAATGAATTAATAATTAATGATAAATTACTTCCCACCCTATTCCCCTATACACCCCACCACCCATTACTAAGACATTATACAATTAACATAATTAATTACCAATTAATTAATAATAATTAACAACCAATTACTGAATAAATAATAATAAATCAATTTCCACAATTAACATTATAAATGATAAATTAAATAAATATTATTAAATAAAAAATATTAATTAATTTAATTATAATTAAATTACTTCCCACCCTATCCCCCTATAAACCCACAACCCGCTACAGAACTAAAAAACTAAATTTAATCAACATAACAATAATAACCACTAAATATCTAACACATATATTAAAAAGCAATATTCATACAAAAAAAATCACATACTTTTAAAATAAATACTAAAACACATAACACAAATTTAAAAATCGATATTTTAAACAACTACGTTTTGAAAATGATATTACTAACTTCGATATTTTCAAAAACAATATTTCCTACCTTAAAGTCAATATTCTTGACCACGATATTCCTACTGTCGATATTTCTGTATCACGTTATTTTCAACTCGATATTTGTGTATGTCGATATATAAAACTCGATATTCTGTCTGTGCACCCTAATTTGAAATGAAATGAAATAAGGGTTTTTATAAAGCGCGTGTATGCCGTGGCTTCTTACCGCTGAACTATCAGAAAACAGAATAGAGGGAGTGATCGGATTAGTACAGCTATGTGTTAAAACACCCAAGTCTTAGGATCTCGTCTGAATTGGAGTAGGTTGTTTTGGGTTCTGAGATACAAAGGCATAGAATTCCACAACTTTGGGGCAAGGTATCGGAAACTTCTACCTCCCCATTTCAATGTCCTTACATAATGGACTCTTAGCGAGGATGCCGAGGCAGAACGGAGGTTTCGTGGTGGCGCATATTGCTCAACATATTGTCCGATCTGTCCGGACAATATTTGGATCCATTGGTCCATAAACAAATTACAGTTTATAACAAGCATCGTGCAAAAGGTTTTGCATTCACGCAAGTTTGAGCTATTGTCTTTGTAAATGACAATGCCTATTATTTATGTTTTGTGTTTTAAAACATAAATAAAAGGCATTGTCATATACAATACTAATAGCTTAAACTCTCACAAATGCGAGAACTATTGCATTGCAATAAAGGACCTTCTCGACTGCTTATTAAATTGTAAATATCAGAGGAAGAGACCGGCCTGTGACGCCTTTAAAGTAGTGATAAATAGTGCAGTTTAGAAGCTATATAAGTGTTGTAAATTACACAGACACATAGAGTAACGTGAGAGTTACATATGATATGAGCTATAAACACTAACAAAGTGCTCCAACTCCTTTTGCTCTGTGATCACATTGTTGCGGCTCAGGAGGAAGAGCAGGAGGGAGCTATTTCCTGTACTCTCCTTGATTTGAGTGTGCAGTGTGACATTGCATAATGTAATTGCCATCTTTGGTCTAATAAAAAACTTCAGCTGCAGTAGGGCCCTGGCTTCACCTCCTGATGCAGGGCGGGCTGTGCTTTATGGCAGGGATGGAGGGTGGGAGGGAAGGAGGAAGGGATGGTCTTGACTGCAGATCCAGCCTCGTACAGTGCCCCTGCTATTACTAGTGAGCGAGAGGTGCTGATGTTGTGGTATTAGTGGTGGTGGCAATGGTATTGGTGGGATTGATGGTGGTGTTATTGGTGGAATTGGTGGTGGTGGTGGCATTGGTAGTGGTATTTGTGGAGGTGGTGCTATTGTCATATAGATGCTGCTTTTCTATATACTGTGTTAAGTTAGCATGAGTTTATTAAGTGTTTAAACAACATATTTTCCTTTGGCTTCAGTTTGCACCCAACACATAATTGTTATTGTAGCTTTCAACCTAGACGAAAGATGTGATTTATTTGAGAATAATATGTTATTGCTCTGATATCAGTCGTGCTTGGTACACTGTCTGAACAGTGAGTGCTGAACCCTCTAAGAATAATTTAACACAAGGTTGCTGGGAGCTCTGATCCTCGCACCACTAGACATAACACAAATACAGTTGCTGCCAACATTGGGCTCTAAGCGGGTTTAAGATAGAGTTACTGAGAACTCGTGGTGGTGGTATTTGTGGTGGCAGTATTGGTATTGATGGTATTGGTATTGGTGGTGGTGGTACTGGTATTTGGTGATGGTATTGGTGGTGGTGTGGTATTGGTGGTGGTTGAGGTGGTATTGGTGGTGGTGGTGGGATATTGGTGGTGGTGGTATTGGTTGTCGTGGTATTGGTAGTGGTGGTATTGGTGGTGGTATTGGTATTGGTATTGGCGGCGGTGTTATTGGTGATAACGGTGGTATTGGTTGCTGTGGTGGTATTGGTGGTGGTATTGGTGGTCAGCGACGGCTCGTGGAGGGAGTTACGGTGGGGCAGGAGGGCGGGGAGGGGGAGGGGCAGGGCGGAGGTTGCTAAAAACCGGCATATGGATAATTGCAGGTAAGTAAACAATTTAATTAATAAAACGAATTTCGTAGCTCGCACTGCATTGCATTTTGCGATGCAAGGCGCACTACGAAATTCGTTTTATTAATTAAATTGTTTACTTACCTGCAATTATCCATATGCCGGTTTTTAGCAACCTCCGCCCTGCCCCTCCCCCTCCCCGCCCTCCTGCCCCACCGTAACTCCCTCCACGAGCCGTCGCTGTTGGTGGTATTGGTGGTATTAGTGGTGATGGTATTGGTAGTAGTGGTATTGGTGATGGTGGTATTGGTGGTGGTATTGGTGGTGATGGTGGTATTGGTGGTGGTATTGATGGTAGTATTGGTGAGGGTATTGGTGGTGGTTGTATTGATGGTGGTGGTGTTGGTAGTGGTGGTATTGGTGGTGGTGGTATTGGTGGTGGTATTTGTCTTGGTGGTTGTGGTACTGGTATTGGTGGAGGTGGTACTGGTGGTGGTGTTATTCGTGATTTTCGTATTAGATGAGGTGGTGGTAGTATTGGCAGTGGTGGTATTGGTGGTGGTGATATTAGTGGTGGGGGTGGTATTGGTATTGGTGGTGGTGGTGTAGTGTAGTTCCTATTTTCCCTATAGGCCCTGCGCATTGGAATAACATAAACTGCAGTGAAGACGTAGGACTGCGGTCTTCTAGGTCTCTACTGCCTATGTTAGACTTAATTTAGGTTTGCGCCAGCTAGCTCAGAGGTCACTGGAAACTTTCTTGACTGAATAGGAAGTGATCAGCTTCCTTGGCTCAGATAAGAAGGGATTCAGCTTCCGACAACCGCATTGACATGACAACTTTGCTCCTCAGAATAAGAGTCAATCTCTAGAGTCGTGTGAAACAATAGACAGCTATTTCACTTAGTCAGTTGTGCAGATTTACTTTCCCCAGGATGCAGAGAATAGAGAGACGGGCATTTTCAATAAAAGATATTATTTATTGAGGATTCTTCCTTCTCATGCAAGAGTAATGAATTGCCACAATTGCAAGACTTGTTATTAAGAAAAGTGCGTACAGTAAAAGGAGTATTACGAAATAATACTGTAAAAGCATTGATATGGTTTCTTAGCCATAAGATAGTTAAAATAAATAAAAATTATACATTTGTATATTCATTAGCTAACAACCTCAACTGGTGCTTCGCACTACTCCTACCCCGGTGTACCTGACCTAAGCCTAATACAAGGGAGGGAGTAAGTGGCAGTTTAAGTTAAGTTGTTTTTGCCAAGAGTTTGTTTCAAGAATTCTCTCTAAGGGTTTAGTCAGCACCGTACCTCTGGAATAGAATGCAGGAGGTCTGGTATCTCCTCTCAGGACCCGATATCCCAGTTACCCTCAAAGGTAGGCTGGAAACGCCGGAGCTGGATTTTCTCGGCAGGAGAAAAGATAGCATCTTTCTCAGCGCGTCAAGGAGGAGGGGCAGCGTAGGTGGGCTTCTCGCATCTGCTGGGCTCTGCAAGGGGACAGCTGATCTGCTCCAGTATTCACCACCACCGTGTACTTGCTTAAGGCAACATTGGTATATTCATACCTGAAAGGTGTCGAGTTTGACGTACGTTTTTGGACATAAGACGTCAATAAAGATGTCACTAAGAACTGGTCGTTCTTACAGTCCTCGCAGGAGTTCTATTACTAATCAAAACAAAGCAAGCGGGGCTTTCCTAGGTTGCTGTGGGTTTGAGATGTTGAAAGAACTCGGTGTGCTATCTAGGAATCTAAGGAAGTGGCTTCTGCTGTGTCATGGACTGTCATGAGCTGCAGAGACGAGTTACTGAAATATGGCTCTGATCGTTATGCCATTACAGGGGATATGTATTGATTATAGCCGTATAGGGGCATGAGGTCACAAAATTGATCGGGGTCCTAGATAAAACACAACACCCACTCCACGAATTTACGTCCATCAAATTACTTAAAACTAAAGCAATAAGAAGCATGTGTATTCATACCCACCCCAAAATATATTTTGCATTTAAAATGGTATACTTGAAATACATGGAAATGAATTGGTACTGTACGTTATCAAGCATATCAATCATTCAAAAAAATATTGCATATGTATTCAGTTGAACGACTTTGCGATTAATTACACATGAAAAAGTCTCTAAATACAGAATAGAAGGGCGAGACTATTTCATCACATATTAAATACTTTTGCATTAAAAATGTGCTAGAGGCTGAGTTTATATTTTGTCTCTAGATTTACTAAAAATAGAAGCTCTGTTCTTTATGAATATTTCTACTTTAAGTAAAGGTCGTGTGCCAGATTAAAAAAACAGTAAATATTTTGGTAAAAATTTATTTCATGGTGAGCGGGGAAAAGTAGTTCAAAAACGCTTTTCAGTAGCTTTTGTTTATCAAAGCTGAAGGTCGAATTCAGAGTTCATGGGAACGCTGTGTGCCGGATTGTTTTCCAAAAAGTTATTGTTTCTGTTCAGGAGAGAACATCATTTCAGACAGGCTCGCAAATAATTGGTCTATGTATTCAGGTGGCAGTTCGATGAAGTTCGATAATGCTGTAACTTGGCAGTTGTGAGAGTGATTGCTATCATCGATTTCAGGATCAGCAATGCTCACAGAAGATCGTACCTGGGTGATGCTGCTTTCATTTCTCGCTTCACTGCCACCACCTAGTCGTAGTGCAGGAGTCTCAACGAATGCCGTCATCAGGATTGGTAACCTCTGGGGACAACACGATGCGTGAGCCGTTACTGCACTTAGCAAAGTATCGACGTCCATTGGTATGGCTGATGGTAGTGCAAGACAGGTGTCTAACACGCATTCCTCTCCGCATAGCATACATCGAAGCACAGGTAAGATGCAGGTCTGCCATATAGGTCCGAATGAAAGAAACCAGGTCATATTCAGATCTCGTAGCCGAGCTATCCCATGGACTTTAGTTATGCGGTCCCGGTACCGTATTGCTAGGATTGTTTCTTCCATCCGTGCCGGAGTCATGTCTGCGTTTTGGTTTGCCATATCGGAGCAGGAGAGTCAAAAATAGAATACCTGCTACGAGTCCCAAAAACAGTGGTATGCCGCCAAAAATCGAATGTACAAAATTTGGAAATATACCCAGGACCGCTACAAATGGTGTTAACAGTCCCGAAAAAACTGTCTTAAATACATTCGAGATACCACTGGCATTCGACATATTTAGTATTTGGCTGAGCATTTCTTTTTAATGCAACGGGCAATTTGTTGATAAAAGTGCATGTATCTCTGCCGCCGTCCTTGCAACTTGGAGATCATATGTCTCTTTTGATGACGTGATGGGCACTGTTGTCTGTAAAAGTACAGACCTCATTCTGCTTAAAGTATCAATTCGTATAGAAGAGACTTTCAAATTAGGCCAAATCAGAGTCACTGAGTCTCCAGGGCCGTTTGGATACAATGCTTGCATACAGCAAGTGACCATGGAACTCACACTTAAGAGATATGCTTTCCTTGGCACCAAGCCACAACAGCTGTGATCCGTTATTAGAACGTAACTCTCATTAGAAGTTGCCTAAAGAATGGCTCTATTTGTGCTGCAGGTGTGCCATGCTGGTGGCATGAAAGGTTGTTTGAAGCACCCTCACAGGCCCCATGTAAGTTAATACCTTGGCACAAAAGTATACCGCTTAGTGAATGTTTACACTCATTACCACTAAGAAATACATTTTTGTTGTTGTCGCTATAACATGTGTGTGTATAAGGTAATTTCCATGTTGACTTAATGTATCCTTTACCCAACTTTTCATACTGGCCTGCCGGTATATACTCAAGGCATTTTATAAATTTGAAAGTTGTTATCGGAATTTTGATAATCCCGTGTATTATCCATTCAATGACAGGTCTTTCTGACATTGTCAATGGCAATCTCTCAAGTTTTTCGATGCTCAGGATTGTATAGTCTGCTCTTTTCTGTGCCAAACTGATTTGTTTATCAGTAAGGTTAAAGATGGAAAACAATGACGTTGTGTTGATTAGACGCCATGGCACATAGTCCGAACAGAGATTTTGCAACGTCCATCCTAGCTGTACAATAGAACGTAATTGGGACTGGCCATGTTGTAACATTAACAAGTCCAGGTCTATTATATCAATAGCAGATGATACAATACTGTCCAGTGAATATATTCTGGAGGACAGAGTCATTAACCCATGGTACACAACAGAAAGTGATTTTTCCAAATTAATACGATCAATTTCTCGTATTTTCTCGGCTGTTTCAATTTGAGTTTCTTTCCAAGCCCTTGTATGCAGCATATATGCTGGCCGCTATGAAACGATTTTGACGCTGTTTGCGTGGTCCCATAATGAAATCGCACAAGTCAGCACCATCTTTAAGTAAAGACAAGTGTTGCTTAATTTGTGCCTGTGTGGATGTTTGTAGACATTCAAGGCAGAGTTTCCCTACACTGTATGTTGTTACTATCCCTGGATGTTGTCTCTGGGAGTATCTAGGGTCTGGTCTGGACATTTTTAACCCCTGTAATTTGTTCAGGAATCTATCTTGACAGTTATTCGTGTCTGTAGGCCAGATTAACCACTTTTTCCAATCAGGATGTGTTCTGTTTTCATTTAAAATTTGGGATACGTCTATTTCAATATCCGTGGTTGCATTATCAGGTATTGGCTTTGGAATAGACGATTTGTTAAGGTCTTTAATCTTAGCTAGGCCAAGACAGGTTGTTTGTTGAATTGTGTCATTCAGGAACATTATTTGTTCTGGGATCATGCAGGCTCGAAATAATGCTTCTTGGCCTTGTACCTGCCAATCTTTTGTACCCCAGATGGTTTTTGTTTCAATGTTATTTTTCCAGAAATCAAAACCAAATGTAATCATTTTTTCATAAAATGCTTCGGAATATATCAATTTAGTATTTGTCAGCATGGTTTTCGTCCCTGTTTTATCCAACAGTTTATAGTAAAATGTTTCTGCATTACTTGTGTTAAACCCTTAGAAGTATTGGAATTTCTCATAGAATGTTTTTGAACTGCTCTTAGGTGGAGTAGCACAATGTTCCCATTGGTTATATTTAAAAACATTTCTAGGTTGGGCAGATTTATGTAAATAGTGGTCTGCGTAATGTGAAAAACAGTACATGTGTTCATAATTTGATGAACCTTGTAAATAATCATGTTCTGTGAATTTTGCTGACAACACCAAATCTGACATCATATCATTTACACTTTTAAAGTCCCAATCATCAGAGAATGTACTTGGCTTTACAAAATCACTTAATGAAACCTTAAACTGGTGAGGATATTTCAGGATCTCGACCGGGCCATATATTTCATAGTCTGTTTTGTCCCAAACTACTCCTCCGGGTATTGGAATGGCTGTGACATTTACTGATGCTAGTTCTCTTTTCTCCACGTGAGATGATCCGTGTGGTTTCAGAACTAAGTTGATGTTCTGACTTGCTGTGTCCATTGAACTGTATTTTCCCTCAATGAACTTTACCATGATGAGCCAAAGCAGGAGGAAAAATACACCTAGCCCAATACAAAATTCTAACCAAGGAGAAATAAGATAGGTTTCTTTGATTTGATGAAAGAGTTCTGTTGCTTTCTCTTTAAAAGTCTTTGTTTCTGGCGTCACTTCTGGTTCACTTTGATCTTCAGAAAAGTTGTCGAAGTTGATGAAGTGGCCAGATGCAGTTCTGTCGATTGTTGGAATTGTTTTTTCAATTTGCCTTTCACTAGCACATTCTGATGCTACATCATTGTAGACTGGTGTTTCATGACGAACTGTTTCAATTTGTGTTTCAAGAGGCACAAGTTCTATTGCATTTCTGCAATGTCCTTTTTTATTCACTGCAGGTTTATCAAATGTGATTAGTCTTTCAGTTTGAACCTCTTGGATACTTGCAAATTTGGGTATTCTGTTACTTCTTGGGAGTCCGCTTGGCTTGCTATTGATTATAGGCCACATGATTGTGGTTTTACCAGGTCGATTGATACAACTCTGTTCTCCTTTTTACCAGCAAGGGGCGGTAGTACTACTGATCTTGTTCCGTTGATTGCTAAGACAGGTACTGCTTTTCTGTAAGAAGGCCCAAATTCCTTCTTCACCGCTGTTTTCTCTCTTACCAGATCCCCAATCTTTGGAATCCAGTTAGGTCATTGCTGGGACAGGTGGTTGTCTTCAGTGGTCGTTGGCTGCTGATTTAACTTTATGTTGCTCAGGGCTTTTCTTTTTTCCTTAAGTCCTGTAAAACAGCCAAACAATCTTTGATATCAAAGTCTTTATTCTTATCTTCTACCCCTGAAGCAAGACTATCTAAGTCCTGAACATGCATTCTGTTCCGAACAATAGTTCGTACGGGCTGAAACCTTTTAGAGAATTTCTCGGCAGGTTGTTAAGACTACGTTGGACACTTATTAAATGTTTGACCCACCCATCACCCGAACCTAATACCCTAGCTGTTATAGATTGCTTTATGTCTCGGTTTTTTCTTTCCACTACGCTATTTCCCTCAGGATGAAATGGACAAGAGAATCGCAATCCAATGCCCATGCTGGTCATGGCCTCCTTATAAGCTCGAGAGCTAAAAGCAGGACCCAGGTCAGAATGAAGCATGGCAATTGCGTATGTGCCGATAAAGACTCACAGATCTTTTATAACAGTTTTGGCATTAGCCGAGGGCTAGGGCCACACTTTTAATGTGAATGTAGTCTTAAACAATTAATAGGATGCTGGATTGCATGTGTAGATAGCTCTATGCTACCATCATACATGGCCAAGGCATTACTCCGCTTGACTCGTTACTGCGGTCTCTGTCGCAGTCTGGACAGCTCTTTACAAATGTATAATGGTGCAGGCTCATCCCCGGCCACCAGTATACTGATTGTAATTCGGTCAGAGATTCCTTCATCTGTTTGTGCCTCGGACCTTCACCCATGTGTGCGTCTGCTATTAATAACTTTCTCCGATTCGTGTTTGGAATTACCCTATCCCCCACTCCAGGGATTCGAGAAAAAGGAACGGAGTTTGCATCAATTACGTATGTATAATTGAGTGGATGGTTCACAGGTAGTGCTGCACAGTTGCCTTTTGAAGACGTTTTTACTGCCAGCATGGTTTCCCCGTCTATGTATTTTTCTGAATGCTTTTTTGTGGCTACGGAAGTCGGTTTACTTGCTTCCGCTATGGCTGTATTAGCCAATGAATTCCCTGCAACGTGAATGCCATCATGTCATTGACTCAGAGTGTATATCACATGAGTCTTTTGTAGTTCTTTCTGTAAAAGAACTACATGTTTCCAAAGCATATTATGCTTGATTGTGGCACCTGTGTCATCTTTGTAATCATTTTGAACCCAGTTCTGCAAATCATTATTGTAGGGGTTGACGCAAAAATGCGAATCGCACATGATTAGTGTCGGGAATTCACGTTCGACATTTTCAAGCGCCATCTTTAAAGATCTGATTTCAGCTCGCTGAGCTGAACATTTTCTCAGTGATTCAGTTTTTGTTATTTTCAGTCTGAATTTACCGCAGAGCCAGCGACCTTTAACAATCGCGCAGGCTGCATCGTAGGATTTATCTTCTACGTTGTAATGCTGTACAAATCTGTCTGTGTAGATTATACAGGAGTAGTGTTCAAGAGGAAGAATTTCGATTGGCAGAGGATATTCTTTTTCATATTTTAAATCATTCAGTTTTTTCATGTGCGGGGCGAAATAGTATTTCACGTCTTCTGCAGCAAGAGAATTTTCCCACTGTATCCATTTCGGATCCAGTGATACTGTAGGCAGGTTTACTGGCCTGAATAGTGCCTCAAAGGCGGATTCTGCTGTGAGAACAGTGATCCTTTTGCCTTGTGCTAGTGCTCGTTCTTTCGCTATAGCTGTTTGCACTGCCTTCACAGTATTTTCTGTGAGACTGAATGTTTTTTCTGCTTGTGTGTTCAAATGTGATTTGTAAGCTATTGGTACCGTTTCTCCCTCATTAGAGATCAGGTACGTGAATCCGCATCTTCCTGGGATGACTCGGATTACAAGGTTGCGTGTATTGTCACGTGTTTCTAATTTTGTTTTTGCTAACATGTCTGTTTGCAGTGATCTCAAAATTTCCGTGTGTTTTGAGTCCAGTTGATTGGTTTAAAATCAGGTTTTATTAATTTGTAGAGAGGTTTAATTCTTTCTGCATAGTTTAAATTGTAAGTTCTTCCGAAATTCAGGAAGCCTAGAATCGATTGTAAGTTCTTCAGCGTTTTCGGTGCTTGGAGTACAGCGCACTTCTCTAAGAAGTTGTCCGCTAGGCTTTTTCCTTCACTTGATAATTCGTATCCTAAAAATAAGACTGTTAGATGGGCATTTCTGGACTTTTTAAAGTTGAATTTGTAACCCTCTGCTGCGAACCCAAGTATTATGGTGTTCACCCTTTTCAAATGAGTATCCAAGTCGTCGTCTGTGAGATAGATGTCATCGACATAAGATAATGCCTCATCATCATACATTTGTAGTAACTCTGTTACACTGGCTGAGAATAGTCCTGGGCTGTTCTTGAATCCCTGTGGGAGCCTACAGAAATTTTTCTGTGACCCCATTATTGAGAAAGCGGTCAAGTATCTGCTTTCTGGTGCAATATTTTGGCAAAAGAACCCATTAGATATGTCTAATGTCGTTTTGTATTTTTTGCGAACTATGTTATTCATTAGTGCAGCACTATGCGAATTTTGTACTGCAAATGTTTTACAACATGAGTTAAGGTATCTGTAGTCCAAGACTAGACGATACGAATCGTCCAGTTTGGAGACAGGAAACAAAGGATTGTTCATTTGAGAGGTGCATGTTTCAATTACCCATTGGTATTCAAGTTGATCTGAAATCTCCCTGACCTGTTTCTTAGCTTCTTGCTTAATTGGCTACTGCCTTTGTGCAGTTGGTTGACATTTTAACTGGATTTTGTGAGGAGGAGAATCCTCATCCCATCCTACATGATTCTTATATAATGCTGGTGCCTGGGCTACTGCCCATTTCCTCGCATATATATATTTAGTGTGAATTGGAATGTGATTTGAGAAGGCAGGCATAATCATTTCTTCGCCATAAGGGCATTCCCTGACAAACTCTGGGGGCCAATCTTTCTCTGCTAACAGGATGTCATAGCCTTTTGAGAGGTTATCCCAAAATAGACCCCTTAGTTTTCTAGTCTTATCTCCCTCTGTACGCAGTGGTATTTCGTATATCTTATGAGGTTCGCTAACTCTGGTGTCTGCAGTTTCTACCTGAATGTATTCATTCGTGTCCACTGTCTCCAGATGACTCATCAGGATCCTGCGAGCTATGGTGATTTCTGCTGCACTGTCTAGCATTGTCTGTGCCCACTCTCCGTTTTTCAGCTGTGTCCTCAGTATTCTGGGCATGTACGATTACTCTAATACTGGCTACCTTCTTCCTCGGGAATTGTAATTTTTTACTTTGAGCAGGTTCCTTGTCTTTGGACTTGGTGTGCTCTTCCCTTGGGTCTGACCGTCCTCTTCTTTCCAATTTCTGCGAAAAAGATCGAGAGGGAGGTGTGTCAATACTTTGATATCTATCAGGCTTTTTCAAGTTATCCCTATTTCTAAGGTTATATCTTTTCTCAGAGTGCTCCCTCTGGGGAGACTGGTGTTCTCGAGTCAGAGTTCTTTCTCTCCGTCGAGGAGACCTTCCTCTGGACTGGTAAACTTTTTCTTTGGGAGTGGACTGTTTGTTTCCATCCCAACTCTTTTTTGGAGTGTTTAGATTATTTTTAATAAATAATTTTTCAGGATTTTTGAGTAGTTGGGGTTTTACATGTTTCCCACCCAAACTATCTCTACCTAATTCTTCATAGCATTTTTCTATAATTCTGGCAAGCTCAATTGCTTGATCTGTTATATCTGTTTCTTTCAATTTCTGGCGGATCGCCACAGATGCTGCTTCTCCTTTTATGTTGGCTAGTAGTATAGCCAAGACCTGCTTGAAGTCTTTCAGTAATTTCATACCAAGAGTTAAGGCAGGTTCTGGACCGTATTCATTCTGAATTTGTTTTAGCACATCTGGTATTACCGCCATGGACAAAACACCATGTGTTTTTGTGTAAATGGAAGCAAAGACTGTACCCCAAGTGTCACAGACTTCCACATGTGGTGCGACCCCCATTGGAAGGCAGATAGTCAGAATTCTGTGTTTCTCAATAGGGGTAGTATTCGGGAATACTGCCTCTAGTTGAGTAATTTTCTGTGCTAACCAGAAAGGAATTTGTTCCCATTTTGCGGGAGTTTTTCCAAGACATGATTGTATGTTCTGTGGTGTGATTTTATTTGTGTTCCCCTGATGAGGGGTCAGCTGTGGAACATTAACAGCTGTTTGGACTGTTGCAGTCCGCATTACATATTGGACTAATTGTCTATGTATTTTAATCAGTAATTTTAGCTGTGCTAAAAGTTCTTCTCTTGACATTTTTTCAATGTCTGGATGTGGTGTGTAGCTGGCTAGAACCGGCCACGTTGCTCCTGGTCTACCTAGTGGACCGAGCCTGGTAATGTGATTATTATGTTTTAGGCGCCTTTAAACCAGAGCAGGTGCTCTTGGTATTTTAATGGGATTCCAATCTCCTCGAAAGGAGCGTACTCTTCCGGGGGTTCCTCTATTTTGTAATAGTGAAACTCGTGTGTTGTAGTGTTTGCCGCTGGAAAGTTTATCCAAGAATAGAATACCTCTGTCTGCCGATATTCGTGTGCCTCTATCACGAAAATGACTGCACCACCTCGTGATGTCAGTCCGTTTTCTATAAGTTTTAACGTTATAGATTTTCTTATGTTGACCGTAATGAGTATAGCATTCTGGTCAGTCTGTAGGAGACTCGTGTCTTCCTCCATTATTTGATTTGCTAGTATAGCAGCATCCCTTTCTTCATCACTCATTTTACTGTCAGAAAGGTTTTCAAGGAAACAAAGATTAGGTGCACAATATTTTGGAACACTGCATCCTTCAACGTTGACTAAACCAGAAACTCTACATAGGAATCTCTTCCTACTAAGTTCAGGCAGATTTTAACCTTTCACCCACTCCAGACGTCTATTGGAGTATTTATGGGAGAAAGGGTCTGTGTGAAAAAGCACGACTGAGTTACTCTAACGTCTTAGAGTAACTCAGTCGTGCTTTTTCACACAGAGAAGGAGGGGCAGCGTCCGTGGGCTTCTCGCATCTGCTGGGCTCTGCAAGGGGACAGCTGATCTGCTCCAGTATTCACCACCACTGTGTGCTTGCTTAAGGCAACGTTGGTATATTTATACCTGAAAGGTGCCGAGTTTGACGTAAGTTTTTGGACATAAGACGTCAATAAAGATGTCACCAAGAACTGGTCGTTCTTACAGTGCTCACAGGAGTTCTATTACTAATCAAAACAAAGCAAGCGGGGCTTTTCCAGGTTGCTGAGGGTTTGAGATGTTGAAAGAACTCAGTGTGCTATCTAGGAATCTAAAGAAGTGGCTTCTGCTGTGTCATGGACTGTCATGAGCTACAGAGACGAGTTTCTGAAATATGGCTCTGATCGTTATGCCATTACAGGGGATATGTATTGATTATAGCCGTATAGGGGCATGAGGTCACAATATTGATCGGGGTCCTAGATAAAACACAACAGTGGTATTGGATTGATGGTGGTGGTATTGGTGGTGGTATTGATGGTGGTGTTGGTATTGGCGTTGGTGCTATTGTTGGCAGTGGTGGTATTGGTGGTGGTGTTGGTACTGGTGGTGGTATTGGTGTTGGTATTGGTGGTGGTGGAGGTGATGGTATTGATTATGGTGGTGGTATTGGTGGTGGTGGAATTGGTGGTATTCGTGGTGATGGAATTGGTGGTATTGGTGGTGGTGGTATTAGTGATGGAGGTGGTATTGGTGGTGGTGGCGGTGTTGGTGGGGGTGGTGGTGGTATTGGTAGTGGTGGTATTGGTGGTGGTGGTATTGATGGTGCTGTTGGTAGTGGCATTGGTGGTGTTGGTATTGGTGGTATTGGAATTAGTGGTGGTGGTGGTATTGGTGGTGGTGATGGTATTGGTGGTGGTATTGGTGGTGTTGATATTGATGTATTGGTGGTATTGGTATTAGTGGTGGTGGTGGTATTGGTGGTCATGGTGGTATTGGTGGTGGTATTGGTGGAAGTGGTATTAGTGGTGGGAGTGGTATTGGTTGTGGTGGTTTGGGTAGTGGTGGTGGTATTCGTGGTGGCATTGGTGGTGGTGGTATTAGTGGTGGTGGTATTAGTGGTGGTGTTGGTGGTATTGGTGGAGGTGGTATTGGTATTGGTGGTGGTGGTATTGGTATTAATGGTTGTGGTATAGGTGGTGTGGTATTGCCAGTGGTGGTATTGGTGGTGGTGGAATTAGTGGTGGTGGTGGTATTGGTATAGGTGGTGGTGGTATTGGATTGGTGGTGGTGGAATTGGTGGTGGTATTGGTGGTGGTGGTAGCATTGGTGGTGGAGGTATTGGTGTTGATGGTGGTGGTGGTGGTGGTGTTATTGGTGGTGGTATTTGCATTGGTGGTGGTATTGGTGGTGGTGGTGGTATTTCTGTTGGTATTGGTGGAGGTGGTGGTATTGATGGTGGTGGAGATATTGGTGGTATTGTGGTGGTGGTATTAGTGGTGTTAGTGGTGTTAGTGGTGGTGGAATTGGTGATGGTGGAATTGGTGGTGTTATTGGTGGTGGTGGTGGAGGAATTGGTGGAGGTGGTATTAGTGGTGATATTGGTGGTGGTGTTGGTCTTAGTGGTGGTGGTATTGGTGGTAGTGGTATTGGTGGTGGTGCTATTGACGTTGGTGGTGGTGGTATTGGTGTTGTTGGTGGTATTGGTGGTGGTAGTATTTGTTGTAATGGTGGTGGTGGTATTTGTGTTGGGGGTGGTGGTATTGGTGGTGGTGGTGTTATTGGTGGTGGTATTGGTGGTGGTATTGGTGATGATGGTATTGGTATTGGTGGTGATGGTAGTTTTGGTGGTATTGGAGGTGGTATTGGTGGTTATGGTTGTTGTTAGAAATGGGGGTCTCTAGTTGGCAATGGCTGGCCGCTGTCCAAGTAGGGACCCTTTCTTCCTATGTCAGAGTAAGGGGGCTACACCCTTTGATAACCCCTACTCAACCCTGTGGTAACGTAGCACGAGCAGCTAGGCTTATCTCAGAGGCAGTGTGTAAAACATTTATGATCCTACACAGTAACACAGTGAGGAAATCTACAAAGGGACACCACACAAGTAGATATAAAAAAATAAGTATCTTTATATATAGACTTAACAGATGACCAATAACGGTAAAAAGCCACAACACTGTAAAGTATTATTATTCTTGAAATGCTGTAAAAATAGTTCAGAGTGTGCAAATAGGAGGTCAGGTCAAGGCAGTGGTCTCTGCAACACTTTTACTTACAAAGTACTTGGATTTCGTAGCAAAACCAACAAAATGTTGCAAACAAACTGTAGCGATGCGTTGAATCCTTGCTGCAAGGTAGGATGATGCGCCGGTCTGCATATGCGTGGGGAACAAAGCGACAAACTTCTTCATGCTATGCCAGCGATGCGTTGAATCCTTGCCGCAAGGGGGGATGATGCGCTGAGCCTGTTGCGTGTGCGATCCTGTTGCGATGAAAGAAAATGGTGCCTCGCGAGGGAGTGACCTCCGGGCGTGATGCGAGGGAAATGGCAGACGCACGGCGCCCGCACTGCGATGCGATGATCTCGATGCGATGATCCGGGGTTAGCAAGCACTTTGTGGCCCGCAAGCGGGCGATGCGATAGTTTCAGGTTTGCAAGAGCTCGGCGGCAGCGGCGCAGTGATTTTTCTGATGCTCTTCAGCTGCGGCGGCTCGCAAACGGGCATTGGCGACGATTTCAGCACTCTCTTCTCTGGAGCAGAACTAGAGGTCCTGGAACTCACAGGGGCCTCACCTTCAGATAGAAATCCTCACAGGGAGTAATCACTTTACAAGCTGCTTCTGTGGGTGACGCAAACCAGCGCTGAAGGCCCACCAGCAGCATTTGGGTTACCAGCCCCGGGCACACACAGGCCACACTACTAGGGACTAACAGGTAACCCAAATAAGCCAATCAGGGATATACCAATTCACAGTTACATTTACACATGGAGCATTTGCGCTGTGGCACTGAATGGCAGTGGCACAGTGCCCAGAGCATCTAATACCAGCAACAACAGAGGAGACAACAGCAAAATATGGAAGGGAGACCCACGCCAATGGTGCTAGGTCTAACAGTGGTATTGGTGGTGGTATTTGTGGGGTTTGGTGGTGGTATTGGTGGTATTGCTGGTGGTGGTATTGGTATTATTGGTGGTGGTATTGGTGGTAGGGGTATTGGTGGAAGTGGTAATAGTGATGGTGATTGTATTGGTGGTGGTGGTATTGGTATTGGTAGTGGTGGTGGTACTGGTATTGGCGGAGGTGGTATTGGTGGTGGTGATATTGGTATTGGTGTTGGTGGTGGTATTAGTAGTGGTGGTATTGATGGTGGTGGTGGTATTTGTGGTAGTGGTATTGGTGGTATTGGTGGTGGTGGTATTGGATTGGTGGTGGTTGTATTAGTGATGGTGGTATTGGTTGTATTGGATTGATGGCGGTGGTATTGGTGGTATTGGTAGTGGTGGTGGTATTGGTGATGGTATTGGTGGTGTTATTGGTGTTGGTATTGGTGGTGGTGGAGGTGGTGGCATTGATGGTGGTAGTGGTATTGGTGGTGGGGGTGTTGGTTGTGGTGGTGGTCACAGTGGTATTGGTGGTGTTGGCATTGGTTGTGGTATTGGTGGTGGTGGTATTGGTGGCAGTGTTATTGGTGGTGGTGTGGTGGTATTGGCGTTGGTGGTGGCATTGGTTGGGGTGCTGGTATTGGTGGAGGTGGTATTAGTGGAGGTACTGCTGGTGGTGTTGGTACTGTTGATGGTATTAGTGCTGGTATTGATGGTGGTGTATTAGTGGTGGTATTGGTGGTAGTGGTATTGGTGTTATTGGTGGTGGTATTAGCATTGGCGGTGGCATTGGTGGTGGTGGTGGTGTTGGTAATGGTGGCGGTATTGGTGGTGTTGGTATTTTGTGGTGGTATTGGTGGTGGGGGTATTGGTGGTGGTAGTATTGGTGGTGGTGGTATTGGTGGTGGTGGTGGTATTGGGGGTGGTGGTGGTGTTGGTGGTGATGGTATTGGCACTGGTGGTGGTATTGGCGGTGGTGGTATTGGTGGAGGTGGTGGTATTGATTATGACGGTATTAGTGGTGGTGGTATTAGTGGTGGTATTGGTGGAGGTGGTGGTATTGTTGGTAGTCGTAATGGTGGAGGTGGTGGTATTGGTGGTGGTGGTGTTGTTAATAAAACAGGCTTTTGAAAACAAACCATCAGGTGGCTTTAGTACAGGAGTTATGTAATACAAATGTGCTGTTGTCAGCTTCAGCCCATTAGCACAGGCTAATGTGTTACCTGGAATTCACATGCCTTGATTCGCTAATCATTTCTAAATACATTTTACTTGATGGTGTTGAAAGAGACACAAGATAATGGCGGGTTAAAGTGATTGAAAGCAGGCCCTGTGTTACGGCGGTGCCGAACTGCTTAATAAAACACAAGCGGTCTCAGCTGAAGCAGCACAAATCCGGTCTTCAGTAAGAGAAACTCACGAAAGTAGATAGTGCTTACAGACTAAATAACAGGTCCCGTGTAACAACCGAAGTGAAGGGGCCAATTGCCATGGAAGGTTACAAATGAAGACAAGCCGTACTAAGGAAGGACTAACAAGCCTATTAACAAATCTGAAGGCAGCATTTATGAAAGACAATGACACAAGCCATTAAAAAATATGGGAGGAGAGTAGGCACAGCTTCTCTCCCATACTCTACTACAGCTGTCTCGCACAGTGAGCAGCGCATGTGCGCTGAGGCTAGGCTCGACCAAAAAAGATCTATGTATGAGGTAATTCTGCCAGGAGCCCGTCCAGAAAGGCCTGCCCCCTGCTGTGAATGAGGGGCATGCACTATTGTAAAGCATGTCGCCTTTCGTGTTTGAGGGTCCTGCATCCTCAATAAGAGACCCTTTACTGGATCACAATACCTTTTAATTCTATATTACGGGCCTGATTACAAGTTTGGCGGTGCTGCGCTGGGTCCTTCCTGCCGCTGCACTTCTAAACTCGTAATCGAGCCCATAGTGTTTGGGAGTGAGCAAAGTAAACTGATATAATTCCTCTTGCTCTCTCTTATGGAGCCTACTGTGGTTAGCCTAATTGAGGTACAGTCTACTCTGCGCAAACCCATCTGTTAACCAGCTAAACCTCTGACAATAACATTATCTTCAGCTGTAGGAGTAATTTCAATTTGATGTTTCAGCATTTTCTCAGCTAAGGATATTGCAGCAGTCTCATAACCTAATTTTACTGATTTTATTGTTTTTTATCCTGTCAAACTACGCTGAGGATAAACTATAAATTGCAAGATTAGCTACTGTACAGCCTGTAAACACGTGGTTTGGAAGTAATTTAAATACAGGGAAGTCACTATTACCATTCATGCGTTGGAATTGGTTCTGTCAATTAAACTAATGAGGCCTGGTTAACCTTATAAGCGTGTGGGTGTCTTACCTTACTCATTTGTATGCCACTAAGGTCCAAGAAGTGTAAACAAAATCAGCATACTTCACGGAAATCATCACTGCCTGAGAAAAGATTCAGTCTTTTTGCACCACAAATGTTCCTAACCTAATCACAACAATATTTCTCAGCCGCGCAATGTTTTTTTCTGTTGCTATAGTGGCAAACTAGTCTCCTGCCTGGAGAGAAGATAAGCAACGTGTTTCTGTACTCCGGTGGAAGCTGTCAGCGACGCTCTTCAGCGCTCAGGGATGCCATTCCCCAGGGACGCGCCGGTATTTGCTCTGCCGTTCAACGCAGCCTTCTCGCGAGCAGCCCCCTGGGACTAATGTGCTTTTAAGAAGAACGCTCTGGCAGCAGGATTTACTCTCTCAAGCAAAAGCACAGGTGGGCCTTCCAACAATCTTCGAGCAAGCCGAATAATCCCGTGTCTCAGAAAATGGAAAATTCTCTTAGCAACACAGTTTTATCTTTGATTTTCAAGGTGTTATTTTTGAAAACATTGAGTACCTGAGCTACTGAAAATAAGCCTGCTCAGCTCGCTCTGTTTTCGAGCTTCTCATCTTTTTTTTTATTGACAGTTCTGCAAAATGTGTATTACGCAGATGCATTTCATAATATTGAAATAACGATCTGTTTTTAAACAGCACCTTGGTGGTCATAGGCTTATCGTACTTGTAGTGGTGTCATTTCAATTATTTGGGGCCAAATCACAAAACAATTTTGACTGCCGACAATACAAGTCCTTGGTGGTACATAAGGCAGTTATTGATGCAAACATTTTATTATCCTTTTTCTGTGACTAATCTGCCAGTGGTGATTTGTGATCAGAATGTTGGTCCATATTTGTTGTGTTGCACTTTATTGCGATGGTGATGTGTTGTGTTGTTGTGTTTTTGTACTGATTTTGTGCATTGTATTGCTGTTGTTTTGAACTGTGCATGTTCTATTCGGATTGGACTGTTTTGTTGTATTGTGCCCTGTTGCACTATTGTTTTTTTTAATATTTCTTTTTATTGAAACAAACATCTGCAGAAAATGCATATTACAGAGGGTCAATTATCGCAGCCGCACATACATCGTGGGGACACAGGATTAACAAAATTAATAAAACATAGCAGAACTTCACGGAGAGGCGGAATAATCAGGGGCAACATTCATAGGCGGTGTGCATATTTATCCTCTGTAACTATTCCGAGGCCCCCAAATCAAAGACCATTCCCCTCCTTCCAAGGAGGGGGACTGTTCCGCTCCCCACAGCTGGGCAATATTCAGCTTGGCGATCATATAGCTCAGAGTGACCCATTGCGTCTGCGAAGTGTTTAAGTCAGTCGGTTCCCATATATTAAGTAAGCATCTTCTTGCCTCTGGAGACAGGGAAATTCCTAGAACTCTGTGTATAGTGTTGTGTATTTTGCGCGAGTAAGTATTGATATACTCGCACTCCCAGATAATATACATAAAGGTGCCAATCAGACCACATTGTCTCTTGCATTGTCCTGACCCTGACAGCCCCACATGTACCAGTCTAGGTCCCGTAATGTAAACCCTCTGTAGAATCTTGACTTGGACCAGTCTGAGGTGTGCTGGGAGAGGAGACAGCTGCCTGCCAATCTTCCTCATCCAGCTCTATACCGTCCTGAGTCCACTTAATTTTCAGTGCCTCCAGGGAATCAGTCCGATGGTTAATCCAATTTTTTCTATATAAGAGAAATCATCTTGTCAGGAAGGTGTCCGTCTAACACTCTGTCTGCCAAAGGGGAAGCTTCCGAAGGTTCCATCCCGTCGGGCAGTAATGATAGAAGGGAATGCCGAATCTGCCCATACCGAAAAAACTCAGATTGTGCGAGTTTGTATTCCCCCTGCATTGTTTCAAATAATTTAATTCTCCCCTTACCCCAGATGTCTCGGACTGTGGAAATGCCTATAAGTTCTCATCTGTGAAAACCTTTCATCTTCCAGAGCTTGCCAAGCCGTTCAGAGTCCCACAAGGGGGTTGTTGCACTATTGTTGTACCATTTTATTTTGTATTATGTCATTGTACTATGACCTGTTACTTAGTTTAGAGATGCCAGCAAATGCTGCTGAATTTCCAGAACAAAGAATCACATTTCTTTAACGTTTCTGTGACAAACAAACACTTTCCACTGCCTAAGGTGGCAATATACCACTTTTCAAACTCTTCAAATATTTAAGATACCAGTCAGCCCATAGGACTATCTTTGATTAGCGTTATCAACGCCCACTTTTTGTTATACAGCCCTTTGTGTTTGCAGTAATATTTCAAAATCCCCCGATGTCTAAGATTGAGTCTTCGGAAACATTTTTAAAATGGGCACTCTAACACCGCTATTAGAAAATCTACTTTAGACCCTAGAGCACTCAGTAACTATTTACCAATATCGTGTTTGCCATAGTTTTGGAGCTTTGAAGGCTTGTGTGGAAGTACAACTTACTGTGGGAGGGTTTGTATACATTAGGTTCTGTATGATGTACAAATCAACACTGGTGAAGCAGCAGTCACAATCCCTTGCAGGATGAACCAGAAAAATCACTAACTTAACATGTGCTTAATTCCGGCAAGCTTGGCACAAAAAGCAATCAGGCTTAACTTAGAGGCAATGTGTAAAGTATTTATGCAGTACACAAACAGTAATAAAGTGAAACCACACCATAACAAAAATCCTACACCAATTTAGAAAAATAGAGTTAAAGTATTTTTATTACATTATTTGACACCAAAAGGAACAACATCCAATCAATGAAACCAGAGTTATGAATTTTTAAAGTTTTTAGAAAAAATTAGCGCTTAAAAGATCAAAGCGCCAACCGTGGACATCTAGATGCGAAAGACTGGAACAACGTAAAAAATATTATTGACTGCGATGGAGCGCGATTCGGGTACAAGATGGGCCCAGTCAGCACTTACCTTTGGACTTAGAAAACATTTTGAGGAAAATGTTTGAGTTGGTAAAGTTCAGTGGGGCGAGGCTGTAGGCAGTGTCCGAGGAGGGAAGGTTGCAGCCTGGGAACTTTGGGTTGGAGCCGGGGTGAAGATTTTTATATTTGGATTTAGTCTCTTTTTTGGAAGTCAAAACTCTTCTGCAAGACAAGGCAGATGGCTGTAGCCGAGAACAGTTCCTGGGGCTTGGATACCCCTTTTGGCAAAGGACTGTTGAACAGAATTTGCTACTGCGGAGAAAAACTTAGTGGAAGAAGCTGCAAAGTCAATCCAACTGGCAATGCACCTCGGGCGGATAGGCGAGCAGGTTGGTGCTGGTCTCCTCTTGGTTCTTAGAACAGTTTTTAGCTAGAAATATAAAAGTCCGCAGTTTGTGGTTTTGGCCATCCTGACACCTTAAGCACCACAAACAAGGGTACTGGACTGGTGGGACACCACTTGGATGTGCAGGACTCACAAGAGCTGGGTCAAGTTGCGGGTGGAAGATGGTGGGAGCCTTCCGTGTCTCTGTGGCTCTGAACAGGAGGCCAGCAAACTAGCCCTTGGAGTCACTTGTAGTCCTGGGCTCAGGTGAAGGTGCAAGGCTCAAACAGTCGGGCTTGTCTCTGAGGGTTTAAGGCAGGCTCCCGGAAACAACGTAGTACTTCCAGGTACTGCAAAGCAGTTTTGAAGAGTGCTCAGCAGGCCCCAGCAGAAGGCAGTTCGCTGAGACTCCTTACACGGGTCCAGGAGTGAACTGAAGAGTGCGTCTGAAGGTCCTATTTTAATACTCTGGTGCCCCATTCCTCTGGAAGGTGGGAGAAGCTTCTAGAAAGTTTTTTTGAAGTTCATGGAGTTTCCTTTTTCCCCTGCCCTTGCTCCAACCTGGCTGTAATGACAATGTGAAGGTGATAAGCCCTTTGTGTGAAGGTAGAGCACAGACTATTCAGTTGGAAGTGGGCTGTGCTCAGCTCCACCCTTCCCATCCTGCCAGCAGATGGCCCATTCAGGCCCACCCGTTCCCTCTATTGTGTGACCATCTGGGAGGAATTCACAGAGTCTGTGAGTCAAATACTCACTTTCTAAAAGTGTCATTTTCAAAATTCTAATACAAAAATCCATCTTTACCATTAAAATAGATTTTTCATTACAATGAACGGAATCCCATACTCAGCAAGGTGGCACACTCACCATGTGTCATTGGAACACTGACGAACCACCAAGACTGCACTCCCACCCAGTGTCGTTGGAACACTTGTATGGAACACTGGGCAAGCATGCTATAAGGAGACAGAAAGCCAAAAGAGACTCTTAGCCTCGGTTTTCCTGGTTTTGCTTACCTGAAATCCAGTGTCGCTGAATGGCTTCCTCCAACGTCTTCTGGAAGCCTCTTGAGTCAGATTCCTTGGATTTAAGGGTATTAAATATTAATGGTTGGCATTAGTTTATAAGGGGTGTTTGTTTGGGGTTTTGTAGGTCAAGGAGGGATAGTAGTATGTCTGCAAAGGAAAGTGGTAAGAATTTTGATGAGGGAGAGGTCAGGGGCCTCCTATGGCTAAGAATTCACTACCTGCCCCACATGGTGGCTCCTGGGGCTGTGGTCAGCCAGGGCAACTACCAAGGATAGGAAGGATCGGTGGGATTGTGTGCCAAATCTTTGGAGGGGATGGCACCGTCTCCGAGCTAAAACATCGGTGGGCTGGCATGGTAGCACAAGAGGCTGTTCGTGTGAACCTGGAGATCGGAGGCCCCATAGGCGTGTATGTATGTAGCATCTGCATGTAGTAATGTTGCTATATCAGTCATTCAAAACCAAAACATTAAAACTTAGAGACCTGACGGTGATAATGCACTCTACAAATGTGCATTACAATTACAATTACTTAAGAGTCATATTTTTACATGTTCTAGTTTGAAATTACGCCATGCAACTTGCTTCATGTGCATTGCAATAATTAAAGTGACATTATTTAAGCAACAGAGGGCCAATAAATGTACCTCAGAGTGGCTACATAAAGCCAGTGTGATGCAATGCACGAGTTGTACTATGAATGTAAACTATTGTTGAGGCATTGTTCTCCAGTCTACGCACGTGCTGCTTTGTGGCACATGAGAGCAGCTTGATGTAAAAACATTCCTGCGAGGTATTTTTAACTTTAAAGTTGCTATTCTCATGTGCTTACCTTGTTAAATTTTGATATGCTTGTCTAGTCAGGTATTGTGTGCATTTCGATTGTCAGTTTTCCCCTCTGCCAGAGACACAGGGAGCGCATGCTAAGGGTTTGAATATTGGATGGAAGCCTACTTCCGTTACATTTGGCGACGAGTTGCAACTTCATATTTAAGGACTTTTTTGGCAGATTTTCGTTTTGACTGAGTAAAGTAAAGGAGCCCACAGCCAGCGGCAGCTTCTCAGGATCACTTTATTAGCGTATTTTTGGAGTGGTTTCTGGATTTGTACCCACCGGCTTCAAAAGGCAAGTTTCATAGGAAGTCATATAAAGTCACTTCATTGGAGGAGATGCTGCGTCCAGTTCAGTTCATAGGGTTCGTTGTGGTGAGGGCAGGACTGGGAGCCTCGTATTGCTGGATTTGCTTTGTTGAATGTGTGCTCATTGTTGGAGGTCTGATTTCCACCTTGTGTTGGATGGGTCACCCCCACAGCTCCTTGTTGCTCTAGCTGATAGGGAGGGATGTGATATCGTCCAGAATGTTCTGCAATAAAGTAAGGTTTGGGAGCAGTTTTTTGTTCATGTAACTATTTCAGGAGCACTCTCTGCAACTAAATCAACTAGTGTAACGGTGATACACACACCACTTGCAAAGTAGCAGTAATTTGCTTCTCGGTGCTCTAATTGTAGCACATTAGTCACAGTGATGCACACACCAGCATTTTCTCTGCAGTAGGGTTTGCTGTTATGTCAGCGCATCTGCCACCTTTTTCTCATAAGGATTCGGCAAATACGTTAAGGATTTGCCTTTTTGTTTATTTTGAGCTAAATTGTCACAGGGGTCACAGGCACACCTAGGTTCTGAAGTGTAAAGTACATACATATTGATATTTATTGTTTAGGTCTCTTCTTGCTGTTTTCACCTTGCATTTGTATTATGGGGCTGTTTTTGGTAAGTTGTTTGCATTATGGCAGCATCAGCAACATCAAGTTTGGCTCATGTTAAGCCTTTCTTGGAGTATTCTGGTAAACCTCTATTTAAATGGCCTAATCGGTGGAGGTCAATTGAGAATTATTTGGTTGCTGTGAGTGCAATGCCTTTGAACCTAAGCGCAAAACTGCCATTCTAGTCAGTCATTTGGGCCAAGAAGGTCAACAGGTGCTTGATAATTGACTGAAATGACGGCTCCAACAGGTGAAGCAGATGATTGGGATGCCTTTTATGAAGCAATAGCTTGACTTCAAAGGAATTTCAGTGAGGAGCCTGGTGTATTATTAGATAGGTTTAATTTTTTTTAAACGTAAGCAATCAGCTGATGAGTCTGTGGAGGAATACATATCTGCTTTGAGACACCTGGCAACTAGGTATAATTTTGGGGCATTATTAGACTTTTATTTATAGGATCAATTTGTTTATGGATGTTTCACTGAAAAAATGCAAGATAAGTTGTTGAGCTGCTGGGATTCCTCTTTGTCTGATATACTGGATATGGCCAAGGCCATTGAACGCTCAATTGAATCCAAACGAGCAATGGGGAAGGAATATGCAAAGTCCTCTCCTATAACTGTCAATTTTTATTAATGACTCAGAACATATTGATTTGGTCAAGCTAAGGGGCAAACATTTTACATTTGGTAATAAATCAAACACATTTTGTTTCAGGTGTGGCTCAAAATCACATTTAGGTAACTCGTTACCGTGTCCAGCACTAGGTAAACATTGTACTAAGGGTAAGAAGCAAGGTTATTTTTACAGTGTAACCTGTTTGCGTAGGAAAATGTTTACCAAAATATATGTGACGGTGAAGGGAAGGCACATAGTTGGTTGGCAGGACTTTGCCAAGTTAGGGATCATGCTAGTCCCAGGTGGAGCTCCTCCTTTGAGGATTTCCTATGTTGCTATATCTCATCTGCAACTTCAAAGTGAATTGTCTGAAAAAACCCACTTGTTAAGATTTTCAGAAATATTCAACTAATCTATTGGGTGCATAAAAATGATGACCATACCATCAAACTAAATAAGAATGCTACACCAGTTCCACACAAAGGTTTCCGAGACCTTTTAGTGTAAGATCTGAATTGAAAAGATTACTTGATCAAATGGTAATTGATGCATTATTAGAAAGGCGGAAGCATCATAATGGGTGAGCCCATGAGTTATGTTCCATAGAAGGGACAGATTGTTGTATTTCTATCTAGGACCCTAATTCGATATTCCCGATTCATGCCCTTGTGCGGTTATAATCAATAATATCCTTACAATGGCATAAGAATCATATCCATATTCAATAATAGCCCATGCAGTCCAAAGCACAGCACGGCTACTCCCATAGACTCCTAGAAAGCACAACGCGTTCTTTAAACAAACCAAGCCTCCAGCAGCCGGGGAAATTCCCCCCCTGCTTTTGTTTTGATTTGAACAAGAACTCCTGGAGTCCAGCAAGAACTGTTAGTTCTTAGTGATGTCATATGTCCAACCTTACGTCAAACCCGGCACCTTTCAGGTATAAAATACCAACAGTTGCCTTAAGCAAACACACAGTGGTTTGGAGCAGAGCAGCTATCTACTTGCCCGAGAGCCCAGCTGATGCCCCTCCCCTTTGACGCGCTGGAGAAGCTACTTTTTCTCACGCCGAGAAAATCCAGCTCCGGTGTTCCAGAGTCAGCCTTGCGGGTTGCTGGGAGATCGAGTCCTGAAGAAAGAGATACCAGACATCCCACATTCTATTACTAAGGTACGGAGCTGACTAAACTTTTAAAGAGAATTCTTGATTCAGATCCTTGGCAAAAAACAATCTTAACCACCTTAACTTAAACTGCTACTTACTTACTCCTTCCCAAGTATTAGGCTTAGGTCAGGTACATCGGGGTAGGCGTAGTTAGAAGCACCAGTTGAGTACGTTAGTCAACGGTTTTATGTATGTATATATATATTATCTATTTTAAAGTATCATATGGCTAAGAAACCATATCTATGCTTTTACAGTATTATTTCATAATACTACTTTTACTTCACACACTTTACTTCATAATAAGTATTGCAATTGTGGCAATTAATTTCTCTTGCATGAGAAAGAAGACTGCTCAATAAAATAACACCTTTTTATTGAAAATGCCCGTCTCTCTATTTCTCTGCACTCTAGTGAGATTAAGTATGCACAATTGACTGAGTGAAATAGCTGTCTATTGTTTTCACACGACTCTAGAGATACACTCTATTCTGAGGAAGCAAAGTTGTCATGTTTGTACGGTTGTCAGAAGCTAATCCCTTCTTGTCTAATCCAGAGAGTTAACTCTTTCCTGAACATTCGAGAAAGTTTCTAGTGACCTCTGAGCTAGCTGGCAAAACCAATTAAGTCTAATATAGTCAGTAGCGACCTAGTCGACCTCAGTCCTAAGTCTACACTGCTGTTTATATTATTCCAATGCGCAGGGCCTATTGGGAATGTAGGAACTGCACTACAAGATCTCCCAGGTTAACATTGATAATTCCTTAATACACTTTTAGGCTGTAACTCCTGATCAGAGAGGAGTGGCTGTGTCATGTTTTATATAGTTGGAACAGTAATGATACATCCTCTTTACTGGTGAAGTTGGATTCAACCTTGCTGTTTTCAGAAATGGCACTTTATGAAAGTACAAAAAGAACAATTGATGAACAGAATGTTGAATAATTTCAAACATTCACCCCAGTACAGATATCTGGGCCAAATGCCATCGTTTTTTGCTTCCCAAGCCATTCCAGTTTAAAACCAGCCATATGCAAATCAGTCTTGATCCTTCTCCCCATGGGAACAGTCGAGCTCGATCTGCAAGGCTAGGTCTGCCCTAAACCGGAAACAAGCCTCCTGGGACCTTTTTGGGAGTTTCACCCCTCATTACCCAGGCTAGCTTGACTCCAGTGGCACGGAGAGCACTGGACCCACGCCTGGGCATACTTGTCCCATTGATGAACAGAATGTTAAACAATGTCAAACATGCACCCCAATACAAAGATCCGGCCTAAATCCATCTTTTTTTGCCCTGAAAACCGGTCCCAGGATGCTTGTTTCTGGTCCAGAGAGGACCTGGCTTGACAGTTCAGGCCGGACTGTTCTCATAAGGAGCAGGGTCAAAACTGATTTACATATAGCTGGGCCCAAACTGGGTTGGTGTGCTGTGCAAAAGAACAATGGAATAAATCCAGATCCTTGTGACTGGAGGAAAAAGTTTGCATTGGTCAGCATTCCTTCCATCATTTGTTCTTTTTGGTTTTGTCACCCTATTTGGGAAGGGTATGTCCAGGCGTTGATCCCGTGCTCACTGTATTCAAGCTAGTCTGGCTGACGAGGGGTGATATCCCAAAACTGGTCCACTAATGCTTGTTTCTGGTCCAGATAGGCAGGACTGGCTTTATCACTGGTGGCCAATCATAAGTTATTGCTAAACACAGCGCCTCCCCCCTGAGATCAGCACCCCCTCCACAAGTCAGCAGCCTGTGCATCCGCACTGGTCGCACTGCCCTGAAGCCGGACCTGCAGGAAAGACCTGACTTGGCAATTCGGACTAGACTGTTCCCATTAGGAGTAGGATCAAGATTGATTTGCATTGACTGGGTCCAAAGTGAGGAAGCGTGGTGAGCAAAAGAACGATGGATTAAACCCAGATCATTGTGAATGGGGGTGAATGTTTGCGTTGTTCAGCATTCCGTCCATCATTTGTTCCTTTTGTTTTTGCCACACTAAGTGGGAAGGGTATGCCCAGACGTGGGTACAGTGCTCACTGCACCAATAGTTTCAAGCTAGCCTGGCTAATGATGGGTGATGCCCTAAAACCAGTCCAGGATGCTTGTTTCTGGTCCAGGGAAGACCTGGCTTGGCAGTTAAGGCTGGATTTTCCCCATGAGGAGCAGGGTCAAGACTGATTCCCATACAGGTGGGTCCAAACTGGGGTGGCCTGGTGAGCAAAAGAACAATGGATTCATCCCAGATCTTAGTGACTAGGGATCAATCTTTGTATTTTTCAGCATTCAGTCCATCTTTTGTATCTTTTGCATTAGGTGCTCTAACTGGGAAGGGTATGCCCAGACATGTGTCCCATGCTCACTTCACTACTGGATTCTAGCTAGGCTGACTGATGAGGGGTGATGCCCCAAAACCGGTCCCAGGATGCTTGTTTCTGGTCCATGGAGGTCCTGGCTTAGCAGTACAGCTGGACTGTTCCCGTGAGGAGCAGGGTAAGACTGATTTGCAAATAGTTGGGCCCACAACTGGGGTGGCCTGGTGGGCAAAAGAACAATGGATTAAACCCAGATCTTTGTGACTGAGGGTGAAAATTTGCATTGTTCAGCATTCCGTTCATCATTTGTTCCTTTTTCTTTTCATAAGTGGACATTTCTCTGCATTTACTGCTCTGTGTGCCTTGCGGCCTATCTCTAATACACGTCTGAGGTGGGTGACAGCTATACTGTGTACATTCCCTCTAGAAAGTCACAAACACAGGAAGGCTAGGTGCGTATGAATACCCATCTACATACATCTGCATTCTGATGGCCCTGCCTTGGCAGCATGGAAGAAAGGGGGATAACACTTCACTGAATAGGTAGTGTTCTGTCCCCACAAAAAGGGCTGATTCACCCCCACAATAGCCTGGCAGACTAGGCTGGATTGAAAGGATACTTGTGCACTTCAAAGACCACTCTTTGAAGGTACCCCACTTCAAAGATACTTTTGGGCATAAGTACTGGAGCCTCATTTATGAGGCCGTGCGTCACTTTTACGCCGCCGGTGCATTACTTTTTGTGCCGCATCGGCGGCGTAAAACATGCCTCCTGTTGCGCACTATTTACAAAGTGACGCATCTAAGCAGATACGTCACTTTGTAAACCCCTGCGCTACATTATACCTGCGTCAGGTATAATGTATGCAGAGGGGGCGTTCCCCCGCATAAAGCCTCGTAATAGTGATGCAGTGAAATCTATGAGATTTCACTGCGTCACTTTTAGGACGCTGTTGCGTCAAAATCTTGCGCCTGCCTCACAGCAGGGGTAAGACTGACGCAAGCCCTTTCACATGGGGTTTTCCCCATGTGAAAAGAAGCATTGCTGGAGTTGCGTCACTTTTGTGACACACTCCAGCAATGCGTCACTTTTGCGCTTACAGATACGTCAGAAATATTGACATATCTGTAATTCCTTGCGCAATGATGCGTCATATTGCAAATATGACGCATCATTGGGGTCGCAAGGAGGTCGCAATGAAAAGTGACGCATCGCTGTTTTCTCGCAGCGATGCGTCACTTTTCATAAATGAGGCCCTGGGTCTCTGATCCCCTCAAATCGGACACTACAGGACTTGTAACTGAAACTATGCCAGAAGAACTGCTATGCTGCGTCAAGGACTCAGCTGGACTGCTGATCTGGAAAGCCTACTTTTCAGTTTGTTACCTTGCTGCCTGCAGCTCACTGACTTTGATGATGGAGAGCTGGACTCTGCCTTTTCTCCAAGTGTGCTCCAAGTGCTTATTGGCTTACCTCCTGCTGCTTGAGACTCAGGGATATCAGTCACTATCCGTGCTCCTGTGCCTGGCTCACAGATATTTGCAACATGAGCTTCAACACATCCCCTGTTAGCGTGTAGCAAAACTGGCATATTGACCTGGTTGCCGGAGTAAAATTTGCACTTTGCCCTCAGAATCAATGCAGGGCCTTGGGAGCTTAACACATTGGAACTGTGCACCGCCGTCACTCCAGCTCTGTGGGATCGCTGCATCCCTCGACTGTTGGGAGAAACCCGGCGGATCACTCACCAGAACTAACACATCTCAGCCTGGTATTTTGCTTTCAGACCTGAAACTTTGCCATCACTGCTTGGAGAAAAATCAACGCATCCTTGACCTGCGGGATTAACATTGACGCAGCTCCCTATGCATCTCGCAGTTGCGACCAGGAAAGATAATTTACTCACTGAGTCCTGCGTGGGTCCTGTAGCCATCCAGAGCTACATAGTGGTTGGCTTGAACGCTGGCTTTGCCCCAGTCAAGCACGACGTCAAATAACCCTGAAAGCGCTACTTTCTTCAAAGTGCTATTTTTCACTTATTCTTTTTAAGTTCAATACCTCAACTGCTGTACATTGGATTTTTGTTGTTTTGGTCTTTTCTTTGTTCAGATTATAATGATCTATTTTCCTGAACCTGACCTGTGTGGAGTATTTTTGTGGTGTATTCATTGTGTTACTGTGTGTGCTGCACAAATACTTTACACATTGCCTCTTTAGATAAGCCTGACTGCTCTATGCCAAGTTACCAGAGGGTTAGCACAGGCTATCTTTTAGTGTGTACTTAGCTTCCTAAGTGGTGTTCCTGCCTGGTCTGGGTGCATACTTCAGCTGACCAGGAATGCCAATTCTAACAGATGTGCATGAGATATGTTCCAAATTCCATTCACTAGGGTCTAAGGGGTAAAGAGCAAACATTGTTAAAAAATGTGAAATTATGCTGATAACGTATAAATTAAGACATACAGTAGTGGATGTGAGATGGTCACAATTTACCTAACTAGTGGATATTAGAGAGCCAAATTGTGGCTGCTAGGATGTCCCCTGGCATCATTAGAGGAATTTGTCTCCATGTGGACACCAAGGGATTTTGCATCATTGTAGCAGGCAAAAGAGTAATCAGACAACACAAATAGTATAACGGTAATATGTGTTTGGTATACTGTACATCATCAATTCAGATTCCTCTCCTGGATCAGCTTGGATAACAGTATCATTATTGTGCCTACATTTAAATGGCATGGCATAGTGTTTTTTCCATGACAAAGGATAACTCAGTCAATGAGCAGCACTCCAGTACTGTGACAGTAATCCTCTCATCTGAGCGCAAAGCTTCAAGAGAGAATGCCATAGACAGGAAGGAAGGCGAGACACAAATACTTTACCAGATCAGCCGTACTTGATCTATTGATCAACGGGGGAATTTCAGATGTCGCTACCGGATTCCCTCACATCCTCAGTCAATAATTGAGTATATCAGGAATGCGGGTGGATAGATAAATGTGTGATATTAAGCCTAAACATATATTATCCCATAAAGTTGTAGATTGTACAGATGAATATGATTCTTTGTCCAAACTGTTTATAGTCAAAGAAATCAAATCAAAAAAAGCAAACAGGAAATACAGTAAACAATATACTGCTATACCATGGTTCAGTCCAGTAAGGACAAAAGGACTTCATAGCATTCCCTCCTAAGGGCCCTTTCCCACTTCTTCTCCCACCCAATCAACGTTTACAGGTGCAACGGGCTGATTAACAGTGAATCGACATTTCGTATTGTAATAGTTGTACATGGGTTGTGCCTATATTCATTTCATCTTCCCCAAATGTTTGCCCACTTTTGAGGACAGCCTCTTCCCCTATAAACTACTTTTCCATCAACCATACACCAGTAGATATCGCTTTTCCAGTCTCTTAATTTTAGCAGTTGTTCCACTCCCCTTGAACGGGGACTTCTACGCTTTGCCACTATCAGCCCCAATGTAAACCAGATTAGTCCCATCCGGGTTACATCTGAGGCGACTCGGCTATTGAGAAGTCACCACGTGGTTCCAAATTACCCCTATTAACATTCATACATATGACTGCATTCGCCCAGTAGAATTGCACTGCGTGAACCCCCATAAGATATGAAAAAAGGTGTCTACCTGCCCAACATTTCTACGACAGTGTGTATTGGTGGTCTTTTTTTACTAGCATTGTGCAGGAGTAGTAGGATCTATGTAAATGTTTTTGCTTTCTCAAACGGAAACTGGATCTAATGGTCGTTTACCTATGGGATGCCAAGGCCTCAGGTCATTCATCGTCCTCAAGACTTTCAAGATCTTTCTCTCTTTGGGCCCTTAGATGTAGCATGGTATCTTGTGAGTTGTTTGAGTTTTTAATAAGTGAGTGAGATAGCTTTACAGGACATATCTGTGTCGAGTAATCTGTCCCCAGTGGAGAGGCCTCAGGGACTGTCTCACTTGTTGGAATGTCCTTCTGTAGGGCATGTCATATCTGTATTTAATGGTAGGTTTCAATGGGTGCTAGCTTATACCTGGCTTGTAGGTCTGCAAAGGGAACGATGCTTTCCCTTACCAAGAGATCCCTCACCCTCGACAAACCGATAAGGTCCATTTTGACGTAGCCAGGCTGTGTCTCCAAGGTGCCTAGGCTAGCCAAGTCCCACGGGGATGGCCTGTGCTATTTTATTTCTCCATCCAAGGGCTTGTAGGGTTGTGAGCTAGATATGCAATGTAGCTGCAGTTGGGCCTGTATGCGTCTTGTGGCGTGCTCTCCCCTTTAGAGCTCTAAGACATCCTCCCGGCTGCATTGTATATCTGTCCATATGATATGCTGGTTCAGATGTAGGGAGGTGTATCCAATGATCAACCACCGTTAATTGTCTCACCCAATATTATTTGTGGATATCTGGGAAGGAGATACTACCATCATACCAGAATATAGTCAACTTCTGGAGGGCTATCCAAGGTGGAGGTCCATCCCAAAGCAATGGACGCACCTCGTATTCAATATACCTGAAGTACGTGGGCGGAACCGGATAAGGGATGTTGTGCAGTATGTAAAGGAAGTTGGGCAGTGCCGTCATTTTGAAGAGGGCTGTCCTGTCAATCAGGGATAGGGACAGTATTCTCCAGTGCTGAATATCAAGTCTAAGATGTGTTAGTGTCAGGAAAAAGGTTATTAGCGCCAAATAGGTTTGGATTGCCCGTCACATATATTCCAAGATACTGGAATCCATCCTGGCCCACCTTGACCTCACAATCCTAGGGCAACCGTGGCATCCATCAAGAACGTTCATTAGGGACTTCCTTCAGTTAATAGTGTATCTGGAATAGTTACCAAATAGGGTAAGTGTGTGCATGATCCTACTAAATGTTGATGCTGGGTCGGAGATATAAAGTAGGATGTCATCAGCGTAAAGGGAGAGTCTGTCCTCCCAATCATCTGCATACCGAGCTTCTAACTATGGGATCCTGCCTGATCCAGCCTGCCAAGGGCTCCCAGATGATCACAAATATTAAGGGGGAAAATGGACATCCCTTTCATGTGCACAACGGAGTCAGAAGGGAGGAGACACATCGCCATTATCCGTCACCTGGGCCAATAGCTCAGAGTAAGGAAGTCTTAGCCAACCCAGATACTGAGGGCCAAAGCCCATTCTATGTAGAACCTCATACATATGTGGTCACTCAACCTGTCAAAGGCCTTCCTTGTATCAACTGATAGCACTGATTCCCACAGATCCGCAATGCAGCCTATTATGCCATGAAGACAGTGGAGATTATAATCAGTACTTAGTCCTGAAATGAACCTGGATCAATCAGGATGAACAAGTGTTGTAACAACATTAACTAGTCTAGTGGCCAAAACTTTAGTAAGGATTTTGACTTCAGCATTCAATAGTGAAATTGGCCAGTGAGAAGAACAATCTTCAAGCAGTCTGCGATCATTGTGGATGACAACTATGTTTGGCAGCCTCTTGTCATGGCAAAGTATACACGTATGGTGACTTTCTTTGAACATACAAAGCTGGTAGTGGGCTATTTTTATAGGTGTTACTTTGTAGAGTTCTAAAAGAGATCTAATATATGGGAATCCCATCAGGGCCTGACATCTTACCTGATAGTATATACTGGATTGTTTGCACTATCTCCTCTATCATTATTACATCTTTTGAGAGGTTCCTATCAGCAGTTGACAAGCTTGGGAGGCGAGTATCAGTTAGCAATTCACAAGAGGCTTCCGCATTGCAGGCATATTACTCTGAGAAAGCTATTGCTACCTCCTTTTTCCCTCTTACCCACACACTGCTGCTGGTCCATATTTCCATGACCCAGTGGCTAGCCTTGTTACGGCCATAAAGACATGTGATTAGCTTCCCTGCTTTGTCTCTGATCTCATAGAGAATTTGTTGCCATGTTGCAGTATTCCCATTGCTTTAGCATGTGTTCAATGTCAGGATATAGCTTGGTGACCAGTTTGGCCTCCTATTCAGTAATTTCACATTCTATTGTCTCTAACTGTGCCCTTTTATCTTTCTTGTGCCCTGTGATGAGGAAGAGGCCTTGTCCCCTTATGACTGTTTAATAGGCCTTGCAGAGAGCTTGCGCTGATCCCAGTCATTTTCAGCAGAAGAAATTGTCAGTGGTTTCTTGGAGATTCTCCTTAACGCGGGGTACCTTAACATCAACAGAGGTTGAGGGTTGTTGGGGAGGCATGCCATATACTGCCCATATTGGTGAGTGGTCAGTGATGCATATTGCTAAGTGTCGGATTTCATAGAAATGGAGGATGCATTGCTCAAATGATGAGATGTAATCATTTTGGGAGAGAATCCTGTGTGTCCCTGAGTAGAATGTGTGCAGTAGGGTTGTGGGAGCACCACAAATCCATGAGGCAAAATGCTGAAGGAAGTCAGCCCAGTGGATGACGAGAATAGTGGGCGTCAATCTCAGGGAAACGGTCCAACTCTTCACTTAAAGAGGTGTTAAAGTCACCTCACATCAACAAAAGGTCATCTTGCAGACGGAGAAGCAATGTACTTAAATCAGAGAATAAAGCATTGTGGAAGTGTGGTGGCGTGTCGACTGAGATTATGTTGACCAGCTTGTTTTCCCACAACCCCAAGATCACCACGTACCGGCCCTGAGTGTCTGGAAATGTGTATTGAATATTTATACAAAATATACAGCTCAGAGAGGCAACACAATCTGCATTCGTAGCACACAAAAGAAATGTATCCTTCTGGAGTCTCTGGTGTACACAATATATATTTTAATGTTTCCAAACACATGGATGTGCGAAGCACACAGATGCAGCCAACATGTTTCACCCTGAATAGGGCTTCATCAGGGCAGATTTAGCAGTAATATGTTGAGATCACCCCAGTTCTTCTAGCATCCAATAAAACTCGACTCCTGAGATGCATTTAGCAGAGTCCAGAGAATCTTGCAACTGGAATCGTCACACCAGTATACGTCATGCAATAAATGCTTTGACATGCAAACTTGCAACTATGGAAAAGCTAAGTAAATTCTCAACGTGGAGAGCCGGTCAACGGAGGTGTTGTCAGTCTGCCCCAAGTTCGCGACCCCAACGGTCCAAAGCTCGACAGGAGTTTCTGATAAACTGGATCTCTTGAAAAAGGACTAAATCCGGGTAATGACTCTTAATGTATTGCAAAACAACCCCATTTTTAATTCTAACTCCCAGCCCATTAACATCCCAGGAGAGCAACATAAGAAGTAAGTCTGATGTTGGGCAAGCCATGGTTAAGGGGTGGAAGTAAAGTACCACTCCAAACAGCCATCAGGGAGAGTGCAGGAGGGGATGGTCCCTCAGGGGGAGAAGTATGAGCGTTAGTAGCAGTGTGTGAATTAAACTAAAACAAAATGTAATCACATAAACATGTACAAATCCGATACAACCCCCCCCTTCTACCTCCCTTGCATTAAGCTATCCACCTCCCCAACTCTGTAGAGCACCTGTGGCTATGGTCTGCGGAGCAGTCAACTATCCACATCCCCAGTAAAAGTATTTATTTTACCAAAGAGTGATTCTCCACACGATTAGCAATTGGTGTCCCCTGTGTCTGTAGTATGAGGACAGGATCTCAATCAGCTATTTTTTCTAACAGGAGACTTTAGGCGGGCAAGATCAAGGGTTCATCTATCATGCTGGTGTTCATCATCTAAAGCTGCAAGTACTGGTGTGGATTGTTGGGAGTCAAGATTCAGGTTCCTGATGAGTATCGGAGTGCCGCTGGGGGAGTTCAGTTTCTTCCTGGTTCTCTGGAGTGTCGATGTTTAGCAGTGTCTGACTTGGTCGATGTCGTGAAGTAGAACCTCCCACCATTCTCCAACTATCCACCCAGTCCCATGCTTCAGAAGGATCACTGAAATACCATGTCTTATCATCTGACACTAGTCTTAGTTTACTCTGGAAGAACATTGATTATTTTATCTCACATTGTCATAAGGCTTTCTTGACTTCCCAAAAGCTATGTCACAGTTTTTGAACCATTAAGGTGAAAGCGAGAAAAAAAGTGGCATTGTCATAGGTTACAGGAGGAGCACTGCGAGCCACCTGTAAGATGACATCACTGTCTCGATGGTTGAATATAGGCGCTGTAGGAGGAAGAGGAGGTGCACCTGGTTTGGGCAGAGTGCCCGGGATTCGATGGGCACATTTGTGGAGTTTTCAGGTCCCCTCCCAAAGGATACACTGAGGCAGGATTGAAGGGGAAATACTTGTTTATTTATACAAGATAATATGGGGAAAGAGCGCCGGGCGTCTAGCTGTGTTCGTGCTCTGGCGGGCTCTGAGCAGCGCCAATCGCTCCTTGCGCATGCGCACACCTCACGCTGATGTCGGCGTGTGTTACGTCACACACACGCCGGCATCAGCTAGAACGCTAACACCACACCATTCAGCTGAAAAATTGTTTGAAATGCCACTCAGTTACTGTACCTTGAGTATTTGGTTCCCTACAAAAAGCACCGCCACTGGTCCCTCCAATCTCTCTGGGACACAAATAATTATGCAAAGATTATTGTGCCTTGAACTGCCTTGAAAGTCCTCCACACAATCCTCCAAAGTCGGGGTCTTCACATGTAGATTTTGGATTAGGAATTTCAAGGTTGGGTTTTTTTCTGCGCGCGGCAAACGAATCCTCCAGTTCTGACATCCTGGCACCCATATTCCAGAGATATTATCTAGCCAGTATTACCTCTGTATTCATTGTATTCATGTTATGCTCCAAGTTGTGAGTACCTCATTTATTGCTTTCGTAATGCCAAGTATTGTCAGGGATTATCATTCTGGTTATATTATTTCGGTCTGAGGTTGACTCCCTTGGGTCTTAGGCAATGACTTTAGGCACCGTGTGCTTTTATGACTACATTGGCCGAATAAAGCTTGTTTGAATTGTTGATGCGTCAAGCATTTCCCTTTACCACTAGTCATGGTTGCATGAGATAAGGCAGCTGTAGACAAATAGGTGTAGAGCGGTGGTTGCTGCCAGGGGAAGGGGGTTGGTACGATAGGCACTGCCACCTGCCAGGTGGTGACTTTGTGGCCTGTCAAGTTTCCCACAATCGTGACAGGTTAGGCAGTTTTCCACACTGTGAACTGGCAGTTACAGTGGTAGGTTGCTTCTAAGGTTCCCCAACCTTTGATAGTAGATGACTGCACAGTGTCAAACAATTTGCTTGGTGGGTGGCTGTGACGGGGTGGTGCACTGGGGTCTAGGCAGTCAGTGTGACTCAGGCACCGCGTCTGGCTGTCAACAATGATGATTTGACTTTCTAGCCCACTAGGCACACCACAAGGCCCACGGTGTAGCTGGTACTTCTCTCTACTTGGTCTGCACATTGATGCAATCACAAGGGCTGCATATCAAAGTGTGGGGAAATGCTGCAGTTGTCCAGAGTAGTACCTTAGATCACAGTGCATAAGTACCTATCAGTTAATCCCCACACCTGGAAATACCAGTAAGGGCTATTAGGAGTTGCCAGATCTCTCCCACGTGTCTGAAATTTACCTCTGGATGCGGAGTATGTGGATAGCATGTGGTCATCAGGAAACACAGGGCAGACTCAGGACAATGTGAGCAGCAGATGGCCCAAGAATCTGAAAGAGGCCTGCTCGCCCGGTGTCTCTGTATGCAGCACAGCTGGAGAACCAATCATTGCGAACACAGATATTGGTGAGCCAAGGGCAGATGGAGAAATGGAGGAAGCACCACTTGTAGCAGGAGCATCAGGCAGCCACTGGAGAAGGAGATTAAAGAAAGGCTTGTCATCTCGGCACACATGCAAGTATGGAAGCCAGGGTTCCAAACAGCGTAGCAGACGCTGTATCCAAGTTGGGGTCGGAGACAGAGAAAGTATTGCCTGCAGAAGGTGTGTGCGGCGAAGGTTAGTGTGCTCAGATAAACAGCGTTGTAGCACTGCAGTTGTTCGGGCACACTGACAGGCCCGGCTGGGTTCGCCGGCCAATACTACTGCCCCATGTCACTATTAATTGATCGCAACTCCTTACCAATGCACCATAGAGCAGGGGGATTACCGCATGCTATTACTAGTTTCTCCAATGGTAGTGGAGATGGGAATTCACTCTGATTTTTCCACAATTTGTACCCAGCCACAGCCTTCATCCATGCACTAGAGGCCACAGGTGTGTCTTGCCTCTTAGTCCTCAAGTTGATGTGCGGTAGAGAGGGGTCACAGGATGGTCAAGACAGTTCACCGGGTTTCTTTGATTACTGGTGGATACACTCCTGGGTACAGACAAATGTGGTGGATCAGTGGGGACTTAGCCATTGGATGGCAAGAGCCACTTTAGGAATTGTCCATCTTACACTGCTATTGGCCACCTCCCCTTTGAAAATGTTGATCTAAGACCACAGACATATGGCCTATAATTTACCCATTAGACTACCTGTTGTTAAAAGTAGAAGTTTCCGTCCCGAGTTAATATCAAATAAATATATCTTGACATCTATGTAGAGAATATGGCAAACAAAACACAAAAGAGGAAGTGGAAGACTTACCAGTCTCTACCCTCTGTGTGAAGTTTGTGGTCAGTTCAGGTGTTGCTAGAGAGCAAGAAGCAAAAGTAGAGGAAATAGAAGATGGTGGATAGAATGCCAACAAAATACATTTAAAGTACACCAAGTATATGAGTATAGTTTAAGCCATTGCATAAAAATCAGGGGAGGCCAGGATGGCTTACGGGTAGGGGAGCTGGGGCAGGGTGGAGTGGGCGGCTTTCTGAAATAAATAAGTAAAACGTGCCCTGCTCTTGGGTTCGGCATCTTCTCTCCTGCTCGCCTGTGTTTGACTCCAGGTCGAGACAGGAAGCAAGCAGCCAGGCTCCCACCCCAAGCCAATCACAATGCTGCAAAAAGCATTGTGATTGGTCTGAGCGCTGTGACACGTGCTCAGCCAGGGGCTGGAGCGGTGGGCATGTTCTCCATGCAGGCTGTAATGCAGCCTGCATGGAGAACAGGAAAGTGTGCATGACTGTTATCGGCTGTCGGAGAGGGCTGACCGAACAGTCATGCACACAGGAGTGTTCTACCACTCCTCCTCTGCAGCCCCGCCTGCCCCCTTAAGCACTGCTGCAGCAGAAGGAAAAAATAAAATAATAATAGCATTACGCTACTATCATTTTTTTTTCCTTTCTTTGCTGCTCCTGGCAGTGGGGTGATGCTCCTCCGCCTTAGCAAAGGAGCCACCACTGATAAACATACAAATTAGAAGTATGTAAATTGGCTCAGCAAATTGAAATAGAAGACATAATTTACATAGTTATGGTTGAAGAAAAAAGTTTCAATTTTCATTATAGGGTGGTATTGAGATTAATATTATGGTATATGGTCTAAATATAGAGTCCAAAATATCGAGGAACACAAATATCGAGTCCAAAATATAGAATAGACAAAATATCGAATGGACAGAATATAGACATCAAAAATATCGTTTTGAAGGTAAGTAATGTAATATCAATTTAAAAAATATAGACAGTTAAAATATCGAAGTACATAATATAGGTTATAAAAAATATCGAATTTTTTATAATATCGAATTTTTTTAAGTGTTTTGTATGTTAGTATATGTGTGAAAAGTGTATATTTGTTAGTAATTTATTTTAAGTAATTAATTTTATGTTATTTAATGTTTGCGTAATTTAATTCTGTAGTGGGTTGTGGGTTTGACGTCTCCTCGTCATGCTTCAACATCCTGCGCATGCTACGTAAGATCTTCCGGTGGATCCCCACCGAGACCAGGAAGACGGTCACCCAGGCCCTCGTCACCAGCCGACTGGACTACGGCAACTCCCTCTACGCCGGAACCACTGCCAAACTCCAGAAGAGACTCCAGCAGATCCAGAACGTCTCAACAAGACTCATCCTGGGCATCCCCCGACACAGCCACTTCTCCGGACACCTGAGAGACCTGCACTGGATCCCGGTCAACAAGAGAATCACGTTCCGACTCCTCACCCACGCACACAAAGCCCTACACAACCAAGGACCAAGATACCTCAACAACCGCCTCAACTTCTACACTCCCACACGCCAGCTTCGATCGACCAACCACGCCCTCGCCGCCGTCCCCTGCATCCGAAGAGCCACCACAGGAGGAAGGTCCTTCTCCTACCTGGCCGCCAAGACGTGGAACTCCCTCCCGACCCACCTCCGCCTGACCCAAGACCACCTCGCCTTCAGGAAGCAGCTCAAGACCTGGCTGTTCGAGCAGTAGCGGACCCCCCCTCCCCAAGCGCCTTGAGACCCTCCGGGTGAGTAGCGCGCTATATAAATGCTATGATTGATTGATTGATTGATAGGGTGGGAAGTAATTTAATTATAAAATAATTAAATATGTCAATTGATTTATTGGTATTTATTTTGAATAAATTGTTAATTCATTTTTAATTGGTAATGAATTAATTCTTAATTGATATTTAATTTTTAATAATTGATTAATTGATAATTATGTGAATGATATTAATTTATTTTCTGTAGCAGGTTGTGGGTTTATAGGGGAATAGGGTGGGAAGTAATTTAATTATAATTGATTAAATATGTTAGCTAATTTATTGGTATTTATTTTGAATACATTGTTAATTAATTTTTTATTGATAAATAATTAATTCATAATTGATAATTAATTTGTATTAATTGATTAATTGATAATTATATGAATAATATTAATTTATTTTCTGTAGCGGGTTTTGGGTTTATAGGGTAATAGGGTGGGAAGTAATTTAATTATAAATAATTAAATATGTTAATTAGTTTATTGGTATTTATTTTGAATACATTGTTAATTAATTTTTAATTGGTAATTAATTAATTCTTAATTGATAATTAATTTTTATTTATTGATTAATTGATAATTTTGTGAATTATATTAATTTATTTTCACTAGAGTGGGAATAGTAAAATTTACCCCAACGCTATCCAAAGCTTTCCCTACTGTTGCACTCTCTGGAGTGGGAATAGTAATTTTTACCCCTACGCTATCCAACACTCTCCCTACTGTTGCACTCTCTGGAGTGGGAATAGTAATTTTTACCCCGATACTATCCAACCCTTTCCCTACTGTTGCACTCTCTGGAGTGGGAATAGTAATTTTTACCTCTACGCTATCCAAAGGCTTACCTACTGTTGCACTTTCTGGAGTGGGAATAGTAATTTTAACCCCTATGCTATCCAACGCTTTCCCTACTGTTGCACTCTTTGGAGTGGGAATAGTAATTTTGACCCCTACGCTATCCAACGCTTTCCCTACTGTTGCACTCTCTGGAGTGGGAATAATATTTTTTACCCCTACGCTATCCAACCCTTTCCCTACTGTTGCACTCTCTGGAGTGGGAATAGCAATTTTTACCTCTACGCTATCCAACGCCTTACCTACTGTTGCACTTTCTGGAGTGGGAATCGTAATTTTAACCCCTATGCTATCCAACGCTTTTCCTACTGCTGCACTCTTTGGAGTGGGAATAGTCATTTTTACCCTTATGCTATCCAACACTTTCCCTACTGTTTCACTCTCTGGAGTGGGAATAGTAATTTTTACCCCTTCGCTATACAACGCTTTCCCTACTGTTGCACTCTCTGGAGTGGGAATAGTAATTTTTACCCCTACGCTATCGAACGCTTTCCTTACTGTTGCACTCTCTGGAGTGGGAATAGTAATTTTTACCCCTACGCTATACAACGCTTTCCCCACTGTTGTACTCTCTGGAGTAGGAATAGTAAGTTTAACCCCTACGCTATCCAACCCTTTCCCTACTGTTGCACTCTCTGGGGTGGGAATAGTAATTTTTACCCCTACGCTATCCAACGCTTTCCCTACTGTTGCACTCTCTGGAGTGGGAATAGTAATTTTTACCCCTACGCTATCCAACGCTTTCCCTACTGTTGCACTCTCTGGAGTGGAAATAGTAATTTTTACCCCTACGCTATCCAATGCTTTCCTTACTGTTGCACTCTCTAGAGTGGGAATAGTAATTTTTACCCCTCCGCTATTCAACGCTTTCCCTACTGTTGCACTCTCTGGAGTGGGAATAGTAAGTTTTACCCCTACGCTATCCAACCCTTTCCCTACTGTTGCACTTTCTGGGGTGGGAATAGTAATTTTTACCCCTACTCTATCCAACGCTTTCCCTACTGTTGCACTCTGTGGAGGGGGAATAGTAATTTTTACCCCTACGCTATCCAACGCTTTCCCTACTGTTGCACTCTCTGGAGTGGGAATAGTAATTTTTACCTCTACGCTATCCAACGCCTTATCTACTGTTGCACTCTCTGGAGTGGGAATAGTAATTTTACACTTCTGCTATCCTACGGTAATAATATTGGATATTTTTTAATTATATTATGTTACTTTATATATGTGTTTTAAAAAATATGATTGTAAAAATTATTTTTTTATAACTTTAATTAATTATTTAATTATTATAAGATAATTTAAGTATTTTTAAGTATATTTTAGTAAATAATTTTTAATATTAATTTAATTTAACATTGTTTTTAATAAAGTCGATATTTTTACAAAGTATATTTTTGTAAACGATATTTTTGTACTTACCTGTTTGTATATACAAAGTCGATATTCTGTCTGTCGATATTTTTTGGCTGATATTTTAGGTAGTCGATATTATGTCCCTCGATATTATGTCAGAGATCCCTCCGTGGATATCCTGAAGACGTGGAGTGACACAGGCCCTCGCGGACCAGCCCAAGAAAGATGCCCAATGGTTTGTCTGCGTCACAGATGTTTGGATGACCATATGATCTCTCTGGATGAGTGATGTTGGGGGACTGCACTCCTGATCCTCGATCACATTTGCCAGTCGCAACCCCTCAAGCGTTCTACGCTGGCACAGAACATGCTGAACAAACTGTGCAAAATCCATTGTGGAACAGTATTGTGTGGGTGACTTCTATATAGATTCAAACTATGTAAATCAGCAATTGGCAACAACAAATTCACAGAAAAGGCGTGCCAGCAGTTGTAAATGCATTGTACTGCCTGCTTCTCCGAGTGGGTATTATGGTCTGACGCTCACACCATCTATGCATTGATTGCTTGCATTAAAGAAGGCTCTACGAGAATTATTTCGACTTAGTGCTAGTCGAATTCTGAATACTGATAAGGAAACATGGGGGCATATTATCAAGAATGGGGGTTTACATTATCGCCACTTTTATCGGCAGGAAACTGCCAATAAAGCGGCGATAATGGGCTTGATAATATGCTCTATGAATTCCAATCGAAGCCCATGTTAGATGTAAAGACATCTAACATGGGCTTCGAATGGAATTCATAGAGCATATTATCAAGCCCATTATCACTGCTTTATTTTCAGTTTACTGCCGATAAAAGGGCGATAATGTAACGCCCATTCTTGATAATATGCCCAATGGTATTTTATTAGTTTTGAATGAAATATGTGGAGCTCATCATTAGCAGTGGATAACGTGTGAGTCCATGGCGGGGTCACAACAGGGAGTTGTTTTAGAGTTGTGCAGGCAGATCACTGTGGCTCTGTGTTAAGATGTAATCTTACCTCTTTGTTCTTCTTCCTCTGTGTTCTTTTCGATAAGGTAAATTTGACGACACTCCATGTATGTCAGTTGCTGCTGGCTCTTCGAGGTGGTCAGATGCCAGTTGTGCTTCCTAGTAAATCTCTACTTAAAACAACTGCATGTTTTCGGTGGTTTCTGCACGTGTCCTCTTAACATTTTGGCAACAATCTTCATCCCTCCCTGTGACTCAGAAGGAAGCACAGCCTGGTGATCTCTGTGGCACGCTGACGCTCCCTCCTCGGTTTCCAGCTGGATACATGATGTCCTGTGGGTTCTCCTGGGCTGCTGTGCGGATTTTCCCGGCATTTCATCGGATTTTTATTTAAGGTACTGTCTTTTGCCATTTGACTCTCTAAGGCGCTACCGTTGGAATCACGCGCTCCTGCTCGAGCCTTCAGGATTCCAAACATCCCTGACCTGCCTCTGGGTGATGTACCTGTGGTCTGACTTTCTGTGACGTATCTAGCCTTTGTCACTGGCACACACAAAAAGATTTCTGAACTGCATTGAGATGCGCAAATCTTTACGTGATGCCCCTTATGTGCTGCCATCTTGTTCTTCAAAGCGGCGTACGCTGTTCACTCAGCTGACTGGATCCGTCCATGCCGATTACTATGCTTCACATTGTGCAGTAACGCTTACAGTGATCTGCACACTTCAAGTTACTCATTGTTCACGTATTTACTTATCAGCTTGTTTGGTGCAGTCGTACTTTCGGTGATCTGCACACCCTGGGCATATTTAGTCTACGTTTGTGCTGATTTATATGCGGTGATCTGCACACCTTTGATCTGTACACCCCTGGCATACATCCTTTATGTTTGTGCTGATATCTCTACAGTGATCTGCACAACTTTTACCACATGTTGGCTACGATTGGTGCAAGCACATTTATGGTGATTTAAACACCTTAAGGATAACATTTTTTCTGGGGCATTGTGTTTTTTTTTTTTGTATACCTTGTTCTGCATATGTTCCAGGGTATCATGGACATGCATTCCAATGTTATTATGCCAATTATGTTTCTACCTCGCCCTGGCACACCCACAAGAGTTTGGGAGGATTGATCGAGATGTTAGAAAATTATATTACTGCTTTAGATGGCCATCATTTTTCACCAGCAAGAAAAAAAACACTATTGCTTAGTGCTCTAGGTAGCGAAGGTCAACGTATGTTCAAATACCTACTAGTAGCTGTGGGTCCCATTGGTCAACCTATGGATGACTCTTATAAAGAAGCTATAAAAAGACTAGAAACCAGGTTTACCAAGGAAGTTAATCTAGTGATGGTGAGATATAAGTTCTATACTCAACCTCATGCAGATAACAACTCTACAGATGAATTTGTTGCCAAGTTGCGTGAACTGTCAGTGAAACGTTATTTTGGAACAATGACTGAGGAATTAATCCGGGACCAACTTAACATCCAATGTCATGATAGGAAAATTCAGGAGAGCCTTTGGGCTGCCAAAGACACCACGTTAAAGGAAGCTGTAGATATGGCTAAAGTAATTGAAGAGACTCAAAAATGTATCAAGGAGCTAGGAAGGAGGGATAGAAACACAGTGGAGGAGGCCAATCTGGAATGTGCTTTTAAAGAAGAAGATATAGAAATTAACACAGTTTCTAAAAGATAACTAAGGGTGCAAGTGTTTTTAGCACAATTCTAAAAGGCAAAGGGAGAGAATGTTTGCCCTGTGATTGTCAGTATCACATTGCTGACTCGAAGAAATGTTTTGCCTTAGACAAAGTGTGTTGAAGGTGTGGCCGTAAGGGACATTATGCACATATGTGTAGACAGAGTGATAACACAGAGAAATTTAAGTCTAAAGTTAATGTAGTACAACAGTGCACTGATGCGAAAAAAAGTACTCATACAGTGCTAGTAGTAGATAAATTTAAGGATAACATTATTTCGGAAGTGGCTGAAGACACACAGAGATTGACAAGACCAACAGCTGTATTTATTGTATTTGAGCAAGAAGTTAGTCTCATGGTTGATTCAGGTTCCATGTTCACTATAATTCCTGCAACATTGTTCAAAACGCTTTGGTCTAATGTTTCATTAATTGACAAAGACATTTATCCTGTTGGTTATCAATGGTAAACCATTGATATTTTGGGGTACATGTTTGGTGTTATATGTTTTGGTATGAGGAGCCCTGAGAAAAAAATCTACATTGCCAAGGAAGGTCCTCCCATCCTCGGTTGGATGCACCAATGTGACCATCATATTGTTATTTATCCAAGGTCCCCTCGTCAAGTCATGGTGATTGATGATCATGTTCAGATTGAACACATCCTACAGTATGCACACAAAGTCATTGAAGATAGATTGGGGTGTGTGAAAGGGTACACCCACAAGTTTATTTTCAAACGTGATGCGCGCCCTGTGCAACATAAACGTAGGAGAGTGCCACTGTCAGTGAGACAGGGTCTCAAAGATTTGTTGCAAGACTTACTGAAGGGAGGAGTTATAGATCTAGTAGAGGCATCGTCATGGATTTCTTCGGTGGTCATAACACAGAAACCTGATGGTCATTTAAGAGTTTGCATTGACTTGAGGTCACTAAATCGTGACATTGTCACTGACACTTTTCCCCTACCGAACTTCGATAAGCTTTTAGAGTCCGCTGGGGGTGGTAAGTACTTCTCTAAGATAGATTTGAGACGTGCTTACCACCAAATCAGGTTGCACCCTGATTCCAAGCTACTTACTGCCTTCATCACTACCGAGGGCACATTCCAGTTCACACTTGCATGCAGTTCAGTTTAGCGTTGGCAGCGAGTATATTCCAAGGAATGATGGCAAATATTTTTGATGGGGAAAGTGGTGTGGTATATTTTCAAGATGACATATTTGTCTCTGGGAAAACTGTCCAACAGCATAATGCTATTTTGAGACGAGTGTTGTGGAAACTGGAAGAGGTGGGTTTAACAGTAAACAAAGACAAATGTGAATTTTTAACTCAACATATTGGATACATCATTTCTAATGGAGGAAGAGTGCCTAAACGGAATTTGTAGAGGCAATAAAAAATACTCCATGCCCCAAAGACAAGGATCAACTTAGATACTTTTTAGGCCTTATAGAATATTATTCTAAGTTTGTAAAAGTGTTTGCAGTTGTAACTGAACACTTAAGGAAGCTGCTTGTCATAGGTAATAAGTACACTTGGGAGAAGGAACAACAAAGATCTTTTGAAAACGTCAAAGATGAAATATGTAATGCAGTTATCTTAGATTCTTTCAATACCTCAAGTAAATGTTTTGTCACCCTCGATGCCAGTGTTACTGGCATTGGTGTTGTTTTGTCACAGAACCAATTTGGGACAGAAAGGATGTTAGCTTTTGCCTCTCACACTCTTACACAAGCTGAAAGGAATTATTCCATGATTGAGCAGGAAACTCTTGCTGCTGCTTGGGGTACGGAATATTTTCGAGTTATCTGTGGGGCACAAGTTTTGTTTTGAGAACAGACCACAAACCTTTGATGAAGATTTTAACTGCGGGTGGTGCTGGCAAAGGGTCTGCACATTTGGCTAGATTTGCAGCCAGACTACAAGAGTATTTCTTTGATGTAGAATTTGTTCATGGTTGGAAAAACTCACAAGCGGACTGTTTGTCATGCATGTCATTGAATTTGGAAGATGTTGACAAGAATGTGGTAAAGAGACTTGAGTCAGAGGAGGCTGTGGCTCTTGTGTGTGATGTACTCGAATGTAGTCTTGGTGCGTTTTCTAAGTTGCAGTGGCAGGATGAAATGCGTGCTGACATTATTTTGAAGGAAGTAATTGTCAGGATCAAAATGGGAACTCGTAGAGAAAATATGGTGTCTATAGCAGCTAGACCTAATTGGAAGATTATTCATGAATTGTCAGTGTGTGGTTCTAATATTATTATGAAAGGTGTGTTTTGGGTCAGATTAGTGATCCGGGTAAGACTTGGAGCACTATTTGTTTAGATTTCATAGACCCTTTATCTGAACTGACATCTGATTTGCATTTTGCTGCTGTCAATATTGATGTTCATTCTAGATGGCTTTTTGTTAAGTTCATAATAGATGTCATGACCAAATCTACCCTTGAAGTTTTGGTGAAAATATTTTTTGAAGAGGGGGTGCCCCACACGTTATTGACGGGATGCAGATAAATTCGGGTGAAATGCGTTGTTTTTTGGAGACGTGTGGAGTCAAACATTCTTTCACCTCTCTTTATAATCCCATGGGCAATGGAATGGTGGAGAGAGCTAACAGGTTGGTAAAAGGGACAATCCAACTTGCCTTGTCTAATGGACAAGCTTCCAAAAGGCTAGTGGAGGAGATGTTGTGGGCGTACCGCACTACCATTCTCAGTGTCACCCACAAGTCTCCTTTTCAGCTCATGGGAGGGTATCTTCCAGGTTTGAGGTTGGTTCCTGCTTGGTTAAAGGAGTGGGTATCTTCTGGAGGTGAGCAGGTACATTATTTTGTTTCTCCCAAATTCAAAGTTGGTGATTGGGTCAAACTGAGACCAGGCAGGGTGAAGTGTGGTTTGAGCAAGTTTAAAGGATCTTTTCATGTTGAGAAGGTTGGAAAATATTTTGTGGTCATTGAAGGCGGTGAAAGGTGGAATTTGCTCAGAGTGGCTTTGTATCAGAGAGAAGGGACTTGTGTTAGGCATGGTGTTGATGGTGAAGGTTGCTCGGAAGCCATGTTTGTGACAGATAATGAGGGTTCCTCCATTGCTGGCTCTAGGGATCTCAGCGCCATTCTTGATCATCTGTCAAACAGTTTGGGTGGGTGTCCTGAGAATGAGGTGGGGTCCACAATAAATGGTTATGCGAGTGTTAGAACTCATAGACCACCCTCTCATCTGCAAGATTATGTTAGAATGTGAACCACCCCAGCTTGGGGTTGCCGTCTTTAGGTTTAATTTCTCTTTCCTCTTTAGTCTAGGGTTGTTTTTGTTTTTCTTAGGTTTTGTTTTCTTAGGTTTTGTTTTTCTTTGTTCAAGGATGCATTTTAGACTGTTGATTACAAACCACTTGCAACAATTTATTTCACCAAAAAACTAAAACAAAACAATTTTATATATCTTTAAAAATCATATCTCCGGTTCACCTCAATAGTTTTTTGTCATTTTAGTGTCTATTTAAAGCTTTGAGTACACTCTATTTTCATAAATTGATATTGAATTGTTGTTGTGTCATGTTTCTTACTTACCTATTGTGATGGAACTTCTAAATGCTTTACACTTGTTCCTTTGATTATGCCTGACTACTGTGTACCACAGCTACCCAGAACTGAGTTAAAGGTGTTTTTGTAAGAAAACGTAACTGGACCTGATAGTGACATTTTTACATGTTGAGGTCTCACAACTCCAACACAAAATAATCCACTTTCCTCCAGCCACTGCTAACATGTCAGTCATGTTTAACGTCACATAAACTATAGTTTTTTCAGAGAATGTCACACTTTTGACACATAGACCCTGATTTAGATGTTGGCTGATGGGTTACTCATTCACTATGGTGACGGATATCCAGTCCACCAAAATATAAATCCCATTGAATATATTGGAAGTTATATTTTGGCAGGCGGAATATCTGACGAAATTCTGATGGAGTTACCCGTCTGCAAGATCTAAATCAGGCACTGAGTAAATACATTTTTTAATGATAATATATATTTATTAATATGACATGTTTTGAAGTTAGCTTACCTCCTGTAGGGTTTTAAACATATCTTTTTGCTGTGGGAAAATATAATATATCTCAGTGATAGGAAATTATATTTTTAACATAACCTTTAACATATTTTATATTTTTGTGTTCTGTTCCTTGATACATTCAATAGCTAAATGCATTACATGATACTTTAAGGTTGGTGTGATCATGTGGTCATATTTAGGAAAAGAAAAACGTCTAAGTAAAAACTTGCCAAAAATCATAATGAAGTGATATGTTTTTCTACAACCACAAATAAGTAATATAAATGTATTTAGTCCACTGGAAAAATGTAAGATATTATCCAAGAGACCATTTTTTTGTTCCTAGAGGTGCTACTTGATGGTTAATTTTTGAGTCGAAATAGTTTGTTTTCCAACTTTGCACTTTATGTCCATGTGTGGATATTGGAAAGCATTTTTTTCATTAAAATCCCTCCTAAATTAGAAAGTGGTTTTCGATTTATTTTTATGTTATTTTGATGACTTTAAATATTAGTAGTTAACTTTCGAAAAGAGTCATTTTTTTTGGATTGTTTTTACTCTAATATACAGATGTACTCAGTGGACAGTAAATCTCATTGCATTCTGTAGTGCAATTTGCTTTTTGATTGTTTTTACTTTGATCTTGTACTGAATAGGTATACTGAATTCCCATTATTATCTTTTTTGTTATTTATGATACTTTCATTTACTTTATACCAACAGGTTATCTGGTTATATATGCAATATAATGCTCACAAGCAGTTTCCTGTCAGATATTATATATGATTTCTTTAGTTGTATAATTTGTTTTACCCATAGTAAGTAGCCAACATTTCAAAACAGTCATTGTAATATTTACTGCTGTGCCATTGCAGTATACCATAGTAACATTAATATAATATTAGCGTGAGAAACATTTTCTTTTAGGTCACTTTTTTAGTACATGGCAGTCTGTGGAACTTACATTTTGATTGCATTGTATAGTTTATCTCTTTAAATGCCTGTATTATAAAAACACCTAAGCACTTTGTGGTATTTTTATACGTTATAAGGGCAGAGAAAACGTTAGACAACTGATGATTAAAGACCTGTTAAATCCATTTGCAATTTCAACGGCAACTAATCAGTGACATTTTATTATTATACTATCTAACATTAAATAGGTCTGTAGAACATAACTGACCAAGTTTCACTGTGTTAGAAGTGTACATTGACGTCTCACTAAAAAACACAATGAAGCTCATCCTAGGCATTTTCTGCTTAACATGAGGAGACAAACCAAGTCGGAACACCTACATTTTGGAGCATAAAATAAATCTCTACTCATTTTCGATAATAGTATACTTTTATTTTTAGATTAGCTAAAATACTAGTGATGTCTTCATCCTGTTCATGATCTTTATTCATTAATGTTTCCATGAGCTTTCGTACAGTCATGTTTTTGTATGTTTGCTACATTTAAAAGTATGTGCCACAGCATAACAAATTCCTTATTTATGAAGCATATAAAATCAATTGTATTTTGACGAATTCTAGGGTCATCACAATTAGGCATGGGCGGAAAATCCGTTCCGCTCGCGGATTTTGCGGATTTTCGGGAAATCCGCAATCCGCGAGATTTGCGAATTTCCTGCAAAATCCGCAAATCCGCGAGCAGCGGATTTTGCTCGCACTGCTCGCACTGTTCGCGTGAGTTCGCGCCCCGCGAATAAGTGCGAAATTGCAGAAATATGATCTAAGCAAAACTGAAAGTAACTACTTACCAGGTTCAAAAGTTCAGGCACATCATTAGTAGCCATTTCCTGTAGTGCTTCCTGAGGGGCCCCTCCAGAGTTCAGTTGCCAGTTGAAACTATTATGTGACCCTGCTCTGAACCTCAGAATAGTTACACATATGCCACAAAGGTCATGAATTACAGCTAAGGGAGACAAGCAGGAGCCAGGCTGGAAGTTAAAATCCATTAATCAGCCCCTAATTCATTATTGTCAGTTGGGGCAGGGCATGTGTTGTAACTAATTTTGCAACAATGAAAGCACTTAGCAAGTGCAAAAGATCACTAATCAGGGCGCACTAAGGAAGCAGGTGCCAGCTAAAAAAATATTCTGTGACACATTAATCAGCCCCAAATTAATTCAGGTCACTTGAGGCAGGGAAGGTGTGCTTTGCTTTGCCGAAAATAATGTACACTGGACAACCAGAGGGTGTGGTGATGAAACAGAGGGTGGCATGGGTGGGCCAGAGGGTGGCATGAGTAGTCAGAGAGTGGCAGTGGTGACAGAGAGTGGCAGTGATGAAGAAGAGTGTCCCAAACAGGTTGGACACGTAGAAACAACAAGTTCGCAAAACTTGCGACCCGACAGGTAAGTTCGCAAATTGCGAAATTGTAAAAACCCTCGCGAACTGGCAGAAACACGGGCGAACACAAAAAAAAAAAAATCCGCAAATTTGCGGGAATTCGCGGATTTTGCGGATTGCGAGTTCGCAAATCCGCAAATTCGCGGATTGCCAATCCGCAAAATCCGCTCATGCCTAATCACAATGTACTTGAGAAGCCGATATTCTAATACATGTATTTGAAAGGGCCTGTCATATAGTTGTTCTCCTCATCCATTCAAAAAAACATTGGGAAGCAACATGCTTCCATACTTTTTCCCCAAACCGTAATTGGTTTTCTTGAAATTGCTTAATTTCATAAACATATATATATAATCTCTAATAACATATTTTAATGTAATGGGTATTGTGTAAATATTATAAATGTCTTCTAAATTATGTTGATGTAGTTTTTCTGTTAGCCATTTATATTGTATCACACCAATTTGCTAGTTAAATAATGTTTCATCTTGGTTGAAGGGATTATGTGCTATTGAGAATTTGTACTGTGTTTACATCTGTTAGTTGTTGCCAGATTTGATAATCTTTATTTTGGAATTAAGTATATTAGAATTAAAAGTTTATATTCGTGATTAGTGTTTATTCCTAATGTTTTTGTATTTCTGATAATATTCTAAGGAAGATATAAAACTTTGCAGCATAATACTTGCAGTAGGTTTTTAGATAGCAGGGATTTTTTTCATCATAACCAATTGTTTCCACAGTCATAAAATTGCTATCAGTAAAATTAAACTTGTAGTTTTTGAATACCCCAAAAAATTGTAAACCCACACAAAAGTGAATTAGGCCCTTAGGGACGGGAAAAAGGTATATCTGAATCGAGATGAGTGTACAGAAACACCAGATCACTCATTGATGTGTAGACACATCCAATTGCATGGTTCCTGTAACCAAGACCGCCCTAATTTAGCATGTGTTTTGAAAGGTACACCGGGGCCTGCTATAGTCCCGACTTTTACCTTATTAGCTAACAGGAGTTATTTACTTTTAAACAATGAGGATTGATGTGGGTTATTGAAAGGCATAGCTTATGTTGTAACAGTCAGTGAGCGTGTGGTTTGCTGTAAGAATGTGCTGTATCCACCCCCGCATGGTTTCCATCTGGCCGAGAATTCCGGCCTTGAAGTCAGAGTTCAATAAGATGAGCAGAATAAGAGCCTTATTGTCACAAAAAAAAGTTGCCCTGACATCTGCTTGCGAAACATTTGTCCTTCATGCAGCTAACACCCGCACAGAAGTGCATGCCTTGTTAAATACTGACCTTCATTTACATTTTGGTGAGCTGATTCATACAATCTTTAATGCGTCCTCCACTTCGGTGCTGGCTCATGTTTTTTAAAGTAGTGAGCGGTGGTCTAGTGACTTTTTTTCCCAAAAATATTTGGAGTCATTTCTGCTTTCTTCCACTCGATATTCTCCAGCCTATTTGGTGGACTTCCTGTTATGCTGGTGCTGGCTGCTGGTTTTTTGTTGCTATTTTGTTTAATTCAAAATGGATGCCCGTCCTGTCTTCGCAAACGAGCTGGAGCAGTTAGCACTGTTTCGCAACAGGATGCTTGAATACTATGGTGTGCTGCCACTTGCCATCTTGAGTGCATCATATGGATTATCGTTTCGATTTTCCTATTTCACCTGTGTCCAGCCTGTATTTCATTGCCTGAGCTGTGATTTCATGTGGGCCCTGGATTTGTGTCTCTGCAATTTGGTGTCTCCTGAAGTGGATTATGATTATCTCATGAGTCCCTTGGTTGCTCATGAATTGCTTTGTTCTGACGGAGGGATTATGGCCTTTGCAGCGATGCATGGAGTTCTGGGTCGATGGAATATATTCGCAGCGGCGCAAGATTTCTTGGCACACAGCTTCATTGCGAACCCACCGAGTTGTCCTCTGATGGCACTAGAGGCTCCGGTAATTGAAGAGCATGTATGTTCTTTCTCTCCATTAAATTGGATGGCTGAGTTGTTCTCAGATGATAATAGTGACTTCCTTTTGGAAGCGGTTGCTGCTTATTTTGCCTACTCAGTTTTAGGCTGACTCCTATTGAGGCCATTGATGTCATGATTTTTTTTTTCTTCTCTAAAATTTTTCCGATTTATTATGGACATTTTTTGATCAGACCTATTGGCTTTACTAACAGTGGACATTACAATGTCATGCTTGTAAGATTTTGGATTTTTAGGCGGACAACATTTTTTTTCCTCACCTGCTCGATTTCGAACTGAACGGTTTATTGAACTCTGCTTTCAACAATTGAATCCCTTTTCTAATCTTATCTTATCTTATATTATCTGATATGTGCTTGGATCAAGGGAGGGTGATATATAGATATATGTAGCCTGAATACTGTGTTAAGTTAGCATGAGCTTTTTAGGAGTTTAAAGGCCATTTTACCTTTCTGCTGCTTTTTGCACACAACATACGCTTTAGCTTTGAGCCTAGTAAAATGTTTTCGATTCATACGAGAATAATATGTTGTTGCACTGATATCAGCCTTGCTTGGCGAGCTGTGTCTGTACAGTGAGTGCTGAAACCTTCAAGGATATCTCAACACAGTAGTTGTTATGAGCACTGATCTTTCCACGTTCCTAGACATAACATACATGCAGCTGCAGCCAAGTTCTGGCTTTAGGCGCGTTTTATATTGCTTTGCACAAGAGCATACGAACACACTTGATGGGGCTTCGCATGCAGAGAGCTGGTTGCTGATGATGTGATCCCTTACCACTAGGATCTTGAGGTATAGGGCCGCCCTGCTAAAACCCAGAAGAGACCTTCTTAGATATAATATAATATACTAGCTAGGGAGGGTGAGAATAGGTTTTGTTAAACCCTATTCATTTTAGCATAATACTATGCTTGCATCGTTTGTGTTCTATGGACTAGTGACTATGCTGATTACTTTGTTTCTTATAATATGTTTGCTTGTATTAGCTAAGATACTGCGCTTGAGAGCACTGCATTAGTGAATAAACATTTCAAATATGCACGTGCCCTCTTTTACTCCTTGTTCTGGATTGAAATGATTGTATAACGAAAGAGTGTTTATGTGTTCCACGTTACCTGAGGTGTACTAAGTTCATGTTCTGGTTTGTCTAAGCATTGGGAGTTTGTGATAACTAATGAGACACTGTAGCTAGTCTGGTAGGGGATTTTTGGGTACTAAGGTGAATTTTGGGACATCCTAATTCACTGAAGTTCCAAGCCTCTATGCACAGTTCTGTCTGAGCACGGAATCCCTGCGACATGGCGCCCAATCGTTGGTGGTCTTATAGCGTGATACTTGAGTAGTACATCATTCAGTCCTTAACACCTTCACTTTTGTTTCCGGTTAACGATGGTGTCGGACAAACCTACCTATATTAGTATAGGTCTTTTCAAGCTTGAATCTTTCTAAACAGTTTCCTTGACTTACTACCCAGTTGTGCTAAAGGGTTGACTTTGTTCCTTTTTCTTTCTGCGCCACTATGGCCGCGGTGGACATTCCGCAGCATAGTCGCATTGCGGTGCGCAATCATTTGCAAAATTATAATGTTCCCGTGGATGGCATGGCAGTAATATTGGTGGTGAGTGCAGAGGTGGCTTACCCATATGAAATATTTTATTCGTGGGTGACCTTCCCGGCTGTGGACGGAACTTCAGGTGTGTTCCATACGTACACTCCCACTGCTGTGCCAAATGAGTATCCTCAGTATAGGGCACAGGAAATTCCTATTGCTACTTGGCAGCACGGCGTTTGGTTTAATGGCGCCCTAACCCATTCATTATCAGCTTCGAGGTTAGGTCCTTTGTCCATTCCAGGTGCAACTTGGCCTGTCTTGGCTGGATTTCCGCCTCATCCTCAGCATGGGGCATGTCCCGTGGCTGAAATCAGATGACTACATGTAGTTGCGATTAGCGTGATTAGGTCGTTGGTGCAATACATAACCCGCAATCTCCCGGGCGGGACCCCGGGTGGTGCGGCGCTTTCTGCCTGACAGGCCGGAATGAAGCTCAGTCCCATTATGGTCAATGCTGTGATGGGCAAGCGTCCCCAAGAACAGGATGACTTTCCTTTCTGGCTTGCCGGAAAGTTTGATCAGCTGGAAGCTGTATTTCCTAACACGTCTCCTGGTGAAAAACACAGGATTCTGACGATTAGCTTACCGAAGGACTTGACCCCCAAAATTGGTGACTGTGAGACCTGGGGAAAAATATTTGCGGCAGTCTACGCGAAGTGTTACGGCACTCCGTCTATGACTGTCCTGCCGACGGTACTTAAACGTGTTCAGGTTGACCACGGACCGGAGGCTGTGGTTTATTTGGGTATGTGTCTCTGTGGCTCCTTTGATGTGGTTTCTGATCTCATACTGGCGAATGTCAAGGGGGATGCGGTAAACTTTCAGGTTGCCAATGCTTTGCAGGCGGTTCCCGATGCCGATAAACCCCGACAGTTGGCGAAAATTATTGTGGCGGCTTATAAAACCGTGGGCCGTGGGCCACAATAGTAGGGGACTCAAGCCTTTTTCTACTAAAGAGAAAAAACAACCCCAAGGGCAGAAGTTGGAAAGCGACGAACAGCCCAAGTCCAAAAAACAAAATTGGCCTAAAAAACAGAAACAGGGAAAACAACAGCAACAACAGAAACAGGAGTCTCGTCCTGCGTCTCCATTGCCTGCGCCCACAGAACGTGTTTATGACTTGCGCAATCGCGCAATGATAAAATCACCTGATCGTTTTCAGGTTTCTGATCAACGCTCTCCTCGTTCTTTTCAGGAGTCAAATGGCCTTTTCGTCCGGTGGTGGAGGAGGTGGCAGGGGTTGGGGCGGCCAGCAAGGACGTGACCAGCCCCGCCCGAAAGACAGCAAAGGCAAGCAGGACGATTCTACACCGAAGAGACCCCAGTTTAAAAAAAAGAAAGTCGCTGCTTTAACAGCACACAGATATGCCACAGATAGAGAGAACCCAGCTTCGGAATCTGACATGGGCTCTGACCTTGCTGGACAGCGCAGCGGAGATTACCATAGTGCGAGAGGCCCTGCGTCCACTACTGAAGGTGACAGCGACTGGCCGTTATGTTGTTGTGGAGACAGCTGACACTAGAGTAGCTCCCCCTGACCGGATCTATGAAATTGTCTTATTCATTGAAGGTGACATTCAACGCACTATAGAAGGGGTATTTTGGGAGAATCTTACGACTACATATGACATTTTGTTAGTGGAGGCTGACTGGCCCCCACCTTTTGTGCTCGCAGCTCCGAGAGGGGAGGAGGTAATGCTCCCTAGTTTCGCGCACACAGTCTCGAAGGAGCATGCGCTGAATTTGAGTGGGCTAAGGCCCTTGCGCCGGCTCTGTACCGTACTCACTCGGGATGAGATACATTTTCCCCTCACCACAAGATTCCCTTACTGTCTATGCCTCAGCCTCAACCTCAGTATCCCTTGAAGCGTGAAGAGAAGGCTTCCGTTGCGGAAATCCTTGAACAATTGGAATATCAGGTTGTTATTGAAACTTGCGTGTCACCAATGAATAACCCTATTTTTACTGTAACCAAGCCTGACGGTTCATATCGTTTGGTATTGGATTACCGGCATTTAAACTCGCATTGCCGTACCTGTGCAGTACAGAATACTCACAGCTCTGCTTTAGTGGATAGTTTCGTGCATAAGCGGTTTAAAACCACGCTTGACATTTCCAACGGTTTTTATGCCCACCATTTGGATGGTCTTAGTTCCCAATGGACCTCCTTTACTTGCGGCGGTGTTCATAACATTTCAAACGTTTACCAATGGGCTACAAATAGTCCTGGAGTGTTTGCTTCCCGCATAGTCTCTCTCTTAGAGAGAGTTGACCCAGATGCTTGTTCATATGTGGATGACATTTATCTCACGGATGATGAACTGTGGGAGCATCTGTGTCGAGTTGACCGCTTAATTTGTAGCTTTGCGGACTTCAATTACAAATTCAACTTTGCTAAATCCCACATTGCAGAGTACACAGTGTTATTCCTGGGCTACGAGCTCAGCAATGAAGGTCGAGGATTGGCTCCTCACTTCTTGGAGAAATGCGCACAATTGCGCGCTCCGACAACTTTGAAAAAATTAGTCTTTGTTGTGATTTTTGAATTTCGGGAGGACATACATTCCCGATTATGCCCAGTGTATCAAGCCTTTGTATTAAGCATGGGCAAATTTTGTGAATTCGCGGTTCGACAATTTGCGTATTGACGAATTCGCAATCCGCAAAATCAGTGAACTTTCGCAAATTTGCAGATTTTTTCTTTTTTTTTGTGCTCGCAAGGGTTTCTGCCAGTTCGCTGGGGTTTTTTACCAGTTCGCAAACGCGAACTTACTTGTCGGGTCGAAACGGTCGCGACCATGTTGTTTCTACATCTGGTTCATCACAGCACCCTCTGTTTCGCCACTGCCACCCTCTGGTTCACCCATGCCACCCTCTGGTACATCACTGCCACCCTCTAGTTCATCACTGTCGATTATGGGGGGAAAAGCACACCTGCCCTGCCTCAACTGACATGAATTATTTTGGGGCTGATTAATGTGTCACTGAATTTGAGCTGGCACCTGCTTCCTTAGCTGTAAGTGCTTCCTGATTAATGATGAGCTTGAACTTTTGCACCTGCTAAGTGCTTTCAGTTTTGCAAAATTTGTTAGCACACCTGCCCTGCCTCAACTGACATGAATGAATTTGGGGTTCATTAATGTGTCACTGAATTTGAACTTCCAGTCCGGCACCTGCTTCCTTATCTGTAATTGCTTTCTTTTGCAGTGTATTTTTTTTTAACAGGACCTTTGTGGCATACTTGTAGCTATTCTCTGAGCCTGCTGTGAGGGTCAGAGCAGGGTCATAGAATAGTTGCAAGTAGGCAACTGAACTCTGGAGGGGCCCCTCAGGAAGCACTACAGGGAATGGTTACTAATGATGAGTTTGAACTTTTACACCTGCTGAGTGCTTTCAGTTGTGCAAAAATCGTTTTTCTGCAATTTCGCGGGATTCGCGGGCCGCGAATTAGTGCGGGTTTGAATTCGGAAGCCGCGAATTCGTGCGAATATGCAATTTGTTTTTTTGCGGGGTGTTAGTTCGCATGGTTTTTTGCGTTTTCGCAAGCCGCTGGTTGCGCAACGATGCGAAGTTACCCTAGCAGTCGTACATGGGCATGGCCATCTTGTTTGCGTGACGTATTTCCGGGCGGTATGTGTAATCTCGCAAAGTGTGCGGCTCGCTAGTACAAGTTCGCGTGTGATCGCGGAGGAAATCTCGCGCGAACTTACCCACGCGGTCGTTAACGGGCACGGCCATCTTGTTTTTCATTCATTACTATGGTTCTGGGCATGCTTTCTGTATCCTCTCTCAATCTCTGCCATCCTTTACTTGTTTGAAGTTTTTTTTGATCTATTTTACTTATTATCTATCCCTCTATTATTCTAGCTCCATATTTTTGTGTTTTCTGCTACTTTTGGTTAATTTTAAACTACTTTTTAAAACTCTTTTCTTTTCTTCTTCCCTATTCTATTTCCTATTTATTATTTACCTTCCTTTCTGCCCAGGCCATGGTAAAGGGAGCCAGGAAGCAGCCCGAGAAGGGGAAGGGTCCCGCACCCCGTGCCCGGCTCCCGTGCGGGTGTTTGAGGGGGGAGCTAGTGATGCCACGGGAGATCTTTAGCGCGGAGGAGGTGGCCGCACTAGTGTTCTATGTACTGCGCCGCCTCCCCAGGACCATCATGGCAGGCGGCAAGATCGCAAGCGGCTACAGGCTCCGGGAGCGCCGGAAGCGGTGGGAGAAGGTGTGCCGGGCCATGTATTCCCACTCTCGGGTCCGGCGCACCTACAACCAAGGCCACCCACCGTTGGACAGATCTCCTGGACTGGGAACACGACCTGCTCTGCGTCGAGATACCCGGGCTTGGTGAGTAGTAGTAGCTATTTCATCACTACTCTGTTTTCTCCTGCTCTGTGTGTTATTGTATTGCAAATTTTTGTTTTTACCAAGAGCAATAATGCTGCCGATTACATTGTAGGTAAATTATATTTCCAAATCTTCTGTGCATTTCAGGTGCACTGCTCTCCTTCTCAGTAGCATTCCTACTATGCTTATTTGGTTTCAATTTTGTGTTCATTTCATTGGCCTGAGAAATTAAGTATGAGTGTAGTTTACAGAACTGCGTAATGCTAGACACTAAGGGGCAGATTTGCAATTACCGGCGCATCCCTGCAAAGTAGCAGGGATGCACCAGTAATTGTGCGCCACGCCACCACCACCCATGGTGCGCCGTATTTACAATGCGGCGCACCATGGGCCCAAAACATCACCGAAGAGTTACGCATCTGTGCCGTAAAGGCGGTGCATTGCTGGAGTTGGGTCGCAATGATGGCGCAGCTCCAGCAATGCTCTGGGGTTCCCTATCTACCCAATGCTGCGTCAAGCCATACGTCTGCTTCAAGCAGGTGCAGGGTTTGAGTGACGCATCATTGTCCTAAAAGTGACTGATTGAAATCTTGTAGATTTCCCTCAGCCACTTTTAGGATGCGTTCCTGCGCAGGAACGCCCTGCCTTGAGCCGGAACGCCCCCTGATGGCGCTGGGCTTTACAACGTGATGCATCTCCCATATGTGTGACGTTGTTAATATACGCCGCACCATGGCGCCTCTTTTGTTCTGCCGCTGCGTCACAAAAGTCACGCAACAACGGAGCAAAAGAGCCACAAAGGGCTTGTAAATTTGCCCCTACAGACTCAAGTCCAGTCCTTCCTTTGTACACCTGGCAGTAAGAAGAAATAGTGGTGGTGGATTGATAATTTGAGTATTTTAATGACTGGTTAATGTAGTAGGAAACTTTTTAGTGCTGTCACTGATCTGCAATCACGATGGAGTTTGTCTGTCACTTCGCGTGCTGCGGACTGCTGCCTGCCGGTCCTAGGCGAACCTTTTTAGTAGTTTGTTTAGTGAGTTACATAACTTTCCAAGTCGACGGTCCGCAAATCAAGCAATACTAATATCGTAGTAGACCAGATGAAATAGGTCAATATATCCTGTGGAATAGTTGTCTATTTGCTATTTCACCAAAATATTTTGTTATTGTTCTTTTGAAATGTTTGATTTGGTTGACAACAATCATCCATGTTTTTGGGTCTTTCTTTCTTTCATGTTGTACATCAGCTCCCCCAGGGGCAAGAGGACAGAGGAGGAGGTGGCATCGGCTGCTGCTGCTGTAGAAGGCCAGGATCGGTCAGGCGAGGGCTCATTTGCTGGCTCCGGTAAGTTTTAATTTTAATATAGAGTACCTATTTTTTCCTCAGCGTTCCTCATTCGATTTTTTCTAAATCGTCTTTGATCTTCTTGTAGACTGTATCTAAATTCTTATCGTGCCTCTACTATGACTCCCTGTGGTATTACTAGATTATTCTTATTAGTCTATCTGTGTAGCTAACTAAGATTGCACATTTGGCAAAAGGTGTTAAATGAAACTCCCATTCTAGTCAGCAATAGCTCTATGCACTGAGTGCAGTCCTCTGGGATTGTCTATAATGTCTTTTCAAGTCTTCTAAATGTTTATGCTTTGACAATTACCAACAATAAAATGTGAATGACCACCAAGAAAGAATAAGATACTACTTTACTTTTGGTTTGTATAGGAGGACAATCCATACTACTATTGTTGCAGGGACAAATCTACACAAACAGAACTATGGACACTAAATAGTGCATTGTTTATCAATTATAATAGGTGCAGGTAGACTTTCCACATACCTCAGTGATATCAGACCTTGAAGAACCCCCAATCTCCTTACTGACTAGATAGTGTAGCAGAGTCATTTAGCTCCCGAATTCATCGATGATTGATCCCCAATGACGATTATCCAACGCAGGACAAGAGTACGGAGTCAGAGTCCAGAAGTGTCAGAGGCACGGACTCATGCTTTCAAATTGCAAAACCTTTTGCTCAGTCACTCTCGACCAAAAACCACAGTCTATTTAAGTTTTAAAGCTTTATTAAAAAAAAAACATTTATTAAAATCAAGCTTGTCATAAAACATAAACGGTTGATTAAAAATGGAAAAGTGCTTAGTGATTTATTTCACACATTTATTGTGGGCGAGCCGAGCCCTCACCTGGTTTGAACTTTAATTTTTCTTTTTGGTGCTGAATCGTTGGTCACTCCGTCCTAGTGATGATGATCTGATCTTGCTCTTGTTCTTAGAAGTGAAGCTTCTGTCTGTTATGAGAAAAATGGTACGTGTTAAAAAGCAAGCATTCATCAGTTGTGCCAAAAAGTGCAGCAAGACAACACCCTTCCCTGGAAAAAGGGACATTTTTAATTTAGAGTAGACAGTCACAAATTATTAGATGGGTTTCTGTATTCACATTTCTTCATTCCTAGACAAAATACTAGTGAGTGGTGTATGTCTATGACATCTAACATTCTTATATGCACTTTGTAGGTGGAACATCTGGTGCCGGGGCCAGTGCGGAGGTGGAGGAGGACACATCTGGGGAAGAGACGGTGCAAGTGCCAGAGGAAACTGCTGTGCGGGTTGACACGGTAGTGGCGGGCAGTGGTAAGCTCTTATATTCCTTACTTATTGAGATAGCAGACTGCAGAGTGTGCTCTCTGCACGGGTGTAGTATATATGTTCTACTGTTAAGTTAGTATACTGTTAAGAAGACTTTCATATTTAGAACAAAGGTTTTATCAACCAGGTAGTAGTCTCCTCTAAATTTACTTCAACTCAGCTGTGAATTTTTTTTCGAGAATCCAAATCAGATCTGAGATGAACTTGATAGATGGTATGAACGAAAAGCGAAAGAAGGGTGTAAGTAACTGTGGAAGGACGAGCAAGTTAAAAGTAATGATGACTGACAAAGAAGAATGATACGTGTTTGATTGGTGCCCGAGGTGGCTGGGAAGGAATATGATGCATGGCTGGGTCTGGGTAAAGGATGAAGCAAGGATGGGTGGAAGGAGAACAGCCTGGGTGCGTGAAACAGAAACTGTATGTGTGCGCAATATATGCTATGGTTGAAATTCAAATGCAAGTCAAGCACAGATGTATGGCTTGCGGTTTCCCAAATAAAATGAAAAGGTTGTTTTCCCGTGAGAAAACGTAAGGTTTGTCCAGATGAGAGACATGAAGAAGAATGATTGACATATAGTTTGAAAGGATGGATGCCTGGATCATGGTACTATCTGACTCTTAGATAGCATATGTGTATCTAGAGAGAGTAGACGGTCACTGGATGAACTAAGTGTTACTTTGAAGAGCATGTAACACCGCACCCGCACGTCCGTCCCAGTGTAGGAAAGGCAAGGAAAAGAAGTTTTAATTTTGTCCGAATACTACCATGAATAGTAGCAGTAGTTTGTATTGCAAGCACAGCATATATCCGGCTATTACGATGGCCACTCACTACCTCTGTTAATAAGTCTAGTAGAACTTGGTCATTCATGTGTGGATGTATCACTGTTCACTCAATAAAAAGCAAAGCACCTAAAGTCATTCCATATGTAAGCAAATACATACCATGTGCAGTGATAGATAATCAGATTATTTATCTTCTTCATTTTCCTTTTCTAGTATTCATTGGCACTGGAGGGTTAAAGTTAAATTAATTAAGTAGTAGCCCTTGTAACAGAGTATTCTCAGTGCCACCCATAATAGAAAAGTAAGAGCATCAACACCTGCATGTACTGGACTGGTACAGTAACGCAAGTCTGTCTCACTCATCATGGCGGGCGTCTGTTTTTCTCGGGTGCAAGTTGACTGCGCTGGCATTATGCCGGCTTGCAGAAGTTAACGTACCAATTTTGGTAAACAAGAGAGAAGAATAAAAAAAAGACTGGTTTACTGTCATAGTCGACTCTAATGGAGTGAGTCCATAGTGCTCGTAGAATTGATTCCTTAAACTCCCACTAATGTTAGAGCAAGGATGAAGAAGTGGGAGGTTAGATAGATACTGCCCACAATAATTATGTACTGCGCTTGCAAGTTGCTAGTTCTACTGTGACACAACTTTCTGCTGAATCATTTTGTGTTAATCTTAAAGAGCATTGGTTACAGACTATGTCTTTCTTTCTTCATATAGATGCTCCTTCCAAACCAACACGGAAGGAGCTGGCTAAAAGGGCCTGGCAACGGAGGCTGGAGGCGACTGACGCCGAATATCGGCTGCTGGTGGCCCAGGAGGATGGGGACACGCAGTTGACCACATCATCGACCGGGACAGCTGCATCCTCCTCTGTGCTCCCTGGGTCAGCCAGTCAGCGCAGCAGGTCTCCAGCAGTACGGAGCCGGGGTACCGCAGCCACCCGTCACCGCCGAGCAGCAAACAAATCAGCTGCCCCCACAGTAGTACCAAAAAAAGGTTGCACCGCCTTTCCCTCAGGGTGTCCTACCTCGAGCAGGAGCTGTTGAACACCAAAACCCTGCTCAAGACCCTCCGCAAGGAGCATGCCGACCTGGCCAGAAAAGTGAACAGCAGCCAGCAGTAGGAGGAGACTGTCCCTTGCCCCTTTTTTAAAGACTTTTGGGGGTGGGAATTGGGAGTTGGGTTTTTTGGACTTTTCACAGACATTCGTTGGGGTTAGGGAGGAGGGGTGGGTTGGGTCTTGCGGGAGATTATTTATGTTAGGGATATAAATATACGTTAAACTTTATCTTAGCATACATGGTTTTTTACTGCTTTTGAGCCTGGTGGGTGGGGGTTTAACAGTAAGTTTGTTTTCCTGAAACGTAAGTGGCATCTTGATTCAAGTTGTGTAAGTAATTACTAATTGCCCTAATGTTTTCAAAACTAAGTGCCTCTCACAGAGTAAGTGAATTCAGTAGTCCTAGGACTTTACTAGTACTACCGTCAGTCTCTTGTCTCTCCTAATACTCCATTATACTACCTCCCCCCAAACGCTTATCTTACCTGTAATTTGTGTTTGGAAATAGGGCTAGGCACAGGGCTGGCTGCACGGGAAATGGCCATTAAGGTTGGCAATCCTAGGCGGATGAAATGTCATCATTGCGGTGGTAGTAGTGGTGTTACACAGTGGCAGTTGCAGCATATGAAAAAAAAGAAAATGAAACCTTGTTTGTCCTTACCGTAGCATTAGAACGGTACAATAGAGAATATAGCAGGTGACAGTATACTAGAACAATGCCACAATGTAGCCTAACAAATGGTAAAGTATTGAACGTATAACTAGTACTTGCGTTGAATTTCTTTGACATTGGCTACTACTACAAGAAATAGTACTGAAGGTGAAGGACACAGCAGCGTAATAATTTGCCACGTCTAGGAGGAGGATGTTCTTGATGATCAATCAAGTTGATGGCGCACATGAAAATCTGCTTTCATTTGCCAATAGTGACTCTGTGTCAAGCTGAGTAAGAATATATCCTCGGATTCCTTCACCAGCCTGTTGCTATGACCTTATCCTCCCCAATAAGTGTGTGGATTTATTGCTGCCATTTAGTCACACATCAATCAAAACCACACAGCCCGGGGGAAAAGGGTTAGGGTTTGGAAAATGGATGGGAATGGGGGTTTTTGGGAAAGTTTTGTTGAGAGAAGAAAAAAAAAGCACAGCATGGACAAACAATAATTGAAGATAAACAAATATTTGGGTACAAAGCTATCCATAAATCTTTTAAGTGACATAAAGGAAGTGTATGCACTACTGCATGCATGGTTACTGAAAAGTAAGTAGTACTTTCGACAACCGTGAATGAAAGAATGCAACAGTACAGGGCTGCAGTAATAATTATACGTTTTCACTTGCCTATCTCTGCACTCAGAGAAACACTTCGTACATTAAATTCGGTTTGAAAAATAGCAGAAGTAAAACCTATACAATGGCTGTATGGATGAATTTAGAAGCAGAGATCAAAGAAATGCAGAGTCACACTCATAGAAGTTCACAGCAATAACATTACTTAAAAGATAATTAGAAAAGAACGGATACTGTATCTGTTTGTTGTTGTAGTTGTCCTGTTGAATTTGGTAAGTTGCATGCATCCAACCATTCCTCTTATTAGCGGGACTCCTCCATTCCATCTGACGCTCCGTCGATCAATGTTGGTGACCAGAAGACACCCTGTCCACTGCCTGCCTGGCGGATGCTGAATTGCGGCTCGCTAATGTGAAGCCTGACTTCATCCTTTTCTTCCCTTTGCACAGGCTGTAATTATTGATGGAAAAACAGGAAGTGATATTAGAACACCACTGACAAATAAATATAAGGTATGTACGCTGTGTAGTGCAAAAAGTCACACTTTGAGTTTCCTAATGGACAGTACAATATTTTTGAAAGTGCGTACTCTGTCTGAGTCTCCTTTTGAAGGATAAATAAGTATGGGTGAATTAATTTAGCGGATCTTTCCCCCTCAAGCTAGGTGCACTGTAAACTGTGTTTTAGAACAAAATTAGACCTTCTCAGCAGTGCTCCTAGACCCTTACTAAACCCAGTCGCAAAAATGTAGAAGACCCCCAATCAGATCTCCAAAAACGAGGCCTAGTAGAAAATGGTGACAAAACGTACTTTGAAAGTAAAGTAGGCCCAAATCCCCCCTTACCCAACATGGATTGTATTCAAACCACTTGCAAGCAAGCAAAAGTATCCATACCCAGCATTGCTGCAAGACTCACAAACCCCCCCATAAACACCAGGAACCCCCACAAACAGCCCCCCGAAAACGGTAGAGTGAGCGAAATCTCAGAAAATGCTAAAACTTTTTCCCCAGGGATTGTCTCCAAAACACTTTCTTTCGGGTATTAGACTTTTCCAGCAATGGCCCCAGAACTGTTAACCCGAGCGAAAAAAAGTTTAACGCCCCCAACAAGCCAAAAGGCAAAACCCGGGAAAAACCACACTTAGAAAACTTTGGGCCTACCTGGAATTCTGTCCGAATGCGCTCTGCAGCTAGGCCCTAACTCCCCTTTTCCGCCATGGATTTCCTGAAAAACAAATGCAATCAACATTAGACTGTGCCAGCGGTGCTCCCAGACCCCAAAACCCACCCACAAAAACCTGGAAGCCCCCCAAACAGCACCCCAAAGACAGGCAAGTGAGCAAAAACGCAAAAACTTTTTCACCATGGATTTGGTCCAAAACACTTGATTCAGATATTAGACCTTCCGAGCTATGCCCCCAGACCTCTGCAGCCACCCGCAAAAAAGCAGAACACCCCCAAACAGGCAAAAAGCAAAAATGGGCCTACCTTCAATTCAGTCAAAATACGCTGTGCAGCTAGGCCCTAACTCCCCTTTTCCACCATGGATTTCCTGAAAAACAAATGCAATCAACATTAGACTGTGCCAGCAGTGCTCCCAGACCCCAAAACCCACCCACAAAAACCTTGAAGCCGCCCACACAGCACCCCAAGACAGGCAAGTGAGCAAAAACGCAAAAACCTTTTTCACCATGGATTTGGTCCAAAACACTTGATTCCGATATTAGACCTTCCGAGCTATGCCCCCAGACCCCTGCAGCCACCCGCAGAAAAGCAGACGACCCCCAAACAGGCAAAAAGCAAAAATGGGCCTACCTTCAATTCAGTCCAAATACGCTGTGCAGCTAGGCCCTAACTCCCCTTTTCCACCATGGATTTCCTGAAAAGCAAATGCAATCAACATTATACTGTGCCAGCAGTGCTCCCAGAACCCAAAATCCCACCCCCAACAACCTAAAAGCCCCCCAAACAGCACCCCAAAGACAGGCAAGTGATCAAAAGCGCAAAAACTTTTTCTGCTCCGATTTTCTCCAAACCACTTTTATCCGGTATTAGACCTTCACAGCAATGCCCCAGACCGGTCAACTCACCCACAAAGAAGTAGAACACCCCCACAAGTGCAGAGTCTTTCTTCATTGGGCGTAATCCAGCCATCTGCTTTGAGGGAAATAGGAGTCTGGAGGAGGAGGATAGAGGAGCATGTTCTTGTGAACTTGTGAACCTGAGGAATGCAGACTGCAGCACCTTCAAATCAATAAGCAAATAAGTGAAGACAGTTCTGCTGATGGGCTTGTTTTTGTGATTAGGTGATTAAAGTTTTTTTATATAGATTTTGCAAAACAAAGAAAGACAGACACACAGGAATAAAAGTGAATAAGGTTGAAAAAGAAAGTTAGTGATTCATTGACTCATTTTCAGGGCTCGGTGTCAGGGAAGAAGAGCTCGTCCTCAAACTCTGTAAATTCAGACGGGAGTAGGTCAGTTAACAGAGAAGAACTTCCCTCATCTAAGTTGGTGTCCTCCTCGTTTTCTTCCTGTGTGTATTCTCGTATTTTGTAATCTGGTGGTATGAGGTGCTGATTCATCTTGATCATTGTTAACCTCTCCACATTTTTGGGCGAGAGGCGGGTCCTTTTGGAAGTTACAATGCCACCAGCAGCACTGAAAACACGTTCAGAAGACACGCTTGCGAGTGGGCAAGACAAGTAATTTATAGCCAGGTTGGGGATCTCTGGCCACACATCTCTTTTCCCATGCCAATACGCCAATGGGTCATGATGAACATAGACCTCTGTTGAGCCATTCAGATAGTCCTGCACCATTGACTCAAGGTTCTCCAGGGTTCCTCCACTTTGCTTACTTTTTTCTGGGACCTTTTTAAAAGCAAACCCAAGCTGAGTTAGCCAATCCTCTTCTTCACACAATGTTACTGTTGTGTCTGGTGCAGATGATACGGTTGCTGGTGTCGTTAACGGCTGAGAGGGAAAATCACTCACTTCTGCCACAGCCACAGATGCAGAAGTGGATTTTTTTGACTCCGGATGGGCTGCTGAACGCGATGTACAGCCTTTTCCTTCAATTTCCTGCCGTTCTCTTTCAAACCGACTGGCTGACACAGCTAGCCAATGTTTGTACTTTGTAACATCTGCGTCATCAAAAGGAAAGAATACTCTGCCTGCCACTGCCTCTTCGTACCTGTGGATCCAGAATAGTAGCAGAAATGTAATGCTGTTCTGTGTGGATCTTTTCAAGATGTTCATCGCAAAGTAGGCACTGTAATAACTTCTCCGCCAACTCAAATGCTTCTTGCTTGCCATCTTTTTGAAACGTAGAAGACACCGCCTTCAGTTGGTGCTCTAGCATGCGCAACAATAGGATAGCTTTTCCCAAATTACAGTCCTCCCTGCTGACTGCACGCGTAAAGACCTCAAAAGGACAAAGCATGTCTGTCAGGCATTTAACTAGCTCCCATTGCTCCACCTGTATCCTCAGGTCTATCATATGTGTACCCAGTTTAAAGAAATACTGATCGACTACCACATACTGCTCATATAGACGCTCAAGCATGTAGAAGGTTGAGTTCCAACATGTTACCACCTCCTGGATGAGTGCTTTCACTGGCACTTTACGTTCATGTTGCAGGCACCTCAGCTGCTTCCGGGCCTTAAAAGAATGGTTGAAATGTGTGCACATTCTTCGGCAGGTGGTCAGTAATTCGTACACTGAACTTTCTTCACTCAAGAATTTTTTTACAACCAGGTTTATACAGTGCGCCAAACACGGCACCCTTATCCATGGCCTTAACTACAGCAGCTTTATAAACTTTGTCGGGGTCAACACCTGCGTTTACCTTTGCTTTAACACCTGAAAAAGAGACCCAGTGTGCAGTGATGCACATGTAATCAAGGGCTTGGCAACTGGTCCACATGTCTGTTGTCAGATGTATAGTGTGAACAGCACTCTTCTGCAAAGCTGACCCAATCACCTCCAGCACATTTTCATGTAGTGCTGGAACCACAACTCTGGCAAAATAGAACCAGTTAGGAACCTTCCATTTAGGGCAGTGCGTTGCCACTAATTCAAGAAAACCCACCCCTTCCACAAAAGAAAAAGGGAGAAGGTCCAGCGCTAGCATTTTAGCCAGCTTAGTGTTATACAGACGCGCCGTTGGGTGGTTGCGTTCAAATGGCGCATCTGAAAACAACATGCTTCTAATGGTGGGCTGGACCATTTTACGGGATGATGATGACTTCTTCGACCCATTAACGCTCAGTGATGATGAACTTTTTCGCATTGGTGTCTCACTCTCTCCCACACTCTTAGTGTGGCTCATATATCTTGCAGGGGGTGTGCTGCTGACAGGGGTACTGGGTGTAACTGAAGAAATGTTTGATGCTTCTTCCTCCTCGTCATCATCAGATCAAACATCAATGGATACAATTTGTTGACTTGCAATTCGGGCTGCCTTGATCTCCCTTAGGTGCGCATGCCATTTGACAGTGTGCTGTCTCTCAAGATGACCTCTCTGGCCTCCGGTACTATAGTTGGTACCAAGCTTACCACTACTAACTCGAACCTTACAAATGGTACAAATGGCTATGCTTTCCCTTGTTGGGCTAACACTAAAGAAATCCCAAACTGCGGACTTCAAATGTCTGTGGGGGGCGGAGAAGGCGATACTGGGAATTCTAATGCCAGATGAAGTGGAGGATGTGTGTTGCCGAAATGCACTACTTTGTGCACTTACAGCACCACTAATTGAGGAAATGGAGGTCGAGGTGGATGGAGGCCCCTTCTGGCGAGAAAATATGGAAGCGGTAGGTGGTGGTGTACTAGTTAACTGCATTGGTGGTGGTCCCATTGCCACGTCGCCAACATCAAGCTCAGCAGCATTTCGGGATAGGGTAAAAATGTCTGTTTGCTGCATGCCCGCTGAGGCTGGAGTGACGTCTATGATGACTGCGTCGTCGTCGTGAGAGTCTTCATCAGCAGGAGTATACGCCGCTTCTTGTTCAGCGTCATCATCACACTCCATAACTATGAGACTTTCGGGGACCTTCTTTTTACGCTTAGCTACCTATGACAGACCATGGTGTGCCTCACTCTCAGACGGCAGTGGTGGTTCCCAATTTTCATCCATATCATCTGAAGGAAGGGAGCTTGAAGAAGATGTAGACACCATCCTTGATCTTTTCCTTGCAAGGGATCTGGAAGACAATGAATGATCAGGAGGAGTGGCTTCCTCAAATGATACCTCGGCTTGAATGTCAATTTCCTGATGTGCCCCTACTTCGGGAGAAACAACTATTGTGGGCACTTGTGCCGCTCCATGCACCTCTGCTTGCGCCTCTCCTTGCGCCGCCTCTCCTTCCACATGTACTTGGGCTTGTACTTGCACATGTGGTTGTTGTTGCGGCTGTAGTTGTTGAACACTCGTCAGATGAGTTACAACAACCTGTGTTGATTGAGGGATGCTGCTACTTTCTTGCGATGAGCCAACATCACTGGTCGATGGTGATTGAACAACTATACTGGCTGCCTCTGCAGCACTCAAGGGCTTGGACCTAAGTTGGCGTGGTGGTGGTGGCACTGAGCCCAATGGAGCGGAGGTGCTGCTCCCAGCTTTGTCCCCAGCAGACCCAGCTGCTGCTGCAGGCATACTTTTTTTTCCCCAAAAAATGCGGCGGTCGGCACACCAGTCTCCTTGGTAAGTGGCGCCACTTGCTTCTTCTGCTCCTTACTGGCAACTTTCTTGCTAGAGGAGCTACGGGCAACTTTTTTTGGGGCCATCTTCTTCAGATGTCAGAACAGCAGGCCGCAGTTGCACAAGTTGCAGAGTTGTCTGTGGCCACACGTGACGTTGTGCTGCACACACCACAGCAGGACTTGTACCTGGCACTGATGAGGAACGATGAGGCTGATGATTTGTCTTTCTGCATCTAAAAGCAAACGGAGCAAGAGGAACCTCAGTTAAATAAATGTTGCATATGTAGCGCTTCAATTAAAAGTTTGCAAGTAAGCATTTTTATTATACCCACCCCCCAAAATGGAAAGACCAATAAAATGAACCACTGACAGAGTACCCCTGGGCAAAGTGGATGAGAGCATTGCAGACTGGGTGCAGGCCTATGGCACCTCAAAGCACACTGCCTGGCTTCAAAATGGCCCCTAGACCCCACCCACATGTCCAGGCCCTGCCTGGACCAGGCCTCAAAATGGCCCCCACCCACATGGCCATGCCCCATCAACACCCCAAAAAATCTAAAAACACACAAAAATCACCTTAATCCAGTGCCATCCATGCCCTCCATGATGTTTACATTAAAGAGACCCCACAGAAAGACTCAGCCCATGCACCACTGAGTACCCCTGGGCAAAAGGCCCCAACAACAGCCAAAAAATCAAAAAACACACAAAAATCACCAGATTCCAATGCCATCCATGCCCTCCATGATGTTTTACATTAAAGAGACTCTTCTAATCAAGGGTGGGGGAGATAGAACGTTGATCCATTCAGTTTCCAATGTTGCATATGCTAATCAAAGGAGAAAGGATCACTTGTCCTGCACAACCTTAGGTATGCATGAAGAACGGAGGATGTCCCTGTATAAAAGACCCTCATGCACGTGATGGGTATGGTGGTATCTGAAGTGGTATATCTTGGTTCTCGGCTTTTGAATCATGTGTGTGCATAATCATTAGGTCGATCAGGTTATGCAGCCTCCACCAGGAGGTTCTTACCCAAGGTTGATGCAGTAGTGAGCCAGTGATGGGGGATTTAAAAAACCGCGAAAGCCAGAAACTCGAAATTCTTATTTTGTCTGGTTTTGGGTCTAGTAAACTCTATGATAGTGCATCTTACGAACTGGATTATGAGTGATAGGTGCACTGAGAGTATTGAAAATCAAGGGTAGTGGGGTGTGGTTAATAATTGGACGACATGTTTCTGCCACTGTGGCCTGGGTTTAGGACTTATGGGCATTCATCAGGACCGATAGTGAAATAACGTGAAAAAAATCTAAATAACGTGCTCTTGAAAAGTGAAAGAAATAGGGTTATTGACCTGTTTCTCTGTATTAGAGGTCTTATTGTACCTGTAATGAGTAAGCACAAAGGTTTGCAACGCACACACGGATGGGGGGGGCGGTTTGGAGGGACACACACCAAGCAGAAATCTGCTTAACACATCTATCCATTGATAGATTTTTAAACAACTAAAAAATGGCAATACTTCAGAAGACCGGTTAACAAATATGGCAATGTCAACTCTCTCTTGTACTTTCCAAACTAATGCAAAGGACTATAGCATGCTTGCAAGTGGTGAAACATGCATTTATTTTCATAACATGGTGGGTGCGTGATGAGTCTTAAAAGAGTTTTAGCTCTATTTCCATCAGTGACTGTGCCTACCAATTAATCATACTCGCTTGTGTTTATCTGTGAGCTTGTAGAACACTTATAGCGGTGTGAAATTAACTAGGGCGGCATAGTAATCATGGTAGTGACTGAGGCAGACTGTACGACTGTTGTGAATCGTGTACAGGGATGGTAACTAGAGTGGCAAAGTAATCATGGCAGTGGTTTAAGCAAACTAGGCGTTTGTTTTGAATGGTGTCCTGGAAATTATTACCTCGCGCATTTAGTTAACGCGCTCCCTTCGGATGGAATAGCTGTTGGAGGGGGCTAGGGAAGAGAGAGACAGCGTGGTTAAGAGGGGCGCTTCTGTATACTTGCGATTTTGATGGCGCACTCATATCTCCGTCTCGCTACCTATTGTGCCCGATCCTAGGCTTTCCTCGTGAGTGTGCTGCTCTGCTCTTGCCGATCCGGAAACAGTTCGTTGTGTTTCCGGGCCGGTATTAATGGGCGGTGATTACGCTGCTTGACAATTTCCTATTGGTCTATCCGCATGTTGTCATGGGGACCATGATGTTTGTTATCACTCCCTGAATGCGTTATGATGCCGTACGGAGAAAATTGTAGTGGTCATGTGTTGATTTTGTTTACGCAATGGGGCAAATCATCATGATATTACAGGTTTGTGCGTCATATTGTACTAAATATTTCTCAGGTAATGGTTTTATGGCGCTACACAAAGTGAGGTTGTCACAGTGTTAGGAATTCTACACCGTATTATGCTCGAGGTATACTGATGCGGTTAATTTGACACATATCAAGCTGATGGTATTATGGCGCAGCTGGTGCTTTGTTAACGGGAATGAATATATGACAAATATACCACAATATTGTGGCTGAGATAGTATCAGTTATGTGTCATACAATACCGATATGGTTAAATCTCATGTCTGTGGTCTGTTAGTTGGACCAGGGGCAAAGATAGAGGAGGTATTTCTATAACACAGGGATTACAGTGAAGAGACTCACTCTGGTGCTTTCATTTTCTCGCCAGGGAGAGGCAGGGTATATTATCATTCAACCCTTCACTATCGGTTCTCAGCCTGTGTACCCACCTTTGTTCTTTTTCAAAGAGGATTTTCTCAGCATTGTGGTCTTTGTTGGGTAAAGTTTCTAGGATGACCCACTGTAAATCTAGTACAGTGTGGGCCTTCTCTAGATAGTGGTTGGCCATCTTTGTAGTGCTCTTTCTGCATTTTACATTGCTCCGGTGTTCACATAGTCTTTGTTTTGCTCTCCTGCATGTCATCCCAATATATTTCAAATTGCACGGGCACGTGATCATATAAACCACGTGGGTGGTGTTACAGTTTGTGTGGCTACTCAGAGTCCATTTGAAATTTGGTAGTAGCTGTAATTCCTTTGTTGGTTTTGTGAGGCTACATACAGAACATGAGCCACATGGGTAGTGTCCTGTCACTTGCGGGTTGCCCCATAGATTGGCATGTTCTCTAGGTGTTCTAGGGGCAGGTCTCGTGTGAACTAAGATGTCTTTCAAATTCCTGCTCCTCTTATTTGCAAATCTTGGTTTTGGCCCAGAGAGGTTGCCTGATGTCAGTATACGCCAGTTCTTGTTCATAATCTTTTTTTATATTATTCATCATTGAACTGTACGTGGTTACACATGTGAGGACTTCTTCGGAGGGTATCTTGGGTGTACTTTCAAGGAGTGCATCTCTGTTCTGATTCCTAGCACGTTTTTTACATTTGTCAATGACCTTTCTCGGGTAGTCTCGGGCCTCTAGTTTCTTACAAAGATCATCTGCTTGTGATTTATACTCTGAGGTATTACTGCAATTCCGCCGTAGCCTGGGGAACTGGCTATATGGTAAGTTCTCTCGTAGAGGTCGGCGGTGGAAGCTGTTAAAGGACAGGAGGCTGTTCTTAGCAGTAGTCTTAAAAAAGGTACGTGTCTGGAGAGTGTTAGCCTCAGCATAGATGGTTACATCTTGGAAATCAATACTTTTGTTGTCTGCACAGTAAGTGAACTTAAGGCAGTCGTCCTTCTGATTGAGCCAAGTGTGGAATTCTGATAAATTGCTCTGGTCCCCTTTCCAGATGACAAAAATATCATCAATGTCCCTTTTCCAGAACAGTATACAATGATGATAAGGATTATTGGTTTCATTCAGGATATGCACGTCCTCGAAAGTGCTCACGTAGAGTCCTGCCATGCTAGGGGCAAATGTACTGCCCATCGAAGTTTCGTGGCATTGCAGGTACAATGTGTCTTTATATTGAAAGAAGTTCTCCATGAGTGCCATCCGGCAGCATTCCAGAACAAAATGTCTGGGGGTCTTATAGGTCCATATGGAGTTGAATAGTATACTTTTGAGAGTTTCCATAGTTTTCTCCTTTGGCAAACTAGTATACAGGCTTTCCACATCGAATCCCACCAGAAGCATGGTGTTGGGTGAGTATTCAATGTTTTGTAATTGATTGAGGAGGTCCCTAGTGTCCTCTAGATATGTGGTTTTTTTTGGACTAGTGGTCTCAGATATTGATCCGCAAACTGGGAGAGAGAGGTTCAAGAATTGAACCAATTCCTGACACAATTGGTCGTCCAGGTGGTGGTGTTCGCCCTTTATACGTCTTTGGTAATGAATAGAAGTAGGGGGTTCGTGGTGTGGTGGTCCCAAGGTAATCACCTTCTTTTTTTGAGATCCAGTTGTTGGTCTCCCCTTCTTCTATCATCATTGCAATTGTCCTCTGAAGTCTCGGTGTGGGGTCTGTTGTTAGGCCGTCAGGAGAACCACTCCTCCGCCTTTGTCGGCTGGTTTGATGACTATGTTATGGTCACTCTTCAGTGCGTTCAGTGCCTGTTGTTCTGATCTGGTGATATTCTGGAATGGTTTTCGGACATCATTAGCCAGTTCGTCAATGCCTTTGAAAATCGCCTGTTCGAAAGTTTGTATTTCGATTGGAACCTGGGAGTTGAGTGGTCAGAAGAACGACTTGTTCTTTAGAGTTGTGTCTCCTTCTCTGATCGGAGGTTGATCTCCTTTGAAAAAGGCTTTCAATTTCAATTTCCGGCAGAATTCTGCCATTTCACATTTGGTTTTGAATACTTCTAGTTTTGGTGTGGGAACATATCCCAGACCCTTATTAAGCACACTTTCTTCGTCCTTGGTCAGGATTCTATCCGTGAGGTTCACGATGAGGGATTCGTAGGTGTTCCGGTTTTGGCTTTTGTTACACTCCTTATTTGTACCTGCCTGGTTTGGTCGGACCAGGTCACTCCTCTTCTCCGTGTTCTCTGGGATGTTGGGCCATTCCCTAAAAAAGGAATCCGTTGTTGGAAATTCTGTCCTGCTTGATGTTGTGTCTGGTGGTTCATCATCTGGGGGCCTTGGAAGTAAGGGTTCATCCAGCCTTGAAAATGCGGATTGTAAGGTTGAAATGGCATCCGTTGATTACCCATTTGGAAAAAAGGGGGGCGCCAAAAATTGCGTCCACGTCGATTTCCTCTTTTATTCTGGTGATGGTTTTTGGGGTTGTTGAAATTGTCGGTTCCTTGATCCGAACCAGTACTTGATGCACCGCTGTCTGTCCATAATTGGAGGCATTGTCATCGGCCTTGTAGTCTTTGCTACTGTAGGGGTGCACTTTTTCTATAGAGAATTTTTTGAGTTCTTTTACTAGTTTTAGTAGCTTTGTCTGTATCAAGTATTCATGAGAATCACTCATTTCTTTATTAATTTAATCTAATTTTGTTTTGTATATCGTGATATTGACAGTGTTATTTAGTTTAGTTTCTAGAACGTCAATCTTGTAGCTGTTTTGAGGATCAGGACTAAATAGTCCCTGGTGCACTTCCATGAAATGGCGGACCAGTCTTTTCTGAAGGCCAGATCTTTAAGAAAAATTCTTGGTGCATTGGTAACCCAGAGTCCTCTAGGTGCCGCATTCACTCTTAGGTATTCCGTCATTATAATGCCGTGCACAGCAGTTCTGACTTGTTCTTTCTTTACTTCGGTTCATTCGTCCCATTCTGTAGAGCTGGAGAAGGTTTGAGTGAGGTCACTGTTCATAAATGGTGCCGGTCTGGCGAGTATCGCGTCAATCTCTTCTATGGAGTAGCTTAATCCCAGATTTTCTGCCATTTTCAGATTTCCTTGGCAGTTGGTGGGATTTTTCTGATCCAAATTTTGTAGAGACTCCCACAGCTGTGTGCTGCTGATAATCTTCTAATCAAGGGTGGGGGAGATAGAACGTTGATCCATTCAGTTTCTAATTTTGCATATGCTAATCAAAGGAGAAAGGATCAGTTGTCCTGCACAACCTTATGTATGCAGGAAAAACGGAGGATGTCCCTGTATAAAAGACCCTCATGCACGTGATGGGTATGGTGGTATCTGAAGCGGTATATCTTGGTTCTCTGCTTTAGAATCGTGTGTGTGCATAATCATTAGGTCGACCAGGTTATGCAGCCTCCACCAGGAGGTTCTTACCCAAGGTTGATGCAGTAGTGAGCCTGTGATGAGGGATTTAAAAAACCGCAAAAGCCAGAAACTCAAAATTTGTATTTTGTCTGGTTTTGAGTCTAGTAAACTCTATGATAGTGCATCTTACGAACTGGATTATGAGTAATAGGTGCACTGAGAGTATTGAAAATCAAGGGTAGTGGGGGGTGGTTAAAAATTGGTCGACATGTTTCTGCCACTGTGGCCTGGGTTAAGGACTTATGGGCATTCATCAGGACTGTTAGTCCTGATGAATGCCCCCCTTTTTTCCAAATGGGTAATCAAGGGATGCCATTTCAACCTTTCAATCCTCATTTTCAAGGCTGGATGAACCCTTACTTCCAAGGCCCCCAGATGATGAACCACCAGATACGACATCAAGCAGGACAGAATTTCCAACAACGGATTCCTTTTTTAGGGAACGGCCCACCATGCCAGAGAACACGGAGAAGAGGAGTGACCTGGTCCGACCAAACCAGGCAGGTACAAACAAGGAGTGTAACAAAAGCCAAAACCGGAACACCTACGAATCCCTCATCGTGAACCTCACGGATAGAAACCTGACCAAGGACGAAGAAAGTGTCCTTTTCTCGCTGAATAGCATTTTAAATCCTTATTTTCCGTTTTTATTATTTGTTTGATGCTGATTGCATTGGGTTTTTAAAATTGCCCCTAACCTTGCACTCTAATCGGTTTCCACCGCTGCTCGAGCGGGTCCGGGTCTCAGGGTGGGTTCAATCTGTGGCAGACATCTTGGAGTGGGGTAGGAGTTTGCGCGCCATATTTTAGCGAGCGCTCTAGTGCGCTGTAGCATAGGTGGGACGCCTATTTAAGGCGAGCTGCTTCAGGGTTCTGCCTGACAAGGATAAGGAACATCACTGCTTCTTAGCGCTTCGCGCTTTTCTCGCTGAATAGCGTTTTAAATCCTTATTTTCCGTTTTTGTTATTTGTTTGATGCTGATTGCATTGGGTTTTTAAAATTGCCCCTTACCTTGCACTCTAATCGGTTTCCACCGCTGCTCGAGCGGGTCCGGGTCTCAGGGTGGGTTCAATCTGTGGCAGACATCTTGGAGTGGGGTAGGAGTTTGGGGCCATATTTTAGCGAGCGCTCTAGTGCGCTGTAGCATAGGTGGGACGCCTATTTAAGGCGAGCTGCTTCAGGGTTCTGCCTGACAAGGATAAGGAACATCACTGCTTCTTAGCGCTTTGCGCTTTTCTCGCTGAATAGCGTTTTAAATCCTTACTTTCCGTTTTTATTATTTGTTTGATGCTGATTGCATTGGGTTTTTAAAATTGCCCCTTACCTTGCACTCTAATCGGTTTCCACCGCTGCTCGAGCGGGTCCGGGTCTCAGGGTGGGTTCAATCTGTGGCAGACATCTTGGAGTGGGGTAGGAGTTTGGGCGCCATATTTTAGCGAGCGCTCTAGTGCGCTGTAGCATAGGTGGGACGCCTATTTAAAGCTCCTTGCCTAGCGCAGCGGTATCGCGCAGCGGGAGCGCCTACGCTTAGCCGGAGTCGTGCCAGAGTCCTGCCCGTCTGCGCCCGTCCGCGCTAAGGCCGTGCGGGACGCTGCGGGTTGCCGGGCTGTGGCAGTTGTTTCATCACTCCGTGTCGCAATGCTGACATACTCTCGAGAGAGTCTATATTCCATCGGTCAGGTGAGTCATAGGTGTGATCTTCCGCCTGTCCATCTGCTCTGCGGTCCGTACCGTTGCTCTTGCAACGGTTGGATGCTTGACCCTCCGGGGTACATCCTCCGGAAAAACACCTCAGATACTCACCGCACCAGGAGCTCTCCCTCCTTTTTGCGGATCTTAAACCTGAATGTTAGATCGGCTCTGAAACACCATCAAAACATCTACGATCTAATTGAGGAGGAAGCCCCTGACATTTTTGCCATTACTGAAACCTGGCTCCAGGACGCGGATGCTGCTATTTTCAACCTGCCAAAGCTTAAGGAGTTAGGTCCCGGGACGTGAGGGGGGCTGGACCCTTTGAAAATCGTACATGTACAAATTGCTCCCCTCACACTTGTTTTCTGCTTAATGATTTAAAGCACATAAATCAGGACTACTTCTGAATATGTGGGTTTATTTTAGTTTCACCCTTTGCTTTTCAATATCAAATACAAAAGTTCATTTTATAGCATGTTTGAAAAGGACACGCAACATAAAACACTAAATGACAAATATGCAAAACAAGGATTTCCAACACATTAAATCCAAAACAGCAAATTTAAACAAACATGAAACATATATGCACATTATTTTCATATGGCGGCAATTTTCATCAATTTTAGAATGCCGATATAAAAAAGATACTTGTTTCTGTATTCTATAAAGTCATTGAAGGACAAAAAAGTCTGAGAAGAGGGCCAAATGGATACGAATAAATGAGTCCAAGTCGCAATTAATCCTAATTCTTTCGTGGCCTTCTAGATGCCGACGCGTTTAGAACCCGTTAATTAAATGAACGGGATCTCGTCAGGGCCTTGTCACTTCAGTATCTTTTATTCTGTGCAAAAAAGGAAAGAGAGAACAACACCTTAGTTCTGTTGTTCCCACCCATTTTAAAAAAAATCACTACACCTCTGCCTGTGAAAAAATCTGTACCTGTAGCGTTGTGTGTGGCCGGGTTCATACAGGTTCAACAGCCTTCTTGTATTTGTTCCTGTCTTTGGGAACCCTGTGGGGATATTTGTGACTATTAGAAAGTTCAGGGTTGGTTGGTGATCACCCTGGTTAATTAGCGGTGCATTAAAAAATTCATACCTTCTTTTTAATGCCGCTGCTCTTTAAGAAATGTCCTCTGTCCGTTTGATTGTCTATTCTCAGTTGTTTATCTGCTCTCTCTGGCTTGCGCTCCCTATTTATTAAAAAAGTCAGGGTTATTTTAAAGAATGGTCTCTCTTATTTTTAAAGTATGTGTACTGGAAAGGCATCTACCTTGAAGGGGCGTCCCTCGGCGAGCTTGGGTTTGCTCTCCTGTCGAGGCGGAAACGTTTTCCTCAATCTATTCAAAAGAAGGGGAGTTGTGTTAATCTAACATGCGCTCGCATATTTGGGAGCAGCATGTGAAAATACCACGGCCGGTACTGTCTCCTACCTTTGGTTAGAGGAGCGAGGGTGAGGCATCTGGCAGTCTGCAACGCTTCTATCGCTCTGAGCTTCCGCATTGAAGCCGGCGTTGAATTGGAACACCCATATGGGGATCAGTGTCATACATTCTTGTTGATGACGCGGTCCTGGCATTCTGGGATATGTAGTTCGGAGTGTCCGTGGGGGATGCTTGCCATTATGGTTAAAATTCTTGTTCAGACCCTCACTCATGTGGTGACTCGCGCGAAGCACTATTTCCTTAAGCTTTGGCATTTAAGGGCGGGCCTTCACCCGCGAGAGTCATCAGGGCACTAGACACAAGCACGCCGCTGATCAGACTCATTTGTTGCAAGAGAGGGACTAGTCCTTCTCAAACATTATGGCTGAGAAAGACACGCTATCTTTTTCCGAGAGTCACACCCAAAATTTACTAGCTTCTTCCCCATCTGGCAACATCACTTTAAGCACCTCCTCCCAGCAACAAAACGAAACAGATAAACTTATTAGATTAAGCAAAAAACAGATTAGAACCGAACTCCACGGACATTTTCTCCTGCAGCACCTAAGGGGTGGCACCATCCCTTGGGGTCTTCAGGTCAAAAATGTCCCAGTAATTTTTACAGAGGCCGCAGAATACAAATTAGGCTTCAGCCGGATAAACACCAAATGTAGCCGGGACCTAATGGTTCACACCGTTGAGACTGCACAAAGAATTTGCCGTCAGGAACTGGAGGAAATTGAGACATTAACTAAAAGCATTGCAGAAAGTCACGTGATCCCCGATGCAAAGAATCTAATTGAGAAAATAGAGAAGGAAATCCTGCAGTTTAAAGATACCACTATCAACGCCAAAACTGCCCAGTACGCCGAGACTCAAAGTCATTCACGTTAGAGAAGGCATACCCATTCTTGAAGGACGACTATTACTCACAGGCGGACTCGCGCGGACACTATATAATTATCAGGGACGCTCTCGCAATAGATTTAAAACATTCTCAGAGACAACCTCATCAGACTCTTCTAGCTCTGAATCTAGAGGCAAAAATAACAAGAAACAAGTGGCTTTTTTAGAGAAAGGCCAACAGCCAAAACAAAGACAAAAAATACCATGGGAAATGCGGACACGCAAACAATTTTACAAATCGTAGAGGCACCCTCCTCTGTTGTCAACCTGTCTGCAAAAATTCTAACACGGGACGAAGAGTCCGTGCTAAACCTGGGATTAAAATTTGTCCCCAGAAAACATACAGATTTTGCAAAAACAAAAATGGAGATTATTGCTTTTTGCCGTAAAATACGACTAAAGGCATTCTTTGCCAACCAACCCCCCAGTATGGATCTGGCAACAACTGGACTTAGGAACAAATCCACCTTCTGCCCAAACCATAACATTCCAAAACAAATTCTTGTTTTCGAGCAAGTTTTGCTATCTTCCTTGAACAAACTTGAAAGGAACAAAAAGTATGTCCCACAAAATATTAGCAAAGGGCAGCAAGTGGCATTGAAGGCATTGAGGGAGGATTCGACCGTGGTCATCAAACCGGCCGACAAAGGCGGGGCAGTAGTGATCTGGCCCCGTGAGAAATATCTGACCGAGGGGTCCACACAGGTAAATAACCAAGTGTGGTATAGACTACTCCAGGAAGATCCAGTGAAACAAATACAGGGGGTCATAAAAGAACTGGTGCAAATAGGGATTGACAATGGGTTCGTGGGAACCAAGGAAGCAGATTTCCTGGTCAAGAAACATCCACGAACACCTATCTTGTATTTTTTACCAAAAATCCACAAGAGCCTAAACGATCCACCAGGCAGGCCAATCGTCTCTGGGTGCGATTCGTGCCTGGAACCGATCTCTAAATATATAGATTTTTTTCTAAAGCCTTTTGTGAGCACAGTAAAGTCGTACCTCAAGGATACCACCGACATCTGAATAAAGTCGAGGGAACAGAATTCAATAACAAAGATGAGATTATGGTGACCATGGACTTCACGTCTCTCTATACACAGATACCGCAAGATGAGGCGTTGGAGGTCATGGAATTGTACCTCGACACTAGGGAGAGACCCCATCGGGTCCCCACATCGTTCATCCTCCAACTAGCAGAACTGACACTAAAGAAAAATTACTTTCGCTTTAATGATCAGTTCTTCATGCAGATCAAAGGTACGGCCATGGGTTGTCCATATGCGCCTGAGATGGCAGTTCTGTACATGGCAGAGTATGAACATAAATGTGTGGATAATAACAACCCTTTCAAGCCCCACATCAAACAGTGGTTACGATACATTGATGACGTGTGGCTCCTGTGGCAGGGGAGCCGCACGGAATTAATGGTATTCCACCAATGGCTAAACAGCAGACACCAGGATATTAAATTCTCAATGGAACAGAGCAACAGCAAAATGACGTTTCTCGATGTACAAATCTCTGATGATGAGGGTCACCTAAAAGCGTCCCTCTATAAGAAAAAGACCGATAAAAATACAATCCTACACCACAGTAGTGACCATCCCAGAAATCTTAGAGCAAACCTACCTCATGGTCAGCTCCTTAGGATAAGGAGAAACTGTTCAGAAGTGGCGGAGTATGATCAACACGCCCAAACATTTTGTGGAGAGATGACCAATAGAGGGTACCCCAAAAAACTACTAAAGCACGCATACAAACGGGCACGATACACTCCCCGTGAATGCCTATTAACACAGGACAAGACCAAACCAGAGCTTGAAAAGATGGTATGTGTGACCACATATGGCCCAGACACGCACAAAGTCAGACAAATGGTCTTGAAGAACTGGCATCTCCTTGAGGAACTGGAATGCCCCTTCCCGAGGCCAATATTTGCATATAAAAAGAACCAAAGTCTAGGCCAGCGTCTGGTCCGCGCTGATGTACGAATCCAAAAACCTAAAAGTGACCTGCTCTCCCAATGGGGCTTGAAACCGATACTGGGACATCATAAATGTGGGAATTGTGTCTCATGCGATACCACGATTGAAGGCACTGAATTCACCCATAAGAACACTAAATGGAAAAATGTAGGTTTCACTAATTGTCGGACAAGAAATGTTGTATACGCAATTTTATGCCCGTGTGATAAAATTTATATCGGGAAAACAAACCAACAAGTGAATACCCGCATCACACAGCATAGATCTAGACTTAAAAATAAGGTAGCAAATGCACCCATGGTACAGCATTTCAAAGAGGCCAATCATCAAGAAACCAAATTTAAATGGACTGTACTGTATAGCATCAATCCAAACAAATGTCCCCCTGACACTGAAAATGTCCTTTTGACAAAAGAGGCATACTTAATCCTTAAATTTAACAGCACCCAAAGCGGGTTAAATACATTGACAGAAGTCTCCAGGCTTTAATCTCTCCATAAATGAAATAGTGCTTCGCGCGAGTCACCACATGAGTGAGGGTCTGAACAAGAATTTTAACCATAATGGCAAGCATCCCCCACGGACACTCCGAACTACATATCCCAGAATGCCAGGACCGCGTCATCAACAAGAATGTATGACGCTGATCCCCATATGAGTGTTCCAATTCAACGCCGGCTTCAATGCGGAAGCTCAGAGCGATAGAAGCGTTGCAGACTGCCAGATGCCTCACCCTCGCTCCTCTAACCAAAGGTAGGAGACAGTACCGGCCGTGGTATTTTCACATGCTGCTCCCAAATATGCGAGCGCATGTTAGATTAACACAACTCCCCTTCTTTTGAATAGATTGAGGAAAACGTTTCCGCCTCGACAGGAGAGCAAACCCACACTCGCCGAGGGACGCCCCTTCAAGGTAGATGCCTTTCCAGTACACATACTTTAAAAATAAGAGAGACCATTCTTTAAAATAACCCTGACTTTTTTAATAAATAGGGAGCGCAAGCCAGAGAGAGCAGATAAACAACTGAGAATAGACAATCAAACGGACAGAGGACATTTCTTAAAGAGCAGCGGCATTAAAAAGAAGGTATGAATTTTTTAATGCACCGCTAATTAACCAGGGTGATCACCAACCAACCCTGAACTTTCTAATAGTCACAAATATCCCCACAGGGTTCCCAAAGACAGGAACAAATACAAGAAGGCTGTTGAACCTGTATGAACCCGGCCACACACAACGCTACAGGTACAGATTTTTTCACAGGCAGAGGTGTAGTGATTTTTTTAAAAATGGGTGGGAACAACAGAACTAAGGTGTTGTTCTCTCTTTCCTTTTTTGCACAGAATAAAAGATACTGAAGTGACAAGGCCCTGACGAGATCCCGTTCATTTAATTAACGGGTTCGAAACGCGTCGGCATCTAGAAGGCCACGAAAGAATTAGGATTAATTGCGACTTGGACTCATTTATTCGTATCCATTTGGCCCTCTTCTCAGACTTTTTTGTCCTTCAATGACTTTATAGAATACAGAAACAAGTATCTTTTTTATATCGGCATTCTAAAATTGATGAAAATTGCCGCCATATGAAAATAATGTGCATATATGTTTCATGTTTGTTTAAATTTGCTGTTTTGGATTTAATGTGTTGGAAATCCTTGTTTTGCATATTTGTCATTTAGTGTTTTATGTTGCGTGTCCTTTTCAAACATGCTATAAAATGAACTTTTGTATTTGATATTGAAAAGCAAAGGGTGAAACTAAAATAAACCCACATATTCAGAAGTAGTCCTGATTTATGTGCTTTAAACCATTAAGCAGAAAACAAGTGTGAGTGGAGCAATTTGTACATGTGCTATTTTCAACCTAGCATGCCCCCCTGGCTATTCTATGTTCACCTTGAATAGATCTTCTAGAGGTGGGGGTATAGCTCTCATAGTCAGGTCCAGTTTCGCCTGTGTGTGTAGTGGCCTTAACATCGCCGGGTGTGAAAGTGCTTCTTTTAAGATCTCTGTTAGCCCTGAGTGTACTGTCTCTGGGATGGTTGTGTATCGCCCGCCGGGTAGCGATGTGGTGTTCAGAAATTCTTTCCCCGACGTTGTTGGCACTTTGGTCGCTGACTGCGCTAACTATTCCATCATGGGTGATCTGAACCTACATTTTGACACCCCTTCCAATCTGACGGTACGCAGCATTTCTTCAGACTTAGAAGCCTTTCAACTATCCCAGTTGGTTTCTCAGTCTACTCACATTGGGGGACATATCCTTGACCCCTTTTTTACCAATCTGCCGGAGATTAAAATTACATCTATTTCCCCGCTAGAGTGGACTGACCATTCCCTGGTGTCCATTCTTTGTCCTATATCTGTCACTCCCCCTACCCCTTCAGCTAGACGGGTACCTAGGAGGTTTTGGAACAAACTCAGGCTAGAAGACTTCCATCGTCTTCTGGTAGAGGAGCCGCTGGGTCCATTGAATGGCGTAGAAGAGGGGTATGACCTCTTTCGCTCTTGGCTTACCAGGGCTCTGGACACTCTGATACCCATCGTATCGAGTAAAATCAATACCAGAGAGTCGAGTCCCTGGTACGACGGCGCCTTACGTGCCCTGAAGGGAGCCTGTAGACGGGCGGAGAGGGCGTGGCGGAAGACGTATGGGGCTGATTTAAAAGCTGCATACCCCGCGACCGTCAAGCTCTATCATCGAGCTATCTGTCGAGCTCGAGCGGCATTTTATGCCGCAGAATTTCGAAACAGCACCAACCCGTCGAAGGCTATCTTCAAGGCTGTGAAAGATCTCATGGCGAAGCGGACGACCCCTGTGGCCGTGAGCTCCATCTCCCATTGCGAATCCCTTGCTTCTTACTTTTTGGGAAAAGTCCAAACCATCTATCGGACATTTCCTAGCATAGGGATCGACCTGGGAAGTTCCAATGGGACACCTCACCAGCTTACCCTGCTCTCTTTTCCCCCTCTTACCTCGGATGGGTTTGACAAGCTTGCGTTGCAAGTTAAATCTGGTTCTCCATCGGATCCAGTAAGACCTGCTCTCTTTAGAGATCAGGCCTTCATGGGACGCCCTGCTGTGTGTTCCCTTGTCAACCTCTCCCTGGAATCGGGTGTAGTTCCAACTAAGTGGAAGCAGGCGGTGGTATCCCCGATCATCAAAAAACCCTCCCTGGACCCGTCTAAGCCTGAAAGTTACCGTCCCATCTCGTTGCTACCCTGGCCGGCAAAGATAACAGAGGCTCATGTCAATCTGGCCCTGTCAGAACATCTAGCCCAGACCAACGCCCTTGACCCCACACAAAATGGCTTCCGTGCTGGGCACAGCACGGAGACCGCTCTTTTTGTGATGGTGGAACATCTCCGTGCGAGGTTGGATGCTGGTCAAACGGCGGCGCTGATATTATTAGATCTCAGCGCTGCCTTCGACACGGTATCTCACAGCATCCTCCTGCATCGGCTCGAGGAGATTGGCGTCGGTGGTCAGGCGCTGCAATGGTTCCGCTCCTTCCTCGGCAATCGTTCCTTCTGTGTTGCCATCCCTCCCTTCAAGTCCAACTTCCAGCCTCTGGCCATGGGGGTTCCGCAGGGGTCATCGCTGAGCCCCACGTTGTTTAATCTTTACGTGAGACCGCTGGCTGATGTCGCTAGGCAGTGGGGCCTAACTTTGGTCTCATATGCCGACGACACACAGCTGGCGGTTACTCTCAGCGGGGACGCGGAACAAGATGCCCCCAGGTTTCAGGATGGACTGAAGGCGGTGGCCAGCTGGTTGATGGGAAACTGTCTCCAGCTCAATGCCACCAAAACGGAGGTAATGATTGTCGGAAGGGGAGTGGAGTTGTGGGGTGACCAATGGTGGCCACCAGAGCTGGGACCTACTCCTATCCCGGTGTCAGAGTTGAAAAATCTGGGGGTCTGGCTGGACGCTGGCCTTTCCTTTGTAGGACATACCAAAAGAACAGCAGCCTGTTGCTTTGGCCTGTTGAGAGGCTTAAGACCTGTGCTCAAATTTTTCGATGCCCCAACCAGACAGCTGGTAATCCAGGCTACTATCATCTCTCGCCTGGATTACGCTAGCTCTCTTCTGGTCGGGGCTAACCAGGCTGAGCTTACTCGCCTGCAACGGGTTCAAAATGCGGCGGCCAGAGCGATTGTTGGCCTGCTCAGATTTTGCCCGGTGACGAGTGTTCTTCGCTCCCTACACTGGCTTCCAGTGAGGAAGCATATTCTCTTTAAGGTCCTTCGTCTGACCTTTAAGATTATGAGAGGTATAGGCCCCGAAATTTTGTCCAGCTGTCTCTCCTTCTATGTCCCCGCACGTGCCCTCCGTTCTCAAGGCCAGGCCTTTGCTGTAGTCCCTAGATTTAGGCTCAGCCGTATGGGAGGACGCTCCTTCAGCGTAAAAGCTGCACTTACTTGGAATTCTCTTCCTGTTGACATCCGTTTGCTGGAGGACCTTACGACCTTCCGGAAAGCAATAAAAACTTTTCTGTTTTAGCTGTTCCTTTTAGTCTTCTTTTTCCCTGTTGTGTTATGTTTCTCCTTGTCTATGCGCCAGGACGCTCCTTGGCTGGAGTAGCTGTGCGCACAATAAAAAACAATAACATAACATAACATAATAAGGGTCTGGGATATGTTCCCACAACAAAACTAGATGTATTCAAAACCAAATGTGAAATGGCAGAATTCTGCTGGAAATTGAAATTGGAAGCCTTTTTCAAAGGAGATCAACCTCCGATCAGAGAAGGAGACACAACTCTAAAGAACAAATCGTCCTTCTGCCCACTCAACTCCCAGGTTCCAATCGAAATACAAACTTTCGAACAGGCGATTTTCAAAGGCATTGACAAACTGGCTAATGATGTCCGAAAACCATTACAGAATATCACCAGATCAGAACAACAGGCACTGAACGCACTGAAGAGTGACCATAACATAGTCTTCAAACCAGCCGACAAAGGCGGAGGAGTGGTTCTCCTGACGGCCGCAGGAAACGATCAACAATGTATGAATCTGCTGTCGAATGACAAATTTTACAAAGTCTTAACAACAGACCTCACACCGAGACTTCAGAGGACAATTGCAATGATGATAGAAGAAGGGGAGACCAACAACTGGATCTCAAAAAAAGAAGGTGATTACCTTGGGACCACCACAACACGAACCCCCTACTTCTATTCATTACCAAAGACGCATAAAGGGCGAACACCACCACCTGGACGACCAATTGTGTTAGGAATTGGTTCAATTCTTGAACCTCTCTCCCAGTTTGCGGATCAATATCTGCGACCACTAGTCCAAAAAAAACCCACATATCTAAAGGACACTAGGGACCTCCTCAATCAATTACAAAACATTGAATACTCACCCAACACCATGCTTCTGGTGGGATTCGATGTGGAAAGCCTGTATACTAGTTTGCCACAGGGGAAAACTATGGAAACTCTCGAAAGTATTCTATTCAACTCCACATGGACCTATAAGACCCCGAGACATTTTGTTCTGGAATGCTGCCGGATGGCACTCATGGAGAACTTCTTTCAATATAAAGGCACATTGTACCTGCAATGCCACGGTACTTCGATGGGCAGTACATTTGCCCCTAGCGTGGCAGGACTCTACGTGAGCACTTTCGAGGACGTGCATATCCTGAATGAAACCAATAATCCATATCATCATTGTATACTGTTCTGGAAATGGTACATTGATGATATTTTTGTCATCTGGAAAGGGGACCAGAGCAATTTATCAGAATTCCACACTTGGCTCAATCAGAAGGACGATTGCCTTAAGTTCACTTACTGTGCAGACAACAAAAGTATTGATTTCCTAGATGTAACCATCTATGCTGAGGCTAACACTCTCCAAACACGTACCTTTTTTAAGACTACTGCTAAGAACAGCCTCCTGTCCTTTAACAGCTTCCACCCCGACCTCTACGAGAGAACTTACCATATAGCCAGTTCCTCAGGCTATGGCGGAATTGCAGTAATACCTCAGAGTATAAATCACAAGCAGATGATCTTTGTAAGAAACTAGAGGCCCGAGACTACCCGAGAAAGGTCATTGACAAATGTAAAAAACGCGCTAGGAATCAGAACAGAGATGCACTCCTTGAAAGTACACCCAAGATACCCTCCGAAGAAGTCCTCACATGTGTAACCACGTACAGTTCAATGACGAATAATATAAAAAAGATTATTAACAAGAACTGGCGTATACTGACATCAGGCAACCTCTCTTGGCCGAAACCAAGATTTGCAAATAAGAGGAGCAGGAATTTGAAAGACATCTTAGTTCACACGAGACCTGCCCCTAGAACACCTAGAGAACATACCAATCTATGGGGCAACCCGCAAGTGACAGGACACTACCCATGTGGCTCATGTTCTGTATGTAGCCTCACAAAACCAACAAAGGAATTACAGCTACTATCAAATTTCAAATGGACTCTGAGTAGCCACACGAACTGTAACACCACCCACGTGGTTTATATGATCACGTGCCCGTGCAATTTGAAATATATTGGGATGACATGCAGGAGAGCAAAACAAAGACTATGTGAACACCGGAGCAATGTAAAATGCAGAAAGAGCACTACAAAGATGGCCAACCACTATCTAGAGAAGGGCCACACTGTACTAGATTTACAGTGGGTCATCCTAGAAACGTTACCTAACAAAGACCACAATGCTGAGAAAATCCTCTTTGAAAAAGAACAAAGGTGGGTACACAGGCTGAGAACCGATAGTGAAGGGTTGAATGATAATATACCCTGGCTCTCCCTGGCGAGAAAATGAAAGCACCAGAGTGAGTCTCTTCACTGTAATCCCTGTGTTATAGAAATACCTCCTCTATCTTTGCCCTCGGTCCAACTAACAGACCACAGACATGAGATTTAACCATATCGGTATTGTATGACGTATAACTGATACTATCTCAGCCCCAATTTTGCGGTATATTTGTCATATATTCATTCCTGTTAACAAAGCACCAGCTGCGCCATAATACCATCAGCTTGATATGTGTCAAATTAACCGCATCAGTATACCTCGAGCATGAAACGGTGTAGAATTCCTAACACCGTGACAACCTCACTTTGTGTATCGGCATAAAACCATTACCTGAGAAATATTTAGTACAATATGACGCACAAACCTTTAATACCATGACGATTTGCCCCATTGCCTAAACAAAATCAACATATGACCACTACAATTTTCTCCGTACGGCGTCATAACGCATTCAGGGAGTGATAACAAACATCATGGTCCCTATGACAACATGCGGATAGACCAATAGGAAATTGTCAAGCAGCGTAATCACCGCCCATTAATACCGACCCGGAAACACAACGAACTGTTTCCGGATCGGCAAGAGCAGAGCAGCGCACTCACAAGGAAAGCCTAGGATCGGGCACAATAGGTAGCGAGACGGGAGACATGAGCGCGCCATCAAAATCGCAAGTATACAGAAGCGCCCCTCTTAACCACGCTGTCTCTCTCTTCCCTAGCCCCCTCCAACAGCTCTACCATCCGAAAGGAGCGCAAGGTAATAATTTCCAGGACACCATTCAAAACAAACGCCTAGTTTGCTTAAACCACTGCCATAATTACTTTGCCACTCTAGTTACCATCACTGTACACGATTCACAACAGTCGTACAGTCTGCCTCAGTCACTACCATGATTACTATGCCGCCCTAGTTAATTTCACACAGCTATAAGTGTTCTACAAGCTCACAGCTAAACACAAGCGAGTATGACTAATTGGTAGGCACAGTCACTGATGGAAATAGAGCTAAAACTATTTTAAGACTCATCACGCACCCACCATGTTATGAAAATAAATGCATGTTTCACCACTTGCAAGCATGCTATAGTCCTTTGCATGAGTTTGGAAAGTACAAGAGAGAGTTGACATTGCCATATTTGTTAACCAGTCTTCCGAAGTATTGCCATTTTTTAGTTGTTTAAAAATCTTTCAATGGATAGATGTGTTAAGCAGATTTCTGCTTGGCGTGTGTCCCTCCAAACCCCCCCCCCGTGTGTGTGTTGCAAACCTTTGTGCTTACTCATTACAGGTACAATAAGACCTCCAATACAGAGAAACAGGTCAATAACCCTATTTCTTTCACTTTTCAAGTGCACGTTATTTAGATTTTTTTCACGTTATTTCACTAACGGTCCTGATGAATGCCCATAAGTCCTTAACTCAGGCCACAGTGGCAGAAACATGTCGACCAATTTTTAACCACCCCCCACTACCCTTGATTTTCAATACTCTCAGTGCACCTATTACTCATAATCCAGTTCGTTAGATTCACTATCATAGAGTTCACTAGACCCAAAACCAGACAAAATAAAAATTTTGAGTTTCTGACTTTTGCGGTGTTTTAAATCCCCCATCACTGGCTCACTACTGCATCAACCTTGGGTAAGAACCTCCTGGTGGAGGCTGCATAACTTGATCGACCTACTGATTATGCACACACGTAATTCAAAAGCGGAGAACCAAGATATACCGCTTCAGATACCACCAGACCCATCACGTGCATGAGGGTCTTTTATACAGGGACATCCTCCGTTCTTCCTGCATACCTAAGGTTGTGCAGGACAAGTGATCCTTTCTCCTTTGATCAGCATATACATTAAAGAGACCCCACAGAACGACTCAGTCCATGCACCACTGAGTACCCCTGGGCAAAAAAACCCAACAACAGCCAAAAAATGGAAAAACACCTAAAAATCACCACAATTCAATGCCATCCATGCCCTCCATGATGTTTACATTAAAGAGACCCCACAGAAAGACTAGGCCCATGCACCACTGAGTAACCCTGGGCATAATGGATGAAAGCAACTGAACGAATTGCAAAATTTACACATGAAATGGCTCTAAATACAGAAAAGAAGGTCGAAACCATTTCATCACATATTTATACAAATTTCTGTTATATGTGCTAGAGGCTGAGGGAAAATATTGTCTCTAGTATCCTAAAATAGAAGCTCTGTTCTCTAAGAATAGTTCTACTTTAAGCAGAGTACCATGTGCCAAAAAAAAAGTAAATATTTTGAAAATATGGGCAAGATAATTTCGCTTTCAGGGGAAAAGTTCCAAATAATTTCTGTAGCTTTGTTTATCAAAAACTGAAGGCCGAATTCAGAGTTCAGGGAATGCTGTGTGCTCATTGTTTTTATTAAGAGTTATTCTCGTTGACTAGAGAGAACATTATTTCAGACAGACCTGCAAAAAATTGGTCTACCACATCAGGTGAGAGTTCGACCAAGTATGAAAATGCTGCAACTGTGCAGTTCCCTGCGTGAGTGCTATCATCGATGGTTGGATCAGCAATGCTCACAGAAGGCTGTACCTGTTCGGTGCTGATTTCCTCTCTTCCTTCACCGCCACATACTCGTAGTGGTGAATAAGCATGGGCGAATTTTGCGAATTCGCAATCCGTGAATTTGCGGATTTGCGAATTCGCGGTCCGCAAAATTCGTGAATTTGTGCGAATTTGCGGATTTTAGTTTTTTTGCGTGTTCGCTGGGTTTTTTGCGTGTTCGAGGGGTTTTTTGCGTGTTCGGGGGGCTTTTTGCATCTTCGCGAGCCGCTTGCATAGCGAAGTTACCCATGCAGTCATTTATGGGAGAGGGAGGGAGAGAGAGATAGATAGATAGATAGATAGATAGATAGATAGATAGATAGACAGAAAGAGAGAGAAAGAGAGGGAAAGAGAGAGGGAGAGAGAGAACGAGAGAAAGAAAGAGAGGCCGGATCTCTGAAGGGCTAGATTCCTGAGTTGCCCCTACAGAACATACAGCTTTTTATTTTTAGCAAAATGCATATGAAAATTGTGCTGTAAAGGTCTCTGTTAGTTTAACCCCTCCTGACAACTCAAAATGGGTGTATTTGCCATCCTCTTCCTTCTTCCTGTTTTTTATATCTGTAAGTGCTTCCTGATGAGGTTTAATTCCTTGGACAGGTGCCTCGTTGCCTACTTGTAACTATTCTCTGACCCTGCTTCAAGGGTCAGAGCAGGGTCAGAGAATAGTTGCAAGTAGGCAACGAGGCGCCAGGAAGCAATTAGCAGCAGGTGTCCAAGTTGAAGTTAATTTGTTTGTAACCCTTTTGTAAAAGGTTACAAAGAAATTAGGTTCAACTTTTGCACCTGCTGCTGTAACCCTTGCTTGGCTGAAAATTCGTCCCCGCTGATTCGCGGATTTTACCGCGATTTCGCGAGATTCGCGGATCGCGAAATCGCAGAAAATCCGCAAATTCGCCCGCGAAACGGATTTTACGCCCACCCTTAGTGGTGAATAAGCATGGGTGAATTTTGCGAATCTGGCATTCGCGAATTTGCATATTTGCAAACTCGCTATCTGCAAAATCCGTGAATTCTCGCGAATTTGCGGATTTATTTTTGTGTTCGCAAGGGTTTCTGCCAGTTCGCGAGGGTTTTGTACCTGTTCGCAATTGCGAACTTACTTGTCGGCTCGCAACGGTCGCGACTATGTTGTTTATACGTCTGGTCATAATCACAGGTTCACAGCACCCTCTGTTTCACCACAGTCACCCTGTTTCACCCATGCCACCCTCTGGTACATCAATGCCACCCTCTGGTTCATCACTGTAGATTATTGGGGGGGGGGAAGCAAGCACACCTGCCCTGCTTCAACTGACATGAATTAATTTGGGGTTGATGTATTAATGTGTCACTGTTTTAAAATTCCAGTCTGGCACCTGCTTCCTTATCTGTAATTTGCTTTCTGTTGCAGTGCAACTTTTTTTTCCAGGACCTTTGTGCCTACTTGTGGCTATTCTATGAGCTTGCTGTGAGGGTCAGAGCAGGGTCATAGAATAGTTGCAACTAGCAACTGAACTCTGGAGGGGCCCCAGTCAGGAAGCACTACAGGGAATGGTTACTAATGACGAGTTTGAACTTTTGCACCTGCTGAGTGCTGAGGTAATTGGAATTTTTATGGTCAATTGTGACCCCAACGGCTCCATGTACGTGCTTCAAGTGCATGTAATTTCCCTCCATGACCAGATATAAAGACGCAAATACATTTGCGTCCAACGTTAACATGTCTTCTTTCAGATCCACCATGAATGGGTCGATAATTCTGTTCCTAAGTATGCCGTGCCACCGTCTTTACATGGTGCACTTTCACGTTTTCCTGACTCTGTTGAGTTAGGCCCTGATTTCTGCCATCGAGCCCTTTCTGTCTTCTGCCTCAGAAAGCTGCAGCCTGGATCTGCATCCATGACCCTTGCCTTACTCCCTGCGCGGCGAGCGGTGCCCGGCTCGGCCTGCTTGCCTGCCAAGACAATTCAGCCTTCAAGTTATCTGCTCCGCTCCTCGAAAATACATTCCTGTCTAGTGATTTAGGTAAACATCTTCCCAGCTGCAGAGCAAAGGGCCCAGCCTTTCTGTCTCCATGCATGAAATTCATTTCTCCCGTTACCATGGTAGGCCCATGGCCCCTCGCATTACACGTAGACACGTAGATACATATGCACACACTAGCCAGTATAGAATAGCCTTTACCCGACAGACCTTTCCTTCTAGATAAAACAGTTCTCCAAACAGTTCTCCAAACACAAGATATCAGATATGATTTGGGTTTAGGTTGTTCTGACACGTCAGACTTCTGTCTCCCCATATAGTGCTAAATGTCAAGTCCCCTTCACCCTCCAGTTCCACGTCAATCACACGTCATGTCGCCTGCGCGCGCATCCAGCCATATATTTCTGCTGACACTGCAGGATTCCTCTATGAATCCACCCACTTGTGATACTTTCATGTGACGTTTCTAGCACACACCTCCGTGTACGCCCTCGTGCACGCCTTCTGTTACGCACATGTGTTCTTATCTTGTCTCTTTCAGCTGTTACGCCTTCTGTATCCATCACCATTGTATGCATTTGCTATATATATTGTGCACTGTTAATAAAGTATTGTCTATCCCTTCCTGAACCTTCGTGGTGATGGAACATGATACCATGGTTCGAACCATTCCATTACATGGAATAAAACCCTTATGAACTCAGACTCCACGGGCTCTGCCTCTCATTTTGATTGAGCTATTTTATTGAATTAATACCGCATAGAAATTCAGTATACGGTAAATCTTTATTTAACACATAATTTGGCGCCCGAATAGGGACCCCTCCCCCACCTTACACGCCGGCGATGCGTCGCAGGCCTTGCCCCCTGCCACAGCCGTGACGGACAACTACGCGTACCCGCAGGATTTCCTGTATCTCCCTCAGGCCTACGGAGGTGACGGAGACTGCGATCGACATCCAGGCGAGGCGGTGAGGAGTGCGGAGGATCCCGACCAGAGCCCAGCCGAGAGAGCAAGGTCCGAGGTGTCTAGAGGCCCACCAGTCCTGAAATACCTACGTCACGTGTCGAGTCGAGTCCAGTCCGGTCCAGTCCAGTCGAGTTTCCGAGGCCTTCCGTTTCCGTGCTTCCCGGTGTGTACCGTTGCTGGGGACGCATCTAGACGGGTGCATTAATTTGTGTCCGGTCAAGACGGGTTTGGGTACACAGACCCGGTCTGCACTGTTTTAGCAGGGTATCTGTACTGTTTAGCAGTATATCCAGTATCCAGTTATCCAGTTATTGTTCGTTCTGAAATGTTTAAATGTATTTTAAATGTCGTGGTATGAGTGATTGTTTGATCTTCATTCCTGTGTTCTTGTATTAGTTGTGTCTAAGTTCGAGTAAGTATCAAGTATCAAGCATCGAGTTACAGGATGCCTCTATTCTCTAAACTGAGACAGATAGGAACTAGAAAAGGGATACATGAGGAAGCTGTTCCCATCCCACCCAGGGACACTCCTGGTCATTTTATGTACCACAAGCACGGCTTAGATGCCGTATTATATCTCGACTTGTGGGTGGATTACACTAAAGACTTAGCAGAGAATCAGAGATGGCCCGCTACAGGGACATGGGATGCCGAGTGCATCATGAGAGTAGAAGAAGCGTTGTGGAAAAAGAAAGCCAGACAGTCACAGAAAGATGCCATTGAATTATGGCGTAAAGAAGCACACAGACGGACAGAGAAAGCACTTAGAAAAGCAGAGAAAAGTAGAGAGGATTCTGAAAAAGCCAAAGAAAAAGAACTAACAGAAGAAGGAGAACGAGTTAGAATGGAACAACACGACAGACAAAGTAATGCCATTTTGACAGGATTGTATCCAGTCCTGGCCGAGGGCCTGCCCAAGGCGACCCCGGAAACACCAAAAAATCTGCCCCCTCCATTGGTTCCGACTAAATTACGTCATAAGACCGCAGCAGACATTTTCCTTTCTTCCTATTTAGACGATGTAGCTCCCGCATATACTGATGTACCTGCCCGTGTACCACCGGCTGACGTTAACCTACCCCATGATCAACAGCAGACCCCTCCCGGTCCGCTTCCTGCACCCTTACCTGTCGTTCCCCCCGGTATTCAACAACTACACCCTCTTAATCCTTTTGGGACTGGCACGGTCCAGGTTCCAACCACGTTACAGCAGATACCGACCCTACAGCCAGGTTATGCCCAAGCCTCCGCCTCAGGAGTTGCTACAGGAGGTTATCACACCCGCCACAGTTACAACGAGTGACAATGAGAGAATTCGCAATGTCGCGAACACCTAGGGGAGCCCCAGCCGAAAAGCTCAGAGAACAGCCTACAGATTGCAGATATGACACAGTGCCTGGTAAAACGGGACCCATGGTGTTAGCTTCCCTACGTTTAAGACGTGTCACAAATTATTTGCAATTGCTACCAGAAATGCCAGATCATCTAGACAATTTGTATCATTTTATTAGAACAGGAGAAAGACCGGAATGTGTTGGTTAAGCCATGTCACGTCAGAAAGTTGAGAACAAAGGTTTAATAATGCGATTTTTGGTCAATTGTTTAATAAGGGAACAAGATCAGATGGGCTTTCCACAAGATGAGATGGATAGATTGAACAGATGAGTCAGAATATTGCTGATGGTAAACATGATAAAGAGAAATGTGTACATGCTATGGTTAGAAAGATCCATAAAGAAATAATAGCAATACATGCCCGTCGAGAGTCTGAAGAACCACTCGAATCAGACGATCAGGATTCCTCGCAGGAGGATGAATCAGAGAAGACAGCAGAAACATCGCAACTAGCAAGTAGAGACATGATAGCATATGTAGGTAGAGAGAAACTCCCTAGACCGTATCCTCTTGATAGGCCCTTCGATAGACCCATTCGTTTAGAAAACAAGAAACGTTACCTTTGTCCGATACCAGAGCGATGTACCCTCGAACATGTATTCCAAATGACTGACAAAGTACTAAAAGAAAGGGTAGGTTATCAAGAACTCAATACCCTACGTAATCAGGAACTAGCCCGGTCCGCAGTACAGTGGGCCGGGGATGACAGCATATATAAAGATGATTCAGTAGTGCAAACGTTTTTAAGTCTTACTCCGGAAGAACAGCGACTAGCTGGTATATACATGACCCAACACCTCATTATACAGTATGAAAACCAAGCATCTGATCCAGGTCCGTTATATAATTTACTACAGGACTTACTCCTGAGAAGATGGAGAGGTCTAGGTACTGAACTAATCGAAACAATTTTAGAACAACGCCACAAATATAGAACCTTCTTGACTCCACATCTTGGTTCTGTTCCACCCCCAGTCAGGAAACCATTCCACTTTGACTTTGACAAACAGAACCCTTTACGAGAAGTACATCCAGTCAGGAACACTGATGATACCCTTACACGTGTTTACGTATACACGCCTATAACTAAAATGGAATTATTGGAAATGAAGAAAATAGTGCCCAGTCATGATAAAGACCCTGCAGGTTTTCACCGTGAAATAAAAGACATGTTACTAATGGGAGATTACACCTATCCCGACATTATGAAAATATTGAAAGTATTATTGCCTGCCGGTATTTACGAGAAACTGAAAGAAAAGGAATGGGAGGTGGGAGACCAAAAGATTGATTGGGCTGCATTAGAAACCGAAGAGAATGGTCGAACCCCAGGTTTGGGTCTTGGGGATAAAACGAAAGCATTACCAGGATTGTTAGTACAGGTTTTGCCAAGATTGTTAGCAACTAAAAAGGAGGACTGGGATGCAATCTCAGCCTGCAAACAGAAACCCGATGAAGACACTAGTGATTTTTATTCCCGATTTGAGAAATGTTTTATTATTAATAGTGGCCTGAAAGCAAGTAGCGAGTCATACCCACACCTTTTTGTATCCAAATTAGTCGAGAATTCATTGCCGCAGGTTAAGAACCGTGTACTGAAAGTCGAGAGCACATGGCAAGCTAATTCGCCTTCCCAAATGTTACAAATGTTACAGTATCACCAGAACAGAATTAGGGAAGAACATGACCACGAACAGAGACGTATGAAAGACACGAAAATGAAAATGCTAGTTGCTCAGTCAGTTCCAGCCGACGGTCATAAAAGGGGTACTACACAATCCAATAATTCAAATTCAGCAGCTCCTGTTAAAGGGATATGCAACTATTGTAAACAGCCAGGTCACTATGTAAACGATTGTGCAGTTTTGAAACACAACATAAGTACAGGTAAGACTAAAGAGAGACCGCGTCCTCCTAGACAGGACCAGGCCCCACAACACGTTCCACAGAATGTCCAGCCTATGCAGACTCCACAACAGACTGTAGCGGTACCACAGCCACAACCCATTGCCGCAACACAACATGCAACACAGCAGATGTACCAATATGCACAATCTGACTATCCCGATTATCAACGATACACATGAAACAGCCTAGAGAGGGAGGTTGGCTTGCCTCTTATTGAGGTTCCTGTAGATCAAGAGGGTCCTTATGTACATAGTCAGGTATTAGGGAAAGATAGAAAGTTTTTGATTGACACAGGGGCAAGCAGGACGACAATCAGTCACGACGAGGTTCCAGGGGCACCCCTCTCAGGCTCACAGAATGTTTGCCTTGGATTTTCAGGAAAGCCTATTGTTAATGAAGTATCGAAACCAGTTCCACTTGCAGTTGGTCCATTGTCCCGCACTACCGATTTATTACTCACGAAAGGCCATTATGTATTGAGAGATTTTGACCCCAGGTTACAGAATGTTCCTGCACATTTATGGGCGAAAGGCCCCACTGATGTAGGTTGTATGCACATTACTCCATATCGCGTCACACTGAAGCCAGGAGTAGTACTACCACGCATTCGACAATACAAGTTACCACCAGATGCTGTAGTGGCTTTACTGAAAATCATTGACGAGCTCATTGCACAAGGAGTGGTTGTAGAAACCGACTCCAATCTATGTAATTCCCCTATCATTCCAATTCTTAAACGTACTGACCCAAATGCACCTCCAGTTTATTGATTAGTTATCGATTTACGAGAATTGAATAAATGCATTGTACCACAGTACCCTGTGGTTCCAGACATTTCCTCATTATTGACAGCTATCGATTCAGAGGCAACGTTCTTTACTGTAATCGATCTGAAGAACGCCTTCTTTAGTATCCCCATTGATCCGGAAAGCCAATACCTTTTCGGATTCTGTTTAAATGGCCGAAGTTTCAAATTTGCACGTGCACCTCAAGGATTCACAGAAAGCCCCAGTATCTACAGCCAAGCATTGAAGAGACAGCTTGACAGTATCCACATGCCTGACAACACTGCCCTACTCCAGTACGTCGATGATCTATTGATCACCGCCCGTAGTGAACCAGAATGTGAACAAGCATCTCTGACTGTTTTGCATTTCCTGGCGGACAAGGGACACAAGGTGTCTCCTTCGAAGCTACAATTCTGTGCCCAGCAAGTGGTGTACCTTGGGCACTTGCTGTCCAAGTGGGGTAGGCAGCTGACACCTGAACGAATTAAGTTAATTGCACATCTTCCGCAACCCAAGACACAGAAAGAAGTACGAGCCTTTATTGGACTCACTTCCTATTGCAGACAATGGATTCCACAATATGCATTCCTAGCTAAGCCACTCATACAGTTGACAACTCAGGAGGCAGCGTCTTCGACTGTCCTCCCTTGGACTCAGGAACATACACAAGCTTTTGACGAATTAAAGAAAGCCTTATGTCAAGCACCAGTTTTAGCAACACCATGTTACAGTAAGCCTTTTACACTTTTTGTCACAGAACGCGAAGGTACTGCATTGTCAGTACTCACCCAGGATCAAGCAGGTTCACACAAACCGTGTGCTTATTTTTCTAGTACATTAGATCCAGTAGCCCAGGCTCTGCCTGCGTGCTTGAAATCTGTAGCAGCAACAGCTCTAGCGATCAGACAAAGTGATTCCATAGTGTTAGGACATCAATTGACAGTACAAGTTCCACATTCCGTGGAAGTCCTTTTGAACAGAACACAGACTCAGCACTTGACTATAGCACGACTGACAGGTTATGAATTGACATTGTTTCAGCCACACATAGAAATCAGGCGCTGCAATACATTGAATCCTGCTACACTTTTACCATTAAGTGAGACAGACCCTTTGGCACATGACTGTGTTGAAGTTATTACCATTACGACGAAACCCAGACAAGACTTAACAGACACCGTATTACCAGATCCAGACCTGACACTTTATGTGGATGGTTCATGTATGAGAACAAGTACTGGAGAGTTAGTGGCTGCATATGCAGTCATGACGGAAACTTAAGTCATAGAAACACATCGCATTGACACACTGTCAGCCCAAGCAGCAGAGCTCATTGCTCTGACTCAAGCCTGTATACAAGCAAAGAACAAGAGAGTTAACATATACACGGATTCACGTTATGCATTCGGAGTCGTACACGACTTCGGTGTACTCTGGCGAGAAAGAGGTTTCTTGACCTCTCACGGAGCCAAGATTCAGTACGGTCCCCTCATTCAAGCTCTGTTAGAAGCAATACATTTGCCTACAGCCATAGCCATTATGAAGTGCAAGGCACATACGAAAGTCATAGATACCATTTCCCAGGGTAATGACCTGGCAGATCGAACAGCGAAGCTTACAGCTCAGACTCATACTCACACAATTGATATGACAAAGACAGTAGTCCCGACACCGACACATTGCATGACAGTTAGGGATCCCGCCCTAGATGTAATCGACATACAGACACATGCTACACCAGACGAAATCAAGAAATGGATTGAAATAGGAGGGATACAGACAGAACAGGGATGGATGACGAAGGGAAAAGCCACATGGTTTCTCCCCGACTCTATGGTTCAAGTTATCATTAACACAGCACATAGTCCTGCACATTTAGGAGAAAAAGCCATGTTAGACAGTATTCAAAACCTTTGGTTCAATAAGCATTTACGAGCAGCAGCAAAACAGAAAGTGCGTACTTGCATGATCTGTTGTCAGTTCAACCCAGGAAAAGGCATTCCCGTAGAGCAAGGTGGATTTCATCCTCCCGATCACCCTTTTGAAGTTCTCCAGATGGATTATATCCAGATGGAACGTTGTCGAGGATTCAAGTATGTCCTCGTAGTTGTATGTGCACTCTCCCGATGGACAGAAGCATATCCAGTCCTAGACTACACTGCTCCGTCCACTGCCAAGCAGCTGGTACGTGAATTCTTCCCACGGTATGGTTTGCCCCGTATCGTGTACTCAGATAATGGTCAGCCATTCTCGTCCGAGCTTATGAAGCAGGTTTCACTCCTACTAGGATGTCAGTGGAAGTTCCACTGTGTCCGACATCCCGAGGCAGCAGGTCTCGTAGAGAGACACAATCAGACCCTGAAAACACGTCTTGCCAAAATATGTAAAGAGAAGGGCGTAGATTGGATAGTAGCCTTACCAGTTGCTCTTTTTTTCATGAGAATGGTAGCCCATTCAAGAACAGGGCTATCCCCGTACGAGGTGGTCTTTGGTAGGCCGCCGAATATGTGGGGGACGCCTCTTCCTCGTAAGATCACAGATGTTGACTGTAATATGCTGACAGATTACCTTGCCTCCTTGATGTCTGCACTACAATCATGTCGTTCACAGGTAGCCGCAGCCTTTCCCGACAACACCGAGGTGAAGCCACATGAGATCGTTCCTGGAGACCTAGTGTTTATCCGGAATTTCGATAGGAGGAGTCCACTGGAGCCCCGCTGGCAGGAGCCGAAGCTCGTTCTTCTAACAACAAGGACTGCCGTTAAGGTGGAGGGCCGCAAAGGCTGGCTCCACTCGAGTCATATCAAGAAATACCATGGACTTCTGCCAAAAACAGACTCTCAGCCCTGCCCCGTTTCAGAGAATGGTACTAAACTCCCCCTGGTAGAAAACACTCCTCAGCAGGAGTTCCGAAGGAAATTGAGGTCTAGCAAGTCAGACAGTTTAATTGTTTAAGTCCTCCCCTAGGTGAAGCGGTTAGACAGGTTCCTGACATGTATCAGTTAGACCCCAATAGAGAGAGAGATAGACAGAAACAGATCAAGAAAGAGAAATATTGTAAATCTCTCCGTAGCCACTGCATTATGACATTATTGATTATGTTTTTTCTGAGTCTTACGATTATTGCTGCAAGTTTATTATTACACATGTATTTTCCTATTTCCGTGCGTGCACATTCTTCCTCAAATGACACTGTCGAACATACTTTCAGTGAATTACCTCCTCACGAGTTATCATACCGACTTGCGCTGCGCAACAATACTTTCATCAGTATGTGACATCATTTTCATCAGACCAGCAACGCTACAAATTGTTGGATATGTGGCCGACTCCCCCCCTATCAGAAATACAAGGGAGTTCTGCCCCTCTTTCCGTACCCGTTTACACACAACGGTTCCTGTGGTGCATGGTTTAGTTTAATGATTTCTTTAAATTCTGATTCCATAGTTTACCAGGGCAATTGGGTATGGGGAAACCTGAACACAGTTATGAATGAAGCATGTTTCCCTGACAAGGAGGGTCTTCCACAGAGGGCAGGGACCGATCTAGAAAACGAAGTGTATGGATTAGGTAATTTTACACTTAACCTCATGATTCTGAATGTCCTGTCCGATACAAAACCAGACTTACCCGCTATGACAGTACTACCAGTCAAAGGTGAATTATGTGTCAGAAAAAATGGTTCAGTACACCTAGGTCATAGTAAATGTACTACTGTGATTGAATTCAGTGATAAAGGCAAGTCTACATTCAAAGCTTCCCGTCATTCCTACTTCATTTGTGGTCAGACAGCCTACGTACGTTTACCTCTAGATTGGGATGGTACTTGTTAAATTGCATTCCTTCTGCCACCTGTTTTCCTAGCCCCACCTGATTATCATAGGAACTCCCATCTAGTACACAATAGACCCAAGAGAGATCTCCCGATTGTCGACTATACTGAAACAGCGTGGGAGCAATACACAGACTTTAATAAAGGTTTTTTTCCCTATTTGGGTACTGTCTCGAATAGTAAACTGATACGTAAATTGACCAGAACCCTTGAAGCAGTAGTGAATGAAACTACTTCCGCCCTAGGCAACCTAACAGAGGAACAGTCTGCTATGAGACTTGTTGTTCTTCAGAATCGTCTCGTTCTTGACGTCATCCTGGCCGATAGGGGCGGAGCTTGTAGAGTCATCGGATCGAGTTGCTGTGTTTTCATTCCAGAAAATGCACCATCAGTATATAGAGCCATAACCCGTCTCCACAAGATTGCAAGTCAGATACATCAGAATCCAGGCACCTGGACTTGGTCCGGTTGGCTCTGGAGCGTGTTATCAGCCTGGGGATGGAAGGTCCTATCCTTCCTCGGAATAGCCCTTCTCATAGTATTCAGCTGTTGCCTATGTTTACAGTGTGGGCTGGCGATTTGCGGCCTGTGTGCCACATTATGTATTCCCCATCCAAGTCCACGTTCTAAACCCCGCCTGAAAAAGGAAGAGCAAACGATGTTATATGAACAAATAGATGGACTAATGAAGATTGATATATCATGAAGGGTCTGTAGGGGACAAGGAGGGAATGAGGTAATTAGAATTTTTATGGTCAATTGTGTCCCCTAACGTAGACCCCAACGGCTCCATGTACGTGCTTCAAGTGCATGTAATTTCCCTCCATGACCAGATATAAAGACGCAAATACATTTGCGTCCAACGTTAACATGTCTTCTTTCAGATCCACCATGAATGGGTCGATAATTCTGTTCCTAAGTATGCCGTGCCACCGTCTTTACATGGTGCACTTTCACGTTTTCCTGACTCTGTTGAGTTAGGCCCTGATTGCTGCCATCGAGCCCTTTCTGTCTTCTGCCTCAGAAAGCTGCAGCCTGGATCTGCATCCATGACCCTTGCCTTACTCCCTGCGCGGCGAGCGGTGCCCGGCTCGGCCTGCTTGCCTGCCAAGACAATTCAGCCTTCAAGTTATCTGCTCCGCTCCTCGAAAATACATTCCTGTCTAGTGATTTAGGTAAACATCTCCCCAGCTGCAGAGCAAAGGGCCCGGCCTTTCTGTCTCCATGCATGAAATTCATTGCTCCCGTTACCATGGTAGGCCCATGGCCCCTCGCATTACACGTAGACACGTAGATACATATGCACGCACTAGCCAGTATAGAATAGCCTTTACCCGACAGACCTTTCCTTCTAGATAAAACAGTTCTCCAAACAGTTCTCCAAACACAAGATATCAGATATGATTTGGGTTTAGGTTGTTCTGACACGCCAGACTTCTGTCTCCCCATATAGTGCTAAATGTCAAGTCCCCTTCACCCTCCAGTTCCACGTCAATCACACGTCATGTCGCCTGCGCGCGCATCCAGCCATATATTTCTGCTGACACTGCAGGATTCCTCTATGAATCCACCCACTTGTGATACTTTCATGTGACGTTTCTAGCACACACCTCCGTGTACGCCCTCGTGCACGCCTTCTGTTACGCACATGTGTTCTTATCTTGTCTCTTTCAGCTGTTACGCCTTCTGTATCCATCACCATTGTATGCATTTGCTATATATATTGTGCACTGTTAATAAAGTATTGTCTATCCCTTCCTGAACCTTCGTGGTGATGGAACATGATACCATGGTTCGAACCATTCCATTACATGGAATAAAACCCTTATAAACTCAGACTCCACGGGCTCTGCCTCTCATTTTGATTGAGCTATTTTATTGAATTAATACCGCATAGAAATTCAGTATACGGTAAATCTTTATTTACCACAGTGCTTTCAGTTTTGCAAAACTCATTTTTCTGCAGAACAGCAACTGTAATGCCCCAAACAAACTTAGGCAACTGAACTCTGGAGGGGCCCCTCAGGAAGTACTACAGGGAATGGTTACTAATGATGAGTGAACTTTTGCACCTGCTGAGTGCTTTCAGTTTTGCAAAACTCGTTTTTCTGCAGAACAGCAACTGTAATGCCCCAAACAAACTTACTTGTGAAAGTTGATTTCTAATCCAAAAGTGATCCAAAGAAAGTCAAAAGGCATCAAATCCCAAAAAGTGCAGGCAAATGTCAACCTGAGGAGTTATTCTGATAAAAATCATCATTTTCAGAAGGTCTATGCTGCATGCTAGTGGATTTCTTGTGCAGAATTGCAAATTTTGTTATTTCGCAAGTGCGAGATTGTTGCTGTCCGCCACACCTACATGTTCGCCAAACTCCCCCGGGATCCCGCAGCAAGATCCAAAATGGCGCAGCACTCGCAAAATATGGAGAAAAACAACTCGGCAAACTCTGAATGACGGTAAGTGAACGCCGCACGCTGCAATATTGTATCACCAAGAATAAAAATCCGCTGCGTGCAAATTTGCGGATTTTCGGTAAATTCGCGAGAGTTAGAGGATTGCGAATTTACCGAAAATCCGCAAAATCCGCGAGCGGAACGGATTTTCCGTCCATGCTTAGTGGTGAAGTCTCAACGAATGCCGTCATCAGAATCGGTAGCCGCTGGGGACAACACGATGCATGAGTCGTTGCCGGGCCTAGCAAAGTATCGATATCCATTGGTACTGCTGATTGTAGTGAAAGACAGATGTCCAACACACATTCTTCTCCGCATAGCAGACATCGAAGCACAGGTATGATGCAATCTTGCCAGATCGGTCTGAATGAAAGAAACCAGGTTGTACTTAGATCTCTTAGCCGTGCCAATCCGAGGACCTTAGTGATACGGTCTCGGTATCGTATTGCTAGGATTGTTTCTTCCATCGTTGCTAGAGTCTTGCCTGTGGATTGGCTTGCCATATCGGTGCAGAAGAAGCAAAAATAAAATTCCTGCCACGAGTCCCAAGTTTAAGGGTAGGCCGCCAAAGACAGAGTGGACAAAATTTGGGAAGATGCCCAGAACTGTTTCAAACGGTGCTAACAGTCCCGAAAAAATTGTCTTAAATACATGTGCGATGCCACTGGTATCAGACATGTTTAAGATTTGGCTCAATACTTCTACGAAATGTACGGGGCAATTTGTTGATAAAAGGGTATGTATCTCTGCTGCTGTCCTTGCAACTTGCAGATCATATGTTTCTTTTGATGACGTTAGAGGCACAGTTGTTTGTAAAAGAATAGACTTCATTCTGCTTAAAGTATCAATTCGAATAGAAGAGATATTCAATCGAGGCCATAACGCAGCCCCCATATCTGGATTGCTGTGTGGATACAATACTTGCATACAGCAAATGGCCCTGGAACTTACAATTGTCAGTTAGGCTTTTCCTGGCAGCATGCCACAACAGCTGTGGTCACTTATTAAAATGTAGCTACCGTTTGAAAGTGGTCTAAAGAATGGCTCTATCTGTTTTGCAGGCGTGCCATGCAGGTGACATGAAAGGTTATTTGAAGACCCTTCGCAGGCTCCATGCAAATTAATTCCTTGACACAGAAGTGTACCGCTTAGTGATTTTTACCACTAAGAAATACCTCTCTGTTTCCTTCACTGTAACATCTGTGTGTATAAGGTAAATCCCAGGTTGATCTGATGTACTCTTTACCCAACCTTTCATACTGGCCTGCTGGTATATACTCTTGACAGTAATTAAACTGGAAAGTTGTTATCGGAATTGTAATCGTTCCATGTATTATCCATTCAATGACAGGTCTTTCTGACATTGTCAATGGTAATCTTTAGAGTTTTTCAATGCTCAGGATTGTATAATCTGCTCCTTTTTGTGCCAAACTGATTTGTTTATCAGTAAGGTTTAAGAGACCGAATAATGACGTTGTGTTGATTAGACGCCATGGTACGTAGCCTGAACGCAGATTTTGCAACGTCCATCCAAGCTGTACAATAGAACGTAATTGAGACTGACCATGTTGTAGCATTAGTAAGTCCTGCTCCATTATATCAAATGCAGATGATACAATACTGTCCAGTGAATATATTCTGGAAGACAGAGCCGTTAACCCATTTTCCACGACAGAAAGTGATTTTTCCAAATTAATACGATCAATTTCTCGTATTTTTTCCGCTGTCTCAATTTGCATTACTTTCCATGCTTCATTGTATGCAGCGTATATACTGGCCGCTATGAAACATTTTTGACGCTGTTTGCGTGGTCCCATTATGAAATCACGCAAGTCAGCACTGTCTTTAAGTAAAGTCAAGTGTTGCTTAATTTCAGCCAGTGTGGATTTCTGTAGCCACTCAAGGCATAGTTTCCCTACACTGTATGTTGTAACTATCCCTGGATGTTGTCTCTGGGAATATCTAGGGTCTGGTCTGGTCATTTTGAACCCCTGTGTTTTGTTCAGGAATCTATCTTGACAGTTATTCGTGTCTGTTGGCCAGATCAACCATTTTTTCCAATCAGTATGTGTTCTGTTTTGGTACAAAATATTAGAAACGTCTATCTCCACATCAGTAGTGCTGTCACTATCAGGCATGGGTTTTGGAATAGACGGTGTGTTCATGTCTTTTATCTTAGCAAGGCCAAGACAAGTAGTTTGTTGAATTGTGTCATTCAAGAAAATAATTTGTTCTGGGATCATGCAGGCCCTAAAAAGTGATTCTAGGCCTTGTACTTGCCAATCTTTGGAACCCCAGATTGTTTTTGTTTCAATGGTGTTTTTCTAAATTTCGAAACATAATGTAGACATTTTGTCATAAAATTTTTCTGAATAAATCAATTTAGTATTTGTCAACATTGTTTTCATTCCTGTTCTATTTGACATTTTAAAATAAAACATTCTTGGGTCACTGTTATTAAGTCCTGAGAAGTATTGGAATTTATCAGAAAACTTTTTTGAACTGCCTTTTGGTGGTGTAGGACAGTGTTCCCACTGGTTAAAAGATAAAACATTTCTAGGCTGAGCACTTTTATGCAAATAGTGATCACCATAATGGGTGTAGCAGTAAAGCTCCTCATAATTGGACGAACCCTGCGAGTAATCTTGTTCTGTAAATTTTGCTGACATTACTAAATCTGACATCATAATATTAATGTTTTCAAAGTCCCAGTCATCAGAGAAGGTACTAGGTGTTACAAAATCACTTAATGAAATCTTGAGCTGGTGGGGATACTTTAAAAGCTCGACCAAGCCAAAAATGTCATAATCAGTTCTGTCCCATGCTACCCCACCGGGTATTGGAATGGCTGTGATTTTCACTGACGACAGTTCTCTTTTCTCGATGTGAGAAGATGTGTGTGGCTTTAGGACCAAGTTGATGTTCTGACTTGCTGTGTCCATTGTACTATATTTTCCTTCAATGAATCTTCCCAAACATATAACCATGATGAGCCAAAGCAGGAGGAAAAGTACACCTAACACAATCCAAAATTCAATCCATGGTGAAATTAGGTAAGTCTTTTTTAGTTGTAGGAAAAGTTCAATAATTTTATTTTTAAAACTTTGTGTTGGAGGCGTTTCTTCATGTTCGCTTGGGTCTTCAGAGAAATTGTCGAGCTTGATGAAGTAGCCTGATGCAGTTCTGTCAATTGTTGGAATTGCTTCCGGATTTTCATTTGCTTTTGCATTTTTCTTTGTTTCATTAGAACAGTCTGAAGCTACATCATTGTAGATTGGTGTTTCTTGACGAACTGTTATTATTTGGGTTTCAAGAGGCACAAGTTCTATGGCATTATTGCATAGTCCTTTTTTATTCATTGCAGATTTTTCAATTTTGATTAGTCTCTCAGCATGAGCCTCTTGGATTGTAGCACACTTTGGTATTCTGCTATTTCTTGGGAGTCCACTTGGCCTACTACTTATTATTGGCCACATGATTGTGGTTTTACCAGGTCGACGGATACAACTCGGTTCTCCTTTTTACCAGCAAGCGGCGGTAGTACTACTGATCTTGTTCCATTGATAGCTAAGACAGGCACTGCTTTTCTGTACGAAGGCCCAAATTCCTTCTTTACCGCGATCTTTTCTCTGACCAGATCCCCAATCTTTGGAATCCAGACAGGTGGTTTTTCTTCAGTGGATTTCGACTGTTGTTTCAACTTTATGTTACTCAGGTTTTTTCTTGTTTCATTTAAATCCTGTAAAACAGCCAAACGATCTTTGATATCAAAGCTTTTTTCTTCTACCACTGAAGTCTGACTATCTAAGTCCTGAATAAGCATTCTAGTTCTGAACAATAGTTCATATGGAGTGAGACCTTTTAGAGAGTTTCTTGGCAGATTATTAAGACTACGTTGGACACTTGTTAAATGTTTGACCCACCCATCACCTGAACCTAATACCTTCGCCGTTATAGATTGCTTTATGTCCCGTTTTTTTCTTTCCACAACCGCATTTCCCTCAGGATGGAAGGGAGAAGAATACTGCAATGCGATGCCCATACTATTCATTGCCTCTTTGTAAGCTCGAGAGCTAAACGCAGGACCCTGATCAGAATGTAGCATGCCAATTGCGTATGTGCCGATAAAGACTCGCAAATCTTTTATAACAGTTCTGTCATCAGCCGAGTGCTGGGGCCTACATTTTAAGTGAATTCAGTCTTAATTATTATGGGGACGTATTTCTACGACTGGATTTCTGCGATATAGACAGCCTGATGCTCTCTAATAGTGGTATCTGGGCTACAGGCTGGACCGGTTCAAAACTGCGATCTCTGTTGCAGTCCTTGTAATTCTTTGCAAAATAGTTGATATCTACGCTCATTCCAGGCCACCAGTAATCGGATCGTAGTTCCATCAGAGATTTCAGGATCTCTTGGTGCCTCAGACCCAACCCCATATGTGCTTATTGTAGTAAGAAGATTCTCCGGTTCGTCTTTGGAATTACCCTATCCCCCACTCCAGGGATTCGAGCAAACGGAACGGAGTTTGCATCAATTATGTATGTATTACTGAGTGGATAGTTGAGAGGTAGTGCTGAATAATCGCCTATTAATGAGGCTTTTACCGGTAGCATGGTTCCCCATCTATGTGTTTTTCTGAACGCTTTTCAGTGGCTACGGAAGCCGGGTGAACCGCTTCCGCTGTGACTGTGTTAGCCAATGAATTCCCTGCAGCGTGAACGCCATCTAGTCGATAACTCAATGCGTGTATCACGTGAGTCTTTCGTAGTTCTTTCTGTAAAAGAACTACTTGTTCCCAAAGCCTTTTATGCTTTATTGTGGCACCTGTGTCATCTTTGTAACCGTTTTTGATCCATGTCTGCATGTCACTGTTATAGGCTTTGACGCAGAAATACGAATTGCACACTATTAGTGTGGGGAATTCGCGATCGGCATTTTCAAGCGCCATCTTTAATGTTCTTATTTCAGCTCGCTGAGCTGAACATTTCCTGAGTGATTCTGTTTTGGTAATCATTGGTTTGAATTTACCAGAGCGCCAGCGACCTTTAACAATCGCGCACGCTGCATCATAGGATTTATTTTCTACATCATAGTGTTGTGCGAATCTGTCCATATAGATTACGTAGGTATATTTTTCTAGAGGCAGAATTTCAGCTGGCAGAGGATATTCGCGTTCATATACTAGATCAGCTAGTTTTTTCAGTTTTGGTTCACAATAGTATTTAACGTCTTCTGTAGCAAAATAAGTTTCCCATTCTATCCATTCTGGATCTAATACTCCTTTAGCCAAGTTACGAGGACTTGTTAACGCCTCAAGGGCTGATTCTGCTGAAAAAACAGATATTCTTCCGCCTTGGGCTAGGGCGCTTTCTTTAGCTACAGCAGTTTTAACCGCAGTTAGAATTTTTTCTGTGGAGCTGAATTTCATTTAAGCTTCAGTGTACAAGTGTGATTTGTAAGCTATAGGTACCGTTTCTCCCTTATTTAGAGGTCAGGTATGTGAATCCGCATCTTCCTGGGATGACTCAGATTGCAAGATTGCGTGTGTTCTCACATGTTTGCAATTTTGTTTTAGTTAGCATGTCTGTTTGTAGTGATCTCAAAATTTATGTGTGTTTCTGAGTCCAATTGGTTTGTTTGAAATCTGGTTTTATTAATTCATAGAGAGGTTTAACCCTCTCCGCATAATTTAGAATGTATGTTCTTCCGAAATTCAGGAAACCTAGTAGTGATTGTAAATTCTTCAGCGTTTTTGGAGCTTGGAGTATAGCACATTTCTCTAAGAAATTGTCTGCCAGGCTTTTGCCTTCACTTGATAATTCATAACCTAAAAATAGGAAAGTTAGATGGGCAATACGCGACTTTTTAAAGTTGAATTTGTAACCCTCTGAGGCGAGTCCAAGTATTATGGTGTTCACCCTTTTTAAGTGAGTCTCCAAGTCATCATCTGTGAGATAGATGTCATCGACATATGATAATGCTTCATCATCATATATTTGTAGTAAATCTGTTACTCTTGCTGAGAATAATCCCGGGCTATTCTTGAATCCCTGTGGGAGTCGGCAAAATTGTTTTTGCGATCCAAATATTGAGAAAGCTGTCAAATACCTGCTTTCTGGTGCAATGTTTTGACAGAAGAATCCATTAGAGATGTCTAATGTCGTTTTATATTTTTTGCGCACAATGTTATTCATTAGTGCTGCACTATGTGAGTTTTGTACTGCAAATGTTTTACAACAGGAATTTAGTTGTCTGTAGTCCAAAACTAGACGATACGAATCGTCTGGCTTGGAGACAGGAAACAAAGGATTGTTCATTTGAGAGGTGCATGTTTCGATCATCCCTTGGTATTCAAGTTGATCTAAGATCTCCCTGACTTGGTTTTTAGCTTCTTGTTTAACAGGGTACTGCCTTTGTGCAGTGGGCTGATTCTTTAACTGGATCTTGTGGTGAGGTGAGTCCTCATCCCATCCTACATGATTTTTGTATAAAGCAGGAGCTTGGGCTACTGCCCATTTTCTTGCATAAGTAAATTTTTTATGAATCGAGATATGATTCGAGAAGGCAGGCATAATCCTTTGTTCTCCATGAGGGCACTCCCTGACAAACGCTGGTGGCCAGTCTTTCTCAGCTAACAGAATGTCATAGCCTTTTGAAAGTTTTTCCCAAAAGAGACTTTTTATTTTCCTGGTTTTATCTCCCACTATAAGTAATGTTATTTCATATAGCTTATGGGGCACACTAACTTGGGTGTCTGCAGTTTCCACTCGAATGCATTCATTTGTGTCCACTGTCTCCAGAAGATTCATCAGGGGCTTGTGAGCTATGGTCACTTCTGCTCCGCTGTCTAGCATTGTCTGTGCCCACTCTCCATTTTTCAGCTGTGTCCTCAGAATTCTCGGCATGTTTAATCTTAATACTTGCTACCTTCTTTCTGGGAAATTGTAATTTTTTACTTTGATGAGAAGGTTCCCTGTTTTTGGACTTGGCGTGCTCTTCTCTGTGTTCTGATCGTCCTTTTCTTTCCGATTTCTGTGAGGAAGATCGAGAAGGATTCAATGAGAATGATCTAGAGGGACGTGTATCAACATCTTGATATCTGTCTGGTTTTCTTATTTTATCCCCATCTCAAAGGTTGTATCTTTTTTCAGAGGGTTCCCTTTGGGGAGACTTGTCTTCTCAGCCTGGAGATCTCTCTCTACGCTGAGGAGACCTTCCTCTGGACTGGAAACGTTTTTCCCTGGGATTGGAATGTTTATTACCATCCCAGCTCTTTTTTGTAGTGATAAAGCGGGCTGCAGAAAATATTTTATTCTGGCTTGTGGATTCAATTCCCCATAACATTAACTGATTAATTAATGCACTGTTGCATGATTTATTATATTAATCCAACCTAGATTAAGTTTGCACCACATATGAACATGCGGGAAACTAATTATATGTGCTTCTGTTGCATTTGCAAGTCTGTTTTTGTAACACATTATTAATATTGTCCTGTTTGTTATGTCTGTCCTATTGTCTTTGTCACTATTAATATGCAGCTGATCATTCATGGCATGTGCTTTTATATGTGCTTACATGTATGTCCGATGTTGTGCTTGTCTGTCTGTGTATTATTTAATCATCTTTTTACTCTTTCAGAAACATAAAGCTGGATTACATGAAGAATGGTAGTTATTATATGTGTTGCTTTATTTGTTTGCTTCTGCTAGTTGTCATTTATTAGTGGGTTAATTAATAATTAGCAAGGGCTGGGTGGTTCAGAAGGGTTTGTTTTACCTGAATTAATTATTCTTTTGTGTTTGTTTAAATAATAGTTTTCTGAAAAAGTGACGCAAGCTGAAAGTGGCGCAGGGACGCAAGCAAAAAGTGGCGCAGAAAATTGACGCCCTTCTAGAAAAGGCCTGCTGATGTTGAAAGCCACATGAGAAACCCATATTTTGAAGTGGATGATAAACTTCTATTTTGAAATCATTAGAAAATGAACTGCTAAAGACAACTCTGCGAAGTGAGTTTGGATGTGCCATGGAAAGCTCAGAACGGACAGGCTCAAGGCTAAAAGGAAGAGACGTGACAAGATTTTGTATTGCTTGAACATTTTTGCTACAAAATGTAGCAGATTAAGGAACTGTTGCCAGGATTCTGTGCATGAACAATGACTCTGTGTAAAGCCTGGTCTCGTGGTGGATGTCACAGTTTACTGTGGCGTGAGGTGATTCAGCCAATGGAGAGCCAGAATTCAGCTGTTGGAATGTGAAAAATAGTTAGCTCAGCTTAAATTAGGGTATAAGAATAGGCTTTAGCTGCAAACTTTTGGCTTATGCTCTTGATTCCAGAAGGACGTGTTCTGCTGTCCGATGATTGCACGTAAGAAATGTAACTTTTTTAAGACTTTGTTTTCAGGCGATGAGGGTAGAGACAGAATAGTTAGTTAGGTTTTGGAAATGCTCTTTTCACTTATTTCTGCTAATTAATAATATTATCTTGAATTAAACTCTCTTTATAAAATGCTGAATAAAACTTATGTGACTTTTTCTAATGCTTGCTTAATAAAGTTCCAAACCTAAGTTTTTCTAAATATGTTTTAATAAACTTTTTAAAATGACAAGCTGGTTTTGTTTTTTGAAAAGGGTTCAATTACAACATATAGTATCCATTCACCTCACTCTCTATGTTTACGGGCCTGGTATTGATTGGTAAGTGTGATAGTGGATTGTGTCTTCATTTATAAAGAATTTTTGTTTCTGGGCTCTATCAATTTGGTAGCTTCAGACGGTTTATATGTTGTTTTTGACATGCATGTTACATGTATGTTACATATATGTTGGTATAGTCATAGGATTGATGTTTAACAAATGTTAAGTTTTTGATTTTGTCAGGTTGTTATATGTAGTCTTAAGGAATTTTTCCAGTAGTGTGAAAGATTCCTGGTTAATTGCCGGCAAGAGTAGTGTAGCTAGAAGAGTTACACAGTGCATTTGTTCTGTTTCAAAATTGTGGTATAGCATATATCACGTGTTGTGGGCGTACAACACAAGTTTAGGGACCTTAGATTGCATGGTTGAATGTATAGTGAGGATTGCCTATGAAATTGTAGCATTAAGCAGAGGGACCTGGTAAGCCTGTTTTAAAACTTTCTGTGAGGAGAGTAGTAGATATATCCAAGCTTGTGTGAAGGGTAAGGGTTGTTTTCTCTCCCGAGGTTAGAGTCCTAGGAAGAAAATAAGCGTTGATTCTTATCAACGCCTGACGTTTTCTGTGGTTGGTTCAAGTCCTGCCAAGAATTCGTGTGTGTATGAACAGGGTTTTCTTTGTTTGAAGGTGCGTGAATGATTTGTAATGTCAACTGGGTTGAGTTTGAACTTGCTGGATCTAGGTGTCCGCTTTTAAAGGAGACTCTTTTGATTATTACCTGTTAGAAGGGTAGGGTAAGAATTGCCTTACTAACAATTGAAACTATTCTGTGAGAATAGCGTCGTCTATTCCACACTAAGAATACTTGGATGAATGTTTAAAACTATCTCTTTGTTAGAGAAGCAGACAAATGGTTTGTTTTAAATGTTGTTGTTAATTGCGTTTTTATAAATTGATTGGAAACGTTTTTAAGCCTTAGAGTAAAGAAAACGCTGTTTTAGGGTGTTATATAGTGATTTGCGTCACTTAAATACATTTAGAAACATTGTGCGCTGTTTAAATCCATTTAAAAGTGCCCCGATCGAAAATTGTAAGGGAGGGGCTGTTTTAGGAGTGAAAGCGTGTGGGGAGAGAGCCTGCAGCTGCAGCCTGCTGCATACGTCAGAGCCTGCCGCGCTCTGATTGGTTAATGTCTCTGCACTGACAGAGTAAGCGCTCTCATTGGTTGAAGCGCGATCTAAAGTTTAAATGGTATTTACTTTGTAAATTTCCTATTAATTGCGCTATTTTTAGGGTGGGTTTGACTTCATTCCTGTGAATTATCGCCTATTTGCATTTTGGTCTTTTTTTTTTTTTATAACAACCCGCCTAACTAAAAGTGCTTTTCGAGCCTAACTTATAAATTGCTCGTTTGCTGGAGGATTAGCTGTTTGCGCATCATGAAGGAGGTGGGGGCCGGAGAGGAGAGCGGTCTGCAGCGGCTGTTTACGTCAGCCGCTGCGCTCTCATTTGTCCAGGGGCCGTCGCGTCACACACGGAGCCGCGCTCTGATTGGGCGAAGCTCCGTGTGTTGTGTAAAATTAGGGGGAGCCGCGCTCTCATTAGGAGAGGCTTTAGTAGTATTTAGTTTAGTCCTTGAAGTTGGCAGCGCGTCAGCTGTTGCGCTGGTATTAATTAAAGGTTCGCTTGCATTGTTGGTCAGCTGCCATTGGAAGCCAACGCGTCGCGTCATTGATAAAGCTGTGCCCCCATTGGACGCCAGTGCGTCGCGTCACGGCAGAGCCGCGCTCCTATTGGGCGAGGCTTCGGGATTGAAGCTAATTGCTGCGATCGCGCTGCTGTGTGAGCGCGAGTGATTAAAAAAAAAAAAAAAAAAATGATGACTCGCTTTAGTTAGAAGAACGAGCGCGTGTGTTTAAAGAAGTGACACGCTCTCGTTTGAGGAGCGAGCGCGTGTTAGGAAGTGCGCAGGTTTTTAGAGAGCGAGCGCTGTGCTGTGATAACACGCTCTTGCTTATTAGCATATATTTAATTTTTATTGTGGTGCTGAAGCTGAGAGGAGGCTTTGAGGGGCTCTGTGAGACGAGCCATTGCAGTGCAGTGTCAGGAAGGAGCTGGTAGTGACGTATACAGTCACATGTTGTCTCATTGGAGGCTAGCTTTGTACTGATTGGTCGTTGATACTGCAGTGTCACAGAGAGGCCGCGACCGGATTGGTCGAGAGACAGTAGGTATTCCCATTGGCTGAGTGCTGTGTAGCCACATGGTGATTGGTCAAAATACACAAACACATTGTTTACATTTCCCAGAAGTGATTTTCCCACGCTATTAATGCTCAAAGCTTTAATTCTTTAAATTTAAAAATTAATTTGATATTTATCATTGATAATTAGTAAATAATACAACAATAAAGACCCTGATTAGGATAATAGTAGCAAGGGTGATTAAAATAAGGACATTAATTATTAAATTAGTACAAAATTAAGTAAAAATTATTGCCATTAGGGTTGCAAATAAAGTTATAGTATTTACTAGAAAAGCAAGCACATTTAGGCTTTTTTTTTTACAGGTATATGTTGCAGAAGGTGTGTAAGTGAAAAATAAGTACATTTAAAACACATGTGATTATATGTTGGTTTCTATTGTTGTAAATAAATATTTTGCGTTGTTATTGTTTTTGCAAATTTATGTTTTCCTTTCCAGGTTTATTAAAATTAGTGATATAGGTAAATTAGGAGTTATATTAAATTGATCAGGTTATAAAGTTATACTTCACCTGACCTTGTTAAATTAATTAATTAATTGATCAGTAAACGCTATTAGGCCAATTAAGTGAACGCATTTACTAATTGAGATAAATTATTATTAAAGGTGAGTATTTTAAAACATGGATAATTATTATTCAATAAAGAAGAAAATGTTTTTCTGCTATCAGAAAATGGAAAATATTTTTAAACAGGTTAAAAGGGTTGTTGCTACATGTGAGAGCAAATTAATGAATAAACATGTGAGTAATGAAGTAACTAGTAAGCATAATAAAGATGCAGATGCTACCCCAAAAGAAATATTTTTTAATGAAAATCCAATTCCTTAATTAGCAAATGTAAATAATGAATCTGTCAGAGAAGAATTAATTGATCATTATAAAAATTATGTTGTAAATACAGATAAGGACAGAAATAAAAGTAGATCTCCAGAACAGATTAATGTGATGTCAGGAAAGCAGATTAATGTGTCGCCAAGAGTCCCAGTTCAGATTAATGGAGTCCCAGTCCAGACCCCTTCTCAAGGTGTCACAACAGGTAGGTATGATGAGATGCCTAGTATTTCTGGAATTAATATTCCTGATCATGTTAATTCTACAAATGATTTAATGGAGCAGTTAACGTCAGACATGGGAGCAGTGCCAGTTCCTGTGACAATTAGATCTGTTCCCCAGGTGCTTAGAAAAGATAAAACTAGACCCAAAGCTTTAACAGTCATGATTCTAGTTTCACCTAATGAAAACTCTGACGTTGACCTGACACAGCCTGGTGAGTACAAATTACTGGATAATACAATCAGTACAGACAGATTAAAAAGATTGCAGGATGATGAGGACATTGAAGGATTGAACAATACAGGTAGGTTTGCCTCTGCCCATATAAAAGATTTAATTTGGGCTTTGAGAAAAAGGGGTAGTCTGAATAAATGGAAAACAAAGTGGACGAAGAAAAAAGAGAAGGAAAAAGCGACTTTAGCTTTTGTAGGTGAGTGTAAAAATCTACAGATGCAGGATGAGATAAATCAGCAGCAACAGTTGTTGAATCAACAGCTACAAATTCTGCGACAGGTGGTGATTCAGCAGAATGAAATACATCCGCCGCCATTTTCAAATTATGTTAATGAGCAGAAATACAATACAGATACAGGATTCAGTGGAGACAAGGAAAACAGATCTGATCCAGTTAAAATTGCAAACAAGCAGGGAAACTCATTTCCTAATGTTCCGCAGTACAAGATTAGGCCAGAAACAATTCCTGTTATAGAAACATTCGTTAAGCAGGGTGTCTTAAAAGAGTTTGAGAATAGTCTTTGTGACTCATCAGATATGGGAATTAGAAAGCCAGATGAAATGTACAAAATAGTACAGGACCTGAGAAAGGTTAATGAGATAGTTATCCCTTGTTGTCTTATTGTGGTCAAACCAGTAGAGATCCTTTGTCAGATATCACATGATACTGAGTGGTATTGGGTTCCAATGCACCCAGAGAGTCAACAGAGTCAAATAATTTTTGCTTTCAGGTTCCAAGAGAGAATTCCTAGACAGGTAACTATTATGATTCAGACAATGGAATCCGCTAAGACGCAAAAACAGGTAAGAATGCTCCTAGGCATGGTTAGTTACTGTTGCCAATGGATTAGTGCTTTCTCAGTATTTGCAAAACCATTGCAGAGTCTGACAAAAGCAGATATAAAAGACCCAATTGTCCTGACAGAAATAAAGCTCGAAGTCATTGAGCAATTTAAAAAGAGTTTGTGTGAAGCTCCTGTTCAGGGCATGCCAGACTTCAACAAAGAATATGAGCTTCTAGACCAAATAGCAGAGATAAAATGTGCTGGAGAGAAAAATGATCATGTCTCAAAAGGTAATGAGCACGCAGGTACCATTGTTAAATTTTGTGCTCAGAAGAGGGTTGCAATCAAAGGGGAAAAATTCAATGAACATGTTTCATGCATCCTCATACTAATCTTTGCAATTCAGACATGGCAAGAGTTAAAACAATTACAAGATGAGGCACATGTTGAGGAGAAAAACACATGGCTCAAAGAAGGTTGCAGACAGCGAGAAGAAGATGAAAGGGTTTACAAAGATGGCGGACCTGTTATGTCCAATTGCATGATTGCTGACATGGCACAGATGTACCATGGTCCAGGTCATTTAGCAAGAGACACAATAAAATTGTTCAGAGAAACATATCTGACATGCCAGAAAAACAATCCAGATCAAAAGATATTTGAGAATTTGGGAACCATAGGCCGGGAGGGTGGTTCATTTGCAAAAATTCAAATAGATTTCTTTGAAATGCCCCAACAAAACAAACTGAGATATGTCCTAGTCATCATTTGTTTATTTTCAAAATGGGTCAAAGCTTTTCCAACAAGAAAGAATGATACAGTTTCTGTATTCCATCAGTTGGGAACAGATGTGGAAAAGGAGCAAGCTCATGATTTATTGCCAAGAGACTTGGTCAGAATAAAGGTTCATCGGAGGAGAAACTGTCTAGTGCCCAGGTGGCAGAAGGCAAGACAGGTGAACATAGTCACAACAGATACTAGATGGATGAATACCAGTCATACCCTTTATGCACCTGCACCTGATAACACTGATGAAGTTAGTGAAGAGACTACAACTGATTCAGACTCTGAAAAAGAAATTTTTGAAGAAAATCCAGATCTTGAAGATCGACAAGGGGGTCGACATCTGGATGATGATGTCAAAAATCCAGATCTTGAAGATCGACAAGATGGTCGACATCTGGATGATGATGTCAATGTGAATGAAATATTGAATGAAGAAGATCTAGAGATTGTGATTCTAGATTCAGAAAATGATGAAAGTCTGATAGAAAAAGAATCTCAAGAAAAAGAAGAAGATTCAGAAGCAGAAAATTCTGAGCAAGAAAATAATCAAGCCCAGGAGAGTATTGAAAAGCAGAAGAGTAGCTCTGTGTGCGGGAACAAGAATCCTGAAACTGGGAAGCTGAAGGTGATCCCTGAAGAAGAGGAAGAATTACCAAGTACCAGCTGTAAGGATGATGTTCCTAATGGAGTGAAGCTGCCGAGTAAAGAAGTTCCTTGGTACAGATTTAAAGTCTCAGAAAATGATACAGATGGGAGTGATGAAGAGTCTGAAATAAGAAAATTCAGAAAAAGGGCTTGGAAAGCTGAATGTAAAGAAAGCAAGCCTGAGAAGAAACTCTTGAGAAAAGGTGATGTCTGGCCTAAAGATTTAAAGTTCAAATTTGTAGTATCAAGTCAGAAGAGTGATTCAGACAAAAAAGAGCAAACTGAAGAAAACATTGAAATGATTGCCAGGAAAAGAAAAAGACCATTGAGACCAAATGTAAAATACAAGTCTCCAGAATGGGCCTACATAACTATCTCTCCAATAGTTGAGGAGCACGGTAGCAGTCAGGTGGTCTTGAAAGAAAATGGTGACAATGACTAAATTTAGTTTTCTTTAAGTTAAGGTTTATTTTTGGCATAAGGCTGAAGACATTGTGTTAGTTTTCGTTAAGTTGAGGTTTATCTTTGGCATAAGGCTGAAGAAATTTTGTTAGGGTGACACAAGGTCGAAGAAATTGTGTTAGCTGGAAACACTTTTATGTAAGACGCAAGGTCGAAGAAAACATGTTTAGAATTTGAAAAAAAAAAAAAAAAGAGGGGGTATATACTATGTACTAATTTTGAATATACTATGCACTAATTTTTCAACAATTTTCAAAAATTTACTTTTTGTTTTTTGTTTTGTTTTATACTACTCAGATTGATATTTGTTTTGTTGGTGCAATTCAAAATGTAGATACGCAATTTATAACTTAGTTACCTAAATTCATTGGGGGTTGGGGATTCAAAGGTGGAAAGGATTCAACTTAAGCTGAATAAAGAAAGGGTAAAGGATACAGAATTAGTAAGATGTAAGACTCAATACTAATTATGAGATAGATGAAATTAGAGCTTGAATACTAATCCAGAGTAAGCCTGAAACATGTTCAATAGATAAAAAAAATTCTAAAATTTTTGGTTTGTTGTTTGGTGATTTTAATATCACCAGATGAGGGAGTTGATAAAGCGGGCTGCAGAAAATATTTTATTCTGGCTTGTGGATTCAATTCCCCATAACATTAACTGATTAATTAATGCACTGTTGCATGATTTATTATATTAACCCAACCTAGATTAAGTTTGCACCACATATGAACACGCGGGAAACTAATTATATGTGCTTCTGTTGCATTTGCAAGTCTGTTTTTGTAACACATTATTAATATTGTCCTGTTTGTTATGTCTGTCCTATTGTCTTTGTCACTATTAATATGCAGCTGATCATTCATGGCATGTGCTTTTATATGTGCTTACATGTATGTCCTATGTTGTGTTTGTCTGTCTGTGTATTATTTAATCATCTTTTTACTCTTTCAGAAACATAAAGCTGGATTACATGAAGAATGGTAGTTATTATATGTGTTGCTTTATTTGTTTGCTTCTGCTAGTTGTCATTTATTAGTGGGTTATTTAATAATTAGCAAGGGCTGGGTGGTTCAGAAGGGTTTGTTTTACCTGAATTAATTATTCTTTTGTGTTTGTTTAAATAATAGTTTTCTGAAAAAGTGACGCAAGCTGAAAGTGGCGCAGGGACGCAAGCAAAAAGTGGCGCAGAAAATTGACGCCCTTCTAGAAAAGGCCTGCTGATGTTGAAAGCCACATGAGAAACCCATATTTTGAAGTGGATGATAAACTTCTATTTTGAAATCATTAGAAAATGAACTGCTAAAGACAACTCTGCGAAGTGAGTTTGGATGTGCCATGGAAAGCTCAGAACGGACAGGCTCAAGGCTAAAAGGAAGAGACGTGACAAGATTTTGTATTGCTTGAACATTTTTGCTACAAAATGTAGCAGATTAAGGAACTGTTGCCAGGATTCTGTGCATGAACAATGACTCTGTGTAAAGCCTGGTCTCGTGGTGGATGTCACAGTTTACACAGTGGCGTGAGGTGATTCAGCCAATGGAGAGTCAGAATTCAGCTGTTGGAATGTGAAAAATAGTTAGCTCAGCTTAAATTAGGGTATAAGAATAGGCTTTAGCTGCAAACTTTTGGCTTATGCTCTTGATTCCAGAAGGACGTGTTCTGCTGTCCGATGATTGCACGTAAGAAATGTAACTTTTTTAAGACTTTGTTTTCAGGCGATGAGGGTAGAGACAGAATAGTTAGTTAGGTTTTGGAAATGCTCTTTTCACTTATTTCTGCTAATTAATAATATTATCTTGAATTAAACTCTCTTTATAAAATGCTGAATAAAACTTATATGACTTTTTCTAATGCTTGCTTAATAAAGTTCCAAACCTAAGTTTTTCTAAATATGTTTTAATAAACTTTTTAAAATGATAAGCTGGTTTTGTTTTTTGAAAAGGGTTCAATTACAACATATAGGGGGTCATTAGGATGGAGGATTTTCCGCATCCTCCGGGCCGGCGGAAGCCACCGCCGGGCCTGAGGATGCGGAAAATCCTCTGCAGACCCACCAGGACCCACCGCCACATTAGGATGGCTGGTGGGTCATGGTTTAGGTCCGCAGCTTTTCCGCCGCGGCTGGCTTACAACCGCGGCGGAAAAGCACTAAAATGGTGAAGGTGTCTCTTAGACACCTTCAGCCAGATTAGGATGTGCATGGAAACATGCTTTTCCGCGGCGGCTTTTCCGCCGTGGAAAAGCATGTGTAACTGCACTGCAGGGGCCCATTGCGGGCCCCCTAGGTGTAGTGGGGGGTGGGGGGTGCACATGGGGGGTACCTATGGTACCCCCCTGCATTTGCGTGCACAATGCAGCAGGCACCGCGTGGTGCCTGCCGCTTTGTGCACGCAAATGCTGTGCATGCATTTTTAACATTGCTGCGGGTGCAGCTTGAAGCTCCACCCGCAGCAATGTTAAAAATAGAGGATGTGACCGCCACCCTGGCGGTCACATCCTAATCTGCACAGAGGGAACGCCGCAGCCCATGCGGACGTTCCCTCATGCTCTGGGGTCGCGGACGGACTCAAGTCCGTCCGCGATCCTAATGACCCCCTTAGTATCCATTCACCTCACTCTCTATGTTTATTGGCCTGGTATTGATTGGTAAGTGTGATAGTGGATTGTGTCTTCATTTATAAAGAATTTTAGTTTCTGGGCTCTATCAGTAGCTTTAAATTATTTTTATTAAATGTTTTTTCAGGATTTTCAGTTAGTTGGGGTTTTATCGGTTTTCCACCCAAACTATCTCTTCCTAGCTCTTCATAGGATTTTTCTATGATTCTGGCAAGTTCCAATGGTTGGGCTGCTATATCTGTTTCCTTCAGTTTCTGGCGGATCACCACAGATGCTGCTTCACCTTTTATGTTGGCTAGTAATATAGCCGAGACCAGCTTGAAGTCTTTTAGTAATTTCATACCCAGAGTTAAAGTTGGTTCTGGACCGTATTCGTTTTGAATCTGTCTTAATACTTCTGGTATGACCGCCATAGACAGGACACCGTGTGTTTTTGTGTAGATGGAAGCAAAGACTGTGCCCCAAGTGTCACAGTCCTCCACATGTGGTGCGATCCCCATTGGGAGACAGATAGTCACAATTCTGTGTTTATCAGTAGGCGTAGTATATGGGAATACTGCCTCTATTTGAGTAATTTTCTGTGCTAACCAGAATGGAATTTGTTCCTGTTTTATGGGTACTTTAACAAGACATGAATGTATGTTCTGTGGTGTGATTTTGATTATGGTCCCCTGGTGGGGGGTCTGCTGTGGAATGTTAAATGAAGGTTGGACTATTGAGGTCCGCATGACATATTGGACTAATTGTCTATGTATTTTAATTAAGAGTTTTAGCTGTGCTAAAAGTTCAGGAACTGACATTTTATCAATGTCTGGATGTGGTGTGTAGCTGGCTAGAACCGGCCACGTTGCTCCTGGTCTACCTAGTGGACCGAGCCTGGTGATATGATCATTATGTTTTAGGGCGCCTTTAAACCAGAGCAGGTGCTCTTGGTATTTTAGTGGAATTTCAATCTCCTCGAAAGGAGTGTATTCATCCAGAGGTTCCTCTATTTTGTAATAGTGGAAGTCTTTTGTCGTAGCGTGTGCTGCTGGAAAGTGTATCCATGAATAGAATACCTCTGTCTGCCGAAATTTGTGTGCCTCTATCACGAATATGACTGTACCACCTCGCGGTTTCAGGCCATTTTCTATAAGTTTTAGAGTTATAGTTCTTCTTAGATTGACCAGAATGAGTATTGCATCCGGTTCGGTTTCATGAAGACTTGTGTCTTCCTCTAAGAGCCGAGCTGCTAGTCTTTCTTGCTCCCTTTCTTCGTCACTTTCTGCCATTTTACTGACTGAAAGTTTTCTGTTCCAGATCGAGTGTCAAGGAAACAAAGATTAAGTGCACAATATTTTGGAATACTGTATACTTCAACGTTGATCAAACCCAGAAACTAATACATAGGATTCTCATCCTACTAAGTTCCGGCGGATATTAACCTTTCACCCACTCCAGACGTCTATTGGAGTTTTTACGGGGAAAGGGTTCTGTGTGAAAAAGCACGACTGAGTTACTCTATTGTCTTGCGTTAGATTATCGCCTTACCAAACGTTGGGCGCCATGTAGTGTAGTTCCTATTTTCCCAATAGGCTCTGCGCATTGGAATAACATAAACAGCAGTGTAGATGTAGGACTGAGGTCATCTAGGTCTCTACTGACTATGCTAAATTTAATTTAGGTTTGCGTCAGCTAGCTCAGAGGTCACTGGAAACTTTCTTAAATGAAGAGGGATGGATAACCTTCCCTGGCTCAGACAAGAAGGGATTCAGTTGCCGACAACCGCATAAACATGACAACTTTGCTCCCTCAGAATAAGAGTATATCTCTAGAGTCGTGTGAAAACAATAGACAGATATTTCACTCAGTCAGCAGTGCATACTTAGTTTCACCAGAGTGCAGAGAAATAGAGAGACGGGCGTTTTCAATAAAAAGGTGTTATTTATTGAGCAGTCTTCTTTCTCATACAAGAGAAGTGAATTGCCACAATTGCAATACTTAGAGTAAAGTAAAGTGCGTACAGTAAAAGTAGTATTATGAAATAATACTGTAAAAGCATTGATATGGTTTTTTAGCCATATGATACTTTAAAATGGATAAAATATATACATACACAAATATATTGACTAAAATACTCAACTGGTGCTTCTAACTAAGCCTACCCCGGTGTACCTGACCTAAGCCTAATACTCGGGAAGGGACAAGTAAGTAGCGATGTTAAGTTAAGTTGGTTAAGATAATTTTGCCAAGAATCTGCATCAAGAATTCTCCTAGGGGTTTAGTCAGCTCTGTACCTTGGTAATAGAATGTGGGAGGTCTGGTATCTCTTTCCTCAGGACTCGATATTCCAGCAACCCAGAAGGGTAGGCTGAAAAACACCAGAGCTGGATTTTCTCGGCTGGAGAAAAAGACAGCGTCTCTCTCAGTGCGTCAAACAGGAGGGGCGGCTTCCGCGGGCACTCGCATCAGCTGGGCTCTCGGGCAAGTAGATGGCCTCTCTGCTCAAAACCACTGTGTGTTTGGTTAAGGCAACTGTTGTTATTTCATACCTGAAAGGTGCCGGGTTTGACGTAAGGTTGGACATAAGACGTCACCAAGAACTAACAGTTCTTGCAGGACTTCAGAAGTTCTTGTTCAAATCTAAACAAAAGCAGGGGGGGTTTTCCCGGGCTGCTGAAAGCTTGGTTTGTTTAAAGAACGTGTTGGGTTTTCTAGGAGTCGATGGGAGTAGCCGTGCTGTGCTTTGGATTGCATGGGCTATTACTGAATATGAATCTGATTCTTATGCCGTTGTCAGGACATTATTGATTATAACCTCACAAGGGCATAAATCAGGAATATCGAATTAGGGTCCTAGATATGAACACGACAGCACCAGTCCTCAAAATGGCCCCCACCCACATGGCCATGCCCCATCAACACCCCAAAAAATCAAAAAACACACAAAAATCACCACAATTCAATGCCATCCATGCCCTCCATGATGTTTACGTTAAAGAGACCCCACAGAACGACTCAGTCCATGCACCACTGAGTACCCCTGGGCAAAATGGCCCCAACAACAGCCAAAAAATCGAAAAAAAACACACAAAAATCACCACAATCCAATGCCATCCATGCCCTCCATGATGTTTACATTAAAGAGACCCCACAGAAAGACTCAGTCCATGCACCACTGAGTACCCCAGGGCAAAAGGTCCCAACAACAGCCAAAAAATCGAAAAACACACAAACATCACCACAATCCAATGCCATCCATGTCCTCAATCATGTTCAAATTCAAGACAGCCCACAGAAAGACTCGGTCCATGCACCACTGAGTACCCCTGGGCATAATGGATGAAAGCATGGCAGACTGGGTGCAGGCCTATGGCACAACAAAGCACACTGCGTGGCTTCAAAATGGCCCCTAGACCCCCACCCACATGGCCAGGCCCTGCCTGGACCAGGCCTCAAAATGGCCCCCACCCACATGGACAGGCCCCAACACCATCCCAAAAATCGAAAAACACATAAAAATCACCACAATCCAATGCCATCCATGCCCTCAATGATGTTTACTTCAAGACACCTCAGAGAAAGACTAGGCCCATGCACCACTGAGTACCCCTGGGCATAATGGAGGAAAGCATGGCAGACTGGGTGCAGGCCTATGGCACAACAAAGCACACTGGCTGGCTTCAAAATGGCCCCTAGACCCCCTCCACATGGCCAGGTCCTGCCTGTACCAGTCCTCAAAATGGCCCCCACCCACATGGCAATGCCCCATCAACACCCCAAAAAATCGAAAAACACACAAAAATCACCACAATCCTGCCATCTATGCCCTCCATGATGTTTACATTAAAGAGACCCCACAGAAAGACTCAGTCCATGCACCACTGAGTACCCCTGGGCAAAAGGCCCCAACAACAGCCAAAAAATCGAAGAACACACAAAAATCACCACAATCCAATGTCACCCATGCCCTAAATCATGTTGAAATTCAACAAAACAGTTGTATCATGCACCCATAACTAACCCTGGTCCTACTGGATACTGTGGCTACCCACAATATATTTTATTTAATGTTCTGAAAAAGTTCCAAAATTGTAGTTGCAGCAACTGTAATGCCCCAAACAAACTTATTTGTGAATTTCTAATCCAAAAGTGATCCAAAGAAAGTCAAAAAGGCCTCAAATTCAAATATCCAGCAGCATCCACAAAAAGTAATCCTTCCAGGTCAAGATCCAAATCAAAGTGACCAGGACATAAACAAAGCACTGGGAGGAGCCTGCTGGACAGGAAGAGGAAGTTGGAGACTGTGGGGCACTTCCTTCCTCCCACCCCCACCCCCAAAATGGACTCCTTGCAAAAAAAAAGTGCAGGCAAATGTCAACCTGAGAAGTTATTCTGATAAATCATCATTTTCAGAAGGTTTATGCTGCCTGCTGGTGGATTTCTTGTGCAGAATTGCACATTTTGCAATTTCGCAAACGCGAGATTGTTGCTGCCCGCCGTATCTACGTGTTCGCAATTGTTTAGTCCCGCGATTTGTGATCACGGGCCTTTATGACGTACTCGCGTTGACAAACTCTTGCTGTGCAAGGTGGCAAGCCGCGATGACGTAATCGCGGTCGACAAACTCCCGCGGGATCCCGCAGCAAGATCCAAAATGGCTCAGCACACGCAAACATGGAGAAAAACAACTCTTCAAACGCTGAATGACGGTACGTGAACGCCGCGCGCCGCAATATTGTATCACCAAGCAAAAAATCCGCTGCGGGCGAATTTGCGAATTTTCGGCAAATTTGCGAGAATTCGCGGATCGCGAATTTGCAGAAAATCCGCAAATTCCGTGAGCGGAACGGATTTTACGCCCATACCTACTTTGTATGCTTTGATACAACCAAATTTTACAAAATCGAACTGGCTGCCTGAGCACTCGGCTATACTGCAATCTTTGCAGGCTGATCTGCTCACTTCTAAATACTTATTGACTCGTGATAATCACACCAACCTGGTGATGAGAATCATCCCTGGGACGGTGGGTTTCATGTACCTTACTTTTAACGAGGGAGATACAGTACCTATTGCTTACAAGTCACACTTGTACACTTCGGCTGAAATGCGATTTCCACTGTGGAGAAAGTTTTGACGGCTGTGCAGATGGCGATTCTTAAGCAACGCGCTCTGTCACAGGGAAAACGCATGTTGGTTGCTACCCCGTGTCCTGCTTTGGAAGCAGTTACGAAAGCCAATGTACCTAATTCTAAAGCTTTGCACCCTCGGTGGATACAGTGGGCTGCATCATTGACGTCTCCGGATGTCACGTTCATTTTTGATGCCTCCTTACGGTCGCAGGAGTTTTTGCAATATGAGTTTGTTCATCCTGCTCCTTTGGCTATGCGGCCTTTGGAGGATTTCCATTGCATCATATACACCGATGGTTCGGCGCAGGTTGCTCATGGTTCTAAACACGCCTACGTTTCCGCTTGCGCCATTGTGGTGGGTGCCATGGTGAACGATGAGTTCAAGTCCAGGGTCGTGCATACACAGACTCTAGGGGACTGCACCGCACAATTGGCAGAGCTTCGTGCTCTGATGCTTGCATTGGAGTACGCTAATCCTAGTGTGACAACTCTTATCGTAAGTGATTCTTACTACTGTGTCCAGTCTTACAATGAAAACTTGTTCTTTTGGATTCAGAATGATTTTCGTGATTCCAAGGGTAGCACAATAAAACATAAAATGATCTAGGTCCGAGTGGCTGAGCTTAAAGAGCAGTTGCCACTCGTATTTGTAATTTATACCAGCGCGTTGGAGTCCACGCTGTTGGCAACTCGCTCGCTGATGAAGCAGCGAAATCAGCGGTATCGACATATTTAGTTGCAGCAGTCACACGGTCCAAAAGTAAGATTGATGATGAACTCTTGGCGGCTGTTGCTGCCACTGAGAAGGGGGATAAACATCCTACGGGGTTCCCTTTCAAGTACACATACCACTTAAGTCCCGATAAGGTTCCTTATGTGAAAATTCCGGAAGTTGGGGAGAGATTGATTCCCAACTCAGATCGCAGACATTCACTGATCACAGCGCTCATGAAGGAGTTGCGTCTGCGCATGCGGGCATTTCAGCTACTGTGTCTCAGTTGTAATAACGTTTTTGGTGGCAGGGACTGTACAAACAGACGCGTGACTATGTCCTTCAATGTGACATTTGCCAGCAGATTAAGCCTTCAACTGCTACGCGTCCACCCCAAACACAGTTGTTCATTTCTAATAAATCGTTTGGTTGTGTTTATTTAGATCACTGTGGTCCTTTTTCTTCTGATACTGCGTATAAGTACATCTTAGTAGCAGTTGATTCATGCACACGCTTTGTTTGGATCTGGCCTCATCGCAGCGCTGATTCACGGACTGTCATCAGGGATTTGCGTGTCTTTGTAGGGATTTTTGCCTGTGGTACCTTCCATTCGGATCAGGGTCCTGCTTTTGCCTCTAAGGCGTATAGGGATGCCATGAGTTCGATGGGGTCCAAGTCAAGTTTTCGTCTCCATACCGACCTGAGGGTAATAGTGTTGTGGAACAAATGAACCGTGACTTAAAGCAATCACTGACAGCTCGAGTTATAGGCACTGGCAGAAACTGGCTGACCCATCTCAATGGCGTGCAGCGTGCTCTTAATAATCTCCCCAGAAGGTCTCTGGGTGGGCGGACCCCATACAAAATGCTCTTTGGTATCAAGATGTATGTCCCGGACCTTGACCGCCTAGACGCGGTCGGTTCGGCTGCCTCCTTTGACGTAGATGAACATTGCAATGTTTTCAGACTCTACAAGAGACCAGAGACAGTCTTGCAAAGGAACATTTTCCCTCTACCTCGGATGATGCTTTGCAGATCCCGGTAGGTGGCTGGCTACCCCAAGTTGGAGAACTGGTTCGGGAGAAGATCGATAACAAAAAGGAATTTGGTCCCTCATACCGTGCTCCGGTTCCCGTGCTTGGAGTGAAGGGCACAAGAACAGTCATTTTACCACCACTTCCAGGTCGTAAAGAGAACAGGTATATCTCCATTGACAATGTCAAAATACACAGAATGGCCGATTCTTCTTTGCATGACACCGGCAGTCTCATGTCCTTCGATGGTGAGAAATTCTGTTTTGGCCACTGCTTTGGATTGTGTACCGGAGGTGGTCCTTGAGATGCCTGCAGTTTCCAGTCCTTTATTGAGTGCTTTGCCTGGTACTCACCTTGATGATACAGATTACACCTACCCAACTGACTTATCGATGCCTGATTTGCGAACTCGTTTAGCCACAGAATCCAGATTTTCTTTTGACAGTGTTTCACGTACATCAGAGAATCCCACAAGGCTGAGAGCCTATGCGACTTTGTTTAAAAAACATTTTTTAATACCCCCTTGAACTTACATTTGGCTGGGGCTTTTTGCTCTCTATCTTTTTATGTCAATTGGTTTTGTGTTTTATTTTTTCCGATTCATCAATGGACATTATGTCGAGGAGAGGACATGCATTAGGCATCTGAATGGAATTTTGGCTCCCCACTCCTCATCACATTCAGCACACAGATTGAAGAGAGACTTGGCCTTTGTTAACATCACCACGTGGCCTGTCCTGGATGGAATAGTCTGGGATGCAGTTAAATTTCAGATCCATGGCCCGACTGAAGTTGTTAATGTTCCTATTGTGCTTAGAGTTAATATGTTGGATGTGGTTAAACAAACCATACGTTCTGATGATTGGGAAATTCGGGCCGTTGAGGCTTTGTTTGCTGATTTGAAATATTATGCTGCCTTTGATGCTGAAGATTTATATTTAGAATCTGCTAATTATGGTGATTTGTTTTGTTACCAACATTTTGGCAATCACTACTTACACAAAACTAATTCTAGGAGAAGTACTGTGAATTATACCCAGTGGGAATATTGCCCAGCTCCTTTAAGAGGCAGCTCAAACACATTTTTGAAAAAGTATACATATTTTACTGATTTTAATCAGTCCAATCCCGCTTCATTTTATTTTAAAATGACAAACAAATCTAATTCCAAAGTTAGACTTACCGATACTAAGTTATTGTATTTAAAGTCCTTTCTAGACTAGTTAGCTGTAGGTGGCTACGAGTTGTGGAAGGAAACTATTGACCATAATTCGGTTTGGGGTTCTAAAAGTTGGCAGGCACAAGGCACTGAGGCTCTGCACTGTGCATGTCTCATCCCAAATCATATGTTGTTTTTGAATTCTACTATCTCACAGACGACATGCTTTGGATTGGCTACTTCTAAAAAATTAAATTCTCCTTCCTTCGCAGATTTGGAAGAATATTCGGGTTGGGAAAATTCAACTACATTTTCAATTAGGGAATTGCAAACCCATTTGTTAAATTCATCCTTTAACATTTCCAGGTTGGATCCCAAGGGTTGGTTAATGTGGCACCGAAGTGCAGACTCGTGCCAGCATCATTTTTTGGGCCTAGCAGCGGGTTTTACACAAGTCAGAGTTGATCCCCGTTTTGAGAGTGACCATTCTGTTACCACTTATTCTGTAGGCAAATATGTCAGAATTGGCTCAAGCACTCTACATTGGCATCAGTTAAATTGCATTTCTCTAAACTGACCGACGAGGTTGACTTGAATGATTTCATAAAGGGCCCGGCTAACGGTAGATCTAAAAGATGGATCTATGCCATTCATAATGAACTTTGGAAAACATCACAGATTGAAGCGGCAACCCGCCTTAGGGCTATCGACCAAGCTAATTTAGAAAAAGTGCTTGCAGTTGTGGACAACAGCATTAATACCCTTTCTTCCCGAATTTACACCTTGGATAATATTGTTTCATCTGTTGTTGAAATTGTACAGGATGAAGTGTCTGTTTTGTACGATGGTCAAAATCAATTGCGTTCTGTTATGCAGTTTGCGTGGACTTTGCAGACGCTGAAAAATGGAAAAGTGCCTTGGCCCTATGTTAATGTCACATCTCTGTTTGCACCTTTTAATTTGACTGAAAAACAACGGTTGCTTTCCATGAGAGATGCTTCTTTTTCAATGTTACACATTGAACGCTTAGAGTCTTTGCCCTTTTCAGTGGCAGAGGCCACGGCTGCAACGTGGCTAATGCACGGGTTGATAACTTTACCTTTTGCGCTTTTCCAGTTTACAAATTGCATGAAGTATTTTACCATTGGCAGATATGAGCGGCTCGGTACCTCCTACTTACATGAAGCCTGGTCACTCCGTTTCACATATAGATGCCTTAGGGATGAGAAAGAGGTATATCTGAATGGAGATGAGTGTACGGAAACACCAGATCACTCATTGATGTGCAGACACATCGAATTGCATGGTTCCTGTAACCAGGACCGCCCTAATTTAGCATGTGTTTTGAAAGGTACACCGGTGCCTGCTATAGTCCCGACTTTTACCTTATTAGCTAACGGGAGTTATTTACTTTTAAACAATGAGGATTGTTGTGGGTTATTAAAAGGCATAGCTTATGTTGTAACAGTCAGTGAGTGTGTGGTTTGCCTTAAGAATGTGCTGTATCCACCCCCGCATGGGAACCTGGATGTTTCCATCTGGCCGAGAATTCCGGCCTTGAAATCAGAGTTCAATAAGATGAGCAGAATAAGAGCCTTATTGTCACAAAAAGAAGTTGCCCTGACATCTGCTCGCGAAACATTTGTCCTTCACGTAGCTAACACCCGCACAGAAGTGCATGCCTTATTAAATACTGACCTTCCTTTACATTTTGGTGAGCGGATTCACACAATCTTTAACGCGTCCTCCACTACGGGGCTGGCTCATTTTTTTAAAGTAGTGAGCGGTGGTCTAGTGACTTCTTTCCAAAAAAATTTGGAGTCATTCCTGCTTTCTTCCACTCAATATTCTCCAGCCTATTTAGTGGACTTCCTGTTTTGCTGGTGCTGGCTGCTGGTTTTTTGTTGCTATTTTGTTTGATTCAAAACGGATGCCCGTCCAAACGAGCGGGAGCAGCTAGCACTGTTTCGCAACAGGATGCTTGAATACTATGGTGTGCTGCCACTTGCCACTTTGAGTGCATCATATGGATTATCGTTTCGATTTTCCTATTTCACCTGTGTCTAGCCTGCATTTCATCACCTGAGCTGTGATTTCATGTGGGCCCTGGATTTGTGTCTCTGCAACTTGGTGTCTCCTGAAGTGGATTATGATCATCTCATGAGTCCCTTAGTTGCTCATGAATTGCTTTGTTCTGACGGAGGGATTATGGCCTTTGCAGCGATGCATGGAGTTCTGGGTCCTTGGAATATATTCGCAGCGGCGCAAGATTTCTTGGCACACAGCTTCATTGAGAACCCACCGAGTTGTCCTCTGATGGTACTAGAGGCTCCGGTAATTGAAGAGCATATATGGTCTTTTTTCTCTATTAAATTGGATGGCTGAGTTGTTTTCGGATGATAACAGTGACTTCCTTTTTGCTGCTTATTTTGCCTACTCAGTTTTAGGCTGACTCCTATTGAGGCCATTGATGTCATGTTTTTTTTTTCTTCTCTAAAATTTTTCCGATTTATTATAGACATTTTTTGATCAGACCTATTGGCTTTACTAACAGTGGACATTACAATGTCATGCTGGTAAGATTTTGGATTTTTAAGCGGACAACATTTTTTTTCCTCACCTGCTCGATTTCGAACTGAACGTTTTATTGAACTCTGCTTTCAACAATTGAGTCCCTTTTCTTATCTTATCATCTTATCTTATCTGATACGTGCTCGGATCAAGGGAGGGTGATATATAGATATATGTAGCCTGAATACTGTGTTAAGTTAGCATGAGCTTTTTAGGAGTTTAAACACCATTTTACCTTTCTGCTGCTTTTTGCACACAACACATATCTGCTGCTTTAGCTTTGAGCCTAGTAAAATGTTTTTGATTCATACGAGAATAATATGTTGTTGCACTGATATCAGCCTTGCTTGGCGAGCTGTGTCTGTACAGTGAGTGCTGAAACCTTCAAGGATCTCTCAACACAGTTGTTGTTATGAGCACTGATCTTCGCACGTTCCTAGACATAACATACATGCAGCTGCAGCCAAGTTCTGGCTTTAGGCGCGTTTTATATTGCTTTGCACAAGAGCATACAAACACACTTGATGGTGCTTCGCATGCAGAGAGCTGGTTGCTGATGATGTGATCCCTTACCACTAGGATCTTGAGGTATGGGGCCGCCCTGCTAAAACCCAAAAGAGACCTTCTTAGATATAATATAATATACTAGCTAGGGAGGGTGAGAATTTGGTTTTGTTAAACCCTATTCATTTTAGCATAATACTATGCTTGCACCGTTTGTGTTCTAGGGACTATTGACTATGCTGATTACTTTGTTTCTTATAATATGTTTGCTTGTATTAGCTAAGATACTGCGCTTGAGAGCACTGCATTAGTGAATAAACATTTCAAATATGCACGTGCCCTCTTTTACTCCTTGTTCTGGGTTGAAATAATTGTATAACAAAAGAGTGTTCATGTGTTCCACGTTACCTGAGGTGTACTAAGTTCATGTTCTGGTTTGTCTAAGCATTGGGAGTTTGTGATAACCAATGAGACACTGTAGCTAGTCTGGTAGGGTATTTTTGGGTACTAAGGTGAGTTTTGGGACATCCTAATTCACTGAGGTTCCAAGCCTCTATGCACAGTTCTGTGTGAGCACGGAATCCCTGCGACAAGACCATAGACTTTTTAGGACTTAAATGGATGAGAATAAGCTTTGTGGGCAGAAAGGTGTATGGACGAGTGTATCTGACAAAACAAGGTTCCAATTTACTTGGTTGGTGTCATCAAAGGGATACAATCCTTACCAGTCCTTAATGTAGACAGTTATGAAAACAATATTATGGACACATTTCCTAATGTTTTCTCTGATAAATTGGGAAAGCTGATACATTTCTCTTATAAACTGATCCTAAAAAAAATGCAGTGCAAGTGGTTCACAAGGTGAGGAATGTACCTTATTTAATTAGCGCTCCTCTTCGAGAAGAGCTCAACAAGTTACTAAAGCTAAACATCATTGAAACTATAGAGGCCTCTGAGTGTCTTGCACCCATTGTAGTCGCAAGGATGGTGGAAACAAGATTCGTCTATGTGTTGACCTGCGTGACCTTAACAGAAATATTTGGGTCGGCAGACAACCTCTTCCAAACATTTCTGAAATGCTGACTGGTATGGGTGGAGGTGTGATTTTCAGTGTGATAGATATGTCTGCTGCATATCACCAAATTGATCTTGATAAAGAATCTAGACATCTCACCTCATTTGTTACACCGCTAGGAGCATTTCGCTACCGTAGAATGCCTTTTGGTTTGGCATCTGCCTCAGCGGTGTTTCAAAGGGTCATGCAACAGATTTTCAGTGATATGAATAACGTCTTGTGTTTTCAAGATGATTTATTGATTGTTGGAAAGAGAAGTGATCATCATGATGAAGTTTTAACTGAGGTCCTGAAGCGTATGGAAAACAATGGATTGACTATAAAGAAAGAAAAATGTCAATTAAAAAGAGATTGTGTGACCTATTTAGGACATGAGATATTGGGGTCAGGGATAAAACCAAATAAAAGTATAGTCAAGGCTATTAATGATGCTCCTACTCCTCTCAATAAGGAGCAGCTGAAGTCCTTCCTAGGATTGTCTGAGTACTGTTCTAAATTTATAAAAGGATTCTCAAAAATAGTGAGCCTTTGAGATTGTTAATGAAAAATGGAGGTGCCTTTGAATGGAATGAAATATGCGAGAATGCACTATATCTGTGAAAAGGGGCATTTTGCATGCACCTACTCTTGGACACTTCAACGTAAAGGGTAAAACCTATGTCACTACTGATGCTAGTGCAGTGGGAATTGGGGCTCTGTTGTCCCAAGTTCATGATGGAGTGGAAAGAATTATTGGTTTTGGTTCTAGGAGACTTCAGGGAGCAGACGTCTCATATTCTGTGATTTAGAGAGAAGCTCTAGGATGCTGCTGGGGTATTAAGCATTTTAGGTTTTTCGTTTGGGGGTTACCTTTTAGAGTCCGTACTGAACATAAGCCATTAGTACACTTGTTTAAAGGAGGAAGAGGATTAGAAGTTAATGTGACTCCCAGGATTTCTAGGTGGATATTGTCTGTGCTTGAGTACAATTTTGAGATGGAGTATATGAAAGGTTTAAAAAATGTGGTAGCTGATTACCTATCTAGAATGTCAGTGGAAGCTACTAGGGAAGATTTAGAGGAAGGAGTAGATGCTATTGGATGCAATGAGGAGCAAGCATTTGATAAAGAAGAATGGGACAGTAGTATGTCTGATGATACGTTATTACTAGAGGTTATGAGTTGTGTATCAGAAGGATGGAGTAAAAAGAATTGTGATGATGTTCGACTTATAAGCTTCCATCATGTTGAGGCTGAATTGAGTGTAAATGAGGGAAAATTGTGGAGAAGGAACAAGTTGGTACCACCAACTAAATTGAGGAGTAAGATAATGAACATAGCACATGAAGGACATCTAGGGAGGAATATGACCAAGAGACGTATTAGGCAGTCGTTTTGGTGGCCAGGAATGGACAACGATATTGTAGAGCGTGTCAAAGAATGTTATGCGTGTGCCATTAGCGACAAGACAAAAGTTGTTAGACAACCTCCCCTAACTTGTATGGAATTTCCCAAACGTCCATGGGAAAAATTAGCAATTGATTTTCTTGGTCCCATTTCTAAGCTTGGATCTCAAAGCAAGTTTCTAATGGTTCTTGTAGACTACCATTCTAAATGGTTTGTTGTGGAGTCTACTGATTGCATTGAGAAGGAAAATTGGTTTCATGGAAAGAATATTCATGAATGAAGGGATACCAAAGACGCTAGTGTTGGACAATTGAGTTCAGTTGGTCTCCAGGGGAATGAAAGAGTTTTTATGTTATTCTTATATACCAAATAAAGATTACCAACTTATCCTTGTGTTGGAGACATCTTTACAATCTGTCCATCAAAAGGGAGGTTACCTAATTAAGAGTGGAGCTCTTTATTTTGGTTTTACCCATTCTGTATGTAAGTATATCATGGCCTACTATGTCGAATGCTGCTCAGGTACAGGAGGATGATAGCAGCTGTTCCTCCCTAGTCCACTAGCATTTTTAATTCCTCTGTTACTGCCAGTTTTTGTGCTGTGTTGTGTACCGAAATATTTACAACAAGGGGTGGTGAGGGACAGAGTCTCTGAATAAAACAGAATACTCTCACCCAGTCAAGAGATCAGGGCTAGATCCAACACCGTTTTTTAGCTCACTGCACCATCCCAGTTTCAGAACCTGGCTGTATGCAAATTAGTCTGTTCCTGTCCCAGTGCATGATGGGAACAGAGCAAACCAAACTACAAAAGCCAATTCTTACACTGGGAAGGAAACAAGCTACCGGGGACCGGTTTCTGGCATTTCAGCCGTCTTCGGCCCGGCTTGCTTGAATCCTGATGGTGCAATGAGCAAGGGACTCACATCTGAGTATACCCTTCCACGCTTAGGGTGGACAAAAATATTTACAACAAGGGGTGGTGAGGGACAGAGTCTCTGAATAAAACAGAATACTCTCACCCAGTCAAGAGATCAGGGCTAGATCCAACACCGTTTTTTAGCTCACTGCACCATCCCAGTTTCAGAACCTGGCTGTATGCAAAATAGTCTGTTCCTGTCCCAGTGCATGATGGGAACAGAGCAAACCAAACTACAAAAGCCAATTCTTACACTGGGAAGGAAACAAGCTACCGGGGACCGGTTTCTGGCATTTCAGCCGTCTTCGGCCCGGCTTGCTTGAATCCTGATGGTGCAATGAGCAAGGGACTCACATCTGAGTATACCCTTCCACGCTTAGGGTGGACAAAAATATTTACAACAAGGGGTGGTGAGGGACAGAGTCTCTGAATAAAACAGAATACTCTCACCCAGTCAAGAGATCAGGGCTAGATCCAACACCGTTTTTTAGCTCACTGCACCATCCCAGTTTCAGAACCTGGCTGTATGCAAATTAGTCTGTTCCTGTCCCAGTGCATGATGGGAACAGAGCAAACCAAACTACAAAAGCCAATTCTTACACTGGGAAGGAAACAAGCTACCGGGGACCGGTTTCTGGCATTTCAGCCGTCTTCGGCCCGGCTTGCTTGAATCCTGATGGTGCAATGAGCAAGGGACTCACATCTGAGTATACCCTTCCACGCTTAGGGTGGACAAAAATATTTACAACAAGGGGTGGTGAGGGACAGAGTCTCTGAATAAAACAGAATACTCTCACCCAGTCAAGAGATCAGGGCTAGATCCAACACCGTTTTTTAGCTCACTGCACCATCCCAGTTTCAGAACCTGGCTGTATGCAAATTAGTCTGTTCCTGTCCCAGTGCATGATGGGAACAGAGCAAACCAAACTACAAAAGCCAATTCTTACACTGGGAAGGAAACAAGCTACCGGGGACCGGTTTCTGGCATTTCAGCCGTCTTCGGCCCGGCTTGCTTGAATCCTGATGGTGCAATGAGCAAGGGACTCACATCTGAGTATACCCTTCCACGCTTAGGGTGGACAAAAATATTTACAACAAGGGGTGGTGAGGGACAGAGTCTCTGAATAAAACAGAATACTCTCACCCAGTCAAGAGATCAGGGCTAGATCCAACACCGTTTTTTAGCTCACTGCACCATCCCAGTTTCAGAACCTGGCTGTATGCAAATTAGTCTGTTCCTGTCCCAGTGCATGATGGGAACAGAGCAAACCAAACTACAAAAGCCAATTCTTACACTGGGAAGGAAACAAGCTACCGGGGACCGGTTTCTGGCATTTCAGCCGTCTTCGGCCCGGCTTGCTTGAATCCTGATGGTGCAATGAGCAAGGGACTCACATCTGAGTATACCCTTCCACGCTTAGGGTGGACAAAAATATTTACAACAAGGGGTGGTGAGGGACAGAGTCTCTGAATAAAACAGAATACTCTCACCCAGTCAAGAGATCAGGGCTAGATCCAACACCGTTTTTTAGCTCACTGCACCATCCCAGTTTCAGAACCTGGCTGTATGCAAATTAGTCTGTTCCTGTCCCAGTGCATGATGGGAACAGAGCAAACCAAACTACAAAAGCCAATTCTTACACTGGGAAGGAAACAAGCTACCGGGGACCGGTTTCTGGCATTTCAGCCGTCTTCGGCCCGGCTTGCTTGAATCCTGATGGTGCAATGAGCAAGGGACTCACATCTGAGTATACCCTTCCACGCTTAGGGTGGACAAAAATATTTACAACAAGGGGTGGTGAGGGACAGAGTCTCTGAATAAAACAGAATACTCTCACCCAGTCAAGAGATCAGGGCTAGATCCAACACCGTTTTTTAGCTCACTGCACCATCCCAGTTTCAGAACCTGGCTGTATGCAAATTAGTCTGTTCCTGTCCCAGTGCATGATGGGAACAGAGCAAACCAAACTACAAAAGCCAATTCTTACACTGGGAAGGAAACAAGCTACCGGGGACCGGTTTCTGGCATTTCAGCCGTCTTCGGCCCGGCTTGCTTGAATCCTGATGGTGCAATGAGCAAGGGACTCACATCTGAGTATACCCTTCCACGCTTAGGGTGGACAAAAATATTTACAACAAGGGGTGGTGAGGGACAGAGTCTCTGAATAAAACAGAATACTCTCACCCAGTCAAGAGATCAGGGCTAGATCCAACACCGTTTTTTAGCTCACTGCACCATCCCAGTTTCAGAACCTGGCTGTATGCAAATTAGTCTGTTCCTGTCCCAGTGCATGATGGGAACAGAGCAAACCAAACTACAAAAGCCAATTCTTACACTGGGAAGGAAACAAGCTACCGGGGACCGGTTTCTGGCATTTCAGCCGTCTTCGGCCCGGCTTGCTTGAATCCTGATGGTGCAATGAGCAAGGGACTCACATCTGAGTATACCCTTCCACGCTTAGGGTGGACAAAAATATTTACAACAAGGGGTGGTGAGGGACAGAGTCTCTGAATAAAACAGAATACTCTCACCCAGTCAAGAGATCAGGGCTAGATCCAACACCGTTTTTTAGCTCACTGCACCATCCCAGTTTCAGAACCTGGCTGTATGCAAATTAGTCTGTTCCTGTCCCAGTGCATGATGGGAACAGAGCAAACCAAACTACAAAAGCCAATTCTTACACTGGGAAGGAAACAAGCTACCGGGGACCGGTTTCTGGCATCACCACCCCCTTTTCTGAATCGCTTTTGGCCACTATAGGTGTGGCAGGGTATACTCAGACATGAGTCCCTTTCTCACTGCTCCATCAGGATTCAAGCAAGCCGGGCCGAAGAGGCTGAAATGCCAGAAACCGGTCCCCGGTAGCTTGTCTCCTTTCTGGTGAAGAATTGGCTTGGTAGTTTGGTCTGCCCTGTTCCCATGATGCACTGGGCCAGGGACAGACTAATTTGCATATAGCCAGGTTCTGAGCTGGGATGGGGCAGTGAGATAAATAACGGTGATGGATCAAGCCCTGATCTTTGGACTGGGTAAGAGTGGTCTGCTTAATTCAGACACTCTGTCCATCACCACCCCCTTTTCTGAATCGCTTTTGGCCACTATAGGTGTGGCAGGGTATACTCAGACATGAGTCCCTTTCTCACTGCTCCATCAGGATTCAAGCAAGCCGGGCCGAAGAGGCTGAAATGCCAGAAACCGGTCCCCGGTAGCTTGTCTCCTTTCTGGTGAAGAATTGGCTTGGTAGTTTGGTCTGCCCTGTTCCCATGATGCACTGGGCCAGGGACAGACTAATTTGCATATAGCCAGGTTCTGAGCTGGGATGGGGCAGTGAGATAAATAACGGTGATGGATCAAGCCCTGATCTTTGGACTGGGTAAGAGTGGTCTGCTTAATTCAGACACTCTGTCCATTACCACCCCCTTTTCTGAATCGCTTTTGGCCACTATAGGTGTGGCAGGGTATACTCAGACATGAGTCCCTTTCTCACTGCTCCATCAGGATTCAAGCAAGCCGGGCCGAAGAGGCTGAAATGCCAGAAACCGGTCCCCGGTAGCTTGTCTCCTTTCTGGTGAAGAATTGGCTTGGTAGTTTGGTCTGCCCTGTTCCCATGATGCACTGGGCCAGGGACAGACTAATTTGCATATAGCCAGGTTCTGAGCTGGGATGGGGCAGTGAGATAAATAACGGTGATGGATCAAGCCCTGATCTTTGGACTGGGTAAGAGTGGTCTGCTTAATTCAGACACTCTGTCCATCACCACCCCCTTTTCTGAATCGGTGTTGTGTACCGAATCCCATCTGGGAAATGTGCAATAGATGATTTTCTTCAAGGAATGTAAACAGTGTTTGGTTGACATGTTTCTCTAGCACCTTGCCTATGACTAGGAGCAGGGAGATTGACCTATAATTCCCTGGACATTTCAGGTTGGGATTGGCTTTTTGAAGCAATGGTTTTACCACTGCATGTTTCCACTTAGATGGCACTATTCCAGTGGATATGGATAAGTTAAGGGGTTCCACTATAATGGAGAAGGTGGCTGGAGCTCCTTGTGACAGTGTGTGTGGGAGTGTGGGGTTAAGCGGGGACCCTGAATTGGCATTGCTGAGAAGAGCGCTAAATTCTACATTGGTGATGGGAGGGAAGAGAAGAGAGGCAGGCCAATGTGGGATGTGTTGCCATAAACTTCTCTGATGTGAGGGCATTACAAAATTTGCTCTTTTGGAGAGACAGATAAATATTTTTTATTATGTTCTTTAAAGAATGCTGCTCATTTAATGCAGCATGCTGTTATGGGTATTGAGAGACTGTTTCCGGTTTTTGGTGTGGCCAGGGACTTCCCAATTTTGAAACGTTCCCTAGGGGTGTTCGATGCCCGGCTTATTTTTGTTTTGTAGTAGGACACTTGGGCCCTTTTAATGTCTATATGATACTTCCCAATTACAGTTCAATGGGTCATTTTAAGGTGATCCTCATAGTTTTTCTCCATTTCCTTTCAAGTTTTTTATATACTTTTTGTAAGGAAACAAGATGGGGGTGCTCTTTTTCATTTTAACCTCTTTTGATCTTTGTTATTGGGATATTTTCATCCAGAGACAGTGTGATCCATTTCCCAAATGGCATGTTGGCTGAATCAGGGTTTTCTCCTATTATAGACATTAATAGCTGAGATTCTTTTAAAACTACACAAGTCTGTTATGTGTCTTCAGCAATTCACTATTGGGCCTTCCAAGGTTTCACAAACTTGCACAAACAAAAACAATCCTCCATGAATGGCATCTGGAATATGCGCAATGGGGAATCTACATGAAAATATTATATATCATGCACATTTGTTCAAATCAGAAAACACATGGCTTAGGTCGAGGCCAATTCATAACACGCAAAGCTTTGGTAAGATCAGCTGGATTCGCATGGGATGAAGAAATATGACTATTCTAGGTTGGATACTTTCCACACACTTATGACGCATTCCCAGGATAGGTGCACAGTGACAGTACTACATGACCCCATGCCACCTATGTTCTTTTCAGAATATAGAAGGCCAGAGCAAAGGTCAGAGAAAACATATCAGGAGCTCTCTGATGAGTAGTGGATGGTAATTTTAGATACATTTAAATAGTACTAAGGAATGCCCAACTAAGGCTTATACAATTTAACTACTTACAGCATGCATATCTCTTACTGGCGAGGGTATGTAGGATATCCCCTGGTGTGGATGAAATGTTGCCCCAAGTGTGATAGATTTGCAGCTAATTTCCATCTCATGATGTGGGACTATCCCGTGACAAGGCGATTCTGGAAAACTATTGTACCTCTAGTATCAGAGATATCAAACAAGAGATTGGAAGTTATGGACCGAACACACAGGCCTAAAAAGATGACAGTCAGCCAGCTGTAAATTCATAGATTTGGCTTTAATGCCGGCTGATCACAGGATACTCACGGAATGGAAGTCAAGAATAGCTCCAGAAAAAAAGTGTGACGATTAAACCTTAAAAAAATGGGCAGCAGCAGAGAATACGGCCATTACTATACAGAAAAGGGGCACAGGAAGAGGTGTGTGATGCAATGATTGGGACACTATCATGACACAGTCAAAGGATGAGATAGAAGAACGTTTGCCTTGAGATAAGAAACCATCCCTCACTCAACCTGAACTACCATCAATCAAACCCCTAGAAAGACAGAAACCGTTTTAGGGCATGTATCATAACTGTAACATATCTGTGTACAAAATAAGACTGGCAGTAGCAAAAGGATGAGAGTAGACATTAGATGAAAGGACATATGGCACACCTGTCTCATGGTATTGTTATAACACTGGACGAGTGTGGAAGGATTAAGAACCAGAGCGCGTTTTGTTTTTAGTAGAGATTCACGTTATAAATAGTTGTGATTAATGTAATGTGCACAATAATGCCTCAGTACAGTAAAGAAAAGTAGACTACTCTGTAAAATGTTCTTAACAACACAGTTAGCATTTTAATGAAAAATTATTAGAAGAATATAAATAGATACATCTTTATATTGATAATATTTTGATAATTTGATGTTTGGTGTAGAATTGTAAATTGATGCTACTCATATATATTTTCTTCACCATAGAATATGTATAACATCGTGTTCGACTTCTTCAACTTGATTTTCCCTGCATTTTGACAATGCTGTTGTTATTTTCTGTAGCTGCACTGATGGTCTTCGGGCTAAATATATTTGACATATTCATTTTGTGTTCAATGTGAGCTCCAAAAATGTGTATATGGTGTAAAATTGTTTTTGAGTTTACATTTTAGAGATCTTTTTTAATTTGTTTCAAATTGAATTCATATTGATACATATTTGGAAGTAATTTAAATGTTTAGCCTGGATAGCAAATTAAATTGATATTGCTACAGAACTTAAATATGGAAATGCATTCCCAAGTCTTTGATAGTTTATAAGGGGGTTATTTAGAATTTGGTGAAAGATAGACAGCTGCCAAAAAATTTCAGAAGTCCTATTCACCCTATTATGAATATATACCAACTTATAAACTCTATGACCCTGGTTACACATGGCCCAATAATTCCAAAACATATAATAACTCTGTAGGAAAGTGCCCTTTTTTGCATGGTTATCCCCCACGTTTTACCTGACACATGATGCCCTTTGAGTTGGTGTGCCCTGAGTCCCTGCCAATTAGGGGGCTGTGTTCTTTCCCAAAGCTGTACCTTTGTACCCACAATTGGCACATCTCTGGTCACAGGTAAGCCCCTTGTAAAAGATACCATGGGTACCTGGGGCACTGTGATCAGGGAAGACCCCTGAGGCTGCAGCACCTCTTGTGCCTCCCTTAGAAGCCCTGAACCTTAACGCTCACACACTTGTGAAGGCTGCGTATTTTGGTGAAGAGAAAAGTGAAGAGTTGACATGGCACACATCCCTGTATGCCATGCCTGCAAACCACTGCCTGGGGATTAGGTAAGCCACCCCTCTAGCAGGGTGCACTAGCCCCCAGTTGAGGGTACAGTGGCATGAACCCTGTACCCCTACAGTGTCTAAGATTAGCGGTGCTGTGTTTATATATTTCAAACCATGTGCAGCAGTACCCTTTCGAACAGCGTGTTAACGTCACAGCGGCATCTTGCTAACTCAATATAAAATATATAAACACAGCACCGCTAATCTTGTTGAAAACGACCAATGAAGACACCATTATTGTGTACAACGTTTCTCAATTAATCTTTACTGAGGAAGCTATTGGAATCTATTGACACGCTCAACATTTACTTCTGAAAACTATTCTATCAAGAGACTGAAAAGAACACATTTAAGAACACATTAGCCCTAAAGAAGTCTGTATGGACAAAAAGTGTTGGCTACTTCGTGTTTTTATGACTAACTCGTATTTTATAAAGAAGAACCTTGAATAAAGAAGTTATACCACGACCTGCTCCTTCTGGTTTTGAGAATTTATCTCTTTATATATTACTCTTATCACTAAATGGAGTGCCGAATCACTGTTTTCTAAATGATTGCCTTGGACCCGCCCACCATTATAATATAGCGGGTGGGAAATTGTCCTCACAATGGTGGTTAACTGCCACGAGGGTTCACCGTCATTGTTATCAGCCCCTATGCTGTGCTGATACTATGAAAATATGTTAATGAACAAGGTATTAGAGTTCTATTGCTGTCCAGCAGAGCTGCAGTGATAGGCATTCCAGAAGCATAATGCTTGCTAATTATCTTGTGGTGATACAAGAGTCAAATAGATACAATAACTCAACATCAACAGAAAGTGCACAGTGAGAAACTTGACGGAGAGTGCCTCAAGAGTCCAACAATTGTACTGTTGAGCTTGTTCTGTTTGTTTCTTTTCTCCCGCTTTCATGAAGTACTCTTAGTTCAATGGTGTAAATACCAATGTACTCTTCTCCAATATCAAAATAACATGAGAGCTGTGGTATGAAGTTTAAAAGTAATTCTCTTTATTATTCTTCAATACATCAAAGAAACAGCCCAGCCAATGCATTTCAAACTCCGAGAGGACTTCATAAGAGTTAGTGTATTCCTCTACAGCAATGTCACATTGAAATCTAAGTAAAAAATTGATCAGTCCTCCCCAGAATTATTGGAACACTCATACTGTTCCTATATTGTTGTAGGGAAATACAAGGTGACCATATATAAATATCACAGATAAAGCCACACATCCAGGATTCCTTTCATTAGCTCTGCCATTATCATAGGTCAAAAAGGACTTTCTGAAATTCATTTTCTTTTTACTTCTTTTTATTGAATAAACTGATCCTTTCAAATTTTGTAATAAGTTTAATATTAGTTTGCGGAATGCTTTTTCTTGTACTTTTTTGACTCATCTATAATTTGTTGAGTTTCCAGTTCCATAATGTGATGCTATCAGAGAATAAATGACCCCAATAATATATATATATATATATTTTATTAGTGATTTATATATTGAAATTTTGTGTATGTTTTAAAAAATTCTATTGCTCTAAATATTGTTTAGAAATATCTCTTGTGGCTGCTGTCACAGGGCACAGAGATTAGTCATCTCACCCTGAAAAAAATGTGAAAGAGACATAAGGGGGCAGGTTGCCCATCCTCTGGGCCCCATGTCCAGGCAGCATAAAGAGACCCCTTGGAAATAACATTAAAAGAAATAAATTTTACTGCAGGGTTTGCAGACCCTCATGTTAGTTTAATGGTCTGTAGCAAGATTCTGAAGTTCACAAGCCCAGTCTCATGCGACACAAAACCCATGGTGTAAGGACTTGCAAACTCTTCTTGAGGTCCTGAAGGATTTTCACACCCACAACTGGGTTGTTGCACCCTGTGGTAGGTCCAACAAAGGCCCACAAGTCACAGTGGGGTATGCAAATACCTCTAAAAACATAAATAAAAATGTTTCAATAAATATTAATAAAAGGTGTCAGTCCACACTTAATCATTCACAGATCATGCTTAAAGGGAATGGCCATCTGTGGTTAGTCTTGCGGTCAACTCCCGCATGATACTGGGTACTACTGCACTACTTAAATAAGAAGCATATGCTCTGCATTCTCCCATTGGCTATTAAAACCTTACAAGTTAGTAGGGAAACTGCACAAGTTGAGGTGATGCATGATCTCTCTATGTATTGTCTCTTTGGCAAGTACCTAATTACTTTTAGGTTGTGGAGTTGCTTATAGCATCTCAGACCGCATGGCTTGCTTAGTGGGTCTAGGCTTGGTTTTATGGTTCCACAATGCCAGGCTACACCTCTGTTGCATCCTGCAAATGTGGTGCCAGCAACAGCGGCCTCCGAAGTCTTATCTCTACTACTGCAAGCTCCGAAGCAGCCGCTATAAACTCAGTGTCTACACTAAAGGGCCACCCTAAGTTGCACGAGTTGGCATGTGAAAGGGACTCTAATAAAGCAGCAGCATATACTTGCTGTCAGAGGTATGAGGAAAATTTAATGGAATGACAATGCCAATACCTATCCTCTCAAAAGCTCTCTGATTAGGGGAAATATGGAGCACCGGCCCACCTATTTGACTTCCCAGACTTTTGACAGGTTGGACAGATATGATAGAATTTCCTCATGTTCAAATCTATGCTAAACCAGTAGACATTTGGGGCCTATTATGAGTTTGGCAGTGCAGCACAAGGTCCGCCCCGCCACCACACCACAAAAGCCGTGGTCAGACCACCCACCAGATTAGGAGTGTCCTACTGTGTGGCAAGCTTTTTTTTTGGTGTTCCCATGGTGGTACCTCTAAAATGGGCACTGCAATGGAAACGTCAAAAACAGTCCAAAATGAGTCACGTGGGCAGGTATCAAAGAAAGGTTGGTCGGCAGTATCAAGCTACTAATTGGACATTTTGCAACTTTTGTCAAGGGGTGTGAAACCCATGTTCTTCCACAGGTGACCTGGTGGATTGTGGGCTTGGCCTCTGCAAAAAGATGGCCCAGCTCACTGTAGAAAAATTAATCACTAGGCCTCACAGTAGCATATAAAACAATTCTATGTCCAAATGGCCTGTTTAAGTGGATATGAAGTCTTTGTGGGTACCAATAAAACCGTGTTATAGGGAATAAGTGAACTGCTTCCTACACTGCCTGCAAAAATTGTTGAGTTGACTACTGTCACCAAAGTGCCACATTATGTACACCATATGAACCAGCAGAAGCCATACGGAGCAATAGGCTTTTTATGACTGACCTTGGCTTGTGGACACATGTTACAAATAGATATATATTGATCAACTGCTTCATGGAGATGAGGCTACCAAATTCGTGTCGGATACCCACATAACTTATTATTGGAGTATCATGATGCCATTGAAATAACACATTCTGTAGCTTTATTGTAGGAACATATAATTTGTCTTGATGAAATCCTAGCACATTTTATATCTTTCTCTTTGTAGGTTGCTCTTGTATCCATTCTGCTCAATCTATCAAATCTACTGGTATCTGAAAGTCATCCAGAAAGGTGATGTCAGGAGATGGAGCCCTTTTCTGAATATCTCAAAGTCAAAGAGGAGGTTCCGTGTCTTTTATGGTGGTTACTCTTCCTCGATAATGCATCCACCTTACCATGCTGGTATGTATAGCGCCTGGCTGCTTAGCCTAAACATAAAGTGTCTGTCAGACTGTCTTTGCTCAGTCTCAGCAAAGAACAGCCTAACAGATACTCTTCATGAAAAAAGGCATTGCAAAGGCCAAATGGCATCACCAAGTATTCATAGTGCTCATATTTTGTATTAAATGCCGTCTTTCGCTTATGCTGTTGGTGAATGCTAGCCAGATTGTATGCCCCACAGAGGTCTAATTTACACTTGAGCATTATGAAGCTTGCCTAGTCTGACAGAGAGGAGTGGCAAAAGATGTTGGTTCCTTACCATGATGGCATTAAGTTAGCTATAGTCAATGCATGGTCTCAGCTCACCATGGGGTTGTGATACAAAAAATATTATAACTCCTGCTAGAGAATGATGAATAAAACCCTTAGTTAGGTTATCATTAATGAACGTCTTAAATTCGTTTTCTTTTTTGTGTAAGTGTTTGTATCTGGCCATGTGGTACGATAGCTCTGTGCACTAAGTCAATTGCACAGCCATATGGTATATGCAGAGGGAATTGATCAGCACCTTTTTCACAAACAGTGTCCACAAACTCCTTGTAAAACTGATGACTCTGCTTCCTTTGTATTAATCACAGCACAGGCTTCAATAGATAGGCGTGTTTCTTGACACTGCTGTGAGGCAGAGTAGATAGCAGTGGGGGCTCGCCGTTGGAGTGCTACGGGGCGGTGGGGTGGGGTGGGGGAGGGACAGGGTGGAGGGTAGTTGAGTCCGATATACGACGGACAGGAGTAAGGTAAGTAATTAAATAAATAAAACAACTCGGCGATGCAGTGTGCGTAAGGTAAATTGTTTTATTTATTTAATTACTTACCTTACTCCTGTCCACCCTATGTCGGGCTCTGCTACCCCCCATTCTGCCCCTTCCCTGCCCCTCCTCACCGCCCCACAGCACTCACACGGCGAGCCACCACTGGTAGATAGTTCGTTGATACCAGTCCATCTGAGAGTTATATTTTCAAAACCAGGTAATTTCCAGTATGACTGATAATGTAGATCCGCAATGACATAAAAAATAATCTCTTCAAGATAACCAGTTAAAGATGCCATGACTAAACATTAAGGGCTTGATTTAGAATTGGCAGATGGCTACTCTGTCACAAACATGATGGCTATCACGTCTGCCTTATTATAAGTGCATTAGACTATATTTGATCTGCCAAATGAAAATGATGTGTTGTTATTTATTTCAAAAGGGCATTTGGAGCACATCGAGCATGCACAAAATGCTTTTGTTGGTGCTCTCTGATTTGTTTCCAGGCTTTGCATGGTGAATAAACAGGAATGCAAAAAACCCTATAATTTGGTAAGGAGATCAATGGAGGACCATGCAAACATAAACACTGCATTTGCTTGTTTAGAGGAAGATTTTTCAGTGTGGATGACACGGTTTGTGTAGGCAAGTACAGATTGCAAATTTGATTCCCCAAACTCTGTTATTACCAGCTCAGTTGAGGCATCTTTCACCTGTTTAAAGGGAGACTGGAAAAAAGAAGAGAGTCCATTGATTTCCCTAGTTTGAGACTAAATGGATATAAAGAAACAGCTTTCGATAGGAACAATATTTAACATGGTTAAGTTGTCAAAATGGGTTAACCTATACAAATTGAAATATTAGAGAGGTCAGGTTTGAGACAACAGCTTCTCAAGCGAGGGCAACAGGGACACAGATAAATCAAAGGACAATAAAAGGAGAACATGACTGAAAAAAAAAGAAAGAGAAAATGATTATGAAAGTTATAAACATAATCGTATACTACAAAAGTTATGCAAATTCAAAGTTTAATTGTGTACGTATTTGTATGTTCATAGCTGTCTTAGTAAAACCCCAAAATTATTCAAATAAATTGCAACACATTTAAGCTCGAATGCTCGCATATGCGGATATTCTCGTGTAACTGAAGCAAGATGAGCACACAATTTTGCCGATGACTGACTGCCAGCACAGTATTACCCCGCTTTCCACAGCTGCTGCATATTTGAATCTATTCAGACTGAATTTACTCACGGACCACGCCAGATTAAGATATCCGGTGCAGAGATGAAGCACGTGTTTCTCAATTTTGCCTGCTGCTGGAAAGACGTGCCCCTAATGAATGCTATTTCTGTTCATTCATTTAATTTAATGTTATGGTATAACACGGCAGGACTTGTAAAAAACGCTTCTACAGATGTCTAATGTATTTTGCTCTTTGGTTTATGAAATCAATTGCCACCATCCTCCCTCGTTCTCTCATTAAGGCTTGCACGTGCCTGCTGCTGAGGCCCTGGTGCTCGTCGCCAGGCAGTGCCCTGGTGCCATCAATGGGTGACAGTCACATCATTAATATCTTGGTTACAAACAAGGAGGTGAGAGAGTTGCTAATGTCTGTCCTTTCAGAGGCCCTTTAAAGCAGCGCAGGAGACTGCAAATAGCAAACGACGGCATCCACAGAATGAACGAAAGTCATTAGAAGGTATCATTAATAGGTTTCACTGGAGCACTCGAAATCGCATCGATGCAGCTGCTCCTCTGTTCCTTCCCCGGGGCTGCCGGGGTACAAATGTCTGTTCGCCAAGGCAAAGACTGCTTGTATTTTTAGAATCAAATTGATGCACTGGGAAACGTTCGTGAGTGAGTGGGAATAGTCAAGGGTAGAGACAGAACGCATCCGAGAAAGTAGGTCACCGAGATGTCTCCAGATGAGGGCTGCTCTGTCTGAGATAACCACACAAATGACAGAAAACCGCCATAAACACATCAGCGCTATGCTGTGTACTGCCGACTATTTTTAGTATCAGGGTAAGGCAGCCAGAATTCTGCTTAATGAAGGGAAGAAGAGCTCAATTTCAGGCATTCTGCGGTACAGCACGATGCTCCTGTTGCTTGAGGCACTTTCTTGTCAGAAGTGTATGTCATATCAGTTAAAAATTCCCCATAAGTATAGCTGTCTGATGTTAAAATCTATTATTCGGAAAGGAGGTGCTCAAATTCTCCGTGAGGTTGTTGTGCAGGTGACAGAACTCACGCTAGCTCTTCTTGCATAGCCAAAGCCTCAAGAGGTGTCCGAGTGACAAGTGTTTTAGCCATCTGATGAAAGGAGGACAATAGATACAATGCTTTAAGTCAGTTTATTTAATTACAAAGACCATCTCCAGCATTACCCCTACGGCCTTCCAATTGTCTCTACAGAACCATCTCTCTAGTTAAACCTCACAGAATTATTCTGTTAACATTCGAGACAGCCCAGGGCTCGAGACATATGACGAGACGCTTGACTTACACGAGGTACAAACACAAACTTTAGTAAGGCATATGACAACTGACCTCTGCTCCTGGTCAGGTCGCCCCCACGCTGCCGCTGCCTGCCTGCCTGTCTGGTTGCCCTGCCTGCAGCCCTCGCGCTCTCCAGCGCTCATTCCTCCCGGACTTTCCCGCTGCTGCCTCCCTGCGGCCCGCCCCCTCCCTGCCCATGTGCCACCCCGCTCCCGCCACCCAGCTGCTCCTTCCTCCCAGCCCCCCTCATATGGAGACCTCGCAGAGACCGCGCAGCGGGCGCGCCCCTGGCGAGCCGAAGGCAAGCCTGTCTGCGCCCATCCACGCCTGGACCGCGCCCAGTGCCAGGACCCATGGCCCTCTACGATGCCAGCCCACCCGACGGACTTATGACACCACCACCCTCCACGCACTCAACGTCGGCCGGAACCCCACCTGCTACCACGCCACCCCGAAACGCACCCACGGACCCTTCACCTGCAAACTCACCTGCCTCCGTACCTTCACCACACCCGCCAAGCCAAGCACCAGCAACAATCCCCTCAAGTGCATCCTGCTCAACACTCGCTCCGTCCACAGGCACGCCGTTGAACTCTGGAACCTCCTCCACACAACATCACCAGACGTCGTCTTCCTCACAGAAACCTGGATGTACGCCTCCTCAGCCCCCAACATCGCCATAGCCATCCAAGATGGCTACAAGATCACCCGGAGGGATCGCGCCAACCAAACCGGAGAAGGCGTCGCCATCGTCCACAGAAACACCATCATCATCACGACCTACTCCGACGACACCCTCACCGCCGCCGAGCACCTTCACTTCCAGATACAGACCGACTCCAAGACCACCCTCAGACGCACCCTCGTCTACAGACCCCCGGGACCGCCCACACCATTCAACAAAGCCATCACAGACTTCATCAGCCCACACGCCCTAACTTCCTCAGACTACATCCTCCTAGGGGACCTCAACTTCCACCTGGAGAACAACAACGACAGCAACACCGCCGCCCTGCTGCGGACAACCTCGCCAACCTCGGACTCAAGCAACTGGTGAACACCCCCACCCACTACGCCGGCCACACGCTTGACCCAATCTTCTCCTCCAGCAAGCACATCTCCTTCAGCCACTCCACCGGACTACACTGGACAGATCACATCTGCGTCCACTTCACCTTCAGGAGAACCACGACCCACCACCACCCGCAACAGGTTCCCCGCAGAAGCTGGAGTAAGATTGTCACCGACCAGCTCACCACCTCCCGCAGCCAGAACCCTCCCACCTACACGATGGACTCCAACGAAGCAGCCTGCAACCTCACACAGTGGCTCACCAACTGCGCCAATGACCTCGCACCACTGAAGAACCCTCCCAGCAGAGTCGGCAACAAGAAAGCCTTGTGGTTCACCAACGACCTCAAAAACTCCAAGAAAACCTGCCGCACCCTCGAGAAAGCCTGGCGCCATGACCAGACAACAGAAAACATGACAGCCCTCAAGAACGCCACCCGCAAACACCACCAGCTGATCCGCACCACCAAAAGGACTACATTCAAAGAACGACTGGACAACAACACCCACAACAGCAAGGAACTCTTCAGCATTGTTAAAGAGCTCTCCAAACCCAGCACCTGCAACAACGACATAACACCCTCGCAAGACCTCTGCAACTCACTCGCCTCGTTCTTTCACCGCAAGATCGCTGACACACACAACAGCTTCTGCCCTTAGACCACGCACCCAACCACCGAACCAGCGTCCCCCCCACCACCACCCTCTGCACTTGGACCCCGGTCAGCACCGAAGACACCACCCGCATGATGAACACCATCCACTCCTGCTCACTAACCGACCCCTGTCCACACCATATCTTCAACAAAGCAGACTCCATCATCGCACCCCATCTCCGGGACATCATTAACTGCTCCTTCGCATCCGCCACCTTCCCGGAGAGCTGGAAACATGCCGAGCTCAGCGCCCTCCTGAAGAAACCCACCGCGGACCCCACAGACCTCAAGAACTTCCGCCCCATCACGCTCCTCCATTTTCCTGCCAAAGTCATCGAGAAGATCGTCAACAAACAACTCTCTGCCTTCCTCGAGACGATCGGATCCCTCGACCCCTTGCAGTCCGGTTTCTGTGCAAACCACAGCACCGAGACCGCCCTCATTGCAGCCACCGATGACATCAGGTCCCTGCTCGACAAAGGGGAAACAGCTGCCCTCATCCTCCTAGACCGCTCTGCAGCCTTCGACACCGTATGCCACTGCACCCTAATACAGCGCCTCAGCAACACCGGAATCCAAGGAACGGCCTTGGAGTGGATCATCTCGTTCCTCGCCGGACGAACCCAGAGAGTCCGCCTCCCACTGTTTTGATCCGCGGCCACCGAAGTCATCTGCGGCGTTCCGCAAGGATCCTCGCTCAGCCCCACCCTTTTCAACGTCTACATGAGCCCCCTTGCAGCCATTGCACGGCAACACAACCTCAACATCATCTCCTACGCTGCCGACACCCAGCTGATACTCTCCCTCACCGACGACCCCACCACCGCCAGAGCCAGCCTCCAGGAAGGAATGAAAGACGTCGCGGAATGGAGGAGGCTCAGCTGTCTGAAACTGAACTCAGACAAGACGGAAGTCCTTATCCTGGGACCTTCCCCCTCTGCCTGGGACGACTCCTGGTGTCCCCCGGCCCTGGGTTCCACCCCCAAGCCAACGGACCATGCACGCAACCTGGGCTTCATCCTGGACTCCTCCCTCACAATGACCAAACAAGTCAACGCCGTCTCGTCATCCTGTTTCAACACCCTGCGCATGGTCCGAAAGATCTTCTGATGGATCCCCACCGAAACCAGGAAGACGGTCACCCAGGCCCTCGTAACCAGCCGTCTGGACTACGGAAACACCGTCTACGCGGGAACCACAGCCAAACTCTAGAAAAGACTCCAGCGCATACAGAAAGCTTCTGCATGACTCATCCTCGACATCCCCGTCACAGCCACATCTCTACCCATCTGAGAGACCTGCACTGGCTCCCTGTCAGCAAGAGGATCACGTTCAGACTCCTCACCCACGCACACAAGGCTCGCCACGACATGGGCCCCAAATACCTCAACAGCCGCCTCACATTCTACACACCCACCCACCAGCTCCGATCAGCCTGCCTCGCCCTCGCCACCGTCCCATAAATCCGCAGAACTACTGCCGGAGGAAGATCCTTCTCCTACCTGGCGGCCAAGACAGGGAACTCCCTCCCCACCCACCTTCGGCTGACCCAGGATCATCTCTCCTTCAGGAAACAACTCAAGACCTGGCTGTTCAAGCAGTAGCGCCTCTCCCTCCTCCCAGCGCCTTGAGACCCTAACTGGTGAGTAGCCCGCTTTACAAATTTCTGATTGATTGATTGATTGAAGACGCAATACTGCCCCCTTTTTCTAAACACTTAACAATGAAAACTCCATAGACAGGTGTGGGCCACAGCACAAATATTCAAACAATGATCTACGTTATATAGAACAACTAAGAGCAAAACTGATTCAAGAACCCACAGACAAATACATGGATAGAAAGGTAAAAATGAAACATGGCTTCTTAACTATGTTGTCTTCCTTTTTATACAGACAGGCTTGTTTCCCTTCAACATCGCACAAACCACTCTATACTACTCTGAAGTTTTACTTCAAACTCGCAGTCACTTTTATTCAAAATAGTTTGACAGGTGCACAAACTTTACACCCTTTTTTCAATCAATAATCAAACAGCATTTGTAAAGCGCAACGCTGCCATCCTTAGGAATATGTTTGCGCTCTGATTCCGTCTAAGAGCCAGGTCTTCAGTCTCTATCTGAAGTCTGCCAGTGAGGGGGATGTAAGGAGCAGGAGGGGAAGGTCGTTCCAGGTCTTTGCAGTGATGTAGGAGAAGGAGCAGCCACCTCTGCGACGGATGTGGGGGGGTGAGTGCGAGTGAAGAGTAGTGATGGTGTCTAGAGTGTTGGTGGAAGTTCAGTCGATGGTTAATATGGGCAGGTCCTAGGTCATGGAGGGCTTTGTAGGTGTGCTTGAGGAACTTGAACTGAAATCTCTTCTGTATGGGGAGCCAGTGGAGGACTCTCAGGTGGAGTGTGATGTGGATTCGTTTGGGGTGGTCCAGGATGAACCTGGCTGCACCATCATGTATGGTCTAGAGTCTTCTGAGGACCTGGGTGGAGATGCTGGCACAGAGTGCGTTGCCGTAGTCGAGGCCGATGGTGACGAGGGATTGAGTGACAGTATTTCTGGTGTTGGTTGGGATCCATCTGAAGATTCTGCGATGAATGCAAAGTGTGTGGAAGCAGGAGGAGGCAACTACATTGACTTGTCATTTCATAGTCAGTTGACTGCACTGAAAGAATAAAGATCAGAAATTTCTCACAAGACCTACACCCCGTCAGCAAGGTTGTTCCTCAAGGATCATTTCTTTCTCCCCAACTGTTCAACATCTACATGGAACTCCTCACCACCATACTCCAAAAGACAAATATCCCCTTCTACCTCTATGCTGACCACACCCAGATCTACCTTGAAACCTCCTCCATTGATGACATTCATCGACTCAACGATACTCTAAGAGAAGTCCAACACTGGCTATCACTAAACCACCTGAAACTCAACAAAGACAAAACGGAAATCCTCCTCATCTCCAACAAAGAGGAGAAGCCCCAAATTGTAGAATGGCTAAAAGCAAATGATGCTCTAAACAGCAATTTCACCCTGGCTGATTCTGTAAAATCCTTGGGAATCACCCTAGACCCAAAACTAGAAATGACTGAACACATCAAGAACACCGCAAAGAGCGCCTTCCTTAACCTAAAGCTACTCAACAAAATAAAACCCTTCATCCCGCCTAACGACCTTAAACAAGCGACTCAGGGCCAGATGTAGGTAAATCCAATTTACCGATTCTTAAATACCGAATTTTACTGATTCGGTATTCAAGAATCGGTAAATGAGATGTAGATATAAAACCGGTATTTTTTACCGAATCGGTAAAAATCGGAATCCGACTTTCGGAAAATACCAAATCGGTATTTACCGAATCAGTATTTACCGATTCGGTATTTCCCATTCATTCCTATGGGCCAAAAGGCCCATAGGAATGAATGGGAAATACCGAATCGGTAAATACCGATTCGGTAAATACCGATTTGGTAAATTCCGAAACGGAAAGCAAGCAAAAGTGAAACTTAATAAAACAGCCAATCAGGTGCTACCATCCTCCCCCTCCCTACCAGGAAGTGGCTACCCAGGCAGCTGCAACTAATTAGAAGGTTCTGGAGAGGCAGTCAGAGCTGAGCAGAGTCAAAGAGCAGCAGGGAGAGTCTTTGAAACCTTTTCAACTTAAACATGACAAGCAGCAGTGGAAGCCAGAAGGCAGAAAGAAAGAGGAAAATAAAGTTCAGCAGCACAGAGCTGCAGGTACTTGTGGAGGAGGTTGTGAGGGTGCACAACAAACTTTTTGGCAGACGCTCCCTCACTGTTCCAGAGTCTGCAAAAAGAAAATTCTGGATGGAAATAGCAGAAAAAGTGAATGCAGTGGGAGTCACCCACAGGAATACAGAGGATCTGAAAAAAAAGGTTCTATGACCTCAGGAGCCTCACCAAGAAAAAATGTCAGATATCCACAAGCAGGCAGGCCTAACTGGTGGAGGCAGGAACACAGCCCCCCCCTGACTGACCTAGAGGAGTTGGTGGCCCCAACCATTGAGGCAGACAGCGTCCGCTGACTCGGAGATGGGGACAGCTCAGCCAGAGCTGCAGAAAAAAAAGGTAAGACGCATGCGCTGCATAACACCCTATACCAACCTGCTTCCCAATACCCTTTGATGTACAAGCAAACCCCACTCCAGTACTGCTATCACTATGCAGGAACAATGCATGATGGGAAATGTAGTCAGCAAATGTAAGGCCATGTGCAACAGCTTAGACATCAGCAAGTCAGTGAACTGAATGCAGATAAAAGACAGTGAAATGTGTAAAGCATTTATTGTAGTGATTGTGACACAGTAGCACTCAGTTGATATACGCTTATTTATACCTAGGGGCCAAATCAGGCAGTCGACCCAGTGAGACAGAAGGGACTGCATCAGCGAGGGAGGAGAGTGAGGATGCAGGTCCAAGCCAAGTGCAAGCCTCGCAGGAGGAAGGAGACACGACTGCCATCTCCCATGAAGATGAGACTGTACAGAACCCAAAGTTGCTGCACTCCCCACAGCTTTCCCAACCCCCTCCCCTGGTATTTTCTCCAGAAAATTCACCATCACATCTTCAGTCCACTCCTGCAAGCCCACCAGCCAGGAGGCGTGTCGTGGCCCCACTACCATTAATGGGGGCAGCAGAGGGTGAGGGTGAGGATCAAATCACCGTAGAAGTCAGGTCAGCAGCACTGCAGTCCACAAGTGAGACAGTCACTGGTCGCAGAGGACAACGCAGACCCAGCAGTGCAGGTGGACGTGGTGAGGGTACTGTGTTCCGTGGGCTGGAGGGGAGCATGGTGCGCATTCAACGGATGCAGGGCAAATCCATCCAAGCCTGCCAACGACAACTCCTAGCCCTGAATGTGCAAATAGGAGACATGGGGAAGGGCATGAGAGACATTGTGGAGACAAATAAAGAGATAGCTAAAACAAATTCGGACATTGCAGCAGGGATGCAGCAGATGAGCAACTCTGTTAACCAGCTATGCTCCAAACTTGAAAGTCAGCCTCACACAATGCGCAGGGATGCCCGTGCCCACAATACGCCCATCAATCGATTGGCCACTGCCACATCCCTGCTATGCAGGAGGGGCATAAATATGCAGGAGGCCTTGACACAAAATACAGCAGAGGTCACCAGGGGCATGGCCAGAATTACGAGTGCACTAGAGGCACTGTTGATTACACAAACAGCACAGAATCCTGTCCTGGACGTGGCAGACGCTGAGGACACTAGTAGCCGGAGCAGCATGGCTAGCACTGTTGGTGAGCCACGGAGGAGAAGCAGGCGCCAAGCTGAGGCTGCAGGGCACACTGAACCAAGCGACCAACACCCTAGTGGCTCTGGGAAGCGCGGCCGCAAGTAACATTACTGGTCATGGGTGAAGTAACCCGGGACATATAGTCCCCACGTGTATGATGTTTATTTTGTTGCACTGCTGTGCTTTAACGTTGAGGCAACATTAAAATACATTGTTCCCATACACAACCTGTCTGTGTCTCATTACTCACTCAGAAATAGTTGCGTGTAATCTCCTCACGTCTGTATCTGCCATCACTTGGTGTTGACACTCCAGCAGGTTGTGTTTCAGGCACAGCATTCTCGTCGTCATGATCCTCAAAGTCTGACAACTCCACCTCTGTGCCCTTCTTCACAGCAAGGTTGTGCAACATAGCACAGGCAGCAATGATTTTGCAGCAGGTCAGGGGGGTATACTGCCGGGCACCTCCACTCTTGTGCAGGCACCTGAACCTGCTCTTCCACATGCCAAAGGTACGCTCAACAACATTTCTTGTGCTCTTGTGGGCCCTGTTATATCTCCTTTGGCTGGGTGTTGAGGGGTTGAGGTAGGGGGCGAGGATGAAGGAGGGTAGGGCATATGCACTGTCCCCTACAAGGAAATGGGAATACATTACTCACATGCATACATGTACTTCTTACTGCAATTGGTGTTAATGTGGTCGCACAATGTGTCTTACCTAGGAGGTATCCTTTGCCAAATTCCCCTGCAGTCAGCCGTGCATAGATGCCGCTGTTTTGGAATATGTAGGAGTCATGGGTACTCCCAGGAAATGTGGCCACCAGGTCAGTGATGACGCACTTGGCATTGCAGATCACCTGCACATTGATGGTGTGGGTGGACTTACGATTCCGATATATGTATTCGGTGGCAGCAGGGGGACAAATGGGAATGTGGGTGCCATCAATGCAGCCAATTATATTGGGGAAATGCGCCATCTGGTAAAAGTCAATTTTAGTTTGGAGCAGTTCGCCATGGGTTGCAGGGAAAGATATATAATGGTCCATCCTCTGTAACATGGCGTCAAGGAATTTTTGGAAAAAGCGGGACAGGCTGCTCTGGGTCACACCACCTACCGCAGCAACAACACTCTGGTAGCTCCCTGACGCAAGCAGGTGTAGGCTGCACAGCACCTGCACGTGGGGTGGAATGGCATGTGCCCTTGGGGTAGTGTGCTCCAACAGTGGTTGGAGGTCCCTGATGAGGTCCAAGATGGTGTCTGGCTCCAACCTGCCTCTGGAGAATCTCTGCCTCTGTCAGCATGAACAAGGTGATCCTCTGCCTGTAGACCTGCTCCTGTCTCTGCCATTCCCTCTCTCCTTCCTCCTGTAGCCGTAGCCGTCTCGCAATGCCATAGAATGCTGCCATTGTGCAAACAGTATTGCATTTTGGGTCCTTTTTTATTGTCTGCACCTGGTTACCACCTGATTTCAATCCATGGTAGATACTGACTCTTAAATACCGAATTTCAGGCAAATTCTGTATTTCAGAGCTTACCTACATCTCGATTTTCTTTTTTGCTCCTTCTTATTCACCGATTCGGTATTTTACCGATTTGGTATATTTACCGATTCAGTAAATTTACAGATTCAGTAATTTTACCGATTCGCAAACCGTTGCGAGTCGGTAAATTTACCGAATCTGTAAATATACCGATTCGGGAAGTTTACCGATTCGGTAAATTTACCGATTCGGTATGTTTACCGAATCGGACGATTTTCTGTCCCCTACATCTCAGATGCCAAATACCGGCTGGTAACGGCCGAAAATACCAATTTTCGTCCGTTACTGACCGGTATTTGGTTACCTACATCTGGCCCTCAATCCCTTGTGCTGCCCAGACTAGGCTATGGGAATGCTTCCCTCACAGGCATAGCAAAATCCCACTTAGCTCCCCTCAGATCAACTCTCAATGCAGCAGGTAGAATGGTCACCAGAGTAAAGAAGTATGAACACATCTCGCCCGCACTCAGAGAGCTAAAATGGCTCCCAATTGAAATGTGTGCCAATTTCATAACCGTTTGCCTCACGCACAAAGCCCTGCACACAGGGAAACCCGCCTACCTGGCCGCCAAACTCAAGAAGGCCGGTCAGACAAGGAGCCTCAGAAGTTCCAACACTCTACTCCTCATCCCGCCGAAAATAGGCAAACAAAAAAGCGCTTTGCAATCCTTCTCTGGAAATGTGTCCAAAATCTTGAACCCCATTCCAGTCCACATCAGGACTATCACCACCTTGATACAATTCAAAAGGCAGCTCAAAGACTTCTACCTCATCCGTTCTTTCCTGAATGGCTAGCCGCTGCTGAAACTCTTAAGCTTGAACATTACAGGATACAGACACTTTGTCACTAAGACTTCTACCTCATCCCCATCATTACCCCTCCCTCTTCTCCCCTCCCTGAAGGTGGCTCAGCTCGGGTCTATGTGCTCAATATTGCGATTTTCTGTGTCTTCCTTTCTTGCAATGCTGTTCAGTATGCTGAGACTTCCAATGCGCCATGTCTCAATATGTATACGACTGCCAAACTGTGTGTTTTTACCCATGCTTTAAAGCTCTCCAATACCTTTGGGTCTGGCTAGCGCTATATAAAATTCTTCAATATATAAATAAATATATCTAAATATCGGAAACTAAGCCTCCATATAGGGATGGCGGCTTGCCATCTCACAATGTCCTGTATGGGCAATAATGGCACTAAGTTGGACTTGTTAGGGTTAATGTTCAAGCTCAAGGCCTCAGAAAATAGCTGGAGAATCCAAAGGCAGCAGGGGCCACTCTGAGCAGGTTCAGAAAGATATAGGAGGACATCGTCTGCGTAGAACGCTTTTCGATCGTCATTGTCCATGTCCCACGTCTAACCTTGAATCTGAGCATCGCATCTGATGAGGTGAGCTGACCGCTTGATTGCTAGTACAAAAAGAAGTGGGAAAAGGGCTCATCCCTGACCGGTTCACCTCCTTATGCAAAAAATATCAGACATTGTCCCATTTACTTGGACCTGCGCTTTTGAGTTAGCGTAGAGTATTCAGATTAGTTTATATAACTAGGATCCAATCCATGATCTTCTCAGAACCTGAGAGAGGTATCCCCAGTCCAAAGTATTGAGAGCTTTCTTAAAAATCTATGAGAAGTAATGCTACTGGGGGGGGCAGTAAGTGTTGGTGTGCCAAGGCCACATGTGGCCTCCGCAGGAAATGTTGAGTGCTCTTCTGTGGCGTGAAATTGGTCCGTGTGGAGAAGGGTCTGCGGGACGTGCTTCAATCACATAGCCAAAAGTGTAGCTAGGATCTTTTCTTGAGAAGCGAAATCGGACAGTACTCTGTGCAGGAGACAAATTGAGGTTGAGTTTTAGGGATTACTACTATAGTGGCTTTATCCATTTCCTCTGAGAAGGAGCCAGTTTCCAATGCCTCTGCATACAATTTTAATAAGTACCGATCCTTGTTTTTGGGTAAAATTCTATGGGGTAGCCATTTGGAATGGGAGTTTTACCAGATGCCATCTTTGCAATGGCACTTGTTAATTCTACAAGGGTGACAGGCTCATTTTGTTCTCCTTGTTCCCCTGGCATAAGTTGTGGAAGTTGTATTTTCGTTGGTAGTGGGGAGACCGTCTCATCTGGGGTCGTGGAACTGCTGTGTACAATTGCATATAGTAGGTGGCAAAGGTCTGGGCTATAGCCTGGGAAGTGTAGTGTGTTTTACCTTGGCTATCTACGGTTTTGGGAATGACCCTACTCGCCAGCGGTCGGGATGCAAGCCAGCCGGGGTGGCTCTTCCATGTGGGTATCCCACTGCTTTCTCGCAGTGCGAGAAGCAGAAACATAAAATGGTATAAATACATTTGTACATTTCTGCTTCTAGCACTGCGAGACAGCAGAAAATGGGCATGCCTGGTTGGGGTGGGTGGTTTACGCCTTCAGGGAGGAGTGGCTCGCCCAATGGTATGGGCGTTGACTGTTTGGTCGGCCCCAGGAACGACCAAACCAGTCATAGCACTCTGTTTTCTTCATGTAGGCTGATGCACCGCCTGCATGAAGAAAACGGCCTCCCCTTAGACGCCTGTAAGGACGGCGTCCTAGCCGATCACAATGCTGCCATTGCAGCGTTGTGATTGGCTTAGGGGAAGAGAGGAAAGCTGCTTGCTTTTGCTTCCTGTGAGCAGAAAGCAGGAAACACAACCCGGGAGTCTGGGACCAGAGGCAAAGGTAAGTTTTTAATATTTTTTATTACATTTTATTAAATTAACCTCCTACCTCCTCCCCCTCCCCGCAGGACCCCCCGAACCTACTCTCAGCTATTCAGGCAGGCCGTGACTGTAAGCCAGTACAGGAGCATGCCGGTTTTGTTGCACCAGCCATAAACTCGGGCCGCCGTTGCTCGCCAGATCTATTTTGCTGCCTAGAGGGACACATTAAGTATCGCTTCTCAGGTCAAGTCTAAACGGTTGGTATTGTCCCTACTGGGTTTAGGCAGAGGATTCGTCTCAGTGAGAGGGCTTTGACCTCAAGCCAGGTGACACGTTGGTGTGCAGACCGTTCCGGTCGTCTCACCAATGTTTTGGCATGACCTCTGACTGTGGCTTTGCACATAGCCCAAAGGGTGACCGCAGACTTCACTGACCCTTCATTAATCTGAAAATATGATTTGATCTCTGCTCCGACTGCTTGTGCATACTCCTCATCCTGTGAATTCCATTTGTTAAGGTGCCACACCAGATGCAGGCCAGCAGCCTTGGTTTTCATCAATAGATATACTGGGGCTTGATATGAAATTCCACTTGTTAAGATTTGCACCTGTTAGATGTACCAAGAGTCAGCAGCTGGCCTGAGGATCATGTCAATTCGGTTTTGTGTCTGGTGAGCAGCCAAAGTATGTGTATAGTGCCATTCCCATGGGTTCAGTCACCTCCATGTATCACAGAAGCACGTCGCTCTGAGCCAACCGGATATATGCCGGGCACTGCTGCGCCATTGTTCTGACAACGCACCCATGGAATCAGCGGCTGGGCCTACAATGGCATTAAAGTCACCCCCTACATATGCCAGCCCACTGGGAATTTTAGCCAGAATCTTTGAGAGACCACCTAATGATATGCATTTCTTTTTATATAACAGAATATTGCTTCTCAGCTTCTTCCAATATCCTGGACGCAAATGCCACTGTTTGAAGCATTTCTTTGAGTTAAAACAGCACACAATCCATACTCATGCATCGGTGATACACAGGTAATCTGATAACAACTAGGTTTGAGGCAGAGGAGCATGCAATCCTTTCTCCTTTCCTTTATAAATCTTTGTTTGTATTCAAAATATTACTAACGTTATCATTGTAGACACTTAGAGTATAATGCAAATGGTTACAACGTTAATTATCATACGTCACTTGTAATCAACAAGATTTACACATTATTTCAATAGTTAAGCTGCCTCGTCACAGAACAGGTTCGATCAATTGGACAAACTCCCACCAGAGCTCCCACATCTTCTTATATTTCGTAACATCTCCTCTGCAAGAGTCCCTCCGTAATCCTCCTAAACACACAGACCTGGCATTTTCCTCAATCAAAAACTACTTTTTTCTTATGTAAATGCAAAATGAACTAGTATATAGAAGTGAAATTGGAAATAAACTTAGAGCAAAATTCAAAAAGTTGCAAAAAGATGAGGGTTGTTCTCCTTTTTGTGGAGGGAGGCCCTCTTCTACAGTCTCAACTAACCTCAGCCTTAGTCTGATGCGCGGTCAGTAGTGAATTGTCCTAAATATTCAACCTGGGTCCACCGATGAAAAGCACATTTTAAATTTAGTCTTATATTGTGGGCTTCAAAATTACTACTAAAATCAAAAATATCCTCCTGGAAGGCCACTACCCCTTCAAAACCCTAAAATAACTGCAACATAATGTATTGACAGACTGCCACTTCTAAACCAAATGGCATCCTTTTGTAATGAAGACACCATCAGGAAGGACAAAGGCATTCCAATGGCGAGAAGTTAGGGAAGAAAACCACTTTGAAAGAATCCTGTACCAGATGTGTGTTTAATACTTTTATTAGCATGTTGTTCCCCAGACAAAAATTACATTTCCTGACTCCTATACTTGTTTGGCTTCAGACATTGCTTCAAACGTAAAACTGCTTCCTGAAATAAAGCTATGTATTGACCACTTTTGGAGTGCACACAGTTAAGTGCTCAAAAATTCTTTCACTCTACAGCCAAAGCAATGTTCAATAATGCATAATTTTTCTTTGGCATGGTATCCTAAACCATCTATGGCTCCTGAGTAAATCTGCAAAGTCCTGAATAATTCTTTACAAAGTATGGCGGGTTTTCCAGGAGTTTCAAGAAAATAAGGAGAAGTTTTACCTGCCTCATATTCGCATATCACATATTGTGCTAGAAGTGACCCAGGAAATTGCCAGGATAAAATCTTTGAAATTGTTAATTTAAACAACTGCTTAAAGAAACTACTTTGATTAAAGATCGATCACAATACAAACGAGAAAAAAAACTAAATTGTCACTTATTGAAAGTATTGGTCCAGCTGCCTTGGAAGTCTAAATGCCCTAATAAAGCAGACAGCTTGCACAAATGTTATGAGGAGGGAGGGCTTTAATGAAAGGAAAAGGGGAGGTTCGCCTTTGTGCATTCACAAGTACCTCCTAATCATTGGCTCTGAAAAGAGAATGCCAGTAACACGATGTAGTTTTCCTGTAGAAGTGCTCAGTGTGAATTGCATAATGGAACATGCCTCTTTAATTTTACAGCTGATCTGACTTTTTGTACCACCAACATCACCGCTTGGAGCAACGTTTGCCTGGGCGCTCCACCAGCACAAGCCAATTTCTCGCAGCTGTAAAGCTTATATATATATTTATTTTACTAAGACACAACATCATGCCAATTGTAGTCAGCTGTGACTGATGAGATATGGAATTCAACATGATCAGTTCCTGATTGCCTTCAGCTCTAACTCAATATCCAGTGTTTACAGCAATTAGAACCTATGTTCTTCTGCGTGGGCAAAATGGCACCAACCAATCCGTGGAACAACATGAACATGACCTGATGGTGAAGAGCTGATGGTCCCGGGGCCATGATATATGTCCTCTCCTGAGTGAGGAGCTCTGGAGATATTGAAAGCACCGAGAAAAGCCCTGAATTGTTAATGGTGAGAATAGCAGGCTCCAACAGAGATTGTGGAACCGCGTAGGTATAGGGGGCATGCTGTACAAGAACTGGGATACAGACTGACTACTCATCCCCAACCACAGCCCCATAAAAATAACTATTGAGCACTACCTATGGGCATTCTTACTGATAGTAAAACACACAACCCTGCCCTAGTAGGCGAGGGGGTAATGTGAGGGGGAAACCTATCAAACAAGAACCTTCTCTCATTGATGCAGAGGCTATGGACCCTCCATCAACTAACTTTGTAAAGGGGACAGGGGGCGCTAGAGGGCGCACTGCAGAATGGCCGCATTGTCGTGAGGCTCCTGCTGCCCGGAGCTATTATCCGTCTAGGGATCCTGATTGCCATCGTTGCGCCCGGATCTGACCCCACAGATCGACTGGGATACCGACTGACCACCCACGGTCCAACTCCTGGCCCGATCGGAGATTGCTGGCCGAAGTTACGAGGATTCCAAGTTTCCCCGACTTGCGCTCTGGAGGTCTGGTGTCCCTCGTCCCGGCGTCATCATTTATGCCAGTCCGTGGCTCTGCACGTGGGGTGTAGGCCCTGCTCTGCCCCTCTCCACCGGGCCAGCTCGATGGCCGGGCAGGCGGGTTGCTACTTCTTTGCTAATGGACTGATCTTTTGGCTCCTACATCTGCCTGACCAGATACCATTGTTCACGGAGGCACAGCGGCTCTCCCTCTGCCTGCCTGGAGGCTCGCTCCTCGGGCCTGGGTGAGGGGACGGCCATCTTCTCGCCGTTGGGAGTGGCGGGGCGCGCTGGCCTGCTCGTGCCCCCACGGTCTCGGCTGCTGTCCGTGCCCTGCGACCGGCCTACATCCTATTTCTTACTTGCCCCGGACCCCTGACCATCATGGGGAAGCCGGACACTAAGCAATCCAAGTTGTCCTTTGACTCTGGAGGAGCTAGAAGGGGAACGAGGTTGCTCCAAGATGCTGGGTCTTCGAGGTCTCCCCCCCCGCCTGTCGCTGATACTGTGCCGCAGCCACCACCGCTGGACTTTACCCAGATGATGCAGGAGATGAGGCAGGGGTTTGCCACGATAGTAGACAAGGTGGACAAGATATCGTCACGCATGGATGCGGTAGCCAGAAGCTGGACATGCATGAGGAGCGCCTGACGATGGCGGAACAGCGCATTTCGGACCACGACGACACGGCGGCCACCCATACCACCCAACTGGCGAGGATGGACAATATATTGCGTGTTATTGCCGCTAAGAATGAGGAGTTGGAGGCGAGGAGTAGGCGCAATAACGTTCGCATTGTAGGTGTGCCGGAGTCCACAAATGTGGGCAAAATGGAACTTTATGTCGAGAGACTACTGGTGGGCGCCATTGGGGCGGAAGCATTCTCGTCCCAGTTCATCGTTGAGAGAGCACATCGGTCACTGGGACCTCGGCCGGCCTCTGGGGCCGCACCGCGCCCCATCATCGCGCGCCTTTTGAACTACCGTGACCGGGACGCTGCCCTCCGAGCTGCCCGCACTAATCGGGCCCTCTCCTTCGATGGGGTGTCTTTCACTATGTACCCTGACTTCACGCCGATGGTGCAGGACCAGCGTCGTAAGTTTCTGGGGGTGAAAAAGAAACTTCGGGAACTTCAAGTGGACTACGCCTTGCTTTACCCTGCCAAACTTAGAGTGACGCACCAGGCTAAACAACATTTTTTCACCAACCCACAGCATGCTGAGGATTTTGCAAAGCGCCTCCAGCGCGAACGAGCGGCTGCAGATCGGGGAGGCGACCAGGACCCTGAGGATGAACAATCGGCGGCTGAGGAGGAGGTCGCCTGATTGTGGTGACTTTGGGTGTTGGTTCTGATTTACTGGTGTTGGGACACTCTGGTCATCTGTTTTTTTGTATACTGACTACTACTGACTTCATTGTCCGCATTGGTGATCTACATGATGTCCGTTTTTATCTTTTGTTGGTGCGTGGGTCGTGTCATGTCTGAGGTGAGAGTGTACGTATTGTTTTTTGGGGTCGGGTTGGAACCGCAGGATGGTGCTATCTGGTGTCGCGCTCTGGGCACCCACCCCCCCGCGCTGCGTCTGGGGCCGTTTGATACCCGTTGGCTCGGACACTGGCGTGGTGTGAGGGAGTGGTATCGTGCACCTCTAGAGGGTTCCCCGAAGGGTGTGCCCCACTTGTATCTTTGTTTTGTGCTCTAGTCCTTTGTTGGTTGACTGGATGGTTGTTGGGGAACGGGGGGGGGTGGGGGTACGCATGGCCTGATAGTTGGGGTGGCATCAGGTGGGTGGGTGGGGTGGGGATGCAGCTGACTGCACGTGTTTGCCCGGACCTCTAGGATCAGGGGTTGGATTGCTGCTATTTGCTGTCTGCGCAGGCGCGGCCCTGTGCCTATTACCTAGGCTGGCCCATTTATCTTCTCGGCGGAATTGACCTGGGGGCCCTTGCCCCCGTCTGCCTTGAGCCCGAAAAGGATGGCCGCCATTTTTGGCAGCCGCGTGGCGGGGAATGCTTTGCACGAGGACCACGTGAGCTAGGTGCGGGCCGCTTGGGCTGGATTGGCTGTGTGCTGTGCGTAGTGGTTGCTGAGTGCTTGTTGCAGGGTTGGTTCAGCTGGGGGGGGATTGTTGGGGTTCTGGTTGTTGAGTTTGGAGATGACTTGGATGTGTGTGGAGTGTATGCGGGTGGACGACTGCTCCCTAGGGTGTGGTCCTGTCGCTGGCTGTTGCTGGGAGTTGGGTGGTCAGTATTTGCTTACTGGGTCCTGTGGGGCCCGGAACCTGGCTAATGTCGACTGCTGTTCTGGATCAGATATCGATTTTGTCATGGAATGTACGGGGACTTAATGATGCCAGGAAATGTCGAAGTGTGATCCAGTATCTGGACAGGCATGCTATACATGTGGCCCTTCTCCAGGAGACGCATCTGCGCACCGCCCCTTCCCCCAGCTTTGGTGGGAGGTGGGCTGCGGCCAGGATGTTTGCTTCCTACTCTTCTTATGCTCGTGGGGTTGTCATTCTTGTTAAAAAGTCGCTCGCATTTCAAGAACTGGGATCTATGGGGGACCCTGAGGAGCGCTATGTACTATTGTGGGGGCGGCTTGGGCAGAACACTGTACTGTTTGTCAATTGCTATGCTCCTAATGTCGATACGCCAACCTTTTTCGTTACATTGTGGGGTCATGTGCTTGCTGTTGATGCCACTTATATTGTGTGGGGGGGGGATTTCAATCTTGCTCTTCATGCCCAGTCGGATAGATCGGAAGGGAGCCCTCAGTATAATGTGCAAGCTAGGGATGTACTGTGTGGGATTGTGGAGGAGGCTGGGTTGATCGACAGCTGGAGGTACACCCACCCTGCCGTTAAGGAGGGTACTCATTACACTACACATGCTCGTTCATGGGCGAGACTGGACTATGTGTTTTTGTCTAGGGGGTTGGTGGCTGGCCTGCGGGAGGCTACACATCTGGCTCGTACGTATTCTGATCACTGTCCGGTGAAGGCTGTTCTATCCGTTCCCGGGCTGAGTAGGCCGCGCCCGCCTTGGCGCCTTTTTCCGACTGCGTTGCTTGACCCGGTGTTCAAGGAGGAGCTTGGCGAGGAGGTGGAGGCGTTCTTCCCTAGAAACAAGTGCTATGTTGAAAGCGTCAAGGTTATATGGGAGGCGTTCAAGGTTACGATCCGAGGAGTCACTATTTCTAAAAGTTGTGGAATCCTTAAGCTACTTGTTCGGTCCCTCGAGGGCTTGGAAGCTACCTTGCGAGACTTAGAACGCAGGATGCAGGTTGACTCTGATCCCGATCTTCTGGTCCAGTTCCGTACTAAGCTCTCCGAATATGAAGAGGAGGCTGCTAGAGAGGCTAGACATAGGGGAAGTACTGGACGGCGAGGCGATACTGTGAGGGGGAGCGGCCCGGTAAGATCCTCGCTGCCCTTACTAGGCATCCGAGGCATGGGTCAGACGTGTTGGAGCTGGTGGCGCCGGATGGCACTCGCTGTCGGGACACTGCGGAGATTCAGCGTACTTTCATTGACCATTATGCACACCTGTACACGACACAGCAGACTGGTGAGACACGGTATGGCGGATTTCTTGACGAGCTGGCACTCTGCTGGCTATCGGATGATCATCGAGCGTTCTTAGGTAGGCCCCTGGAGGTGGAGGAGGTCAGGAATGCCATCATGTCGTTGAATAATGGAAAGGCCACAGGGCTGGATGGCCTTCCTGCTGAATTTTATAAGTGTTATGTGGACACCATGGCCCCTGTTCTCCGCGAGGTTTTTGAGGAGTCCCTGGAGGAGGGGCGTCTGCCGTGCTCCATGCGGGAGGTCGCCATCATGTCGTTGCTCAAGCCGGGGAAGGAGCCGGTCGATGTGGGCTCCTATAGGCCCCTCTCGTTGCTCAACTGCGATGTCAAAATTCTTGCGAAGGTCCTGGCAGTGAGGCTTGCCGAGCTCATGCCCGTTATTGTACTACCTGATCAGTCGGGGTTTGTGCCCGGCCGTGCTACATCCCACAATCTTCGCACCTTGTTTTCGCTTGTGTCGACCATTGCTCCTGATATCCCGGTTGCCGCTATCTTTTTGGATGCCACTAAGGCGTTTGACTCCGTTGAGTGGGGCTATCTTATTGATGTTCTTTGTCGGATGGGCTTCCCCCGGATCTTCATCTCATGGGTCAAGCTCTTACATACTGATCCGATGGCGAGAGTGGTGGTGAATGGAGTGCTGTCCCCCTCGTTCCCTCTCACAAGGGGGACCCGACAGGGATGCCCCCTCTCGCCCCTCTTGTTTGCCATTGCCATTGAGCCGCTGGCCTGCAGGATTCAACAGCTTCACCAGCAGAGCGCATTTAATTGTCTTCAGCGGCAAGTCGGTATTTCTTTATACGCTGACGATGTTACACTTTATGTTAAAGACCCTGAGAACAACCTTAATTCGCTCCTGCGAGAGTTGGTCGCTTTTGGGGGAGTCTCCGGTGTCCATATTAACTGGCGGAAGTCCCAACTTTTCCCCCTCACTGCTGCTGTGGCTAGGTTTCCCCTTGATTACCCTCTGGAACGGTGTGATTCGGAGCTGCGATACCTTGGCATTGTCGTGTCACTGAATAGAGAAGAAACGGTTCGGCTTAATTATGGAGTGGCTATCAGTAAACTTGAGGATGATGTCACTAGATGGATGTCCTTGCCTCTCTCCATGGCCGGCAGGGCGTCACTTATCAAGATGGTAGTTCTGCCTCGCTTTCTTTACCTTTTTCAAAACCTTCTGTACCATCCTGGTGCTTATTTTTTTCGCAGACTTCGGTCTGAGCTCATACGACTGTTCTGGGGGGGCAAGCAGCCGCGGGTGGCTTGGGCTACCCTTACATTGCCCTATTCTGATGGCGGTTTCGATGTCCCTGACTTTGAGCTTTATTATCTTAGCGCTCAGGCGCATTACGCTTACCACTGGATGCGCCCCACGCCGTTTGTGCCCCAAATTGCTGCTGAACATTGGGTTGCCCACCCACTCCCGCTTGAAGGGATGGTGCTGGGCAAGGTGTCGGATGTGGAAACGCCTCGCACGACGGTGACGTGCACGGTGGATGCTTGGACGCGGGTGGCTCGAGTGCTGGGCGTCTCCTTTCTCTATTCGCCGGCTCTGCCTCTGTCTTATCACCCTGATTTGTCTCTGTTGCTAGCCACGGGGTTCCAACGAATGTGTAGGCGGCTCGGTGTCCTTTCGTGGGGTGACCTGCTTCATGAAGGTACCTTCCGTACGCAGGCTCATTTCTTTGGAATGGCTGCCTGCTCCCCTTTAGAGCTGTTCTACTTTGTCCGCTTGCGGCAGGGCATGCGGGCCTTGTTACCAGATTTCCCTTCGGAGCCGGAGGTTACCCTCCCCCTTCATGTGCTGTGGTATCTGATGGACGACACCTGGTGTCGAAATTATATGGTGCTATTCGCAGACAGCGCTCGGTCCCGGCCAATCGGGTGCGCGAGCAGTGGGTCGCTGAATTGGGAGCCCCTATTACCGATGAGCAATGGACGTACTGCTGTGGACTCACGGCCAATGTTTCTTCCAGTTGTCGGCTTAAAATCATACATTACAAATTTGTTCAGAGGTACTATTACACCCCGGCGAGGAAACTTCGGTTTCATTTAGCGGAGGATGACAGATGCGCTAGGTGTCGTGCAGAAGGCGCTGACTTTCTGCACTTGGCTTGGAGTTGTGCGGGGGTGCTGGAATATTGGACTCAGGTCCATGAAGCCCTGCAGGTTATGGCGGAGGATGGGGTGGCATTGGACCCCTTGGTGATGGTGCTGGGTTATTCTAAGGACGTGCCTGCCTCTCACCGTAGATTTGTTGACGTGGCCTTGCTGTTGGCTAAGCGTAGGGTTGCTTGTTGCTGGGGACGTGGCAGGGTACCGCGCTTCCAGGATTGGTTGACTGACCTCATATACTGTCAGGACCAATATAATATCTACTCTGAACTGATGCCTGTCAGGTGCAGACCTAAAGACTTTTGGAGTCCGCTCCAGGTGTATCTCCTAACTAGAGCTGTGCAGGATTCTGATTCTGAACATGAGGACCGCGTTGGGATTGGCTGACCGTAGCATGGTGGGCTGGGATTTCATTTTACACCTGTTGATCCTCAAGCATCGGGTGAGAGGCTGTGCTGCTTCCACTTACTGTGTGATTTTGGGAGCTGGGGCTCCTCCTATGGCACGTGAATGGGTGGGGATTGAGATCATACTTCTGTCAGGATGTTCTTTTATCTGTGTTATTTTCTACTCGTGGCCCTTCTTTTTTGATTCTCCTTTGATCTGTTCGCTGAGCACTAATGGTGAATGACCATACTGTGCTGTATTATTAACCTGTCTGTGCAAACTGGATCATTGCTGTCTTCTATGCATTGTACATTTCGATGTGGTTATATGTATTGACTGATGTGTCACCCTGTACTTGAATTTTCACATTTTTTCGAATCTGACGTACCACTGTGATGGTCATGTGCGACTGTATGTAATGTGTATGCATTTCCTCTGTCCTTGCTTGTCTCCAAATAAAGGTTTAAAAAAAAAAAAAACTTTGTAAAGGGGACTCTGTGATCACCTTATAGTTAACTTTTCGTGTGTTTGGGAAGACTGCGGTGGAGACGGGTGGAAACAGTCAAGGACGGCCATACCAAAAAGGAAGAGCCAGGACTATACATAGCAATGGACATCCTCCTTAAGCTGGGCACGGATACAAAGCAGTTGTACCTGGAATGTATTAGCTAGAAGCTAACGTGGCAGCTATTGTATCCACGAGAAACTCATTAGAGAGTAACATTCAGATTTTCCACAGCAGGAGTGGGAAGAAAATCATGATTTTATTAAAGACACAGGGGCTAATATTATGCAATATCCTCGTTATGTCAAATGCAGCAGCAACAACTATAACTTTTAATTTTAGAATTACAATACTCTGAGGGAAGATGATGGCAGACACTTCTCACATGAGCTGCTGCTAGAGCTCTCGTCCGGCTCCTCCCGTGGTTGCATAAGGTTTACGGACGCAGATGGTGGTTGATGGTGGCAGCAGAGCACCACGGCTCATGATGCGGCCCTGAGATTAAGGCCCTGGTTGTCACAGCAGCATTCGGAAGGAGGCCGCCTTTCACGTTGCCATTTTCTGGTGATGAAGTGTGCTACGTCCCGGTCAAGTATGTGGCCCATTATGTGTGTTGGTGCATGCTGGACAGGAGAGACAAAGAGGCAAGGAGTTGGGCGGATCAGGTCTCACCGAGGGGGCCCATCTGTGGAAAATCTGTGGTTCCTGTGTGCATTTAACATGCTAGTTTTTGAAAAGCAGCATTAAAAGCCCTCAATTGAAGAAAGTATTGATTGGATAGAAATCGTGGACTCTATGGCAGGGGTCATCTACATAGATGGTCCTCACTTTTCATAGCCAAGCAATATTTTGGTAATTTTTCTTTTTCTTTTATTTTTGAACCTTTGACAGAGTTATATCAGGCACAGCTCAATATTCCCGGATTTGAAATTCAAGGGTGTGATTTTAACTTCCTTCAAAACCCGGATTTAGATTTATCTTTGGGTATGCGTAGGCAGGATAAACCACGAATGGCCAGTGCTACGATAGAAAGTAGCAGGGGGTTGGATCTAATAGATTTGTGGCATTAAAATCTTCCAGACAAGAGGGAATACTCTTGTATCTCGGGGAAGATATAAATTTGCTGTCAGACTAGAATTATTTTCCACACAAAATTTAGAACAGCTACACACATGTGCAAGAATGGTTTCTCCGACCATGCCTTTTTAAAGATGACAGTATCAGGGATTGAGGTAGGAAGGTTCAGTGGGCAATGTTTTTAAACACAGTTAACATTGAAGCCGAAGATTGGTGTAAAGAGATTCAGGGCGAAATAGTAGACTATTTTAAGGTAAATACTAATTCTGCTAGAATAGAGAATGTGTGGAAAGCATTTTAAGCAACTATAAAGGGTTACATGACCTCTAAAGAGACTAGGCAGAGGAACCGCATATTGACACAGGACAGAGCTAGAGACCAAAGTGTATCAGGCGAGTATGGAATTTTTGTGGAACTAAGGGGCAGATGTATCATCCGTTTTTTTGTCCCTAGGGCATGTATGTGTGCCATATACGCACAAATGTAGATTTCAGGGGTGCAGCAGGGTGTCCTTAAGACACCCTTGAAATTATTCTCAATTTGCGATTAGCAAATTGCGAATCGCAAATTGAGAATTACTTCCCATTCCTTCGTATGGGCCTCCTGGCCCATAGAAATGAATGGGAAATTATTCCTTAATTGTGATTAGCAATTTGCTAATCGCAATTAAGCAATTTTGAGAAATCGCTAAAAAATAGCGAATTTCTAGATACATACCATTTTGCAATTCTCAAATAACGATTCTTAAAAAATCGCTATTTGAGAATCGCAAATGTGTATCTTGATACATCTGCCCCTAAACCACTTCCAATAAATTGGTGTTCAGACAGGCAACAATGCATATGCAGGAATACTACTATGACTGAGGTTATATTGCTAACTCTGCATATCTTCGAAAGGTTTACGAGGAAAGTAAATATGCAGGTACATTTTTAACCTGGCAGGCGTGTGAGCGTCAAGTGCAGAATAAGATTACATCCCTTGTGCATGCAAAACAAAAGCCCATTATAAAGATCTTGAGCAAATACAGGGGAGATTTCTTAAGCACTATCAAGCAATATATAGTATGCAACAGCAGGTCAATGTGTAGGGGCTCAGAGAGTTTTAAGTAATCTGCCCATGCCAAAGCTAAGATCTCCCTTGATGAATTGGAGGCGGTAAGGCATGTGGCAAAGATGCAAAAAGAACAGTTGATGGATAGAATGCAGAACAATGTCATACATTTACCCAAGTATAGAGACCTGGGCCTAAATCCATTGTTTCTTTGCTCACCATGCCATTCCAGTTTGGACCCAGCCATATGCAAATCAGTCTTGACCCTGCGCCCAATGGGAACAGCCCAGCCCGAACTCCCAGGCCAAGTCCTCCCTGGACTGGAAAACAAGTATCCTAGGACCGTTTTTGGGCTTTCAGCCCTCATTAGCCAGGATAGCATGACTCCAGTGCCATGGAGAGCATGGGACCCACGTCTGGGCATACCCGTCCCTCTCGGGTGACAAATGCAAAAAGAACAATTGATGGACAGAATGCAGAACAATTTCATACATTCACCCCAGTACAGAGATCTGGGTCTAAATCAATCATTTTTTTGCTCACCATGCCATTCCAGTTTGGACCCAGCCATATGCAAATCCGTCTTGACCCTGTGCCCAATGGGAACAGTCCAGACAGAAGTGCCAGGCCTAGTCCTCCCTGGACTGGAAACAGGCATCCTATGTACCGTTTTGGGCTTTTAGCCCTCATCAGCCAGGATAGCTTGACTCCAGGGGCATGGAGAGCACGGGACCCACGTCTAGGCATACCCGTCCCACTAGGAGTGACAAGTGCAAAAAGAACAATTGATGGACAGATTGCAAAACAATATCATACATTCACCCCAGTACAGAGATCTGGCCGTAAATCCATCATTTTTTTGCTCACCATGCCATTCCAGTTTGGACCCAGCCATCTGCAAATGAGTCTTGGCCCTGCGTCCAATGGGAACAGTCCAGCCCGAACTGCCAGGCCAAGTCCTCCCTGGACTGGAAACAAACATCCTAGGACCGGTTTCAGGCTTTTAGTCCTCATCAGCTAGGATAGCTTGACTCCAGAGTCATGGAGAGCACGGTACCCACCTCTGGGCATAAACGTGGAGAGCATGCAGAATACCTGTCCCACTCAGGCATACCCGTCCCACTCGGGTGATAAATGCAAAAAGAACAATTGATGGGCAGAATGCAGAACAATGTCATACATTCACCCCAGTACAGAGATCTGGGCCTGAATCCGTCTTTTTTTTGCACACCATACCATTCCAGTTTGAAACCAGCCATATGCAGTCTTGACCCTGCGCCCATTTGGAACAGTCCAGCCCGAACTGCCAGACCAGGTCCTCCCTGGACTGGAAACAAACATCTTTCAGTCCTTATCAGCCAGGCTAGCTTGACTCCAGTGGCATGGAAAGCACAGGACCCACGTCTGGGCATACCCGTCCTACTCGGGGTGACAAATGCAAAAAGAACAATTGATGGACAGAATGCAGAACAATGTCATACATTCACCCCAGTACAGAGATCTGGGCCTAAATCAATTGTTTAACAACAAAACGTAACAATTGCGAATACTGAGGGCAACTCCAAAACAACTATTTATTCCAGACCTCTGAATAAAACAGGACTGTAACATTCTAGAAGAGAAAGAAACAAAACACACGTTCAAATTTTCATAACCCGCGACTGTAGTTAAACAAAAGGATACCCACCGGTGCAATCCGCCTACCTTATTTCCTGAACTGATTAAATCTGTGGCTTCACACTTGAATGTGACAACATTCTGAAAAGACAGACATAAGACAACACAGTCTGTAAACCTAATGTCAGAGTCTGGCTGGACATCTCCCATCTGAAAGAGGTTCACTCGTACCCACCAGGAAGCATAAAAACGACATCTCCCGTCAACCCCGCTATCCCATCATTCAATTCAGGAACGCCAGCTGTACACCACACTCGGAGGACGTGTACGTGGCTTGTTGAGTTGGAGAGCTAGTTCTTAAGGTAATTGACGCGCGGCCTGATATTTCATTTTGCACAGTACGTCTAAGCACATATGAGCTAAAACGGGCATTGCTTTTTCCTAGATTCATTTGTAAGACGGCAGCCCGGTGTTAGCATCTATGAACTAAGGTGAGCCCTGCCCCTCCATGTCTAAGTACAAAGACCATAAATCATGAACATTTACGTTCTAACAGTCGACTATTCCTAGCAGGTGACCCTGATATCAACAATATAATGAAAGAGGCTTCGAACTCAAGTAAAGGCAATCGGTAAGTGGGTACGAGTTCTTTTGAATGGGGATGAATGTATGACTTATTAAGCATTCCGTCCATCATTTTTTTGCGCAGCACTTTTCACCCTAAGTGGGATGGGTATGCCCAGACGTGGGTCCCTTGCTCACTGTTCCACTGGATTCAAGCTAGCCTATCTGATGAAGGGTAATACCCAGAAACCGGTCCCAGGATGCTTGTTTCCAGTCCATGGAGGACCTGGCTTGGCAGTTCGGTCTGTGCTGTTTCCACGAAGCACAGGGTCAATACTGATTTGCATATGGCTGGGTCTAAACTGGGGTGACATGGTGCGCAAAAGAAAAATTTATTTAACCCAGATCTCTTGACTGGGTGTGAATGTATGACTTATTCAGCATTCCGTCCATCATTTGTTTGCAAAGCACTTTTCACCCTAAGTGGGATGGGTATGCCCAGACGTGGGTCCCTTGCTCACAGTGCCACTGGATTCAAGCTAGCCTGCTGATGAAGGGTAATACCCAGAAACCGGTCCCAGGATGCTTGTTTCCGGTCCAGAGAGGACCTGAGTTGGTAGTTCGGTCTGGACTGTTCCTATGAGGCACAGTGTCAAGACTGATTTGCATATGGCTGAGTTTAAACTGGGGTGGCATGGTGAGCAAAAGAACGATGGATTTAACCCAGATCTCTTGACTGGTGGTGAATGTATGTCTTATTCAGCATTCCGCCCATCATTTGTTTGCGTATCACTTTTCACCCTAAGTGGGATGGGTATGCCCAGACATGGGTCCCTTGCTCCCTGTGCCACTGGATTCAAGCTAGCCTGGCTGGTGAAGGGTAATACCCAGAAACCAGTCCCAGGATGCTTGTTTCTGGTCCAGGGAGGACCTGACTTGGCAGTTCCGTCTGGACTGTTCCCATGAGGCTTATGGTCAAGACTGATTTGCATATGGCTGGGTCTAAACTGGGGTGGCATGGTGAGCAAAAGATTGATGGATTTAACCTAGATCTCTTGACGGGGTGAATGTATGACGTATTCAGCATTCAGACAATCATTTGTTTCATAGCACTTTTCACCCTAAGTGGGATGGGTATGCCCAACTGGGGATCTGACTTATTCAGCATTCCGTCCATCATTTGTTTGCATAGCACTTTTCACCCTAAGTGATATGGGTATGCCCATACGTGGGTCCTTTGCTCACTGTGCCACTAGATTCAAGCTAGCCTGGCTGATGAAGGGTAATACCCAGAAACCGGTCCCAGGATGCCTGTTTGCGGTCCAGGGAGGACCTGGCTTGGCAGTTCCGTCTGGACTGCTCCCGTGAGGCACAGAGTCAAGACTGATTTGCACATGGCTGGGTCTAAACTGGGGTGGCATGGAGAGCAAAAGTTCGATGGATTTAACCCAGATCTCTTGACGGGGGGTGAATGTATAACATATTCAGAATTCCGTCCATCATTTGTTTGCATAGCACTTTTCACCCTAAGTGGGATGGGTATGCCCAGACGTGGGTCCCTTGCTCACTGTGCCACTGGATTCAAGCTAGCCTGGTTAATGAAGGGTAACACCCAGAAACCGGTCCCAGGATGCTTGTCCAGGGAGGACCTGACTTAGCAGTTCGGTCAGGACTGTTTCCTTGAGGCACAGGGTCAAAACTGATTTGCACATAGCTGGGTCCAAACTGGGGTGGCATGTTGAGCAAAGGAAAGATGGATTTAACCCAGATCTCTTGACTAGGGGTGAATGTATGACTTATTCAGCATTCCGCCCATCATTTCTTTGCGTAGCACTTTTCACCCTAAGTGGGATGGTTATGCCCAGACGTGGGTTCCTTGCTCACTGTGCCGCTGGATTCAAGCTAGCTTTGCTGATGAAGGGTAATACCCAGAAACCAGCCTCAGGATGCTTGTTTCTGGTCCGGGTAGGACCTGGCTTGGCAATTCAGTCTGGACTGTTCCCATGAGGCACAGTGCCAAGACTGGTTTGCAAATGGCTGGGTCTAAACTGGGGTGACATGGTAAGCAAAAGAACAATGGATTTAACCCAGATCTCCTGACTGGGGGAGAATGTATGACTTATTCAGCATTCCGTCCATCATTTGTTTGCGTAGCACTGTGGTGAAGATGGCCTTGCAGCTGATTTTTATTTTTTTTAAATGCATCCGTTTTAAACTCTGAATTAGTAAAACTTGCTAACCACATTTTGAAGGAGGTGGGTCCCGGCCTCATTTCATATTGCAACTGTGGTCATCTTTCTAAAGAGGAAGGAGAGTATTAATTCATTAAAAGACCTATAAGCCTTTTAAATGGGGGTTAAAAGGACATTACCAAACTTTTAGCCAATCGTATGAGTACCATTATTGGTGCCGTCATCCATCCAGATCCATCCAGATCAGTGTGACTTTGTTGCTGGTAGACAGTTATTTTCTAACACAAACTTTTCAACGGAAGCCTTGATTATTTTGCACAAAAAAAGTTCCAGTTCTGGAGATGTTTTTAGACACTAAAAACGATTTTGATCTGGTTTCCTGGGAGAGTCTTTTCATTATTCTCAGGGAGTTTGGATTCCCCACTAGGTTTATCCAGATAATATCAAGTATATATAAAGGTGATAGAGCACAAATAGTTATCAATTCCAGTAATATCGGGACTTGCACAGTAACCAGGGCTGTCCCCTGTTGCCTATATTTTTGCCCTGTTCATAGAACCTTTAGCTATAGCTGTACAGAAAAATTCAAGTATAATACCCTCTTTAAGATGGATGAATACCATTAAGCTATATGCTGATGACGTGTTATTTTTAAAATCTGAGATGCAGAATCAAAAGAAGGTGTTTGCAATCTTTCACGCGTATCAAGCTTTGGAAGGCTATACGATAAACAAACTGAAAACTGAGATTTTATAATGTTACTGTGCACTGGACACTTTGCTAAGTGAGTTTCATCTTCTCGTTAATTCTAGGCCCAGGCTCTATTTTAGGATATTTTTCTCCGAAATTGTCAATGATTTATTTGCATTGAATTATGCCCCTTTAATTAGTAAGATTAAGGCGTTATTCATAAAATGAAATGTTACCTCGCTCTATAATGGGCCGCATTGCTTTGATTCGTATGTCAGTTTTGCCTCTGTGTAATTTGTTGTTTACTGCTATTCCATGGGTCCTTCAGGTGAAGTTTTTTAAAAGGATGGAGGGTATGTTTTCAGCCTTTATTTGGCCCAGCAAAATGCTCAGATTGTTGTTAGACACAATAGGCCAGTGAAAGAAGGGAGGCTGGTCCTCCCCTATTGGAGAGAATATTATTTCGAGAATTTTGCACACAGTACATTAAGGTTTTCTAAGTCCTCGAGAGTGAAGAGGTTTGATGATTTTTTTCCCGAAATACTTTTTTTAAGGAGTACCAAATTATCGATTTTCTACGCCTCAACAGAGTCCCTAAAAAGATTAGATATAAGACCTTACAGTGGTCTATAGGGTGTAAAGAAGAGCTATTAAAGTATGTTGATATTCCTGTGATTAAGGGATTCACTCATCTGTAAGATATCTATATTGGGGATCAACCCCTCTTAGATAAAAATTTAGTTTCAAGTTGGAAAGTAATGGTTTCTACAAGAACCAGTATTAACCTGTTTACCGCGGCGGCAATTCCGCCACGGTGCGTGCGTTCTATCGCGCTAGGTAGTGCTCGCGACGGCCGTTGGTCGACGGGCGCACTTAATAGGTTAAGTATTTGAAAACCACACTGCAATGTTCATTCATTAAGATCTGATATTTTTTAATGGAACTAGATCTTAGTAGATTCCTGACAAGTCTGAAATTAATAGAGGACTTGGCAAAATCCAGAATGTGTAGATCTATTAGCTGCTGGCTTTCAATCTTCAGACAAAATAAGGCTAAAACAGTATATGAAAAGGCTCAGGATAATGCCAGTCTAAAGAAGATTTCCAGGTTTCAATTGCTACCTGGAATAAGATTAATGAGTTTAATTTTACCTCAATGAAGGGCGCACATTTTAGGCGTATGCAATTCTACAACAAGTGGCTGCTAAATAGAACCCCAGCACAAAATTAAACCTCAGATTCCAGCGAATTGCTTTAGGTGTTCAATGGAAGGTGGGGGTACTTGAACCCATATTGTCTGGGGTTGCACAAGGATTAAACAATTCTAGACTGAGATCGTGAAGTATTGTTTTCAAACTTTAGAACTGACACAGGCCAAAGATTCCCAAACAGCAGTTCTGGGGTATTCTCCGGATAATAATATAGGACCCTTGCAAAGTAATAGAGTGTATATTATTGTTTTAATAGCTAGATCAACACTCCTTCAAAACGGGTGTTTAGAAGTAATCCCGACATTTCATTAATGGTGGTCCAAATTAGGTAGAACAAAGGAAGTGTAATATATATGCATTTAAGTCGGGATCTTACTAAAAGTTCCTTAGACTGTGGGAACTATTTGAAATAAAGTTTTTTAGTTAAGGGCAAATAAAGGGAAACCATGGGGAATGTGCGATATAAAACAATGTATTGTATGTATTTTGTTGTGGTTTAAATGTGTATGGTTTGAAATCATAGCATCCTTCTGGTTTTTATCAACAAGATGAATTGTCTTAATAATCATGACTTTCTTTTTGTGAATTGTTGTGACTGTTGAATATTTTTGACTTTTTCAATATAAATATTTAGTAAAAAAAGAATTAGAATACTCTTAACATTCTAAATAAATATAAATGCCACCAACAAGCAGCCACCTTCCTTCTTTTTGTGGCAAACAAATCAAGTCCCTTTGTTGAACAAGAACCGGTATAGATATCTTACTCTTTATCTTCTTGTAGACAACAACCCGGAAAAACTGAATCTTTATATTCTTCTTCAAACGTTTCCTGTTATCATAAAAAACATATTAAGGGGTGATATAATATTTAGGAGGGATAATATTAGTCTTCGTGTCTTAAATAAAATCATGATTTTCTTCCTGCCTCTGTTGTGGAAAATTTGAACTTTATGGCACTGCATGGAGGCCAATATTATATAATGCATGTTCAAAGCCTCGCTGTAACATTCAAAGAAGCACTTTATTATGAAATTTCTTAAACACAGAGGGCACTGCTAGCCCTTTGGCTGTGCCATGCGGCAGTACTTTCAAAGCACAGTGACACATAATATTTACAGCAATATGACACATCTCTGTGCGTTCCCCTGCGCTGGCGCACAATTGTCTGCCATGCGTCACGCAGGCACCCTTGCGCCATAGTGCAAGGATGTCTGCGTTGCGGGGAGATTGTTTTTGTGCAAGAATGGGCACCTTCCTGAACAAAAACAATAACAAAAACAATAAAATGAAGTGATTTCTTCTTCCAATGTGTGCTGCAGAATGCAGCACCCCTGGAAACAGGAAAAAACAAGGAGAAATGTAAACCTTTCTCTTCATTGTGCCTCGCTACGCCACCCCTGGGGTGGTGTAGCATTCTGACACATTTCCAGGTTTACGAATTTTCGTAAATCTGGATATGCAGCAGGAAACATGGGTGTTGCATGAGAAGGGGCCATATTTACAAGGATACGCGTGTTTCCATTACCTCAGCTTTGAAGCCGAACCTGCGCTCTCCATGCCCTTCCAAAAATCTTCTTCATATCTCTCTGAACCTTCTAAATTGAAGGTACCCACATATCTGTCAATTTCTTTGACTAATTCTTCACTAAGTAATAAACCATTGGCCTCACTCCCTGCCTCCATAGCCAATTCAGCAAGTTTGGGGACTAGCTTCATAAGAATACTTTTTTTTCCTTTCAATACACAGTGCCAAATTAGAATTGCCCAACAAGCAAACTGCTCTATGTTCTCATTGTCATAACTCCTCAATATTTCTATTTGTTTTGTTCACATATGCCTCCTCATGTAAATTAAATCTCTTGGTCAAGGGACCAAAGACATCCAAGAATCTGTCGTGACATTCTTTAGGCAATCATCCACGCCTTTCCTTGGGTCCCTTCCAGATTTATTTAAGAATGCCAACACCTTAGATTTCAATTCTGGGGTGTAAGCCATCAAATGATGGCCTTGGACACTGATCACATTCTGTTTTGGACCTCTTTAAGCATCTCTTGCATTGATCAATATTGCACATGGCCACATGATCTACTGGTGCCGTTAAGGAGATAAGGTATGATGTATAAGATGAGGATAAAACATTTTTTTTCCTAACATTTCTAATAATCCCTTATCATTTTTTACCTGCTCCTTTCTACTCTTTATTAATACCATATTATCTGTATTGGAATCTCCTAAATCAGAGGAGAAACTTATTTCAACATCACCAGTACTTGAGGATGCATTACAAGTCGCCACTTTGTGATTCCCTTTTTTGGCCTTTATAGCTGCCTTCTCATCCAACTTCAAATGAATTGCCCTTTTCCCTCTTTGCCTGAGGACTTTCTTGTCATTTACGTTTTTTGTGTGCTTCATTTCCCTACTTTCTATTTTAGATACCATCTTTTCCATACAATCATCAAATCTTTTACCTAATTGAGATGACAACAAGGCAAAGGCTTTATCTACTCAAACCTGTACCTTTTCATCTAAACCCTGTCCTTCTGCAGCCCCTGACTCCATTTTACAATTTTAAACAACTAAAATACACTGTATTAATATCAAGTTTCTTCCAACCCCCCCCCCCCCACTTCCCAATATACTCCTCTTTACACTACCTCATCAACATCTGTTCTGAAACGGTGGTTCTGACTGGAAAACCAAATATTTTCGAAGCCCTAAATATGGATGCCAAAGGAAATTGATTATTAGACACAGTTAGACCTATCTAAAATGGCCACAGGTGTCTCACATGCTCCTAAGGCAAGCCACAAGGTTTCCGGTCTAAACATTCCACCGAGACGGCCCTGATCGAACTGACCGATACCATCAAAATCCTTCAAGATCAAAGGAAGAAGGCTATATTGATCCTTCTTGACCTCACGGCAGCTTTCGACACCATTTCCCACTCCATTTTGATCAATAGACTCATGGACATCGGTGTCACCAACTCTGCCCTATCTTGGATTAGTTCTTTCCTCAGTGACAGGTACCAAACTGTCATCCTTGGCCCCTACCATTCCAATGAGAAAAAGGTGTCCTGTGGAGTCCCTCAGGGTTCCATTCTGAGTCCCCTCCTCTTCAATATCTATCTTATCCCTCTTCTTACCCTCATAGAATCGTTCGGCATAACCGTCACCTCCTATGCCGACGATACTCAGCTAATCATCCCCCTAGACGACAATTCTAACACGGCAGAGCTCAATCTGAAACACTGCCTTACAGCAGTCTTCCAATGGATGGACACCAACCATCTGCGCTGCAACTCGAATAAAACCGAGATTCTTCCCATCGGAAAAAATGCCTCTTTCTGCCCTGCTCTGTGGTGGCCGGACAATTCTGCAGCTCCACCTCAAACTGTTTCATCAGCCAGGAACCTCGGGGTTCTCTTCGACTCCGAGCTCTCCTTCGATCTCCATGCTTCGACCACAGCGGGAAAATGCTTCGGCATAATAAAGTCCTTAAAGAAATTTTTCGATTTCCTCCCGCTTGACTCCAGAAAAACGGTGGCGGTAGCCCTCATACTCTCTCGAGTGGACTACTGCAATGGACTTATGGCAGGGACCAAAAAGTCCACTCTCGCCAAACTTCAAAGTGTCCTGCACACTGCCGCCCGGCTCGTCTTAAAACTTCCACGAAAATCTTCAATCTCCTCAGCCCTTAAAACCTTACATTGGCTCCCCTTGCACAAGAGAATCCTCTTCAAGATTCTCATTGTAGCCTTCCGAGCCTTCAACAAATCCGGCCCTTCCTACTTGACTAGACGCTTTCCCCATTATACTCCGTGCCGCTCCCTCAGATCTTCACAAGATAACCTCATGACCCCCTCTAAATTCAACCTGAAATCTAAAGGCGGCAAAACTCTAAGCACCTTAGCTATTAAAGCCTGGAATAGTATGCCAAGGCATCTCAGGCTTCAAACAGACGAGAAGCCATTCCGGAAGCTCCTCAAAACCTGGATTTTCAATCTTCCCGACGACTGGTCTAAAGCTGCCATCTAGCCTCCCTCACTTCACTCTGTGAATTGGAAACAGGACTTATAGCGCCATGATGCTCCTTCCGGAGCGACCGTCTGCGCTTTAGAAATACCTTTCCAAATTTCCAAATTTCCAAATATTTACAAACTTGAGTCAATTAGACCACATACGTTTTTGCAGATGATTTCAGACCATAATAAGGTATTTAGAGATGCGCTTACTGACGCATGCATGTTTACTACCTTTTTTTAAATGATTTCTTATTTTTACGAGTGATTGCTTGTTCTTATTGTTACATTTGGCTGTGCTATGAGTGCCTTGCCCCCGCACACACAGCATGCAGCTTCTAATAACAGCACTTGCTGCTATGACAGCCTCCACTCATGCAGCCCCAAAGCTTAGGCTCCACTCGCAACTCGCTAGGCTCTGCACGCACTAACACCGTTAGCTCCACTCATGGCTCTTTAATATTTGAAATAACTATTTCCGTGAACAGACAAGTAAAATAATTTAACCCTTCTTCATGCGCTCAATTGCGAGCGCTCAACTTAAGGGCTTTAAACTCAGCTATTCTTAACATATCACCAGAAACGAACATGCAAGCACACTGTCAGAGACCTGTAAATTGGTTCCCTGCTACAATTAGCCTAAATCAACTTTAAACACCTATTTTTATCAATAAAACTATTGCATTTCCAGAAAAACTGACTATTGAAATGCTTTTATAATTTTAAATTATCTTTCATAATTTTCTTCATATTATATTAATCATTTCATTTTGAGTGTTAATTCACTAATCATATTATGATTAATAAATAACACATCCACTTCCTCACTTTACAACTAAAATTTCTAGCCGATCTCACACATGAATCTTGTTGATTAAACACAGAAATTATCTGATGAGTGAGCAGCAACAAAGAAGGGAGATGGCTGCTTGTTAGGTACATTTGTAATTATTTAGAATGTTACAAGTATTCTAATTCTACAATTAAAAGTTCTAGTTGTTATTAATGTGTGTGTGACGATAAATAAAATAATTCACAATATTGGCCTCCATGCCTTACCATAAAATTGAAACCATAGCTACAGACTTGAACGTATTAAAGGATGATCAGAGGAAAACACATGAAAGGGTGAAGAAAATAGAAATAGCCTTGATTTAGATTAAACCATTCACTGAAGATTTCAAAATGCAAGTGCAAGTCTTGACTGAAAGGGTCCATTCCCTCGAATATAGTGCTGAAACATAGAAAGGAAGGGCCTAGTTTAAAATAATTGAAAGGAGCTGCATGTTGACATCCTAGAATCATGGCTGAAGCAAGTGGTGGCGCTAGAGGGTCTAGCAGCATTAAATGCATTAGGAAGGGCCCACAGGTTACTGGCGAGCCCACCTATATCAGAAGCCTCACCAAGACCAGTAGTGGCAAGGCACTTTCAAGATAGAGATAGACATATTGCCATGAGCACAACTAAATGGGCAGCTCACTGTTGAGAACAACAAGATCATGCTTTTTGATGATTTAACAGCAGCTGTGCAACATCAGAGGGCTTAATTTGAAGAGACCAAAAAGTAACTTAGAGAGATAAGGATCAAGAATGCTTTGTTGTGTCTAGCCAACCACTCTTTCACCGATCCACATGAAGTCTGGGAATGGACTGAACAACAGAAAATCACTGCCAATGACAAACTAGAATGGATAGAGGTATGCACGCTGTTAGAAACGGGACCCTGGCCGGCCAAGACTCGCGTCGAGGTCAGTCAGGGATCACCATTTCTAAAGTCAGGGCAAGGGAGTCACACACCAAGGCAACCCCCACTCGCCCTCTAGGTAGCGTGGCGCGAGCAGTCTAGGCTAAACTTGGAGGCGGTATGAGTTAAGTATTTGCGCACGCACCCCAGCAACAACACCCAAGGCCCACCACAAAGAAAAGACTCCACACAAGGTTATACAAAAAATAGCCTTTGTATTATAATAAACAAAACACATTAGATAACACACGCAAACTGTACAATGTGCCAGGGGCACGGGCAGAATTTACAAGGGGAATTATGTACAGGACAGGGCCACATGGACCACTGTCAGGGGTAGGCACTTGTTAGAAAATAATACTGGTAGATATACACTTATGTCGTAAACATAGAATGAGTAGCACCAAAATTACAAATGCAACACACATCCAGTAATCACTGGAAAAGTAAGGACCTCCTACGCAACCCTAAAACACTGTAGGAAATCACGCGGGTAACTAGGACCTAAGGAAGGAATACCAACACCTAAGCAATTCACTCTTAGCAAAGGGAAGGAAACCTAACATGAAATGAACCATCAACAATCTACTATGCAGGTCACATCTAGCATAATGGATAAACATAAACCATCCTCTCTGCAGGTCACATTTAGCCAAAGGGGATAACCATAAGAATACCTAATCAGGTCACTTTTAGAAAAGGTACAGGTTAGAACACATGCGCAAGAATTGCATCACAAGAAATTACAATGCGCGGGGTGCACAAAGCACAACACTCATAAATGTCCCTCAGGCCAACTGGCCTCGAAAGGGGCGGAATGCCCTGAGTCTCAGTGTCAGGGGGTCTGTGCAGGCAGCACAGAACACAAACCTAAACGTGGCAACTGTCCACTAAGTGCTGGACAGTTGTAAATAGAAATGCACAACGTTGGAGCCAGGAGGGCTCAAGAACAAAGTGGGCAAGGAGCCTCTCAGGGGCTCACCAAACAAAATGCGCAATCTAGAGCTCAGCGCTCTAAAAATAAGGAATTGCCCCAGAGCCTCTCCCAGGGCTCTCAATCAATGTGTGGGCTGGAGCCTCGCTGGGCTCGTGGATTGACTGTGGGCAGGTGGAGCCTCTCAGGCTCGTAAATCACGAATGCCCCTCGAGCCTCTCTGGACTCGCAAACACAACTGAGCAGGTGGAGCCTCTCGTGGCTCAATACACAAAATATGCCCCTCACGAGCCTCGGGCTCGAAGAAATGCCCCCAGGAGCCTCGGGGCTCCACAAAGAATACAGCAGCGTTGGAGCGGCCCTCTGCCAATCGGGGCCGCTCGAAGAACAAGGGACCCTGTCCCCGCACTCACCGGTTCCTCGCTGGTGCTGCGGGGGCAGGAACACTGCCGGCTCTCCTCCTCACTCGGCGCGGGGCTCCCTTTCACTCTGGGAGTCCCGAGGACAGGACCGGCTGCTTCCTTTCGCGCTGCTCGGCTGCGGGGCGGGACTTCCGGTCGGCCTCTCAGGGGCCGCGCTGCTATTGGCCGGTCGGCCAGAACACTTCCGGGTCGTCGCGGGCAGCGCGGCGGCCCGTTCCAGGTAGGCAGGCGGACTCTTAATACCCGAGGAGTGGGCTCCCTCGTGGTAATTATAAAATCCAAGTACGGGGCAATGCCGGGTGGCACCGGCCTTTAAATAATAAAATAAAGCGAGGTGGGCACTCGCTATGCCGAAAATCGGCAAATCGGCTCTGACGCCGGGTGGGCACCGGCAATGCAATAAAAGCGCTCTCAAGCGCCAAGAGAAGGGCGCCCAGCGCTACCAGGAAAATAAAGCGCGCCCAGCGCTATAAATCAGAATAAGAGCACTCCCATGCACACTAAGTAAAAAGCAAAAGCTCCAGCAGGGACTGGAGGCAGGCAGAGGGGCAAGGCAGGGCCAGAGCCAGCACACTGGGTCTCCAGGCAGGGAGACAGCCCAAGTGGCGGTCCTCTTGGCCCCAGCAGCAGCAGCAGCCCCCTCTGGCAAGATCCTAGGCAGAACCAAGAACAGGACAAATTGCATGGGGACACAGCCCCTTCTTATACAGGAAAACCCCTTTGTCTCAGGGTGCAGGGTGGGGGGAAAACCAGTTGCAGCTGGTTCTGAAGTACTCTGTTTACCTCAACCACCCTCTCTATTCACTGGCAGGGCTAGGGCCATCAGTCGCACTACAGGGGGTGGAGCCAGCATTGTCCGGGGAAAGTCCAGGCCCAGCAGGGACCAGGTGCACTCCTCCCAAGCCATCAAGCATGCTGATCTCACACTCACCACCGGGCAGACCCATCCAGCCTTCCTGGAGCCAGGCTCACCAGCCAGCTCCAGCCAATCACACTGCAGGCATATTTTCCAGCAATATGCCAAGTCCCAGAAATGGCATTTCTACACATGCCACATTCACGCAACATACATCATTGCGAAGCATTCATTCCCACGAACACGCACATACCAAATTCGAGCATGCACTCCCCATACATCAGGAATTACTAGGGACACAGACATTCCCCATGCATCCCTATGGGAGAGCAGGCCAGCCTAACCACATGCACGCACTTTACTCTGGGACACAGAGAAAAAGTGCGCACAGACCAGAAAATCATCCACGCATATCACAGATTAAAAGCGAAAAGATTAGGGGTGAACCTGCCATAAGGGCCAAGTCCAACACAACCCCCTACCAGCCAAAACGCAGGGCAGACCAATCACCACCGTGATGGACTTACCTGCTTGGGGCGATAAAACACGGACGTGGGCCCGCAACTGCAGGGACACCCTCCTGTTTTACGCCACTGTGAACCCCTGGGGTTCTTTCTAAAGCTACTGTAGGGACTCACTGGATTACCCCACTGGTACTCTCCAGCTGCCCTCGGCGAGGACCAGGCCCTAGGCCACCCAGGTGCCACTGGATCCTGCCAACTCACCAAGTGGGGGGTAGTAACCCCTGGCACATAACAGCCATGCTCCACTCTTCCTGTCTGCAAGACAGGGCTAGACTGCCACTGGTTCTCCAGCCTAGGGTCTACAACCTTAGGTGGACCAGGAGTCTCAGGGAAGGCTCTCCTCCCCTTACCTCTTCTCCTAGGGTTCCTCCTCCTCCTGCGAGGGGTACCCTCTAAACACCACTCTCCCAACCTAGGGTTTAACCCCTCAGGTGGTACCGGGGTCAGAGGTGGGCTTTCCCACCCTCTGCACCCCCTTCCAGAGTCCTGCCCCCTCCCAACCGGGGCGGTACCTCTGGAGAAAGAACTGGTTAGGACACTGTTTACAGGATTCCCACCCTTCAGGTCAGGCAAACCCTGAACCTGGACCTCCAACCTCCGGTCTAGGACCTTTGGTGGAATCACTGCCTGGCACTCCAGGACTTCTGAGGACTCACAGGTCACTCCCAAATCACTCATCTCACTGGACTTCTGTACTCTCCCCACTGGAGCAGTACTGCCAGACTCCACAACTACAGAAGCTTCGCTCACAGATGCTCCAGGTCCTCCACACACTAGGAGATGTCCCTCAAGTGGACTAACAGGTAAGCCTAGGTCCCCACCCTGGTGTTCCCTAAAGAAACCATCCAGGCTCTGAGGCAGGGCTTCGGGCATCTGGGGACTCTCGGTCTCACACTTACTTCCGCTCCACTGAGACAGACAGCAAGCCCCTACACCCTCCTCACTATACTGAGACCTAGCTGGGCTACTCTCACCCTCCTCCACCACGCTGGGTTGGAGAAAACCTGACCCACTATTATTGGAACTACTCACTAGCGGCGCTAAGGAACCTCTTGCACTCTCCCATCGTTCGGCTTCCGCTGCAAGTTCACATGATGAAAACAATCCACACCCCAACAGGTGTTGACGCAACTCTACTGAACAACAATTGAGCAGGTGCTCTTTGACAAACATGCTGAACAATCCGTCCCAATCACATTTCGTGGGACCCAGTACCCAATCAGACAGTGCCCCACAACAGTCATCTTCAAAATCTTCCCAAGACAGGTGAGACGGTTTCCTAAGGTTCCTAAACCTCAACCTATTCTCCTCCTCTGGAGAAACAGGAACCATACTCTGGGAACTGGGAGTGGGACTGTCAACACCAACACTTAAAAAGCTGCCACCACTGGACTCCACCCTCCCTGGGGAATCCAGACAATTACACATGCACTCAGGGGGTAACCTACTCTCTTGGGCTACCTTCTCCCTGAACAAGGCCCTCTCAGCCTCTAGCTTGGCAAGCTCCAACCTGAGCTGTTCCATCGCTAGCTGATGTTCCCTCTCTTCCTTCCTATCCAACCACTCCTCTGGGGACAGGGAAAGGGATGGGGCGCTGGTACTGACAATGGACCCAGCAAGGGACTCCCCATCTATGGGGTCATCACTCTCTGATGACATCCATCCACTGTCATCACCATCCAACTCACATTCATCAACAGAATCTTCAGGGCTCCCCACAGACTCACCACCCTCATGGCGTGCGGCCTGGGCCCTCTCTCTCTCACTGTGCTCGAGATCCCACTGACCCTTTTGCCACAGGATCAGGCTGTCCCTAAGCTGGGACTGAGTAACCAACTCACTCACCTCTATGCCTCCCTTTTCGCAGAATCTGACCAGCTCTAATCTACTGTACCTAAACAGACTACAGAGATCAAAAACTGGCTCCATTTTGACGGACGTTCTCGGGAAAAGTTTGACACAGGGAACCTGGGGGTCTGAGCTAAACAGGAGAACACAATCAACAAAATTCAGCAAGATTCCTATCTCTCAGAACTTGCACTCCACTGTCCAGCGTAACACACACTCATTCACACACAACCCTCCCCTCGGACTGGTAAGGCAGTTTCTACCACCCCTGATTCTCTCAACCTGACCACTAGCGACACAGGTACCAAACTCTGGGAGCAGGGCGGGGAACAAGGTACTGGACAAAATACAAATGACACCTTTCAGGAGAAGCAAAACTGAACTTCCCTAAAAAACAATAATCCCCAAAATGCGGTTATCCAAAAAATGCAGAGCTTTGAAGTGTGGCCTGTCGCCACTGTGGTACAGCGCAAACACAAATCCTTATCCTCACCGCTTGCCGCCAATGTTAGAAGCGGGACCCTGGCCGGCCAAGACTCGCGTCGAGGTCAGTCAGGGATCACCATTTCTAAAGTCAGGGCAAGGGAGTCACACACCAAGGCAACCCCCACTCGCCCTCTAGGTAGCGTGGCGCGAGCAGTCTAGGCTAAACTTGGAGGCGGTATGAGTTAAGTATTTGCGCACGCACCCCAGCAACAACACCCAAGGCCCACCACAAAGAAAAGACTCCACACAAGGTTATATAAAAAATAGCCTTTGTATTATAATAAACAAAACACATTAGATAACACACGCAAACTGTACAATGTGCCAGGGGCACGGGCAGAATTTACAAGGGGAATTATGTACAGGACAGGGCCACATGGACCACTGTCAGGGGTAGGCACTTGTTAGAAAATAATACTGGTAGATATACACTTATGTCGTAAACATAGAATGAGTAGCACCAAAATTACAAATGCAACACACATCCAGTAATCACTGGAAAAGTAAGGACCTCCTACGCAACCCTAAAACACTATAGGAAATCACGCGGGTAACTAGGACCTAAGGAAGGAATACCAACACCTAAGCAATTCACTCTTAGCAAAGGGAAGGAAACCTAACATGAAATGAACCATCAACAATCTACTATGCAGGTCACATCTAGCATAATGGATAAACATAAACCATCCTCTCTGCAGGTCACATTTAGCCAAAGGGGATAACCATAAGAATACCTAATCAGGTCACTTTTAGAAAAGGTACAGGTTAGAACACATGCGCAAGAATTGCATCACAAGAAATTACAATGCGCGGGGTGCACAAAGCACAACACTCATAAATGTCCCTCAGGCCAACTGGCCTCGAAAGGGGCGGAATGCCCTGAGTCTCAGTGTCAGGGGGTCTGTGCAGGCAGCACAGAACACAAACCTAAACGTGGCAACTGTCCACTAAGTGCTGGACAGTTGTAAATAGAAATGCACAACGTTGGAGCCAGGAGGGCTCAAGAACAAAGTGGGCAAGGAGCCTCTCAGGGGCTCACCAAACAAAATGCGCAATCTAGAGCTCAGCGCTCTAAAAATAAGGAATTGCCCCAGAGCCTCTCCCAGGGCTCTCAATCAATGTGTGGGCTGGAGCCTCGCTGGGCTCGTGGATTGACTGTGGGCAGGTGGAGCCTCTCAGGCTTGTAAATCATGAATGCCCCTCGAGCCTCTCTGGACTCGCAAACACAACTGAGCAGGTGGAGCCTCTCGTGGCTCAATACACAAAATATGCCCCTCACGAGCCTCGGGCTCGAAGAAATGCCCCCAGGAGCCTCGGGGCTCCACAAAGAATACAGCAGCGTTGGAGCGGCCCTCTGCCAATCGGGGCCGCTCGAAGAACAAGGGACCCTGTCCCCGCACTCACCGGTTCCTCGCTGGTGCTGCGGGGGCAGGAACACTGCCGGCTCTCCTCCTCACTCGGCGCGGGGCTCCCTTTCACTCTGGGAGTCCCGAGGACAGGACCGGCTGCTTCCTTTCGCGCTGCTCGGCTGCGGGGCGGGACTTCCGGTCGGCCTCTCAGGGGCCGCGCTGCTATTGGCCGGTCGGCCAGAACACTTCCGGGTCGTCGCGGGCAGCGCGGCGGCCCGTTCTAGGTAGGCAGGCGGACTCTTAATACCCGAGGAGTGGGCTCCCTCGTGGTAATTATAAAATCCAAGTACGGGGCAATGCCGGGTGGCACCGGCCTTTAAATAATAAAATAAAGCGAGGTGGGCACTCGCTATGCTGAAAATCGGCAAATCGGCTCTGACGCCGGGTGGGCACCGGCAATGCAATAAAAGCGCTCTCAAGCGCCAAGAGAAGGGCGCCCAGCGCTACCAGGAAAATAAAGCGCGCCCAGCGCTATAAATCAGAATAAGAGCGCTCCCATGCACACTAAGTAAAAAGCAAAAGCTCCAGCAGGGACTGGAGGCAAACAGAGGGGCAAGGCAGGGCCAGAGCCAGCACACTGGGTCTCCAGGCAGGGAGACAGCCCAAGTGGCGGTCCTCTTGGCCCCAGCAGCAGCAGCAGCCCCCTCTGGCAAGATCCTAGGCAGAACCAAGAACAGGACAAATTGCATGGGGACACAGCCCCTTCTTATACAGGAAAACCCCTTTGTCTCAGGGTGCAGGGTGGGGGGAAAACCAGTTGCAGCTGGTTCTGAAGTACTCTGTTTACCTCAACCACCCTCTCTATTCACTGGCAGGGCTAGGGCCATCAGTCGCACTACAGGGGGTGGAGCCAGCATTGTCCGGGGAAAGTCCAGGCCCAGCAGGGACCAGGTGCACTCCTCCCAAGCCATCAAGCATGCTGATCTCACACTCACCACCGGGCAGACCCATCCAGCCTTCCTGGAGCCAGGCTCACCAGCCAGCTCCAGCCAATCACACTGCAGGCATCTTTTCCAGCAATATGCCAAGTCCCAGAAATGGCATTTCTACACATACCACATTCACGCAACATACATCATTGCGAAGCATTCATTCCCACGAACACGCACATACCAAATTCGAGCATGCACTCCCCATACATCAGGAATTACTAGGGACACAGACATTCCCCATGCATCCCTATGGGAGAGCAGGCCAGCCTAACCACATGCACGCACTTTACTCTAGGACACAGAGAAAAAGTGCGCACAGACCAGAAAATCATCCACGCATATCACAGATTAAAAGCGAAAAGATTAGGGGTGAACCTGCCATAAGGGCCAAGTCCAACACACGCAATGACACAAAAGGCAAAAGCAAACAATACCTTAGCTGTGGTCTATGGTGCATCAACAAATTCAACATACAGTGGCTCCAGCTAGCAACATGAAAGAGATCCCCCACACTAATACCTATCTAATTTAAAACCTTAGGGGATGAAATTAACTCAAGGTCTATCTCTGAACAATCGCCCAATTGTGGTTAAGGCTCTCCAGGCATAGCGGACGATGTTATATGAAGAACGGAACAGACAGGGTGGAGGCTAAGTACCTCAGTAATGGTGGTTTTTTAACAATACATTTTATTTGGTTTTTCGTTGGAAATATCGGTGAAAGCCCTATATTGACCTGTAGGAGGTTGCGCTAAAACACTTCTTTTGCCTGCCGTGAGGGGAACGGCTGAACATTTTTATATTTCTACCACCTGCCTCACCTGAGAGACATCAGCGCCGTGAGGGGTACGGCAGTACTTCCAGGGCTTCGTTGACGCCGTGAGGGGAACGGCTAGGAGGGGACTCCATATCCCAGGAGCATCCTTGTGGCGACGGTGAGAACGTCATCGTTGGATGCCTGCTGCCCTCATACGCAGCCCAGCACCATCGCAGCCCGGGCTGTAGCTGTCCGGGGCCGAAAGAGGCCAGGCTGGGCCATGCCTCCTGGTCGGACGGAGAGGAATTGATTCAGACTACTAACTAGGTGATAATTATTAATCTAAACAACTAATGGGAGATGCTTATTCAATTCTTAAGGAACAGAAAAATGCTGAATGCTGCAGAAATGTAGGGACCCAAATCGAATAGTTTGCCCACAACCTGGCTAGAATAAAGAGTCCATCGGCCCACCCTTACTGGCGGAGATTCGTCATCTGGAGCTCAAGGAGAACTAGATCTAGGACCACAGCCCTGGGCCACCTTGCCCTGCTGGGTACCTGACCTCATGCTCCTGAAAGGCTCTTGCCAAGGTGGATGTTCAAACCAAGTGAACTCGAGTGAAGTGCAGTGCTCAAGTGTGTGAAAAGTTAAAAATGGCTACTTGGACAAAAAATATGTTTATTGGAGATTGTCCAAGTGTCATGTTTAAAATAACCTGATAGTATGAAAAATATTGACTATCTCCTGGCTAAGGCTAATGCGGTCGAGATGTTTCAGCCGTAATGGTCAACTGACCCGGCTTTCTTCAGGACCTAGATGCTAAGTAATGTAGGCTACTGCAGGAAAAAAACACAACAAGTGCATGAAAAACTGTGTAAACTAAAAATAGAATAAGAATAATTAGGTAAATCTGTGGCACTTGCCACCCTACCAGACACGCAGTGTACGTGCTTGCAGGTAAGAGCTACCTCTTCTTTCCCAGCTTTATGTGGGAGGAAAACCTCACCTCACCCGGCTGACTGCTCGGAGAAGGAAGCCCTTCTCTGTCCGTCGGTGCTCCAGGCCAGACTGCGAGCAATCTGGGCCACAGATTCACCTAATTATTCTTATTCTATTTTTAGTTTACACAGTTTTTCATGCACTATTCGATTTGGGTCCCTACATTTCTACAGCATTCAGCATTTTTCTGTTCCTTAAGAATTGACTGAGCATCTCCCATTAGTAGTTTACACTGTGATTGGGGAACGGAGGTGTTTCAGTCCTTAATCAATTCCCCTGAGACCCTTATTTACATTGTATTTTTGAAAATTATTAATCACCAAATCCGTGACATTCGGCACCTGAATCTATGTTCTGGGTCCATATTACCTCTGGTGACTGATTATTTTCAAAACCAACTGTATGTTTTAACCTCTGTTGGGTTTGCCATACTGAGCTGTTGATAATCTATACCCCGAAGTCTTCTGTGTTGCGGAATATGGGTAAAAATATGCCTCCTCAGCCTCGCCCTCTCACCAAACAAAAAGCAGCCTTAACCACTCCACTCCCGAGCTTAACAGCAATAGATACAATGCTGCAAAAAACTATAGGGGTAGTTGCGTCTCCTATAGAGAACACAGAAAGGCTCCTTTCTCTTCCTACTGGTATGCTCCCTCCTTTGCCATCTGTGAATTTATCTATTGTTCGGTAACTTCCCCCGATTCGATGTCAGTGTCTTCTTTTGTTGGGCTGCCATGTGCCCAGCCCACCCCTTTGAATCCTGAGACTGCCCTTATACAGCACAGTCTGTCCTTTGAACCCCTTCCCTTGCCTAGTAGAATCTCCTTGACACCCACAATGTTGCCATCGAATGTAATTGTTCAGCCCTCCCTTTTAATTGATGACTCTTCAGGGCAGATGGGGGGTGATCTCCCTTTAAGTCCTAATTCTGTACCATCGTCAAGCTTGAATGATGCAAGCCTGCATGTAACAACTAGAGGGCAAAAAGCGAAACATAAACAAAATCACACAAATAAGGAAGAACAGCCTGTAAACATTTCTAAAGGGAAGAGTAGTCTTAACCAACGTAAAGTTGCTGTAAATCCACATGGAGGGAAAGGGAATAAGGGAAAGGGCCAGACAGATAGTGCTTTTGATCAAACTACTTTAGGTAAGCCAGAAGATGACAAGCATTTTTGGGGAAGAACGGGGACTTTGTTATCAACACTCCTAGAGCCTATTTGTTCAAAAATTACTACTATTGAAACTCGGTTGGCTAATATAGAGGAAAAGATGACTAACACCCACCAATCTACTCAGACAGCTCCTACTAAGATTCTAGCCCATCCTCCCCCAGCCAATATAAGAGGAAACCTTAAAGGAATATCTAGGGATACGGTTAACATAGTACAACATAAAAACAGGGAGGCTAATAACAGACCATAACCCACAATCCCAAGGGATAACATTTGAACCAGTGGGGCAGATCTAACAGGCTGTCACACTCCACCGCTGATTGCCTACACACGCGAGGAATGAATGAGGTATGATTGATGGACTACACGTCCCAGAAAGCTAGGGAGTGAGTCTCCTCCTCTCTTTCGTTTGTCCTGCCTATTTATCCCCTCCTCTTCCTGAATCAGGTGCTTGTCACCTGATATTGTAGTGGTAACGGAGCTGGATTATTCCTCGTATTCAGAGGAGGTTTGTTGTGGAATTCCGTACTTTGACCTTGGATGAAGAGCAATTGCCGTATTGGATACTTGACGCCGCGCTGACTCCTAGAGCGCTGGGCCGCGCTGAGTCACGGAGCGCTGAGCTGCGCTGGAATATTGAAGCTGTGAGGTGTTTGCCAGTAACAACGTTGCTGAGCTAAGTTACGAGGACGCCAGAGTAGTACATAGTTTAGCGCATGCCGCGCTGGATTAGGGAAAGTCTGCCGCTGTTAAAGTCCAGAGCGTTGGGCAGAAGAGCTTACTGGTTTGTTCCCTGAGAGCGCGTGGTAGCGCTGTGTGCTTTGAGACTTCCTATTTTTGGTTATTTTGTATATAAGAAGCGACCACGCCACCTAGAGCCCCGCAGCTCGAAGAAGCTGGTTATTACATTTTCATGTGGAGAGGTACGAGTGGGAGGAAAACCACGGAAGTACCGTGCAGCCATTTCTGACCTTGGACAAGGTTGTGATATGTTCAGCAGGTCTTATGAGAGTTAGACCAAACGTATACTATACAAGAAGGTCTTCTTGTTACATATAAATTCATGATTGGGCGTGAGTAAACGTCCACACAGGAACAGTGAACTACTGTTGATAATCACTGACTTAGAAATTTGTAAGCTTGTGAACTTTTCTTTTTCTTTTTACTTTATTTTTACATTTTGTGATTTTCTTCGGGAAGAGTCTTGCAGCAGTTTAAATTGTAGTTTATATTACTCACATAGTCGTATTAATCTACACCATATTCAGAGTGTATTGTGTGTATGACGTGTCTTCTCTCCCCTGCAGGATTCTTGGGCTAGAGAGGAGGGTAATCCCAGCAGCTCCCAACCAGTTCAGAATTGATGATTCAGACTGCTGCAACTTTATTGTTTCTTTATCCCTTTTTTCCCCTTCCCCTGGTGTGGTAAATTCTGTTTGAGTCTTCTGAGTACTCGCAGGAGGATCCATATAGGGGAAGAGGAGAGCAAGCATCATTCATCGCTCCTGCTGTATCCGGCTTCTGGAGGTTAGTTAACCTATGTTCAGTTCGGGACACAGGTCCAAATCGGGGAGGTAACAATAACAGCAATAACAACTGTGATATAGGAAGAGATCTGTTGAGCCAAAGGGGCAATGTAACCATACACTTACCAACTTTAAATTTTCCTCCAGAAGCTACGCCATACACGGTTGTGTTAGCTAATTTTCCAGTTTTACCTCCCAATGTTTTTGAACACTGGTCGACACTGAGGAATAAATCCCTTCATTTTTTATCCTCTAGAACTGGATTCAAAAACTCCCTGTATTCTGAATTTAAAATGGCTAGAAGGGTTCGCTGGGTAGGCACATCTACTAAATCTCTGAATGGAGATTGTGTAATCTTAACCTTTAGGTCTCCGCATCTGGTACGAAATATTATCGAGGGCGGCTTTAATGGGGCAGTTAACACTGAGCTAATTACCATTCTACCCCTGGGTTTCTTTTATCGTCCCACATATTTTGGAAGGTTTTCAGGAGGACCCCATTGTCCAGTAGAAAATCACTTGGGTCCCAACCAAGTAAGATACTGTGTCCCAATATCAAATCCCTTTGAGATCTTGAGTGGTCTAGAGAATAATAATGATTCACTGCAAATGGAGAACCTCGCTAATTTATCTGGAAGTGTAGTCTCTCATAACTCTATTTGCAATTACGGGGATACTATGAATGAGTGGGAGGAGAATGCCTGTGCTCCAGGGATTGAGGGTACCAATAAGGGGATGGAAGCCTTGGAAGTTTGACTTGAGTTAATACACACCAATGTGGCAGGGTCAATGTCAGAAGGTGTTAGGTCCCCTTCTCTTGTTCCATTCCCCTCTGCAATCCCTCTATGTCATATCATACTATTGATTATGCTTTTGTAACTAACAATCATGCTCATAGAATTTATTCTTTTAAAGTCTCAGACAACGCACCAAGCGATCACTTCCCGCTCTGTATGGCCATCTTATTGCCAATGAAGAACTGTTTAAAGAGTAATACTGAAATAGATAGGCTTGTGGCCCGGACGGTGTCCCCATAGATATCTTTAAGGCTATTATACCTCTGTGGGCTCCCCTTCTGGTCCAGGTGCCTATTGCAAGTTGTACTGCAGGATTTTTGTCTACCTGGGTGGAGTCCATAATCGTGCCTATCTTCAAAAAAGGGGATAGACACGATCCAGGATGTTATAGACCTAACCTATCTCCCTGTTGGACTCTTTTACGAAGATAGCTGGGCGGATAATTTTGGACCGGCTTTTGGATTGGGCTGATGACAATCCTATTTTATCTGACTTACAATATGGTTTTCGGTCTGGCCTAGGAACAGTGGAGCAGGGTCTAAATCTTTTAATGCTGGTGGGAAAGTACACAAGGGCCAAGAGAGGGAACCTGTTCTTGGCCATTGTGGACCTCTCAGCCGCATTTGATTGTGTGGTTCATTCTAAATTGTGGACTCTGTTAGGACAATTCGGGGTTGATGATAATATTATTTATTTTCTTAAATGTTTTTATAGTGACGCGTCAACTCGCGTACGCTACGGTCTGAAGGGGGAACGCACGGCCAAAATCCCAATCAGGAGTGGAGTCAGGCAGGATGTGTCCTGGCTCCATTCCTTTTTAATTTGTATATAAATGGTTTGGAGGTATCCTTGTGCAGAGATAGTTTAGATTCTCCATACGTAGCAGGCCGTTCAATCCCGGCACTTTTGTACGCAGATGATGCTGTGTTAATGTCTCGTACTCAAGTGGGTCTTCAGCGCATGGTGGATAGTTTTACCCTTTTCATGAAAGATCTGGGGTTAAGGGTAAACTCATCTAAAACATTCATCATGCGCTGTGGTAAGGATTTTAAGACCAAAAGGGCAATTTTTATTGCAGGACAGAAGCTTGAGGTAACCAAGCAATTTTCATAGTTAGGTATATTATTTGCTCAGAATGAATCTTGGGCACAGGCAGTAGCAGCTAAAAAACTGCTGATGGTACGTTCTACTGCTGCCCTTAAGACTTTTGCCAAAAAATTAGGTACAAGACCGCCTGTTGAGCTATTTAAGATTTATAAAGCCAAATGTGTATCTGCTGCTATCTATGGGAGTGGGGTATGGGGCTTTGTAGACTCGACCCATTCAGGTAGTTGAAAACTCTTTCCATTAAATATATTTTAGCCGCACCAAATAGCACCTCAAGTTATATCTACCATGCAGAATTAGGCCTTCCATTTATATCTGACCTGATTAAGCTTGAGCCTGTGCTTTTATGGCACAGGCTGTGAACCAAAGAATAGGGATATCGTGTCAGATATCATAAGAGGATTCCAAGGTTGAGCAATGTGTTTAAGTTTTTAAAGGATCTTGGCAAACCTGAATACTTTCTTAATCCTCTTACTATCTCAGCCGTCTCTAGAAGAGATTTGAGGAAAGAGGGCCTGACTCTGTTGGATACTTTAAGAACAACAACAGAGGTTTTAAAACCAACTGTCCTGCAACATCAATTGTTATTAACAACTTTTAATATTCAACCCTATCTGGTGTATGTTCCTGGCAATTATAATAGATTTTTATTATCTCGCTTCAGGTTGGGAATCTTTCATAGATTGGTTAGTTTCCCAACCACTAATGACTGGTTGCGTGATCTACACCCTTGTCCCTGTGACGATGTGTCCCCCAAAGTACTATGTACGTCCTTTTATTTTGTAAATTTTATAGATTTATTAGGCACAGGATCTTATTGCCTCTATTGAGACAGATGGGTCTGCGCCAATGTTGCTTATACACATTTCCCCCTATGTAGTCCGTGCTATGTAAGAGGAAGAGTCTCGGGTCCATTGGGAATTCCCACGCTAGCACCTCCTGGAGGCAGGACCTGATCAGTAATGGTGTTTTGATTCCATTTGTATTTGAATAGAAGTAACTGAAAATGTGTGCTGAAGGGGATTGGTGTAAAGGCTTTAGCAATATTGTAACTACATCGCTTTTTTCTTTTTTGTTTTTTAAGTTTCCAGCCAAGGTTACCAATCTAAATATAGGCATTGGAGCTATGTGGTGCAAGGTCATCATTTGTTGTATTTTGATAGGGGATTGTTGCCAGACAGGTGCCAGGAGCCAATACAGAAGACAGAAACTGCAGCATACGCAGAAAATTCAGTCCCATGATCCAAAGACAGGTTTGGAGACCAGAAGCCCCGAAGAAAATGCCCCTGGTGGCTAGAGCTGGCAACTCCCTGCAAAGTGACTCCATAATGGCATAAATCGCCCTCAAAACCAAGCTCAAAGCACACCTCTGAAAAATCCACGTATATTTCTAGAGGGGGCGGGCTGGGGGTCCCTCTCCCCAAGAAGACCTAAGGCCCGGGGGATCCCATCTCCCCAGTCCCATACACACTGAAAATGGACCTGGAGAAATCCATCCTCCCAGGATTGAAGGAGAAGAGCATCACTGTGCTCATGTGCTGGTGGGTGCATCTCCAACTCACAGTGCTTGTGCGATTGAAGCACACTTCACACTACCACTCAGGCACGTGGATGCAGTAAACATAAGATGCAGGCTCCCACAATGGCACAAGAGCAGTGTCAGCTAGGTGAGGAGATGGCTAGGCAGTGTGCGAGTTGGCCCAGAGCACGCTCCAATGAATTGTTGCACCCTGGTGCCTGAGCAGCACCTGGTATTTAGAAAAAAAGAAAATATGACACCAGGCCACATTGTTTAAAACAACGAAACTAAAAGCATTTCAATAGGTAAAGCCGCTCATTTTCTTGTCATGCCTGAGGGCCTAGGGGCACGCCAGAAGCCCCTTCGAGGGCCCAAACATTTGCATGTTTTGCCTTTGTGATACCCTAGGAAATGGCAAGGTCACCACCAATGATTTGCAGATTGCAGCAGCCCTACCAGAGCCCCACATAGTTTTTCAGAGTTTATTGCCATAATTGTCCTCAGGGTTATATCTGTGCCCCCGGGAGAGATTTGTTTTTGTTTTAAGATTTAAGAGCTCCTAGAGCTTGTGCTTTTGCACATGGGTTCTGAGGTGTTGGGCCCCCTGTTAGTTGGTCCCAAAGCTGCAGTGGCTGCATGGTAAAAATAAAAGAGAGATTTTTGCACATATGTTATTCAATGAGTTCTACTTTATTGACAGTGTTGCTATTAGCAATGAAAGGTTATATGTTTTAATGAATATTACTGAAAGATGGTGACAAACGCATTGTTTTGAAAGGTGTTGCATTGTTGGATTATAACATGCTTTGCTTTTTTTTATATAAGGACACCGCCTTTGATTGTGTTCAATACAGGTGGGGCGTGCTGTGGTTATAGGGTTTAGGGCTTTCTCGGAGTGTGAACTGTCCTAAGTATGCCATCAAAATTATTTTCATCTGCCTAAATGTACATATTTGTAAATTAATGCATGTTATTTAGCAGTGTGTGTGTAATAAATTATTTGCCTTCTTATATAAAAGCAGTGATTGGACAAACATGTAATCAGCTGATTTGTGTTGATGTTTTTTTAAAACATATTTTATTACATTTTCCCAAAAAAGTATACATGGTAGATTGCCACAACATACTTTTATATTGCTATACAACCAACTCAGGGTACTGAAGGCGGTTACAGGATACACAACATTTACGTGATCATAATTATATCCTAAACTAGCACATTATGTAAGTTGCAGTGCAGTAACTAAGTTCTCGTAATTGCAAATATAAAGGCAACCTGTCCGAAAACACTCCTTGTGCCAACTCAGCACCGTAGGCGGATCAGAAGACTTCTAACGACACGTTATTTGTAGCTTAGCAAGAAAAAGGTCCAAGTCCACAAACTGCGAGTTAGTCGAGGATGGTGTTGATAGAAAATACAATCCCAGTTTATAATGTTCCATAGTGTTACAGTGTGTGTTTTCCATAAGGGTTCGAAGTGTGTCCGGACTCACTCCCAGTAAGATTACAAAGTAGGGCATGCCCAAACCATATAAAGGAAGTCAGTCGTTGCGGCTCGGCTTGTGGGGCAATTGGATGCTGCTGTGGGGAAGATGTTGTGTATGTTAGAGGATGTCAGATTGTTGTAAACGAATCTAGGACCCTAGTGTAATAATTTTCCAGATTCATGCCCTTATATAGGTATACTTTATCATGTCCTTATATAGGCATAGAAACCACTACCATATTTGGCCTAAGCCTTGCAGCCCAAATACGGCATGGCTACTTCCACTAAGTTCCGAGAATCAACAACGATTTCTTGGAAAAACCTGCCTTCAGCAGCTAGGGACTTCCCCCTGCTTGAATATTAGGTTCTCCAAGAACTCCTGGCATTTTACAAGAATTTAGCCTTTGAGTGACGTTATTAAGTCCAAACATGCGTCAAACTCGGTACTTTCAAAGTATAAATATGCCTAGGTTTGCCCAGACAAACAAACAGTGGTTTGGAGCAGATCGACTATCTACTTGCCCGACACCCTGCAGCAGCAAGTGCCGAAGGAAGCCGACCCTCAAGCTGAAGCACTGAGAGAGACGCTGTCTTTTCTCTTGCCGAGAAATCCAGCTCCAGTGTTTCCGGCTTACCCTTGCGGGTATCTGGGAAATCGAGTACTGAGAGAGAGATACAAGACCTCCTTCATTCTAAAACCAGGGTACGGAGCTGATTAGACCTTTTAGAGAATTCTTGGAATAGATTCCTGGCAGAGAACTACTAAACTTAGGCTACTCCTCACTTACTCCTTCCCTAGTACTAGACGTAGGTTAGGTACACCGGGGTAGGCGTATTTTAGAAGCACCAGTTGAGTAATTTTAGTCTTTATTTATTACTGTATGTATTTTATACATGTTATGCACTTTATGGCTTAGAAACCATATCATGCTTTTACAGTACAACTTTATGATACTGTTCGTATTATATGCAGTGTACTTTATAACCAGTGTTACGATTGTAGCAGTTCATTTCCAATGCTTGAGAAAGAAGACTGTTCAATAAATACTTTTATTGAAAACGCCCGTCTCTCTATTTCTCTGCATCTCTGGTGAAATGAAGCATGCAAGATTGACTGAGTAAAATAGCTATCTATTGTTTTCACGACTCTAGAGATTGATTTCTTATTCTTGGGAAACAAAGTTGTCATGTTTATGCGGTTGTCAGAAACTAATCCCTTCTTGTTTCTTCGAGAAAGTTTCTAGTGACCTCTGAGCTAGCTGGCACTCACTATTAAGTTTAATATATTCGGTAGAGACCTAGTCGACTTCAGTCCTATGTCTAAACTACAGTATATGTTATTCCAATGCGCAGAGCCTATTGGGAATATAGGAACTACACTACAAGATATGCTCAATATAGTAATGTGAATTGAATGAATTTAGACTGAGTGTTGCGAGATATCCTGCTGGGATACTCCAGAATAAACTGCCATTCTTGATCATGAAGTGGGCAGTCTAAATCAGCCTCCCATCGATCTCCTAGAGACGACAGGACCATATGTGAATAGGAGCGCAGGCCTTTGTATAGCCACTTAACCAAGTGTCTATCTGTGCTCACACTAGTGCGTGTGTGTCCTGTTCTCCACCCTGTGGAGACCAGTGTTGACGGATGTAACATAGGATATTGGCATGTGTAATGAATAGAGCCCCAGGAAGGTCGTGAGATTGTATACATTTTATTTTGACAGGACAAGGGAAACCCAAAAGGAATAACACTTAACACTAGGGTCCTTGGGCAGTAATCTATTGTACAGAACAGGGGACCCTAGTAATTAGGGATCACACGAATAATAGACATATACTAAATAGTATATATGACCTCTGTCCAGCCGGACAGGTATTTATTTTTCAATTTTTTGTGTTTAGTTCATATATATAACATTTATACAAAAGTGGGCACAGCCTGTGACCCACAAGGGACAAGACAAAACAAGTGACAGAAAATTATGTAAAAGCGCACAAAGCGGTCTGTACTATTGTTCAGTTTTACAGACTAGGATTCATTTATAGCAACCCATTGTTTTACACATTTCGTGAGTTCAAACAAACATATGGTGCAGTAAGGTCGACGACGTTTCGATGCAGCTAGAAAATACATGCACCATCATCAGGACAAAAACCAATGTGTCATGTTTGTCTTGAGAGTATTTCAACAGTCACAAAGCCTCTCATGTCAGCTTAATCAGATTCCTTTAGTATATTTGGAATATCTGCATAGATAAGCATAATAGCTTCGCCGGCATAGAGAAATTTTCGGGGAATTAAAGTAGTGGCTCGATGCTTGTTGTTGCGGCGGTCCAATTCTCCATCTTTGGGAATTATGGCAGTCTTGCTTGATAGCAGGACGGTAGGGTTCTGGCGGTGATCTAGCAAGACTACCATAATTCCCAAAGATGGTTGCTTACTAGCGAGCTGGGAGTACTAGCCCACATCATCTCCCCTGAGTCGGCCTTGGACTTCTTTGCGTTGCTACCGGGAGAGAGTCAAGCGCTAGAAGGGGCACTTGGTTCCCAGTAAAGAGAATGCTGCAGACCTATTGCTTGTGAATGTTACACATCTTTTACAACTAATAACCTAATTGCTTACATACACCATACGGTTAGACCTAATTTAGAGTTTGGGCTGGCATGAAATAGCATTTGCCAAACTTCAGCTTCCAGTACAAGAAAACCACTCCTGACTTCCAGTTGTACTATTTGGCGGGACAATTGAGTGGGTCATGTTTTGACTAAATTAAAGAATGCAGACTCTGGGGAGCGATGTGACTACGATCCCCATGCTCACAAAAATTCTGGCAATACTAATAAAGTCCAGAGAGGGAAACAACAGACTCAGAATATGGACGGAGAAAGAACTGGAAGTTTTGGGTGACCTAATATGAAGGGAATTCAAAACCCCGGGAGAACGTTATGAGATACCGAGGGAACACTTTATATTATTTGGGTCATAAGGTCGATACTGTGTAGGGTATGGGGTTTGGGGTGAGACAAATCCCTCGAACATCAGGGCCTAAAGATACTTTGCACTGTGAATGGTAAATCAAAGTAGTAACATGAATGCACTAGCTGCTTAATAACCTATATAAAATATTCACTAAATGCACTGAGAGACACATGGACAAAGACAGGAAAAACCATGAATGAGGAAAAGTAGGCGAGAGTGTTAAAAACTCCTCTGACATCTGAAAATGCATGCTTCCAATTGATACACTTGTACCACATAGGCAGGTCTTATATAATGCCCAAGAGAAGTAACAAAACATACTCCAATGCTCAGCTTTGATGCCCTAGATCAGGAAGTTTGTGCTGATTATGGACACATGGTATGGAACGTCCCAGAGCTGCTGGAGAAGAGTGGGTGAACTAATACACAACACAACGGAAAGGAATATAATAAACTCCCTGGAACTACGCCTCATGGGTCTCTATGCCAACCCCAAGAGTAAGAGTGAGCACTGCATTTATTGACCTTGCCTTGGTGCTAGTGAAATGACAGAGGGCAATAAATAAGGAAGCCCGAGAAGGCCCCAGCTTCCTGACCTGGCACAGAGAAATACTGCAATGGGCCGGGTCAGAGAACACCCACCTACATAGGCGGATGAGGAGGGGCGGAGAGGAAAATAGAGTTTGTAAAAGCCCTTGGAAAATTAATGCTTCAGTACCAGATCATCGGTACATTTATAAAATTCAGAGGTGTCACACATGTTTCCAGCCGAAGTCAACTACTTAAAAAAAGTATATATTTTTGGCATACTTATGTGTAATGTATTTCGTCCCTTCAGGTTTAATATTGCACGTCTCATCGACCTATTTCCAAACGGAAGTACTTCAGTTCTGGTCTCACTGGCTGAGAGATCAGGTCCATAGAACTGTGTGCAGTTCCTGCAAAAGATCTTGGTATTTCGACTTTGTGTGTTTGGGCTTTATTTAACTAAAAAAAACGCTCGCTTGAGTACAACACAAACATTTTGTAATTGTACACGTCCCAGATGTTTTCCATTTTAGCTGCATCTAAAATGAATACAAATTGGTTACATTTTTGACTTGTCTATGCACATTTGACCTACTGAACATACTCAAGGCTTCAATGTTCACAGAAAAAGTTTTTCTCTCAGTGAACCAGTGGCATACTGCAAATGATGAGGCCCCCCTGCAGTATGTGATGAGAATCCTCTCAGACTCCCATATCTCACAGATATGCATTGATCTTCTGCTGAATGGGGCACACTTGAAAGATTGGGGCCCCTGGAGGGTTTGACCCCTCCCCCCATGCACAAGGGCTGCAGGGGATGTGCTACACCCCTGCTCAGTGTGTAAAGTCATGGGACTGGTACAATTCAAGGAGGAAATCAACAATTGTTTTCAGTGTTGAGCATTTTGGATGTGGACATGAAGTCGAATAGAGCGACCCCCATTTCCTCTATACCCAGTATATTAATGAATGTTTATATAGTAGCATGAAGTGTTCTTCCTTGTCCTGGCAAATCCTAAAAACACTTACTAGCATGCAGCATGCTTATGATTGTACTAGAGCTGTCATAGCTTTCATGAGGTGAGAAAGTTCATCTATGTTCCATATTTCCTTCCATTTCCAGCTATGGACATCTCGACTCAGATTCTTCTTGAAGAGATTGTTCACAGCTCCATGCATTGCAAGCAGCCACACCTTTTGTGAAGCGAGGGCACCACCCATCCGTCGCTGTTTAAATGGACTCTGTCCACCATGGATGGACAACGGGAGTCCCAACAAGATCCAAATTAGGACCCGAGTATTAAAAGATTACAAGCGTGGCTAGCTTATTTATTACCTAAAGCGCTCAATGGTGGATGCCTTACATCTTTGGGCCCAGGTTTATTCGATGTCCAGGGGACCCTACGAACCACAGACATCTTCCTACTCACACACACTTTTCTAAAAACACAAATGACAGTAAGACTTTGCATTATTCCTGGTGAAATAGCTCCCTATAGCTGTTTTTATTTCAGATGGACAGCGAACAGTTTTTAACACTTTTGACATGCCTCCTCCAGAACGATATGATGATGTGAGCATGGTACATTTGAAGAGATTAATAAAAATGGTCTCAACTAGATTTTTCCATTTATTCACTGAAAAGCGGTCCTTTAAAAATGAACGACTTGTTTGTAAAACATTTTTATTGGATAACACACTCTTCCTTTTTCTCTGTCTTTTGGGGGTTTGTAAGTCAAATATTCCCTCATCATCATTTTTATCATCCAAATATGTTCCATATTACAGTTTGACGCCGACAAATATGGTGAGTTTTAGAAAATCGAGTTATGTCTCTTCTCTCTCTAGAAATAAAACACAACACTCTGAGAAACCACTGAAGCCTCATAAATGTTTAATGGAAAATTCAAGCAAGCGGCAAAAATATTCCAAGTGTGCCTTTGCAATACAATAGACCAGTGCTTCACCATCTGAGCCGTTGTCGCATACAATGCTAAATTCACTTTAAATTCAACTTTCTTTTGTGCAATTTCTATAACCTAACAAGTGGAGGAAAGATTATGTGATGTAATACCTAACTCTATATGCTACTAAAGATCACATGTCTAGCCATTCTCATGCATATGAGTAGACCTTGCAATGTAGATACAGTGAGCAAGGATAGAAAGCCGACTTCACTAAAACTGCAGTTCTCGAGTGTCTATGCCAACTTCAAGACAAGGCTATGCTTACTGGAGTATTCTGGCTAAATGTGAAATGTACAGAAATACAGTGTTACAATACGTTTAAAATGTGTATTAAAGTGCAATAATGCAAATGAATTGCTAGTACTTTAAGCGAGTATTAAAAACAATTTACCAATTGCCTCAATAGCATCCACTTTAGAACAGTCCTGGACCTGTGGAAGATCAGAAGAGGATTGAACCTGTTGTCTTTAACCTAAGAAGAGCTCTACCTGCTGCTCCTCTTATTTCCAGGACAAGAAGTGGACTCCAGGGGCCACAAGGCTGAGCTCCTGTTCAAGCTACAGGGATACAAACAACTACAACAGACCCTTCAACATCTTCAATGGTAAACGACAGGGCAAGAAGGGCTTTCAAGTGGAATGCGTATACATCTGGGAAGGACATTTTAATATTAGGCCCAGTTTGTGCTCATCAACAGGAATATGTGGTTACACTGACGCCATAGGAAATAATCAAGTTTGCTGTCCTAACAGCAGCTGTGGTGACTGTGTGAATGAATTACTATATAAGCATAATCTGGAACTGTTGACACAAAGGGATGTAAGAGGGAAAGCCCTTCTTCTACTTCCCAAGGGAGTAGGAGTAGTTCATATATTAACCATATAATGCTTTCAATGAATGGTGTAAATCTTTTCAAGTCACTCGTTGTAGAAGCTACTGGCTGTAGTGACCATTCTCCACTCAAACCCAGATGGCTGCTCATATTGATATTGCAAAGAAAAATGGGATTAGCCTAATGTGGGCATGGATCAACAAAACAGCCCTCCTTGGACCGGTGGTGAAAATCAACAAGGAGTCCTTTTTAGTCAGTACAGAACCAGAGGCTTACTTAGATGAAATTGTGCTAGCTTTTAGTAAGATTATTTCTGATAGTGCAGACAATTAAAAAATATTAACAAGGGGACTAAGAATGTGAATATGGACTGGTTTGCTCACCACTGCACACAAGCAAATCAAAACCTAAAAAAAGCTCTAAAACGAATCCCGAAGGATAGAGAGGAGGTGAAATCGCTAAGACTCAACTTTTTTTTTTAACTTGTTTTCATTAGGCACTGCATCCAGGTTATCAATAGCATTTGTCCTGCATGTACATTTACAACTTCAACATTTGTTTCATTATACTTAGTTAATGACTTGCATCACCCCCCCCACCGATCTCGCTGCCCGTGAACTTAGATATTTATGTTTTAGAGCAAAAGTGCATTTTTAAATTGACTTTAAATCGGGAACAAAAAAATAATAAAACAATAACAATGATCAACACAGGGAATCTAGATTCCCACTTAGTTATCCCACCCCTCCCCCCTGGCAGCGACCAGCATGCGATTCTGCTTTCTAATAAGGGTAATAGTAATCTGGCAATGTACCTGTGACCTGTTTGTGATTTATGCATTTATAGTGTGAGAGGGTATTTCGGTGCTGTTGCATTAGGTGGTAAAGTGGGTCTAGTAGATGGTGAACTATTTATACTTCCATTCTCACTTTGGGTTATTACTGTAGACACTGCAGTCACATTTGCCCCCAATCCAAGAGACCACTCGTTACATTCTCATCTGATCCGACTGCTCTGAGGCAGCATTCCTCAGCCGCCCCCACTCTCGCAAGTTATCCCTCCATCTATCCCACTTGGGAGGGGCCAGACATATACAGGGGACTGCTATCCGTCTTTTTGCTAGGACCAGTCCTAACAGTTCAAATTTGTGTTGCATCCAAGCCCCTTTCTTAGGCGCTGGGAGTACACCCAGAATGTGATGTTTTATGGAGATGTTGATTCGCACTGCTGTTGCTGTGCAAAGGGATTGCACCAGCTGCTTCCAATAATTTTGGAGGTGTGGACAGCCCTAGGTCATATGTGAGAACATGGTGGGGTCCACTCAGAAGACCACCCTGGGGTAAATGGTGCATGTTGTTGTGGAGTCAAATACGTGCAATGTAGATAATAAAACTGGATGAGCTAGAATGGTGCATTACTGGTAACATCCGCTACCTGAGCCAGAGCTCTCTGCCACTCCTCGTCCGTTAGTGGGACTGGCAAGTCATCATCCGATCTTGCCATTAACTGGTTGAGTTCAGACCCCTGGTCCCCCTCTAATGCTTTGTATATACACGAGATAACACCTCGACTAGAGCCTGGGTCTAGCATTGTCATCAACGTGAAGGACTCCTTTGGTTCATCAGGGAATGTAGTCCACAGTTCACGTACAGTATGTGATATTTTGCCATACTGTAGAAAAGGCCCCAGTGGCACCCGAAACCTGAGCCTCCTGAAAAGTCATGAACATACCATTCTGATACAGATCTCCTGCAGACTCACAATCCCCCTCATACCATCTCGAGATATTAACGGCCTCCTGGATATTTTGGAAACTTCTAGCCAACAGAGAGGCAGCGCTCTAGCTCTGGGGTCCTTCGGAAAACCAGTACCACTGCTTGTTCCCAGACTTCTGTAACCCGCCGAATTATGTGTGGGCAGTCTTTACGGACCCTGGAACCCATCATTAGGAATCACTGTAGTTGTGTCCCCTCATTTCATCTCCCTAGCAGATCCGTTCCCCCATGCACCATTGTGTGGCATATTGCAATAGTCCGCCATATAATATAGTCTTAGGTCTGGCAAACCTAGGCCACCACCATCCATGTCTATTTTGAGTGTTTCCAGCTTGGCCTTGCTCCGCTTACCAGGCCATATCAAGGAAGTCAAGAGACCATTCAGTGTGTCAACCGTAGACTTAGGGATTATGCAAAAGGAGTTCTGGAGCACATAGAGACAGTGAGGCAAGAGAACCATTTTTGATACAGCCACTCTTCCTATGACTGATAAAGGCAGCCTGTTCCAGAACGTTATCGATGCCCACAGTCCTGTAAGCACCTTCTCCATGTATAGTTCAAACTGGGACTCAGGCTGATGGGCAATCTGCCTTCCGAGGTAACGGAATCAATCACACTGCCAGTCCATACCAACTACGGGGAGGTCTTGAGGGGTCCCCGCACCAAAGAAGCGAGCAGGATCAGTATTGTTTTCTGGCAATTAATTCAGAGACCAGAGGAAGCCCCAAATGAGTCCAGTATTTCCCAAGCCACTGGGATTGCCCCTTCCGGCTCACTCACATACAGGAGAGCATCATCTGCATACATGGAGACCACATGCGTGCTTGCGTCTACCTCTATACCCCATGGTGCCATATCCCTACGCAATTGTACCACTTGAAGCTCCGTGGCCAGGTCAAATAGCAGTGGGGACAACGGGCACCCCTGCCTCCTGCCCCTTCCTATCTCAATAATTTCCAACACCTGCCTCTCATTCCGCACTCTGCCCATCGGTTGCTGTATAGCAATTTCACCCAGGCTATGTACTCGCTTCCAAACCCCATTTTCCGCAGAACTTCCCAGAGATAGTCCCATCGGAGAGTATCAAAGGCTTTTTCAATATCCAGTGGAATACTGCTGCCCTGAGGTCTGTATCTGCTATCGAGTGCAGAACATACGATAATCTGCGTAAATTCATGTGTGTTCCTCTCCCTGGCATAAAACCGCATTGGTCTTCGTGGGCCAATGAGTTCACCACTCTCTGTAGTCTCAGGGCCAAAACTTTAGCCAGTAATTTAGCATCCACTCGCAACATGGACAAGGGCCTATATGCAGCCTAGTCCTCAGGGTTTTTATCAGGCTTGGGGAGCATGAAAATCTGCGCCTCTCGCATGGAAGGGGGGAGAACTCCAGTCTGTTTAGCCTCCTGCAGGGTATCCAATAGATACTGAAGGAGTATATCGGCATACACCTGATAGAATTGGACGGGCATTCCATCTGGGCCAGACACCTTGCACCGGGGCCATCCCCCAAAGGGCTTCCTTTAGGTCCTCCAGCTGGAGTGTTGCATCCAGTTCATCCCTCTGCTCATCTGAAAGTCGCAGCAGTGGAACCCCTCGAAGATAGCCACCCCCATCTGACCCCTCATTTCCAATGCTCCCGCTATAGATATCAGCTAAATGAGTGAATAGAACTGTATTGACACCGAGCTGTGTTAGCCGTCCCGCCCTACCTCCGTCCCTTTTAGCAGCCACGCGAGCAGTCTACCTGATCTGTCACCATCTTTATGTATCAATTGCCGATATTCGCGATAGGTCAGGCTATCCAGTCTATTCCAGGTCTCCCCATATGCACGTTGCACCTGTGACAAGTCATCTGAAGTCTGATCCTTCACACAGCCCTCATGTTGCAGTTTAGTCAGCGTATCCTCTATCCCCGTCAGCTCCATCTCAAGTCGACTCCTGGTGCTACCCACTCTGGATGTGCAGTCCCCTCTAGTGACCACTTTCAGTGTATCCCATTCATTACTCCTAGTTTCAGTGGTGGACCAATTCTCATCAAAGAAATGTATTATAGTTTTCCTTAGTTCTTCCCTAAATACTTGATCCTGTAGTACTGATAGTTGCAATCACCATATTGGGACTCTCGGGCTACTCCCCACAGGTCCCCATTCTAATAACACAAGGGCATGATCCGATAGGAAGCAGCCCAGCAACGCAGCCTCGCCCACATTACCACACACCTCTCTGGAGAGTAATAAACTGTCAAGCCGGCTGTATACCTTGCAGGCCGGCATTTAACACATATACTACCGCTTATCCAGGTGTGTTTCACACCATGTGTCCACGCAGTGGAGCCTATCTTTCACACCCCTCGGGGCCTCCAACATATTCGGCTTAGTGTGGTGATTCGAAGGGTGCTTGTCTAATGTACCGTTCAGAATGCAATTCAAGTCACCCGCCCATACCACTGGAATCCCGATGTACGATAGTAACCAGTTCTACATCTCACTAAAGAAGGCAGCGTCATCTGTATTTGGTGCATAGACATTCACCAAAGTACCATCCCATCGATATCACCATGCACTATTACGTTTCTACCCACTACATCAGCTTTATATCTACGCCGCTGAAACTGGACCTGTGGAGCTAGTCATATAGCCATCCCCCTGGCATAGGAAGAGAATGTGGATGCAAACAATTGTCCCCTCCATGTTCTGTGGAGCTTATGTGTTTCTGTGTCTAGTAGGTGAGTCTCCTGTAACATAGCCACATGAGTGCCCTGTCGCCTTATGTATGTCTGTATTCTGTAATGCTTTACAAACGAATTGAGCCCTCTCACATTCCATGTTATAATATTGTAATGTACCATGTCCAACTGTAAATACCAGTCCCAGCATTTATGCTATCGACCTGCCTTCTCCTGCTGCAAAGTAACCCCATATTCGGAACATTGGAAACACCCAACCCCCCGGGTAGACACTGTAAGAAACCATTGTGAATCCCCGTATAATCCCTGAACTTAAAACCCCCACCCGTATCTTACATCTTGTGAAAATAATTCCGGCGTAGAGGGCATTGCTGTAGTCCAGTCTGCTGGTTATGAGAGCGTGGGTGATGGTTTTTCTGCATTCTGGGGATATCTATTTGAACGTCTTGCAGAGGTTCCAAAGGCAGCTGAAGCTGGTGGAGGCGATGGAGCTGATCTGGTGGGTCATGGTGAGGGGGGAGTCCAGGATGATGCCAAGGTTCCATGCGTGGTCTGTCGGGATGGGCAGACTCCCGAGGGCAGAGGGCTACCAAGTGTTGTCCCAGGTGGAGGTGGAGCGTCCGAGGATGAGGACCTCAGTCTTCTCCGAGTTGAGCTTCAGTCAGCTGCTTTTCATCCAGGTGGCTACGTCCCTCATTCCTTCCTGGAAGCAGTGTCTGGTGTCTTCGGGGTTCTTTGTGAGGTAGATGATGAGCTGGGTGTCATTGGCATATGACACTATGCTAAGACCATGTTGTCTGACGATGGCGGTGAGCTGAGCCATGTAGATGTTGAAGAGCGTGGGGCTGAGTGATGATCCCCAGTTGATCTGTGTAGGTTTGGAGACAAATGGAGGTAGTATGATTGTCTGGGTTCTTCCGGAGAGATAGGATTGGATCAAGGAGAGGGCGGTTCCTCATATCCCAGCATCATGGAGTCTGGCTGCGAGAGTGCGATGTGAGATGGTGTTGAAGGCTGCAGAGAGGTCTAGTAGGATGAGGGCTGTGGTGTGTCCTGGGTCTAGTTGCATGCGGATGTCGTCGGTGGCAGTGAGGAGGGCCATCTCAGTGCTGTGGTTGCTGCGGAATCCAGGATCAGAGGTGTCTAGGATTGAGTTCTCTTCGATGAAGGCGGTCAGATGGGTGTTTACGAGTCCCTCGGTGACTTTGGCTGAGACGGGGAGGAGAGCGATGGGCTGGTAGTTTTTCAGGTCTGTCGGGTTGGCCGTAGGCTTCTTGAGGAGGGGTTTGACCTCCGCCCGCTTCCAGTGATCGGGGAAGATGCCGGATTAGATAGAGGCATTGCTGGTATGTCCTAGTTCGGGTGCAATGGGGGTGGCGGCCCTGTGGTAGATGTGTGGTGGGCAGGGGTCCATGGGGGCTCCTGAGTGGGTGTTCTTCATGGTCACTGTAGTGTGTTTGACGGTGGCTGGATACCAGGTTGTGATGATCGGCTCTGTGTCGGTGGTGGTGGCGAGAACGGGGTGTCCAGGGTCTGTTAGCTGAAGTCGTCGTAGAGGGCCTTGATCTTCAGATGGAAATACGAGCTGAGCTGGTTGCAGAGTTCCTGGGATAGTGAGATGTCCGTGGCTTCACTGGGGGTTTGGTGAATTGCTGTATTACATTGAAGAGTTCTTTAGTGTTAGTCGCGTTGGTGTTGGTCTTGTTCTTAATGAAAGTCCGCTGGTGGTATTCCTTCAGGGCGTCCAGGTAGCTGTTCAGGTCTTCCGTGGTTTTCCGATTTTTCTAGATTTTCTCGAGTCGTCTGCAGGAGCGCCTGGCTACTTGGAGTTCGGTGGTGAACTAGGCGGCTTTCAGGGGTCATTGTTTGCCAGGGTGGATTAGGGGTGCGAGTTTGTCAGCGCCGCTGGAAATCCATCAGCGCGGTGTTGGCGTAGGTCATGGCGCAGGGTGAGTCTAGGAGGAGGGTGGTGTTAAGGTGCTCCTTTGTGTTCTTGTTTCAGTTCCTACGAGGCGGGCGTGGGGGGGGGTTTGGGTCTGGTGGAGTCTACGCAGTAGTGGTCCGTTCAGGCGGGCTGTGAGGTATGGCTGAACTGGATGTTCATCCCTCCTATGAAGATGGGGTCGAGGGTGTGTCCTGCTCTGCGCATGGGGTGGTGACGAGCTGCTTCAGTCGAGATTGGAGATGTTGTTGATTAGGACGATGGAGTCGGGGTCGCTGCGGTTGTCGAGATGGAAGCTGAGGTCTCCAAGTAGAATGTAGTCCATGGATGTGATGGCATGGGGTGTGATGCGGTCGGCGATGGTGGTTGCAGACTGGGTGCGCGGTCCGGTGGGTCTGTAGACGAGGGTGTTCCATAGCGTGGTCCTGGTGTTGGTGTTGATCTGGAAGCGGAGGTGTTCTGTGTTGGAGTGGGGGTAACTCATGTTGGAGGTGGAGAGTCAAAGTGAAGTCTTGTGAGCAATGGCGAGTCCTCCTCCAGGGCGGTGGGGGCGATCCCTTCACTGGATTGTGTATCTGTGGGTGTTGCGGTGGCGATGTCAGCGCCGGAGGTGGCATTTTGTTACAGATCTTCAAGTTGAAATATACTGAAGTTGGCGACCAGGTTTCAATCGCGCCCTGCTTTCCAAAGTGAGTCTAGCTATTTGGGTTCCATTTGGGAACACAATAGGACTGTATGGCCTATTTTTCATTTATTTTTGCTTCATGCATTTTAATAAGAGAAGATCATTGATTTGCAAGTCACCATTGCAGTGGTTTGCCCAGGTATTTTTGTCACATCATTATGATGTGAAGCACACAGTTTCTGATAAAAGCTAGCTTAGCAGCTTCTTGTTGTCTTCATATATTGGTTGGAACATCAAAGTAATTGTACATAATTGCTTTTGTATAGGGGGCTTTCTTTGTGAAAAACTAGTCCTGATGATGGTCTTTTAGATGCCAACAAGCAAGACCGAAACGTCGACCTAATCATCATCTCCACAGCATTATTGATTGAAGGACACCTTTGTACAGTCGGGGTCGCTGCGGTTGTCGAGATGGAAGCTGAGGTCTCCAAGTAGAATGTAGTCCATGGATGTGATGGCATGGGGTGTGATGCGGTCAGCGATGGTGGTTGCAGACTGGGTGCGCGGTCCGGTGGGTCTGTAGACGAGGGTGTTCCATAGCGTGGTCCTGGTGTTGGTGTTGATCTGGAAGCGGAGGTGTTCTGTGTTGGAGTGGGGGTAACTCATGTTGGAGGTGGAGAGTCAAAGTGAAGTCTTGTGAGCAATGGCGAGTCCTCCTCCAGGGCGGTGGGGGCGATCCCTTCACTGGATTGTGTATCTGTGGGTGTTGCGGTGGCGATGTCAGCGCCGGAGGTGGCATTTTGTTACAGATCTTCAAGTTGAAATATACTGAAGTTGGCGACCAGGTTTCAATCGCGCCCTGCTTTCCAAAGTGAGTCTAGCTATTTGGGTTCCATTTGGGAACACAATAGGACTGTATGGCCTATTTTTCATTTATTTTTGCTTCATGCATTTTAATAAGAGAAGATCATTGATTTGCAAGTCACCATTGCAGTGGTTTGCCCAGGTATTTTTGTCACATCATTATGATGTGAAGCACACAGTTTCTGATAAAAGCTAGCTTAGCAGCTTCTTGTTGTCTTCATATATTGGTTGGAACATCAAAGTAATTGTACATAATTGCTTTTGTATAGGGGGCTTTCTTTGTGAAAAACTAGTCCTGATGATGGTCTTTTAGATGCCAACAAGCAAGACCGAAACGTCGACCTAATCATCATCTCCACAGCATTATTGATTGAAGGACACCTTTGTACATCAATGAACTTGGTCTTCTTCCTTCACTCATGGAGTTGTTGATAGAATTGATTTGTTGATTTTCATGTACATCTATTCATAACTGTGATTTTTAGATTTGTTTCTTTGTTATCCCCATGATTTATGTTCTTTGATCAATTCAATACTAAAATCTTTTTTCAGATAAAACTATTTTGGTGTGTGCTTTTTCCTCTTTTTTTCTTTTTTCTCTTTAGTTTACTTTCACTGAATGTTTTGGAACAACTTAATAATGATTCAGTTATCCTTTGGATACAATTGGGTTTAATTGTTTAATCAACCCTAGAGTGATATGTGCGAAACCATATGTACTAAGCTTATGAACAGAATCCCTTGTAGCCACCTCTTACCCTGAACTACTCATTGCCCAAGCCTACAAGGGTTTATTGGGTTACCCAGAATCTCCTCATACTTTTATGCCCAGACGCTGGTCTGTTGTGGGTCACTTAACAAGTGGTTTGTTGTTTTAGAGACATTGTGTGTCTCATATATATACTATTTTTCATTGTTTGTTTTTGTTTTTTTCGCCATGTCGATCCTCGACATTCTATATGTCTGAGGCCGAGACCCTGTCGTATACCGACGAATACGTCATAAAAATTGCATCAGGCCCCTCCCTGTTGGGAGCCCGTGGCCCAATCACACATCTACTTTACGAGTCTGACTTGAATCAACTTGAAAGACTACGTAAAAAGTTAATTCGTACTGAACTTCATGCCAAATTCTTAACTGACTGCCTCAATGCAAACATTATTCCTACGGGGCTTCAAATTAAAAATATCCCTACAATATTTATTGAAGACGAGGACTTTAAACTCCATTTCAGCTTTGCATCAAACAAGTACTCACCCACCTGGATGGTGCTTAGTATTAAGACGGCTCTTAGACATATTAAACTATTGACTAAAGACATTGAGGCACTTGAAAATAAAATCAACTCTGACACCCGTATAGTGAATGCCAAGGCACTACTTGACAAAATAGCCCTTACCATCAAAGATTTTGAGGATTTTAACTCTCATAAAAAGACGAACAAATTACATTTAGACATCAAGCGTTACAGTAAGGAGAAAACCTATCCTTTTTATTAAAATACTTTTATCAGCCACAGGGACAGCAGCAGGGCACACACCGTGGCCAAGAGAAAATAATAACTTTCTCGGCCACTGACTCTGACAGTGATAGTGCTGTGTGCTTTTTCTTCCTTTTTTCTTTTTTTTCTTTTCTTCTCTTTAGTTTACTTTCACTGAATGTTTTGGAACAACTTAATAATGATTCAGTTATCCTTTGGATACAATTGGGTTTAATTGTTTAATCAACCCTAGAGTGATATGTGCAAAACCATATGTACTAAGCTTATGAACAGAATCCCTTGTAGCCACCTCTTACCCTGAACTATTCATTGCCCAAGCCTACAACGGTTTATTGGGTTACCCAAAATCTCTTCAAGCTGCAACGTTTAGGCATTCATTGAGACTCCCAGCTGCCCAGCAAGTAGTGGGCAGCTGCCACGTTTAGGTTTGCGCCCAGTCCGCCCCCGTGAATGTCGCTGCTTAGGTAGCAGCCCTGACTTTGTGGACAGAGGGCATTTGAACCCCTAATAGATGGCCAATTGGCCCCGGGGACTCTCAGGGATATAGGGCGCAAGGCCCTAATGTCTTTTTTATGTAGGTGCTAGGAAATGTAATGTTTGTAGAATGATTTATGCACCTCGATTGATGCGCATGGATGTGCTTTTATGATTATTACGTTTTACCTACTGTCGGATGTTTTATTGTGATTCTCTACTGGGGTCTAGGTGTGATGTATTCCCTACTGCAGGTGATGTGAGTAAGTGGTTCCTGATGCACGTTATGCTAGGAGATTATGGTGTACTATGTCTAGGCTTATGAGGTGACGTAGAATAGAGTTCTCGCCCTACGTGATACTGTGCCTGTTAGGATTTATATTACAGGTTGACGCTGAGTGTAGTGTCTTGCCAGGGAATACTGGCTGTATTCTAAGTTCATATATCTTCTGACTTTTACTAGTTCTTCCCAAGCGCTAATTTTGACAGTGGCCCACGTGGCCCTGTCCTGTGTAAATAATTCTGACTGTGGCCCTGTCCGGTGTCCATATCCCCTTGTACATATTGCCCCGTGCCAGATGGCACAGTGTACATGATGTGGTTACTACTCTAAGGTGTTTTGAGAATACAAAGGCTATTCGTGCTATAACCTTGTGTGGAGTTCCTTTTGTGGGGAGCCTGGGATGTTGTTGTTGGTGGGTGCGTGCACAAATGCTTAACTCACAACGCCTCCAGGATCAGCCTTACTGCTCGTGTCACGTTGCCAAGGGGGTGAGCAGGGGTTATCTTTGGAGTGTAACTCCCTTGCCCTAACTAGAGTGGTGGTCTTTGCCTGGCTTTGGTGCAAGCCTCAGTCAGCCAGAAATCCCATTTCTAACAAACCTGTTCCCTGGAGCTTGCTGAAATATTATTGGCCAACTTGAAGGACAAAGAAAATTAATGTTCAACATAGACAATCTGCATTTATATTAGGGCGTGTTCTTAGACTAGTTAGAGCAGTAGGTTTGAGTTCCTTACACCAGAAAGAGAGGAGAATCTTTACTGAATTGTCTTAGACATCTTGTTATGAGAAGTCTTAGCTTATATTTTTGGTCTGGTATTATTTAAGCTTAGAATACTTTTCAGCTTATAATGCTAAAGCTTCATGCTTATGTTTGATTCTGTCATGAGGACCCATCTTGGGTATCTGAACTGACACCTTTTTATTACTTCTCACATTTAATTATGATTTATTTAGAACAGGGGAGTTTCTCTAGGAAATACACTTGTTACATTATTATTTTATTGATGCCTTATTGATTCATAAATTGATTTCCTTCATTACCAAATATTGATTAATTGAATAGATTAATTGTAGATGATGAGATTTGAAAAATAATGCCTTAATATAAGAATTAATAACTGAAAGATTTGAAAAAAAAACCTTTTAACTCACACTAATTCTCTTTATTGACTGAAATAGGAGAAATGATAACTGATAACTCTTTATATTGACTTCAGCTCCTTTCATCTCAGTCAGCATCAAAGATCTATTTACCTGTATGCGGGGTGTGTTATTGATGAGTAAGTGATAGTGGAACCCCGTGCTCCAACATGAGTTTATTCTGAATCTTTACACTTGCACAAAAGGTAAGCCTATAGATCTGTACCTTTCCAAGTCTAGAAGGAATCTGCTCTCTCACTATGGGAACAGCAATTAAAATAATGGAATTATAGACACATCCTTATCTTTTCTCACACCACCAGGAACCGGCCAAATCGTTACTTGAGAGGAGCGTCCCCCCCCCCTTCTTAAGTTTCCCATCACATGGAAACTGGGACTGAAGCCTGCAACCTTGAACATATCGCAGTCCTTGTAGTGATGAACTGAACATTTCTTTCAGCCATTAGTCCTCCTGTTCAATGCCAAGTTCTGACCTTCAAACCTCAGACAGTCTCACACAAACAATACTCCTTTTTCTAGCCAACGAAAAGCATGAAAACGCATCTGCAAAAAGAAAGAACATACTGGCAAGGCCAAACACATTTCAAGGGAGACCTGTTGTAAGGCTAGGTTAGCTTAGCAGTTACCATGAATTCGAATGCAGGATTATACATACACAAGTATAGCTTTAAGAATAAATGCAAACATTTTAATAACAGAAGACATGATTTTGTTTCAACTGAGCATTTGTGCTCTAGTATATAAACTCCTAATCTCTTCAATGATTACATTTCATTAACACATTTAAATGCTTCATGTACTTTTAAGGAAGCTAAGACATGCAGTAAGTATAATGTCATATATGCGTATACATACAATCGCATAAGTGAGAAAGGGTGGAGCCTAAATTACCCTGCTTCACATGCTTATTTTGATTAAATAATTGAACTGATATTGCCAGGCACATGTATATTGATTTTTAATCTATATCTGAATGTCACGAGCTGCTTGAAAGCACAGAGCCTTAATCACGCGCCGTCGCGCGCAGAGGACACAATAACACATAATAAAGTGTGCAGCGCCCTTGTTGACGCAGCCGAAGCTCCCCGGCAAGAAGGCGATAATGATGTTTCCGGAATAACACGGGCCGACCGCCACCCACTCTTTCCAGAAGGGGAATTTATGGCACAAACGAAGACGCAACCGTGGGAAGGTAGTCCGGATTCATCTCACCCGAGAGCAGCGGTGCTGTGCATTTGAAAGTGGCACAGTACACAGGCAGTGTTAGGAAAACATCACGGATGCGAGCGGTGATTTATTCTGCACACAGCACTCGGCGGAATACGGGTTGAACAATTATCAAAGGCTTCAGCTGCGCGCGCTATAATTAAACGCCAACCTTTTGGACTGTGAAAGGGAACACTGCAGTTTTCTAATACAAGCAAGAAAAAAAGTATATTCTCGGAGGCACTGGAAGTTTCCAAGGGAGCCTTGAACATAATTTTGACTTATTCGTTGCTCAAAATTCAGCTTTAGAAATGCGTTCCCCAATTATTCAGCAGGCACCAGGGTGAGAGTGACAAAAAGGTTTTGTTCCCCAAGGCTTGTTGCCCTTGAAACCCACGCAAATGGTACTATATGAGTATGATGAGAAATCTGCGCATATGTGTATGCCTACACAAACGTATCTGTTCGGGGAAGATTGCACACGAGCGAAATGTTGAAAGCATACATAATAAAACTGATAAAAAGAAGAAGCAAAGCAAACATAGTATGCAGTTTCCAAAAATAACATGAAAACGGTGAGCACCGCATGTTGGATTGGTGTTACAAAAACAGCTGACCTTAGTTTCAAGCTAGGTAAGGCACCAGAATATTTATGCCTAAATATTATTCCTGTTGTGAATATTTGGGGTATTGCACAAGAAATGTTCACAAGCCTCAAGGTTGACATGGGCCTGCATGGCAACAACAGTTGAGTCCCCACTGGAAATTTGCAATGTGAGGAAGATTGTATGTATCTTTATCAGCAAATTGTAGGAGCAGGGAACACTTTGTGAATTGTTGGGCACCTTTGAGGCCAGGATTTAATTGCAAAGTCTACCCCCTCCCGCCCTACATTTGTTTCCCAACGTGGCATATTAGACTTGGGAAGAGAGAGGCTATGAGTTAGTGGACTGGACTGGCCACAGCCGCTCCATTATCAGGTCCAAATATGTCCCAGTGAGGAAGGCACTAACAGCCAGATTCATCAATGGAAATTCGGCTTGCAAAGGGCCAGATTCTGAGAATCTGGGGGCATATTATCAAGGGGGTTTATCTCCGCTTTTTTGGCTTTAAAAGCAAAGAAAGCGGAGATAAAATTATCTCCCTATTACCTAGCTGCCGCTAACACCAGTTAGCGACAGCTAGTAGGAGATAGCGACCATCTTGGGCCCCACTTTGCATGTCAGTGATATTTATCACTAATGAGATGCAAAGTGGGCGTGCCAAGATGTTAGCTACTGAAAACAGTCGCTAACATCGCTATCTCCTATTACCAACTTTTGGAGATATTCGCGCTAAGCGGGAATATCTCCAAAAGCTAACACCTGCCCTGAGCAGTTCTTAGCCATGTTATCCAATGGGAGGTGGATAACATGGCTAAGAGCATTAGCTCGCTAATGCATGAATATCGCGGACTTTTCAGCGATATTCATGCTTTGCGGCGATTTTTACCGCATTTGCGTTAAACCTTGGTAATACCAAGGTTTATTTGCGGTACAAATCGCCGCAGCGCTGCGGTAAATTTTTGTCTCTAACAAAGCAATAGCGATAATTATCGCTATTGCTTGGTAATATGCCCTCTGGCCCTTTGCGAGCGCAATTTTTGCATTTGGGATTCATCAGCCCAAATGCAAAAATCGCTATTATAGAATTCGCAAATTTGCGAGGAATTGCATTTAAGGAATCTCTATTTGAGATTCCTTAAATGCAATTCATGAAACATTTAAAAATTGCGAATTCGCTAATTTGGGCCGCTATTTACCGCAAAGTCAAACCTCGTGGTAAATAGCGGAAACTTAGAAAAATGCACTTAAAGGCATTTTTTTTCTAAGTTGTATGTTTCACACACACATGTCCTTGGGACATGTGTGTGCGTAACACCAGCATCCAATATCATTTCAGGGGTGCAACAGGGTGTTCTTTGGACACCCCTGCACCCTTGAAAGAGCGATTCGCACATTGACATGTCTTCCCATTCATTCCTATGGCCCTTAAGGCCCATAGGAATGAATGGGGAGTTATTCCTTATTTGCGATTAGCAATTAGCTAATCGCAAATAAGGAAGCTGTAGAAATCGCAATAAATATTGCGATTTCTACATGAATCCCGTTTTGCGAGTCTGTAATAGCGATTCCTTAATAATCGCTATTACAGACTCGCAAAACATGCCGATGATGAATCTATGTGTAAGACAAACAAGAGATATTTAAATTTTGTTGCCTTTTGCTAGATTGGTGCACAAAGCCCAGTTGGCTATGGTCTCTAGATGGAGCAGTGGAAGCACTGAAGCAAGAGCATACAAAGATGGTAGATTTGGAATGCACATCCAGTGTGGGAGCCTTCCTTCTAATTATCCCACAATTCTAGCCCTGACGTCACTGATCCATGCTTACATGACCAGTCCTTTCTTTTCTCTATATCTGTATTCATTTTTACCAAAGACACCATCAAACAAGAAGGTATAAACACTGTTTCATCATTTACAGAAAGAATTCTAACTTATTGTAAGGTACTTTTCTTGATTATATAATCTAGATCAAGAAACAGAAAAGGTAGGGTAGAAAAAAAAAAGCCATTACAATGCAATGGTTTCGGCATTCTTAAAGTTAGAGCTATTGGCATTGCTCATGACATTATTTTTATTTATGTTATGTTTAAAAAACATGAATAAATGGCATTGTCATTTACAATGCCAATAGCAGGGCAGGAGAGCAAGCACAACGAATGAGGGGGCAGGACAGCAAGCACATTCAACGAGGGGGCAGGACAGCAAGCACAAGCAACGAGGGGGCAGGACAGCAAGCACAAGCAACGGGGGGGCAGGAGAGCAAGCACAAGCAATGAGGGGGCGGGGCAGGGGAGCAAGCACAAGCAACGAGGGGGGCAGGACAGCAAACACAAGCAACGAGGGGGGCAGGAGAGCAAGCACGAGCAATGAGGGGGCAGGACAGCAAGCACAAGCAACGAGGGGGCAGGACAGGAAGCACAAGCAACGAGGGGGCAAGACAGCAAGCACAAGCAACGGGGCAGGGGAGCAAGCACAAGCAACAAGGGGGGGCAGGGAAGCAAGCACAAGCAACAAGGGGGCAGGACAGCAAGCACGAGCAACAGGGGGAGGGCAGGGGAGCAAGCACAAACAACAAGGGGGCAGGACAGCAAGCACAAGCAACAAGGGGGGCAGGACAGCAAGCACAAGCAATGAGGGGGGCAGGACAGCAAGCACGAGCAGCGAGGGGGCAGGACAGTAAGCACAAGCAACGAGGGGGCAGGACAGCAAGCACAAGCAACGAGGGGGGGCAGGAGAGCAAGCACAAGCAATGAGGGGGGCAGGACAGCTAACACAAACAACGAGGGGGCAGGAGAGCAAGCACAAGCAATGAGGGGGCAGGACAGCAAGCACAAGCAACAAGGGGGTCAGGAGAGCAAGCACGAGCAACGGGGGGCAGGACAGCAAGCATAAGCAACGAGGGAGGGGGCAGGACAGCAAGCACAAGCAACGAGGGGGGCAGGAGAGCAAGCACGAGCAACGAGGGGGCTGGACAGCAAGCACAAGCAACGAGGGGGCAAGGCAGCAAGCACAAGCAAAGAGGGGGGCAGGACAGCAAGCACGGGGAACGAGGGGTGGCAGGACAGCAAGCAGGTGCAACAAGGAGGCAGGACAGCATGCACAAGCAACAAGGGGGGCAGGGGAGCAAGCACAAGCAACAAGGGGGCAGGACACCAAGCACAAGCAACGAGGGGGGCTGGACAGCAAGCATGAGCAACGGGGGAGGGCAGGGGAGCAAGCACAAACAACAACGGGGCAAGACAGCAAGCACAAGCAACAAGGGGGGAGGACAGCAAGCACGAGCAACGAGGGGGGCAGGACAGCAAGCACAAGCAACAAGGGGGGCGGGACAGCAAGCACAAGCAACGATGGCGGGCAGGACAGCAAGCACGAGCAACGAGGGGGCAGGACAGCCAGCACAAGCAACGAGGAGGGCAGGACAGCAAGCACAAGTAACGAGGGGGGGCAGGACAGCAATCACAAGCAACGAGGGGGAAGCAGGACAGCCAGCACGAGCAACGAGGGGGCAGGGGAGCAAGCACAAGCAACAAGGGGGAAGGACAGCAAGCACAAGCAATGAGGGGGAGCAGGACAGCAAGCACGAGCAACGAGGGGGGCAGGAGAGCAAGCACAAGCAACAAGGAGGGGCAGGAGAGCAAGTACAAGCAACAAGGGGGGCAGGAGAGCAAGCACGAGAAATGAGGGGGGCAGGACAGCAAGCACAAGCAACGAGGGGGGGAAGGACAGCAAGCCCCAGCAACAAGGGGGGGCAGGACAGCAAGCACAAGCAACGAGGGGGCAGGACAGCAAGCACTCACCGGAGGACTCGGCAGCTTCTCAACTTTTTGCGGTGGCGGTCGGGCAGAAATGGCATCAGAAAAGCACCTACATTTTCGCATTTGGGGGCGTGGTTTTTGCTGTTGAGTGACGGATGACGTCACAAAGTTAAAAACTGCAAAAAACACGCCCCCGAATACGAAAAAGACAGGGCTTGAATGGAGTGATGCCCCTCTCCTCCAATGGCTGGCCCCCTTTTAGGAAGCCAGCCAATGGAGAAGAGGGGCGGGTTCAAGCCCCCATACTAAAAAACATTAAATCTCGGAGCAAGACGGCGCAAGCACAGCCTATGGTCCGAGACCTAAAAAAATAGGATAGAAGGGAAAAGAAAAGAGAAGAGAAGGAAAGAGAAAGATCAAGTACGTAAAAAACTGGAGTTTAAACTTCAAAGAAATTGCTTCATATGTAATCATGTATGTCTTTATCAGAACATTTTAAACAAATTAAAGCTTCCCATTTATAGATCATTAATAGGTCATCAAGCCAGACCACAAGAAGGAAAGTGGTTTGATTTAGACTGTGTCAAGATCACTCTTTTAGCCACCATGAAAGTATGGTAACACCTGTGTTTTTGACCACCATCACATTTACATAAAGAAAGGGGGATAATGGCCATTCTTGTCTGGTGTTCCTTTGAAGATGAAAGCTTTCCACACCAATACTATAAGTACCCACTCTGGTCTTAGGGATGTACGTCAGTACAACGCGATCTTTTAGATTGCGGTACTTTACAACGCGGTTATTAAAACGCAAGTCGTTACAACGACTTGCGTTGGAGGGCGTGGATTGAGGAATATTATCATTTTATGTTCCAACACCAGTCCAGGTAACAGTAGGGAAGGTGTTGGAATATAAAATTACAATATTCCTTAACCAACAGCGCCATCCAGCGCAAGTCATAGTAACGACTTGCGTTCTAATGGCAGCGTGGTAAAGTTCGTGCTGTGTAAACAGCGTGTTTTAAACGACGTTTACCGGTCTTAGCATTCTTATAAAGAGGATGAAAAAACCTAAGGAAGCCAAATTTATGCAATACAAATCCCAAGTAGTTAGTCCTGACAACCTTGGTGTGATATTCCTCCAAGCATTTTATCTTCAATCCTCCTGTTTTGCTGAATTCGTTTTTGTTTGCATTATAGCTCTGTTCACGTTACCACTGCTAAACAGTGCTAAAGTGCTTGTTCCTTTTCCTTCTAATATGGTCAAATTAGACTACACCTAATTAGTCCATTTAATTTACTTGTAAGACACAATTAAATGGTACTAACTGTACCCAGAGCCTGAACATTAAATGCTACAAGTGGGCCAGCAGAAGACATTGTGCCACCCACTAAAGTGGCCTTTTAAAACATGTTTCAATCCTGCCACTTCAGCCTGTAGTACAGTTTTAAACTGCCATTTTGACTTGGAAAAATAACCCTTTTACCTGGGCTAAATCTTCCTATTGAAAACTTATAAGTCACACCTAAGCTAGGCCCTAAAAACATAGGGCAGGGTGCTCCGTATTTAAAAAGTAGGACATGCGTGCTTACGTTTTACAGGTCCTGGCAGTGAAAATGTCCTGAAAATGTGTTTCAGTGCCGTAAGGCCTATTTCTGACTTGACTAACACAAGGTTGCCTATTACATTTAATAAGTGATTGATTTATATTAGGAGCCCATAGAAATATACTGTTTAAACTCAAATCAATTGTAATTGAAAATGCTCTTTTTATTTTTTATAACCAATTTTATTGCCATTTAAAAAAAAAAACGAAAAACAACAAAGTAAACACAGCACCATTTTGACACTGCAGGTATTTAGGTACGGTTACAAGTTATCTCCCCATTCTGTTTGTGTGGGGTGTGAGTCCACCTGTGAAAATGCTCTTTAATGGTAAAATCTGATTTGACATCACCATTATGAAAATGCTACTTTTAGAAAGTTGGTATTTTTTAGCTGTAACAATTTGTGCCTCTGCCATTGCCTTGGGTCGCATCACTGTGTTTGGGGTTTGTATATTGCTACTTTGACTCAGACACAATACCATAGGGGTCCCCAGAATTTGCAAGGGACCCACCTTCAGGAACCACAAAGTTTGCTTGTCATAATGACACAGACTCTTAGAGTGGCCAGGTAGGTGAGAAAAAGAGTTTTTGGGAAGGGAACAGCGGGTAGGGATATCTGTAAAACAAATGAAGACCTTTACTGTAAATACCGAATGTTGCAAGGGTGCAGGGGGTGTCACTTTGACACCCTCTAGCACCCCAAATTCAGGCATGTGTGACATGTGGCACACAGACATGCCCTAAGGGCATGTCTGTCTGTCACATGCCATAGGTGTGCATGCACACATGTGCATGCACACCTGGAATCGGTATTTTACCACCCAATTGGATTGGGTGGTAAAATACCGATTCGGTAAGGCCTGTGGGACTCAGAAGAGTCCCACCTACATCTCAGAATTACCGAATCGGTAAAAATACTGATTCGGTATTTTACCGATTCGGTAAATTTACCGATTCGGTAAAATAGGGCCCCTACATGCCAAATACTTAATACCGGTCGGTAACGGCCGAAATCGGCCGTTACCAACCGGTATTTTGGCTCCTACATCTGGCCCTAAGACTTTCAAATCTGATACGCACCAGAATCTTGGTTCTCTAAAGGGTAACAAGTACTTGGCTGCTGCTTGCAGCGGAATGTTCTCACTTTACTTGCTTTTTGGTTACCTTTCTACTTCTTGTTTAAATTAGCGGAAAGCATATTCTCCAGAGGCTTGATTCACAAAAGAATTTTCTGAATAGTATATTTACGAGTGCCTATCTTTTTATGTGCCTAGTCTTTGCCCTGAGTGCGGAGAGTCCGCAGTCGTAAACATACTACTAGTAAAATTCCTTTGTAAACTGCAAAAAATTGTAAACTGGCACAAAAGTGTGAGTTTATTTTTGTGAATCAGGGCCAAGGAGCGTTAAAGGCTGTTACCCCTGCAGTACTTAAAATGTCAAGAATCTGGATAACAAGGTAATTGGAAATGAATTTTGGTAAAAAATAATGTTTAGATTTTAAGTCAAAATGTTTATGGTCAAAATGTGTTTAAGAAATACTCCCCTATATACATAATTCACTGAAAACCTGGTCACTGCAGAAATAGAACTCAGTTGAACCATAGACCTTGTCTCCCTGATTGAAGTCTGCTTGTAGAGATTATTATCTTAAACCTTGTAACTTTACCTTTCCCGCCGAAATAACGGCATGCTAGTTTTTGGGTAGAATACTCAACCTGTGTGGTTTCTTGTTTGAGGGGACGCCCAAGTCTGTTCAAGAGTTTGTAAAATATAAACAGAGCACTAAAGCAATAGCACTCCATAGTAAGCGCAGTGCCGGGCCACAATTTACCACTGGCACCAGTAGCAGAGCCACTACTTCCCGAATGCATGTGGCCAGTGCAGTTTACCAAAGGTTCATCATGGGCAGTAGAAGATAAGGGAAGAAGTTAACAGAGCTGTGACAGCCTCCTGTACACACAAAGGAATCTGACACCAGGCCTGCCCTGTCTTATGTCACCCTAGACAGCTTGGAGCCTTGAAAGAGAAAGGGGAAGAACTTTCAGAACTAGGTGTGGACGTCCCTCCACACAAAGGCTGGCACCTGGTATAGATATTGACCCTCCACTGCTTCTCCTTGACCTGTGAAAGTTACAGAAGAAAGTATGCCCTGCTGCTGAGGACAGCCTTGATGTCTGAGAAGGTAGACTGGACATGCTTACCTTCATCCCAGGCTAACCCAGAGTGACTCCACGGGTAAGTTGACTGACCCCCTGTGTGAGCTACAGGGACACAACAAGCTTCAGAGGCCTCCATGCATCCACCCAGCTGACCTGCTGCACTGGACCTGCCTGGACATGCAATTGGACCTACCTGAGCTCTGCTGGTGGTTGCTGCCTGGAGTGGGTTCTGACCCACGCTCCATCACACTTAGCCTGAGTTTGTGACTTTGTTCTGGTCCAGCGTCACCAGATAATCACAGTTGGCGCTTTGTTCTTTTAGGCACTATTTTTGCTGAAAACTTTAAAAGTCAGTGTCTGGTTCAACTGATTGACGTTTTGTAATTCTGGTATACTTTTATTTATTAAAGCGTAATTTGTTTTTGCTAGATACTTCTGGGATTTTTCTTGTGTTGTATTTTCCCAGTATTATTGTTTGTGTGCTGCATATATATTTTACACATTGCCTTCAAGTTAAGCCTGAATGCTTTTGTGCCGGACTACAAGTGGGATAAGCACAGGTTAATTTTATGACTTTTGTGGTTCACCCTGAAAATGGTTGTGGTTGTTGCCTGAGTGGAGCTTCCACCCACCTCACCCAAAAACCTAATTTCTCACACTAGTAGTACCAACCAAATCTATGGAAAACGTTTACTGAATACAGTGACATTATAGCAGAGGCCTGATGTTTTACACCTGGCATCATTGATGGGTGATTTATTGGGCAAACTAACACACGAGAAAGCACCTGGCTCTTGCAGAGAATAACATCACTGAAAGCCTATATTCCTTTTTAAGGACAATTTCCCTTACCAACCAGAGGCTGCATGCTTCATCTTTGGGAATCTCATTGCACTGTGACAGCTGCTCATGGTGAGGGCTAAAACTCCCTCACTGAGAAGAAGGAGCTCTTTGGATGTTTTTGAAGAGTTGGTAGAAACCCTGTGGTGAACTAAAAGATGGTGAGGTATGCAGAGCATGCAAAAGGTGATATAGTGATTAAAACTGATGCCAGGAGAAGCATATAACTTTATTCATGCATTCCTGGGTCAGGGTTAAAACGAAGGGACTGCAGTGGTCAATTAACCCTGCTTAGGTGTGTCACTAAAGAAGGTCAACATGTTTTTGCTATTTAAACCCTCAGAAGAGGTATATTGGTATTCGTCAAGATCTGTGAAAATGGCTTCTTCTCAACAAGCATGCTCTGTGTCGCTAAAGAAGGTCAACATGTTTTTATCATTAACCTCTCAGAAGAGGTATCTTGGGCGTTCGACAGGATATCTGAAAATGGCTTCTTCTCAACAAGCATGCTCATACAAGGAAGATACAAAGCTAATCAGTGGTCCACTGTAAGATTCAAAGAGGATCCACTGTCAGTCAACCTGCAATCATCGGGTGTAGTGCGTCAACTCGCGGATGCTGGTGTGGGACTCAGGGTGTACTCTGTCCGTAGTGGAGGCCCCTTTGAAACTGTCTGTCCACAGTCAGGTTTGATTTCATGGGTAACCCTTTCAAATGTATCAAAGAGTGGTATCAAAATACAACTAAGGGAAACCTACCCAGATTGAATAATAACAGGTATGGGGCGAAAGTTTAAGAGACATGAGGGGAGAAGAAGGAGGAGGGAATAATATTCAGAACAATACTGAAAATGTATTCAGCTATTAAGGTTTAACTGTAAGGATAATACTGATTCCAAATGGTACTTATTCTAGAGGATACTGACCATATTATTGGAATCACCAGTGAGCAAAAGAGGAACAATTGATGGCTCATATAGCTAACAAGTGTTGCACAACCTGTAAATGAATCCTACGCTGAATCAAGCTGAAACAGCAGAGAAAACCTAATAGCAAATATTGACAAAATGGCTACACCAAAGTGGATGCAGCAAATTTTTACATGTGTAAGATCATAAAGGTGAGATGAATAATCATGTATATTGGTAAGTATTGAAATTAGAGTCCAGTTCCAAAAGATTTTGCTGTGAGTAGTTGAATCTTACACATAACTTATGTGTGACTTATTCCTGAATGTGTGCAGGTATTTATAGACATAACTTTGCTATCCTGCTCCTTGGAGGGTAAAAGGTACTATCCAGGTGTGAATATGAATTGGCTAGTTAAATATGGTCTCTACTCTATCCTTTTTCTGCTGAATGGATCATTGGACAATGCAGCAACAATTCAGCAGGTAATCTTCTGCTGTTTCCATTTACGTTTGCAAATAGTAGTCTTAGAAATGATTTTTTGCTGGACTTCTATATTTCAATGTTTAAAAAGCTATATGCTGCAGCTGAATCTTATAAAAACAATATGCAATTGGCGAAGTGAAATTTCCACCATGGGCAATTCCCAAGATGATCATAAATTGAGGGCCTTATATCACATTCCTACTCTCGTTAGTCCAATAGATGCCAATATGTTGGCAGAACTACATTTCATGACAATAAGGTAAATACATTTAAAAGATTCCTGGCATTACTACTGGATTCTCGCAACTGATTTGGTTACGAAGCCTATGCCACATTATGTGTATGTCTGGAAAGTAGCCTAGTTTCCATTTGAAGAAACAGATCACCCAGGGGCCATGGACACTAGACAAGACTTAGGTGCTAAAATGACTCATAATCAAATGTGGCAACAATTTCTCAGTTAAAATCATTGGTGCCATAATGCTGGAACAAACATCATGCACATGAACACAAAGCGCCCAGATTCCAATTATGTATCACTGTCAATTGCTGAACAGACAGACAGATACATCGAGACAAATGATCTTAGAGAACATATCATAACTGTCCCTTCACTGCATACAACTGTGGAATATTGAGTTTATCTAATCCTATCTAACGCTCTGCAATACAGCCAGTAAGCAAAAGTCAATGTCACCTTCCTTAATTAACTGCAATCTGTTCACCTGACAGTAAAAGCTTGATTTAGTTGAGCTCGGCAACCAAACTTCCTTCCACACCTCCTGTGATCAAGCCGCACTATTTTGAATTGCCTCCATGGTGGACATTACACTTCTTGAGACACATCTATTCCCTCCATCTGGTCTGCTGCTATATGTCTGTGCTGACTCTTCCAAAGAGGGTTCCAGTTTTGCGGCCCAATCTAAAGCAGGTACACCACCATGTTTGTTGGATTTAGCCCAATGGAAGACCCCCATCAAAACCGAGAGAGTATGTCATTAAAAGTTGACTATTGTGTGCCTCCGTGTTGGAATGCTACCCTGGCATGCGGGGAGACAAGATATCTGGAGTGCCCAAATTGGTGGCCAAAATTCAAACTTGTAACATGGCTGTTAATAGAATTTCCACAGTAGCAGAGGTAGCTACTTTGAAAGAAAAACCTCTGCTGCTATAGTAGAGAAGGCATCAAAATTGACATCACTAGTGTAGCAAGGAATGTACTACCACTACACTGATGGATGGACACATTACTTTGTACATGGCAGTCCCCACATTACTGGTCTCCATAACATTCTACGGGTTGTATTACAGTATGGTAGTGTCAAGACTGCCCCTTTCAGGACCTTGTTGTGTTTATAAAGGTCTCAACTGCATTCTTCATGTGCTGCAGGCTCGATTGTCAAACTCCTTCCATTTGGAAAGCCAACCGTTTACGAAAGGGAACACTGTGGCATCAAACACTTCCATGCTTCTTATTCTGGGGTCAAATGTTGATCTGCTTTACCGCCCATCCAGATAAGCCATCTTGGTTAGGGGTTATTAAGACTCCTAGCCAGCAATAGGATATCTGCTTTATTGCTAAAGTTTTCGAGATTTTCACATAATCTTTTACAGAGTCTGTCTTCAGAGAACAGACCATGCAAAGCTTTGTTTAATGCACTTGCAGAGAGTGGTAAGTACATCGTGTAGGTTGCTATTGCGGCCAAACTAAATTCCTGTTTAATTCTCCACCGTGAGTGTTTATAAAGCCACAATAGTGAATCCCACTCAAATGGTGGGAAGGGATTGTAACAAGATGAGGTTACGCTGACATGTTTTAGAACATCATCAACCATGTACATTTGTAATGATTCACAAATTCTGATCTGACCCCTTCTTTTTCTGCAAATGGTTGAAAAGTTACTTCCCTTCCAGGATGTGAAGGGGAATGGCTCATACTTACAGTTGGTGGGTTTGTACGTTAAGGGCATTCGCTACAGAGGGGAAAGAGGATTTCCATGTGAAGAGAAAAAAGAGATAAGTGTGCATTTGCATAGCTGGCTTCATTCCTTCGGTTTGTAATTCTATGCCATGTTGACCTTTAGCAGTAATAGAAGCTTGGGGATGAGGATGGAGAGGATATCTCATGACATGCCCATTAGAAAACCTGGAAACAATTGGTTGGTGAACGTTCTATGCGCATTCTGAGAATGTTGGTGAACTGCAAACAATGTTTACAAGTAAATTCAAGAGGAGAGGTCAGTCTCTGCCTTTAGTTAAAAACATTTTTAACCTGATCTTTATTGTTTTATCCCTCTATTTGAGTACCAGCTTTCAAAGTTCTTACTAGTGTGACGACCTCACCATGTTTCATTAAGGACACTTTTTACAGTCCTGGGCTTTTATCCTACAAATCATTGGCATCAGTTGTGTAAATCTAATTAGATATTTGGATGCAAACTAAGACTACAACACCTAAAATCCATTTGGTTGTCTCACGTAATCTCTAGACTTCAAAGAATGTCCTTAATGAAATAAGAGTCATTGTCACCCTATTTCTAGCAGCGGTGAGGTACTGGGGAAGGTGGCAAGGGAAGGCCAAACCCTTACATTATCTTTGATAGAAGTGACATCACAGGCATTTGTAATGTCGAAGTGCCATCATGGAAAGTGACATAATGTGGTATGGGGAATGATGATGGACTTCTGGTCAGATATAAGTGGAGCATAGAAAATGATTTAGCACAGTACTTGAAGATGAAAAGAGGCTGGTAATTTGTACTGATATTAGTTCACGTGGATCAAGGCTGGTAATGGGAGCTGGTTCTCACACTAACAGTATAGAGTTGATGGTTGCAAATCCAAGGGCATGAATTTGTATCTTACAATTTGCAGATGACACAGTCATCCTTGAATATACCACCCAAAGCCTCCAGTGTTCGCTTAATAACCTACATATTTACTGCAAAGCTAATAAACTTCAAACAAATCATGAAAAGACCAAATGTTTACTTTCTGGAAAAAAAGCAGCACCATTCAAACATAGAATTTGGGCCCCCATTTGATTTCTGTGTAGATACTACAGGAGCGACCCGTTGACCGAAATGAACAGGGGTAGAAAACATTTTATGGCAACAGATGCCATGTAGGCGTCATTATAAGTAAGGATATAACCAGAGTCATGAATATATGAACTATACTTTATCACAATAATGTTTAAGGTAGCATAAAGAAGGCATGAATAAAAAAAATAGGTGTTCAGTGTATCAAGTGAACACGCAGCGCACAAAAGTGAAAACAAAGGGTGCAAGAAAGTGATCACAATAATTTCTTATAGCAGTGGAGAGGTGTTTCAAATGAGTAAAGTTTAAACATGATCAATGATTATCTTTTTCACAGAATGGCTGTTCACACTGATTCAACCCACGTCAATCAAAAGGGCCATCATCATGACAAAACGAAGGTTGACTTAGCACAAAGGATAAACGACTGCATAGAAAAAGCAAGACAAAGGTAAATCTGAAATATTCCTCAAAAGGAAGTACTTGTATGTAATTGAATATATGGTCACATATAAGAAATACCTGTTGTTTAACATGATAACAAACCTGAACAATAAAAAACAGACATGCAACTGTTCACATTGATTGCTGAATTAGTGGAAAGAATAAGTGAGTGCACACATAGTGTCACACAAGTGTTTACATTCAAGATTTGTTTGTGGCAAACAAGAGATCCCTAAATTAAGAAAAAGTGAGTAATGCAATGTGTTCAAACATCTGGATAAATCCAGGGTCTACCATTCGAATTCTGTCGCCGTATTGTCAACACTAATGGCACATTTACGTTTGTTGAAGGTTGATTAGCCAGTAGACCCTTACCATTTGATAAGGTATATGCTCCTAACATGGGACAAGTGAGATTTTACTTGCCCCTTACCCCCTACTAGTAAATGGGTCCAACTGCCCAGCACTTATAGGAGGTGATTTGAATGAAATGGTAGATGTGCAATTAGAATCCTCTCTTCCCCCCTCCCCATTTCCCCTTTGCATGTGACTGGTTAGCTCATTGGTCCTCTGGGGACGTTTGGCGACATAAACATCTAATGCTACAGGAGCACTCATATACTCGATAATCCATGATGCTCATGTCCGCTTCAAGCACATTGTTTGCCCCTTTACTTTGCTTCCGAAGATTGGCATGGTGGAAAATCTAGGCAGAACAATTTCAGACTACAACCCACTGTTGTTGCACATATTATGGGAAGAGGTATAGCACCCATACCCACATGGTGGTTGCAATGCAAGACATTGGAGGACCAGGTATTTAGCTTGTGAGTTGAAGCGCTTATAGGGCATTCCCAAACAGATAGACAGCACACCGAAGCTGACAAATCAGACTGACTTTTGGCCTGGTTGGTAAACACCAGTAGATAGGGGTGCTCACTCACAGCAGTCGCAAGGTGGCATCAACACTGCATTTTAGCTACTATGAACAGCTGTTAGCCAACTGCCGTGAAGGGTCAGATTCTGCTATAGATAACTTCTTGAGGGACATCCCATTCCCTCAGCTGATACGCCATGATCAGGACATACCGGAATGCTTAATATCCGTATAGGAAGTATAAACACCATATCTTTACCAGCAAACGGTAAGGTCTCAGGGGAGGATGGTCTATCCCTCAAATTCTATGCAGTTTACAAAGACAAGTTAGCATTTAAGCTGGTCAGGCTTTATAATGAGGTACTTGAGAAGGCTATCCTATCACTAATGACTTGTTAAGCATTCTTCATGGTCCCCAGACAATTTATCAACATATCCTCTCTTCATTTATTCTAAATGAAGATTACAAGATACTTTGTAAATTATTAGTCACCAGATTAATACCCTACATACCACACCATGCCCCTGTTGACCAGAGTTGTTTCATTCTAAGTCACAGCACATCCCAAATATAAGGAGACTGATCATGATAGCAGAGAGGACTGCTGAGTCGTGGCCCAAATGCAGGTGTGCTGACAGTAGAGATGGAGAAGGCTTTTGACTCCCTTAAATGGTGATATTTACACAGAGTGCTGTATTGCTTTGGCTTAGGGTGATCGGCGTCTTGTATAATTTGCCAAACGTTTGTGTGTGCACTGGCAGGGCGATATCTGACCAATATCTAGTGTGCAGAGAGAGAAGGCAAGGGTGGCATATCTCCATTCTCTTATTCCCCTTGGTTATTGAACCATTTGCCGAACATCTCTGGGTGACTGGGAGGGGCTTGGGGTTTTCGGTGGGACAACATAAAATGTCATCTCTCTTTACATGGAAGATTTATTGTTGTACATACAAGATAAGGATAAAGACAAATACATAGGGAATGTGAGAAGCAAGATAGCTTCATTCATCAAATTGTGTGGACTGACGGTGAACTGGGGTAAAACTAGAATCTACCTGCTGAAAAGCAGATTCCCTTGAGGTTGGAATGATACTTCTCCCACTCTACTACATACAAAGCCTCTACTTTCAGATTACTGGGCGTTCTGATTTATCACAAGAAGCAGATGTAATCAAAGGTAATATTTGTAGAGTGGCTATCGAAAATGATAATGCTATTCTAGACAGCAACCGAGGAGGACCGGCAAAAAGAAGGCCACCCAGTAAGTACACCGGTATCCACCGGTAAGGCCCGCACATCCACCCGCCATACTAACCGGCCTGCAGAGGGAGATCTTTGAAAGGGGGGAGTGCTGCAGCCAGCACCGAGTGCCCTCAACACTAGAGCCACCTACACACTGCCGACCTGCAATACAAGAAGCAGATACCCAACCGTGCCTACAGCACCCCGCCAGCAGGAAAGAGATTGAGGCTGCACTTAGGCTGTGCAAAGCCCCCGCACCTGCCGTGGGCAAGGCCAGCACCCGCAGTAACACAGAAAAGCCTATCATTTCCTGAGACATCACCCCCTTTGTACACTGGGTCTGGGACAGATACATCAACAGCAAGAGAAACCCCTTGTTTGCCTCCAGCAGCAGTTATACCATATCTGCAGTGCCCTGTTCACCATCATGAGAAAGGAGATGTGCGGGCAGCACGAGAGTGCGGCACTAGCGCTGCATCAAGAACCACAAAGCATAGGGTAAGTCTAGTGCAGCAGCAGAAGTGGACACCCCCTAGCGGCTGGCTGCCACCTCCAAGAGAAACAAACAGACTTTTCCTTGAATGACAAAGTAGAGGTTGGCCAAGAGAGCGCCATCCACCCCCCTGTTGGCTGCCTTTTGTTGTCACATGGAGGGGAGAGACTGATAATCCCAGAAAGAGCCCGGGAATCTCAAAGCTGCCCCAGCCGGGAAAGCTGCCAGGAATCCAGTGAAGGCCAAGGCTGTGATGTCACAAGTTGCTAAGAAAAGTCCAGCCAACGTATTGAAACCAAAGGCAGCCAAACCAGCAAAGCCTAGGAAAAGGCAGTGCCCATTAAGAAGAAAGGGGGCACAGCATCAGAAGAGAGTGCGAACCCCTGCAGGGCCCTGCTCATCAGCCTGTGAGAACTATCAGAGATCTGCTTTTCCTGAGAAGGCTGAATGCACATTTGGCCAGAGAGCACACATGCGAAAAAGAAAATTCCACAATAAGAGAAATGAGCCCCACGCATCCCCTAGTGGCCATCTACCGCCACTGCAATCAAGAACATAGCGATGCATGCCCCCTGGTGGTGAACAGCCACCACCATAATCAAGAAGTGAAAACATGCAGATTGCCAGCATATGGCACCAATGAAGAGACTGTCTACTAGCCCCACCACTGCCTAAAGGGGCACCAGCTCACAAGAACTCACACTGGAAAAGAAGAAAGGGACCGAGAGTACGAAATGAGAAGTGTGCAGAGGGCCACACCTAGGAATCTGACAGCACAGCCGGAGCCCTGGAATAAGAAAGCCCTCAGAGAGTGAGAAGTAATGCTGCACAAATGAGGCAGTGCTAGCCGGCCGCCACAGCACCGAATGGTCACAGTTGACCCGCCATTGAGCGAGTGTCACAAAGGGTGACTGACCCTACCAAGCAAACCGGAAGTACCAAATGCTCTGATGGCGTAGCTCTTAAATGCAAGCCCTGCGCCCATGAGCGAAGACAGAAGGAAGGTGATCCTCCATCTTGGGAGCAGAGCATCAAGAAGATCCTGGAGAAGGGAGGAGTGTGGATGGTTGCCACGTCCACGACCAGGGAATATGTGCCATTCTATGAAGAGGAAATGACCGTTCAGAGGTCTACAGGGGAAGAAGATACACAGTTCTATGAGCAGGACGCGACAAGTGAGAGGTCCATGTAAAGTGAACATGCGACACGTGGTAGAACATGACATTACAATGAGAGACCTGGTCAGAAGAGAGAAGAGCATGGCACAACTCCACATTGGAAAAGAGAATTGGAAAGGAGAAGAGAGTGGCACGATGCTACATTGTGAAAGAGAATCGGAAAGGAGAAGAGAGATGAGCGTGATGTGACGCCACTCCACGAAGAAGAAGAGAAAAGGAGAGAAAGGTGTGTGACAGACCAGTCACAACCATAGATGCACAGGAGAAATGAGGAAACGTGACGAGACTGAGGATTTGTGCCACTACCAGAGAGTGCACCTACAGACACAAGCCAGCCCTCAGGGTAGAGCGATGTCACTGGAGACAGCCCAGCGGGAGTACTGAAAGTAATCCGCGTGAATACTCAAACCACATATCTGCCCCACGCTTCACAGTGCGACTATCCAGCCTCCTGTCACCAGCTGCTTGAGGCAGATGGCATCAGTGCTCACAATCGCACATGCCAAAGAAGATAAAGAACAGTACCAATGATGTAACAATTAACCTGGCCACGAAGTCCCCCAGCCATTCACACTCCAAGCAAGTCATCGCCACTTGTCATACAGATTGTCAAATGATAACAAAGTCATCATTACCACATGCATCAACCTGGACAACTAAAGAGCATCTCACCACCAGAGTGGAGCCTTATGCCTGCGAAACATCAGGAGACGGAAGAGGCACTCCTTGCACCTTGGGAGGCCGATAATCCAGAGACTATCTGTTAGAACCCACGTGCACCCGAGTCCTGCTGATAAGAGCTCACCCAACCATTGTGTCATCTACCCTTGTGGCTGCATGAGCAACTCACCTGTGGCCCTGTTGGCGGTCCTGCATTGACCTCCTCATGGCCCATAGTCAACCCACATGCCCACAAGTCCAGTGCAAGCCAGCAAAAAGGGCCACAAGGAAGTTTCTGCTTGAAGGATACCCGGCACGAGCAATGACTCCGAATAGGTACCGAGAGGCACCGGGCCTCAGAGGAAGACATTCAAACACGGTCAATGACGTCCCAGTACTTGCGGGTTTGCCTCTCACGGAGCCAGTGCACCTCAAAATAAAAGTCTACCGTTGACTCCACCAATTCTCCTGATGCATCCCCCCTCACCCCAATTTGAGCTGTGTAAATCAACTCCAACACCATGAGAGCAGGCGTGGCCGAACATCAAGGCATAGGTGGACTTTAACCCCATGGACATGAGTTTAAGAGAGCCAGACTCCATTCACCCCGCATTCGTGACCAGAGTCATCTAGTGAAATTACGGGTTCTCTCAGCTGCACTTGTCTGCCTACCCTGTACTGTCCCACTGGACTGCCTGAAGAGACTCAATGGTGTTTTGCTTTGACTCATTCGTTTTTTTGTCAATAAAGTTTGGGAGAGATGTAGAGTCCTGCTGTGATAGGGACCTAAATACTTTGATAACCATACATTACAGTAACCTTGACCTCTCAAATTCGGAGACGACATCAGTGTACAAGGGCAACGCCTTATTTAGTTTGCTCTGATTGATTGCCAAACCACATATTCTCAGTAAACATGACGCTCATGAAGCTTTGCTGTGAGCAAAAGGTTCGGACAGGCAGACGTTATCAAGATAACTACAAGAGGATTAAATCAGTTCTTACATACATCCACCAACAATAAGGCAGACATATATTTTCGCGCCTCATACAAAAATGGGTCCTCGGAGCATAAACATTAAGATCAATTTAGTAAAGTTTGCGTTTTCTTTTTTCACTCTTCTCTTTCCTTTACCCTCCATCAGTTTCCTTCACTCTTTGTTGCATAATCTCCGTTATTGCAAGTAGCATTTTCTTCTACCTCTCCATATAGCTCCAATAATTAAACCCTTCATGAATTAGATACTTTAGTAACTGAACTTTGTGCACACCCTCATGCCATTTGAACAAATGTCAGGCATCTTTTTTGATGTGTCGGGCAAACATTCATATGAACATGGGTCAAGTCTTGCGGAAAAAGTGCCAGACCCATTTAGTGAATATATCAGTCATCCTATTAATACATTTCAGTGATTCACCCACTAATTGCCGAAATAATCTTGCTTTTAATGCATTCATATTGTGGTCGTTCAGACAACATTTATAGCAAGATTGCTGCCTCGTAATGTGGCATATTTGTGGTTATGGTTACTGAGTGTTTATCCACGCTCTGTAGAATTCCACAGCATTCACAATATAGGTACGATTGTTATGCAGAATATGCTTGTGTAATTCTGGACGTCTGCGTTCAGGATACAGGGTAAACATTATATTTTACCAGTAAATGTTAGTTGAAAAATACCTTTCCTAATTTCATAAATCATGTCAATGCCACTAATGTCCGAGTCTCACACAATTATTAATAACAATGTGATATCATATTACACCAGATTATTGGTTTAGGCATTGCAACAAATATCAAGGTAGGCACGTTATAGAGTTTTGCACAACAATCTTCTTTTACAGAGGGCAGGGTGAACCTGGGGTGAATGATGTTGTGTGATCCCCACATCTCTCACATTCTCCTTCTCACACCTATCCCATAGAATGCTAACTTTAGTTGTAGGATCTTCCTGAGCGGGTAGTCTTATAATATCGCACCAACTTGTATGCATATGCTTAGAAGATCATTGTTATGCCAAAGACTGTTGTTGGGAAGTAGAGCATATGGTAGCGTCTTCATGATGTTTGAAGGCAATGGGCCCGATTCACAGAATGAACTTACTACTTTTGGCATTCACAGAATGCACTTACTACTTTTGGTATTCACAGAATGAACTTACTCATTTCGGTATTCACAGAAGTTAGGACTACTAACTTTAGGACTCCTAAATGCCTTCTGTGAATACCGAAAGTCTTAAAATTAGGATTTTTCTCTATTTAGTAGTAGTAAAGTTAGGACTCCTAACTTTAGGATGCCTAAATGCCTTCTGTGAATAACGAAAGTCTTAAAATTAGGATTTTTCTCTATTTAGTAGTAGTAAAGTTAGTAGTCCTAACTTTACTACTACTAAATAGAGAAAAATCCTAATTTTAAGACTTTCGGTATTCACAGAAGGCATTTAGGCATCCTAAAGTTAGTAGTCCTAACTTTACTACTACTAAATAGAGGAAAATCCTAATTATAAGACTTTCGGTATTCACAGAAGGCATTTTGGCATCCTAAAGTTAGGAGTCCTAACTTTACTACTACTAAATTGAGAGAAATCCTAATTATAAGACTTTCGGTATTCACAGAAGGCATTTAGGCATCCTAAAGTTAGGAGTCCTAACTTTACTACTACTAAATTGAGAAAAATCCTAATTTTAAGACTTTCGGTATTCACAGAAGGCATTTAGGAGTCCTAAAGTTAGTAGTCCTAACTTCTGTGAATACCGAAATGAGTAAGTTCATTCTGTGAATACCAAAAGTAGTAAGTGCATTCTGTGAATGCCAAAAGTAGTAAGTTCATTCTGTGAATCAGGCCCAATGTCACTGACCTTATGTGGAAACCGCTGTGGAACTCTGCATACTGGGGCACAGCTGAATAACCCCTATGTTTGGCACTGCCCCCTAAAACATGACAGAATTATTTAACTCATAATTGGCATATTTACCTTTCCACAGGCCATTGTAGATGGTGCAAGAAATAACACTAATAGAATGGAAAGTTGAATGTCGCCTGTGGACTGCAGCACATGTTGTGCCAGCCACTTCGTTGACAATGGAAACATGGCTTCAGTCCTAACTGTGTAGCCTGACTGTTGCAGCATTTAAACAAGGAGGCAGACCTATCACAATTACCTTTTTCGACAGAAGAGAAGCCTACTTTTAAATGTTAGAAAAGTCACTCCTAAGTAGGTTTTGTAGCCACCAATGTAGAGTGCCTAGTATTTAACAGTTTAACATGCAAGAATTTAGTGTTGGCATGTTCCTACAGTGAGAACCCCGCAAAAGCCATATTCACTGTTCAGCGCTGTGGCTGCTACTTTGATGAAAACTAAAATGCAAATAAAATAAAAATTTTGCTAACCTTGGTTTGGGCCAGAAATGACCCAACCAGTGTTTTTAATATTTACTAAAATCCAATTCGATGGTGATTTTTGATTTTTTTTAATAAACATTTAGGAAAATTAACTTTTACAAAGTTAAACTTTGTCTGCCTGAATATCTGGTGGTCTAATTACCATTAGTCTCACAGAAGCTGAGCCATAACAGTGCTGCCTCCTAATGAGATGTGAAAACTGCTCCCAGAGCAGAAACAATGGCTTAGGTCTTTTGGAAAGAAGTCCTGGGTGTGAGGTATGTGGCTCCTCTAAGCTCAAGAAAGACAGTTAGGAAGGGTCCAGGATCTTCATTAATTTAACAGGGACCAGGGTGAGGACTGTCCTTTCATAGTTAAGTGTAAAGGGAGACCTGGGGAAGAGAAACCTTTGTTGCCTGGGCCGACTGCATCCAGCGTGGCACCTGCCTGTAGGGTAGCTGGTCCTTTTGGTGGGGTTGAGGAGGCTGCTCATTTCCATAGCCCAGACACCAGCCACCTCCAAGGGCATAACAGATCTGTTGGATTTAAAAAAGAATAGTGCACTGTGGGATGATCTGCATTAAAGTAAACAAGATGTGCTGCAAAAAAAGGGAAGGGTTGGGCCTGGCTGGCAGCACAACATGGCAAAAGCCATTTTAAGTCTCCTATGTGAGCACCAAATAGCCTGCAACATGCTGCCTTGTCATACAACCCAGGATAATTGCTGAACAGCTGGCAATATGAATATTGGTGATTGTCCAATCAAAAACAGAGGACTGAAAAAGAGTCATAGTAAAGTCGACACAGGCCTGGAAATCATAATGGCGGTGCCAGGCGAGCCTGCAATGCATCACTGAAGGAAGACGCAATAAAGTTGACTGTGAAGGGAAATTTAACAAGGCAGTGAACCGTGGCAGAGAAGAAGTTGCACAGAGGCCTACTGCTGGCTTTCCAAGGGGCAGGATAGAGCTGGAAAGGGAGGCAGTGCGTGGCTACGGGCCATGGATGAGTGTGCCATATAGCAGCAGAGTGGTTGTGACCGCAGGATTTTCAACAGGGCAACTGGCCGGTGCCAAAAAAGTAGACTCCTGCATGAGAGAAACAGATACTGAATTGAGAGTCTAGGGGTTGAACCCACTTGGTGGCTACAGGTGGCCCAACTCAAGAAGTAGGCACCCAGGCGTACTTATGCCATGCTGATTTACTCTAAGAGGGCAGAGGGAAAGGAACTATATCCCTTATCAGAACAGGAGAGACAGATGCTTGTTTCCCACTGGAGCTACTCCTGTATTGGTCCTGGGACAAGGGTATGTGCCACCTGTGAACCTGGTGGGCCAGTAGGTCTAAAGACAACAAAAGAACTGTAGAGCAGACATATAGGACAGTGAGAGGGACTCTGGTCTGTATTAAGCGCATGGAGAATCAGCAGCACAGTTTTCAATATGAGGTGATATAAATTGACCTTTTGGAGAGTCAGTCAAAGTCTCGAAAAGAGGTGATCACTCAAGGTGGAGGTCCCACTAATCCACCTTCTCGTCTGCTAGAAATGATTGTGCAGTCTGCTCGTGGAGATGGGGGGAGAGGGACTAAAACAGTCTTGGGACACAATATCACAGTAGGCATGATTTTAATGCCAGCTAATGTACGACCGTAAAGAGAACTAACAAGCTCCCTTGTTTGGCGCCAAAGCTGCATGACAACATTTTTTTTCTTTTTACTGCTGGAAGGTGTGATGTGGAGCCCTCTTTGGTGCACCTGTTACTAACGAAAAAAGAATCTTCGAACAGGAGAAATGGACAAATATACATACAGCTAGATTCATCAAGCAGGAAACGGCTCGCAAAGGGCCAGGTTCTGAGAATCTGGCCCTTTGCGAGCGCTATTTTTGCATTTGGGATTCATCATCCCAAATGCAAAAATCGCATTTTTAGAAATCGCATATTTGCGAATAATTGCATTTAAGGAATCTCAATTAGAGATTCCTTAAATGCAATTCAAGAAGCATTTAAAAATTGCGAAATCGCTATTTTTGGCCGCTATTTATCGCGAAGTCTGACTTCGTGGTAAATAGCGAAAACTGAGAAAAATGCACTTTTGTGCATTTTTCTCAGTTGTATGTTACACACACATGTCCTTTGGGCATGTGTTTGCGCAACATCAGTCTCTTTTTCATTTCAGGGGTGCTACAGGGTGTTCTTTGGACACCCCTGGCACCCTTGAAATCGCATCCTTATTTGCGATTAGCAAATTGCTAATCGCAAATAAGGAATAACTCCCCATTCATGGGCCTTTAGGCAAATAAGGAATGTGTAGGAATCGCAATTTATTTAGCGATTCCTACATGAATCCCGTATTGCAAGTCCTTAATAACGATTCCTTAATAATCGCTAATAAGGACTCGCAAAACGGGACAATGATGAATCTGGCTGAAAGTCTCTTACTTCTGCAGCAGATGCGATGGAGGGTAATTGGAAGAAACACTAGGAGGGCAGAGCTTCAGAAAAAGGCCTTGGCCTCCACTGACGTAATCCTGCAAAGTATCCAACCCTCCAGATAGGCCTTGAAATTAAAATAAGTGAGGTCAAAACTAATGTTGTTCTTTTATGGCAAGACCTGCGTAACACAGTTGAATGATTGGCAAAGGAAGGCTGTATCTCAGAATTTCTAAATACAGTTTAGTACCTTTGAAATACCACCAAATGAAAATGACAGCAGGAGAAATTATTACAAGAGCAAAAGAAAGAAAGGGTTGCTCCCGCCGCAACAACTTAAGGTTTGTGGGCTTGCCAGAGGGGAATTGAACACTGTACCCCCCAAACTTTTACTCCGCGTGCCATTACCCAGCAGTTTTTACACCGCAAAATCTTTTACAACACAGGGCTTTACACCAGAAACTATTACAACGCATTCCCCATTACAACGCAATTTACTATTCTAACTCCACCATGGTATTACTTTGGGAAATGCGTTGTAATAGTTTCCGGTGTAAAGCCCTGCATTGTAAAAGATTTTGCGGGGTAAAAACTGTGGGGTAATGGCCGTGCAGAGTAATGCATGTGGGGTAAAGGATGTTTCCCGGCAGTGGGGGCAGAAGCGACACACCCTGAGATCTTCTGGGAAATTTGGTTCAAACGTTTTTTCTAGCTGAGACTGGATTTCTCTATTCTTCTTGTTAGAGCTATCATATTGATTAATTGCTGCAAGGCTGCCTACTAGGGTCTCTCATAGACTATTAAAAACCCCTCTCCTAAAATATCAAGAGCAGAACTTTGGGCCTGATTTTGCATTTGACATCTCTCAGGGTGATAGAGGAAATTGCCTCCGTTACCTGTCAGGGTGGCTGAGGACAGTACTTCTGTCATCCTGACAGACTACTGTCTGTCAAATTTAGAGATGACCGCTGGCCCAGCATCACTTCATGGCAGTTTCTTTCAATGTACAACAAGTTAGTGGACTGCAGCCAGCAGTTTTGAAAGTAGATCATAAAGTTGTCATATTTTTTTCTTTATCTGAAATAAACTTTCAAAGCAGGAGTTTGATTCAGGAAAAAAAAACATTAATGACCCACACATCCCAGGGGTTTTCTCCCACAGTGTGGGGAGTCATTAAGTCTTTTTGTCCTTCACCCCCAGGTTATTCCTGATGGCCATAGACAGGATAAGAAGACAGTACACCATCAATCCTAAATAGGTCAAGTGATATAATGTCCTTTCTCCAACGGTCACTACTGTATCAGGCCACTGGAGGAAGTTTTCCATCGACAGAGCCAACTCGACAGAGCCAACTGGAGTTCTGTCAATGGGAAACATGAGGGTCACCTATCTATACATGAGGCAGGCAGACCAAGGGGTTGGTGGAGAGGATATTCTGTTCTTTTTGCCATTGAATACCCTGTCCATCAAAATCTAAGTCAGGCCATTAGCTTCTACAATGGTATGGGACAAGGTAGAGATGACATATGACGCTCAAAAGATCTTGATGTTCCCATATTACACCTGACAAGTTCAGAAATAACTGATATCATTTGAGCAGGCAAATCAAAATTGGAGAGCATGGACTTGAAATATATGTTACTTAGTGAGTAATATAAAAGTAATATTCCGGAACAAGGCAGGCCTTATGAGCATACAGTGAAAGCATAGGCTTGGGCGGAGGAATGTGCCCCGGGTGGGGGTTCTAGGGGCACCAACCACAAAGGCAGAATGACCAGGATTAGAATGCCAAGAAACCAAAAGAACAACAAGATGACTTAGAGTAGAGATAAGTCATGCAAGATCATGTGTAGAGAGTATCTGGAGTCTACGACTGAGAGAGAATGATCGACTAACTACTTGACACACCCATATGATAACACAATGAGAGGTTAAAATAGGGTCCTAAACACTGCAATGGACTTAACCCCTGCTGAGGCTCTGACTCATAATCCTTCACTCAGAAAGAACTGATCAGAGATCACTGACCTTCAGAATGGAATGCCGGACTGCCCGCTGCTAGCTGGAGAGGGGGACATTGGTAGGCACTCCTTCTGCCAAAGAGCGAGTGGTAACCTGACCCATCATAAATATATTTGCACCTTATCTGGCCTACGCATATTACCTAGGATAGTGATCAATAGGTTAGTGATATTTAGGTTTTTGGTGCTGAGGAGAATGATGGCAAACCAAGTCAAATTGTAATCCACAAGCAGGTCCAAGTTCAGGTATATATCAGGAAAATGACGGAACCACAAAAGGAGCAAAATAATAAACATGGAAAATCATCTCTGATTGTTCTGGAAATAAAATTCCCTCCAACATGACACAGAGAGTAGACATATACGATACATCCCCCAGCCAACCTACTTCAAGAGGGAGTTTTGTAGCCTACTGGCAGATGCATATTTCACACTGCTCCAAGGTTTCATGCCTGCCAATCGAGAAGCCCATCTAATGATTCCTGATAGCACAAACATGTTTTTTTATAATAATGTTTACAATATATATAAATAAAATCTGCCCTCATTTTTGTAATAGATGTTTTGGTAAATATTACAAATACATTTTGAATGAACTCTATTATTTTCTCAATTTAAACGAAAGAAAAGTAACTTTTGATCACAATCAAACTTCTTCTAAGGGCAAAAGCAATACCAGCCTACTGTGAAATAGCACCTTGTAGGTAGTCACTGTAACACCATGTTAATCTTTATATTTAGCATGCCCCACTTTTATAGATAAAACACCCAGCCTTGTGAGCTACAAGGTATAAAAGTACATTTTTGATTTGCCAAAACGTTTTTCTTTGACATGTGTTCATGCATTGTTTCAGGCAAAAGTGGTAGACCTGTTGACATTATTGGACACTTACACATGTTGATGGTGTAAATTTATGCTGCAGTCTGGATATGACGTTTAACTTTTATCCCATTGGCGCTCTTCCTACGCCAAGGTACTTTCGCTTCTTTCACTTAAGTTAAATAAACCAATTGAGTTTAGCCACTTTTACATCATAGTTTGTAGTCAGAGTGCATGCACTGGGAGACTCAGTAGAAGTCACACGATTCTTAGGGTTGAAATTCTAGCAAAAACGAAAAAAAGGGCTACTCAGAAACATGAACTTTGTCACACCTAAGACACATTTTTTAATCAAAATATCTTGCACATTTGTGAAGTGTGAAAGTTAGCAATGATTGTTTTAACATGTTCATTGGTTTTTGATGTAAATCATACAAAATAAACATAAACACATAAACAAAGTTGACCAATGAGCAGGTTCATGATTAAAGTGATATATGGTTTGGTATCATTGGCTAGTTTGGGGAGGGTCCCGAAAGGGACATTTCCAGTGTCACTCCCCATATGATTATTTGTTCCTTGATACAGAAAAAAAGCTGAATGACATTACCCCAAACCTGGCATATAAGTAGATCTGTACTCATGAAAGTGCCTTTGCTTGGTTTGATGTGAATCCATATAGTAGTTTTTGAAAAATGGTTGTTTAAAAGATGTTTCAGTCTGGGCACGAAGAGGTTACATTTTTTAGGTATTTTGACTGTTAGAAGATTTACATAAACTCTGGCAGACGGTTAACATGTTGAGCTTACTCTTGCTACATGTTAATTGGCTTCTAACTGCCATCATTTGATGAATCCATATGAAATTTTTAAGACATTTAGATATTTAACATGTTTAGTCTTCTCTGGGTATCGCAAGTTTCATGCAGATCCATCAAGAGGAGGAAGGGGGTAAAGTTAAATGAGGGCATGTTCTACTAACTTTGGTGTTATTAAATTAATGTGCATGAAACTTAGCGTACTATTAGCACATTAAGCCTCCTGCAGGAATCGTATTCTTCATGTAAATCTGAGAATGGGGGGGGGAGTTAAATGGAGGGATAAAAAAATAATTTCAAATAACGTGTAGTAGTTTTAAGTATTCTTACTGTAGTAACTTTACTACTGTTTGGTATTCACATACTACAAGTGTAATTTTACTACTAGTAATCTTACAATTGTATTTTTATTACTAGTACAATTAATATTAGTAAATTACACTCGTAGTTTGTGAATACCAAAACACTAGTAAAAATATTACAGCAAGTATAAACTAACAGAAAAGTGTACATTTACCTTTAATACTGTTTTGGTATTCACAAACTACAAGCGCTGTTTTACTACTAATAATTTTATGAGTGTACTTTTACTAGTAGTAAAAATTATTAGCAGTAGAATTAGACTTGTAGTTTGTGAATACCAAAAAGTGGTAAAGTTACTACAATAAGTGTAAACGTATACAAAAGTGTATTTTTTTTTTGTGAATCAGGCCCTTAGCCTGTTTAGCTTTCTCATGATAATTTAAGTTTTATGGGAACCTGTGGGGGGAAAAAACTTCAAACAAGCAGCTTTTCCCTTTTTAACTCCATTAGGAATCTTTCTTCTCTGCTACAGAAATAAACCCTGAATGGAATTATAGGAAACTTGTCATTGAACTAAGACTTTATTCAGGGAAATACCACTTTTTAGATTGGTGTGAAACCATCCTGTAGTTTTCAAGAAGTTAGCATTACAAGAATTTGTCAATGGGTTTGAAAGGGTTACAGATAACTGGACTTTTAGTCTGTAACAGTCTTGAAACCTTGATTTGTATGCTGTAGGTGGACCTAGATTTCAAAATAACAGCCCTATATTTGACAAGTAAGCTTTTAGCTCATTTTGAGTATGTTGTACAAATGTTTCTCCATATTGCCCTTGAAACAGAGTCTCCAAATCTTAAAAAAATATATACAAAAAATACGTGACCAGGCTATGGGACAGGCCCGATGGCCAACCCATTCAGTGCAAGTTTATGGGCTGTGCATAGCTGAGTGGAAGTTTGCGACAGGTTGGCAAATTATTAGCAAATCAACAATTTTTTGCCCTCTGGAACTGTGCCCCCTGTTCACAGATGTGCCTGAAACTCCATATACTAAAACTAAGCTAAACATGAGAAGGGTGTGCCACATTTTTTACCAGTCTGTGATACAGAGCTAAAGATATTAGCAAATAAAATATGTTTTTACCTCCTCCCCTTTAGCCGACAAGTCCTGGCCAGTAGATAGGCAACCACTGTTGCATACAGTCTACTGTCAATGGCTATGTATTTAAACTAATGTAAATGCATTTCCTAAGCCTTTATTACAGTATGTCTGAGTCTCCGGCAACAGCTTCATTAGACACCATAGACAGTAAGTATGTGACTCTGCAAAGCAGGTGACCTTCATTTATGTATGATTATTGCCATGCTAAAGTGATTTAAAATATTACATCCACATAGAAAATCTTTTGTTTTCCTCACTGAGGCGTTTACTTCAACAACTGCTGTCGGTAGTCTTTGTGCATATAAAGTTTGGGTTTTAGGGCATGGCTTTTGGCCACAACGTTCACCCAGGGGACTGCATTCAGATTTTCTTCTATAAAACCATCAGATATGGCCTCGTGTCCTACCTTACGCCGAGCCCCCACGTCTTGATGATAAATAGTTATGTTGAAATATTACTGTATTTTATATAGTTTTCACTTACTTTGCAGTGTTCCTTAATTTATTCTTCCTTATATTATATTATGCTTGCAATTTTTTATTATCATATTTTTTGGGTTGCAGGTTGTTTCACTGGTTTGAGTGGATAGTGTTTTAGAATTAAATGTTTAGTATCACATTTTATTTAGCATGTTGTGGGGTTTATTTGGGCATTGGTTAAATAGTGTATTATGGTAAAGTTAGATAAATTGATAGCAAATCATACTTGTTTTAATTACATTTATGATTTGTTTTAATTATATAAACCAATTTAAATTTTAAATATAAATAAAGAGGCTATTTTTTTTTAATGAGTTAAGTATTTTTATTTTGGGTTGTATGAGGGAGTGAGTGGTAGTAAATAATTAGTAACTAAAGTGATACACATTTGTTAGATATATATTCTAAAAATAATATGAAAACAAAAATGTTGTTTCTGTATTTAAATTTCTATTTACCATTTAGAAATAAATGTATTTACATTAACATATACATTATGGGGGTAGACACATTTTGATTTCTATCTATCTTTCTAGCTATCTATCTATCTATCTATCTATCTATCTATCTATCTATCTATCTATCTATCTAGATATCAATATCTATATCTATATATATATATTCACTGAAAAAAACATAGTTTTCGGCCACGTTATAGTTAGGAATTAGCATTTAAAAAAACCTTAGAAACTCACTGAAAAAACATAGGTTTCAGCCACGTTATAGTTAGGAATTAGCATTTAAAAAACCTTAGAAATTCACTGAAAAAACCATAGGTTTCGCACATGTTATAGTTAGCTGGACATTTTACTCATACAAAACCATTGAAATTCCCCCGTTATAGTTAGTTCAGCTAACTATAACTCTCGCACCCGCAATGCACTGCTGATGACGTCACATATTACATCACTTATGACTTGGTCAGTGACATCACTGATGGCATCTCAAATGACATCTCAAATGACATCACTGTAGATGTAGACGCCACGTCCTGGGCCGAGAAACGGCCGGTGGCAAACACAACGTAGCCTCAACTGGGGCATGGTCCGAAAGGAAATCATGCCTATCTCTGACCCCGAGGTCAGCGCCCGCACCGGGGAGGTAACTAAAAGGTGGTCCAACCTTGCATACGTCTTATGCGCATGGGAGCAGTACGAGTAGTCCCTGTCTGTGCATGTGTCGCCACAGATCCAGGAGGTCATCCTCCTCCAACTGAGCCCTACGGTCAGCGTAGAATTCCCCGACCTGCGGGGAGCGTTGCGCCGATCTATCCAGTGCAGAGTTAAAAACCATGTTGAAGTCACCACCGAGTATGATATGTCGGTCCTGGGAAGAAGTAATGTCCTCGATCGCGGTCTGCAGGAAACGATCCTGCCTTTCATTAGGACTATATAGGGACCCGATCGTAAACAGAAGGCCCCCTATCTTAAACCGGTATGCGAGTAGCCTGCCCTTTTGTTCGGCGAACTTGTAGAGGACCTCTCCCCTAAAATGTCGGGCCACCGGTATCTCCACCCCAGCCGTTTTAGTGGTACAAGAGGAAAAGAACTGTGACGGGAACTTATGAGAACGGAGTCTGTGTGTGTCTTGTGACAGTAGGTGCGTCTCCTGGAGAAGACAAATGTCTGCCTGGGTATTCTCCAGAAGTGAGAGCACAGCACTTCTCTTGACCGGATTATTCAGTCCCCGGACACTCAGGGTCACAACCTTGCAAGTGTCAGGAGGCATGCGAAAGGGTGTAGCAGAAAGCAATGGGGCCCCATAGCAACAGGGCAACAAGGGCACAAGTGCTGTTGTGTAGTAGAGGTGACACAATAATGAACAAAGCGCTATCATGTGTGGGGCAAAAATAACCGATCAAAGCCAGAGGCCTAGTCCATGTCCAGAAAGCTATAGACCACAACATGTACTGGACAGCCCACCCTTTCCCTCCCCTACTCTCCAGCAAATCAAAAAGAAAGTCAAAGCTGTAATTGCAGCAGTCAATTCTGAGCAACCCAAAAAGCACATACATTGCCTGAATAACAAGGAACCCCATTGTGCACTGGACCACCCTCCCCCTTTCCCGCCAACACCCGGCCCCCCGTGCCTGTCCCACTCCCTTCCCAATCCCCCAAGAACTGCTCCCCCCCCCTCCAACTGCCCAACTGACCCCAGTCCCCACCCGCAACTGGGACTGTCACAACAACCCCGACTCCACCCCCCCGGTCCCCCGACAACCCACCAAAAACCATTGTCCAAGTCTGGTCCGTAGCGGACAAGCCTGTGGAGAGTCAGAAAAGTGGACGTCCAGCCACTACGCACTTCCCCACCCCCCGGAACCCCCAAACCTGCCTTACAGTCATGGCGATGTCGATCTCCCCCCGGAGTTCATTCAGGCTGTCAGCGCGACTTCACTTGTCCCCGTGACGGTGGCTACATCTCGTGTTGCATCGTCCAGGTCCGCAGCTGCAGCAGGCAAACCCGGTCTCGTTGAGGAGGCCGAGGACCGCCGGCCAGGGATCGTCTGCCAGCCATCCCTGGTGATACGGCGCTGGCGAGGTGTGAATGTTCCGTCGTCCGTAGCAGTGACACCCAGCACCCCACATGTATCCTGAAGGGAACGCAGCTGATGTAGAGTCCCATTCCACCGGAAAATAAGGCGGAAAGGGTGCCTAGTCCTGTTCCCTCGTCCACCACGGCCGACAGGCGCGATTCTCGGCTCTCTTGCTCCTAAGATGGCTCCCCTCGAACCGGTCCGGTATATCCTTCTCAGGTGCGTCAGCAGGGGGGACCGCGCCAACTTTCAGCGTGCTACCGCACGTCTGTACAGGTCATATCACACCAGACGCCTCCCTTCCAGCCCCTCAAAGGCGATGAGTCGGCGTCGGGCGAGGGGCCGACCCCGGGGGGATACAGGCAGTCGAGCCCCACCACAGCCAGCTGCTAGAACATCCACCACTGCACCTCCGGAGCTTCCGGAAAGGTAGGCCGCAGTCTCGGCGTCACGAGCGGGATCTTCCTGGGCAGCAACACTAAGTCTCTCGACCCCCTTCTCGGCACTTGCGAATCTGGGAATGCAGTCCCGCACCCAGGGGGTCCTTCCGATGGGCTGTTGGGTGAGCGCCACGCCTCGCGACCTCTAGCGCCTCCGCCGTCCGGGGGCATAGGCCAGAGCCACGGCCTCGCGTAGTGCCCGGCCCTGCGGCTTCCTCCTCCGACGCCCCGACTGCGGGCGCCAAGCTGCTTAGCTCCTCGGGGAGGGAATAGGAGGAGGACTAGCAATTGTCCACAAAAACTCCTTTGTATGTAGGTTACAAGAAGGAGAAATAAATGACTGCGAAAGCACCCATTTCTCTCTTCAGATAACCCCTAACAAATCACTTACGGGCACGCTGATATATCGCCCACCCGGCAGCCCAGGAAATTTCGTTAACTCATTGCTTGAGTACACTACTTCCGCCTGCATCTCGTTCCCTAACTTCATCGTGCTAGGTGATTTAAATTTTCATTTCGAGGACAACACAGACAAAACGGCTGTGGACCTCACCTCACAACTAAAAGCACTCGATATTCATTTAATCAACTCAGAGGCTACGCACATCAATGGTCATCTTTTGGACCCTCTCTTCACCAATCTCCCCAAAACTGAGATTCGACCAGCGATCCCTCTCCCCTGGACTGACCATTTTCTCCTCCCATTTATCTGGCAAATTCAAGTAAAAAAGGCCCACACACAAACTCCCAGAGAATACGATAGAATATGGTCTAAAATATCATTTGAGCAATGGACTCAGGAGCTAATTCGCTCCGCTCCCCCGCTACTCCCTGACCCGGTTAATGCAGATAAAAACTTCACCAACTGGCTCACGTCCACTCTGGACATTATCGCCCCGAAACAAGATCAAAAAAAGAAAAATAAATCCTTTAAGTCGCCTTGGTTCTCACAAGAACTCAGGAACCTACGAAAAATTTGTAAAATCCACGAGAGAAAGTGGAGAAAAAACTGGGACCCCCTTATCAAGGAAGAGTATAGAACTGCAATGAGGATCTATAAAACAGCAAGGAAAACAGCCCAAGCCTCATTCTTTGACAAAAAAATCAAAGCTGCATCTTGCTCATCCCAAGAGACTTACAAAATAGTCAAAGAACTTCGCAAAATACCCACCCCTCCCTCCTTTCTACTACCCTCAGTTGCCAGATGCAACCAAATAGCGGGCTTCTTCCAAAGCAAGATCACCAACATTCTGCAGTCACTCCCACCCAAATCAGACAGCAATCCCCCTGCTGTCCCCCTCCCCCCTACCCCAAGACCCACCCTCGACAGCTTTAACCAACTGTCTAACGATGACTTTCTGAAAGCCCTATCAAACCTTAAAAGCGGCTCCCCCAACGACCCTGCTCCTATTCGAATTTTAAAACAAGTCGGACCTACCATATCCCACCTGGCCACTAACCTTATTAATACCTCGCTGGGCCAAGGAGTGGTTCCCCCCAGCTGGAAGCATGCCATGGTCAAGGCATTACAGAAAAAACCAGGACATGACCCATCAGACCTATCCAACCTTCGACCGATCTCTCTCTTGCCTGGCTTGAGCAAAATCGCAGAGAAGGCAGTTAACCAACAATTGTCAGCCTTCCTCGAATCCAATAATCTTCTTCGACCCTCACAAACAGGCTTCCGACCAGGCCAGGGGACCGAAACAGCCCTCCTGAAAGTGGTAGAGGAGGCTAGATGCATCTTGGATTCAGGGGGAACGGTCTTACTGATCCTCCTGGATCTAAGCGCTGCTTTTGATACGGTGGACCACAAGATCCTAATACAGCGATTATCTGAACTAGGAGTGAGAAGCACGGCACTATGTTGGCTCTCCTCCTTCTTAGAAAACCGTACCTTCCAGGTTTGTGAAGGAAACGTCCGATCAGATATCCTTTCCCTCCAGTGTGGGGTCCCCCAGGGCTCTTCACTGAGCCCTACACTGTTTAATATATACATGGCCCCCCTGGAGGATGTGGTCTCCCCATTTGGGATAAAAGCCGTCACCTACGCTGATGACACCCAAATGATTGTATCATTTTCACTCGAGGAAGAAAAAATCAAAAACCTTCATGACTGCCTAGAAGGCATACATGCCTGGATGTCTAACTCAAGGCTCAAGCTCAATGGGTCAAAAACCGAGCTTATGCTCTTGGGACACCATCCACCATCTCTCCCCACTGCTATGTGGCCTTCATGCCTTGGGCCCATTCCCCAGCCTAAAACTGAAATCAAAAGTCTAGGCTTCTGGCTGGAACAGAATCTCTCCATGACAACACAAGCCAAAAAAACAGCCGGCACCTGTGTTGGTCTACTTCGATCTACCAGGAAGATTCTTCCACTACTTCCCGCAACCTCCCAGAAAATGCTTATGCAAGGTCTAATATTATCAAGACTGGACTATTGCAATGCCCTTTTTTTAGGTGCCCCTGAAGCCACGCTCAATGTCCTGCAGCGAACACAAAATGCCGCTGCAAGGATACTCACTGGCACCCCCCGTAGAGTTTCAGCCAAACCTGCCCTTAAGACATTGCACTGGTTGCCGATACGCGAAAGGGTCAAATTCAAGTCCCTTTGTACCACCCACAGAGCCATGCAAAACCAAGGACCCCCAATGCTAAAATCCATGCTCTACCCATACACCCCGAACAGACCCTTACGATCAGCGCAAGGCAACCTGGCCAAGGTCCACCGAACTAAAAGAGCTCGTACTGGTGGTCGCCGATTCTCGGTGGTCGCCGCAACCCTCTGGAACTCTCTCCCAATCCAACTCCGGTCTGAACCTAATCATATGAAATTCCGAAAACTCCTCAAAACTCACCTTTTCCCACAATAACCTTTTCTCTTCCCCCTCAGCCTCTACCCTCAGTTGTTGGTCTACAATCACAGCGCTGGGACGCTTCCGGGCAGCCATGCGCTATACAAATCCCAATTTCATTTCATTTCATTTCATTCATTTCATTCATTCGCCACAGGGTGGGTTGCTGTTGGTCAGGGTCAGGTGGGAAGAAACAGCGGCCCCTCTGCAGTTACTAGGGTAGACGGCCGCCAAAACCAAGCTCCAGTTACACCTCCGCTCCGGGCCTAGGGCCCTCCTCGTTTCCGGCGAGGACTCCGGGACCGTTCAGCCTCCGATCCCGGCAGTTTCTGCCCTCACAGCCGCCACTCCGATGTCCGGCGCTTATATCTCGACAAGTGCAGCGTCCCGGGGGGAGATCAGCGCTAGATTAGTAGGTTAAGGGCCCAGGGCCAGCGGAGCTCACAGCCAGTGCGACCACTCAGCCCGCCATCTTGGCCACGCCCCCTTCAGCTGCTTTTAGAGGAATTTTTTAAAGTTCCAAAACTCCACACTTAGAAGAATTTCCAAGTGAAACCAGTCAATGTTAATATAAAAACACGAAAGGGCAGATCAGGTCTAAGGTGTGTCGCTAAAGCAAGAGAAAGTGAACCATTGAGGTGCATGCGTGAGCGAATGCTGACAGAGTCATAAGCTAGGACAAATCCCATCAGCCCACCAATTTGGTGGAGTTAACGTCATGTGGGAGTTGCTGATCAAACACAACCCAACCGACCATGTATTGACGGTGCGGGAGTGAATGTCAGTAATCGTAGCCATATTGTCTGTGCTAAGAAGAAAGATGAAAGTGCAGTGTTCATGTGAAGAGTGAAAATAAAATAGACTACATAGATACCAAGAAACACCCAGAGAAAGAGTCTATGTGTCTAGAGTAAAAAACGCCGGGTAGTAAGACTACCCATAGGCGCTATGCAGAACGGTCGACATGTTTCAGCCATTAGGACATTGCCCCGGCTTTCTTCAGGACCTTAGACGTGAAAAACTACTGCAACTAGAAGTGACGTGTGAGGTGACAAAACCAATATTTGTACTTGAAAAAGTTACATATCTACCAGGAGTCTATCGCAATTTGATGCCCACTGGAGGGAATGAAGAATGTCTTCTTCCTTGTGCTAAGTCCACTGTCATGCTGTGGCTGGGCTACACCACCTTTTATCACGTAGCTACGTATTTCACCTGTTTTCTTTAGTCAAACGAGGTGACTCCTCACGCCCCCGTCTGCGGCCCCATCCAGGGCTGGGTGTATCTTAAAATCGCCTCTGCTCCTGTTCGCGAGCATCAACTTTTTCCAGAAAGAGATCAATCAATCTGGAACTACGGTCTGGTCGACTTGGAAAAAGACAATGCTAATGCGTCCCTCGCTCGCTTCCAGAGACGGCGAGCGAGGGACTAGGCTGAAAGATGCAGCGCTGAGGTCTCTCCTGATAACAGGTGAGTAAATCGGAATTTGTAGTTCCGCTGATTTTAGAGGAATATTTCGCTCAATAGTGTAGGAAGGGGGCGGGGCCTGAGGTAACATGTGTGCAAACATGCCCTGTGGTGCGTTTTAGTTTGGGGAATTAATTCCTCTTCAATCCTGAGGTCCCCCGTGAGCCAACTAGCCCACCAGGTACCTCCAGTATGCTCCGTGGCGCTTACTGGAGGTACCTGTTGGACTAGTTGGCCCCTAGGGGACCTCTGGATTGAAGAGGAATTAATTCCCCAACTTAAAACGTGCCACAGGGCATGTTTTCACACATTTCACCTCAAGCCCCACCCCCTACCTTCACCACTGTGCAAACACGCCCGTAGCGCATTCTAATTTCGGGGATTAAGTCCCCTTGCATACTGGGGGTCCATGGGGGCCAACTAGCCAACCAGGAACCTCCAGTATGCGCCAGGGGGCTGCGTTGCAGAGAGGTGTAAAAAGGGGCGTGGCCTCATTACACCTCTCTGCAACACAGCCCCCTGGCGCGTTTGCAGAGGGAGAACTAATTCCCCTTGCATACTGGGGTCCCTGGGGGCCAACTAGCCCACCAGGAACCTCCAGTCTCCGCCAGGGGGCTGCTTTGCAGAGAGGTGTAATGAGGCTACCCTCCTTTTTACACCTCTCTGCAACGCAGTCCCCTGGCACATTTGCAGAGGAGGAATTAACTCCCCTTGCATACTGGGGGTACCTGGGGGCCAACTAGCCCTCCAGAAACCTCCAGTATGCGGCAGGGGGCTGCGTTGCAGAGAGGTTTAATGAGGCCACACCCCTTTTTACACCTCTCTGCATCGCAGCCCCCTGGCACATTTGCAGAGGAGGAACTAACTCCCTTTGCATACTGGGGGTCCCTGGGTGCCAACTAGCCTACCAGGAACCTCCAGTATGCTGCATACGGTAGTTGGTCCCGCATAGGCTACTGGCTAGGCACGGTTAAACATCTCCCCAAAACACTTTCCGACCACAATCCCGTACTCTTGACCCTCAAGATACCACATTATCAGCCACCACCCTATCACTGGAGGTTTAATGCTAAAGCTCTAACTGACTCGATTTATGCTGACACCATAGCTACTGCTGTTAAAGATTATTTTCAGTTAAATGCACCTTCCACAACAGATCCCAGCCTCTTGTGGGAGGCTTTCAAAGCTACCTTAAGAGGAGTTTGCATGAGCACCACTGTCGGGATATTAAGTAACATTCGGGAGCAAATAGCACGCTGCGAGTCTAAATTGAGATCACTGGAAACGCAATGTGAGCAAACACAAAACAAGTCGTTACTACGAGAAATCAGACAGGTGATGACTGATTATCAATCTTTTGCCAATGATGAGCTTAAGTATGTACACAAACGCCCCACTGCTAGAGCTTTTGGAGAGGGGGGTCGACCGAGGAGAGTGTTGGTGACTAAAATATGCGAGGGCCGTGGCCCCCCCAAAGGTGCTGCAGGTACGAAATGGGGATGGATCTGTCTGTGAGAACACAACAGATATCCTTCAGAGGTTTGTAAGCGCATAAAGCGAGTTATGCAAGTACCAACCCACGGCAGAACCGCCTGAGGTGTTCAAATACTTAGAGGATGTGGCAATTGCATGGCTCTCGGACACTCAGAGGGCATATATTTTGTTGCCAATCACGGTGGAGGAGTCACCGAGATCATTAAATCGTTACCTAATGGCAAAGCCCCAGGTCCAGACGGGTTCACATGTAAATTTTACAAAACGTATGTGGACCTGCTGGCTCCGCACCTGGTTGAAATGTACGGGGATGCTTTTGAGAAAAACTTATTACCTCCCACGTTGCGGGAAGCACTGATTATTACACTTTTGAAACCGGCTAAAGATCCTGAGTTATGTGACTCATATAGGTCCTTATCAATAATTAACGTTGACTCCAAGATTCTAGCCAAACTGCCAGCTACGCGGCTGCAACCGCTAATGACTAATCTGGTCCACCGGATCAGTCGAGTTTCATACCCACCAGGGCGACTACGCATAATACGCAGACGCTGTTTGCCTTCTCACATTACCTGGTGCCGGACACTAAAGCAGTAACGGTCATGTTAGATGCCGCCAAGGCTTTTGACTCGCTCGAATGGTCGTACCTGCTAACAATGCTTCAGAGGATGGGGTTCCCTCCGATATTTTTGCAGTGGGTTAAATTATTATATACGCAACCAGTGGCAAGAATACGGGTTAATGGATATGTGTCTCCCCCGATCAATATAGAGCGTGGGACGCTACAGGGGTGCCCTTTGTCCCCCTTATTGTTTGCTCTAGCCCTCGAGCCACTGGCTTGTAAGGTTAGACAAGAACATCGTGCATCCGCACTAGAGTTTCCCAACAGGCCGCTGCATATATCATTATACGTGGATGATATGCTACTTTATGTGCGGGACCCTGAGCAGAACTTACCCCACTGTTACGGGAATATATCAAATTTAGAAGGCATTCAGGCTTCAAATCAAATTGGTCAAAGTCATCTATCATCCCCCTGACTGATTCAACTCTGCCACATAAAACAGAATTCCCCTTAGAATGGCAAACTGACGCCTGGGAGTTTGGTACCATAGAGACCCTGTGGTTGTCATCCGAACCAACTATGGACGAGCATTAACCACATTAGAGGATAAAGTCGCCCACTGGGGTCAGTTGCCTTTATCGCTGGCAGACAGTGTTGCCATTGTGAAAATGGTCATATTGCCTAAACTCTTTTATCTTTTTAATAACGTCCCAATACCCCCCCTGGCGAGGTGTTCAAATGTACTCAATCAATGGTAATCAATGGTAATCAAACTTATCTGGGCAGGCAAGCAGGCATGCGTAGAACTACGCACATTATCCTTACCATACGCTAAAGGCGGCTTCTGTGTACCTGATTTCCTATTATATTATTTATGCGTGCAGGAGCAGTACGCCACCTATTGGTACCATGAAATCCCCTACTTGACGCATACTGCTGTGGAAGAAAGTGATCCCATACCCACGCCTTTAACAGCAATTATCACACACCATAGACCACCGCTACACGCTAAAGATATAAACACAATTGACACAACTAACAAAGCGTGGAACAAACTTGGTAAGCTTGCGAATAAACTGCCACTTTATGCGCCAGCTTTCCCGTTACAACATCACCCCGCCATTTCTGTAACATGCGGGGAGGTAGGTCTACACCAACTAAGACAGGTGGGAATAGACACTTTCGGGGATCTCCACCATAATGGGGTGTTTAAATAGCCCCAAGATCTATCATACATCTCGATTCAGAAGTTACTATTTAGGTTCACTTACCACAGACTTCAGGGGGCTATCAGGCAATTGTACCCATTTTTCCATCTGAACCGCCGCAGTTAGACGCACTGCAACTCATTGTATCCTCACCAAACACTACACATTTAGTGTTGTGACTCTACAATATAGCGCAGAATGAAATAGATTACAATACGCACAAGGCTATGAACAGATGGAATGAAATGCTTGATATTCCTCTTACTGAGGTGGAGTGGCAAACTGCGTGTTCTCTGACCCAAATGCTCAAGCCTAATGGGAATCTAAGGCTTTTACATTTTAAATATTTGCATCAAGCATACTATACACCAGCAAAACTTTATAAGTATTGGCTACGTCTAGAGGCGGGTTGTAAAAGATGTGGTTTTGAGATTGCAAACTTTGCTCATTTGGCATGGAACTGCCCCAAAATCTGGGATTATTGGGAAAAGGTAACCACGCGACTAGCTGGGATGGTGGGGATTACGGTCAATTGCAATGTTCACACCTGCCTGCTAGGATTGTTTAATAATGTGCGTGCCTTGAAACGTACATATTGTATAGTGGCGATGTTGGTTGCTAAGAGACAGATCTCTCTATGCTGGGACAGTAAAGTTACACCCAATGTCAAACAGTGGCTGCATGATATGTCCTACTGCCATGATACACTAAACACATATGAAGAGGAACTGCCAGTAAAATCAAGACCAAATGACTATTGGCAGTACTTAACGGACTATCTATCTGTGCACTCAAATGACTAAATGTCTTAGCTGAATATGTATTGTCTTGTGAATTCAGGATTTGTAACAATTTTATATTTATTGTGTTCACAGAATATTTCTTACACTGGGATGACGTATACGGTTGTGTGAAGGTCTGAGTTTATTGTTTGTAATTGTGAACTTGCCATATATAAAATGCAATATAGAGATAAAAAATGTTTTTTTAAACCCTGCCCCCTTTGCGTGCACGTTTGTTTTACTGCTTTCTTGTGCCTCGGTTCCACCGAGGTTCAACCGAGGCACAAGATAGCTGCCAACACTTCCTGGTTTGGAGTGTTGACAGCCAATTAGCATGAAGCTCGTGTTTGGGGAAGGTACAGAGTACAGTACAGAGTACGGTACATCATCTATAGATATATCTTTTGATTTTCTCAGGAACTACTGAACGGATTTACAGCATTTTAAAAAAAGGGTAATCTGCAAACAGAACTCTACCTTTTTGCCAGATTTGATGTAATTCTGTTCATCCGTTCAGGCTGTAGCCCTGGATAAAGGTCCCTATGGAAAATTGCATGGGGAAAACACGTTTTGGGACCACCTTTTTTCTCAGCCCCCGCTTCACGAATCACCCCCAAACTTTCAGAGAAGGAGCGGAGCGAAGCGGAGCAGGCCATTTTATATATATATTCACTGAAAAAACCATAGGTTTCACACCAGTTATAGTTAGCTGAACATTTCACTCATACAAAACCATTGAAATTCCCCCGTTATAGTGAGTTGTACTCACTATAACTCACGCGCCCGCAATCCACTGCTTATGATGATGTCACATATTACATCATTCATGACATGGTCAGTGACATCACTGATTGCATCACTGCATCAAAGTGCATGTTTCAGTCTCCATGTCAGAATTTTTTTAATGAAATAGAAGAGGATTTGAGAAGTCAAAATGTGCCCTAATTTTTCTTTCTTCAGCACTAATCATAATTTCTATGGCAAAATGAACCCCCTTATTTTGTTCCTTTGAAAATTAAATGTTTTAAGTGTTACCACTTTATTCCAATCAAGATGACTTCAGATGTGCCATACTTTTGTCATAAATAAGACTTTTAGCGCTCTAGGACATTCTGTCATTGGGCTATACTTGGGCTACATCTGGGGGATATTTGTGCTACATTTGGGCTCTTTTGTCTCTGGTGGCTATCTTGGGAGACTCATTTGTTATGAAGTTTCCTAATTTCCTCATTTACTACAGTCTCCTCAGTAGGTAATACTTTCAGTTTTCTACTTTGATTCCATCAAGAAGGCATTCAGATGTGACACACATTTGCCATAAATTCAGAATGTTAGCACGCTAGTTGCTTATTAGATCACTGTTGCAAAGCTACTGCTCACCAGGGAAGTCTGCTGCTGGTATTGAAAGTGCATGTTTCAGTCTGCATGTCAGAATTTTTTCATGAAATAGAATAGGATTTGAGAAGTCACTCAAAATGTGCCCTCATTTTTCTTTCTGAAGCACTAATCATAATTTCTATGGCAAAATGAACCCCCTCATTTTGTTCCTTTTTAAATTAAATGTTTTCAGACTTACCACTTCATTCCAATCAAGATGGCTTCTGGTGTGCCATACTTTTGTCATAAGTAAAACTGTTAGCGCTCTAGTTGTTCTTCAGAACACTCTGGTACATTTTGTCATTGGGCTATACCTGGGCTACATCTGGGTGATATTTGGGCTACATTTGGGCTCTTTTGTCTCTGGTGGCCATCTTGGGAGACTGCATGTCAGAATTGTTTAATGAAATAGAAGAGGATTTGAGAAGTCACTCAAAATGTGCCCTAATTATTCTTTCTGCAGCACTAATCATACTTTCTATGGCAAAATATACCCCCTCATTTTGTCCTTTTTAAATTAAATGTTTTAAGAGTTACCACTTTATTCCAATCAAGATGGCTTTAGGTGTGCCATACCTTTGTAATAGGTAGGACAGTTAGCGCTCTAGTTGTTCTTTAGAACACTCCGGCCGTAAAGGACAGAGACTGTCAGTTGATTCCTCTGTATTCTACTGCAGCTTAGTGGAATACAGAGGAATCAACTGACAGTCTCTGTCCTTGTTGGATGTACATGTTTTACGGAGAATGTCAGACTTTATTCTAACATGACTGAGAAAGATAATGTGAATTTACAAAAAATATGCTTTCAGTTTAGCTTATAGATCCCCTTCCAAACCACTGTGGGAAAAGCAGGAGATAATAGTTTTCTTTCAAACATGATTCATGATATCCCAACAGAAGGCTTTTTCACATGGTAAAATCATCTTAGAACAGAGCACAATTCCTAAAATGAGTATGGTACCATCAACAGATGATGTATAATGTAACTAAAGTCCTCAAACCTTCTATTAACTGCAATGCTTTTTAATGAGGTGCTATCATGCATATTGGTCCCAAGATGGCTGCCAACACTTCTTGGATGTAGTGCTGACAGCCAATCAGATCTCATGATGAGATGTGTGGTTAGGCTCCGCCCAGATATATATATATTTTTTCTTTTGATTTTCTCAGGAACTACTGGAGGGATTTACACCATTTAACCAAAAGCGTGATCTGCGTACCAGACCTTTCCATTTTCCCAAATTTGTTGTAATTCTGTTCAGCGGTTCGGGCTGTAGCCGTGTCTAATCGTCCTATGGAAATTAACATGGGGAACACACGTTTTGGAACCCCCCTTTTTTCTCAGCCCCCGCTTGACGAATCTTCCCGAGACTTTCAGGGAAGGAGCAGAGCGAAGCGAGCCATCTTCTTTGAGAAATTCGCGAAGATTCAACAATCGGCGCCAAAGTTATTCCCAATAGAATGTTGCGGTACATTTCATGGCAGCACTCTTAGTGTTGTTGGATATATATATATATATATATATATATATATATATATATATATATATATATATATGTGTATAGCAGCGTCACACTCTTTTCGTCAGGAGGAGAGTGCGAGTTCACTATATATATATATATATATATATTCCAAAGGTAGTCCGGCAGCAAGGCAGGCTTCACTCTACTTGAAAACACGGACACGGACCCAAATTCGGTGCAAAGTGATTTAATCGGTGTTAGTTTTCCCAGCCATCATGACGCGTTTCGCGCTACACAGAGCGCTTGATCACATGATATATGTATATATATATATATATATATATATATTCACTGAAAAAACCATAGGTTTCACACCAGTTATAGTTAGGAATTAGCATTTAAAAAACCTATTAAATTCACTGAAAAAACCATAGGTTTCACACCAGTTATAGTTAGCTGGAAATTTTACTGATATAAAACCATTGAAATTCCCACGTTATAGTTAGTCGGACTCACTATAACTTGCGCGTGCAATGCACTGCTGATGACATCACATATTACATCACTCATGACATGGTCAGTGACATCACTCATGACATCACTGATGACATCTCAAATGACATCACTGATGACATCCTCCAGTGAATGTGTGTCTTTCTGAAAAATAAATATATTTTATATATGTATATGTTAAGATCGATGGAAGAATAAATGTTTAAATAAGTGTCTAAATGGATGTTTTTTTTAAAAAAATTGATTGGTTAACTGGCTTATTAAGTGTATCTTAGTGAATACATATATTAGCGAGTAATGTTTAAATATTTAAATATATGTATCAGTGTTTTACTTTGTGTATAAGTGGCTGCATGGGTTGGTGAGTAGCTACATGTGTGTGTATATGGGTTATTAGATGTTTTTTTAGTATCAGTATGAGTGTCTGTATGGTTTGGTGGGGCTGTTACTTAGCACATAGATGCATCAATGACTGACTCACTGTTTGTATGTGTTTTGAAGACAGCATTTGTGTAGGATTGTATGGGTGGATGAGTGTGTATATGTGTGTGTTAGAGAGTGAATGCCTCTCTCACTAGTGTCTTTATGAGTAACTACATATGTTTTAATCTTGTATATATGAGAATTGATGTATATAAGTAAGTATATGTGAGAGTGAGAGATTGAAAGAGTTCCTGTTTAAATAAGTATGTGTTTCTATAAGTGATTGTTTAAGAGAGTAAGTATGTGTAAGTTTCCTTAGAAGTAATGTGCTAATGTGTGTATAGTTGTATATGCAAATAAATGGATGTTTATTAGTTTATTTGCATGTGTGAGTATATGTATGAGTAAGTTTTTGATGACTGTCAGTGTGTAACAGAATGAATAGGGGTATCACTACATATGATGAGTGAGTATATGTATGAGTGAATACATAAAACTGTTGGTGAAATGTGTGAATTTGTATATAGATGGTGAAATTACTGAATTGGTTGTTGTAACTGGTATGGGTATATGCAATTTTTTGAAAATGTTAGTTTCTATTTTTCAATATGTGTTTCAAAGGTTACTTTACAGTGAGAGGAGGTCTGTCACTGTGTCACAAGGATGGTGTCATCAGTGATGTCATGAGTGATGTCACTGACCATGTCATGAGTGATGTAATATGTGATGTCATCAGCAGTGCATTGCACGCGCAAGTTATAGTGAGTCCGACTAACTATAACGTGGGAATTTCAATGGTTTTATATCAGTAAAATTTCCAGCTAACTATAACTGGTGTGAAACCTATGGTTTTTTCAGTGAATTTAATAGGTTTTTTAAATGCTAATTCCTAACTATAACTGGTGTGAAACCTATGGTTTTTTCAGTGAATTTCATAGGTTTTTTAAATGCTAATTCCTAACTATAACTGGTGTGAAACCTATGGTTTTTTCAGTGAATTTCATAGGTTTTTTAAATGCTAATTCCTAACTATAACTGGTGTGAAACCTATGTTTTTTTCAGTGAATTTCATAGGTTTTTTTAATGCTAATTTTTAACTTTTTGTAGGGCTTCATACCTATGTACTTTTTAGTGAATTTCTAAGCTTATTTTTTCACAAATGTCTTTAGCTGAGAAAGGTATGTTTTTCTAAAAATGAACACTATAATGTATATTAAGATACTATTTTTATTTTAAAAGAGTATTTTACTTTTTTTTTTATATTTGACTTTGGAGCGCTCCCGGTGCGCGTACCAGTGAACGCCCTGGTGCGCGTACCGTCAGCGCTCCAACAAAAAAAAAAGAAAAAAAAATTAATGAAGGAGTGACCATAAGGAATGGGGACAGAGAGAGTGGTGTTAAGAGAAAGAGAGCTAAAGGGAGGAACACAGAGGGACTGTGTAATAGATAGTAAGACAGGTAAAAAGTGTAAGAGGAAGTAACTGAGAAAAGAAAAATGAATAAGGGAGCAAAAGAAAAGAAGAAATAGGAAGAAGACTAAAGCAGAGGTTCTGGGAGAATGTAAATGGATGATGAAAGTAAAAGGAAGGACAGTTAAGTATGGGAATGACAGGTAGTGACGGAATGAGAGGAAAGGAATAGTAGTGATGGAGGGAAAGTAAATAGCAGTGAATATAAGCAAAGAGGGGTAAAACAGGGTACATGTAAGTGAATAAGGGTAAGACATGGGGAATAATAGAGCGAAAGAAGAGAGAGAGTAAAAGAAGGAGTGTCACAAAGGGACTAAGTGAACCAGTAAAAAAGGTAAGTGAAGGAGTGTGCATAGACAGAGGTACTGAAAGAAGTTGAATGTGGTAGGAAGTAAACATGGAAGAAAAGAATAAGTGAGAAAAGCAAAGTAAGGAAACAGGGGTGAGGTAGGGTGAGAGAAAAATAGTGAAAATAAAACCAAAGGTGATAACAAAAAAGATTTTGTAAACACACTTACCATATAATCAATGCAAACTTGTATCTGTGAAAGATAAAAGAAAAAACACGTTATAATTACTTACAAATATATAATAAAATAGAAGCAACAGTTCATGAGGTTTAAAAATCTACAAAAGTTTACTAAGAAATGAAGCAATAGTGAAGGATACAAAAACAGAAAGAAAGTAATGTAGAAAGAGAAAAAAAGGAAAAAGAAATAGAAAGAAAACAAATTCCTAAAGATAAATAAGATACTAAAAGAATGTAAGATATCAAAACAAAATCAGTAAAGATAAGAAAATAAAAGAAAAATGAGTGAAAAGGAGAGAAGTCTGATTGAGAAACTATAAATAAAAAAGAGGAATAGAAGATGATTGAGAGTGAGTGAAGTGAAGTCACAGAGTGAAGGGATGAAAGGAATGAAGTTAGTATAGAACGATGGATAAAACAGGAGTGAGAGAGTAAGTACACAGAAAGACAAAAGGAAGAACTAAGTGAACTACAGTACAATGAGTGCGAAAGAAAAAAAAATGGAGAAAAAGAAAGAGAGGGTTAGGAAACTAAAGCAGTGGTACTGTGAGAACATGAAAAAGATAAAAAGTGGTGGAAGGAACAGAGGAAATGCAGACAGTTCCTATTAGATTGAGAAGTTGTGAATGAAGTGCACTAAAGAAACAGCGATGAAAAAAGAGTGTAAATTAGTAAAGAGAGGTAAATAAGGGTGAAAAAGAAAATGAGTGTAAGACAATGTGAACACAATATAAATTACACAATGCAAACTACACAATAACTTCTACAATATGTTACATTATTTATTTTTGCTGTTCTCAGAATATATTGAATTTCACTTAAATTAGTGAGATCAAAGTCTTCATCATATAACAGCGGGAAAAAAAAAACACAATCTAAAAGATTGTGTTTAAAAAAAAACATTCAAACATACATCTCATATATGTACACTAATCTTTGATTCACTTACTTTTCCGTGAGGCCAAATTGCAGATAGTGAAGGTCCTTTTGGTGGAAAAAAAGTCTGCTGTGCTCTATAACTTCCATTTCATCGACTTCCTATGAAAAAAGATCTAAGAACATCATATCTTACACTTTCCTCACGGCCAATTTGTGTCAGATATATCAGTATTTTTTACTTTGAGATCCACTTAAAGTATTTACATGAGATAAATATTTTAAAATATTAGATTAACTAACTAACTAACTAACTTTTATTATCTATTCCCGTCTTCAAAGGCCAATTCCCTTTACTAAAACTTTGGTTTTAAAAACACTAGATAAGAATTTGTAGAGTCATAAGGCAAACGTTGTTTATAAGTTAAATGAGAATCATTGCAGTAACTCCATCCATTTTCAGATTTTAAGTAGCATGTATAATGTCCTGAGGTTGTCGAAGATCCATCATGATAAATAATAGCTTCAGTTGTAAAGGTTCTTCCTGAAATTGATAACTGAGAAGCTACAAAATTTTTGATAGAAGTTGTCAATTTAGTTCCATCAGGTCTACATCGTTGGAAAACTAAAATGATATACTGACCATAACTTTGTGTAAATAATGTGGATACCATTGGATAGTTACATTGGGTACACACCATATTATGGTCTGCTGCTTTAACTAGATTTTTAAATGACACTGATTTACAGTCTGGTAAAGTCAAATATAAAAATCTTTCAGTGTCTATTCTAGTAGTACTTGATGAACTACAATTTTGGCAGTCATGCTGCCATTGATAAGAAAGGCTGAAAAGATTATCTACATCTACACTTTCATCTTCCAAAACACCAAACATATACAATAAAAATTCCTGACAATCCTGCTGAATGTTCTGTGAAAATGTATCTTGACCAGAACACATATCTAAAATATTTCGAATTTCTGTTACACTTTCTATTTGTGCTGTAACACTGCTACATTTCTCAAACACAGAATTCAATAAACCACACAATCTTTGATCCCGATTTTCAACAATCTGTTCTTGTAAACTTTTAAGAAAAAAAACAACATTAATCACTACATTAGCATAGCAGTTGACACCAGAACTATTTTCAAACTGAAATCCAACAACATTTTCTCCACAATTCTTTTTCTTCCTGTTTTCAATTACAGTTTTCTCTACTTTTTGTCTTTTTGCAACTACCTCACTACAATTATCCTCATTTCTTCTTTTTCGGCCTACCACACGTTTTTCAAACAGAGGATATTGAGGCAAATGTGGAGCATATTCTCTTCTTAATCTATTGTATTCTTTAACACAATCTAGATCTGCAGAAATCTTTGTCTCATCACACGCAATCAAGTACAATCCTGATAAAGTTCTGACTCGTGATAATGCCACATATGCCATACTCTCTTTAAACACAGGTCTTCCAATGTTCACTAAAGCACCATCTACACTTAAACCTTGAGATTTATGAATTGTCACCGCATACGCCAAACAAACAGGAAACTGTTTTCGGCGAACATATAAGTCTTTTACAAGTAAAAATCTAGCAGAACCACGACTTATTTGTTGTACTTGTTCAATGCCATCAAATTTTATTTTTAAAAATTCAATTCCATCTCTATTTCTGTAATTCACAAAATCAACAACATAACCCATTGCTCCATTTACCAGACCTCTTTCAACATTTAAATTCCTTCTCAAAATGATACGACAATTTAAACACACATTCAGAGTCTTTTCAAAACCAGCTGTTTTTGAAATACTTTTCTCCAATGAATCCAATTTAGTTTTCAAATTTTCAGACAAAACAATTGTTGCACCCATATGCTCTATTTTATCTATTGCTTCCAGTTTCACAATCTCTTCATTTTCTAACTCTAACATTTTGTTGTTGAAGATGGAACATTCTTGCAGAGTTGGCATCAAACATATCCCAGATTTCTTCTCAGTCATTTTTTTAAAAATATTCTCTGGAAGAATGTTTTCATTTGGATACAAATTTGAAATTAATCGACTATGCAAAGCTTTTTTCCCAAGCTCAGTCACTTTTCCAATTCTTACATCTTGTAGAATATTTTTATAATCTTCATCCTTGGCCTGTCGCATATTTTGAAGCAGTTCAGCATATTTAAAATTTAGCCATATATTAACATTTCCAATGCTTCCAAGGGACTTCCTGGTATCTTCATGTGTGAGCATTTTAAACACTGGTTGTCCTTTTACTGGAGTCAACTGCAATAGATCTCCAAAAACAATAATGTGTTTTCCTCCAAATAACACATCATACTCTGTTTTAAGAATTTCTTGCATTCTCAAATGCCCAAAAGCAAGCATTAGATTTGAGACCATGCTTACTTCATCAATGATAAGAAGTTTCATTTTCTTCAAGACTCTTGAAACTTCAGAACACGCATCTCCAGATAACTTGTTGTAATGCAATTTATTATCATGTTCAACTGGCAGCATCAATAAACGAATCCCTTTAATGTTATGTGCTGCCAGACCAGTTGGAGCAGTTACAACACAAGACAGTGGTGAATCAGTCCTTTTCTGCAGATAACTTGCAATGGCTTTAATTAGAAAACTTTTTCCTGTCCCCGCTTCTCCACTTACGTACAGTCGGACAGGGTCAAATGATATACATGAGCACTCTTTTTTCTCATGTCTGAATCCATGTTCAATCTGCTCTGTGACTTCATCATATATCTTTTTCTGCTCAATGTTTAGTTGCTTTACCAAATCTTCTAAGTTAACTCCATCCTCTTGAGCTTGTTCCATAGCTCTTTCCACCTCATCCATGGCAGTGGCAGCTTCATTTTGGATAATTGTTCCTCCTAGTGGATCCTGGCTCAATGAAGTAGAACTCTGACTATCTTGAGAACTGTTTCTAGCTATCTCTTCAGCAATTGTGGTTTCTTGCTCCATTTCTTCATTCAACATTTGCAGATAATTTAGAAAAATAGGACATTCTATGGTATCCTTAGTTGCATTAAAAGAGTCTTCATAACAGAGAAAATCTCCAAGTAGTTCCTATTCTGTACGCCATGGCTTAAAGAGTTGCAAAAGAGCTAAATAGTAAAATTCTCTTTTGTCTGGAACTTCACAACTCAATTTTCGATGATTAATCAAATGGCCTTTTTTCTGCTTTACTAGACATCCTTCATAGCCAATGAGTGCATATTTTCCATTATTGATATCTTCTGTGATGTTCCTCTTATAACTGTAGTTTTGAAGAACTTCATACAAGCAAGTGTTCTCAAGGTGAGTACTTCTATTTGGATAGTATGTATCCAACATATTTGTCTTCAAAATATCTGTACTGTTTGGTTCTTTCTCCGCCAAATATTCAATTTCTTGTACAGATTTCAAAACTCGGTTTCGTGTTGCAGCAAGACCAAGACTCACCCAAATGATTGTTCTTGATTTGGCATAGAGACTTGCTGATGATAACCGATCAGAACATTCATATGCTCCAATTTCTCGATGCGACAACATCTTCAGACTGAAACTGTATAATTTCTTGCTTAGACTCTTTTCATGTGAAATGTCCTCCCACATTTCCTTCAGTTCTGTCTTTTCTTTTTTTGTGATGTAAGATGTCACATATCGAGCCACAGCAATAGAGTTGTCAGCAACAAACTGAATATCCATGTTAGCATTCCACATGGACAAAATCACTGGGTTGTAATCGTTGATGTACTTAGATTCTTCATTTCTTTTCAAATGATATGTGTTTTTGGGAGATTTCCTCGTCACAGTATGTCGTAGAGATGACATTAAATTATTTACTCTTCCCTTAGAAATCACTGGTCGAGGAAATGCAAAACGACATTTCGTGTAGTACTTTTCTTTGTTTTTACATTTTCGACGACAGTACTTTCCACAACGATGAGATTGAAAACGTAAAACTTGTTGCCTTAAATTGTTTTCTTCAGTAGATTTTGGAACAGCACATGTTGAATACTCTTCAATGAAACTCATCACTGTTTCATTTGAATCTGATCCAAATTTGGGTGCATCTTTAATCCAGAACAACATATGTATATGAGGAGCACCTCTCGCTTGATATTCCTTCCTCCAAAAGAAATCCAAAACCTCTCCAAGGGGAGGATTTTTTTTGTTGGTAATAAAAGACATCATAGCTTCAAATCTATGATTAAAATATCTGCAAACATTCACTGGATCTAAAGAACACAGTTCTCCTGGTGTTTTCAATTCTATATTTGGTATGTTTTCATTTGCCTCCCGTAGAAATTGAAGTAAATCGTCCCATGCATACTCAGCACAGCTAAGAGTGAGGAACCATGTAGGAGTTCCTAAGTTTCTTAGCATACATTTCAATTCTCCATGACGACGAAACCAATACTCGTTGGTTCCACGTTGACATGCCATGAGATTGATTAGCTGAGATTCCAAAATACTGTCTTGCAGATTAACTTTCTCCATAAAGTCCCTTGCACAAACATTTTGAAAATGAGCTCCACTTTTTAATATATGATTAACTGCATAAGAAAGCCCAGACAAATCACTTTCAAACAGTAGATGAAATAAATATGGAATGCATTGACGAAACCTTGGATCTTCAGCATATAATCTTAGAGTCCGGTATTCAGCTGCAGGAATTTGAACTGGTCGATCATCATATCGTCCACCACAACCTGTTGGAAATAATTGTGGAAAACAACGAGCTTCCAAACTTTCTTCCCATACACTAATGGGACTTCCTTTTGCTGCTTTCATTTGAAACAAGTCAATTGCATTTCCCATTACTTCTTTTGAATGCAAAGGATGAACAGTATAATGTTCATATATTTCTTCAGTTCTAGACACATCAACTTTTTCAATTTGACCAACTGAAGAATCACTATCTTCTTCTATAGCTGTTTCCTCTGCTCCAACACTTACATCTTTGTAGTACTCATTGTTTTTGACCAAATACAACGTTGCCTTTTTGACTTTTTTAACATCCACTAAATCTTGCCAGATTTTCTTACTCTTTGTTGGAACCCCATTAACTAGAATAACTAAAGGATCTTCTTCTACTCTTTCTACACCAATTGTATCAATATTTTTCTTGACATCTAGAGGCAAATAAACAACTCTTCCCTTTAATCCTCTCAGTAAATCTGATGCAGGCAATTTCCCTGTCTTAGGCTCCATGCGTACAATAGCCTGAAAAGGATGGACACATTGAATCAAAATAGATTCATAAGTATTTAGATCCATCAATTCAGAAGGAATATCTATCAACTGAAGATTATTATAAACTGCTCTAGCAGGCATTTTATTTTCATTTAATTTATTTAAACAATAATTACAAATACGCTGATCCAAACTCAAATCAAAAGAATTCTCCACCAACAAATAACTTACAAAATCCTTCCATTCACTATTATTTTCCAATTCACTTTTTGCATATAAATCAACTAACCTAGTCTGAATCTTATAATGAGTCCGTCGACAACACACACAAGTTAAATTAGGCCTTTCACTTGCTTTCACCTTAAACTTGATAATTTCCTCATCAAACTTTTCAATACTTGAAATCTGTCCATTATCTTCTGCATTACCATCCATTACTATATCTATTTCTACACTGTCCTCTTTGTTCCCAAAATAACAAAACTCAATTTCTTCACAAATAGTCTTCACATCCACTTCAGATCCATGCAAAAGAGCACTGTTTAACTGTTTATGCTTAAGTGCGGGACTTTTTGCATAATACAACTTTCTCACTAATTTCCTCACGTTATTATGATGCACTGCTAACATCCTAAAATGATGAAAAACACTCCGACAAACTTTTCTAGAAAGACAAGCTAGTGAATGCCCATGCAAACCTGTGCTTTCTCTCACTCTACAAGGATCTAACTCTTGCAGGATCTTCATTTTTTGTTTGAGACTTTTCTTACTATATGTACGTAAGAAATTTCTAAGCAAATCGATTGATTCCTGTCGCACACTACAAATACTACTGCATTTCCATGTGTACACTGGACCCTTAGTACGTCTCCCTAAAACTTCATCAGCTAAGATACATCTCTAGATACAAGTTTCTCTTTTTCCATCACACAACCATCTTTCACCTCATATGCTCGACCACTGGTGTCAACTGCATGCACCAAATCATTTTCCTGAAAGTAACTCTCCTCATTGAAAAAAGGCTCAGAACTTGAACTATGCATCCATTCACCAGAAAATACTTCACAAAAATTACTCTGATTAATAATTCTTTTCCATCTACTGTTCGATTTGAAAACATCAATGGCCTTATTAAGTATCCTAATTCTATTGATTATTAAAATAAATAATTTTTTCTTAACTTCAAAAGCCTGATCAACAATCTTTTCTACACTTTTCTTTTTCTTGTAAAAAGCAGCTCTCAGTTTACTTTTCTTATCATTTTTTAGCAAATTTAAAACTACCCTATTGCGAAACATTCGCCTACGAATGTCCCTAAAAAGATTTACCCTTCTATTGCTATCCATTCTCTTCTCTCCTGCTCCAATGGAGACATTTTTTGTGGGCCTCTCCTTCCTTTTTAGATTTGTTGACTTTTTCTGTATATACACATTAGCAATATCATTTTTTTTTCTACGACATATGTTGCGAAGAAAAGATTTAATTGGCTTACCAGAAACTTTTCTGGTGTTTTTTGAAGTAGTTGTTGAAGAGGATTCCATAAACTCTGTTGTTGATGTTCTCCTTTTCCGTATGGTATTTTTGATAATTCTTTGCCTTGAAGGCATTTTTGCTTGCTTTTCAGAAGTTGATTTGAATCTGTTGTTCTGTTAAAAAACACATGAAAGACCACTATTAGCAAACAACAAAGTAATGTTAAAAAGCAAACAATATAAACAATAAATTGCAACATATTTAAGTTTATACAATAGCAACTCAGGGCCTTATTTATAAAGGCCTTGCGCCACCAGTGCGTCACTTATTACCCATGTATAAAGTGATGCAGCAGTTACACAAGGCAATCATAAAAAAGGGCCAAATGCAAATACCAATCAATTGCACCCAAACATCGATTTTTGAATAACATGAAAGAAACACTGCGCAGAACCTATGTACAACCACTCAATATCATCAAACAAAGTCAAGGCCTTATTTATAAGGGCCTTGCGCCACCAGTGCGTCACTTATTACCCATGTTTAAAGTGATGCATCAACTGCACAAGGCAATCATAAAAAAGGGCCAAATGCAAATTCCAATCAATTGCACCCAAAAATCGATTTTTGAATAACATGTAAGAAACACTGCGCAGAACCTATGTACAACCACTCAATATCATCAAACAAAGTCAAGGCCTTATTTATAAGGGCCTTGCGCCACCAGTGCGTCACTTATTACCCATGTTTAAAGTGATGCATCAGCTGCACAAGGCAATCATAAAAAGGGCCAAATGCAAATACCAATCAATTGCACCCAAAAATCGATTTTTGAATAACATGTAAGAAACACTGCGCAGAACCTATGTACAACCACTCAATATCAGCAAACAAAGTCAGGGCCTTATTTATGAAGGTCTTGCGCCACCAGTGCGTCACTTATTACCCATGTTTAAAGTGATGCATCAGCTGCACAAGGCAATCATAAAAAAGGGCCAAATGCAAATACCAATTAATTGCACCCAAAAATCGATTTTTGAATAACATGTAAGAATCACTGCGCAGAACCTATGTACAACCACTCAATATCAGCAAACAAAGTCAGGGCCTTATTTATAAAGGCCTTGCGCCACCAGTGCGTCACTTATTACCCATGTTTAAAGTGATGCATCAGCTGCACAAGGCAATCATAAAAAAGGGCCAAATGCAAATACCAATCAATTGCACCCAAAAATCGATTTTTGAATAACATGTAAGAAACACTGCGCAGAACCTATGTACAACCACTCAATATCAGCAAACAAAGTCAGGGCCTTATTTATAAAGGCCTTGCGCCACCAGTGCGTCACTTATTACCCATGTTTAAAGTGATGCATCAGCTGCACAAGGCAATCATAAAAAAGGGCCAAATGCAAATACCAATCAATTGCACCCAAAAATCGATTTTTGAATAACATGTAAGAATCACTGCGCAGAACCTATGTACAACCACTCAATATCAGCAAACAAAGTCAGGGCCTTATTTATAAAGGCCTTGCGCCACCAGTGCGTCACTTATTACCCATGTTTGAAGTGATGCATCAGCTGCACAAGGCAATCATAAAAAAGGGCCAAATGCAAATTCCAATCAATTGCACCCAAAAATCGATTTTTGAATAACATGTAAGAATCACTGCGCAGAACCTATGTACAACCACTCAATATCAGCAAACAAAGTCAGGGCCTTATTTATAAAGGCCTTGCGCCACCAGTGCGTCACTTATTACCCATGTTTAAAGTGATGCATCAGCTGCACAAGGCAATCATAAAAAAGGGCCAAATGCAAATACCAATCAATTGCACCCAAAAATCGATTTTTGAATAACATGTAAAAAACACTGCGCAGAACCTATGTACAACCACTCAATATCATCAAACAAAGTCAGGGCCTTATTTATAAAGGCCTTGCGCCACCAGTGCGTCACTTATTACCCATGTTTAAAGTGATGCATCAGCTGCACAAGGCAATCATAAAAAAGGGCCAAATGCAAATACCAATCAATTGCACCCAAAAATCGATTTTTGAATAACATGTAAGAATCACTGCGCAGAACCTATGTACAACCACTCAATATCAGCAAACAAAGTCAGGGCCTTATTTATAAAGGCCTTGCGCCACCAGTGCGTCACTTATTACCCATGTTTAAAGTGATGCATCAGCTGCACAAGGCAATCATAAAAAAGGGCCAAATGCAAATTCCAATCAATTGCACCCAAAAATCGATTTTTGAATAACATGTAAGAATCACTGCGCATAACCTATGTACAACCACTCAATATCAGCAAACAAAGTCAGGGCCTTATTTATAAAGGCCTTGCGCCACCAGTGCGTCACTTATTACCCATGTTTAAAGTGATGCATCAGCTGCACAAGGCAATCATAAAAAAGGGCCAAATGCAAATACCAATCAATTGCACCCAAAAATCGATTTTTGAATAACATGTAAAAAACACTGCGCAGAACCTATGTACAACCACTCAATATCATCAAACAAAGTCAGGGCCTTATTTATAAAGGCCTTGCGCCACCAGTGCGTCACTTATTACCCATGTATATAATGATGCACCAGTTGCACAAGGCAATCATAAAAAAGGGCCAAATGCAAATACCAATCAATTGCACCCAAAAATCGATTTTTGAATAACATGAAAGAAACACTGCGCAGAACCTATGTACAACCACTCAATATCAGCAAACAAAGTCAGGGCCTTATTAATGAAGGTCTTGCGCCACCAGTGCGTCACTTATTACCCATGTTTAAAGTGATGCATCAGCTGCACAAGGCAATCATAAAAAAGGGCCAAATGCAAATACCAATCAATTGCACCCAAAAATCGATTTTTGAATAACATGTAAGAAACACTGCGCAGAACCTATGTACAACCACTCAATATCAGCAAACAAAGTCAGGGCCTTATTTATAAAGGCCTTGCGCCACCAGTGCGTCACTTATTACCCATATTTAAAGTGATGCATCAGCTGCACAAGGCAATCATAAAAAAGGGCCAAATGCAAATACCAATCAATTGCACCCAAAAATCGATTTTTGAATAACATGTAAGAATCACTGCGCAGAACCTATGTACAACCACTCAATATCAGCAAACAAAGTCAGGGCCTTATTTATAAAGGCCTTGCGCCACCAGTGCGTCACTTATTACCCATGTTTAAAGTGATGCATCAGCTGCACAAGGCAATCATAAAAAAGGGCCAAATGCAAATTCCAATCAATTGCACCCAAAAATCGATTTTTGAATAACATGTAAGAAACACTGCGCAGAACCTATGTACAACCACTCAATATCAGCAAACAAAGTCAGGGCCTTATTTATGAAGGTCTTGCGCCACAAGAGTGTCACTTATTTCCCATGTATACAGTGATTCACCAGTTACATAAGGCAATCATAAAAAAGGGCCAAATGCAAATACCAATCAATTGCAGCCAAAAATCGATTTTTGAATAACATTTAAAAATTACTGCGCACAACCTATGTACAAGCACAGAATATCACTTTTGAAACATCACTGTTTCCCCAAAAACAAATCCTTTATCTTTCAAATGTTGATATCAAGCATTATCAAAAATCCAAAATCAAATCAACAGCAAACAAAGTCAGAGCCTTATTTATGAAGGCCTGGCGCCACCAGTGCATCACTTATTACCCATGTTTAAAGTGATGCATCAGCTGCACAAGGCAATCATAAAAAAGGGCCAAATGCAAATACCAATCAATTGCACCCAAAAATCGATTTTTCAATAACATATAAGAAACACAACACAGGACTTATATACTAGCATACCATTTGACTTCTAAAACATAACTATCTGCTTCTAAATATTCTCCATAGAGCAAACAAGTCTCTATGTAAATTAAATAAATCATTACTTACCTTTACAAAAGCTTTGGAAGATTGAAAACAGTGTCAGACACACACACCAATTTCTCTTTAGCAGAGCAAAAAGTGTGCACTCAATACACTGAAACCAAGACTGGCATAGAAAATCTCTAACTTTGTACACATATGCCTTAATTCAACCAATCAAAAGTTTTCCCTCACTATTTTCAAACCAACACCCTTCCCCCTCTCAGATCTTTCTATCTGTTTCCATAGCAACTCCCTCCTAACTGAACTCTCAGGTTCAAAAGTTTATTGTACAATGTTGCAAATTAACTCAGCAAGGCTGTTTGACCTCTCAATACACCAGCCTATCCAGAGTATTTTAGCTTTTAGTGACTTTTTTTTAACCATTCAAATTGCTTCTTTAATACAACACAACCATGCACCCTAACTTTAAGTTTTCAACTATCTGAATCCACCAATCATTGCTTCTGATTCAAAAGCAGTGAAACTCCACAATTATTTTTTTGTAAACTCCTACTGTTCCAACTGCCATTTCATTCCCACACATCATCTGACTGCATCAGAACCATCTCTCATCATGTTTTCTGTCTGGATCCTTGGACACAGCTACATCCACTGGGCTCAAAGGTATGCAGATAGCAGACATTTTCACAACCTTGATTTATCAAATGTGGAAATCAAGTGGATTGGCCAGAGAGGATTAAAATGTCACCAATTGATACCATTGGTGAAAACCTTTATGCATTTGCCAAAACCTGACCTCTTAATAGTGCACTGTGGTGGAAATGATTTAGGCACTATGACTGGGGTTGGTCTGGAAATGCTTTTAAAGGACACCTTTGATCAATTAATGACACTTTTTCCACAAACTGCCTTGGTATATTCCAATATATGCCAAAGACAGAAATGGAACTGGTCCAACCAATTTTGTCCACAATTTGAGAAAGCACGGAAACATGTGAATAAATCTGTTTCTGCTTACATGAGAGACTATGGAATGGGTTCAATATACAATAATAACTTGCGTTACAACATGCAAGACATCTACAGAGGAGATGGTGTGCACTTCTCAGATGAAGAGAATAGAATATTGCTCCTGAATTTAAGAATGTGCATTGGAACCTACTTGTAGGTACCTAAATCAACCACAAAACCCAAAAGCTCTTTTCAGAGCTACCCTACCTCTGATCATTCAAAACGTTTATCTTTTTCTAACTTTTTTCACTATTTTTCACCATAGTACGCTTTCCGGTACGCTTAACGGTGCGCGTACCAGGCGCTCCCCCCGTGGAAAATTAAAGAATTTTTTTTTTTTTAACCTTTATGAGCCTCCTAAGCCCCCCTCAGAAAACCTAGAGGGTCAAGAAGTCTCTACCGTGCCCCCTTCTACCCATACCGAACATTGTTTACCATCCATCTTGTGTCTCGATTGTACCGAAACACAAAATGGAGGACTCCCGTAACGCTGCCGGTGCGCGTAAAGGAGCGCGCACCGGTAAGCGCTCGATAAAAAAAGGTGGGAAAGCAATTTACAAAAAAACCACTGGAGACACTTTCATCAAATATAGAATAGGCCCTACTACATAGCAGTCCCTACCATTTACCCAAATTTGATGGAATTCCATTGAGAAAATTATGCTGTAGGCCTGACTAAATATCCTGAGGTAAATTACATGACAAAAACACATATGAAATGTTAGAATTTACAACCAATTAAAAACTTTCTTTCATTTTCTACGATTATTTCCTGACGTTTCATTGGTTAAGTACAAGAATATATATAAAAGAAGAGAGGGAAACACAGCCATTTTGACTACTGCTTCCAGAAGTACATTTGAGAACAAATTACACTGACAACTTCAACTGATTTCTCCAAGGTAAATTGTTATTATGGAAGTATATTGTACACTTTAAGTTAATTTCTGAAAAAATATTCTGTTAGTTATATACTATCCCTCTGTAATAGTTATAGATTGAGATAGACTTCTCTGTAATAGTTATGGATTGAGTTAGGCTTCTCTGGTATACAGTACCCTAACTCTACTAATATAGTTAATTTGTATGCAATTTTCAGAAAGAAAATGGAAGGAGAAAATCAAGGAAATGTTACTTCTATCAAAATAAAGGTGGAAAAACCAGAAGAGCAAAAAGATGAAGTAGATTTCATGGATGACTCTTTGGATGAACAGTTAATAGAATGTTTGGAAGAAATGGAATCATGTACTTATAATTATGAGGAAATTCCGGACAATATTATGTTAGAAATTTTATTAAATTATGAAAAAGAATCAGAGGAATAAATGTATATTTAATAATTTCAAATTGTTTGAGACAATATTCATTTTTATATGTAATTCATAAAGTATTACCAAAAATGTTTAAAATATAAAGTGAGACTTATAGTATACTGTTCAACTATTTTTCTGTTACATAGTAAGTTTACTCATAGTTACTACCTTCCTCCCACTATATTATCTCATATGAATATTTTACACCTCATTTTCATAAGGGAGCAGGATAGACTACTCATGATCCCCTAGAAATTATCAGGGAGTGCTTAAAAGATCTGTTTCTCCTTTCCAGACAGACTATGTTATGAATTCCATATACCACAAAAAATACAATAACAACATGCAAGATTTCTACAAAGAAGATGGTGTACATTAAATTTAAGTCTCTTCATTAGTACCTACATGTAGGTACTTACATAAAATAAAAAAATTAAAAAAAACAATTAATAAACATACAATTTTTTGAAGTGATTATTTTTCCATAGTACCCTCCTCGATACGCTCCCCGGTGCGCGTACCAGGCGCTTCCCCCGCGAAAATCGAAAAAAAAAAAAAGGGTGAGACCCCGCGGGGCCCTTTAATGGCCCCCACATCAAACCTAGGGGTACAGGGGGTGTCTACTCTGCCCCCTTATGGTCATTTCCCCCTTTGTTTTGGCCACCTCTCGTGTCTCGATCCTACCGAGACACAAGATGGTGGCCGCTCCGGACTGTTTAGAATGTTTGCAGACAACTGAGAGCCAATCAGCTTCCTGCGCGCAAGTCGCGTGGCGCGCCTGGAGCGCTCTCCGGTGCGCGCACCGGAGAGCGCCTATAGATATATATATTTTTTTAACCTAAATTACTCAAAATCCACTGGAGCACATATCTTGAGACATAGCAAAGGCACATCGGGCTACCAGTCCCTACAATTTTGCCAGGTTTGGTGGAAATCCATTCAGCCGTTCGGGCTAAAAGTGAAATCGACCGCCCTATGGAAATTAACATGGGGAAAATGCGTTTTGGGACCCCCCTTTTATCTCGGCCCCCGCTTGACGTATCCCCCCCAAACTTTCAAGGAAGGACCTGAGCTCGACGAGGCCATTTTCAGGAAAGTTTCAGGCAGATTCGTCAACCGGTGCCAAAGTTATTCCAAATAGAATTTTGAGATTTAACATTGAAAAAAATCCTAACTATAACTACCTACTGGCGACCGCCAGTAGGTAATATATATATATATACATACACATATATTACCTACTGGCGGTCGCCAGTAGGTAGTTATAGTTAGGACCTAGTTTCCATAGGAAATCCGCAACATTCTATTTGGATTAACTTTGGCCCCGGTGGACGAATCTTTGTGAATTTCTCAAAGAAGATGGCTCGGTCCGCTGCGCTCCTTCCCTGAAAGTTTTGGCGGGATTCATCAAGTGGGGGCTGAGATAAAAGTGGGGTCCCAAAACATGTTTTCTCCATGTTATTTTCCATAGGATGTTTAGACACGGCTACAGCTCGAACGGCTGAATGGATTTATAAGAAATTTGGCAAAAAGGTAGAGTCCGGCTCGCAGATTACGCTTTTGTTTGAATGGTGTAAATCCGTTCAGTTGTTGCTGAGAAAATTAAAGTTGAAGTCAAATATATATCTATAAGCGCGCTCGGGTGTGCGCAGTAATGCGGCTGCGCGCGAGCAGACTTTTTGTTTTGCTGTGTGTCGTCTGTGAACGTTCGATTCGGAGGAAATCAGGAAGTGTTGACCGCCATTTTGTTAGTGCGAGTGAATATATTGTACATTTCAAAGCGTTGGAATATGGAAAGGGGACAAGGTAGAGATTGTCTGGCCGCGTAGGTTTTCTCAGGGGGTACAGTAAGGCCCTTGAACGCGAAAAGATTTTTTTTTTTTAAATAAAAGTTGTGGGGTGCGCGCACTCAGTAGCGCACACCTATTTACAAGACTGTGAAAAACTATAGTGTAGAGCATGGAAAAGGAGCAGGGTGGAGAGTGTTTGATCTGGTAGGTTTCCTCAGGTGTTTATGAAGGGCGCAGAAAGTCTAAAAGTAGTTTTTTTTTGCAAAAATATAGCGGGGTGCGCGCACCCGGTCGCGCACGAAGAACAAAAATAAAAGGAAATATGGAGATAAATCAGAAGTTTGAGTGTTTAGATATAAGGTGGCTCTTAAAAGAGCCCTTGTGTTAATTGAGTTTTTTCTGCACTTATAAGTAAGTACCGATGCAGAGTCCCATGTTACAGAGGAAGATTCTGTTTCCCTCATCCGTGAAATGAACACCATCTCTCCTATAGATGCCTTGCATGTTGTAACGCAAGTTGTTGTAGTATATAGAACCCATGCTATAATCCCTGAGGAAAGCAGAAACAGATTTATTTACATGTTTCCTTGCTTTCTCAATCTGTGGACAATGTTGATTGGACCAATTCCATTTCTGTCTTTGGCATATATTGGAATATACCAAGGCAGTTCGAGGAAAAAGTGTCATCAATTGCCGAAAGGTGTCCTTTAGAAGCATTTCCAGACCTACCCCAGTCAATGTGCCTAGATCGTTTCCACCACAGTGCACAATTATAAGGTCAGGTTCTGGGAGATGCATAAAAGTTTTCAGCAATGGTATCAATTGGTGACATCTCAATCCTCTCTGGCCAATCCACGTTATCTGCACATTTGGTAAATCAAGGTTGGAAATTCGTCTGTTTGCTGCATATTTTCCACTCCAGTGAATATAGCTGTATCCTAAAAGCCAAACCTTCATTTTCAAGGCAGATGCAGTACTACTCCGATGGGTTCTGGAAGTGGAATGGCAGTTAGAAGCTGAAAGTCAGGATAAAAAATGGATGAGGCTTGGTGTGGTTGAAAAACTAAAAATGATTGGTTGATTCTAATACCTCAAGATTGAAGACTACGTTGCATGTTAATGTTTATGTAAAACGAAAAGTACTATTGGGTGTCAAAAAAATGACATGTAACAAAGCAGTGGATAGGCAGGTGTTTTTGGAGGGAAATCAGCATTCTTGGTTTGATGTAGAACGTTGAGATATGAACTTTTGACCCGTGCCTTCAGCCAGGTGCAGAATGAGGTGTTACCATGGAAACAGCCAGAGAAGGCAGTGGGTGATGGGTGACCTTTATGTGACTTTGAAAATATTGTAAGGGACAACCAACTGAAATGTTAATTTGATTTTAAAATTGTGCGGGAACAAATATGATTGGTTGAAGAGACATATGTGAGTCTGTATTGACAGGATATCTGTGCCATTGAATTTTGGTTGCAGTGATAGAAGCATAATTGAGAGTTCCATCAAACGAATATCTGTTTTGTGACTGTCACTGTTCTACATCGTACAAAGCATTGGTAAAGTTAAATATGTAACTGTTTCTTTTGTCATGTACCGTAAAATGTGGTTTAGTCACTATAATTGATTCATTTTCCTCACAGTCTGAGTAACCTCATTTTTGACTCTGACAATGTCTTGTATTTTTAAAACTATTTTTCCATTAAGTTTCATCACTCTTTAACGACATTATTTGTTTGCAATTATTAGTTTAAAATTTTGAATAATAAATTTCAATAAGCTGAATGGTCTTCAGTCATGTTCTTATGTAATCTTTTACTGTTAGTTTTTTTAATTCACTGTCAGTCAGAGACGAAACTGGAACGAAATTTTGGGGGGGCAAATTAAAAAAATGTTGTTAGGCGTACATGAATGTTTAATTAGTAGGCAGAGTAAAGCTGCAGGGGCTTTTAGAAGGGGTAAAACAACTGCAAGGCCTAATTAACATTCAAATGGATGTTTAAAGAGATGTGAAACGTTCAGGTGCGGCTCTGTGTGTATCTGGAATATATATGTTACCTTGGGCTGCCACACCAAACGGGAGGGGGTGGGGGCCTGAAGTCCTGTGAAGTTAATGGGGGTTGCGCGCCTTTTCTTCACATTCTTTCAAGTGTAAATTATAGTTTTGTATAGAATTTTGGTGTACAGAAAAAAATGGAATATAAAGTATGTTTAAAATAGACAGTAATTATTTGTGATTTTGAAGCGTTTCCATATAATCAGAGAAGTTGGTTTTGAGTAAGCATGGGCGAATTTTGCAAATTCGCGATCCGCGAATTTGCGGATTTGCGAATTCGCGATCCGCAAAATTCGCGAATTTGCGGATTTTTGTTTTTTGCGTGTTCGCAGGGTTTTTTGCGATTTTGCAGGGCTTTTTGCGTCTTCGCGAGCCGCTTGCATAGCGAAGTTACCCATGCAGTCGTTTATGGGAGAGGGAGAGAGAGATAGATAGATAGATAGATAGATAGATAGATAGATAGAAAGAGAGAGAAAGAGAGGGAAAGAGGGAAGCAGAGAGAGAACGAGAGAAAGAAAAAGAGGCCGGATCTCTGAAGGGCCAGATTCCTGAGTTGCCCCTACAGAACATACAGCTTTTTATTTTTAGCAAAATGCATATGAAAATTGTGCTGTAAAGGTCTCTTTTAGTTTAACCCCTCCTGACAACTCAAAATGGGTGTATTTGCCATCCTCTCCCTTCTTCCTGTTTTTTATATCTGTAAGTGCTTCCTGATGAGGTTTAATTCCTTGGACAGGTGCCTCGTTGCCTACTTGTTACTATTCTCTGACCCTGCTTCAAGGGTCAGAGCCGGGTCAGAGAATAGTTGCAAGTAGGCAACGAGGCACCAGGAAGCAATTACCAGCAGGTGTCCAATTTGAAGTTAATTTGTTTGTAACCCTTTTGTAAAAGGTTACAAAGAAATTAGGCTCAACTTTTGCACCTGCTGCTGTAACCCTTGCTTGGCAGAAAATTCGTCCCCGCTGATTCGCGGATTTTACAGCGATTTCGCGAGATTCGCGGATCGCGAAATCGCAGAAAATCCACAAATTCGCCCGCGAAACGGACTTTACGCCCACCCTTAGTTTTGAGAGGAAAAAATGGTATTTGCAGAGACACAGATAATGCAGATACAGAGAGAAATGGTACATTACATGTGATACCGTCGTCAAAAAGTGCTATTGCTTAAGGTATTCATAAACTTTCTGTCAGACGACAGAATTACAGTGCGGTTTGTGGCCGCGGGCTGCACTGGTGGGGGTGGGGTGAGAGGGGGAGGGGCGGGGCGGAGTAAAAAAAATGAAAAGTTGTGATCATGAGGTTGTACACAGGTTCGTGCAGTACATGTCTTCATACATTGAGGTAACAGACCGAGTATACATGGGTCTCTCTCCCTCCTGCCATCTGACTCCATCTTTATCTCCCTCCTGCTTTCCGTCTCCGTCCCCCTGTGCTATCTTAGTGTGTGTGTGTCTGTCTGTGTCTGCCTTCAGTCCGGGCTGAGGAAGTTTGCTCTGCAGGCACACACAGATAGTCGCATCAAAGTACCTGGCAGGTTTTCAAAAAACTATTTATATAATTGAGATGCTTTTTTGAAGCACTAGTGAATGTCTACTTTCACAATTACCGCTCGGTTGGCTCCACAGAGCAGAGGGTATGTCGTATTTGACTTCTTAGTGCCTTCGCTTTTCCACTCTGTTCTCTGGTGGCTGGCGGAGAAGTGTTTGTTATAGTGGAGATGAAAGCGTGATAAGTAGTGAAATACGACATAGCGTCTGGTCTGTATAAGCGGGGGAGCAGTGATTAACACTGTGAGTGAAGCGGAACTGCGGCGGTGCTTGGTAACAGTAATAAATTATTTTCTTACCAGAGATACGATTGTTTGCATGGTCCGCGACCGGCTAAGAAAGGCTTGACGGGCCGTCACAGGCCCGCGGGTTGCAGTATGAGTAACTCAGGTCGACAAAAGAAAACATGAACTTAGTACAGCTAAGGAAACGTGGAACACATGAATACACTTTCAGTATACAATCATTTCAGTTCAGAATATGGATTAAAAGAGAGAACGTGTATATTTGAAATGTTTATTCAGTAATGCACTGATTTCAACGGAAGTTTCTTATCTAATACGAGTACAGATATTGTAAGAAACAAAGTAATCAGCATAGTCACTAGTCCATAGAATACAAACGGTGCAAGCATAGTATGATGTAAAATGGTTTAGCAAATTTATTCTACACCATTCTGAGGAAGTATATTACATTTTATTAAATCTAAGAAGGTGTCTTGACTTTAAGTTTAGCAACGATACATGAAAATGCTGGTGGTTAGACATCAGCTCATTAACAATCAGCTCTCTGCATGCGAAGCACTATCAACTTTGTGTTATGCTATTGTGTAAGGAAATAAAAAACGCGCCAAAAGTGACAAGTTGGCTGGAGCTGCATGTATTTAATCTGTTGGAACGTTCGAAAATCAGTGTTGAGAAGAACTACTGTATTGACATATCTTTTGAAGGTTTTAGTACTCCATCTGAGATACAGCTCGAAAAGTAATGCAAATATTAGTGTAAGAACATATTTTTCTCGTATGAATTGAAAATATTTTAGTACATGGAAAACTAAAGCAGCAGAGGTGTGTGAGGCGCAAATAAGCAGCTGAAAGGGAAAATGGTGTTTAAACTTATAAAAAACTCATGCAAACTTTACACATTAATCAGGGCACATGTAGCATATATTACCCTGCTTTGCTCCGAGTACATTTCAAAGAAGATAAGATAAGATATGCAACTGAATTGTTGAAATTAGAGTTCAATAAAAAGTTTAGTTTGAAATCGAGTAGGTGAGGAAAAAACATTTAGTCCACATAAAACACGAAAATCTGACCAGCACTAAATTTTAATGTCCACTGTTAGTAAAGCCAATAGGCCTGTTCATATCAAAAAAGAAGTCCAAGAAAACGTGAAAAAGATAGGGAGGGAAAAAAAAATGTAGACGTCAATGGCTTGCATAAGAGTCATTCAACAACTGAGTAGGCGAAATAAGCAGCTACTGCTTCTAAAAGGAAGTCACTGTTATCATCCGAAAACATGCCAGCCATCCAATTGAAAAGAGGAAAAGAACATACATGCTCTTGAATTATCGGAGCCTCTAGTACCATCAGAGGACAACTCAGTGTCTTTTCTATGTAGCTGTGTGCCTAGAAATCTTGCGCCGCTGCGAATATATTCCAATGACCCAGAACTCCATGTATCGCTGCAAAGGCCATAATCCCTCCGTCGGAACAAAGCTGTTCATGATCAATTAACGGATTCATGAGATGATTGTAATTCACTTCAGGAGATACCAAGTTGCAGAGACATAAGTCCAGGGCCCACATGAAATCACAGTTCAGGCAATGAAATACAGGCTGCACACAGGTGAAATAGGAAAATCGAAATGATAATGCATATGATGCACTCAAAGTGGCAAGTGACAGGATGCCATAGTATTCAAGCATCCTCTGGCGACATAGTTCTAAGTGCTCCGGCTCGTTTGCGAAGACAGGACGGACATCCATTTTGTAATAAACAAAATAGGAACACAAAAGCCGCAGCCACTGGTAGTAGAACAGGAAGTCCAGAAAAATAGGTCGGCGACTATGGAGTGAAGAGTAGCAGAATGACTTCAAATAATTTCTGGCAAAGAAGTCACTAAACCATTGCTTAGTAGTTATAAAAAAAATAGGCCTGCCCTGAAGTGGAGGATGCGTTGAAGATTATGGGAGTCACCTCAGCAAATTGTAAAGGAAGGTCACTATTTTTTAAGGAATGCACTTCTCTGTGAATATTAGCTAAGTGAAGGAGATATGTTTGTGAACAGATGGTAGGGTAACTTGTTTTTGTGACAATAAGGCTGTTGTTCATGTCTTGTGATTCAACTTTGAATTCAAGGCCGGAATTTGTGGCCAGATGGAAACATCAAGGTTCCCATGCGGGGGTGGATAAAGTACATTCTTACAGGGAAGCATATGCAGAGTGACTATTACAACGTAAGCTTTGTCGTTTAAAAACTCATAATAATTCTCATTACATGAATAAAAAATAACCACTGTTGAAGAATAAGGAAAAAGTCGGCATTATAGCGCGCACTGGCGTATCTTTGAAAAGACATGCAACATTACAGTGCTTCTAGTTAAATAAGTCATGTAATTGAAAGTGCCTTGATGTGAACGACTAATTACATGATTCAGTACACTCATCTGTATACAGATATAGGGGTAGATTAACATGCTCCGTGAGGCACTTTTGCTTCACTTGTCTCATGTTAAAAGTGACGCTAAAGTGGTGTAAGGGGCTTGTAAATCTGCCCGACATTTTTTTGCCGTCTCCAAGGGATTTGGAAGTGAAAGGGAGCAAGTTGGTTTTATGACTGTAGGAGGTACTGAGCCGCTCATATCTATATATGTGAAGAAATTTATAGAATTTGAACACTGAAAAAACGCGAAAGATAGACTAATTAATTTGTGCATTAGCCATGTTGCAGTTGCGGCTTCGGATACTAAAAAGGGAAAAGTGTCTAGGCGTTGAATGTGGAACACTGAAAAAAAAGCGTGTGTCATGGAAAGCAAACGTGGTTTGAAAGTGAAATGTAAAGGTTTAAAGAGAGAGGAGACATTAAGATAGTTTCAGGGCTTTAAGTTGGCCGGGTCTCTTCGGGTCTCAGCACAGGCAGTTTTTTAAAGGTAGGCTTGCTGTCTATCGGGCTCCACTTTTGAGCCCTGGCATAGGCAGAATTTTTACTTAACTTGTGCAGCTATGAATCTGTGTCAAAGGTATTAGTACTCAGTTACTGTAGGTATGATGTTACGTGTTGTACAATACCTACATGTAAAAATATGGAGGGCAAAATTTACAGTGTGGTTTGTGGCCGAGAGCTGCACTGGTGGGTGAGAGGTCAGAGGGGAAAGGGTTTGGGCTTACGGGAAACAAAGAATTGTGAGTATGAGGTAATACAGAAGTTCCTGTAACAGATACGTTCTTGCACTAAGTTAGTGGAGTCAGTATACATATATCTGTGTTGCTGTTTTCGTTTTCTCAACATACTGTTTTTGTGCTGCTTACTTTATATATTTTAGTGTGTCTGGCTCGCCCTCTGTATCTCTGTCTACTGTGCAGTTTTTCTCCATGTTGCCTATCCTTTGATTTCTACCGTTCCTGTCTCTCATACATTTTCTCTCTATGCAGTTGTTGTTCTCCCTCACATGGGGCCTTATTTATGAAGGCCTTGCGCCGCCGGTGCGTCACTTTTAACATGGGAAAAAGTGACGCATCTGTGGCGCAAGGCTTTCATAAATGAGGCCCTTTGTGTCCTATTCTTTTTGTTTCTCTTGCTCTCTCTGTCTTTGTTGTGCTTTTTACTATATTTATTCATTTCTGCCATTCTTTTCTTTTCTGGCCTGAAACCACTGTTACCTTCACTCTCCCTTGTGATATCTCTCTCCTTCTTGTGCTCGTTTTGTATCTTTCTCTGTGTCCTGTTCTCAGTCTTCCTCCTACATTGTCTGTATGATGGTGTATATCTCTCTCCCTCCTATTCACTCTTCTTCTCTCCATCTTTCTCTCTCTTCTGCTCTGTTTGTCCATCTCTGTGTTCCTTCTGCTTTCTCTCACCCTATTGTAGTGTTTGCCTGCCGTGCTCTCTGTCCCTGTGCCTCCTGCCTTTTGTCTTCTTTGTGCTCTGTCTGTTATTTATACTTTGTGATTCCCTTTCTACGTTCATCTTTTATTTTAATGTACCATCCTTCTCTTTTTTGACTTTTCTCTGCTCCTGTTATTTTTCTATCTCTCCATTTGTGCTTAGAATGCTGGTCTGTCTCTGCATGTCCATCTCTCTCCTACTGTCTCTCTGTCTCTTGTACTCTATATCTTCTCCTGTCCTGTGTCTCTTTTCTACTCTATATTAATATTTTATTTAATATTTAGTTATTTGATGTGGTGAAAAAACAATTATTGAACTTACTTAGGCATTAGGATATCTAATGGTAGAGAATCTTAGGGAATTTATCTGTTAGGCTTGTTGTTTGCTACAATGGGTGTATGTTGTGTAATAAATATGTCTGTAATATGTTAATTACATTTAAGTATTTCTCTTTTTATAGTGTTTGGTGCTGAACAGCAACAACCTGTATTCCACGTTATCAAATTTTCAGCAATCACATTCTTTTTTTCAGGTGAGTTGGTATTTTTGAAAGGCAATTTTTTTGGGTGCAGATTAAAATAATAATCAAGATTTTTTAGAATATTTGCAAAGTTTCGGTTTGGTGCATGATTTTATCTTCTATTTTTGCCATGTCTGTATCTGCTTGTACTAGATATGTATTTTGAGATACTTTTCCACTGACAGTTGACACTATCATTTTATGGGCCTGGTGCATGTGTTCTTTTCGATGCAGTTCTGGTTCATTTATCCTTTGACTATAATTCTTTGCTGTTTCCATGGAATAATTCTTGCTAAGTCTTCATTATTTCTCTAACTCATGCTGTATTATCTTTGGCAGTCTTTTTTCTTTATTTACAGAGGTGTATTATGATATGGCTCTTGGTGTGATGGGCATCTTTTTTGCATATCTGTGACTGTACTATCTGTGTGCACTGTTTTATATACATTTGCAGAGCTTTATTATTATATGGTTCCTCATGGTTAGCATGAAATTTTGTACATGCTATGAAATTCACATGCTGAGTATGCTGTTGAAACATAAAAGCAACTGTCTATGTGGGAAGTAGTAATCTGTTAAGTGAATGTTATGGTTTGTACAATGTGAGCCTCCCCTTCAGACTGTATATAGTTTGAAAAGCAGTTTGTAGTGGTGAACTCAGAAAATGGATCCCTAAAAATCAATTATAAAGTTTATCAATAGTTGTGATATCCAGAAAATCTAAAAACAAATTTTACAGTAAGATGTCTTTTTACAGCAGTAATTATTTAATGAAAAAAAAGGAAAAATGTTAATGTCTAGGCTCATAGTGTCAATTTGTTTTCAAACAAGAGGAAGGTGCTATCTTAATATATGTAGTTAATGAGTTAGAAAGTATAAAAATGTATGTAGTTTAAAAATTAGTAAAGGTACTTTTAAGTTAACTATTTATGAAAAAGATATAATTTAGTCTTTATATTTTTTAAAAGGATACAGAAGACAGAAAAAAATTAGACAAATTGAGAATTATTCAGAAAAAAGTGAATTAAATTTTGAAATCGCAAATGATCTTCTGGAGGAATTACTAGATTGAGTTTTTGAGGAGGAAAATAATACTGAAAATGAGGACTTTATGGATAATACATTGGACAGTGCCTATTTAGAGATGGTGGAAGGGGAAGAGGAGAGTTTGGAGGATGAGGATGATCAATCTGAAGAAGTACCCGATGAAATAATGCTTCAAGTTCTTTTAGAATATGAACTTTTAAATAAATAAAATTATTTTGGATACTAAAGCATTCTTGAAGACAGTTTTCTTGTACTATTCGTCATTGATCTGCTTTATGAGAGTGACAATACATGTTCTCATGAAGTGTATAAGAGATTATAGTAAAAATAAATAAAAGCCCTAGGATCACCGACAGTTCTTGAAAAACAGTGTACTGTTTGTATGCTTTAAAAATTAGAATCAGAAAATACGTCTATAATGTTGACACAGCTATGGACTGTCATAAATTTAGAACCAACATTCACTTCAGGATTTCCTATTCTGTTCAGAGACTGTTTCTTTGTCTTTATTCTACTAATGAAATGAACCTGTGGTTATAATTTGTATGTTATATGCTAGTAGCGAACTATAATATTTGTTATGTTTGTTCTTTACAGATTGTCATTTTTATCAGAAACATAAACTAGAATGCCGACCAGAAATGAAAAAAGAAAGCTGTATAAATGGACATACCATTTGAAGAGGAAAGAATTAGAAGAATTATCAAAACAACAAAGGACGGATAAAAAGAAAAGTGCTCCTGGTAAGAAAAGCAAGGATTTCTTAAAAAGATTATGTCAAAGGAAAAATGCAAAGGATAATCTTGAAAAGGAAAAACAGTTATCAGTATCTACAAGGAGTAATGCTAGAAAAAAGCAAAATGTTTCTCAAATCAGCAGAGAGGAAAATATGTACAGTAAAAGACGTAAGAATCAGTTTACGGAAATCAGGAAGCGTATGAGTAGTTTTGAATTTATTAAAAAAGGAAAAAGTTTCTAAAAGAAAATCTGCTTTTTATAAGAAGAAAAAATATATAGAGGATGTTGTTGAGCGCGCGTTTGAGACAAACAGAAAATTATTTATTTTAGTAATTAATAGAATAAATACACTAAATAAGGCAATCAGAGTTTTAAAGGCTAAGAGTAAATGGAAGAGACACATAAATAGAAGTAATTTTTGTAAAGTGTTTTCTGGGAAATGGATGCATACTTCAACTTCTGAGCCATTTTTTAATGAAGAGAGTTACTTTCAAAGTAAAGATTTGTTGCATGCAGTTGACACCAGTGGTCGAGCATATGAGGTGAAGGATGGTTCTGCTATTGAGAAAGAGAAAATTGTGGTTAGAAATGCAGAAGAGGTGATAGCTGGAAAAGTTTTAGAGGGACGTCCTAATGTTCCTGTTTACAGTTGGAATTGTAGTAGCATTTGCAGTGTACGACAGGATTCAATTGATTTCTTTCGCAATTTCTTACGTAAGTATACTAAGGAAAGTCTTAAAAAAAATGTGTAATGTTGCAAGAATTAGACCATTGCAGAGTGCAAGAAAAAATAGGTCTACAAGGCCATTCTCTGGCTTGTCTTTCTAAAAAAATATGCCAGAGTGTGTTTCATCACTTCAGGATGTTAGCAGTACATCATACGAAAATGAGAAAATTAGTGAGAAAGTTGTATTATGCAAAAAGTCCAGCACTTAAACTTAAACAGTTAAATAGTGCTCTTTTGCATGGATGTGAATTAGATGTTAAGATTTGTGCAGAAATTGAGGTAAGTTATTTTGGTCCAGATGAAGACAATGCAAAAACTGATATAGTTATAGAAGGAAATGTGTTAGAAAATGTTGGAAATTTTAATACTGAAAATTTTGAACAGGAAATAACAAAGTTTAAGGTCATTGCAGGTAAAAAACCAAATTTTCCTTGTGTGTGTTGTCGACGCATTCATTACAAAAGTCAAACTAGGTTAGTTGATTTATATTTAAAAAGTGAAGATGAAAATAATAGTCAGTGGAAAGATTTTGCAACTTATTTGTTGGTAGAAAACTATTTTGATTTGGGTTTTGAGCAACATATTTGTAAGTATTGTTATAATAAATTAAATGAAAATAGAATGCCTGCTAGAGCTGTACATAATAATCTTGAGTTGATAAATATTCCGTCGGAACTGATGGATTTAAATACTTATGAGACTATTCTGATTCAATGTGTACATCCTTTTCAGGCTATTGTTCATATGGAGCCTAAGACTGGCAAATTAAATCCTTCAGATTTACAAAGAGGATTAAAGGGTGGAGTTGTATATTTGCCACTTGATTTAAAAAAAAAAATATGAAAACAATTGGTGTTGAAAATGTAGAAGAGGAACCTCTAGTTATTCTAGTTAATGGTGTACCTACAAAGAGTAAGAAAATCTGGCAAGATTTAGTGGATGTTAGAAAAGTCAAAAAGGCAACGTTGTATTTAGTCAAAAACAATAAATACTATAAAAATGTATACGATGAAGAAGAAGAAGTAAGTGAAGAAGAGGACAATGATTTGTCTATTGGACAAATTGAAAAAGTTGACTTATCCAGAAGTGAAGACATTTATGAGCATTACAGTGTTCATCCACTGCATTCCAAAGAAGCAATAGGGAATGCTATTGAATTATTTCAGATGAAAAAAGCAAAAGGAAATCCTATTAGTGTATGGGAAGAAAGTTTGGAAGGTCGTTGTTTCCCACAGTTATTCCCTACAGGTGAAGGTACACGATATGATGATCGACCTATGCAGATTCCTGCATCTGAGTACCGGACAACAAGATTATATGCAGAAGATCCGAGGTTTCGCCAATGCATTCCATATTTGCTTCATCTTCTGTTTGAGAGTGACTTATCTGGTCTTTCTTATGCAGTAAACCATATCTTAAAAAGTGGAGTGTATCTGCAAAATGTTTCAGCAAAGGAATTTATGGATAAAGTGCAACAGAAAGATAGTGTTTTGGATTCACACCTAATTAATTTAATGGCTTGTCAGCGTGGTACTAATGAGTATTGGTACTGTCGTCATGTAGATTTGAAATACATGCTTAGAAACTTAGGAGCACTACATGGTTTTTAACTCTTAGCTGTGCAGAGTATGCTTGGGAAGATTTACTTGAATTTCTTCGGGAGGCGAATGCAAACATGGAAAATATAAACTACAAGACACCTGGAGAACTGTGTTTGTTGGATCCGGTTAATGTTTGCAGATATTTTAATCAAAGATTTGAAGCTATGATGTCTTTTATTACAAACAAGAAAAATCCACCTCTTGGTGAAGTACTGGATTTCTTTTGGAGAAAAGAATATCAGGCAAGAGGTGCTCCTCATATTCATATGCTGTTATGGATCAAGGATGCTCCTAAATTTGGAACAGACTCGGATGAGACTGTACTGTCTTTTATTGAACAATATGCCACTTGTGACATACCTAATAGTACAACTGATAAGGACTTAAGAGGAAAAGTGTTATGCTTTCAAAGTCATCGTTGTGGAAAATATTGTCGGCGAAAATTCAAATCAAAGACTAAATTCTACACCAAATGTCGTTTTGGATTTGCACGACCGGTACTTTCAAAAGGAAGAGTCAACAATTTTATGTCATCTTTGCGACATAACATCACAAGAAGGTCACCTAAAAATACATACAATTTAAGAAGAGGTGAAGAGTCCAAATATATAAATGACTATAACCCAGTCATTTTTTCCATGTGGAATGCTAACATGGACATACAATATGTTGAAGACAACTCTATTGCTGTGGCTCGATATGTAACGTCTTACATCACGAAATCTGAAAAGACGGAACTGAAGGAGATGTGGGAAGACATTTCTCATGAAAAGAGCCTAAGCAAGAAATTGTATACGTACAGTTTGAAGATGTTGTCTCATCGAGAAAGTGGAGCATATGAATGTTGTGATCGCTTATCATCACAGTCTTTATGCAAAATCAAGAACTATCCTGTGGGTGAGTTTGGGTCTTGCAGAAACACGAAACCGTGCTCCGAAACCTGTGCAAGAAATTGAATATTTAGCACAGAAAAAACCAAACAGTACAGACATTCTGAAAACAAATATGTTGAATACATACTATCCAAATAGTAGTACAGTTTTAAAAGGAATATTACAGAGAATATTGATAAAAGTGTACACGCTGTAATTGGACATGAAGGATGTCTGGTGAAACAAAGAAAAGGACACTTGATTAATCACCGAAAACTGAGTTGCGAAACACCTGACAAAAGAGAATTTTACTATTTAGCTCTTTTGCAACTCTTTAAACCATGGCGTACAGAAGAGGAACTACTTGGTGACTTTGATAGTTATGAAGATTCATTTAACGCATCTAAAAGTAGTATTGAATGTCCTGTTTTCAGTAATTATCTCCAAATGTTGAATGACGAAATAGAGCAAGAAGCAACAATTGCAGCGGAGATTGCTCAAGACAGTTCACAAGGTAGTTAAAGTTCGGCTTCATTAAGTCAAGATCCACTGGGACAACCAATTATCCAAAATGAAGCAGCCACTGCCATGGATGAGGTGGAAAGAGCAATGCAGCAAGGTCAAGAGGAAGTAATAAACTTAGAAGAATTGAAGAAGCAATTTAATCTTGAGCAAAGACAGATATATGATGAAGTGACAGAGCACGTTGAGCATGGCTTTCGTCATGAGAAAAAAGAATGCTCATGTATGTCATTTGAACCTATTCAACTATATGTAAGTGGAGAAGCTGGAACTGGTAAAAGTTTCCTAATTAAAGGAATTACGACATATCTACAGCAAAGAACTCAGTCAACACTGTCTTGTGTTGTTACTGCTTCAACTGGATTGGCAGCACATAATATTAAAGGTATTACTTTACATCGTTTACTGATGCTGCCAGTTGAACATGAAAATAAATTACAATATCACAAGCTATCTGGAGAAGCTTGTTTTGAAGTTTCTAGAGTACTTAAAAAAATGAAACTTCTGATTATTGATGAGGTAAGCATGGTATCCAATTTAATGCTTGATTTTGTGCATTTAAGAATGCAACAGATACTTAAGACAGAGTATGATGTGTTATTTGGAGGTAAGCATGTCATATTTTTGGAGACCTACTGCAGCTAACTCCCGTGAAAGGACAACCTGTATTTGAAACTGTTACGCATGAAGAGACCAGAAAGTGCCTGGGCAGTATTGGAAATGTTAATATATGGTCACATTTAAAATATACTGAACTGATTTAAAATATGCGACAGGCAAAGGATACTAAATATGGAAATATTCATCAAGATATAAGGATTGGAAAACTAACTGAAGATGCGAAAGAAACTCTACGAACACGATTACTTTCCAAGCTGTTTCCTAATGAAGATAATGTACCTGAGAAAATATATAGTAAAGAAGTAGCAGATAAGTCAGTCATATGCTTGATGCCAACTCTCAAAGAATGTTCGGTTTTCAATGAAAAAATGTTGAAGTTAGAAAATCAAGAAATTAAGAAACTGGAAGCTAAAGATAGAATAGAGCATAAAGGTAGTACTATTGTTTTGTCTGAAAAGTTGAAGTTAAAATTGGATTCTCTTCAGAAATCTATATCTAAAACTGCTGGCTTAGAAAACAATCTGTATGTATGTTTAAATTGTTGGATTATTTTACGGAGAAATTTACATGTAGAAAGAGGTTTGGTAAATGGAGCAATGGGTAATGTTGTTGGTTTTGTCAATTACTCAAATAGAGATGAGATTGAATTTTTAAGAATCAAATTTGATGGAATTGAGGAAATTCAACAATTCAGTCGCTGTTCAACTCGTTTTTTTGCTTGTGAAAGACTTACATGTCCGTCGGAAGCAATTTCCAATTTGTTTGGCATATGCAGTGACTATTCACAAATCTCAAGGTTTAAGTGTAGATTGTGCTTTGGTAAATATTGGAAGCACTGTATTCAAAGAAGGTATGGCGTATGTTGCTTTATCTCGAGTTAGAACTTTATGTGGACTTTATCCAATTGATTTTGATGAGACAAAGATTAGTGCAGATTTAAATTGTGTGAAGGAGTATAAAAGGTTAAGAAGAGAATATGCTCCAAGTTTACCTCAATATCCTTTAATTGAAAAGTGTATGGTTGGTCAGAAAAGGAGAAATGAGGAAAAATGTAGCGAAGTAGTAGAGAAACAAAGAAAAATAATGTAGCTGTGATTGGTAGCAGTAAGAAAAAGGTTAGTATTAAACAGATTGTTGGATTTAAGTTTGGAAACAGGTCTGGTGTCAACTGCTATGCAAATGTAGTAGTTAATGTTGTTTTTTAAAAAAAAATCAGCAACAGATTGTACAAAATCGGGAGCAAACATTTTGTTGTTCGTTAACTTCTGTATTTGAAAAATGTAGCAGTGGTAATAGTGAAGTAGCAAGTGTTTCAGAACTAAGGAATGTTTTAGACATATGTGCAGGACTAAATCAATTTTCTCAGAATATTCAGCAAAATTGTCAGGAATTTATTATGTATATGCTTACAGTTTTGGAAGATGAAGGTGTAGATGTTGATAGTCTTTTTGGCCTTTCTTATAAATGGGAACATAATTGGGATAATTGTTCATTTTCAAGTACTACTGATATAGACCCTGAAAGATTTATATATTTAACATTACCAGACTGTAAAGAAGTGTCCTTTAATAAACTAGTTAAAGATGCGCATCAGAACATGGTCTGCTCTCAATGTAACTCTGAAATGTTATCAACATTATTTATCCACAGAAATGGACAATATGTAATTTTAATGTTTCAACGATGCAGAGCTGATGGGAGTAAATTGTCAACTTTAATACAAAATTTTGTGGCTTCTCAAGTATCTATTTCTAGAAGAACATTTGTAACTGTAGCCATTATTTTTCATGAAGGGCCTTCAACATCATCAGGACATTACACAGCTTATTTGAAGTCTCCAACAGGCTGGACGCTCTGCAATGATAGTCAATTGACTTTTAAGAAACGTTTGCCTTTTGACTTAACTAATTCTTATCTGCTATTTTTGCAACCCAAATTTCAGTAAAATTACTTGGTGTAGGAAGATTAATACTGTAAAGATATGAAACTCTGTTGTTTAGAAATATCATGTGACTGAGGGTGTGCAAATCTAGAAATGAAATTTGTATTTGGCATAGTGATAGCATCAGGTACAAGTTTACTTAATGTTTGATGGTACAGAATACGTTAGAATTTTTACTCAAAAGGTTGAGAAAAGAATGGATAAGACTAAGATTAAGTAATTTGAGAAAATAACTAGTTAACTCATACTATTTGGCCATGCGGAAAAATATGAGACAACAAAATGTGTACTTGAGATAAATGTTTTTAGAACATATTTGGACGGAAGTTTGTTGAGAGGTATTTAAAAAATAACGAGTTAACTCATACTATTTGGCCACGTGGAAAGGTATGAGAGAAGAAAATGTGTACTTAAGATAAATGTTTTAAGAACATACTTGCACGGAGCTTTGTTGAGACGTATTTAAAAATAAGTGCTATGGTTTAATTAGTTTGTAACTGAGGAAGATGTACTGTGCTTACTCAAGAAATTGCGAATTAGAGAAAAACATTTAAGACATTTTTTTTCAGGTATTTATATTATGTATAGAAATCTTGTACAGGTTTTTTAAACACAATCATTTTGATTGTGTTTTTTTTCCCGCTGTTACATGATGATTACTATTGAAATCACTGTTTATAGTGAAAATCAATATATTCTGAGGACAGCAAAAATAAACCATGTAATATGTTGTTTAAGTTATTTTGTTACATTGGATTTAGAAATATGTATTATAACAGATTTTTTTATTGTCTTCCACAGATATTACATTTATAAGGTAAGTACAACTAATAACATCCGAGAGTTTCCTCTGCCTCTCTCTTATCCTTATTCTTTTCATCCCCTTCCTGTGTCATTACTGTTCAGTCACGCTTATTCCGTTAAACTCATCCACATTTTGCGTTGTTTAATTTCCTCTCCTGTTTCTCTAACCTCTTTTCTGTCACTATTTTATTCAGTCTAGCTATCTCTTCAGTTTGTTTCTTCCATTGTTTCATGATGACTCACCTTTATTGACCTTGTATCACCTTTGTTTCTAGAATCCTAATTTGTTTGTCTTACCGTACCTTAATATTTGTTCCCTTACTCTGCTTTCATTAATTATGCTCAATTCTTAAACTTAAATCTAAAGGGCCTCATTTATGAAAGCCTTGCGCCACCGATGCGCCACTTTTTCCCATGTTAAAAGTGATAAATAAGGCCCATAGTTTACTTCCCTTACCCTACTTCATTTCTATTTATCTGTCTCTTACAGTCCTTGTCTATTTCTACTCCGTTCATCTTCTGTTACTCACCTTTTTTCACTCTGTTTCTCTTACTGTTTTTCCTTTATTTTATCTATCTCCTTAAGACATTCCTGTACTCTTAGTCTGTTTCTTTAAGAGACTGTTTATTTCGTGTACTATCACTGATCATACTCTCATTTTCTCTCTCACTTTACTTTCGTTTAGACAGTCATTCCTTCAGTGCTATTATCTCTTTCAATTAATTATCTTACTCATTGATTTATATACTACACATTCTGTCTCTGTCTGTTACTCTCCCTCAGTCTTTTTTTCTTTCACTTTCTGTTTTATCCACTCCTCCTTTGTTTTGTTTTATGAAATGTACATTATAACCTTATTTTTACTTTTCTTCCACAGATACTATGTTTTTTAAAGAAATGTATTTTTACTTTGTTACTATTTCTTAGGTAAGTATAAAAAATAAAGAAACTTTTCCATCACTGTGTTATTTCTTTGTCTATCCTGGTCATACCAGTGTCATGTTTTATGTGACCACTTCCACGCAGGATTGAGTGCACTGTCATAAGGAGTGCCTTAAAAGTGATTTTATGAAATCAGCGACATTTCACTGAGTCAGTTCACCAAAGCTGATATATGAAAACATTGGAGGTAATGTTAAATGTTAAATGGTGTTGTTTCTAGGGCTTTAAGAGGTGTTAAAAAAATGGGGGGGGTCTCTTCAAAGGGAGTGTTGGATGTAATTCAGAGGGCAGGCTAAAAATCTGCGCTTAGCATAGTGGTGCGCCTGACTGGTGTTATGTTGTTTCTGTCATTCTATGCAGATATATTATATAGCAAGTATTTTCTCACGAAAAAGAAGCCATGACTATTGGCTTTGTCAATGGTTGCTAATTTCTTAAAATAAAAAAGCAGCAACCATGGCATTGTTGAATATAATATTGTAAATACTTATGTTCAAGAATGATGAGAGAGTAAAAAAACGTTAACCTGATCTTTTAAACTTATTTCACAGGCTTCTTTAAAGGAAGTGTTCTATATCATTGTAGCTTGGACGTTTTACTTTTTTATACCTAACACAATCCCTTCTGTACGCTGTAGCAGGAGGAGCGCTACATACTTGAACATCCTTGAGTGCCCCATTTTCATTCAGTAAGTGGCAATGAGCCCAATACAGAACTTCAATGGGCGGGAGGGGCTGCTCCTGTGCTCCTGGAGGAGTGCGAGGACGCTCCAGCAGTGGGAGTGAGGCCTCTCAGAGGGGAGCAGCGCTGCTCCTTGTGATAGCCTCAATTACAGATAGCAGGGTAGGGATGTCCGTAGAATTTACGGACGGTTAGTCACTCTAGAGTGTGCTCGGCGCCCCTGGCACCTCATTACGGTGCACAGGGGAGCCGCGGTGCACAGTTTGAGAATCAGAGACTTAGGAGATAAACGTTCATAACAGCAAAGCTCGTAAGTGGTAAAAATCGCCGCTGCTCGGCGTTTAAAATATTGACGCTATCGGTGGAATTTTCCGCGGTGTTAGTGCATTAATATCAATGCGAACACATATGTGATAGTAAATCCTGTAACAGCCGGCGGTACTTAACATTACCGCATGAAAACAAATGTTGTTTTCAAGCAGTAATGTGTGCCTTGTAATTAGGGGACGGGGTGGATTCAGTTTTATTTTCCACACCCCCATGTTAACGCTGCCGAATGCTAGAGCAGGCTTTAGCAGTCCTACGATAAACAAGTTTATTCCACCTCTTTTTCTCACAACGCCTCTTTTCGTGATAGGGTGTTTTCCCCTCCAACCACATTTTGCATGCGCTTTGACGTACGCCCACTTTGCATGTCATTAACTTACTTTGCGACACATATGCAAAGTGGTCTTACGGCAGGCGATGTAATGCCGTTTTCAAGAAGGTGCTGGGGAATATTTTCAAGGATAGGCAAAACATTAACACCACTTTTATCGGCAGAAAACTGCAGATATAGCGGCGATAACGGCCTTAATAATATGCTCTATGAATTGCAATCGAACCTAATGTTAGATATAAAGACAACTAACGTAGGTTTTGGTTGCAATTCGTAAAACATACTATGAAGGCTTTAATCGTCGTTTTATCGGCAGCGTCGTGCCGATGAAACCGATGATAATGTATTACGTCTCCTTCATAATATGCCCCAAGTATCGTCGCTTTTTTGCATAATTGTCCTGAAAAAAAGCGTCGATACTTCAGCTTGTGAATAGAGCTCTTTTTGGTACAATGAGTTAGTTCGGAAAAGAACTTTTTTTTTAAACAAGTGTTATATTGTTTTTGATTTTTAAAAACTGGAACCGAAATTTTGAACTTTAAAACTGTGAAACAGGATCAAAACGAAATGAGAAAAATCATCTTCTGTCGAAGCATTGATGATTATTAATTCTTATCTATATAAGAGTGAGGCTCTGCTCTCCGTACACAATAATTTCTCCACACAAGTTGCATTTCATATACACCTTTGAGAAATATGGTCTCAAGTCCATCTGTGCACTGAAAGGAGATGCAGGTCGTCCACCAGAAGATGTGCTGGCCACAGCTGATGGTAGTTGTGTTGCCAGAGCTCTTGTCGATGCCTGTGCAAATTTCTCAGGATGCACTTGTCTCACATGCCTCATCATCGTATGTATTGAAAACAAATACTTTTTCGAAGGATTTCCTCTTGAAAGAAGTGCGTTACAAATGGTGCAAGTAACTTTGGGTGCATTCACTTTTTTTTGTTCGTTAGGAAAAGTAAAAAATTGCCAGATGAAGGATTCATTCCTTTTTGTTAAAGGTAGCCGATAATTTTCTTCAGATTCTGATGATGAATTCTGTGCCGCAGCCATTTCACCAAAGTCTTCGGAAAGATGTAAAAGGTTCTTCTCCCTTGAGAGTAAAAAATATAGTGAGGGAAGTGGGTGGGATCCGTGAAATTTCCAGAACAGAAACTACTAAGAACCAATTGGAAATGTTGTTTTCAAGTCACATGACTTGACATGCGCGTATTAGGACGTGTACGCGGTGACATTTCCCTGGTTACGTACGTCATTTGGAAGTATCGGTGTAATTCACTGAAGTTTCAAAATGTGAAAAGTAGGAAAGCTAAACACAGCCTGATCTTGTACATCTTCTCAGGGGGATCCAAGCTCAAAATTGTTAAAGTATAAAACGTTTTATGTTTCTGAAAAAAACCCCGGGGTGCGCACACCCGGTTGCGCACGAAAGTTTAAAAAGGCGTTAGGCTCCATTTAGTGAAAAGTTTCAAAACGTTAAAAAGAAGGCAAGGTACAGCCTCCTTGACCTACTATAACTTCTCTGGGGGGTCTATGAAGAAACTCGATGGGTCGAAACTACAATGTTTTCCCGAAATATATAGCGCGGTGCGCGCACCCGGTCGCGCACGAAAGTTTACAAAGGCGATCTCCTTCAAATACTGACAAATTTCAAAACGTTCAAAATAAGGCAATGTAGACACTCCCTAATCCACTAGAGCTTTACAAGGAGTCCCTAAACAACTCTGTCAGTCAACAAAACTGTTTTTTTTTCAATAAAAACATTTAGTGAAATTCATTGATAAAAGTATAGGTTGTAATCATGATATAATTAATAATTAGCATTTTAAAAACCTATGAAATTCACTGAAAAAACCATAGGTTTTAAACCCATTATAGTTAGGAAGTAGAATTCAAAAAACCTATAAAATTCACTGAAAAAAACATAGGTTTTAAACACGTTATAGTTCTGAAGTTGCATTTAAAAAACCTATGAAATTCACTGAAAAAAACCATAGGTTTTACACACGTTATAGTTAGGAAGTAGCATTTACAAAACCTATGAAATTCACTGAAAAAACCATAGGGTTGACACATGTTATAGTTAGCTGGACATTTCACTCATATAAAACCATTGAAATTTCCCCGTTATAGTTACTTCAGCTAACTATAACTCGCGCTCCCGCAATGCACTGCTGATGACGTCACATATTACATCACTCATGACATGGTCAGTGACATCACTCATGACATCACTGATGATATCTCAAATGACATCACTAATGACATCACTGATGACATCATCCGTGTGAAAGACTGGCAGACCTCCTCTCACCATAATATAACATTTGATACACACATTCAAAAATAGAAACTAAAATGTTCAAAGTATGAGTGATGTAATATGTGACGTCATCAGCAGTGCATTGCGGGCACGCAAGTTATAGTTAGCTGAAGTAACTATAACGGGGGAATTTCAATGGTTTTATATGAGTGAAATGTCCAGCTAACTATAACATGTGTCAAACCTATGGTTTTTTCTGTGAATTTCATAGGTTTTGTAAATGCTACTTCCTAACTATAACGTGTGTAAAACCTATGGTTTTTTCAGGGAATTTCATAGGTTTTTTAAATGCAGCTTCCTAACTATAACGTGTTTAAAACCTATGGCTTTTTCAGTGAATATATATATATATATATATATATATATATATATATATATATATATATATATATATATATATTACCTACTGGCGGTCGCCAGTAGGTAGTTATAGTTAGGATAATTTTCAATGTTAAATCTCAACATTCTATTTTGAATAACTTTGGCGCCGGTTGACGAATCTGCCTGAAATTTTCAGGAAAATGGTCTCATGGCGGTCCGGTCCTTCCCTGAAAGTTTGGGGGGGATTCGTCAAGCGGGGGCCGAGATAAAAGGGGGGTCCCAAAACGCGTTTTCCCCATGTTAATTTCCATAGGGCGGTCGATTTCACTTTTAGCCCGAACGGCTGAATGGATTTCCACCAAACTTGGCAAAATTGTAGGGACTGGTAGCCCGATGTGCCTTTGCTATGTCTCAAGATATGTGCTCCAGTGGATTTTAAGTAATTAAGGTTCAAAAAAATATATATATCTATAGCCGCGCTCCCGTGCGCGCACGGGAGTGCGCTCCAGGCGCGACACGCGACTTGCGCGCAGGAAGCTGATTGGATCTCAGTTGTCTGTAAACATTCTAAACAGTGCGGAGCGGCCGCCATCTTGTGTCTCGGTAAAATCGAGACAGAAGGGGTTTGAAAAAAAAAGGGGCAAATGACCATAAGGGGGAAGAGTAGACCCCCTCTGACCCCCTAGGTTTGATGTAGGGACTAAAATAGGGTCCTGCAGGGCATTAAAATTTTTTTTTCGTTTTGCGCGGGAATATGCGCTCTCCCGTGCGCGCACGGGAGAGCGCTCCAGGCGCGACGAGCGACTTGCGCGCAGGAAGCTGATTGGATCATAAGGGGGAAGAGTAGACCCCCTCTGACCCCCTAAATCCAGGACTATATTTATGAAGGCCTTGCGCTGTTAGTTTTGCGCTTCCTGTGCGTCAATTTTTGTGACGCACCAGCGGTGTAAAAAAATGCGCATTGTTATGCAATATTCAAAAAGTGACGCATCTATCTAGATGCGTCACTTTTTAAATATAGTGCAACGAGGTACATTTTATTACACTGCTGGTGTTATGCGTCACTTTTCTGTGCGCACTCCTTATGACGTTCCAGATGTGTCATATTTAATGTATGACGAATCATGTTGCAGATACAATATGGCGCAGAGTTTTAAAAAGTGACCCATGTACCTAGATGCGTCACTTTTTAAAAATAGCGTCAGGTATAATGTATGCAGAGGGGGTGTTCCCCCACAAAAAGCTTTGTAATAGCGACGCAGTGAAATGTTTGAGATTTCACTGCGTCACTTTTAGGATGCTGTTGCATCCTTTAAATATAGTGCAACGAGGCACATTTTATTACACTGTTGGTGTGATGCGTCACTTTTCTGTACACAGTCCTTATGACATTCCAGATGTGTCATATTTAATGTATGACGAATCATGTTGCAAGGAGTTACAGATACGTCAGTATTTCTGACATATGTGTAAACATAAAAGTGATGCGAGGCCGGCGCAAAATTTTGACGCAATAGCATCCAAAAAATGACGCAGGGAAATCTCATAGATTTCAGTACGTTGTTATTACCAAGCTTTTTGCGAGGGATTGCCCCCTCTGCATACATTATACCTGATGCAGATACAATATGGCGCAGAGTTTTAAAAAGTGACCCATGTACCTAGATGCGTCACTTTTTAAAAAATAGTGTCAGGTATAATGCATGCAGAGGGGGTGTTCCTTGCAAAAAGCTTGGTAATAATGACGCAGTGCGTCACTTTTAGGATGCAGTTGCGCCAAAATCTTGCGCCTGCTTCTCAGCAAACCTTTCACATGGTGCTTTTTCCATGTGAAAGGACACATTACTGGAGTTGCGTCACTTTTGTGACGCACTCCTGCAATGCGTTACTTTTGTGTTTAGAGATATGTCAGAAATACTGACATATCTGTAACTCCTTGCGAATTGATTAGTCATATATTAAATATGACATATGTGGAATGTCATAAGGAGTGCGTCCAGATAAGTGACGCATCGCTATTTTCACGTAGCGATGCGTCACTTTTCAGAAATGAGGCCTCCAGTTTATTCACTGTGTCATAAATTTCTTTTCTAACACTCACCTTCTTTCAGTCCTCCTACTTCACTTCCTTTCACCTCTCATACCTTTCTGTTCTTTCTTACTCATTCTCCTTTCAATTATCAATGCACTATATTTCACTTACTCTTCATTTTTTAAGATTATAGCTCTTTGATGAGAATTGGAGGTAGTTCTGAAAAGAACTTTTGGTTTTCTTCTTTTAACTGAAGAGGAACAAAAACAGGGAATAGAAACTGCTCAACAGGAGCAAAAAGAAAAGAAAAAAATTAGGGGTGGGAAGGGCAGTGATGGTTCTCTAATGCCCGAACCATGAGCAGGACACTTTGCTCCCCATAGGTGAGGAGTTGATTGCAGTATCTGCATCTGACGACCCCATGGTTGAATGCAGGTTGGATGTTTGCTACCTGCCCCTGAGATTGGTCTCTTCCAGAAGAAGTTGCTCCTCCTGTTGATGTAGAGGGAACCTCCTGTGCCAGAGCCCTGACACTTTCTCGGGCAAAATTCTGGGGGTGCCTGGTCTCCACATGGCGAATCATCGTGAAGTTGCCAAAAGAGTATTTTTTTAGGGGGTTACCCCGTGACAGGACCTTTTTGCAGATCCTGCACTCTACTTTTGGTGCATTCACCTTCTTCTGGCCTTCTGGAAACTTAAAAAATTTCCAAATGAAATGTCCCTTCACCTTTGGGGTAGGTGGCTCTTCATCAATGAAGTCATCTTCACTGCTGGATGATCTGGCAGCCATGATGAACCAAGAAAAAAGGAGCAGCAAAAAAGCAGGTCTTTCAGTCACAAAAGTGAAAGAAGAAGTGAAGGAAATGGGTGGGGATTTCATTCATTGTAAAAAAAAACTGTTAGCAACCAATGAAAAGTGTTATTTTAGGGTCACATGACCCGACGCGCTTACGCTGCGCGCTCGGGTGCACTTCCGGGTGCGTTTACGCTGCGCGATCGTAGGCGCTTCCGGGGCGCACACGTGGCGCGATCGTAGGCGCTTCCGGGGCGCACACGTGGCGCGATCGTAGGCGCTTTTGCGTGCGTTTAGGAGCCGCGCACGTAGGCGCTTCCGAGGGCACGTACGTTGTGCGCTGAAGTGACGTCATCAATCTTTAATAGAAATGCATAATCATTTTCAATATTAAAAAAAACAAATTTTATTTGTATGGTACGAAATGTTTTGCATTATTATTAACTTTTCATTCATATTTTTTTTTCACGAACGACAGTTGCGCTCTGGGTGCGCTTTCAGATGAGCTCTCGGAGAAGCTTACAGGAGAGCTTAGCTGAAAGCTTCCAGGAGCGCGCACCCAGAGCGCAAAAGAAAAAAATTATAAAAAAAATGAATACTTAAAAAAAACAGCAAATTGTAAAAAAAAAAAAGGTTAGAAACTCGATATACAAAGGAATTAGCATTAAAAAAACCTATGAAATTCACTGAAAAAACCATAGGTTTCACACCAGTTATAGTTAGGAATTAGCATTTAAAAAACCTATGAAATTCACTGAAAAAACCATAGGTTTCACACCAGTTATAGTTAGCTGGAAATTTTACTGATATAAAACCATTGAAATTCCCACGTTATAGTTAGTCGGACTCACTATAACTTGCGCGTACAATGCACTGCTGATGACATCACTCATGACATCACTGATGACACCATCCTTGTGACAGAGTGACAGACCTAATTTCAGTGTAATGTAACGCTTGAAACACATATTCAAAAATAGAAACAAACATTTTCTAAAAAATGGAGATACCCAAACCAGTAACAACAACCAATTCAGTAATTCCACCATCTATATACACATCCACTCATTCACCAACAGTTCTATATAGTCACTCATACATATACTCACTCATCATATGTAGTGATACACCTACACATCCTGTTACACATCAGCAATCATCCAAAAGTTACTCACACACATACTCACACATGCAAATAAACTATTAAACATCCATTTCTTTGCATATACATTTATACACACACTGCCACCTTACTTCTAAGGAAACTTACCCATACTTACTCTCTTAAACAATCACTTATAGAAACACATACTTATTTACACAGGAACTCCTACAATCTCTCACTATATATACTATACTCACTTATATACATCAATACTCACATATACTAGATTAAAACATATGTCGTTACTAATGAAGACACTAGTGAGACAGTCATTCACTCACTAACACACACATATATACACTCATCCACCCATACAGTCCTGCACATATGCTGTCTTCAAAACACATACAAACAGTGAGTCAGTCACCAACCCCATGCAGCCACTTATACACAAAGAGAAACACTGATACAAACATTTAAATATTTAAACAATACTCGCTAATATATGTATTCACTAAGATACACATAATATGCCAGTTACCCAACCAATTTTTTTTAAAAAAACATCCATTTACACACTTATTTAAACATTTATTCTTCCATCGACCTTTACAAATACATATATAAAACAAATTTATTTTTCAGAAAGACACACATTCACTGGATGGTCTCATCAGTGATGTCATGAGTGATGTCATCAGCAGTGCATTGTACGCGCAAGTTATAGTGAGTCCGACTAACTATAACGTGGGAATTTCAATGGTTTTATATCAGTAAAATTTCCAGCTAACTATAACTGGTGTGAAACCTATGGTTTTTTCAGTGAATATATATATATATATATCACAAACCTTCCCCCACAGGAGAAATTGAGTCGCACTCCTTCACGGATCAAATTGGTATTTATTCAAGGTATTCCAAACAGCTTATTAGTCCCAATGCATTTCGGCATTTACACTCTGTCTTCTTCGGGGGAAATGGTTTGCAGACATCAACATATCTCGCCTCTCGAACACAGCTGAATCCTTTTGCTTCCTTCAGTGGGCGTTCCAATTATTCTTGCAAGGTTCCCTGGTATTCGTAGGCTGGATGGCTTCTGACCTTTGAATTATTTCCATGACTTCCCCACACGCCTCTTTTATGCGCGATGGGGACTCAAACCAGGCTCCAGTGCCTGATGGCAGCCGCTGCCCTGAAAGCTTTCCGCTGGTTTTCTCGAACGTCCTTTGCGGGCAGGTGTGGCGCTCTTGTAGAGGTGCGTTACTCCATGGCTGGACAAAGCCGTTTTATATATATATATCAAATCAGACGGCAACTTCTTCTTCAAGTAACCAAAAGGTCACAGTGGGGATTATGTGGAAGATTGTTTTATTGCAGGTGAACAACAGGCATAATACATTTCGACACTCGGGTCTTCTTCAGATGCCTATGAAGTTGGAAATGGGTACCACCCTTACTTTAACCTCCTTGGCTCCTCCCATTTGAGTGGAGTACAGCTGGCCCCAATAACGAACATAGTCTCTCTTTTGTAGTCCATTGTAATTGACTACAACTCCCAAAAGTCCCTGGATGGATTCTGACTTCGATGGGGCTGATGGCTTTACACTGCTGCTGTTAGATGCCTTGTAGAGGTGGGTGCTCTTTTCCCAAATGTAATCCCATATGCTGAAAGCCCGATCTCCCTCGCGTCCCCAAACGCTTCGCCTCATTAACTTCGTCCAACAGGGTTACGGAAACACAGAGCAGTGCCTGTTTTCCCCCGTCAGATCTGGGTTGCCTTAGAGCAAAAACCACTTGCTGGGTAGGTTTTCCAAGGTGGTCCGAGGTACTCCCAATACCTTGGATAACTTCGATGTCACCAGAACACTCTCGGACTCTTTGGAAGCGGGTCCTTTCGCACGCTCCTGGTATGCGTGCTGAAACATAAAATCAGACGGCAACTTCTTCTTCAAGTAACCAAAAGGACACAGTGGGGATTATGTGGAAGATCGTTTTACTGCAGGTGAACAACAGGCATAATGCATTGCGACACTCGGGTCTTCTTCAGATGCCTATGAAGTCGGAATGGGTACCACCCTCACTTTAACCTCCTTATATATATTACCTACTGGTGGTCGCCAGTAGTTAGTTATAGTTAGGACCTTGTTTCTATTTAAAAAGCGTTTTTTCTTTAGCCAATATCTTTGGAGCTGTTTGACGAATCTTTGCGAAATATTTAAAACTAATGACCGGCTCAGGTCAAGCAGGGGCCGAGAAAAAAGGGGGGTCCCAAAACGTGCTTTCTCCATGTTAATTTCCATTGGAATCTTGGAACAGGCTACAGCCTGAACTGCTGAATGGAATTACACCAAATTTGGCAAAAAGGTAGCTCTTGGTTTAGAGAGCACTTTTTTTTAAATGACGTAAATACATTTAGCAGTTGCTGAGAAATTTAAAAAATGAAAATATTGATATCTGAGCACCGAGGAGGAGCCGGAAATTCTCCCAATCACTAGCTTTATTTTGATTGGCTGCCACCACTCCAAACCAGAATATGTTGGCAGCCATCTTGTGACTCGGTAGAACCGAGTCACTAGAAAAAGGAAAAAAAAAATAATAAAGAAGAGGTGGTAGGGTAGTCCCAAAGGGACCCCCAGGCACAAAAAAGCATTTTTTTTAAAAAAAAAGTTCAGCCGGCGTCACACTTGGTAGGCGAATCCAGAAGAATATTTAAAAAATACAAAGTGCGCTCTCCCGCACTTCATTTTTTTAAAGCCCCTCAGTGGGCCAGGTCCCGGGGGCAATATATAACAATAGAGTGGGGGCCTGCGGAGCCCCCGCAGCCCCTGGGACCGCCACATCTCTGGGGCTTTAGTTTAAAAAAAAGTAAAAAGAGTGGGGGGTTCTTGCCCCCCATGCAGCCACCTCGGCTTTAACCATTAAGTGCGGGGGGCACTGCAGCCCCCCACTACCACCCGGGAACTCCACTTCCCTGGGCTTTTTAAAAAAATTAAAGGTGTGGGGCTCCTGCCCACCCACACTGCCCCGGGGACCACCCCCTCCCGGGGCATACAGTAATTTAAATTTGGGGGTCTGTAGCAGACCCCCGGCCCTGGGGACCACCACCTTCTGGGGCTGTAATCAGTTGGGAGGGGGGCCGCGGGGCACCACTCCTGGAGCCCTCTATGGCCCTGGGGACCTCCACCCCCAGGGCCAGCTACTGCAATGTCCCAGGGTGCCCACCCCCGAGACATTAACGTTTGCTATGGCAGGGCAGGAATACGGCTCCCGCCCTTCCATAGCAAACACTCCTTTGCTTTTTGGGAGCCAGAGCAGGAAACCTGCTCTAGCTTCCAAGAAGCAAACCAGAATTGCTTTTGGAAAAGGGGAGCTGCATGTTAGCAGCTCCCCTTCCCCAAAAGCAATGCTGGCTCCAGCTGGAGGCGGGGAGCCAGCAGGGATCAAGGGGGCATTGGGGCTCCCCAACGGTCCCCATCAAAGAGGCCAGGTCCCAGGGAATGGGTTCCTGGGCCCATAATTTGCCTGAGGAGGGGGGCCACATGGGTCAGGCCCTGGGGGATGGGGTCCCTAGGGCCCTAAACAAATGAGGAGAAGAGGGGCCATACAGCCCCACTTCTAGAAAAAGAAAAACAACAGAGAAGCCAGCATCTTGCTGGAGGCCCAGCCTCCTCCCTGCACCACTGTGCAAATGCACCTCCTGGCGCGTTCTGAATTGGGGCCAACTACCCCTCTAGTTACCTCCAGTAAGTCTCACACAGTGGGATTGCTAAGATGTCTTCGGAGGCAATGCCCCCTTTCTCCACCACTCTTCAAACGCGCCTCCTGGCAGACTACGGAATGGGGCATGAAGTCCACTTTACTCTTGGGGGACTTTGAGGGCTAAGAAGCCCTCCTGGTACCTCCCACAAGTCCTACACAGCAGAATTCCTGAGTGCTGGTCGGAGGCCCAGCATCCTTTCTCCACCACTCTGCAAACGCGACTACTAGTTAAAGAAGCATTTGCAATGTAATAGGTTTTGCATCTGCAAGAGTTAGAGCTATTGGCGTTGTAAAAGTAAAAGTGTTTTAATAATGTTTCTTGGGGTGTAGTGGATGTAGGTTGTGTGTAGTGGAATTATGTGGTATGTTGTGCAATGTAATTATCTGGATAGAAAGCATGTGGTATTTAGTGTGTAGGAATTATGTAGAGTAGGATTATGTGTTATGAGAGTAATTGTGTGATAGTCTGTGTTGTGGAGTTGTAACCTCAAGTTTAGTCTTCCTAGTTTTTCATAGGAGAAAATCTATGAACTCAATGAAAAAAAGAAGTAAACACCGAGGGGGGCTTCTAGACCTAGTCAAAGGTATTGATAGGGCCACTGGAATTATGTGACTGTTTAGCTGCACCGACTTTCGCGCAAATATACATTTTCCGCATTTGCCACACAATCCATCATCTGCTGCATAATTTGAAGATTTGAACAAAAAAAACCTTGTTTCCAGCTCAAACTGCTCAAATGTTACCAAAAATGCAGCAACAAGTGTTATACTGCGTTGGAAGGCCCTTTGCAAACCTAGAATGGTCACCTCTTACTTATTGCTAAATGTGGGTGTTAAATTGGTACTAATTGTGTGCAAGCCACTCTTGCTTTTTTCTGTGCCTATCTTGCCTCTTTCTGCTTTTCTCTTGCTTCTTTCTGCTCCTTTCTTCCTTTTTCTATACGTCTCTTGCCTCTTTCTGCACAACTCTTCTGCTTTCTGCACCTCCCTTCTTTCTGCACCTCACATGCCTGTTTCTATACCTCTCTTTTCTCTTTCTGCACCTCTTGTTCTTCTTTCTGCACCCCTGTTCCTTCTTTCTGCACATCTCTTGATTTTTTGCAACTCTCTTGCCTCTTTCTGTAGTTCTCTTGTCTCCTTCTGCACCTCTCTTGCCTCTTTCTGTACCCCTCTTCCCTTTTTCTACACCTCTCTAGCCTCTGTCCGCACCCCTGTTCACTCTTTCTGCATCTCTTTTGCCTGTTTCTGCAACTCTCGTGCCTCTTTCTGCAGTTTACGTGCCTCTTTCTGCACCTCTGTTGCTTTTTTCTGGATTTTTCTTGATTCTTTCTGCACATCTCTTGCTTCTTTCTGCATCCCTCTTGCCTCTACCTGCACTCTTCTTCCCTCTTTGTGTACCTCTCTTGCGTCTTTCTGCACCTCTCTTGCCTCTTTATGCACCTCTTTTAGTTCTTTCTATACTTTTCTTGCCTCTTTCGGTACCCCTCTTGCCTCCTTCTGTACTTCTGTTGTTTCTTTCTGCATTGCTCTTGCTTCTTTCTGCACCTCTCTTGCTACTTTCTGTACCCCTCTTGCCTCTTTCTGTACCCCTCTTGCCTCCGTCTACACCTCTGTTGTTTCTTTCTGCTCTGCTCTTTCTTCTTTCTGCACCGCTTTTACCTGCTTCTGTTTATACCTCTCTTGCCTCTTTCTGTACCTCTGTTGCTTCTTTCTACACTTCTCTTGCCTCTTTCTGCACCCCTCTTGTCTCTTTATCAAAACAAATCAATAGATCTTTATTCGGATATAAAATATCCATAAAAGCACAGGTCAAATTACCAGCAGAAATAAATACATTTATAGACAATACACAAAATAAAAACAACAGCAACTTCATAAAAAGCTTTGGCAAAATGGCCCGCGACATGTAGCAGCATATTATAATAAAGTGCAATCAGATATTTAACAAATAGCAGCCTAATATAATAAAGTGCAATCAGATGTAAACGTCTCGGGACGTCGTTGGTAAGTTGGGACAATACATTATGTTAATTTTTAATGAATAAAATAAATAGGTGAGGGGCCAGTACGCACCCCTGCCTGACCCCTCTACCAATATTAATGTCCCCTGAGACCTCCCTATCCTTACCGATCCTCACCCATGCCTTCAAGTCCCTGTGCAAATAAGCTGAAAAATAAACTAAAACCTCTTCCAACCCATACTTTAAAAGGAACGACCCCAAGCGTGACCTGTAGGGGCCATAAAAGCCAAGTAAATGGGAGATTTCCGAGCTACAGTGTATTTTCTGATAATCAGGCACTGTTCTATGGTTCCCAATTAACTTCTAAAACCTAGCTGGCACTTATTTAAAATGTGGTCCTCCTCCGCCCAAGACGTGAGTTTGTTAAACAGTATCCTCTCAAGAATCTTCAGTGAGTTATCAATCAGAGAGATCGGTCTGTAACAGCTAGGGTTTTTAAAAAGTCAGCACGATAATGCTGGTGGACCATGTGCTGGGAATAAAAGTATTTGTTAAATTATTAAAAACGTTAAGTAAAAGGGTCACACAGAACTCCAGTTTATGCTTGATAAGGTCAATGGAAAGCCCGTCAGGGCTGCGGGCCTTGTTACCTAAGCTTTGGTGAATGCCGTCCTCGACTTCTGACACGGATATGTGAATCCGCGAAGCAGCATGTAGGTTAAAGGGGTCCTCAATCTGAGATGGAGCTGTGTAAATCTTAGAAAAGTGGGCTTCCCAAGTTTCACTTCTTATGTTACAGCTTAAGTGTGTGAGTGTAAGACCCATAGATCTCATATCTTTCACTGCTGCCCAAAAACCATTTCCATTGTTGAGTCCAGCAGCACAAGCAAGATTGTCCCAGGTTTCTTTTAGGATCTCATCTTTTCATTGCCTGGCCACTTGTTTATAATGTCACCTCAGAGAGTTGATTCCATTGGTGTCGCTGCAAGGGCTGCTCAGAGCTCTCTGGTTGCTCCGCAGCAAGCGCCGTTAAACCATCTTGAGCTCTGGTTAGTGTCTAATGCAGTCCTGGAAATCAGTTGTTTAATGCCGACATATGAATGGCTAAAATAATTAATTGCCTCTGGGTTGGGGTCGATACATGACAGACAAATATCAATGAGTGATGGATATGCTATTATCATTTTAGAAAACAAATTATTGTTATCAATGCCTTTGATCAGCTGTTACACTAATCAAGGTCTATTAGGCTGAAACATGTTGGTCTTGTAAGAGTGCAGAGGCCTTGAATCCTGGCACCTGCACTACAAGCATTACTTTCGTTTTAATCCTGACACCTGGCAGCTGAATAAAAGTAGCTCCACAGCTGACCCCGTAGCCAGTTTTAATCACTTATAACATAGCACTGCACCTTTTTTTCAAACACACCAAGCATTCATGGGGTTTTAGTACACCCAGCCTCCCCATCAAAACATCCCTGAGCTCTTTCCTTTGCAGCGAAGGGGTTGTAGCCTGCGTGAGGACTAGGTCTCTCAAGTGAGGAGGTACCCGCATGATGAAGTATGACACCTTTGGTGTTTGAGGGGAACTGTTCTTAAAAAGGGAAATCCCCTGATATGCACTTAGGCACATTGAGTCACATGCTAGACTTCCCTACTAACACGGACCCAGGGCTTCTTTTGTAGCGTGTAATTATGAATGGGAAGTCGGCTCCTGCTGGTCCTTGAACCTCCTCTAGCCCCCTTGTGTGATTACTTTGCTACAAGTATCACAGGCGTTGATAGAGGGACAGGCATAAGTGTCAGGGGTTGCCTTTGTTGATTTGAGGTCATTACATTAGAGGACTGCAATTGGGAAACCTCCCTTTGTTGGATGGTTGATTTAGGGATATTGGTGTGTGTGCTTAATTTATTTGTCAAAGACTCCAAACGATCTAAGCGTTTCCAAAGTGCAGTAAAATTCTTATCTACAAGGTCTCTGATACGCTCATATACAATGTCCACTATGATGTCAATTGATGTATCACCAAGTCTAAAATGAGTAGAAGGAGCTGCTGTGGACTCAGTCTGGGTGTGGATAGAGTGAATTCATGTTTCAGATGAAGTTAAGTCGACAGTGACATCGGCAGTCTCTCTGCTCACTGGGGTCACTGTACCTTGAATCTATGAGCTCAGGGCGGTGCGTTGCTGTTTTAAACAGCGGTTGTTTCCTCTTGGAGCTGGTGGGATTAGTCAGTCTTCTTCTTTTTTTTTGCCCCTGTAATTACTGGATTTGGGGAGACATCTATGTTTGGTACAATATCCTTGTTGCAAGCCACTACTGGGAAATCCTCAATAGCCCCATTACCCTCATTGCCCTGATTACTTTCCTTGTTACAGCCACTTCCCAAAATTGGTGAATGCCTAGTGCTACTAAACAATAAATTCGACATCAGGGGGGGCTAATACAATTGTCTTGATCTTCCCCTGCCAAAGAAGCAGACAGTGGAACTGCCAGTCCCAAGGACAGTCGCCTCTCGGTTAGCTCGATCTCAGTGGCAACAATATTAACTGCTCTTTCCAGCATACAGTCTATGGAGGTAGCGGGGCAGGAGTTTAGTATGATGGTACGTCTCCCCATAACGTGATTTTTCAACACACGCAGTTACTAGATATTTATTTATTTATTTATTTATTTGAGACATTTGTAAAGCGCACTGTTACCGTACGGTGTCCTGGCGCTGTCTTGATAGCTCCTAAAGCTATATCCCCGGAATTAGTTTACAAAAAGCCGTGTTTTTAGCTTTCTCCGAAAGGTCATCAACTCAGGGGACAGTCGGAGTGCCACAGGAAGAGCATTCCAGGCCACCGCCGCCCCTCGGCTAAAACTCCTGCCTCCCCAACACACTTTCCTGATGCGTGGGGTCTTGATCAATCCCAAAGTGGCTGACCTCAAAAGTCTACCTGGTTTGTACAGGGGAAAATGTTGCCCCAGGAATGCTGGGCCTATACCATGGGTCGCCTTATAGACAATACACATGCTTTTGAATAGGATCCGCTTCCTTACTGGCAACCAATGTAGTTTCACCAGTTCATGGGAGATAGATGCAAACTTAGGCAAGCCTGTCAGTAGGCGCGCTGCTGCATTCTGCAGTATCTGTAACTTGTCAAGTATTCCCTGCTGGGCTTCGAGGAGCAAACTGTTGCAGTAATCCAATCGTGAGAGAACCAAGGCTGTCACAACTGTTTTTTTGCATTCCCCTGGGAGAAACGAAAGAACCTTCTGGAGGTTTTTCAATGTCGAGTGGTTAGATGAGGCCAAGGCATTTACCTGAGGTCCATAGGAGAGTCTATCATCTATAGTGACCCCTAGGTTCTTGACCTTATTGACAGGAATAGGAAGACTCCCCATCTCTTCTGGCCACCAACTCGGGCCCCAAAAGTTGACCGTAGAGCCAAACAGTATCACTTCGGTTTTAGCCGAATTGAGTTTTAAACAGTTTCTGGCCATCCATTTGTTCATAGCCTTCATGCACTCCTGGAACTTGCTGGCCACATCAGTCTCCCTCCCTGGTAGCAGTGACACCACAATCTGTGTGTCATCTGCGTACGATGTGAGTTCGAACCCATGGGAGCGGATGACTGGGGCCAGGGAGGAGACATAGACATTGAACAAGGTAGGGGTAATTGAGGAACCCTGAGGACCCCACAAGATGGTTGGAAGGGTTTCGACTCAAAGTCCCCTAGCGCAACTACCTGGACCCTATTGGTCAAGAAAGATCTCAAAATATCTAAGACCGTCCCCTGGACCCCACATTCGTCCAGCCGGTCCACCAAGATGGTATGGTGGACCGTATCAAAGGCTGCCGACAAGTCCAGCATAACCAGTGCCGCCCGATCTCCGGAGTCCATCACCTTCCTGACCTCTTCTGTTGACTTGATCAGGGCGGACTCCGTACAGTGGCCTGGTCTAAATCCATGCTGTGAGATGTCTAGCCCCTGAGTAGTTCCTAGGTGTGCACTAAGCTGGATGTTCATAATCCTTTCTATGATCTTGGCCGGCATAGGAAGTCTTGGGATTGGCCGATAGTTGTTGGGGTCCGAGATGTCCAAGTTAGGCTTTTTTAGTAGCGGCTTAATGGAAGCCCACTTCCAGCTCGATGGGAAGTCCCCCATCTCAAATAACTGATTGATTAGTCCAGCTAGAGCATTAGCTATAGGGGTTGCTGCTAGCTTTGCAACTGTTACTGGACAGGGATCATAGTGTGATCCAGATTTTAAGCTCAGCAAGTGTCTCTTGATCTCGTCCCCCTCCACTGGGACGATGTCCTGCAATTTAGAGCTCTGGCTGACTGCTGTCTGGCTCCCCAATCTGGATGCCTGCAGATTCTGTGCCACTGGCGCTTCTAGCGATGCAAAAATTTTTTCCACCTTGCTTGAGAAGAACTGAGATATGTGTGACTCACCCCAACAGCGCTTAGTGGATGGAGCCCGTTAAAGGGGTGGCCCAGCCCAGCCTCCTCCGGTCTATGGCGGGCACAATTGGGCCCGCCCTTGTCCTGGGCTTCGCCCGGGCGTGGCCCAGGCATGCCCATGCGCGTCTTGCACTGTGGGAGCCTGCCACAAACTTTATCGCACCTCCCGGTGTGAAGAGAAGCATCACATCCTCACTGGTTGCTGGGCAATGGAGTCCTCTTTATGCACCTCTGTTGCTTCTTTCTGCACTTCTATTGCTTCTGTCTATATCTTTCTTGATTTTTTCTGCACCTCTAGCACATTTCTGTGCCTCTCTTGCCTCTTTATGCACCTCCATCGCCTCTTTCTGCACCTCTCTTGCCTCTTTCTGCATCCCTCTTACCTCTTTCCGTACCTCTTTTGCTTCTTTCTGCACTTCTCTTGCCTTTTTCTGCACCCCTCTTGCCTCTTTCTGTACCTCTGTTGGTTCTTTCTGCACTGCTCTTTCATCTTTCTGCACTCTTCTTCCCTCATGATGTACTTCTCTTGCCTCTGTCTGCTCCCCTGTTCTCTCTTTCTTCATCTCTTTTGTCTATTTCTGCACCCCTCTTGCTTCTTTCTGCACTTCTCTTGCTTCTTTTTGCACCTCTCTTGTTTCTTTCTGTACCTCTCTTGCCTCTTTCCTCACCTCTGTTGATTCTTTCTGCACTTCTCCAGCTTATTTCTGCACCTCTCTTGCCTCCTTCTGCCCCTCTATTGGTACTTTCTGTGCTGCTCTTGCTTCATTCTGCACTTCTTTTGCTTGTGTCTGCAACTCTCTTGCTTCTTTCTGTACTTCTCTTGCATCTTTCTACACATCTGTTGCTTCTTTCTGCAATTCTTTTGCTTTTTTCTACACCTCTCTTGCCTCTTCCTGCACCCCTGTTTCTTTTCCTGTACCTCCTTTTCTTCTTTCTGTACTTCCCTTGCTTCTTTCTGTATCCCTCTTGCCTCTTTCTGCACTCTTCTTCCCTCATGATGTACTTCTCTTGCCTCTGTCTGCTCCCCTGTTCTCTCTTTCTTCATCTCTTTTGTCTATTTCTGCACCCCTCTTGCTTCTTTCTGCACTTCTCTTGCTTCTTTTTGCACCTCTCTTGTTTCTTTCTGTACCTCTCTTGCCTCTTTCCTCACCTCTGTTGATTCTTTCTGCACTTCTCCAGCTTATTTCTGCACCCTCTTGAGTCTTTCTGCTTTTCAGTTGCTTCTTTCTGCACTTCTCTTGCTTCTTTCTGCACCTATCTTACATCTTTCTGCACCTCTCTTGCCTCTTTCTGTACCTCTCTTGCTTCTTTTTACACCCCTCTTGCCTCTTTCTGCATATCTTTTTGTTTCTTTCTGTACTTCTCTTGCCTCTTTCTTCACCCCTCTTGCCTATTTCTGCACCTCGGTTGGTTCTTTCTGCACTGATGTTGCTTCTGTCTGCACCTGTCTTGCAAATGTATGTACCCCTCTTTCCTCTTTCTGTACACTTCTTCCTTCTTTCTGCACCTCTCTTACCTATGTCTGCACCCCAGCTCCCTCTTTCTGTACCTCTTTTTCCTGTTTCTGCACTTTTGTTGCTTCTTTCTGCACTTTTCTTGCCTCTTTCTGCACTCCTTCTGCACCTCTGTTGTTTCCTTTTGCACTGCACTTGCTTCTTTCTGCACATCTCTTTCAAATTTCTGCCCCCTCTTGCCTCCTTCTGCACCTCTGTTGGTTCTTTCTGCACTGCTCGTGCTTCTTTATGCACCTCTTTTGCCTGTTTCTGCAGCTCTCTTGCCTCTTTCTGCACCCTGTTCCCTTTTTCTGCACCTTGCTTGCCTGTTTATGCAACTCTCTTGCCTCTTTCTACAGTTCTCTTTCCTCCTTTTGCACATCTGTTGCTTCTTTCTGCACTTCTCTTGCCTCTTTCTGCACTCTTCCTGTCTGTTTCAGCACATCTGTTGGTTCTTTCTGCACTGTTCTTGTTTCTTTCTGAACCTCTCTTGCAAATTTCTGCACCTCTCTTGCCTCCTTCTGCCCCTCTATTGGTACTTTCTGTGCTGCTCTTGCTTCATTCTGCACTTCTTTTGCCTGTGTCTGCAACTCTCTTGCTTCTTTCTGTACTTCTCTTGCATCTTTCTACACATCTGTTGCTTCTTTCTGCAATTCTTTTGCTTTTTTCTACACCTCTCTTGCCTCTTCCTGCACCCCTGTTTCTTTTCCTGTACCTCCTTTTCTTCTTTCTGTACTTCCCTTGCTTCTTTCTGTATCCCTCTTGCCTCTTTCTGCACTCTTCTTCCCTCATGATGTACTTCTCTTGCCTCTGTCTGCTCCCCTGTTCTCTCTTTCTTCATCTCTTTTGTCTATTTCTGCACCCCTCTTGCTTCTTTCTGCACTTCTCTTGCTTCTTTTTGCACCTCTCTTGTTTCTTTCTGTACTTCTCTTGCCTCTTTCCTCACCTCTGTTGATTCTTTCTGCACTTCTCCAGCTTATTTCTGCACCCTCTTGAGTCTTTCTGCTTTTCAGTTGCTTCTTTCTGCACTTCTCTTGCTTCTTTCTGCACCTATCTTACATCTTTCTGCACCTCTCTTGACTCTTTCTATACTTCTCTTGCTTCTTTTTACACCCCTCTTGCCTCTTTCTGCATATCTTTTTGTTTCTTTCTGTACTTCTCTTGCCTCTTTCTTCACCCCTCTTGCCTATTTCTGCACCTCGGTTGGTTCTTTCTGCACTGCTGTTGCTTCTGTCTGCACCTGTCTTGCAAATGTATGTACCCCTCTTTCCTCTTTCTGTACACTTCTTCCTTCTTTCTGCACCTCTCCTACCTCTGTCTGCACCCCAGCTCCCTCTTTCTGTACCTCTTTTTCCTGTTTCTGCACTTTTGTTGCTTTTTTCTGCACTTTTCTTGCCTCTTTCTGCACTCCTTCTGCACCTCTGTTGTTTCCTTTGGCACTGCACTTGCTTCTTTCTGCACATCTCTTTCAAATTTCTGCCCCCTCTTGCCTCCTTCTGCACCTCTGTTGGTTCTTTCTGCACTGCTCGTGCTTCTTTATGCACCTCTTTTGCCTGTTTCTGCAGCTCTCTTGCCTCTTTCTGCACCCCGTTCCCTTTTTCTGCACCTTGCTTGCCTGTTTATGCAACTCTCTTGCCTCTTTCTACAGTTCTCTTTCCTCCTTTTGCACATCTGTTGCTTCTTTCTGCACTTCTCTTGCCTCTTTCTGCACTCTTCCTGTCTGTTTCGGCACATCTGTTAGTTCTTTCTGCACTGTTCTTGTTTCTTTCTGAACCTCTCTTGCAAATTTCTGCACCTCTCTTGCCTCCTTCTGCCCCTCTATTGGTACTTTCTGTGCTGCTCTTGTTTCATTCTGCACTTCTTTTGCCTGTGTCTGCACTCTCTTGCTTCTTTCTGTACTTCTCTTGCATCTTTCTACACATCTGTTGCTTCTTTCTACAATTCTTTTGCTTTTTTCTACACCTCTCTTCCTGCACCCCTGTTTCTTTTCCTGTACCTCCTTTTCTTCTTTCTGTACTTCCCTTGCTTCTTTCTGTATCCCTCTTGCCTCTTTCTGAACCCCTTTTCCCTCTTTCTGCACCCCTCCTACCTCTAGCTGCACCACTGTTCTCTTTTTCTGCACCTCTGTTACCTGTTTGTGCAATTCTCTTGCCTCTTTCTGCCATTCTCTTGCCTGCTTCTGCACCTCTGTTGCTTCTTTCTGCACTTCTCTTGCCTCTTTCTGCACCCCCTTTGTTTGTTTCTGCACCTCTGTTGGTTCTTTCTGCACTGCTCTTGCTGATTTCTGAACCTCTATTGCAAATTACTGTACCCCTCTTGCCTCTTTCTGCACCCTTGTTGCCTCCTTCTGCACCTCTGTTGGTTCTTTCTGCACTGCTTCTGTCTTACACTCACCCACTTTATGCAACTCCCTTGCTTCTCTCTGCACTTCTCCTGCTTCTTTCTGTACTTCTCTTGCTGCTTTCTGCACCTCTGTGGGTGTTTTCTGCACTGCTCTTGCTTCCTCCTGCACCTCTCTTGCAAAAGGTCTGCATCACTCTTGCCTCTTTCGGTACCCCTCTTCGCTCTTTCTGCAATTCTCTTGCCTCCTTCTGCAATTCTCTCACCTCCTTCTGCACCTCTGTTGCTTCTTTCAGCACTTTCCTGCCTCTTTTTGTACCCCTCTTGCCCCTTTCACCACCTCTTTTGCTTCTTTCTGCATTTCTCCTGCCCCTTATTGCACCCCTCTTGCCTCTTTCTACACCTCCCTTGCCTCTATCTGCACCCTGTTCCCTCTTTTTACACCTCTTTCGCCTCTTTCTGTAACTCTCTTACCTCTTTTTGTATCACTCTTCCCCTTTCAGCACCACTCTTGCCTCTGTCTGCACCTCTGTCCCCCCTTTCTGAACTTGTCTCACCTCTTTCTGTACTCAAATGGGAAGTGGAATCTGTCAAGTTTAAAGGGCTGCGTGCTCTTGTGACTGAGGTATATGTCTACTTTTATATGTATTCTCACGTGTGTTATGCATCTGAAGATGGTAGCTTAAAAAGCAGGAAACTTCTCCTATAGGTGGTCAAATCTACTCAGTTCTGCTCTGTCATTCAGTTGCACAGGCAGACATATCTCATGTATATAGGTGTTATAGAGCCCATCAAATATACTATTAAATACCCATGTGCCCTGTATTATGGTCAGAAAGAAATACATACACCTTTTTGTACACATATTTACAGAGTATGCTGTTTGAAACACAGGTATTCAAGAATTTGTATGTTTATTTTTATGTAAATGTCACTAGGTAAAAGAAGAGACACACATGCATACCTTCATAAACTTGGTCAGACATACAACAGTGATGTGCTGAGGATTGCTGTTTTATATTTGGTCGGCCTAACATTCTGAGCGGTCGAGTAATAGTGAACCTTCAAGAGAAAAGTGAGGTTTAAGACATCTTGGGAGAAGGATTAGTAATTAGGCTACTTTATCTGTTGTAAGGTACAGTCGAAGTAGGCCTTTCCTGCACCTCTGTTGGTTTTTCTGCACTTCTCTTGCTTCTTTCTGCACCTTTCTTCCTTTTTCTGGACTTCTGTTGCCTCTTTCTGCACTTCTCTAGCTTCTTTCTGCACCTTTCTTCATCTTTCTGCACCTCTCTTGCCTCTTTCTACAGTTCTCTTGCTTCTTTCTGTGCCTTTCTTCCTCTTTCTGCACATGTCCTACCTAGGTTGGCATAGTAAGAAATTAGCATTTAAAAAACCTGAGAAATTCAATGAATAAAACAGAGATTTCAGGGACGGTGTAGTTAGTATTAGCATTTAAAACTCCATAGAAATTCACTGACAAAAAACACAGGTTTCAGGGACGTTATAGTTAGGAATTAACATTTAAAAAACCTTAAAAATTTACTGAAAGAACCGCAGGTTGCAGGGACGTTATAGTTAGGCTGACATTTCATTTCTACAAAACCAGAGAATTTCGGCCGTTATAGTTAACTCGCGCCCCCACAATGCACTGCTGATGACGTCACAACTTACATCACTCATGACATAGTCAGTGACATAACTGATGACATCTCAAATGACATTACTGATGACATCATCCACTTAATATCTGATGCACCTCTTCACATCCTAATATAACCTTTGATACACTCACTCTAAAATACAGACTACCATTCTCAAAACCATAGATACACCAATACCAGTTAGTACATACCCACTCACTGATTCATAGGTGTACATACATCCACTCACTCACCCATACAGTCACTCATTCACACAGTCACTCATCTATACAGCCAATGATATATGCATTCATATACCCATAGACACCCACACAGTGCCACTCACCCATTGAGTTACTCACATAACTAGTCAGCCATGCAAAGAATCAATCACATTGCCATTTATTCACCTATACAGTTATACTCATACCACCACCCTTATTCATCCAGATACTAACAAATACTTACTCTCCTATACAATCACTGACACAAGTACTCACTCATCCATATAGTCACTCTCACAATCCTCACTCCCACATATAGTCATTTATATATTCCAACACTCACAGATACTGCCTTTCGAATATGTAGTTACTTACACATATACCACTGAGCTATCCACTCACTCACGAACACAGTCATATGCACACTTACTCACCCATACAGCCCCTCGCACATGCACTCATTAACCCATATACCAAGTGACCCACCTACTCACACATCCATGCAGGGAGTCACAAACCCTCACACCCACCCACACATACACTGAGGCACCCATACAGGTACTCAGATAATCAATCATTAACCTATATAGACACTCATGTAGCTACTCACCAACCCATGCAGCCACTTACACACCAACTGACAGACTGATACTGACATTCCCACAGGTTAGTCGTTCACAAAGCATTCACTAAGACATGTTCAATCACTCACTTATATAGTCAGTTACGTACCCACTAAATCATCCACTCAGACACTCATACACCCACTCATTCTTCAACAATACACCTTGACGTATATATATATATATATATATCCTGTGCACCGTCTGTCTCCCAGCTCGCACGCTCGCGCAACACAGCAAGCAGACTCCGGACACGGACCTCGAGGTGTGTAAAGATTTATTCACGCAGAAAGAGTCACCAACGTTTCGGCTCTAACGGAGCCTTGATCACATGACAGCGCTCATTTGACTGGGTACACCTTTTAAAGTGAAAGCGAGTGGTTAACTTAAAACACCTGTGCAAACTTGCTAATAAACATGGAAAACATACTTTGTAGTATACTCGGCAACATGTATATATATATCAAAGCACCTTCCCCAAAAGAGAAGAATGAGTCGCACTCCTTCACGGACTGTTTAACTGCTTTTATTCAAGGTATTCATTTATCGTTTTAGTCCCAATGCATTTCGGCATGTTCAATCTGCCTTCTTCGGGGGAAACGATCTGTCGACATCAGCTTAGTCTGCTACTCTGACACAGCTGAATCCTTAGCTTTAATTATCTGCCTTTGGTGGGCGTTCCATTTTGTGCAGGGTTCCCTGGTCTTTGTAGGCTGAATGTCGTCCTTGAATTAACTCTGTGACCTTCCCGCACGCCACTTTTATGCGCGACAGGAACTCTTGCCAGGCTCCAGTGCCTGGTGGCAGCCGCTGCCCTTGAGCTTTGCACTGGGTAAACTTGATTGTCCTTTTGTGGGCAGCAATCACTCACTTATATAGTCAGTTACGTACCCACTAAATCATATATATATATATATATTATAAAGGAGGAAGTTGGACTCACCTCGTTTCAGCTACGGCATCTGAGGAAGGCTCATGGGAGCCGAAATGCTTATGCCAAAAAAGCTGCTAAATAAAGAACCCCCGCCAAGGTCCCCGCCGTGTCCTCTTGCTTCTTTAACGGCGAGGTAGTTTTTGGATATATATATATATATATATATATATATATATATATATATATATATATATATATATATATATATATATATATATATCCAGCAAAACAGTTCACACACACCACACACACACACATACATATATATATTGACTGAAAAAACCATAGGTTTCACTCCAGTTATAGTTAGGTGGAAATTTTACTCGCATAAAACCATTGAAATTCCCACGTTATAGTTAGTTGGACTCACTATAACTTGCGCGTGCAATGCACTGCTGATGACGTCACATATTACATCACTCATGACATCTCAAATGACATCACTGATGACAACATCCTTGTGACAAACTGGCAGACCTCCTATCAGCATAAAATAACCTTTGACACAGACATTCAAAAATAGAAACTAAAATTTTCTTAAAAAAGGAGAAACCAATACCAATTACAACAACTTATTAGGTAATTCCAACATCTACATACATAATCCACTCATTCACCAACAGTTCTATATAGTCACTCATGCATGTACTTACTCATCATATGTACTCATACACCTATACATCCTGTTACACACTAATACTCATCCATATAGTTACTCACACACAAATTCACACATGCAAATAAACTATCAAAAAAACATTTACTTGATTATACTGCTATATACACACCACTACACATACTTCTACAGAAACGGAAAAATATTTACTCTCTTAAACAATCAATTATAAAAACACATACTCACTAACCCACCCATACACACAATCATCCACCCATACAGTCTTGCACACATGCTGTCTTCAAAATACATACAAATAGTGAGTCACTCATTCATGCATGTACTTATTTAAACATTTATTCGTCTATCGACCTTTACATATACATATATAAAACATATTTATTTTTCAGAAAGACACACATTCACTGTATGGTGTCATCAATAATGTCATGAGTGATGTCACTGACCATGTCATGAGTGATGTAATATGTGACGTCATCAGCAGTGCATTGCAGGCGCGCAAGTTATAGTGAGTCCAACTAACTATAACGTGGAATTTCAATGGTTTTATGTCAGTAAAATTTCAAGCTAACTAAAACTGGTGTAAAACCTATGGTTTTTCCAGTGAATTTAATAGGTTTTTTAAATGCTAATCCCTAACTATAACTGGTGTGAAACCTATGGTTTTTTTCAGTGAATTTAATAGGTTTTTTAAATGCTAATTCCTAACTATAACTAGTGTGAAACCTATGGTTTTTTTAGTGAATATATATATATGTATATTAATATAATACCTTTTTTTTAAAGTATATTAATTTTTTTTTATGTCTCACCCTGGAGCGCTCCCGGTGCACGCCCCGGTGCGCGTACCGGGGCGCGTCCCGGGAGCGTACCAAAAAAAATAAAAAAATAAAAATAATGGAGTGAGCATGAGCAAAGGGGACAGAGATAGTGGTGTAAAGAGAAAGAGAGCTAGAAGGAAGAACACAGAGGGACTGTGTAATAGATAGTAAAACAGAGAAAAGGTATAAGTGGAAGCAACTGCGAAAAGGAAAATGAATAAGGGAGCAAAAGAAGAGAAGAAAGAGGAAGAAGACTAAAACAGAGGTTCTGGGAGAAGGTGAATGGGTGATGAAAGTAAAAGGAAGGAAAGTAAAGGATGGGGAATGACGGGTAGTGACGGAACCAGAGAAAAGGACCAGCGGTAATGGAGGGAAAGAAAAGAGCAGTGAGTGTAAGTAAAGATCAGTGAAAGAGGGTGGATAAAAGTGAATAAGGGTAGGATATGGGGAGTGACAGAGAGAAAAGAGCAGAGAGAGTAAAGGAAGGAAGGATAGAAAGGGACTGAGTGAACCAGAAAAGAAAGGAAAGTGAGGGAGTATGGGTGAGCAGGAAGACTGAAGGAAGTTGAATGTGTTAGGAAAGTAAGGAAAAGGGAAATAAACATGGAGGATAAAAAGACGTGAGGGAAGCAGATTAAGGAAACAGGGGTGAGGTAGGGTGTGAGAAAGGTAGTGAGGTTAAAGCAAAGGGTGATGACAAACTACATTTTTTAGTCACACTTACCATATAATTAATGAAAACTTAATTGCATGTTTAAACTACACTTTATATCTGTGAAAGACAAAAGAAAAAAAAGTTATAATTAGTAAAATATATATTTTAAAATAGAAGAAACAGGTCAAGAGGTAAAAAATCAAAAAAAGTGTACTAAGAAATAAAGCAAGAGTGAAGGATACAGAAACATAAATAAAGTAATGTAGAAAGACAAAAAAGAGGGAAAAAGAAATAGGAGAACAAATTACTGAAGGTAAGTAAGATACTAAAAGAATGTGAGATACCAAAACGAAATCAGGAAAGAGAAGTAAGTAAAAGGAAAATGAGTGAAAGGGAAAGGAGTCTAAATGAGGATCCATTTACAAGAAAGAGGAATGGAAGATGACTGAGAGTGAGTGAAGGGGAGTGACAGAGTGAAGGGATGAAAGGAATGAGGTTAATATAGAACGATAGAGGAAAAAGGAGTGAGGAAGTAAGTACACAGAAATACAAAGAGAAGGACTGAGTGAAGTGCAGTACAATGAGTGAAGAAAGGAAAAAGAGTAAAGGAGCAAAAGAAGGAAAGAGAGGGGAAGAGAACTAAATCAGTGGTACTGAGAGAATGTGAGAAAGCTGCAAAGTGGTGCAAGGGAGAGAGGAAATGCAGACAGTTGAAATTGGATTGAGGAGTTGTGAAAGAAGTGGAGTAACAGAACAGCGATGAAACAAAGTGAAAGAAAGGCAGTGTAAGTGAGTAAAGAGAGCTGAAAAAGGGTGCAAAACGGAAAATGAGTGTGAGACAATGGGAATACAATATAAATTACACAATGCAAACTATAGAATAACTTAAACAACATGTTACATAGTTTATTTTTGCTGTTCTCAGAATATATTGAATTTCACTTAAAACAGTGAGTTCAAACTCTTCATCATATAACAGCGGGAAAAAAAAACACAATCTAAAAGATTGAGTTTCAAAAAACCATATACACTTACAAATCATATATGTACACTAATCTTTGATTCACTTACTTTTCCTTGAGGCCAAATAGTAGATAGTGAAGGTCCTTTTCGTAGGAAAATACTCTGCTGTTCTCTAAAACTTCAATTTCATCGACTTTCTATGAAAAAAGATCTAAGAACATCTGAAATAGTTCTCAACGTTTTCATTTTCATCCTTGTGTTAAGTTATGACTATATTACTCATACCTTGAACTTTGCTTACGGCCAAATAGTGTCAGATATATGAGTATATTTTGAATTTTCTCTAATTAAACTCTGAAATTACCGTTTACCCGAAGTTTTCAAAGAAAAGCTCATATGACATTTTCACAATGTTTAAAAACTTCATATTCTCTTTTTTGATCACTCATGTTCAACATTTCCTATAAAACCGATATCACTTACTATGAGATCCACTTACAGTACCTATATGAGATAAATAATTTTAAACATTAGACTAACTAACTACCTTTTATTAACTGCTCCCGTCTTCAAAGGCCAATTACCTTTACTAAAACTTTGGTTCTAAAAACACTAGGTAAGAATTTTTTAAGTCAAAAGGCAAACGTTGTTTATAAGTTAAATGAGAATCATTGCAGTAACTCCAACCTTTTTGACATTTTAAGTAGCATGTATAATGTCCTGATGTTGTCGAAGGACCGTCATGATAAATAATAGCTACAGTTCTAAATGTTCTTCCTGAAATTGATAACTGAGAAGCCACAACATTTTTGATACAAGTTGTCAATTTAGTTCCATCAGGTTTACATCGTTGGAAAACTAAAATGACATACTGACCATAGGTTTGTATAAATAATGTGGACAGCATTGGACACTTACATTGGGTACACACCATATTATGATCAGCTGCTTTAACTAGATTATTAAATGACACTGATTTGCAGTCTGGTAAAGTCAAATATATAAATCTTTATGGGCCCGATTCACAGAATGAACTTACTACTTTTGGCATTCACAGAATGCACTTACTACTTTTGGTATTCACAGAATGAACTTACTCATTTCGGTATTCACAGAAGTTAGGACTACTAACTTTAGGACTCCTAAATGCCTTCTGTGAATACCGAAAGTCTTAAAATTAGGATTTTTCTCAATTTAGTAGTAGTAAAGTTAGGACTACTAACTTTAGGACGCCTAAATACCTTCTGTGAATACCGAAAGTCTTAAAATTACCATTTTTCTCAATTTAGGAGTCCTAAAGTTAGGAGTCCTAACTTTACTACTACTAAATTGAGAAAAATCCTAATTTTAAGACTTTCGGTATTCACAGAAGGCATTTAGGCGTCCTAAAGTTAGTAGTCCTAACTTTACTACTACTAATTTGAGAAAAATCCTAATTTTAAGACTTTCGGTATTCACAGAAGGCATTTAGGCGTCCTAAAGTTAGTAGTCCTAAGTTTACTACTACTAAATTGAGAAAAATCCTAATTTTAAGACTTTCGGTATTCACAGAAGGCATTTAGGAGTCCTAAAGTTAGTAGTCCTAACTTCTGTGAATACCGAAATGAGTAAGTTCATTCTGTGAATACCAAAAGTAGTAAGTGCATTCTGTGAATGCCAAAAGTAGTAAGTTCATTCTGTGAATCGGGCCCTCAGTGTCTATTCTAGTAGTACTTGATAAACTACAATTGTGGCAGTCATGCTGCCATTGATAAGAAAGGCTAAAAGATTTTCTACATCTACACCTTCATCTACCAAAACACCAAACAAATACTTTAAAAATTCCTGACAATCCTGCTGAATGTTCTGTGAAAATTTATCTTGACCAGAACACATGTCTAAAATATTTTGAATTTCTGTTACACTTTCTATTTTTGCTCTATCACTGCTACATTTCTGAAACACAGAATTCAATAAACCGCCGAATCTTTGATCCCGATTTTCAACAATCTGTTCTTGTAAAGTTTTAAGAAAAAAAACAACATTAACCACTACATTAGCATAGCAGTTGACACCAGAACTGTTTTCAAATTGAAATCCAACAACATCTTGAACAGAATGCTTTTTCTTTCTGCTTACAATTACAGTTTCATCTACTTTTTGTCTTTTTGCTACTACCTCACTGCAATTATTTTCATTTCTTCTTTTTCGGCCTGCCACACGTTTTTCAAACAGAGGATATTGAGGCAAATGTGGAGCATACTCTCTTCTTAACCTATTGTATTCTTTAACACAATCTAGATCTGCACAAATCTTTGTCTCATCACACTCATTCAAGTACAATCCTGATAAAGTTCTGACTCGTGATAATGCCACATATGCCATACCCTCTTTAAACACAGAATTCCAATGTTCACCAAAGCACTATCTACACTTAAACCTTGAGATTTATGAATTGTCACCGCATATGCCAAACAAATAGGAAACTGTTTTCGGCGAACATATAAGTCTTTTACAAGCAAAAATCTAGCAGAACAACGACTGATTTGTTGTACTTGCTCAATATATTTACAACAAGGGGTGGTGAGGGACAGAGTCTCTGAATTAAGCAGAAAGCTCTCACCCAGTCAAGAGATCAGGGCTAGATCCAACACCGTTTTTTAGCTCACTGCACCATCCCAGTTTCAGAACCTGGCTGTATGCAAATTAGTCTGTTCCTGTCCCAGTGCATGATGGGAACAGGGCAAACCAAACTACAAAAGCCAATTCTTACACTGGGAAGGAAACAAGCTCCCGGGGACCGGTTTCTGGCATTACAGCCGTCTTCGGCCCGGTTTGCTTGAATCCTGATGGTGCAATGAGCAAGGGTCTCACATCTGAGAATACCCTTCCACGCTTAGGGTGGACAAAAATATTTACAACAAGGGGTGGTGAGGGACAGAGTCTCTGAATTAAGCAGAAAGCTCACACCCAGTCAAGAGATCAGGGCTAGATCCAACACCGTTTTTTAGCTCACTGCACCATCCCAGTTTCAGAACCTGGCTGTATGCATATTAGTCTGTTCCTGTCCCAGTGCATGATGGGAACAGGGCAAACCAAACTACAAAAGCCAATTCTTACACTGGGAAGGAAACAAGCTCCCGGGGACCGGTTTCTGGCATTACAGCCGTCTTCGGCCCGGTTTGCTTGAATCCTGATGGTGCAATGAGCAAGGGTCTCACATCTGAGAATACCCTTCCACGCTTAGGGTGGACAAAAATATTTACAACAAGGGGTGGTGAGGGACAGAGTCTCTGAATTAAGCAGAAAGCTCTCACCCAGTCAAGAGATCAGGGCTAGATCCAACACCGTTTTTTAGCTCACTGCACCATCCCAGTTTCAGAACCTGGCTGTATGCAAATTAGTCTGTTCCTGTCCCAGTGCATGATGGGAACAGGGCAAACCAAACTACAAAAGCCAATTCTTACACTGGGAAGGAAACAAGCTCCCGGGGACCGGTTTCTGGCATTACAGCCGTCTTCGGCCCGGTTTGCTTGAATCCTGAAGGTGCAATGGGCAAGGGTCTCACATCTGAGAATACCCTTCCATGCTTAGGGTGGACAAAAATATTTACAACAAGGGGTGGTGAGGGACAGAGTCTCTGAATTAAGCAGAAAGCTCTCACCCAGTCAAGAGATCAGGGCTAGATCCAACACCGTTTTTTAGCTCACTGCACCATCCCAGTTTCAGAACCTGGCTGTATGCAAATTAGTCTGTTCCTGTCCCAGTGCATGATGGGAACAGGGCAAACCAAACTACAAAAGCCAATTCTTACACTGGGAAGGAAACAAGCTCCCGGGGACCGGTTTCTGGCATTACAGCCGTCTTCGGCCCGGTTTGCTTGAATCCTGATGGTGCAATGAGCAAGGGTCTCACATCTGAATACCCTTTTCTAAATCGTACTTGCTCAATGCCATCAAATTCTATTTTTAAAAATTCAATTCCATCTCTATTTCTATAATTCACAAAATCAACAACATGACCCATTGCTCCATTTACCAGACCTCTTTCAACATTTAAATTCATTCTCAAAATGATACGACAATTTAAACACACATTCAGAGTCTTTTCAAAACAGCTGTTTAGATATATTCGTCTCTAATGAATCCAATTTTGTTTTCAAATTTTCTGACAAAACAATTGTTGCACCCATATGCTCTATTTTATCTATTGCTTCCAGTTTCACAATCTCTTCATTTTCTAACTTTAACATTTTGTTGTTGAAGATGGAACATTCTTGCAGAGTTGGCATCAAACATATGCCAGATTTCTTCTCAGTAATTTTTAAAAAAATATTCTCTGGAAGAATGTTTTCATTTGTATACAAATTTGAAATTAATCGAGCATGTAAAGCTTCTTTCCCAAGCTCACTTACTTTTCCGATTCTTACATCTTGTAGAATATTTTTATACACTTCATACTTTCCCTGTCGCATATTTTGAAGCAGTTCTGCATATTTAAAATTTAACCAAATATTAACATTTCCAATGCTTCCAAGCGACTTCCTGGTATCTTCATGCGTGAGCATTTTAAACATTGGTTGTCCTTTTACTGGAGTCAACTGTAGTAGATCTCCAAAGACAATAATGTGTTTTCCTCCAAATAACACATCATACTCTGTTCTAAGAATTTCTTGCATTCTCAAATGCACAAAAGCAAGCATTAGATTTGAGACCATGCTTACTTCATCAATGATAAGAAGTTTCATTTTCTTCAGGACTCTGGAAACTTCAGAACACGCATCTCCAGATAGCTTGTTGTAATGCAATTTATTATCATGCTCAACTGGCAGCATCAGTAAACGATGTATAGTAATCCCTTTAATGTTATGTGCTGCCAGTCCAGTTGGAGCGGTTACAACACAAGACAGCGGTGATTCAGTCCTTTTCTGCAAATAAGTTGCAATGGCTTTAATCATAAAACCTTTTCCTGTTCCCGCTTCTCCACTTACGTACAGTCGGACAGGCTTAAATGATGTACATGAGCACTCTTTTTTCTCATGTCTGAATCCATGTTCTATCTGTTCTGTGACTTCATCATATATCATTTTCTGCTCAACGTTTAGTTGCTTCACCAAATCTTTTAAGTTAACTACATCCTCTTGAGCTTGTTCCATAGCTCTTTCCACCTCATCCATGGCAGTTGCAGCTTCATTTTGGATAATTGGTCCTCCTAGTGGATCCTGACTCAATGAAGTAGAACTCTGACTTTCTTGAGAACTGTCTCTAGCAATCTCTTCAGCAATTGTGGTTTCTTGCCCTATTTCTTCGATCAACATTTGCAGATAATTTGGAAAAACAGGATATTCTATGGTATCCTTGGTTGCATTAAAAGAGTCTTCATAACAGAGAAAATCTCCAAGTAGTTCCTCCTCTGTACGCCATGGCTTAAAGAGTTGCAAAAGAGCTGAATAGTAAAATTCTCATTTGTCTGGAGATTCGCAACTCAATTTTCGATGATTAATCAAATGGCCTTTTCTCTGCTTCACTAGACATCCTTCATACCCAATGACAGCATATTTTCCATTATTGATATCTTCTGTGATGTTCCTCTTATAACTGTAGTTTTGCAGAACTTCATACAAACAAGTGTTCTCAATGTGAGTACTTCTATTTGGATAGTATGTATCCAACATGTTTGTCTTCAAAATATCTGTACTGTTTGGTTCATTTTCCGCCAAATATTCAATTTCTTGTACAGATTTCAAAACTCGGTTTCGTGTTGCAGCAAGACCTAGACTCACCCAAATGATTGTTCTTGATTTGGCATAGAGACTTGCTGATGATAACCGATCAGAACATTCATATGCTCCAATTTCTCGATGCGACAACATCTTCAGACTGAAACTGTATAATTTTTTACTTATACTCTTTTCATGTGAAATGTCTTCCCATATTTCCTTCAGTTCAGTCTTTTCTTTTTTTGTGATGTAAGACGTCACATATCGAGCCACAGCAATAGAGTTGTCAGCAACGAACTGAATATCTATGTTAGCATTCCACATGGATAAAATCACTGGGTTGTAGTCGTTGATGTACTTGGACTCTTCGTTTCTTTTTAAATTGTATGTATTTTTTGGTGATTTCCTTGTCACAGTATGTCGCAGAGAAGACATCAAATTATTTACTCTTCCTTTAGAAATAACTGGTCATGGAAACGCGAAACGACATTTCGTGTAGAATTTTTCCTTGTTTTTAAATTTTCGACGACAGTACTTTCCACAACGATGAGATTGAAAACGTAATACTTGTTGCCTTAAACTGTTTTCTTCAGTAGTTTTTGGAACAGCACATGTTGAATATTCTTCAATGAAACTCATCACTGTGTCATCCGAATCAGTTCCAAATTTGGGTGCATCTTTAATCCATAACAACATATGTATGTGAGGAGCACCTCTCGCTTGATACTCCTTCCTCCAAAAGAAATCCAAAACCTCTCCAAGGGGAGGATTTTTTTTGTTGGTAATAAAAGACATCATAGCTTAAAATCTATGATTAAAATATCTGCAAACATAGACTGGATCCAAAGAACACAGTTCTCCAGGTGTTTTCAATTCTATATTTTGTATGTTTCCATTTGCCTCTCGTAGAAATTGAAGTAAGTCATCCCATGCATACTCAGCAAAGCTAAGCGTGAGGAACCATGTAGGAGTTCCTAAGTTTCTTAGCATACATTTCAATTCCCCATGACGACGGAATCAATACTCGTTTGTTCCACGCTGACATGCCATGAGATTGATTAGCTGAGATTCCAAAATACTGTCTTGCAGATTGACTTTCTGCATAAAGTCTCTCGCCAAAACATTTTGCAGATGAGCTCCACTTTTCAGTATATGATTAAATTCATAAGAAAGCCCAGACAAATCACTTTCATACAGTAGATGAAACAAATACGGAATGCATTGACGAAACCTTGGATCTTCAGCATATAATCTTAAAGTCCGGTATTCAGCTGCAGGAATTTGAACTGGTCGATCGTCATATCGTCCACCTCGACCTGTTGGAAATAACTGTGGAAAACAACGAGCTTCCAAACTTTCTTCCCATACACTAATAGGACTTCCTTTTGCTGCTTTCATTTCAAACAAGTCAATTGCATTCCCCATTACTTCTTTGGAATGCAAAGGATGAACAGTATAATGTTCATATATTTCTTCACTTCTAGACACATCAACTTTTTCAATTTGGCCAACTGAACAATCACTGTCTTCTTTTGTAGCTGTTTCCTCTGCTCCAACACTTACATCTTTGTAGTACTCATTGATTTTGACCAAATACAACGTTGCCTTTTTGACTCTCCTAACATCCACTAAATCTTGCCAGATTTTCTTACTCTTTGTCGGAACCCCATTAACTAGAATAACCAGAGGATCCTCTTCAACTCTTTCTACACCAATTGTATCAATATTTTTCTTGACATCTAGAGGCAAATAAACAACCTTTCCCTTTAATCCTCTATGTAAATCTGTAGGAGGTAATTTCCTTATCTTAGGCTCCATGCGAACAATAGCTTGAAAAGGATGGACACATTGAATCAAAATTGATTCATAAGTATTTAAATCCATCAATTCAGTAGGAATATCTATCAACTGAAGATTATTATGAACAGCTCTAGCAGGCATTCTATTTTCATTTAATTTCTTCAAACAATAAGTACAAATACGTTGATCAAAACTCAAATCGAAAGAATTCTCCACCAACAAATAACTTACAAAATCCTTCCATTCATCATTATTTTCCAATTCACATTTTGCATATAAATCAACTAACCTAGTCTGAATCTTATGTCGACAACACACACAAGTTAAATAAGGCCTTTCACTTGTTTTCACCTTAAACTTGGTAATTTCCTCGTCAAACTTTTCTATACTTGAAATCTGTACATTGTCTTCCACATTACCATCCATTACTATATCCATTTCTACACTGTCCTCTTTGTTCCCAAAATAACAAAACTCAATTTCTTCACAAATAGTCTTCACATCTACTTCAGATCCATGCAAAAGAGAACTGTTTAACTGTTTAAGCGTAAGTGCTGGACTTTTTGCATAATACAACCTTCTTACTAATGTCCTCACCTTATTATGATGCACTGCTAACTAAGCATGGGCGAATTTTGCGAATTCGCGAATTTGTGCGAATTTGCGGATTTTTGGTTTTTTGCGTGTTCGCGGGGTTTTTTGCGTGTTCGCAGGGTTTTTTGCGTGTTCGCAGGGATTTTTGCGTCTTCGCGAGCCGCTTGCATAGCGAAGTTACCCATGCAGTCGTTTATGGGAGAGGGAGAGAGAGATAGATAGATAGATAGATAGATAGATAGATAGATAGATAGAAAGATAGATAGATAGATAGATAGAAAGAGAGAGAAAGAGAGGGAAAGAGAGAGGGAGAGAGAGAACGAGAGAAAGAAAGAGAGGCCGGATCTCTGAAGGGCCAGATTCCTGAGTTGCCCCTACAGAACATACAACTTTTTATTTTTAGCAAAATGCATATGAAAATTGTGCTGTAAAGGTCTCTTTTAGTTTAACCCCTCCTGACAACTCAAAATGGGTGTATTTGCCATCCTCTCCCTTCTTCCTGTTTTTTATATCTGTAAGTGCTTCCTGATGAGGTTTAATTCCTTGGACAGGTGCCTCGTTGCCTACTTGTAACTATTCTCTGACCCTGCTTCAAAGGTCAGAGCAGGGTCAGAGAATAGTTGCAAGTAGGCAACGAGGCGCCAGGAAGCAATTAGCAGCAGGTGTCCAAGTTGAAGTTAATTTGTTTGTAACCCTTTTGTAAAAGGTTACAAAGAAATTAGGTTCAACCTTTGCACCTGCTGCTGTAACCCTTGCTTGGCTAAAAATTCGTCCCCGCTCATTCGCGGATTTTACCGCGATTTTGCGAGATTCGCGGATCGCGAAATTGCAGAAAATCCCCAAATTCGCCCGCGAAACGGACTTTACGCCCACCCTTACTGCTAACATCCTAAAATGGTGAAAAACACTCTGACATACTTTTCTAGAAAGACAAGCCAGTGAATGCCCATGCAAACGTGGGTTTTCTCTCACTCAGCAAGGATCTAACTCTTGCAAGATCTTCACTTTCTGTTTTACACTTTTCTTACTATATGTACGTAAGAAATTTCGAAGCAAATCGATTGAATCCTGTCGCACACTACAAATACTACTGCACTTCCATGTATAAATTGGACCCTTAGTACGTCTCCCTAAAACTTCATCTGCTAACACCTCTTCTGCATCTCTAGACACAAGTTTCTCTTTTTCCATCGGACAACCATCTTTCACCTCATATGCTCGACTACTGGTGTCAACTGCATGCACCAAATCATTTTCCTGAAAGTAACTCTCCTCATTAAAAAATGGCTCAGAACTTGAACTATGCATCCATTCTCCAGAAAATACTTCACAAAAATTCGTCCGATTAATTATTCTTTTCCATCTACTGTTCGATTTGAAAACATCAATTGCCTTGTTAAGTATCCTAATTCTATTGATTACTAAAATAAATACTTTTTTCTTAACTTCAAAAGCCTGATACACAATCTTTTACACTTTTCTTTTTCTTGTAAAAAGCAGCTCTCTGTTTACCTTTCTTTTCATTTTTTTAGCAAATTTAAAACTACCCTATTGCGAAACATTCATCTACGAATGTCCCTAAATACATTTTGCCTTCTATTGCTATCCATACTCTTCTCTCCTGCTCCAGTAGAGACATTTTTTGAGGGCCTCTCCTTTCTTTTCAAATTTGCTCTCTCTTTCTGGATCTTCACATTACCGTTAACATTTGTTTTTGTTCTACATATGCTGCGAAAAAAAGACTTAGTTGTCTTACCAGGAGCTTTTTTGGTGTTTTTTGAAGTACTTACACATTATAGACCACTATTAGCAAACAACAAAGCAATGACAGTAAGCAAACAATATAAACACTAATTTGCAACATATCTAAGTTTATACCACAGCAAATATAACTAGGAGTAAGACAAAGAAAAACAGCTAGAGGGAGAAACACAAAAACACAGAGAGACTCAGACAAAGAAACAGGTAGAGGGAGTAAAACATACAAAAGGACTAAGACAAAGAGAGTGTATCATATGTTGAAAGACAGAAAAAGGAAGTAATAGGGAGAGGGAGTAAGTCAGAAAAAGGATGTAACAGGGTGTAAAACAGAGAGAGGGTGTAACAGGAAGTAACACAGAGAGAGGGTGTTAGAAGAGAAAAGGTTGTAAAAGAGACTAAAACAGAGAAAGCCTGTAAAGGAAGAGACAGAGAGTAAGTTTGAGAGAGGGTGTAAGAGGAAGTAAATCAGAGTCAGGATGTTACAAGAAGTAGGTCAGACAGAGGGTGTAACAGGAAGAGAGAAAGAAAAGTCAGAAAGAGAAAGAGAGACGGTATAAAACAGACAAAAGGTGTAATAGGGAGTAACTCAAGGCTAGAATATTACAAAGAAAAAGGTTGATTAGATAGTATTTGCATGATTTAAAAAATATATCAGCACATTTCACAATCATGCCATCTATGTTTCCTCAGATTAGTCTTATTTTTGGATAATGCTTGGTTAAAACATTTTGTTGCATAGAGAAATTGTCTTTTGTGAAATAGTGAATTTTCAGTAGTGAAATTGAATGCGTGTACATAGGACCTGTGCTGTGTTTCTAAAATGTAATTTTAAAAACGACTTTGGGGTAATTGAATGGCTTTTATATTTTTCATAAGGAATTAATAGTGTCTTCCTCATTAAATAAATATATTTGAACCTTTTAAAATGATGTCATCTGCATTACCTCAGATTAGGAAACAGATTGAGCTTCTTTCTAGTTGGTTTGTGTCATGTTTTTTGATAATGCTTGTTAAAAAGATTTTGCTGCATAGAGGAATTGTATTATGTAAAATTGAGAAGTTTCACTAGTGACCTGGAATGCTTGTACTTACGACCTGTGCTGTGTTTGAAAAATCCTCTATCTTGCAAATGTTGATAGCAAGCATTATCAAAAAGCAAGGCACAAACCAACAGCAAAGAAACTCAGGGCCTTATTTATGAAGGCCTTGTGCCACCGGTGCGTCACTTTTTTCCCATGTTAAAAGTGACGCACCGGCGGCACAAAGCAATCATAAATAAGGCCCAAATGTAAATACCATTGATTTGCCCCCAAAACCTTTTTTTGAATAACATTTTAGAAACACAGCGCAGGTCCTATGTACAAGCATTCAATTTCACTACTGAAACCTCACTGTTTCACAAAATACAAATCCTCTAGCTTGCAAATGTTGTTAGCAAGCATTATCAAAAAGCAAGACACAAACCAACAGCAAAGAAACTCAGGGCCTTATTTATGATGGCCTTGCGCCACCGGTGCGTCACTTTTTTCCCATGTTAAAAGTGACGCACCGGCGGCACAAGGCAATCATAAATAAGGCCCAAATGTAAATACCATTAATTTGCCCCCAAAATCGTTTTTGGAATAGCATTTTAGAAACACAGCGCAGGTCCTATGTACAAGCATTCGATTTCACTACCGGAAACCTCACTGTTTCACAAAATACAAATCCTCTATCTTGCAAATGTTGTTAGCAAGCATTATCAAAAAGCAAGACACAAACCAACAGCAAAGAAACTCAGGGCCTTATTTATGATGGCCTTGCGCCACCGGTGCGTCACTTTTTTCCCATGTTAAAAGTGACGCACCGGCGGCACAAGGCAATCATAAATAAGGCCCAAATGTAAATACCATTAATTTGCCCCCAAAATCGTTTTTGGAATAGCATTTTAGAAACACAGCGCAGGTCCTATGTACAAGCATTCGATTTCACTACCGGAAACCTCACTGTTTCACAAAATACAAATCCTCTATCTTGTAAATGTTGATAGCAAGCATTCTCAAAAGGCAAAACACAAACCAACAGCAAAGAAACTCAGGGCCTTATTTATGAAGGCCTTGCGCCACCGGTGCATCAATTTTTCCCATGTTAAAAGTGACGCACCAGCGGCACAAGGCAATCATAAATAAGGCTCAAATGTAAATACCATTGATTTGCCCCCAAAATCGTTTTTTGAATAACATTTTAGAAACACAGCGCAGGTCCTATGTACAAGCATTCCATGTCACTAGAGAAACTTCTCAATTTAACATAATGCAATTCCCCTATGCTGCAAAACCTATTTACCAAGCATAATCCTAAAACATGACACAAACCAACCAGAAAGAAACTCAATCTGCATCCTAATCTGAGGTAGTGCAGATGACATCATTGTAAAAAGTTCAAATATATTTATTTAATGAGGCAAACACTAATAATTCATTCTCAAAAATATAAAAGGCATTCAGTTACACCAAAATCGTTTTTAAAATAACATTTTAGAAACACAGCACAGGTCCTATGTACAAGCATTCCATGTCACTAGAGAAACTTCTCAATTTTACATAATGCAATTCCCCTATGCTGCAAAACCTATTTACCAAGCATTATCCAAAAACATGACACAAACCAACCAGAAAGAAACTCAATCTGCATCCTAATCTGAGGTAGTGCAGGTGACATCATTGTAAAAGGTTCAAATATATTTATTTATTGAGGCAAGCACTAATAATTCATTCTCAAAAATATAAAAAGCCTGCATTTACTCCAAAATCGTTTTTTAAATAACATTTTAGAAACACAGCACAGGTCCTATGTACAAGCATTCAATTTCACTACTGAAAATTCTCTATGCATTAAAATGTTTTAACCAAGCCTTATCAAAAAACATGACACAGAACAACATTTAAAAAAACAATCTGCTTCCAAATCTTCTCCTTAGAGCATACAAGTCTCTATCTAAATTAAATGAATCATTTCTTACCTTTACAAATGCTTTGGGAGATAGAGAACAATGTCAGACACACACACCAATTTTTCGTTAGCAGAGCAAAAGGTATGCACTCCAGACATTGCAACCATGAATGGCACAGAGAATCTCTAATTCTACACAGATATGCCTCATTTCAACCAATCAAAACTCTTCCCTCACTATTTTCAAACCAACACCCTTCCCCCCTCAGCCCTTTCTATCTGTTACCATAGCAATTCCATCCTTACTGAACTCTCAGGTTCAAAAGTTTATTCTGCAATGTTGCAAATGAACTAAGCAAGGATGTTTGACCTCTCAATACACCAGCTTATCGATGAAATGTTTCTTCAATTGACTTTTTCTTAACCATTCAAATTGCTTCTTTCACAAAACACAACCATGCACCCTAACTTTTACTTTTCAACTATCTGAATCCACCAATCATTGCTTGTGATTCAAGAGCAGAGAAACTCCACAATTATCTTTTGTAAACTCCCACTATTCCAACTGCCATTTCATTCCCACACTTCATCTGACTGCACCTGAACCTTCTCTCATCATGTATTCTGTGTGGATTATTGGACATAGCTACATCCACTGGGCTCAAAGGTATGCAGCTAGCAGAAATTTTCACAACCTTGATTTATCAAATGTGGAAATCAAGTGGATTGGCCAGAGAGGATTGAGATGTCACCAATTGATACCATTGGTGAAAACCTTTTTGCATCTGCCAAACACTGACCTCTGAATAGTGCACTGTGGTGGATATGACTTGGGCACTTTGACTGGGGTTGGTCTGGAAATGCTTTTAAAGGACACCTTTGATCAATTGATGACACTTTTCCCACAAACTGCCTTTGTATATTCCAATATATGCCAAAGACAGAAATGGAACTGGTCCAACCAATTTTGTCCACAATTTGAGAAAGCACGGAAACATGTGAATAAATCTGTTTCTGCTTACATGAGAGACTATGGAATGGGTTCAATATACAACAATAACTTGTGTTTCAACATGCAAGATATCTACAGAGGAGTTGGTGTGCACTTCTCAGATGAGGGGAGTAGAATATTCCTCCTGAATTTAAGACTGTGCATTGGAACCTACTTGTAGGTACGTAAATCAGCCACAGAACCCAAAAGCTCTTTTCAGAGCTACCCTACCTCTGATCACTCAAAATGATTATCTTTCTCTAACTTCTTTCACTATTTTTCACCAGAGTACGCTCCCCGGTACGCTCCCCGGTGCGTGTACTGGGCGCACCCCCGCAAAATTTTACAATTTTTATATTTTCTTTTGGCATATATGCCCCTCCTAAACTCCCCTCAGAAAACCTAGAGGGTGTCTACTGTGCCCCTTTTTACCCATTCCCAACGTTGTTTGTCCTCCATCTTGTGTCTCAATTCAACCGAAAAACAAAATGGCGGACTCCCGTAGCGCTCCCGGTACGCGTACCGGGGCGCGCACCGGTGAGCGCTCCCAAAAAAAATGTGGGAAAGAAATTACATAAAAACCACTGGACAGACTTTCACCAAATATAGCATAGACCCTACTACATACCAGTCCCTACCATTATGCTACATTTGATGGTATTCCATTGAGCCATTTGGGCTCTAGCCCTGTCTAAATATCCTGAGGTAAATTACATGACAAAAACACATATGAAAGTGTTGGAATTTACAACCAATTAAAATATTACTTACATTTTGTACTTTTATGTGCTGACATTTGATTGGTTAAGCACATGAATATATAAGAAAAATGACTGGGAAACACAGTCATTTTGACTAATACTACCTGAGGTACATTTTGATTGAATTTTGACAGAAAACTTCAACTACTTTGAAAAAGGTAAGTTGTTAATTTGAAAGGGGAACTATGTTGTGCACTTTAAGTTAATTTGGGAAAACGTTTTCTGATAGTTATATACTATCCCTGTGTAATAGTTATAGATTGAGATAGGCTTCTCTGTTATAATTATGGATTGAGTTAGGCTTCTCTGGTATAATTATGAATTTACTTAGACTTCATCTCATGCACTTTTTAATAGTTTTACTTCCTGCCTGAAACCATACACTGCCCAAAAATTACTTCACTGTTAAAAACTCAGAAGTACCTGTCTAAACTTTAACCCAACAGTACCCTAACTCTACTAATATAGTTAATTTTTATGCAATTTTCAGAAAGAAAATGGAAGGAGAAAAACAAGCAAATGTTACTTCTATCGAAGTAAAGGTAGAAAATCCAGAAGAGCAAAAAGATAAAGTTGATTTCATGGATGACTCTTTGGACCAACAGTTAATAGAATGTTTGGAACAAATGGAATCATGTACTTATAATTATGAGGAAATACCGGACAATATTATGTTACAAGTTTTATTAAATTATGAAAAAGAATCAGAAGAATGCATTTATATTTAATCATTTTAAATTGTTTGAGACAATATTCATTTTTATATGTAATTCATGAAGTATTACCAAAATGATTATATTATAAAATGAGACTTATAGTATACTGTGCAACGTTTTTGTGTTACATAGTAAGTTTACTCATAGTTACTACCTTTCTCCCACTATATTATCTCCTATGTGTATTTTACATCTCTTTTTCATCATAAGGGAGCAGGATAGACTACCCATGATCCCCTAGGACTTCTCAGGGAGTGCTTAAAGGATCTGTTTCTGCTTTCCTGACAGACTATGTTATGGATTCCATATACCACAATAACTTCTATAACAACATGCAAGATATCTACAGAGGAGACGGTGTACATTAAATGTAAGTCTCTGCATTGGTACATACATGTAGGTACTTAAATAAAAAAAAAAAAAAAAGAACATTTCTTTAAAACAGCTACTTTTTTTTTAAACTGTCATTCTTTTTCCCCATGGTACGCTCCCCGGTCCGCTCCCCGGTGCGCGTACCGAGCGCTCGCCCCGCGAAAATCGAAAATAAATAAATAATTTTTTTGGACCCAAGGGGCCCTTTTATGGCCCCCCACATCAAACCTAGGGGGTCAGGGGGGGTCTACTCCGCCCCCTTATGGTCAATTCCCCCTTTGTTTTTGCCACCTCTTGTGTCTCGATCCTACCGAGACACAAGATGGCGGCCGCTCCGGACTGTTTGGAATGTTTACAGACACCCGAGAGCCAATCAGCTTTCCGCACGCAAGTCGCGTAGCGCTCCGGGTACGCGCCCCGGTGCGCGTACCGCGGCGCTGCCATAGATATATATATTTTTTTTAACCTAAATTACTCAAAATCCACTGGAGCACATATCTTGAGACATAGCAAAGGCACATTGGGCTACCAGTCCCTACAATTTTGCCAAGTTTGGTGGAAATCCATTCAGCCGTTCGGGCTAAAAGTGAGTTTGACCGCCCTATGGAAATTAACATGGGGAAAATGCGTTTTGGGACCCCCCTTTTATCTCGGCCCCCGCTTGACGAATCCCCCCAAACTTTCAGGGAAGGACCGGAGCTCCGCGAGGCAAATTTGAGGAAATTTTACTCACAATAGAATTTTGAGATTTTGCATTGAAAAAAATCCTAACTATAACTACCTACTGGCGACCGCGAGTAGGTAATATATATATATATATGTATATGGATATATATATATATATATCTATGTATATATATAAACATTCTTAACCTTTTTAGAAACACTTAGTCACTGGATGATGTCATCAAAGATGACATTTGAGATGTCATCAGTGATGTCATCAGTGAAGTCACTGACCATGTCATGAGTGATGTACTAGATGACATCATCAGCAGTGCATTGCAGGGGAGCGAGTTATAGTTATCTCAGCTAACTATAACAGCCGAATACCCTGGTTTTGTACGAGTGAAAAGTCAGTGTAACTATAACGTCCCTGAAACCTGTGTTTTTTCATAGATTTTATATATATATATTATATTGCAATCTTTAAATTTGTGGCCTGGTAAGATCTACAATGTTTGGTACTCAGCCCGTAGATATTCCTACCAGTCTGTCTTCCATGATTATGATTGAGAAAACCATGTGACTGTATATAACGAGCACTTTTGTTTGGTTTCTGTCTCGTGAGAAAGCAGGTTTTACCTGCGAAACGCGTCGAGAAAGCCATTAAATAAACACCTTTGCACTTCAAAGTGGCCCGGATTGCTTTTCTTGAATGGAGAAGATGTTGGATTGATATATTGGGATTCGCTATCCCATCCGAGGCCCGCCTTTCAAAGCGGCAGGGTTCTAAGCGACTTGTTTGGCTGGATATATATATATATATATATATATATATATATATATATATATACACACATATATTATATATATACATATATTATATATATATATATATATATATATATATATATATATATATATATAATATATAATATATGTGTGTATATATATATATATATATATATATTCACAGAAAAAAACATAGGTTATAGTCCATATATAGTTAGGAATTTGCATTTACAAAACCTTGAAAATTCAATGAAAAAACCATTGGTTATAGAACATATATAGTTAGGAATTTGCATTTACAAAACCTTATTTTACTCGCATAAAACCATTGAAATTCCATATATAGTTAGATGCGCTAACTATATATCGCGCACCCGCAATCCACTGCTGATGATGTCACATATTACATCATTCATGACATGGTCAGTGACATCACTGATGACATCACTGATGACATCTCAAATGACATCACTGATGACATCTCAAATGACATCACTGATGACATCACTGATGACAACTCAAATGACATCACTGACAACATCACAGATGACATCATTCATGTGTTAATACGATGAACCTCTACAGACTCTGATATATCCTTAGATACACTCAGTGAAAACAGACACTCACAGATTGTCACTCATCCATAGAGTTACTCATACACCTAGACAGTCATGCAAAGAATCAATCACACCTCCAATTCCTCAACTATACAGTTATACACACCTTACTTATTGAAACATATTCTAACACATATTTACTCTCTTATATAATCCCTAATAAAAGTTCACAATGATCCATACAGCCACTCACACATTTACTGGCTCCAATGCACAGTTATTTATATATGTTAACTCTCACATGTACTGTGTTTTACATATGTACTTACTTTGACATGTAGCACTGAGATATCCATTCACTCACCAATACACTCATGCACACAGTCAACCGCCCATACAGCTGTTTCCACATAGACTTTTGAATCCATACATATAGTGAATCAACTACTCACACATCTATGTACAGTCACACACCTCCCAGCCACCCATACACACACACTCAGTTTCCCATACAAATACTTGGACAACCAATGAATAACCCATACAGTTACTCATATAGCTACTGATCAACACATGCAGCAGTTTACAGAACAACAGACATAATGATGCACAAATTAAAACAGTTTAGTCACTAACCCATGCACTCAGTGAGACACATTTAATCACTCACTCATACAGTCAGTCATGCACCTACTAAATCCTTCATCCAGACATTTATACATCCACTCATTCTTCAATATGTAAGACATATTTTAACTTTACAGAAACATACAGTCACTGGATGTTGTGATCAGTGATGTCATCAGTGATGTCACTGACCATGTCATGAATGATGTAATATGTGACATCATCAGCAGTGGATTGCGGGTGCACGATATATAGTTAGCGCATCTAACTATATATGGAATTTCAATGGTTTTATGCGAGTAAAATAAGGTTTTGTAAATGCAAATTCCTAACTATATATGTTCTATAACCAATGGTTTTTTCATTGAATTTTCAAGGTTTTGTAAATGCAAATTCCTAACTATATATGGACTATAACCTATGGTTTTTTCTGTGAATTTCATTGGTTTTTTAAAAGCTAACATCTGTAGCTGTAAAATGTATTCTACTTTAAAACCCAAAATATATTTTAGATGTTTATTGATAATTTTAATTGAAATATTTTTTTCTTCGCTTCCGGTAAGCGAACCGGGAAGCTTTCCGTTAGCTCATCTTGATGCTGCGATCTAGTACGCGAACCGGTAAACATTACGTTAGCGGAATTGTGACGCGTCGCGGAAGCGCGACGTATCATTGTCGCGTAATGCGTCTTATGACGCGCCGCTTTAGCGCTCCCGAAAGTGCTCGGGACCGCGAACCGGAAACGATGCGGGACGCGGCGCGCACCGCGTAACGTGAGCGGAACAAGTCATGTGACTTGTTTATCAAAGTTTTCATTGGTTCATTTCACTTTTGGTTTCCAAATGATGTATGACTAGGTCATGTGACCTAAAAATAACACTTTTCATTGGTTCCGAACTTTTGCTTTTCCAAAATCACGTAAACCCCTTCTTCTTTCCTCACTCTGACTTTCATCTTGGTGAGAGAAAGACCATTTCCAATTTTGATTGCAATGGCTTCTATCTTTGCTTCAGCTGGTGGACCCCCACCACCACCTCAACCTCCTCATGACAAGAGAGGACCACCATCTCAATTCATCTCAAACAGAGAGGAGGAAGAAGACGACTTAGAAGAAGAGGACACTGATGAACCTGATTTTATTCAGGAGTTGCCCCGTGTTTCCGGAAGGAAAACAAGTTTCATTTGGCAATTTTTCTCAATTCCTCGAGGGGAGAAGAAGGTTAATGCCAAATATGCCACCTGCCTAATTTGCAAAAAAAGATTATCTCGAGGCACAGAGAAAAAGTATAGTATGGGCAACTATACTATGCATCGCCATATGGTCAGGTGGCATCCATTAAATTACAGCCGGGCAGAGTTAAGGGATCTGCAAGATAATCCCCCGACAACTCCTGTGGCCAAATCAACTTCTAATATATCTTTGACTGTAAGAGAGGCACAGGAAACTGTACCAAACATACAGCCAAACTTCAAGCACATGAAGTTTACGTGCATAGATTGTGGTGCTATGCTCTCATGTGGCAACATGAGCGTAAACTTAATCAACTTGGTGTTTGATAACCATAACTGCCCTAACCCACCCAAGCAGTAATTTTTTCTTTGCTCCTGTTGAGCCCTTTTCGATGCCTGTTTTTTTGTTGTTTCCCCTCCATGAAAAACACAAAAAAAACATAAAACTGTTCTAAAAATACAAAAAAAACAAAAAATGTTCAGAAAAAATAAAAAAAATAAAACAACAAAAACATAAAAAAAAAGTTCTTTTCAGAACTACCTCCCCTTTCAAATAAAATTGCTAGAATGTTTAGCACTCTGGCAAGCTCTATTTCTTTTGGTTCGCTTCAAGTTCGCTGCCCGGTTCGCGAACTTGAAGCGAACCAAAAAAATATTTTTTAAAAAAAAAGAAGAGTTAGTATAAGGGAAGTAAACAGAGAGTAATGTAAAAAGAAAGACAGCTATAGAGAGTAAATCAGAGATAGTGTTTAATAGATCTATTTATTAATTCAGGATGACGATAAGGTGTGATGTCTCGTGAGGTTTGTTTAAGGTGAGACCTACTCAGGGTTACAGATCAATTTTACACTTGTTGAAGAATACAGAGCAGATAAAGCATGTGAAGGCCTACCAATGAAGTAAATCATGTCCTCTTATTACATCATTCATGACATGGTCAGTGACATCATCAGCAGTGCATTGCGGGTAAAAAGAGGAGAAAACATTTACCTTATAATTCTTGTTACCTTTTTAAAATATTTTTTCATACTTTCAATCTGTAAAAGAGAAAACAAACATTTCCCAAAAAAATTACTACATGTATTTAAAAATTACAAAAGAAAAGGGAAACGGTTCAAGAAGAAACACTTTTTCAACAATTTTGACATTTACAGAAGCCTCTGCTTCTCTACGTCCCCTACACAATCCTAAAAATATATATTTTAAATAAACAGTATCTTCATGCTGATGAACTGAGACCTATTTTGGAACATGGTACTTCTTTTGCACTGCTGATGTCTCACAATAGTGATGCAATAGCAGCGCAAAAAAGATGTAAAGCCATCATAAAATTGTCTCTAATATTTTAAATGATAGTTTCAGGATGCAAATAAGATGTGTGCTTTGAAGAGCTTTCTTTGAGGTGAGGCCTATTCCTTTTTTTTAAAAAAACAGTACCCGGAAATACAGCACTGTAAGCATTAAAATTGACACTTACAGTAGACTCAGTTTCTCCATATCTACCTCACATTTCTAAATGTATATCATAAGTACAAACAGAAGAACATTAATTATACATGTTATATGGTTTATTTTTGCTGTTCTCAGAATGTATCAAATTTCACTTAAATCAGTGACTTGAACGTATTCATCATGTAACAGCGGGGAAAAAAAAACACAATCAAAATGACTGTGTTTAAAAAACCCATACAACCTAAGAAATCTGATTTCAAAACTCCTTAAAATTAACTTACTTTCAATGACGTCGAAGGATCTCCTATGAACAGCATTCACTCTGTTGTGCTATAAATATTTTCAGCCCGCCACTTTCTGAAAGAAAACCTCCATCGATACGAAAAATATGTTACATAGAAGAAAAGACTTCTCTCATTCTATCACATGTTTCCACTAGGCCAAATCATGTTGCCGCGATTCGCTACTCTTGTAATTCTTCCAATCAAATCCCGACATTTTCTATTTTCGCAACTTTCAAAAAGAATACATTTAAGATTATTTTCACAATCCTGGACTACTAATATCTTACCCTTCTTTGTCACTCATGTTCTCCTTTTCCTATGACACTGATACTGCTTACTATGAAGCAGACTTACTTGCATCAGGTTTATATAGTTGGATTTTAAATTGACATTATAATTAAAAGTTTTGGACCAATAATCTAGACAGCATTGCAGACTTACATTCCCTCTACTTCATGAACCTTTTGCAATTCTTCACAGGAAATCCCGAGATTCTTTCATTAAAATTTTGGTTTTAAAAACACCAGGTAAGAATTTTTAAGGTCAAACGGCAATTTTTTTTTGAAAGTTACAACGGAATCATTGCAGAATGACCAGCCGTTTCGAGACTTTAAATAAGCTGTATAATGTCCTGATGTTGTTGAAGGACCATCGTGATAGATAATTGCTACAGTTACAAAAGTCCTTCCTGATATTGAAAGCTGAGAAGCCACAAATTTTTTTATTAAAGTTGACAATTTTGATCCATCAGGCCTACATCGTTGAATCATTAAAATGACATACTGTCCATATCTACGTATAAATAATGTTGACATCATTTCAGATTTACATTGGCTACACTCCATGTTGTGATCCGCTGCATTTACTAGCTTATTAAAGGAGACTGATTTACTGTCTGGCAAAGTTAAATATATAAATCTTTCTGAGTCTACACTAGTAGTACTTGATACCCTACAATTCTCGCAGTCATGCTGCCATTGATAAGAAAGCTTAAACAGGTGATCTACATCTACACCCTCATCTTGCAATACATCAAGCATATACATTAAAAACTCCTGACAATCTTGCTGATTATTTTCAGAGAAGTCTGTTTGCCCTGAACATTCATCTAACAGATAACGAACTTCAGACACACTTTCTACTTTTGTTCGATCAGTGCTACATTTCTCGAAAACAGAATTCAATAAACAGCATAAAATTTGTTCTGAATTCAACAGAATCTGTTCTTTTAAACTCTCTAGTGAAAAGAGAACATTAACCACTACATTTGCATAGCAGTTGACACCAGAACTGTTTTCAAATTGAAAACCGACAACATCTTCAACAGAATCCACTTTGTTTCTGCTAACAATTTTCGGTTCATTGACTTTTAGTCTTTTTGCAACAACCTCCCTACTATTACAGATATTTCTACGTTTGCGGCCTACCACACGTTTCTCAAACAAAGGATATTGAGGCAAATGTGGCGCATACTCTCTTCTTAACCTATTGTATTCCTTAACACAATCTAGATCCGCACAAATGTTTGTGACATCACAGTCAATCAAGTACAATCCTGATAAAGTTCTAACTCGTGACAATGCCACATATGCCATACCCTCCTTGAACACAGAACTGCCAATATTCACCAATGCACTGTCTACACTTAAACCTTGCGATTTATGAATTGTTACCGCATATGCCAAGCAAACAGGAAACTGTTTACGGCGAACATATAAGTCTTTAACAAGCAAAAACCTAGCAGAACAACGACCAATTAGCTGTACTTCCTCAATGCCATCAAATTTAATTTTTAAAAATTCCATTCCATCTCTATTTCTGTACTTCTCAAAATCAACAACATTACCCATTGATCCATTTACCAGACCTCTTTCAACATGTAAATTTCTTCTCAAAATGATTCGGCAATTTAAACACACATTCAAAGTCTTTTCAAAACCCGCTGTTTTAGATATAGTCTTCTCTAATGAATCCAATTTTGATTTCAAATTTTCTGACAAAATAATTGTTGATCCCATGTGCTCTATTTTGTCAATAGCTTCAAGTTTCACAATCTCTTGCTTTTCTAAATTCAACATTTTGTTGTTGAAGATGGCACATTCTGCAAGAGTTGGCATCAAACATATTCCGGATTTCTTCTCAGTAATTTTCTGAAAAATATTCTCAGCCACAATCTCTTGTTCGGGATATAAATTTGAAAGTAATCGTGCATTCAAAGCTTCTTTTCCATGCTCGGTCACTTTTCCAATTCTAATATCTTGTAGAATATTCTTGTAATCTTCATCTTTTGCCTGACGCATATTTTCATGCAGTTCAGCATAATTGAAGTTTAACCATATATTGACGTTGCCAATTCTCCCTAGGCACTTCCTGGTATCTTCATGCATGAGTATTTTGAACACTGGTTCTCCTTTTACTGGTGTCAGCTGCAGAAGATCTCCGAAAACAATGATGTGTTTGCCACCAAATAACACATCATATTCAGTTTTAAGTACTTCTTGCATTCTCAAATGCACAAAGGCAAGCATGACATTGGAAACCATGCTTACTTCGTCAATGATAAGTAGTTTCATTTTCCTCAAGACTCTTGAAACTTCACAGCAAGCATCCCCAGATAACTTGTGATATTGTAATTTGTTGTCATGCTCCACCGGCAGCATCAGTAGACGATGCAAAGTAATACCTTTAATGTTATGTGCTGCAAGTCCAGTAGGAGCAGTGACAACACAAGACAGCGATGACTCAGTCCTTTCCTGCAGATAGCATGAAATTGCTTTAATGAGGAAACTTTTTCCAGTTCCCGCTTCTCCACTCACATACAGTAGGACAGGCTTCAACGATGTACATGAGCACTCTTTCTTCTCATGACTTAATCCATGCTCAATTTGCTTGGTAACTTCATCATATATTTTCCTCTGCTCAACGTTGAGTTGTTTTTCCAAGTCTTCTAAGTTAACTGAATCCTCCTGAGCATGTGCCATGGCTCTTTCCACTTCATTCATAGCAGTGGCAGCTTCATTTTCGATAATAGGTCCTCCAAGTGGATCTTGACTCAATGAAACAGAACTCTGACTGTCCTGAGAACTGTCTCTGGCAATCTCGGCTGCAATTGTTGCTTCCTGCTCAATTTCCAAAGTTAGCATTTCTTGATATTTGGGAAAAGCAGGACATTCTATGCTATCCTTAGCAGCAGTAAAAGAGTCTTCGTAACAGAGGAAATCTCCAAGCAGTTCCTCTTCTGCACGCCAAGGCTTGAAAAGTTGCAAAAGTGCTAAATAGAAAAACTCATTTTTTTCTGAAGATTCGCCACTCAATTTTCGATGGTTTACTAATTGGCATTTTCTTTGCTTGACCAGGCATCCCTCACTTCCAATTACAGCATACACTCCTTTCTCAATATCTTCTTTGATGTTCCTCTTGAATATATAATTTTGGAGAACCTCATATAGACAAACATTCTCAAGGTGACTGCTTCGATTTGGATAATATGTATCCAACATGTTGGTCTTCAAAATGTCGGTACTGTTTGGTTCCTTTTCTGCCAAATATTCAATTTCCCGGACAGGTTTTAGAACCCGATTTCGCGTTGCAGCAAGACCAAGACTCGCCCAAACAATACTCCTGGAAAGGGGCGACCATTCGGTCCCCCCGAACGTATGGTGGAGTACCACGATCCCCCCGGGAAGCCATCTTGGGCGGGAGGCGAGTCTCGGCTGGTATGCCCGAAGCGGCGTAGCCGGGGCGCGCCTTTTCCCGCCCTGGAGTGGGTTGTCCTAGACACTGACGCGCTCGGCCACGCCCTCGGAGGCAGGCGGGGGCGGGTTGACGCCCGCCCTGAAGACGGATAAAAGGAGCAACAAGCCAAGAAAGCATCCTCTTGTTCCTGTGCTCTGAAGCTGCACCTCCCCGCTGCACGTGAGCTCGAGACGGAACGAAGAGCCAATTTTGACCCACCCACCAGCCCCTGAGGACAGCTAGTTGTTTTGAAATAAAGTTTTGATGTGGTAACTCTATTTTCTTACAGGTTGTGACGATTGTCGTGATAATTTTGAGTATGCAATAAAGATGGTCACTTTCAGTATGTTTTGCAAATAAAGTATGTTGCATTAGTGTTGATCAGTAATCATGCTTTTAATAAGTTATAATTGTTTTGTAATTTAGTTATTTAGGTAGATTTGTCGTATTTATTGTCGGGCGGTAAGGTCATGATCGGTGAGCAGTAATTGGAAGATCCCTATGGGGGGGCGTCACCCATTACGGATGGGAGCGCTCGGGGGAGGTGGCCATTGGCCCCTCAATGGGGAGGCGGTCCCGTCTAAGGATAGGCCGCCGTAAGGAAAGGAAAGGTGGTCAAGGCCCCTTCCTGGATAGGAGGGGCTACGGGCCCTCCTGGGGAATTTCCCGGGGCCAGGACATCTGCGACGGCAGATGGGTAAGTTGTGTGGGGTTCGGGAGGGGGTTTACGCTACCTCTTAGACACCTCACACGAGTCCTCGGACGACCGTTAAATGGCGTCGAGTTCATTGGGGCCCCCGTCAAGTCCAAGGGAAATTGGTAGATGCACTTGAGGTACGCCTCTGTGCGGTTGGTCCTCTCACAAGTGAGGGTTGTATTTCTGGTTTAGGGATCTGACACCGGTTACGACCTTGCCGTTGGCCCTTAACGTTAGGATGTACAATTTCAAGTCAAATGTTTTGTAGGATGTTAGTTCGGCTAGGAGAACCTTTGTATTAGAGATCTGTTAAGGTTAGCCAAACATCGTAATGTGGAAATGAAATTGTACATAATATGAAACTGTTATTTTAATGTTTTGATTTTGTTTCATATTTTAATAAATACGGCCGGGAGGGTCACTCCCTCCCGCCTTCCAAAAGTTCAGAACCGTTTCCGGTTTCCCATCCTTGGGGATTGTGTTGAGAGGGGGTGGCGGGTATCTCAGCCATATGGATTTGGCATAGAGACTTGCTGAAGACAATCGATCTGAACATTCGTAAGCTCCGATTTCTCGATGCAACAACATCTTCAGACTGAAACTGTACAACTTCTTGCTGAGGCTATTTTCATGGGAAATGTCCTCCCACATATCCTTCAGTTCTGTCTTTTCTTTTTTGGTGATGTAAGATGTCACATACCGAGCCACAGCCATACAGTTGTCACCCACAAACTGTATATCCATGTTAGCATTCCACATGGACAAAATCACTGGGTTGTAGTCGTTGATGTACTTGGACTCTTCGTTCCTTTTCAAATTGTATGTATTTTTGGGTGATTTCCTCGTCACATTATGTCGCAGTGAAGACATCAAACTGTTCACTTTTCCTTTAGAAATCACCGGTCGTGGAAAGTTGAAACGACATTTGGTGTAGAACTTGTCCTTGTTTCTGAATTTACGACGACAGTACTTTCCACAATGATGGCTTTGGAAACGTAGAACTTGTTCTCTTAGGCTTTTCTTCTCCGTTGCGTTTGGAACAGCACACGTAGAATACTGTTCTATGAAATTCATCACTAAGTCATCCGGATCTGTTCCAAATTTAGGTGCATCCTTGATCCACAACAACATATGTATATGAGGAGCACCTCTTGCTTGGTACTCCTTTCTCCAGAAGAAATCCAACACCTCTCCAAGAGGTGGATTCTTCTTATTTGTGATGAAAGACATCATAGCTTCAAATCTATGATTGAAGTACCTGCATACATTCACAGGATCCAAAGAACACAGTTCTCCAGGTGTCTTGAATTCAATGTTTTCAATATTTCCATTTGCCTCTCGTAGAAATTCAAGTAAGTCTTCCCAGCCATACTCGGCACAGCTCAGAGTGAGGAACCATGTCGGAGTTCCTAAGTTCCTCAGCATACATTTTAAATCACCATGACGACGGTACCAGTACTCATTAGTACCACGCTGACACGCCATGAGATTAATTAAGTGAGAATCCAAAATACTGTCTTGGACATTGACTTTATGCATAAAGTCCCTTGCCGAGATATTTTGCATCTGTATACCACTTTTTAAGATGTGGTTCACTGCATATGACAGTCCAGACAGATCGCTTTCAAACAGGAGATGAAACAAATAGGGAATGCATTGACGAAACCTAGGATCGTCTGCATACAATCGTAAAGTCCGGTATTCAGACGCAGGAATTTGATGAGGTCGCTCATCATATCTTCCTCCTCGACCTGTGGGAAATAGCTGTGGGAAACACCGAGCTTCCAAACTTTCCTCCCAAACACTAATGGGACTCCCTTTAGCTTGTTTCATTTGAAACAACTCAATAGCATTCCCCATGACTTCCTTGGAATGCAAAGGATGAACACTATAATGTTCATATATTTCTTCACTTTTAGAGGCTTCTACTTTCTCAATTTGGCCAGCACACAAATCGCTATCCTCTTCATCACTTACTTCCTCTTCTGCAACATATACATTCTTATAGTACTTATTATTTGTCTTCAAATACACTGTTGCCTTTTTGACTTTCCTAACATCCACTAAATCTTGCCATATTTTCTTATTCTTTGTCGGAACCCCATTAACTAAGATAACCAGAGGTTCCTCTTCCACTTTTTCTATTCCAATTGTGTTAATGTTTTTGTTCAAATCTAGAGGCAAATAAACAACTCTTCCCTTTAATCCTCTCTGTAAATCTGCTGGAGGCAACTTCCCTGTCTTTGGCTCCATTCTTACAATAGCCTGAAAGGGATGGATACTTTGAATCAAAATACATTCATAAGTATTTAAATCCTTCAATTCAGAAGGAATCTCAACCAATTCCAGATTATTATGAACTGCCCTAGCAGGCATCTGGTTTTGGTTTAATTTATTACAACAATAAGTACACACACGTTGATCCGATCCTAAATCAAAATAATTTTCTACCATCAAGTATGTGGCAAAATCCTTCCATTCACTATTATTTTCCCTTTCACTTTTTGTATATAAATCCACTACCTTAGTCTGATTCTTATAATAAGAGCGTCGACAACATACACAAGTGAAATTAGGCCTCTCACTTGATTTCATCTGAAAAGTGGCAATTTCCTTCTGAAAATTATCTGTACTGGAAACCTGTACATTATCTTCAACATTACCCTCTACTTCAGGGTCAATTTGAACATTCTCATCTTTACTACTAAAGTAACAAAACTCAATTTCTTAACAAATATTCTTCACATCTATTTCAGAACCATGCAAAAGAGCAACACATAATTGTTTAAGCATAATTGCTGGACTCTTAGCATAATACAACATTCTCACTAATTTTCTCACTTTATTATGATGCACTGCTAGCATCCTGAAATGATGAAAAACACTCTGGCATACTCTCCTGGAAAGACAAGCCAGTGAATGACCACGCAAACCTGTCATTTGTCTCACTCTGCAAGGATCTAAATCTTGCAACAACTTCATTTTCTGCTTCAAACTTTTCTTATTAAATGTCCGTATAAAATCACAAAGCAAATTGATGGAAACCTGTCGCACACTGCAAATAGAACTACACTTCCAAATGTACACAGGACCCTTAGGACGTCTTCCTAAAACCTCATCACTTAGCACCTCTTCTGTCTCTGTTGTCACAAGTTTTTCTTTTTCAACCGGACAACCATCCTTCACTTCATAAGCTCGTCAACTGCAAACATCAAATCATTATCCTGAAAATAACTCTCCTCATTAAAAAATGCCTCAGAACTTGAACTATGCATCCATTCTCCGGAAAAAACTTCACAAAAGTTACTACGATTTACTACTCTCTTCCATCTACTGTTTGTTTTGAAATCAGAAATTACCTTGCTTAGTTTCCTAATTCTATTGATTACCAAAATAAACAACTTTCGCTTAATTTCAAAAGCATGATCAATAATTTTCTCTACATTTTTCTTCTTCTTATAAAATGCCGCTTTCTGTTGGCCTTTTTTAATATTTCTTAATAAATTAACTATTATCCTGTTACGGAACATTCGTTTTCGAATGTCCCTAAACTGTTGTTACCTTCTACTATCATGCACAGAGTTATCTCTTCCTCTACCAATAACATTTTCGATGGGTCTTTCCTTTCCATTTAAATTACTCTTCTTTTTCTGAACTGAAACATTTTGGCGAAAAATACTTTTTTTACTAAAAATATTTTTTAAGAATGATTTTGTGCTCTTACCCGGAGCTTTCTTGATGTTTTGATAAGTATTTGGGGAAGAGAACTGCTGCAATAAAACATCATCCTGCTGTCTTTGACGTTTTCTAGCCTTTCTAATTCTATTTTTCGTAGGCATTTTTCAAATTTAAAAAAGATCTGCAGTTGAATCTGTGGAAAAATATAATAAAAAATGTTATTAACCACTATTACCAAACAGTAAATGAATAACAGTCATCAAAAACTTAACGCCCTACTTATTATTTAACATAGAAAATCTTTTGCACCAGCACTGCATCACAAGGACATTTTCAGTCATTTCCTCTTGAATGCAGGTATACAATTGATTTATGTGCTGTGTTTAAAAACGATTTTTTGAAATCAATTACATTTCTGGATATGTACTGCTAGAGCTTTATAGGTTGCTTTGGGTCATATTTATAAGGCATATGAGTGTCTATAATGTTATTTTTCCTTTTTAAATGGAAAGCGTTCTTCATGGTGCAAGTTTCTTATAAATACGCTCCCACCTGCGAAACGGAACTTTGCGATGCGAAGCTGATTGCCTCCCCGGTGTCTGTCAACATTCTAAACAGACCGGAGCGGCCGCCATCTTATCTCTCGGTAGGATCGAGAGAGAAGAAGAGGTGAAAAACGAAGGGGGAATTTAATGAAAGGGGGCAAGGTATACCCCTCTTGACCCCCTAGGAATGTTGTTGGGGTTTTTAAAGGGTCCCGTGGGGAAAATAAAAAAAATATATTTTTCACGGTAGAAGCGCTTTCCGAACACCGAACTGGGCCGCAAACTGCTGACGAAACGGGAATAGGTATAAGGGGGTGCGGGAGACCATTTTGTGCTTCGTTTTAATTAAATTACTAAGTATAAGGGGGTGCGGGAGACGTATCCTAATCCCTTATATTTTCTGAGGGTGGCTGAGAAGGCTCATATATGTTGATACATGTGTTCCAGCGGCTGCGCGTGAGCTTTTTTTTTTTCTTTGCTGCGTCACGTCTGTTAACGTTCCATTCGAAGGAAATCAGGAAGTGTTGACAACCAATTTGTCAGTGCGATAAAATATTTCGTTATAAATGAATCCTTATTGATAAACATTGTCTGCGCCATCTTGTCTTTTTTACAATGCCACAATTTTGTCGTGCACGGTAGCCATTTTAGATGCCAGGCCGGTCCCAGGCTATCACCTAGCCCCAGCAGTAGAGAATCCACACATACCAACCCTCCCGATTCAGGCGTCAGACTACTGATTTCAGTGCTACTCTCCCGCCTCCCGATTCCTGCAACCAAAAACGCGGGGGTATATTTCCAACCACTAGCGATAACTTCTTTAGAAACAAAAATTATCGCCGCACATCGGCGATTTTTATCGCAGATAAACCTTGCTATTAGCAAGGTTTATCGCAAATGCGATAAAAAACGGCCGCAATGCATGAATATCGCTGAAAAGTCAGCAATATTCATGCATTATCCAGCAAATGCTCTTAGCCATGTTATCCACCTCTCATTGGATAACATGGCTAAGAACTGCTCGCAAATGCGATAAGAAGCGGCCGCAATGCATCAATATTGCTGAAAAGTCAGCGATATTCATGCATTATCCAGCATATGCTTTTAGCCATGTTATCCACCTCCCATTGGATAACATGGCTAAGAACTGCTCATGGCCCCATGAGGAACGCTTTCCATTTAAAAAGGAAAAAATAACATTATAGAAAAGAATCGTTTTTAAACACAACATATAAATCAATTGTATACCTGCATTCAAGAGGAAATGACTGAAAATATCCTTGAGACACATGAAAGCGTTTTCTGGAATGCCCTAGCACCATTTTTTCGACATTATTAACATGGCTATGTAACTCCCATAATCAAAATCTAAATTTACCAAGCGCAGGTGGGAGCGTCTTTACAAGACACTTGCCCCATGAGGAATGCTTTCCATTTAAAAAGGAAAAATAACATCAAAGACACTCAAATGCCTTATAAATATGACCCAAAACAACCTATGAAGCTCTAGCAGTACATATGCAGAAATGTAATTGATTTCAAAAATTATTTTTATAAACAACATATCTGTTTCAGCTTACATAAGAGACCATGGAATGGGCTTCATATACAACAATAACTTGTATAACTGCATTCCAGAGTGCTACACCGAATATGCAATTACAATTTCTCAAAGTAACAAAATCTATTTCTATATCACTACAGACAAAGCCACAGTTTAAAATCACAGCTTTCTTCATCATTTTCTCCTTAATTCATACTATTCTCTATCTCAAATAAATAAATCTTTTCTCACCTTAGCAAATACTTTTTGAGTTTTGAAAACAGTCTCAGAAATACACCAAATTGTCTTCAGCAGAAGAAAAAGGATGCACTCCAGAGTCTGCAGCTATTGAAAGCACAGAAATACAGATATTCATTTCACATATCTCTCATATTAGCCAATCATAACTCTTCCCTCACTTTTTTCAAATCAAAACCCTTCCCCCCTCTGCCCTCTCTGCCTTTTTTCCATAGCAACGACCTCCTGGAAGACCTCTCATGTTTGCAAATTCACACAACAATGTTTCAATTGAACTCTGAACTCTCAGTGCACCTGCGTATCCAGTGCAATCTTTCATTAAAAGTTTCTTCCTTGACCATTCAAATTACATCTTTCAAAGAACACATCCATGCACCCTAACTTTCTGTTTTCAGAAATGGAAATGCACCAATCACTGCTAATGAATCATTAGCATTGGAACTCCACAGTTTTTTTTCTTTACAAACTCCTACTGTTTCAACTGCCCTTTCATTACCACACTTCATCTGACTGCAGCACAACCTTCTCCCACCATGTTTAACGTCTGGATTGTTGGACATAGTTACATCCACTGGGCTCAAAGGTATGCTGAGAGCAGAAATTTACCCAACCTCAATTTACAAGATGTGGAAATTAAGTGGTTGGGCCAAAGAGGATTAAAATGTCACCAATTGATACCATTGGTGAAAACCTTTATGCATTTGCCAAAACCTGACCTGTTAATAGTGCACTGTGGAGGTAATGATTTGGGCACTTTGACAGGGGTAGGTCTGGAAATGCTTTTAAAGGACACCTTTGAGCAATTAATGGCACTTTTTCCTCAAACTGCCTTGGTATATTCCAATATATGCCAAAGACAGAAATGGAGGTGGTCCAACCAATTTTGTCCACAAATTGAGAAGTCGAGGAAGCATGTAAACAAATCTGTTTCAGCTTTCATGAGAGACCATGGAATGGGCTCCCTGTACAACAATAACTTGCGTTACTACATGCAAGATATCTACAGAGGAGATGGAGTTCACTTCTCAGATGAGGGCAACAGAATTTTCATTCTGAATTTAAGAATGTGCATTGGTACCTACTTATAAGTACCTAAATGTACCATAAACCCAAAAGCTCTTCTCAGAGCTACCCTTCATCTAATCACTCACAATTATTATTTTTTTCTAACTTTTTTCACTAATTTTCCACAAAATACGCTCCCCGGTTCGCTAACCGAAAGCTAACCTCGCGGAATTTTTTTAAAAAATGTTTTTTTTCCGCACATATAAGCCTCCTCAGCCACCCTCAGAAAACCTAGGGGGTCAAGATAAGTCTACTGTGCCCCCTTCTACACATTCTGAACATTATTTGCCCTCCATCTTGTATCTTAATGCGACCGAAACACAAAATGGTGGACTCCCGTGACGCTTAAGGTTCGCTAACCGGGCCGCTTTCCAGAAAGCGGTCCTAAAAAAAGGTGGGAAAGTAATTAGCAGAAAAACGACTAGAGACACTCTCACCAAATATAGATTAGCTCATACTACATAACAATCCCTTTCATTCTCACAAATTTGATTGAAATTTCATTTAGCCATTTAGCCTGTAGACCTATCTAAATACCCTGAGGTGAATTACTTCACAAAACACATCTAAAATATTGGAATTGACAACCAATGAAAACTTTACTTTCATTTACAATTTTTATTACCTGACATTTGATTGGTTATATACCTGAATATATATAAAGGAAGAGAAGGAAACACAGCCATTTTCACTGCTACTTCCTGAACTACATTTCAAGAGCCTTTTCACCTCCCTGTAAAGTTATTTGATAATTTGTAAGTGGCACTTTAAATTAATTTGTAAAAACGTTTATTGATAATTATTTACTGTCCCCCTGCTATAGTTATAGATACAGATAACCTCCTCTGTTACATTTATTGATTGACTTACACTTCTCTGCTATAATTATGAATTTACTTACTTTAACTTCACTGTTAAAAAAACAGAACTACATGTCTGAACTTAAACCCAACAGTGCCCTAACTCTTCTAATATAATTATTTTTTTTATGCAATTTACAGCAAAAAAATGGAAGGGGAGCAAGAAAAAACTAATGTTTCCTTCGAGATTACATCTGAAGACATTTTACCTGAAGAAAATGTGGATGAAGATTTTATGGATCAATCTTTTGACGAACAATTTATTCAAACCTTACAAGAGACAGAAACATCCATGTTTGATGAGATACCAGATGATATAATGCTGGAAGTTTTAATGAACTATGAAAATAATAAATACATTTTTTTTAAATCAAAATAAATAAATAAATTAAAAAAACGAACAAAAACAACAAATAATTAACATACAATATTAGAAAAGTCTATCATTCTTTTATCCTTAAAGTACGCTGCCCAGAACGCTTTCCGGTTCGCGAACTTGGCGCTTACCACGCAAAAAAAAAATTTTTTTTTTTTTTTGGGACCCTCCTAGGCCCTTTTAAAACCTCCACATAAAACCTAGGAGGTCAACGAGGATCTACTATGCCCCCTTATGGTAATTTCCCCCTTTGTTTTGGCCTCCTCTTGTCTCTCGATCCTACCGAGAGACAAGATGGCGGCTGCTCCGGACAGTTTAGAATGTTGACAGACACCGGAGGGCCAATCAGCTTCGCATCGCAAAGCTCCGATACGCGAAAAGTTCGCTAACCGGATCGCTACCCGGAGCGCTGTTACAGATATATATCTTGATTTAAACGTTAATTTCTCAAAATCCACTGAAGCACATATATTGAGACCTAGCAAAGGCACATCGGGCTAACAGTCCCTACAATTTTGCCAAGTTTCGTGAAAATCCATTCAGCCGTTCGGGCTAAAAGTGAGTCCAACCGCCCTATGGAAATTAACATGGGAAAAACGCGTTTTGGGACCCCCCTTTTTTCTCGGCCCCCCCTTGACGACCCCCCCCCCAAATTTCCAGGAGCTGCTCAGAAACAAAATGTGCCATTTTCCTGAAAATTTCAGCCAATTCCGTCCACAAACGCCAAAGTTATTAGGCATAGAATTTTCAAAAATGCCATAGGGAAAAAATCCTAACTATATATACCTACTGGCGACCGCCAGTAGGTAATATATATATATATATATTAGGGGATAGGATGTCGGCTTGCAGCTAGAGCGGTTGACCTCGAAGCTGGTGAACCGGGATCGAGTCTCAGCAATGACGCTCTACATCCTGTGATTGTGGGCAAATCACTCAATCTCCCCATGCCCAACAAAAATGTATGTGTTAATCTGTAATGAAACTGGTGCTTTTGTAAAGCACTCTGATACCTGATATCTTCGGGTCTAATTTGTGCTATATAAGACTCCCAAAAAACTTTTAAAAAATATGTGACGTCATCAGCAGTGCATTGCAGGGGCGTGAGTTATAGTTAGCTCAACTAACGATAACGGACAAATTTCTCTGGTTTTGTATGAGTGAAATGTCCAACTAACTATAACATCCCTGAAACCTGTGAGTTTTTCAGTGAATTTCATAGGTTCTATAAATTATAATTTCTAACTACAACGTCCCTGAAACCTATGGTTTCATTCTGAGAATTTCTTAGGTTTTTTAACATTCTAATTCCTAACTATAAGTGCCTGAAACCTATATATTTTTCAGTGAATTTCAAAGGTTTTTTAAATGCTAATTGCAGAAAGATGCAAGTGAAGTGCAGAAACAAGCAAGAGAATTGCAGAAAGAGGAAAGAAAATTGCTGAAAGAAGCAGCAGAGGTGCAGAAAGAAGCAAGAGAAGTGCAGAAAGAGGCAAGTGAGGTGCAGAAAGAAGGAAGAGCAGTGCAGAAAGAACCAACAGAAGTGCAAAAAAAGGCAAGAGAGGTGTGGAAATAGGTAGGAGAGGTGCACAGAGAGGCAAGAGAGGTACAGAAAGAGGCAGGAGGGGTGCAGAAAGAAGGAAGAGAAGTGCAGAAAGAGGCAAGAGAATTGCTGAAAGAAGCAACAGAGATGTAGAAAGAAGCAAGAGAAGTACGGAAAGAGGCAAGTGAGGTACAGAAAAAAGCAAGAGCAGTGCAGAAAGAACCAACAGAGGTACGAAAAAATGTAAGAGGGTTGCAGAAAAAGGTAGGAGGGGTGAACAAAGAGGCAAGAGAGAGGTACAGAAAGAGGCAGGAGGGGTGCAGAAAGAGGCAGGAAAGGTGCAGAAACATGGAACAGGGTTGCAGAAAGAGGCAAGAGAGGTGCAGAAAGAGAAAAGAGGGGTACAGAAAGATGCAAGAGATCTGCAGAAAAAAGCAACAGAGGTGCTGAAAGAGGCAAGTGAGGTGCAGAAAAAAGCAACAGAGGTGCTGAAAGAGGCACGAAGGGTGTAGAAAGAGCAAGAGAAATATAGAAAGAGGCCTCAAATGTACGGAAAGAAGCAAGAGGGGTGCAGAAACAGGCAAGAAAGGTGCATAAACAGGGAACAGGGGTGCAGAAAGAGGCAAGAGAGGTGCAGAAAGAGAAAAGAGGGGTGCCGGAAGAGGAAAGAGATCTGCAGAAAAAGCAACAGAGGTGCTGAAAGAGGCAAGTGGGGTACGGAAAGAGGCAAAAGAGGGGCTCAAAAAGGCAAGAGGGATGCAGAAAGAGGCAGGAGCAGTGCAGAAAGAACCAAGAGTAGTGCAGAAAGAGGCAACAGATGTACAGAAAGAGGCAAGGGGTGCAGAAACAGGCAGGAAAGGTGCAGAAACAGGGAACAGGGGTACAGACAGAGACAAGAGAGGTGCAGAAAGAGAAAAGAGGGGTGCTGAAAGAGGCAAGAGATCTGCAGTAAAAAGCCACAGAGGTGCTGAAAGAGGCAAGTGGGGTACAGAAAGAGGCAAAAGATCTGCAGAAAAAAGCAACAGCGGTCCTGAAAGAGGCAAGAGGGGTGCAGAAAGAAGAGAGAGGAGTGCAGAAAGAAGCAAAATAGGCGCTTAAAAAGGCCAGAGAAATGCAGTAAGGGGCAAGAGCAGAGCATAAAGAACCAAGAGAAGTGCAGAAAGAATCAACAGAAGTACAGAAGGAGGCAAAAGCGGTGCAGGAAGAAGGAAGAGAAGTGCAGAAAGAGGCAACAGAGGTACAGAAAGGGGCAAGAGAGGTGCAGAAACAGGCAGGAAAGGTACAGAAAGAGATTACAGGGTTGCAAAAAGAAGCAAGACCGGTGCAGAAAGAAGCATGAAAAGTGCAGTACAATGCAATATGGGTGCAGAAGGAGGCATCAGAACTATAGAAAGAGGCAAGAGAGTTGCAGAAACAGGCAAAAGAGGTACAGAAAGCGGGAAGAGAGGTGATTCAGACAGAGGCAAGAGAGGTGCAGAAACAGGTAAAAATGGTACAGAAAGGCAAGAGGGGTGCAGACATTTGCAAGAGAGGTGCAGAAAGAAGCAAGAGCAGTGCAAAAGAACCAACAGAGGAGCAAAAAGAAGCAAGTAAGGTGCAGAAGGAAGCAAGAGAACTGCAGAAACAAGCAAGAGAGTTGCAGAAACAGGCAAAAGGGGTGCAGAAAGAGGGAACAGGTGGGCAGACTGATGTAAGAGAGGTACAGAAGGAGGAAAGAGAAGTGCAAAAAAATGCAAGAGGGATGCAGAAATTTGAAACAGAGGTGCAGGAAGAAGCACGAGCTGTGCAGAAAGAACCAACAGAGGTGTAGAAAGAGGCAAGAGGGGTACAGAAAGAGGCAAGTGAAGTGCAGAACAAAGCAAAAGACGTTCATAAATAACCAACAGAGGTGGAAAAAGAGGCTAAAGGGATGCAGAAAGGTTTCTGTAGGGGTGCAGAAAGAGGAAGATAACTGCAGAAAGAAGCAACAGAGGTGCTGAAAGAGCCACGAAGGGTGCAGAAAGAGACAATACAGGTGAAGAAAGAAGGAACAGAGGTACAGAAAGAGGAAAGAGTGGGGCAGAAAGATGGAAGAGAGTTGTAGAAAGAGGGTAGAGGGGTGCAGAAACAGGCAGAAGGGGTGCTGAAAGAAGCAAGTGAGGTGCAGAAAGACGTAGGAGAAGTGCAGAAAGAGGCAGGAGAGTTACAGAAAGAGGCAAGTGAAGTACAGAAGGTGGCAAGAGAACTACAGAAAGAGGCAAAAGAGGTGCAGAAAGAAGCAAGACAGGAACAGAAAGAAAAGAATGACGTTGTGTGTTTGTATTCACGGCATTGTCTCTAGAGTAACCAGTCTGTCCTTACTAATAATGCTTGGAATTACCAGTAGGTATGCTGTGACACCTTTGCTAGTCAATATGCCACCCTCAGTGGCTCGCTATACCAGTTAACAGATTTGAATAACAACACCTATCAGAATCTGTACGAGGCGAGGGTAGCTCCCAATTGTAAATCATCTTCAGAAATGTCCAGGGTGAAGAAAATCAGATTGGGCTTTGCTATGACGCATCTATGTGTTTGAATGCCACTGAGACTTTTTTACAATTTAAAAATGGCAGGAACTCGACTCAAAGGTATTGGAGCGCTTTACATGAGCACCATTTACGTTACACAAGGACACATTCATATTTTGTAGGCACTGGGAGATTAGAGGATTTGCCCAGAATCTCAGGATGTTGAGCCGATGCCGAAACTCGAGACCCTGTTCCCCAGTTCCAAACGTCAGGAGCTCTGGTTGTTACGCCACATCCTCTCGCCACATTGCATGATTGCTGGTACTTCCACAGAATGGAATGGGACATACACAAAACCTTCTCTCAAAATAAAACAATGTTATTGCATAACAAGAAATGGGTACATAAGTTTCGCCACTTTTAAAAGTGAACTGACATTCTACAACATCGCTGTATTCGGTAACAAAAATAGTGCAAGCACAGTTTTCTCAATTTTTCGGACCAAAAATTGTTTTTGACATTGATGTATTTTTTAAACGAGCGATAGATAGGCAGTAAACGTTTCTTTTTTCTATTCGACAATCAATTTCTCAAACGATGTTTGTTTTCATAATGCCTAAAACAAGAAATATGGTAAAAACTCACGATGTGTACACAGCACAGAGCCAGTAGTAGAACGAAACTTGAGGCCTACCCCTGCAAAGTGCATGGAGGGCCCCACTTCGGCACTTACTTGGGAGCTCACAGGCCATGGTACTGCACTGCGGGGGCCTTTGTTACTCCACTGGAATAGTGGTATAATTGTGTGGAATAAAAAAAAGTGGAATAATATCGGAGTAGGTTAAAACATCAAGTGACAGTTGCGAAGTGAAACCAGATCTAAAATCCTGTGTAGGTTAATGAGTTCCCTCCTTACATCTGTGCTGCTGCCAGAAAAATAATACATATATTATCTAGTTATCAAAGACACTTTTAATAGCATTACAATGTCACGTGTGTACCCGTAAAAGTTCAAGCTGAGACAGCTGGATAAATGAACAAAATGATCATAGCTGCTTGGAGGGCAAGAACTTTTTTGTGGAAGCACACAACAATCAAATTATGTACTCCTGACTCCCAAGATGTGGGAATAACCTACCTCCCTTTCTAGTGATACTCACAATTGCCTGGCGACAGCCGTGCTGTCAAACCAGACCATAGAACTGACTAACACACTGACCTGGCGGACCAGCCCTCCTGGCATTGCCAGATTACCATATAGGCCAATCTTGTGTTGCTTCCCCCCCTTCGAGAGAGGACGCCGCCTCGCGGTCCGTGTTAACTCTGAGGACCCAGATCCTTCCCCTTCCCGTTCCGTGATCCTGTGTGTACTTTTCCCGTGGCGAGACCACACTCCGGCGCTGGATCGTTTAAGATTTGACCCGCCAGAGGCGCCTCTATCTTTGCATACTTGGGGGTTCTTCCCCGGTCCCCTGTGATCCTGTATATGCCTCGCTACTGACGGGGAACCAATCCGGCACCTAACTTCAGAATATCTGATTCACTCGATACGTCACTCCTACCAAACCACTGGGATAAAAGACCTGTCTCCTTGAGACCTATGGCCTTTGGTCCACCGAATTTAGGACATTGTCCTAAATTCCCTAAAGACCCCATTCTGCTTAAACTACAATTATGATATGCATTATGCAAGATTCTAAATCAATGTATGTATATTTTTTCTAAAGCATCTATATGGATTCACTGTATGAACTCAAACTTAAGAAATAACAAATAAATTATCTCTATTTTCATAAAAAAGGTGTATTGAATCTGTGTGATGTATTGTTTGCTCTGATACGTAAATTTTGTCACCTCCCTCCTGATTGTAAGGATCCCTGTTGGGACCTTTAAACTAACCCTGGCAGGGTAGTTCTTGTTTCTATTCAATTGTTCTCTCCCCTTTTTTCCTGCCAGTATCCTAAAATCCCACTCGGGAACCCCCTTCTATTCTGCTGCAATCTTGTGTTGCACACAAGTGACAAATCAAAGGAGATGGGATATCCATAGTGCACTCACAATGTCCAAACCGCTGCTTCCCCCACTTCACTGAAATGACCCCCAAGGAGATAGCCAACTGTGATTAAATGCCAAATCAAAGGAGGTGGGATATCCAAGAGACACCGCTAAATGCCTTCATTACTCGCATCACTGTATGAGGAAAAGTATACTCCTGCTCAAGGGCTTCAAAATAAAGATCATTGCACTTGGGGGCCAAATAGGCAATGCAGCTACCTTTCTCAAAAAGCCCAACTCCCTGGCAACAAACTATGTGCTAACATAGAAAGTTAAACTTCAAGGCACTACATGCTAAGGACTCACCTTCTCCCTAAAAGTCATTGAACGATGGAAGTGAATATTTCCAGTAGTTCCTGCTACACAAAGTCACTCCGCTCCTTCAAATGAATACTGGGTAGGACTGACCATAGACGTGGTTTGTCTGAGCTACTACAATGGTACCAGGCCCCAGGGTGCAGAGCCAGGCCTCTGTGCTCCCATTATGGCTTAATATTACCACCCAATTGGGGTGCGGGCCCATGTCCCTTGCTTACATTAGGGTCCATTACTCCACAGGGACAGGGCTGGGAGATGATAGTGTATGCAGACAGACATCTGGCCCACAAATCCTGGTTTGCTGCTGATGAAATCTGGCAAACAATGTATCATTGTTATGTTATGTTATATTATGTTGTCCTACACCTGGCTCTTTGAGCAGTAGCAGCACCTCCCCTCCCCTCAGCGCGTTGGGACCCTCACGAGTAAGTAACGCGCTTTACAAGTACTCTGATTGATTGATTGATTGATTGTCCTTGCCATTGTCAGTCGATGAACATGTGAAAAGGAGGCTTACGGTCTGATTGATAGCAACAAGAGCTGAAAATGCAGCTTTATTATGACTGTAAACAAAGTCTTGTAACTCTAGCAAGTGTCGCTCTTCCATATTTTTATCACATTCGCACTCCTATCACCTTCTGCCTGCATCCGGAGTGTGGCCAAGTGTTCATTACCAAGAACACCGGAAAGTTCTCTCTCACGCACATTAATCTTTTAACAGAGTTAGTGAACGTGAAACAAGGCACGAAATAAACAAAAAGCAAATCTCTGCGTGGCAAAAGGTCAATGACGTTATTTTTCAGTGCAGTAACAAGGCAACTTCGGTTTTGACTTTCACAGACTCTCAATATGACAAGGTATGGACATAGTTTAACGCACACCAAATAGGGAATCTTGTGAAAACAGACCAGCCACGTGACCTGTTCTGTGTGGCTCCGGATTTCACTTGCTTTTCAAGACAAATGAAGATTTAACTCAAAATGCTACAAGCGGAGCTTTTATATCATAAGCCCTCGGACCTCTCCTGCCTCAACTCACCTGAGAGGCCTGACATGCAGCTCCTTCGGTGGCCAGCGCGAGCGGGCAGCAGAAAAGGGCAAGGTTAGCCAGACGGGGGGTAGGAGGGAGGAGACATTTGCGCGCCCCACACAATAATTATTAAAAAGTCTCAGAGGCCCGCCTCGGGCCTGGCGGACATGCGCACCAGTGAATTAATTAAGAAGCCTGGCGTGCGCCATGCGCCCATTTAATTTATGAAGTCAGAGGCTTGCTGGCTGAGTGAAGGGGCCCCTGCCTGGAGCACGCACCACTCACAACGCAGCCCGGGGGCTTGTGCGCACCATTTGATTAATGAGGAGGCCATGCGCGCAATTTAATTCTGGAACTAGGAGGCTTGCTAATGCTTGCTCCTGCACTGAGTGAGGGGGCCTTGGAGCAAGGGGGCCTCTGCAATGCGGGGGCTGCGGGGGCCTGTGTTATGCCCCTACTCAGCTGCTGTTGCACACACTTCTCCAGAATTTTAGCTTAGAGTGGGATGTTAGAAATAGGTCTAAAGTTGTCAGGGGAGGCAGGATCAAGCGACGTTTTTTTTAAGATGGGAAAGACTTGGCCGGCTTTCAGAGAGTCGAGTATCGATCCCTGAAGAAGGGAGGTGTTAATTATTGCAGTCCAGCTAGGAATATTAAATTGAGTGGCAGCAGCTAGGCAGTTGGAAGGGAGTGGGTCATTAAAGTGCTTTTTTGGGTTTATGGTGGATAGAATTTTTGAGACGGAGTGTTCGTCATAAATTTTGAAGTCGGTCCAGTGCACCTGGTTTTTGGGTGAAGCCTGTGGGGGCGGCGCAGAAGGAGGAAGCAGATCCGGCAGGGGTTGAGGGTAAGTGGCGGAACTAAGTTTTTTTCCTAAGGCACTGATTTTGTCAGATGAAAAAGAGGAGAATTCCTCAGATGATATTAGCGACTTGGGGATTTCTTTCGATGTTTGGCCAGTTTGTTAGATTGGTGTTTGACCATTTCGAAGAGCTTACGGGGTCTGTTCTTGGCGTTCAACAGTTCAGATCTGAAGAATAACTTTTTGAGTTGAGGATATTCCTGTTGTAGGCATTTCTTGCCTGGCGGAGAAGTTTTAAATGTGCGGCTGGGGGGTGCTGTCTCCAGATTCTTTATGACTGCTTGAGGAATCTCCTCTCGCTGTTGAGGGACCCATTGAACCAGGGGTTTCTGTCTTTGATTTGGGATCTTTTTAGTTTTAGCTGGGCAAGGTCATCAAGAATGTAAGATATAGTGACAGAGTAATGTTCATTGAGGTCGCTGACTGTTGTGATATGTGAGGGGGGAGGTCAGACATGCAGCAAGCCGTCAGTTTCCCATGATTAAGGTCCTTGTTGTCTCTAACTCATCGCATAGGAATTACCGGTTGCAGTGCCCTTGTCTTGTAGGTGCCAGGTAATCGGAAAGTAATAGCATGGTGGTCAGACCAGTCACATGGGTCTAAAGAGATAAGCTTCACTGTTGATTCCTTAGCGATGTTTCTGTCTAGAGTGGTGCCTTTTGAATGTGTTGGGAGTGAACAAGCTTGAAGCAGGGCTTGGTCGGCCAGGAGGTCTTTGATGGCGTTGACATGAGGATCCTTGATGTCGTTCCAGTGCAGTTTGAAATCACCAAGGAAAACGTCTTTAGAGTTAGAGGAAAACTTGGCTGTGATAATTTTCATGATGTTATCAGTGATGTCATTTGAGATGTCATCAGTGATGGCATGAGTGATGTCACTGACCATGTCTTGAGTGATGTAATATGTGACGTCATCAGCAGTGCATTGTGGGCGCGCAAGTTATTGTTAGCAGAACTAACTATAACCGGGGAATTTCAATGGTTTTGTACAAGTGAAATGTCCAACTAACAATAACGCCCCTTAAACCTATGGTTTTTTCAGTGATTTTCTAAGGTTTTTTAAATGCTAGTTTCTAACTATAACGTGCCTGAAACCTATGGTTTTTTATGTGAATTTCAAAGGTTTTTTAAATGCTAGTTTCTAAATAGGCCTACATTGGTAGGATATGTGAAGAAAGAAGAAAAAACGCACAAAAAGAAGCAAAAGAAATACAGAAAGAAGCAACAGAAGTCCTCAAAGATGAAGAAAAGTGCAGGAAGAAGCAAGACATATGCAGAAAGAACCAACAGAGGAGCAGAAAAAGGCCTTGTTACAAAATCATCCTGTGCCCGCAACTTTTTCAGATGGGCACTGGTGTTAACTGACTCTGACTAACCAGGCCGAGAGCCAGTGGTATGCTAAAAGACACTTGGAATACAGTGAAAACACCGACATACACTAGGGAACACTATGCGTTGGGGTACCCCTGTAATTAACATGACCTCCTCTGGAAGCCCCTAGTACATAATAGAGCAGGAGGATTAAAACTACGTCTTAAAACACGCCACTGGGCCGTTTGCACACTGGTGAAGAGAGGGGGGGGCTTGCAGTGACATGTGTGCAAACACGCCCTGTGGGCGTTTTAAGTTGGGGGATAAAGTCCCCTTGAATACTGAGGGTCTCTGGGGTCCAACTAGCCCACGAGGTACCTCCAGGAAGGGCCACAAGGCTATATTGCAGAGAAGTGTAAAAAGGGGTGTGGCCTCTGAACACCTGGTACATACTGGAGATACCTGGTGGGTTATTTTTATTGAAAGGGAATTAATTCCCCAACGTACAACTCGCCAAGGGGTGCATTTGCACAATGGTGAAGGAAGGGGCTGGGCCTGAGGTGACATGTCTCCCTCCTCGGACTCCCGGAGGCGTGCAGGTGACCCCTCTGGGTGGTGTTACACCGATCTCTGATGGAGGCTGGCAGGTGCTTTGGCCCAGTGGTGTAGTAGTGAGGTTTGACTACTTTCAAGGTCACTGTAGTGATTCTGTGTAGGAAGAGCAGCAGCTTCGAGATGTTGCCTGCACTCTGTAATGTGATGGCCTTCAAATGTGCACTGCATTGTTTCAATGCATTGCCTTGGGGAAACATCCTTTACGATGCAACTTTTACCATGCAGTGCCTTTACAACGCAGGTTTTTCAATGCAACTCATTACAACGAATTGCGCTGGGGGGGACGCTGTAGGATAGGTAATAGTTTAATTTACTATCCAACACCTTCCCTACTATCCACGGGGACTGGAGTTGGAGTTGGAATAGTAAATTAAACTATTCACTATCCAGCACCCCCCAACGCAAGTCGTTGTAACGACTTGCGTTGAAAAACCTGCGTTGTAAAGGCATGCGTGGTAAAAGCATGCGTTGTAACAACGTACATCCTTGCCTTGTCATAGTCACTCAGTGAGTGTCAGTCATGTGTCATAGCCCATCCCTCTGTGGCTCACTGCAGGATGTGGCACTGAAGGTCCTGTAGAACCCGTGGATCGCGCAATTAGGTCTGGATCCAGAGATCCGCAGCCTTTGGTTTCATTCTTGCTTAAAGAGCACGTACCTGGGGCTTAGTGGTGTTGTCTCCTGATTCATCACTGCCGGTTAGCAATGCTTCTGTGTGATCTCTCACCTGGGCATTAGGGATGGCACCAGTTGTCCTCTTCCGGTCTGTAACTCTCCAGTGTGACCTCTCATCGGGTTGCCCCAGCTGCCCTCTGCCTAGCATCCTCGGCGGGCATTCTGTAATCTGGGGCATCACGACCCATGGGTGCAGTACCACTGGCCGTGCAGATGCCACATTGTGGTTCCAGCTGTATTCCCCCTCTGGAAGAGTAGAGCAGAACAGTAGGTGGGTCATTTGGGGGTCATCTATCACTTGTTTACCCTCGTAGAGCTGGTCCTAGGGTAGCCAAACCGTGTTGCCTGTGCTAAAACAGATTATAGGGAATGGTGCTGTGGTGCCAGGCGCTAAAATGGCTTCAATTAAGAAACACTAGCACAAGGCTATCTTCTCTTGATGGCGTCACTTCCAGCCAAAGTTCTGTAAGAACAGGCGTTCTCTTGGGCGGTGGGATGCTTCCACTACGAGAACGCCATTATATAAAACTGTAATATAACTGTAATGTATATGGACTCTGGCAGTACATTGCACCCCCCCTTTTTTTCATCTTTAATATTCAATAACATCTGTTGCTAGGACACATATTGAACGAGATAACCGCTTTGATTCAGTTTGAAAGAACCATGGTGAGGATTCACGCCCACAATGCATTTTTCGGTGGAATATGACACTCCACACCTTTCCTCTTCAGTTACAAATAGCTGTGTTGGTATCACTTTAGTAGGTGGAGCCGTTGCACTCCACAGCCTATAGGACCACAGAGTATATAAACGTATCGGGTTTACTGGCTATAATTTGTTCGGATTTAAGAGGTACCAGACGCCATTCCTGCTGATAACGCGGTCTTGCACACAGGTAACTTCCGTGTCGACTCTTTACGGCACGTTCTAACTATAGAACCTAGACGCGCTTGTTGTCGTGGTTGCTTACATCCCTCTTGCTTTGTATTTTAGAAAGCCGGTAACCTATCTTTCGCCCTCCCAAGTTCGACAGCCACGCATCTAACGTTACCAGGTGCACCATTAGAAGCGGGTCCTTTCAATACGCTTATCCAGGTAAATGCGGCCCCTTCGTTTTCTTTATGAATATTGTTAGGAGGTAAATGTAAATCCTTGCTCGAACGGCAACATCAAGATGCCATATTTTATTCATTTATAGCACCAAGCAATTGTTCCAGCAAACCGCTGAGTCACAACATTTCTAATCCCGCGAAAACACATCAGATTGTTGCCACATTCGTTATTGGGTAGTTGGATATTATACAAAATCAAGGTATTTCTTTTAATTCATTTAATGTGGCTGCCGCGTTTCACACGTATCTCCAATAGTTGCCAATTACAACCACAGCTCATCAAACAACTTATATCTGGTATCTTTGTTTTCCCCTAACGGCTCCAACTAGATATAGAGGTTCCCCTTGCAGATCCTATTTGGACCTACTATCAAGTCTTTCCTTCCAAGATTTAAAGGTAAGCTTGCCATTAAACACCAACAAAGGTTGCACTAAATAATTAGTTAGGTTGCACTAAATAATTAGTTAGAACTGCCATCGAGAGAACTGTCTAAACTGCATTTTCCTTACCCTACGGTAGTTTTTGTGAGGCACCATAGTGTATTTAAATAGGCTGCCAAAGTACCTATGAACATTAGAAAAAAGAAATGGACCTTTAAATTTTAATTTTTTTTACTGAAGCAGCACCAGTGTCTACTGTCTAATACCTATGCACTAATCTGTATCTTTCTCTGTTTCCCCTGTTTTCATTCTCTTCATTTGTGCTCATGTATGAAAAGAAAAATGTATTACTTAATTGTATTATACTGTCCTCATAGCCATATGTTAAATATGAGGATATAACAAATTGTAATTTACTTGTTGTAAAGCGGTATACCATGTTTGGTTATCATTCTTCTGGCCCTAAAGTTTAAAACTGTACAGATCATTGTACACTGTTTAGCATAAATAGACATTATTTTAAAACTCTGTTCATCTATTTTTAGTAATACGATGGTATTGCCCCGATGAAGACATGTTCTAAGTGTCGAAACGCGTAGTCGAAAAGCCATTGCCTCTTTGAATCATTGGGAACACTTCTTATAGATATAATTCGTTCATCACATATATGTATTAAAAGAATCTTTTTTATTGTTTTTTAATGAATGATTATGACAATGAATATCTTCATGACATTTTAATCAAACTTATTAAACTAAATCCTTTATGCTATTCTAGTGCTTCATTTTTATCTTCATTCTTTTTTATTTGAACTTTGCCAGTTTTTGTGTTTAGCCTGGGTTGTTTATTTGTCACAAAATGGGATGCTTCCACTAACCACCCATGCTGTAGCCCTTCAAGTATGCCAGAATCCTCTTTTGTCGCCTCTCGCACCAGATTCCTTCCGTGAATAGACTTCAGATAACCTATGGGCGCAGAAGGCTGTGCTAATACTGAAGCCAAAGTACTCTGTGCCAAAACCAGAGACATCGGCGTCATCATGGTTGATGGAAATGTCCAGCATTCGCCACGATCCCCCGCACTGCCCACTCACAATAGGCACGTGGCAGGTCCAGGGAGCAGGACAGGAGCACAGATCGTATGTGGATTAGGGGGGAAATGAAAAGTGTTTGTACCCACTTTCGACTGACTGGTATGCAAAGAAGAAAAGTTTTCATGGAGTGTAAAATGCAAATGACCTGAAAAGCACCTGACAGGATAGGAGGCAATTGTGTGAGGAGCACAGTGCGAAGCCATGGCGTGCACAGCTCTAAATGAAGCACTTTTGTAAATAATTTTAAGGTGAGTTGCTAGAGGTGGGGCACGTCTGTGAGGTCCAAGTTAGCCCATTGTGGCCCAACTGTAATGGAGTGAACAACACATGATGAGCCGCTTATGTCAGGAGCTCATCACGAGGAGTCTGAGGTGAGGCTTGTTGGCGGTGACGCTCATCGATGAGGTATATCAGTGATGAGTGTAGGGTAAGGCACATCAGGGAAACGATAGGAGCTTCCAGAGCGGTTCTCTGTGGACAGAGATTTGGTCCATCATGTGACGTCTCATCTATGGCCACGCCCTTGTGGAGAAGAGGTCCAGACAAAGGCACGTAATCTCTGGTCACAAAGTCCAGGAAGACACCAATGGTTGCTGGTCTGCTGGGTAAAAGCTGAAAAAAGTCACTCGGTCAATTTATTTCAAAAGAGACAGAGGGCAGCTCGTTGTTGGAGTCTAGGAAGAGACTTTCAGCGGACCGTCAGTCTGGCCCACACGGTGTTCCACAGCACCACAGTGCCTGTGAGCATTTAGTCTCCAGCTTGCAGCACACTTATGTACCTGCAACTTAACCTTGATAGGCATGCAACACACCTGAAATATTTTTTGGCATGCCCCTGGGACTTGGCCCACCCAGGGGCTAATTATCAACAAAGCGCGGGAGTCCGTGCTTTGGTTTTTTTCGGCCGGATCTACGCACCCTGGCGACTAAATTAAAAAAAAATTGGTGGCCCTGGGAGTCCTTGTGGGACCCCCTCAGCAGGCCTAGGGGGTCAGGGTATTTCTACCCTGCCCCCTTTTTGTGTTTTGCGCCTTTGTTTGACTGATTTCTTGTGCCTCGGTTCTACCGAGGCACAAGATGGCTGCCAACACTTCCTGGTTTGAAGTGTTGGCAGCCAATAACCATAAAGCTCTTAATCAGGAGGGTCCCCGGATCCACAGCGGCCACAGATATCACTATCTTTATTCCTTCATTTCTCAAAAACTACTCAACAGATTTAAACCATCTTTAAAAAGGTCGCTTTCTGAGCCAAGCAGTACCTTTTTGCCAAATTTGGTGTAATTCCGGTCAGTAGTTTTTGCTATAACAGTGTCTAAATTTTCTGATGGGAAAATGATTTTTTCACCACTATTTTTTTTTATTTCCCATGGATTCACACCATTTAAAACAAGCATTAGAAATGCAATCGGGCTCGGGTTTTTTTGAGTTTGAGCTAATGGCATTGTGCATGTGGTGTGTAGTGGAATTATGTGGGTTGGATTGTAATTGTAGCAATGGTGGCATGCTGTGCTTTAGATGAATATGTTTAAAAGTAAAGTGTACCATACTGCGATTGCTACAATAGTTTATTGTGGATTCGTTAACAATTGATGCGTGCACTGATGGCTGGTGGTGTGTGTGTTTGGTGGAAGAGTGCACTGGCGGCGGGAGGTGTGTGTGCCTGGTGGAAGGGTGCACTGACGGCTGGTGGGTGGGTGTGTGCTTGGTAAAAGCGTGCACAGATGGCTGATGGTGTGTGTTTGGTGAAAGCATGCACTGACGGTTGCTGGTGAGTGCGCCTTGTAAAAGAGTACACTGACGGCTGCCTGGTGTTGTACGCCTGATGGTGTTTGTGCTTGGTGAAAGAGTGCATTGATGGCTGGTGGTGTTTGGCCCTGGTGAAAGCGTGCACTGACGGCTGGTGTCGTGTTGTTGTGTGTGTGGTTGTGTGTGTGGTTGTGCTTGTAGTGGTGAGTCTGTGGGGGTGAGTCTGTGGGGGTGAGTCTGTGGGGGTGAGTGTGTGGTAGTGAGTGTGTTGTGGTGAGTGGTGATGAGTGTGTGGTGGTGAGAGAGTGGTGTGTGTGTGGTGTGTGTGTGTGGTATGTGTGTGTGGTGTGTGTGTGGTGTATGTGTGTGTGGTGTGTACATGGTGTGTGTGTGGTGTGTGTGTGTGTGTGGTATGTGTGTGTGGTATATGTGTGTGTATGGTGTGTGTGGTCTTATGTGTGTGGTGTTATGTATGTGTGTGGTGGACTTACTTTGAGTGTTTCTTTCCTGCACACTCACACACTGCCCCTACACATTCACACACTGCTCACACTGCACACTCACACTGTTCACCCTGCATAGTCACACACTGTTCATCCTGCACACTCATCTTGCACACTCACACAATGTGCACCCTGCACACTTACACACTGTTCACCCTGCACACTCACACACTGTAAAAAGGAGCATGCTCATAAACTGCACCATGACATAAGCACTCCTCATGTACAGTAATACAGAAGCAAACGCTATTATGCCTGATTAAATTGCCACCACTGCTGTAGCATGACACAGCACATACTTTGAAACACATAAAATATTTTAAAGTGTGCCTAGTCTGTGAGGTAGTACAGCGTTTTACATTAAAACATGAGGTATTAGAAGCCGCAGATTGACACATGTCACAAAAGTACTTGGGGTAAACAGGTAAAGGAATATTATAGAGTGTATATATATATTATAGAGAGGTGAAACAAGGGCTGGGGAGGGTTCACTGGGGCTGGGGAGGGGGTAATATAGTTAACCACATCACAAATGAGAAAACACACATATCATATATTGAATAACACAAACATATATAGCACCAAATGTCACAGATATATAATTATATGTACAATAACATTGAATGACACACATTTATCTTGATATGACTGGTCATGCTCTGTGGTAGTACATACATAATACATCATATGTACGTAGCATGACCTAAATATATATTTACTTGTACTCTGGCATAGGGTGACACAAATATATTATATATGCACCATGACACAGAATCAAAGAAATGTATCATAAATGCATTATGACTTGTACAATTATAAAAATATATAATTTGTACCATAAAATAGAATGACTTATATAATTAAAGGTAGCATGCTATACTAGGATACAAATATATGGTAGTGCACCGCGGCATAGAATGTCACGGCACGCCCTACACATACAAGGCAGGATGTACGGTGGTACAAAAAAATATTCTACAAAGCGAGACCCACGTACCTATAGTATTAAAAGGAGGCCGTGGTATGGCGTGGAGAATATAAATAACGTCAGAAAAAGACTTCGGAAATAGAAATACGGTACAATACCATACAAAAAACACGTGATGAAAACCATAAATCGTAGCATACGACATACATATTTTACAAGTGTGCAGTATGTCGCCTTGAAAGCTCGACATACCAACACGAAATATGTCGTAAGATAACATGACACAAACGTATTACGTGATAAGAGGCAGAACATGACACAATTGCGTCATCTGATTTAAATGTGTGCAGCATGGCATGACTTTACATGACATACATAGGTCATAAATGTGCGTTAACACAAGATTATACGTACGTCGTGTGGTTAAAATAGCAAACAAATGCACGAAGACTGAACTGTATTTATTAACATAGATAAATGACAATAACCTAATAAATATATATATATATACATTTGCTCAAATACATGACATAACTTTATTGTATTGTTGCAAAACTACTCCATCATACACAAATGGGTATGACATAAATATGTGTACCAGTTCAAAGGTGGGAAGTGGTAAAATAGAAAAGGGTGCACGGATAAACTACAACACGGCCGAGCATGCAGAAGGTTGAAAGTGTATAACACCGCAGCCTGAGGTAATATGGCGGGAAACTATAATGCAATAACAAAACTAAGCCTGGCACGGGCATCATTCATGGCATAGTTAGAAGTGGCTAGAGTGCACAGCGGAGCACGACAGGAATATTTTCTTATTATTACAGTACCACACCCGGGGTTAAAGCCTGTAACAGGTGCAGTGCGTGAAGCAGAAAGTCAGAACAAGGCATACAAAAGAATTCAATGAAGTGGGAGTTGCAGCGCACCACAGAACATAAGGTGACATCAACATGTCATAACAATTCTAGAAAAAATATTTAAATAGGAAAACTTAAAAGCAGGATACTGCGTGGCATTGAGTATACTACAGCCCAGCGAATGCCGGACAACAGCACGGTGCGTTGTGGAGCCCTACGCCCCACTGCAACACTTATGTGGCTTGGAAAGAACTACCCCACCGCACAACATGCGACATAACGTGGCTGCAACGTATGTTGAACTTGATTACAGGTTACACGCACCCCACTCAAGTAACAAGGTTAACAACATGACGCGAAATGTGATATTACAGTCTAATGCTCAGCATAGCATAAGTTATCACATATATAGCGCTAGATGGTACAGCTATCAGCGTTCCTTACTGAAAAGGATGTGACCTGTCACCTCAGAGAACCTCACAGTTTACAGCAGAAGATGCCGGAGGTTCGGATTAGTTTAATATCAGCGGCAAACTTCATGAAGTCAATCCAGGGCCACTGCTCCAGCGTAAGGAAATAGGCGGAAGTAAGAAGTTAGTGAGGTTTATGATTGTAGGTACAATAATGCTAACGACAAGGGTGATAACAAAATAGGAATTGGAAGAACAAATACTCTCCGTCAATAAACAAGCCACCGTAAGAAGAGTGAGGGGCATTCGTGGAATTATATAACTCCTTAACAAATAAACAACTTGCAAACTCACCGAGAAGATTTATGATGAAGTGAAGTCTACTACAGTTTTGCGATTGTTGTAACTAAATCCAGAGTGTGGCCTCTGTATATTCGGTGCTGATTCCCCTCAAATGAGTTGTAAATAACACGTACACGCTGGTGATTCACAAGCAGTGATCTGACAGAGGCGGCCTGGGGTGCGCACCATGAGAAGGGAACGGGGCGGCGAGCAGTCACCTACCCTGGCTAGCTTGAATCCGGAGGAGTGCAGTGCACACCAGCAAGATGCACAACGGTGCACCCGAGCTGTCGGGCACACACACTGACCTCGGCTATTCTCTAGAGCTGGGCTAGGTCGATGCAGCTCTTCCTGTTAACGTGTGGCTAAAGACAGCAAACATGAGGCTAAAGGCAGCAAACATGAGGAGACACCCAAAAGTTAGTCACCCCAAACCTGCATCTACCGCACCAAACTGTAAATTACGACTGTCTTCTGGAAAACACCATTTCCTTAACTCGATAACGATAAACAATACCTTTTTTTCTGGCGTAAATCTCATTTTCGGTTATTGGTGGGTTACTTTTTTATCTTGTAGTACGGGTGGGAAAAACACTCATGTTTTCTCTCCTTGGAGACCATTCGGTAAACAGTAAAGTGGTCAGTACCTGTTACATTACTCCATAGGCAGACCGTGAAGTCTTGAAGAGAACACAGGAAAAGCACGAACGCGCGCCATTCACTGCAGACTGGTGAACGTGCCCACAACATCTGCATTACATTATCGTGGAACCCTGACAGCTCCTAATTGATATTTATGGACTGCCGTGCGCGAAACCGCACAGAAAATGCCAAAAATGGCAGACGAAAAAACATATAGCCTATCGCGTCAAGGCTACTAGAAAGACAGCACAGCGAAGACGAATTACTATGCAGATGACATAAAAAGCACGCGCACTAAGGAATGTTTCTGGCCCGAGCCCTAAAGAAACCTTTTTTTTTTCTCTTTAACAATAGGAGCTTGGAGCTCCGCCCCACTTCATGGTGACGTAGGCCTAACCCTAAAAAGGGCACTTTATAAACCAAGGGCTACCTTTTTGCAAAATTTGGTGTAATTCCGTTCAGCAGTTCGGGCTGTAGCCGTGTCTAAAATTTCCCATGTGAAATAACATGGGGAAAGTACGTTTTGGGACAGCCATTTTTTCTCAGCCCCCGCTTGACGAATTGCCCCCAAACTTTCAGGATAGGAGCGGACCAGAGCTGGCCATCAGTTTGGAATATTTCGTGAATATTAGTCAACAGGGGCCAAAGTTATTGTAAATAGAATGTTGCGGATTTCCTATGACAATCGGTCCTAACTATAACTAATTACTGGCAACCGCCAGTAGGTTTTATATATATATATGATGTCACTGACCATGTCATGAATGATGTAATATGTGACATCATCAGCAGTGGATTGCGGGTGCGCGATATATAGTTAGTGCAACTAACTATATATGCGAATTTCAATGGTTTTGTGTGAGTAAAATAAGGTTTTGTAAATGCTAATTACTAACTATATATGGTCTATAACCTATGTTTTTTTCAGTGAATTTCAATGGTTTTTTAATAGCAAATATCAAAAGCTGTAAAAAGTATTCTTCTTTTAAAGGAAAAATATATTTTATATGTTTTTATTATAATTTTTTTTATGCATCTCCCAAACCCTGACCTCTTAATAGTGCACTGTGGTGGAAATGATTTGGGCACTATGACTGGGGTTGGTCTTGAAATGCTTTTAAAGGACACCTTTCATCCAATGATGACACTTTTTCCCCAAACTGCCTTGTTATATTCCAATATATGCCAAAGACAGAAATGGAACTGGTCCAACCAATTTTGTCCACAATTTGAGAAAGCACGGAAACATGTAAATAAATCTGTTTCTGCTTACATGAGAGACTTTAGAATGCTTTCAATATACAACAACAACTTGCGTTACAACATACAAGACATCTACAGAGGAGATGGTGTGCACTTCTCAGATGAGGGGAATAGAATATTCCTCCTGAATTTAAGACTGTGAATTGGAACCTACTTCTAGGTACCTAAATCAGCCACAAAACCCAAAAGCTCTTTTCAGAGCTACCCTACCTCTGTTCATTCAAAACGATTACCTTTTTCTACTTTTTTCACTATTTTTCTCCAAAGTACGCTCCCCGGTACGCTTACCGGTGCGCGTACCGGGCGCTACCCACGTGATTTTTAAAAAAAAATTTTTTTTTGCCTATATGAGCGTCCTAAGCCCCCCTCAGAAAACCTAGAGGGTCAGTAAGTGTCTTCCCTGCCCCTTTCTACCCATTCCGAACATTGTTTGCCCTCCATCTTGTGTCTCAATTCTACCGAAACACAAAATGGAGGACTCCCGTAACGCTGCCGGTACGCGTACCGGGGCGCGCACCGGTAAGCGCTCGATAAAAAAATGTGGGAAAGTAATTTACAGAAAAACCACTGGAGACACTTTCATCAAATATAGAATAGGCCCTACTACATAGCAGTCCCTACCATTAACCCATATTTGGTGGTATTCCATTGAGCCATTTGGGCTGTAGCCCTGTCTAAATATCCTGAGGTAAATTACATGACAAAAACACATATGAAACTGTTTGAATTTTTAACCAATTAAAATGTTACTTACATTTTGTACTTTTATGTGCTGACATTTGATTGGTTAAGTACATGAATATATATCAAAAATGAGAGGGAAACACAGCCATTTTGACTAGTACTACCTGAGGTACATTTGAATAGGATTTTCAGTGAAAACTTCAACTGCTTTCACAAAGGTAAGTTGTTAATTTGGAAGGGGAACTATGTTATGCACTTTAAGTTAATTTTGTAAAACGTTTTCAGATAGTTATATACTGTCCCTCTATAAGAGTTAGACATTGAGAAAGGCTTATTTATTAAAATTATTGATTGAGTTAGGCTTCTGTGGTATAATTATGAATTAACTTAGGCTTCATCACAGGCACTTTTTAATAGTTCTACTTCCTGCCTGAAACCATACACTGCCCAAAGATAACTTCACTGTTAAAAACTCACAAGTACCTGTCTGAACTTAAACCCAACAGTGCCCTATCTCTACTGATATATTTATTTTTATGCAATTTACAGCAAGAAAATGGAAGCACAACAGAAGGAAAATAAAATTTCATTTCAAATAAATATGGAAAACAATCCAATGGAAGACAAAGAACAAATAGACTTTTTGGATGACACTGTAGACCAAGACTTAATTAAATGTGTTGAAGAAATTGAAGATGGAATGAAAAGGAGGACATACCAGATGAATTAATGTTGCAAATTCTTTTAGATTTTGAAAAATCTCAACAATAAATTTAAATTTTATAAGTTAAAATTGTTTGAGACATTATTCTTTTTTAAATGAAAATTATGAAATAGTACCCAAAAAGATATAATTTAAAGTGAGACTTAAAATATACTGTGCAACTTTTTTGTGTTACATAGTAAGTTTGCTCATAGTTACTTCCTTTCTCCAACTATATTATCTCCAATGTCATTTTAACATCTCTTTATCATCTCCTGCCTCCATATTGTTTCTGCTTTCCTGACAGACTATGGTATGAATTCCATATACCACAATAACTTCTGAAACAACATGCAAGATATCTACAAAGGAGATGGTGTATATTTAATTTTAGACTCTGCATTGGTACCTACATGTTGCTACTTAAATAAAAGAAAACAAAACAAAAAAAACAACAAAAAGAACAATCAATAAACATACAATATTTGAAAAGTCTATCATTCTTTTTTCCCCATAGTACGCTCCCCGGACCGCTTCCCGGTGCGCGTACCGGGCGCTCCCCCGCAAAAAAAAAAACCCCACATCAAACCTAGGGGGTCAGGGAGGATCTACTCTGCCCCCTTATGGTCATTTCCCCCTTTGTTTTGGCCACCTCTTGTGTCTCGATCCTATCGAGACACAAGATGGTGGCCGCTCCGGACTGTTGAGAATGTTTACAGACACCCGAGAGCCAATCAGCTTTCCGCGCCCGGAGCGCTCCCCGGTGCGCGTACCGGGGCGCGCTTACAGATATATATATATTTTTTAACCTATATTACTCAAAATCCACTAGAGCACATATCTTGAGACCTAGCAAAGGCACATCGGACTACCAGTCCCTACAATTTTGCCAAGTTTCATAGAAATCCATTCAGCCGTTCGAGCTATGGAAAACTCAATGTTAAAAACACGTTTTCGGACCCCCCTTTTTTCTCGGCCCCCACTTCACGAAACCCCCCAAACTTTCAGAGGACGCTCAGAAACAAAATGTACCATTTTCTTGAAAATTTCAACCAATTCCGTCCATCAACGCCAAAGTTATTCAACATAGAATTTGCAGAAATCCCTATTCAAAAAAATCCTAACTATATATACCTACTGGCGACCACCAGTGGGTAATATATATATATATATATATATATATATATATATATATATATATATATATATATATATATATATATATATATATATATATATATATTACCTACTGACGATAGCCAGTAGGTATATATAGTTAGGATTGGCTACCATAGGAAATTCCGAACATTCTATTGGGAATAACTTTGGCGCCGGTTGAGGAATTTGCGTGTAATTTTCCTTAAAATGGTCTCGCTGCACTCCACTCCTTCCTTGAAAGTTTTGGGGGGATTCGTGAAGTGGGGGGCTGAGAAAAAAGGGGGGTCCCAAAACGTGTTTTCTCCATGTTAATTTCCATAGGACGGTCTGACAAGTCTACAGCCCGAACCGCTGAACGGAATTACGCCAAACTTGGCAAAATTGTAGGGACTGGTACGCAGATGTGCCTTTGCTACGTTTGGTGAAAATTGCTCCAGTGGTTTTTATGAAAATTAGGTTCAAAAACACATATATATCTATATGAGCTTACAGGTCCGCGCACCGTACGCGTACCCTTACATGCGCAAGCGCGATCCTGATTGGCTGGCAGTCGACTGTCAACATTCCAACTGTCCAAACCAGGAAGAGTTGGCCACCTTCTTGTTTCTCAGGAGAACTGAGGCACAAGAGAGCCCAAAAAATGAGTGGAAAACACAAAAAGGGGGCAGGGTAGAGACCCCCCAACCCCCTAGCCCTTCTCAGGGGGTCTCAAAAGGACCCCCAAGGGCAAAAAAATAAAAAATCGAAAAATCGCGGGGTACGTGCACGGTACGCGTACCGTGCGCGTACCCCATGATTTTATAAAAAAAAATAAAAAAATGTTTTGCCCTTGGGGGTCCTTATGGGACAACCTAAGAAGGGCTAGGGGATCAGACTATGATGCGCATATTAGTCAAATATGCCCTAAAAGATCGCAGTAAGCTACTGGAACAAATAGAGAACCTGATGATCGAACTAGGTACCTTAATGTCAAAAGAAGCCTTGGATGATTTCGTGAAAAACTTGTAAATCAAAATGGCTAAAGTTGAAGAGGAAATAACTTTGAAAAAACAATGAAAGTTTCTAAGAGACTTTAAGGATTACCAATCAGGACGTACTCTCACTTTTTACCGCAAGTATGATCACCTCTTTGATAAATCAACATTGGGAGCCAAACTAAATCAAAGCACTGCATCTCGAGTGGAAGTAACTGAGAGTGACATATCAGATGGCAGCCTCCCAGACCTATCCACTGTGGGTCTTAATCAGGCGAGCAGTGATGATCAGCAGAAAAAGCAGAGTAATTTTTTATTACAATTCCAAGTCTTGAACCAAGGAAGGGCAGAGTACCAACAAGATCAGGGGATCCAAAGGGGAAGAGGACGAGGAGGTCGGGGAAGAACAAGAGGAATAAACAAGCCAAAGCAAGACAGAAACGCAGAAAAAACGCCTGTGGGAGTAATGACGAGGGGCAGCAAAGCCAAAATATGACGGTAATAAACCTTTCACAAAGACTATTATCTGTTCATGAGACTGAAGTTCTGTTGTTAGGATTATCCTTTTGCCCCTCTGCCAATTTTAATTATGCACAAACCAGAATAGACCTTTTCTATTTTTCTAGAAAACTGAAATTAAAAAAATGGTTTGAAACTCATCCCAAGAATGTGGCCCCTGATGTGAATGCATGTGTTGTTAATGCTATTGATAGTCATGATGTTGACCACCTGAATATAATCTCCTCAGGTGATATTGTGAGAGAAGACTTTTTGAACAGTGAGAACATTGATGTGAACCCAGGGAGTAATTTTCGACCAAAATCCAAATTTTTACCAAACATTGTTTGTGAAGCTGTTGAAGTCTTTGAAAAAGGACTGTTATCAGATATCAAGAAACTAAGAACTAAGAAATTGCCTAATAATAAGAAAAATGTGTCTCCAGCTCTCAGACAGGCAATAGAAGATCTAAAAAATGATACTGATATTGTAATTCAGACAAGGGGGGAAACATAGTGGTGCTCGCCAAAGAGAAATATTTGCAGGAGGGCAACAGACAATTAGGTGACACCACTTGCTACCAGGTTTGTACCCCGGAAGACATAAAATCATCCAAAATTCCTTTCGATAATCTGCTTTACGATTACCGAGATAAAGGTCTGTTGGAATGGGAGTAATATAAATACCTAAAATGTGATCATCCCAAGACCCCCATCCTTTATCTTCTACCAAAACTCCACAAAAACGCAATAGACCCCCCTGGGAGACCTATTGTCTCATCAATGGGATCACTGCTGGAACATACTTCACAATATATTGATCATTACTTATGACCCTTTGTGATTTCCCTTCCTACCTACCTGAAAGATACAACCCACTTCCTTAAAATAATTGAAGGAATACACTGGGAATCTTCGTACACACTAGGTACTCTAGATGTGAGTAGCTTATATACTTGTATACGACATGACCTAGGAATTGCAGCAGTTGAGCATTTTCTGAAAATGAGATCTATCTCCTTCGCAAATCATTCAAAAATGCTGCTAGAATTGATCCTTTTTTGCCTAACCAACAATATCTTTATTTTTGATGACACGATGTACCGACAGTCACAGGGCACAGCGATGGGCACCTGCTTTGCCCCCAGTTATGCCAATCTATTCATGGGCTGGTGGGAGGAGCAGGTGTCCACGCAATACAATGAATTCAACAACAAAGTGGTCCTGTGGCTTAGGTACATCTATGACATTTTTATGATTTGGAATGGCACTATTGAAACAGCTAAAAAGTTTGTACAGCTTCTTAATAACAACAAAATGAACATAACACTAACAGAACACAAACATAAAACTCGTATTGAGTTTTTGGATGTATTAGTGGAAGTTCAAGGAGAGACTATAAATACCAGTCTGTTTCGAAAGAAGACGGCGGGTAATAGTCTTTTGAGTGCAAGAAGCTCTCACCCACGAAACTTAGTGGATAGTATACCCCATGGGGAACTACTCCGGGCTGAAAGAAACTGTAACACCAATGCAGCATATGAATCTGAAAAGGAGAAAATGTGTATAAGCTTCAAGGAACGTGGGTACAAGAACAAAACTATCAGTCAGGCATGTGTTAGGGCAGATGCAACTATCAGAAATGAATTGCTGAATCCCAACCGTGTAACAACTGAGGACGAGAATGTAAGATTCATCACAACTTTCTCAGGCCAGGCCCATGAAATCAAAAAGATTTTCAATAAACATTGGCATGTCCTCCTAACTGACAACCATCTTAAATTGCATCTAAACACAAACACTCAGATTACATTTTGGAAGTGTAAATCTCTAAAGGATGAAATGAGCATAATTCTGTCACCAGCAAAAATCCGACAAAGGGCAAGCCAGGTTTCAGATGCTGCAGAAAATGTAAGGCATGTAGAAACAGTAGGGACTGTGTAACTTTAACTATCCCTACTTCTGGCAGAGAATTTGCTATTCGTAAACCACTCTCTTATAACACCATGTACTGTGTCTATGTACTCATCTGCCCGTGTGACAGATGGTACGTAGGCAGTACAATACATACAGCTAAAAAGAGAGTAATGGAACATCTAAGGGCAATTAAAAACCACAATGAACAGTACCCTGTGGCACGCCATTTGTATGAACATCACTTCCAGAATGTAAACAAACTGAGAATGGTTGTAATAGATATGGTTGACATGGGAATTCGTGGAGGCGACAGAAAACTGGCCCTACGCAAACTTGAGTCGCGATACATAATAGACTTTGAATGTATGACCCCGAATGGGCTGAACTCTAATGAAGAACTGGCAGTCCATCTTGCATAATAGAATATTATGTATTGAATTGATATGTATCTAAAGTTTGCCTTCCAGGTGTCTGATTTTATATTTTTAATGTTTTTTATAGGCTTTCTGAATGATTTGGTTGGACCATTACTCTGAAAAATACCTTAGAGACATGTGGATTAACTTGCAAAGATCTGGTTGGAACAATACTATATGCCGGAAGGACATGACTTTGGAAACTTTTGTAAATTGTGGCATATGCCCACTTGGGCGGGACTTTGGCAAATGTTGACATGCTGAATGCATGTTGTTGACAGATGAAATTTTGCTATTTTGTCAACACGGATCTTTTGCCCACTAGGGCGGGACTTCAATGTTGTGGATAGATGAAATGTTATTATAAATAATTAATCTGTCAACACGGATCTATTGCCCACTAGGGCGGGACCTTAATTATGTGCATTCATACACCGATTGACAGCGTTATTTTGTTGCAATAATATGACAATATGGCAATTCATTTATGATATTGAGTTAACTGGACTTTGCAGAATGTCTCTAAAAACATTAAGGTTATTGATTGTTGAATGTATAAACATATATTGTACTTTACATTCATATTCCCCAACATTATTAAGTGTAAAACATAAGAGTAGAAGTATATGTTACACCAGCCAGTAATGGCTGCCATGAATTTGCACTGTCTGTCTGTCACAATGGGATAGTCCTATCTTTTTGTTTAATAATGAAGTAAAAAGGACACATTTGCGTTTTCACGGCTGAAACATGATCAAGCCGAGAGGTGAAACGCGTTGTTTCCTGCCATTAAATTCTACGTACACCAGCAATTTTGGAGTGTCGAGTACGTTGTTATGCAAGTTTGGGAATTTAGTTTGAATACATAGGGTGACCGGGAGCTCTACCTCGACCCACCCGCGAGCGGAACTGGCAAGTTTACCGGAACAGTTTGAATGTTGAATGTATATATATATATATATATATATATATATATATATATATATATATATATATATATATATATATATATATATATATATATATATATATATATATATATATATATATATTTACAGCAAAGTTTTCTTCAAAGGAAGACACCGCACACCACCTCACCTATAAGACTTGATGTTTATTTCTTGTAGGTTCCCCACCTACGCGTTTCAGACAGGTAAACTGTCCTTGATCACGGTTACAAACGGTTCTGTAACCGTGATCAAGGACAGTTTACCTGTCTGAAACGCGTAGGTGGGGAACCTACAAGAAATAAACATCAAGTCTTATATCTGAGGTGGTGTGCGGTGTCTTCCTTTGAAGAAAACTTTGCTGTAAACAAATTTGCGAGGGTGTCCCGAACCTCGCCGCCTGCACCAGCTTTTGGCCGCTCCTCTCATATTGGGACGGTTGCTGCAAAAAAAAAAAAAAAATATATATATATATATATATATATATATATATATATATATATATATATATATATAATGTGATCAAGGTCACCGTGGAGTGACCGAAACGCGTCATGCTGGCGAAATCGTGTGAATAAACCTTGTTAATATTTCACCCTTGCGCTGTGGAGTGGTCTGTACCTGTGGTATCCGGTGTGGCAGATTGGATCTTGGTCCTGGTTTGAGGCAGCGGAACAGGACTGTGAAGTGCATATATATATATATATATATATATATATATATATAGCTCCCTGGTACCCCCCCCATTGTGGCTTCTACTCTTTTCTTCAAAGGAGGTGCGCACATGTCAATTCACTGTGTTTTGCCTGTGACACGGTATAGAAGCCCACGCTTCACAAGTGACACCGGAATCATTGGCAGCGGCAGCTCCGGCTGCTGGTTGGGCGTTTTCTGTGGTAGCAGATTTCCGGAGTCCACCATATGACCCCAGGAGAAGGAGAAGCATTGTTGAGGCAATTCCGCCTCACATTGGGCCCGGTGCACGGCCATTCGGATCCACGCAGAAAGGACACCTGGGTGCTTAAGGTTGTTGCATTGTGGGGACCCGAGGGAGCGCTTTTAACTCAAGAATACAGAGAAATGGTGGCACGCTCCGCTCCTTGACTCACCTGCCAGCTATTTCCTTCAGTGTGGTGTTTCCCTACCCTACGGATCCCTTTTGCTGGAACCTAGCATTCTGGGACATGTATTCCGTTGAACTCCCGGGGACTACACGTCGGACATCCCGCTCCGGCTGGAGTGGGAGGGATTGGGTCACAACCTATCAGAACTGAGCAGGATGACTATAGCAGCTCAAGGGGAAGGGGCCTGTCATTTCAGCATTACTGGGCACCGAAGAAGGCCTCACGGCCGAAATGTATTTGCCTGATGCACTCATGAGAATAAGATGGCTCCCTGGTACCCCCCCATTGTGGCTTCTACTCCTTTCTTCAAAGGAGGTGCGCACATATCAATTCACCGTATTTTGCCTGTGACACGGTATAGAAGCCCACGCTTCACAAGCGACACCGGAATCATTGGCAGCGGCAGCTCCGGCTGCTGGTTGGGCGTTTTCTGTGGTAGCAGATTTCCGGAGTCCACCATATGACCCCAGGAGAAGGAAAAGCGTTGTTGAGGCAATTCCGACTCACATTGGTTCCGGTGCACGGCCATTCGGATCCACGCGGAAAGGACACCTGGTGGCTTAAGGTTGTTGTGTTGTGGGCCCGAGGGAGCGCTTTTAACTCTAGAATACAGGGAAATGGTGGGACGCTCCACTCCTTGACTCACCTGCCAGCTATTTCCTTCAGTGTGGTGTTTCCCTACCCTACGGATCCCTTTCGCTGGAACCTAGCACTCTGGGACGTGTAGTCCGTTGAACTCCCGGGGACTACGCGTCGGACATCCCGCTCCGGCTGGAGTGGGAAGGATTGGGTCGCAACCTATCAGAACTGAGCAGGATGACTATAGTAGCTCAAGGGGAAGGGGCCTGTTCATTTCAGCATTACTGGGCACCTAAGAAGGCCTCACGGCCAAAATGCATTTGCCTGATGTACTCATGAGAATAAAATGGCTCCCTGGTACCCCCCCATTGTGGCTTCTACTCTTTTCTTCAAAGGAGGTGCGCACCAGAGGCGTCTTCGGAGATGCCCACACAATCAAGCGGCCTTACCTTTTCTGGCAATCGCTTCGGCAACTTTGTCTCGTCAAGTTATTGGCAGTGTTTGGTCCACCACGACGCCCAAGAAGGAGAGAAGCGAAGCTGGGCTAGCTGCATTTTGGCATGCCCCCGCTGACATATATCTTGGGCTGAGCGGTTTGTGCGGCAGGGGACATAAGGAGACTCCTCAACTCGCAACCGATGTGACAGGGGACAGTGCTGCACGTAAAATTGTCCCGCATGCTGGCAAATCCTGCAAAAATCACAAGCCTGGGGATCCTGATACAAACTGTTGCATTCTGGGTCTCGTAGTTGATGCACCGATTTGGCAAACTACATCAGGTGGAGCCCTAAGGGGGAGGAACTGCTACAGCCTATCCAACGGGAGCGGGACCCTCATAGGTGCGGACATTTCCCTGCTCTTCAAGCACACATGGCGCTGATGAAGGCTATGACGCCGAAATGCATTCGCTCTCTGTGGCTGGTTGTGAATAAAGAGACTCCTGTTTGTCCCGAATGTGGTTTCTGCCTTTTCTTTGGGAAAGATTGTGCTACATTATTTCACGCCTGCCAGAGGCGTCTTCGGAGACTCCCGCACAATGAAGCGGCCTTACCTTTTCTGGCAATCGCTTCGGCAACTTTGTATCGTCAAGTTATTAGCAGTGTTTGGTCCACCACGATGCCCTAGAAGGAGAGAAGCGAAGCTGGGCTAGCTGCAATGCCGCATGCCCCCGCTGACATATATCTTGGGCTGAGCGGTTTGTGCGGCAGGGGACGTAAGGAGACTCTTCAACTCGCAACCGATGGGACAGGGGACAGTGCTGCACGTAAAATTGTCCCGCATGCTGGCAAATCCTGCAAAAATCACAAGCCTGGGAATCCTGATACAAACTGTTGCATTCTGGGTCTCGTAGTTGATGCACCGATTTGGCAAACTACATCAGGTGGAGCCCTAAGGGGGAGGAACTGCTACAGCCTATCCAACGGGAGTGGGACCCTCATAGGTGCGAACATTTCCCTGCTCTTCAAACACACATGGCGCTGATGAAGGCTATGACTCCGAAATGCATTCGCTCTCTGTGGCTGGTTGTGAATAAAGAGACTCCTGTTTGTCCCCGATGTGGTCTCCGCCTTTTCTTCGGGAAGGATTGTGCTACATTATTTCACGCCTGCCAGAGGCGTCTTCGGAGACTCCCGCACAATCAAGCGGCCTTACCTTTTCTGGCAATCGCTTTGGCAACTTTGTATCGTCAAGTTATTGGCAGTGTTTGGTCCACCACAATGCCCAAGAAGGAGAGAAGCGAAGCTAGGCTAGCTGCATTGCCGCATGCCCTCGCTGACATATATCTTGGGCTGAGCGGTTTGTGCAGCAGGGGACGTAAGGAGACTCTTCCACTCGCAACCAATGGGACAGGGGACAGTGCTGCACATAAAATTGTCCCGCATGGTGGCAAATCCTGCAAAAATCACAAGCCTGGGGATCCTGATACAAACTGTTGCATTCTGGGTCTCGTAGTTGATGCACCGATTTGGCAAACTACATCAGGTGGAGCCCTAAGGGGGAGGAACTGCTACAGCCTATCCAACGGGAGCGGGACCCTCATAGGTGCGGACATTTCCCAGCTCTTCAAGCACACATGGCGCTGATGAAGGCTATGACGCCGAAATGCATTCGCTCTCTGTGGCTGGTTGTGAATAAAGAGACTCCTGTTTGTCCCCGATGTGGTCTCCGCCTTTTCTTCGGGAAGGATTGTGCTACATTATTTCACGCCTGCCAGAGGCGTCTTCGGAGACTCCCGCACAATCAAGCGGCCTTACCTTTTCTGGCAATCGCTTTGGCAACTTTGTATCGTCAAGTTATTGGCAGTGTTTGGTCCACCACAATGCCCAAGAAGGAGAGAAGCGAAGCTAGGCTAGCTGCATTGCCGCATGCCCTCGCTGACATATATCTTGGGCTGAGCGGTTTGTGCAGCAGGGGACGTAAGGAGACTCTTCCACTCGCAACCAATGGGACAGGGGACAGTGCTGCACATAAAATTGTCCCGCATGGTGGCAAATCCTGCAAAAATCACAAGCCTGGGGATCCTGATACAAACTGTTGCATTCTGGGTCTCGTAGTTGATGCACCGATTTGGCAAACTACATCAGGTGGAGCCCTAAGGGGGAGGAACTGCTACAGCCTATCCAACGGGAGCGGGACCCTCATAGGTGCGGACATTTCCCTGCTCTTCAAGCACACATGGCGCTGATGAAGGCTATGACGCCGAAATGCATTCGCTCTCTGTGGCTGGTTGTGAATAAAGAGACTCCTGTTTGTCCCGAATGTGGTTTCTGCCTTTTCTTCGGGAAAGATTGTGCTACATTATTTCACGCCTGCCAGAGGCGTCTTCGGAGACTCCCGCACAATGAAGCGGCCTTACCTTTTCTGGCAATCGCTTCGGCAACTTTGTATCGTCAAGTTATTAGCAGTGTTTGGTCCACCACGATGCCCTAGAAGGAGAGAAGCGAAGCTGGGCTAGCTGCAATGCCGCATGCCCCCGCTGACATATATCTTGGGCTGAGCGGTTTGTGCGGCAGGGGACGTAAGGAGACTCTTCAACTCGCAACCGATGGGACAGGGGACAGTGCTGCACGTAAAATTGTCCCGCATGCTGGCAAATCCTGCAAAAATCACAAGCCTGGGAATCCTGATACAAACTGTTGCATTCTGGGTCTCGTAGTTGATGCACCGATTTAGCAAACTACATCAGGTGGAGCCCTAAGGGGGAGGAACTGCTACAGCCTATCCAACGGGAGTGGGACCCTCATAGGTGCGAACATTTCCCTGCTCTTCAAACACACATGGCGCTGATGAAGGCTATGACTCCGAAATGCATTCGCTCTCTGTGGCTGGTTGTGAATAAAGAGACTCCTGTTTGTCCCCGATGTGGTCTCCGCCTTTTCTTCGGGAAGGATTGTGCTACATTATTTCACGCCTGCCAGAGGCGTCTTCGGAGACTCCCGCACAATCAAGCGGCCTTACCTTTTCTGGCAATCGCTTTGGCAACTTTGTATCGTCAAGTTATTGGCAGTGTTTGGTCCACCACAATGCCCAAGAAGGAGAGAAGCGAAGCTAGGCTAGCTGCATTGCCGCATGCCCTCGCTGACATATATCTTGGGCTGAGCGGTTTGTGCAGCAGGGGACGTAAGGAGACTCTTCCACTCGCAACCAATGGGACAGGGGACAGTGCTGCACATAAAATTGTCCCGCATGGTGGCAAATCCTGCAAAAATCACAAGCCTGGGGATCCTGATACAAACTGTTGCATTCTGGGTCTCGTAGTTGATGCACCGATTTGGCAAACTACATCAGGTGGAGCCCTAAGGGGGAGGAACTGCTACAGCCTATCCAACGGGAGCGGGACCCTCATAGGTGCGGACATTTCCCAGCTCTTCAAGCACACATGGCGCTGATGAAGGCTATGACGCCGAAATGCATTCGCTCTCTGTGGCTGGTTGTGAATAAAGAGACTCCTGTTTGTCCCTGATGTGGTCTCCGCCTTTTCTTCGGGAAGGATTGTGCTACATTATTTCACGCCTGCCAGAGGCGTCTTCGGAGACTCCCGCACAATCAAGCAGCCTTACCTTTTCTGGCAATCGCTTCGGCAACTTTGTATCGTCAAGTTATTGGCAGTGTTTGGTCCACCACAACGCCCAAGAAGTAGAGAAGCGAAGCTGGGCTAGCTGCATTGCTGCATGCCCCCGCTGACATATATCTTGGGCTGGGCAGTTTGTGCGGCAGGGGACATAAGGAGACTCTTCAACTCGCAACCGATGGGACAGGGAACAGTGCTGTACGTAAAATTGTCCCGCATGCTGGCAAATCCTGCAAAAATCACAAGCCTTGGGATCCTGATACAAACTGTTGCATTCTGGGTCTCGTAGTTGATGCACCGATTTGGCAAACTACATCAGGTGGAGCCCTAAGGGGGAGGAACTGCTACAGTCTATCCAACGGGAGCTGGACCCTCATAGGTGCGGACATTTCCCTGCTCTTCAAGCACACATGGCGCTGATGAAGGCTATGACTCCGAAATGCATTCGCTCTCTGTGTGTCTGGTTGTGAATAAAGAGACTCCTGTTAGTCCCCGATGTGGTCTCCGCCTTTTCTTCGGGAAGGATTGCGCAACATATATATATATATAATATGTAGAACAATATTCCAAGGCAAGCAGACACGGACCAAAAATTCAAAGATGTGATTTCAATTGTTTTTTCGTCAGCCATAACATGTTTCGCCACCCGTAGTGGCTTGATCACATGAAAACGCTAGATAGGTGAAAGACCTGTTAAATGGCTGCACCGTTACATGTGATTGGAAAGGTAAGTGAAAATAGAAGAAACACTACTACTGGCGACCAGGACATCAATTTTGCAAACCAATTGGGAAAGCATATGGTAAATCCATTAATGTAAGCATTCCAAAGGTAAAAATCCATACATGTGAAATTGGCGCAATAGTAAAACTATAAATAACACAATTCTTAATTACACATATATACAATACAGTCATTGTCATAAAATATGTAAAACCGCAAGTAAAATCACATAAAACTGTTCATGTATTTACAAAAATTTGTATGCTCATAAATGCAGAGCTGTGCAGATTTGTACCCGTTACAGTAGTAAACAATAAGCTTGCTACTGAACGTCAAGTTAGCCTAAATGCCTGTTTAATTTATCAGAAGGGAAAGGATTTAAATCCAATGGCCATATAGGAGTGTGTATAAAGTGCCAAGTGCTACCAAAATAAACATTTTTATAAGATTTTTATATATATGTAAAAAATGTGTATGGGACATTACCGTGCAAAAAGTGCAAAATTAGCCTATAAAAAGAGTGATTTAAACCCCAGAAATGGTGAACTGGTTAAGAGAATAGCAACAGCGGCAACAGGGTTAGCCTACTTTTCAGTAAAATACTGGCAACAGTGCTAATTGGAAAGCTAATAAAGCAAAGTTGCATATACTGCCCATTATGGTTTCAAATTTGAAGTTTAGTACATAAATAGTCAATGAAATCGCAAAGGAAAAGGATATGCCGAGATAGCTAGTGGTGGCTGAAACAGGAAAGATCGGAATGATTCTACAAACATGTGTGTAAATCCTCTGTGGTATTTAGCCCTCCCGGGGATTTGCTATTAAGATTCAGAATATAGCGCGTTTCTAATTTGCGCAGCATGAGCTCTCCCTTCTTTGTTTTAGGGATGGCATCAATAACAAAATAAGAGAAGGCTTGAAGGTTGTTATCATGCACTTCTCGGAAATGTCTAGCCACAGGGTACGTCGGGTCATTGTTGTTAAACGCCCTTATGTGTTGCAGAATTCGTTTATTGGCAGTCAAATTAGTGCTGCCTACATATTTTAAGGGCAGGTACATTGTAGAATGTACACAGCGAATTCTGTTTTGCAGTGGAGAGGTTTGCTGATTTTAATTTCATTGTTGCAAAAGGCTGTACAGTACGTCTTGGTGTTAATACCTTATTGACAGGCCTTGCATTTTTCTGCACTTGATAAACCCATTGGTGGCCGTTAGCCAAGAGTGGGAGAGGCTGGTTTCTGGGCTGCTGGATACCAGATTGCTATACATAGAAGGAGCTCTTCTGAAGGTGATGTTGGGTTTTACAGGCAAAGAATCACCAATAATTGGGTCACATGTGACCAATGCCCAATTTTTGTTAATGATTTTGGTGATACTTCTTTCCTGAGCACTATAAGGAACGATGAGCCTGGTGGTATTCTGACTGGCTCTATCATTAACAGCCTGCTCCCTAATTTTTTTGGGAATAAGTAGGTCACTCCGATCAGATGCTGCAGTTTTGTCAATAACTCCTGTATGGTTTTAAGAGGATATCCTTTGGCTAAAAAACGATTCTTGTTAAGGAGTTGCGCCTCAATGAGACCTGCTGGGTTACTACAAATTCTTTTGATACGCAGCATCTCCCCGTAGGGGATGCTGTGTACCAAATGGCGAGGATGGAAACTCTAAAAATGTAAAATCGTATTTCCCGCCGTTTCTTTTCTATAAAGTTTGGTTTCCAGCAGTTGACCTACAGGATAGATTTCCATATCTAAGAAATTGATCTTGATGTTGCTGATAGTGGAGGTGAAGTGTAGGTTCACATCATTAGTGTTAAGCACCTTGACAAAATCCATGGCCTGTTCAGGCGTCCCGTCCCAAACCATGAATAAGTCGTCGATATACCTGAAATATACCTTAACATGATCTTGATATGTGGAGGTATGTATGCCCTTTAGTACCAGCTCCTCCCACCAGCCCATAAATAAACAGGCATAACTGGGGGAGAAGCTGGCACCCAACGCTAACCCACGTATTTGTTGGTAAAAGGTTTGATCAAAGAGGAACATGTTGTTATTGAGGCAAAACGTGATCATGTTAAGTAACATGTTATCATGTTGGGGATATGGTATTTTGACCTTATTGAAATAATACCCCACAGCCTGTAAGCCATCTTTATGATCAATACAGGTATGCATGGATGACACATCTAGAGTTAACAGATGGTAACCCTTCTTTCCATTCAAAACTTCAGATCTTACTAATAATGTCACTAGTATCCCTGAGATAGGACTCTAGTCCCTGAACCCAAACCTGTAAGAAAAAGTCGATGTAATGAGAAACAATTTCTAGTAAACCAGCTCTACAAGAAATTATAGGTCGACCAGGGGGCTTCAAAGCATTTTTGTGCACTTTAGGTATAAAATATATATTAGGAATGACCGGATGGTCATTTCTAATATATTGGTATTTGTCCATAGTTATAAGTCCTGCTCTTTTCCAGGCCACTAGTTTTGTGTAGAATACGTTGGCCGTTTCCTTCACTGCTGCAGCACTGCTCAATCTGTAGCAGGACCGATCGTTTAATTGAGAAAGTGCTTCAATTATATTATCTCTTTTGGACTATAGTACCACGTTGCCCCCTTTGTATGAGTTCCTAACAATGACATCTTTGGTATTCTGCAATCTATTAATCAAATCATAGTATTGTCTGTTCTTATTGGACAATTTTCTTTTTGAATTGCAGATTTTGTAATTGAGTTTTTTTTATTTCCTCCGTTACATTTTCATTGAAGATGTCAATCCCATCTCTGAGCAAAATGGGAATAAATTTCGATTTCTTCTTGAAGGGAGTTTTTCTAGTTTAATGTTGGTATTCATCAGAGTGTCTTCCAATATTGAGGAAGATATAGTTTCATTGTCCTCATAGGCATTTTCGTCATGCAACTCAGTTAAAACAGTCAAAAAGCTTAGCTCAGAAGGTGCTTTACTAGACATGGTTGATGAGGGGATTTCATTTGTTAGGTCTGATACTGCTCCCGTTTCTTTATGTGCTTTCAGAGCATGAAACTTGCGTAGTTTAAGTTTTCTTATAAATTGGTAGATGTCCATGCGTGTGTTGGGATAATCAAAATTAGATTAATTACAGAAGGATAATCCCAAGGCTAATATTTGTGTTTCTGCCTGGGTAAGAGATTCCTCTGACAATATATATATACACATACATATATATAAGGTCTAATCAGGTCAGCTCCTTTACTAAAAGTTTTAGGGTGATTCGTCAAGGGGGGGGGGGGCTGAAAAAAAAGGGGAGAAAAAAGGGGGGTCCCAAAAAGTGTTTTCTCCAAGGTAATTTCCATAGGAAACTTTAGCCAAGGCTACAGCCCGAACTGCTAAATGGAATTACAGCAAATTTGCCAAAAAGGTAGCTCTTGGTTCAGAAAGCGACATTTTTTTAAATGGCGTAAATCCGTTCAGTAGTTGCGGAGAAATTCGAAAAATAAAAGTCACAAAATCAATTTTTCATAGGAAACTTTAGCCAAGGCTACAGCCCGAACTGCTGAACGGAATTACACAAATATTGGCAAAAAGGTAGTTCATGGTTCAGAAAATGACCTTTTTTTAAATGGTTTAAATCCGTTCAGTAGTTGCTGAGAAAATCAAAAAATAAGAATATTGATATCTATGGCAGCGGTGGGTTCATGACCCCTCCCAACCACGAGCTTCTTTCTAATTGGCCAAGAAGTGTTGGCAGCCATGTTGTGACTTGGTAGAACCGGTGGGTGAGCGAATACGGACAAAAAAATAAAAACATGAAGCGGTGAGCCATTTCCCGGGGGCAATCTTATATTTATACCGCCACCTCCTCGGGGCTATGTAAATTAGGTGCGGGAGGGCACTCGGCCCGGGGACCACCACCACCAAGGGCCTATGAAAATAGAGCGGGCCATGCAGCTCCCCTCCTGGGGCACTTGATGGCCCTAGGGACCGCAACCCCCCAGGGCTGGCTCCTGCAATGTTGCGGGGTGTCCACCCCCGGGACATTGCCGTTTGCTATGACAGGGCAGGAGCATGGCTTCCACCTTGTGATAGCAAACCCTGGTTTGCTTTGTTGAAGTGAGAGGAGGAATACCTCCTCTCGCTTCAATAAAGGAAAGAAGAATTGCTCTTGGGCAAGGGAAACTGCATGTTAGCAGCTCCCATTGCCCAAAAGCAATGCCTGATGCCGCAGGAGGCGGGAAGCCAGCGAGACCGTGGGGGCATTGGGGCTCCCCCACGGTCCTCAACAGAGAGGCCAGGCCCTGGGGGATGGGGCCCTGGGGCCAGAAGAGGCCTGGGAGAGGGGCCACGCGGCCCCCTCCTCTTTAAAAAAAATATGAAGATGTGACCCTAGCGTGGATTTCAGCACGGCCCCCTAGTGTTAACACGGAGGGTGCACGGCTCTCAGAGCAGCCCCCTAGCGTGAATACTAAGGGTGCGCGGCCCCCTAGTATGAACGCGCTGGGTGCGAGGCTCTCAGCACGGCACTCGAGTACTTCTCAGGCCTTTAAAACACCAAGGGGCATATTCTCAAGGACACATTGCCGAGTTAACAGTACTTTATCACAGCCAAAATGGTGATACATTTAATGCAGCATTCACAAGCTGGTGCAAACAGCCCATATCACCAGTTTACCAGCGATAGCAGTCTCAAAAAAACATTGTCACAGATGACCCCGGCAAATATCGCTAATGAGATGTAGAGTAGGTGTTCGTGTGCAAAAAGCAGTGAACACACCACTTTGCAACATTCTCAACGACCAGCAATATCGGCAAAGAGAACACAAAATAGGCGAAAAAGTGCATCAGCACCAGGAAGTTTACACCTGCTCTGACCTGGTGTAAAGTCGGACTACAACCTGCAACATCAAAGGGAGCCCAGCCCACAGCCACACCTGAACGACAACAGATGCCATGGAGCCAACGATCATGCAGCCCAGACACCCAAGAGTGCCCCTACACCACCTGCCACCACCCCCTTGCCCGCCATCCCCCTGAGCCCTGACAAACAAATGTGACAGTAACCTTCCGCAATCTGGAACGTAACAAATCGGCTGATGTCGCATCAATTATAGCAATCAAGATGCATGTGAGGTTGGAAAAATGAGAATCACAGTCATCTATGGATTTACATATAAAACATTTTGTTTAAACAAAACAACAAAACAAAAGTAGGTACAGCCATGTCGTGTCAATCTGTGAATCCCAGCCTGAAAGACAAAAAGCAAGATAAGATTGTGCATCATGCGCCCATCAAAGGAAAGAGAAAGAGAGAAAGAGTGGCAGAGAGAGGAAGAGAGATAGAAAGAGTGAGAGAGAGGAAGAGAGAGAAAGAGAGAAAGAGTTTGAGCGAGAGAAAGGAAGAGATGGAGAGGGAGAGTGATTAGTAAGAAAATGTGAACGGACCCCTTAAAGCTATCAAGGGAATTGCGGTACATGTACCAATAAAAAATAAGATTTCCCTGACCCAACAATCAAGCAATAATTTGAATACGATGATTGACAGTGCACTTAATTATAAAAACTACATAATATATTACAATGACACTTTATTGTTTAAAGAAATAGTTTTGAACAAATTTCATTATACACCAAATAAAAAGTTTTTAAGGCTGCACAAATAACCTTATTGAACCGATCCCTACTTTATCCATTAAAACATATAATTCACTTAAAAATAATTACTAACACATGGAAATTATGACCAGCATAATCGAGACAGACACAAATGTAAGACACAATACTCGTCAAATCCCAATGTACATCAAAATCGAAATCAAAGGCACTATGGTTAATACAATGATTCAATCTGTATTTAACGCATTTGTGTTGATCCTTTAGATTGTACTCTCAATAGCGTCAACGTGCTTCGATGGCTTTCCGTTTATCACACCATCTTTTTCAAGACAACACATTTTTTCTGTCTCTTTACAATTTGATACTTTCTCCCTTATATCTCGGGGTTACTCTATTTTTCCTTCAGTCTTTAGGCGTCTCACTTGTTATCCTCGTTTTCAAGTATCGGGTTATACGTTGCTTTTTCTTGTTTTTTAAATTATTCCAAGGCATGCCATGGGCTCTGTTTGTTATTCATGCAAATAAAATCTGGCTGCGTCACACACGTTTATGATTCGTGGCTCCTACTCTGTGCCGCTCTTCTTATTGACGTGTGCTTGTATTCCACATGTATTATTTAGATGGATTTCAAACATTTGTCTCCGCCGACTGTTCAATCTCAGTTTTTAAATTCCTTTTATTCAGTCGTGCCCCTTGTGAATGACAATATAAACTCCAGCATTCAGGTGTCTGGTACCGATAAAGTCCGCGAGGGAGAGTGAGTGCCAACACAACGGACAAACCACTCCCACTGCCCAGAGGTGTCTGCCCACCCCTGCGCACCCAGGCTGCTGCACACCATCCACTCCCACCACCCAGAGTTGACTGCCCGCCACTGCGCACCCAGGCTCCTACACACCATCCACTCCCACCGCTCTGAGGTGTCGGCCTGCCCCTGGCGCACCCAGACTGCTGCACACCATCCACTCCCACCGCGGTCCAGCCGAGCTCACAATTCAAATTAGATCTTGATTGCCAGGATGGTGTATCAAGGCCTATGCATCATTGCAGGCTTCACACCCGCTCAGTTCTGTTGGCACTAACTCATTGGAACACAAGTCATCACCACATGGCAGGAGGTCCGTTTCGGGCAAAGTGCCTCAGCTGCCACCAACTCTGTGTACTTCAAGTCATGGGAGAGAATGGAAATGGCATCCAGCACCTGCGCCCGGCCCTTTTTATTGGCAGGGTCACATGTCCTGTGATGTCTGTGCTGCATGCGTGTGGCGTGGGTGTAAACCAGCCATGAGGGACTGGCTGTGGCATGCTGACAACTACATCTGTTATCAGCAGACCAATACAAGGAAGACCTGGGACATGTAGCGTTGTCATTCCATCCCTGTAAGCGTAAGCGGAGTGGGCTGGCTGAAACGTGCATCCTTCACAACTTCACCAATATGGCTGTTTGAATCCGCGCACCCTCCGAGATAGATACACGATGGGTGCGCGACTCCACTTTTTTTTCAACAAAAAAAAAGATATTTTAGTATTTAATAAAAAAAGAAAACATTATATACTTTTAATAACAAACACAAAAAATTTAAAAAACTATTCTTAGGATAATAAAGTTACAAAATATCACCCCAAAAAATAAAAAAATGCTGAAAAAACCATAGGTTTAATAAACATTATAATTAGAAATTAGCATTTAAAAAACCTTTGAAATTCACAAAAAAAACATAGGTTTCAGGGACGTTATAGTTAGAAATTAGCATTTGAAAAACCTTACAAATTCACTGAAAAAACCATAGGTTTCAGGGATGTTATAGTTAGAAATTAGCATTTAAAAAACCTTAGGAATTTAATTAAAAAACCATAGGTTTCAGGGACGTTATAGTTAGTTGGACATTTCACTCGTACAAAACCAGAAAAATGTGTCCGTTATAGTTAGTAGAGCTAACTATAACTCGCGCCCCCGCAATGCACTGCCGATGACGTCACATATTACATCACTCATGACATGGTCAGTGATATCACTGATGACATCTCAAATGACATCACTGATGACATCATCCATGTGATAATTTCATGCACCTCTCACACCCTAATATAAGCTCTGATACACCCACTCTAAAATACAGACTACCATTTTTGAAACCATAGACAAACCAATAGCAGTTACTGCATACCCACTGGCTGATTCCTAGGTATACACACACATTCATTCATTCACCCATACAGTCACTCATACATGCAGTCACTCATTAATACAGCACCATCATATGCACTCATACACCTATACAGACACTCACACACTGCCACTCATCCATAGAGTTATTCACACACCTAGCCAGTCATGTAAAGAATCAATAACACTACCATTTACTCACCTATACAGTTATATATTCACTACCTCACCTATTCAGACAGATACTAACATATACTTACTCTCTTTTACAATCACTGACACAAGCACACACTCATTCATACAACCACTCTCACAATCGCTCACACTTACATCGTCATTTATATACTCCAACACTCCCATATACTGCCTTTCACATATGTAGTTACTCACACATATACCACTGAGACATCCCTTCACTCACCAACATACCTGTACACACACTCAACCACCCATATAGCTATTTCCACATGCACTCTTGAACCCATACATCCAGGGAATCACCCACTCACACATCTATGCACAACGTCACAAACCTCCCTCCCACGCATGGAAAGGATAGGATAGGATATATGTTTATACAGCGCTCATTTGCCATGGCGTCTTGGCGCTAGTGTATGTAGAAAGGAAGTACGACCTGTGTTGCCAGGGGGACTATGTGGAAGTGAACAGCCATATTTTCAAGTCCTTCCTAAAGAGCTGTCGATTTGATTGAAATTTCATGGCTGTTGGCATTTTGTTCCATAACTTTGCCGCACAATTCGATAAAGTCCTGCCACCCCAACTTGCCTGTTTGATCTTAGCAACCTGGTTAAGGCACGAATGAACAGATCTAAGGGCATGTGAGGGGGTATAAGGTAGGAACATTTTTGGATATCGTCAGCACTGCCTCCATAAGTGCTTTGTGCACCAGGCATAAGGCCTTAAATTCCACCCGCTGCTGGATGGGAAGCCAGTGTAGTGACTTAATTCCTGCCGAGGTTGATTGTCCTTTGGGTATGTTTAGAAGTAATCTTGATGCAGCATTCTATAAAGACTGCAGTTTTCTCATCTGGATCTTATGATTGCCCAAAAAAAGGGAATTGCAATAGTCTAGTTTAGACATGAAGAGCGCCACCACCACCATCTTTTGCAATTCTTGTGAGATAAAAGGGAAGATTTTGCTCAGGGTTTTTAGCAAAAAGAAGCAGGAGGAAGTGAGACTGTTTACCTGGGCAGAAAAATTCAACTGGTCATCAAATATAACCCCGAGGTTCCTGACCTTGGGGACAGGACATGGGCATTTCCCGGCCTGAACCGGTTGTATGACATTTCAACGCATGCTTTTACGACGCATGCCTTTACAACGCAGGTATTACAATGCAAGTCAATGTAACGACTTGCGTTGGGGGGCGCTGGATAGTGGAATAGTTTAATTTTCTATTCCAACTCCAGTCCCCGTGGATAATAGGGAAGGTGTTGGATAGAAAATTAAACTATTCCCTATCCAACAGCGCCCTCCAGCGAAAGTCGTTGTAACAACTTTCGTTGTAATTCCTGCGTTGTAATGGTAGTGCGTGGTAAAGGTTTCGTTGTAAACAATGTTCCCCCCTCAACCAGCCACCAGGAGTCATTCCACCTCCGTTTTGTCAGTGTTCATTTTCTTAAAGCTATGGTTCATCCAGGTCATGATCTCAGTGAGACAGGCATGAAACATGGTGGCTGTGTCCTCAGGCTGATTGAAAATAGAGATAACAAGCTGAGAATCATCAGCATATGAGACCAGGGCAAATCCATGCCTCCTGATAAGTCTGGCCAACAGAGTGACGTAGATGTTAAACATTGTCAGGGATAGGGCCGATCCCTGTGGGACATCACATGGAAGATGGAAACTATCCGATTGCAGACCATCCCAATGCAACCTCTGTTCCCTTGCCTCCAGAAAGGAGGAGTGGAGGGCCAGGGCAGACCCCACATCCTTCAGCCACTGCACTAACACCGTGTGATTCACAGTGTCAAATGCAGCTGACAAGTCTAGGAGTACAAGGATCACTCTGCCCCCCATCCACCACTCAGCGGATCTCTTCCGTTGCAGTAATCCGGGTTGATTCGTTAGAGTGACAAGACCGAAAACCATGCTGTGTGGAGTCCAGCAGATTATTAGCATCTAGAAGTCAGTACACCTTGTGTACTGACTTCTCCAGAATTTTTGCTACTAGCCGTAGGCCAGCAATTGGGCGATAGTTCTTCGGTTCAGTAGGGTCCAGGGTCGGCTTTTTAAGAATTGGACTGATAAATACTCTTTTCCAGGTTACTGGGTAGTTACCCAATTCTAGAACTTGGTTAACAAGAGGGGTGAGCTTGTCACAGATCTTCACATCGACCAGGTGCATAATGGCAGGAGGACAGGGGTCTATAGGTGAGCCAGATTTTATAGAGAGAAGGAGTTTTTGTACCTTATCATTTGTGAAAGTCTGGAAGCAGGATAGTCTGCAATGAGTTAATTGAACCTCACAATGCAGTCAGCATTGCTTATCCTGAGTCCCGGGGTGCTCAAGAGGTCATTATAGATCACTTGCACCTTATTCTGAAAGTATAAGGCCAGTTTGTTGCACATGCCTTGGTCTGATTTGAAAGCGTTGCCCTGATGCGGTTTAGCCAGCAGTTTAACAGATTTAAAAAGGTCCTTAGTGGAATTTCCCACTTCCTCTATCTTGGTTGTGAAAAATAGCTTTTTTGCAGCAATAATTGCTTCCTAGTACTGTTGGATAGGTTTCTTTCATTAAAAACAAGAAAAGGGGCAGGGTAGAAACACCCTGACCTCTAGGCCTGCTCAGGGAGTCCCACAAGGAACCCCAGGGCCCAAAAAAGCATTTTTTTTGTTTAACGCCGAATTTGTGCTGGGTGCGCGAATCCTGCCGCTAAAATGTAAAAAATGGGTTTTACGCTTCGTTAATATTGAGCCCCCGAGTGGGCCAGGTCCCGGGAGCATGCGTAAAGGTGCAGCCCTGGGGACTGCCACCTCCCTGGGGCTTCATTAATTAAGAGCGGGGGCCTCGCCGGCCCCCATGCCCCGAGGACTGCCAATTCCCCGGGGCTGTAATTAATAATTAGTATGGGGGGCTCAAGCCCCGCGTCGGCTCGGATGCCAGTTCTGAGTACCGACGGAGAGAGCGGTGCTCCATTCGCCTGAGCCGCAGCCAGGTGAGGTGAGGCCAATTCATCCTGCATGATAGAAGAGAATTCATGACAGGAGACGTTATTAACCACACCTAGGAGTTCAGGTGTTATGGTTTTTATTTATGATTTTTCACATATTGCAGTTGCATAAAAACATCTCGTTGAGGGTCCTGATGAAATAACATAAAGAAGGGGACCTCCTCTTAAAATACTTAAAGCCAAGGAAAAGAGAGGAAATAAAAAACACAACAAGAAAAGATTCCCTTATGGCCTATATACTTTGTATATTGTGACATGGTGCTTATCATTTTCTATGTCCTTCAAAATACAACAATAACAATTTATTTTTATATTTTCAAAAGTTTATTTCTTTTTTTGTATATATATCAAAAACTTTTTCCTACTTTAAAAAAAAATTCTTTCTTTTAAATTCATTATATTCTTTTGATCAGTTTAGACAAACATAAAAACATGATTCCTCATTTAGATACATTTAAGGTTTTGTACACAAAAAAAGAAGAAACCCTGATTCCACAACACTAATCACAATCACATACTACTCATACATACACTTGCATACAAATCACTTCTCATCCAAACAATCTTTTTTTCCGTATGTAAGGTGAATTGACAGCAGAGAATAAATCTGTCTGAGTGAGAGCCACAGAGTAGTTTGTGGGATTCCACGCCAGGTCGACGCGCGTTTCAGTGGGTTTTGTACCACCTTCCTCAGGACCTCAACAGAAATACTTTCTTCTTTTTTGTGTGGATACAGGGTATACACTAAATAGGACTATTCTTTCCCTCTGGAAACTGTGATTGTAGGCCAGAAAGCCTTTCGATGTCAAAGGAGGAACTTGTTCAGTTGTTAATCCTAATGGAGTGGCAGTTGTTATAGACTCGTTTTAGAAAGGTTCCCGCTTCCTTGGTAAGTCACACATATAATCTTTTCGGGGATTTCTTATTTTGCTCAATAAGCTTCGAATGTCTCTATATTCTTCTATTGTCCCAATCATGGATTTCATTTTGATGGCCATACACGGAGTTAAGGTTGATTTTTAGAGTACTATTTACTTCAGCAGAGTCTCCGATATCCATCCGCCCGTAAGACAATGTCCTGATGAAAGCAGAGGACACTTGTGTCCTTTAATCTGCAGAAACATGTCGACCATATATTAGACATAGCAGATATTTGTTTGTACTGCTATTCCTGCACTGTTGTAACATTTGGAAAAGTGAGGGACACTATTAAACTTGTTTCTCTCTCATTTTCTCTAATTTTACTTAGACGTTATATATATTTTTCACACACTTTGTTTGCACTGCAAATCAGTAGCTATAGACTCTTACGTGTCCTGGTCTCACTCCATCGAGTCCAAGCCAAAGTATGGGACATACACATTTGGTCCCTGCTGGAGAACTCTTGATTCATATGGTATGAGAAAGCCCAAATGATGAATAGGGCGGTACAGGACAGCTACTGATGGGTATCCTATGATACCAATAGGTATCTAGAGATAGCATTCTCTTCATACTAACACCATTGTTTGGAATGATCTGCATCATATTTTAGCACAAAGGTCTCTTTACCCTAGACCCTTGGATACTTTGTGTTTGCTTAGGGCTCAAACCGCCCCCACACTGCCCCGGGGACCACCACTTCCCTGGGGCACTTTGATTTCAAATGCAGGGGTCTGTTACCGCCCACCAGGTACCTCCAGTAAGCACCACAGAGTTGCTTTGCCGAGAGGTGGTCCGAGGCCACGCCCCTTTTTACACCTCTCTACAACGAAGCTCTGTGGCGCTTACTGGAGGTAGCTGGTAGGCTAGTTGGCCCCCAGGGACCCTCGGGATTCAAGGGTACTTAATCCCCCAACTTACAAAGCGCCAGGAGGCACGCTTGCATAGTGGTGCAGGGAGGGGCGGAGCCTGATATGACAAGTGTGCAAAACACCCCCTGGTGCGTTGTAAATTGTAGGATTAAGTCCCCTTGAATCGTGAGGGTCCCTAGGGGCCAACTAGCCCATCAGGTATCTCCAGTAAGCGCCACAGAGCTGCGATGCAGAGAGGTGCTCCGAGGCCACGCCCCTTTTTACACCACTCAGCAAACGTGGCTTCTGGTGCACTGCTGGTGGGCGATGAGATCCTCTTGTGTTCTGAGGACCTCAGGACACACTGCCATAATCAAAAATATTTTTTGTTAATATACATGAAAAGATAAAATGAATTCATGGTTGACAGTGTCTTTCACCACACACTTAGGGGGTCATTAGGATGGCGGGCGGACATCCTTTCGGGGATTGGGACCACACGCCGATGCTGCGGGGGTCCGGTCGTTTTCATTAGGAGGTGCCCCCTACTGTGGTGGGTGCATCCTGCATTCCTGACATTGTGGCGGGCGGTGTACTCAGCACCGCCCGCCACAATGCCAGGAAGGCATGTTGTGCATGGAACTGCAGGGGGGAACCATAGGTACCCCCATGTGCACCCCCCTCACCACCGAATCCCAGGGGGCCCGCTACAGGCCCCCAATGGCAAAAACCACCTGCCTTGCCGCCACTGAAAGCCACAACCCCGCAGACATGCTAATATGGATAGCGGTGTCTTCCAGACACTGCCACCATGTTAGCAGCTTTTCCGCCCGGTCGACTCTGCGACCGGGCAGAAAACCGTAGGATGGTCTTTCCATCCGCCGGGTCCCCCCCGCCATCGTAATGTGGTGGGGGGTAAATGCAGAGCAGGCGTAGGTTTTTCGTGGGTGGATCGCCACCGCCATATGGGCGGTGGCGATACGCCCGCAATCCTAATGGACCACTAATTGTATATATTGCAATTGAAATATATGCCACATTAAATGTATGCAGCACACTTTATTTGATATTTGTATATATAGTGCAACATTAACGGAGCCAATTTGGCAGGGCAGCATGTTTTGGAACTACAAACGACATGCTTCAAATCCCAATGGCCTTGCTCTTCGCCTACTCCCTCTTGATTCCTGCCCTAGTCTAGACTGTCACACTACACCCTCCAGCCCATATTCATTAGATCTACAACATATTTTATTCCTGAGCAAGTAAGTAATGGTGACTGTAAGTTATAATACATTGTCAGTGCTTGGACAAGGTTTAGGTTTGGATGTCGATAGGGTGGATTATCAATCATATAGTAGGTTTAGTTGCGTAGCTAATTGAATGTAGAAGATGGAACAGTATTGCAAACCATGAAACGTAAACACTTAGGCAGAAACTGTGGGAGAAATGTGGTACATGCTGAAATAGGATGGGCTACCTGGAATGTATTTGAGGAGGGGGTAGTTATGAGTAAGCAGCCCCTGGGCAGCACACCTTTTCTTCTACAGTTCAATTTCAATGGTAGAGAGCCTTAGACAAAAACATAGGAGGCTATTTAATTATAAGGGGATTGGTATCTGTGCTTGGAAGCAAGGAAGGAATACTTTAGAAAGGCAGTAGTTATAATTGAGAAACTAAACTTACCACTCATATCAGCAGCTGCTTCTGCCCCTGACTCAACAGGCTGGGCCGTTCCCTCCTAAGCAGCACTTGTTTGGGCTTTTCAGTCAGGTGCTGCTTGGTTCAAGAGGCACAGTGAGCAAGGGAACATCTGGGCATTGTCATGGCCACTTAGGGGGTTACATCAAACACACACATTAGGTGATAGGGCAAATGATTGCAATAAGTGTAACCACTAGCAATCGTGTGGGATAGCAGTTCGCCCCATCGTTCCTTTCTCCACCATGCCACCTCAAATTAGACCCATCCATATAGAAATCAGTCTTGATCCTGATTCAATAGGAAGAGTTCAGCCCGAACTGCCAAGCTAGATCGCCTCAGTACCAGGACACAAGCAACCCAACACAGGTTTTTCCCTAGTTGGGGCTTCTCAGACATGTGCAGGTTGGTTTCAGTAGCACAGTGAGCAAGGGACCCATGTCTATGCATACCCATGGCAACTTAGGGCGTTGCTTCAAATACATAACGGGGATGGACTGAATGCTTGTAATAAGTCTAATTACTGGCAATTGCTTATGGTAGCATCCTAACCCATTGATCTTATGCCCACCATTCCATCTCAGATTAAAGTCAACTATATACTAATCAGTCCTGGTAATATTCTAATAGGAATATTTCAGCCTGAACTGCCAAGCTAGGTCTGCTCTGAACCATAAAAAAAGCAACACATGACTGGTACACCCTAGTTGGGAGCTCTTCAGGCAAGTGAAGCTTGGATTGCAGTGGCACAGTGAGCATGGGACCCACATCTAGCCATACTCTTGGGCACTTAGGGCATTATATCAAACACATAAAAGGTGGTGGAAAAAGTCTAATCACCAACCCATTGTTCTTTTGCTCACCTTGCCACCTCAGGTTAAAACCAGCCATAGGCAAATTAGTCTTGTTCGGGCTACAAAAGGTACAGTCCAGACCGAACTGCTAAGCCAGATTGGCTCTGAACTGGAACACGAGCAACTCAAGACTGTTTGCAATAATCATAACCACTGGCAATTGCTTGCGGTAGCATTCCAACCCATCATGGGTTCCATGCTCACTGTGCCACTCTAACGAAACTACCTAAATTATACTTTATTCATTTATTTGAAATAAAGTAACCAACAAAATAAAAAAAATTAAATGTTAACAAAAATAATTATCTAAGTTTGAATGCATATATCAAAACACTCATGCAATAGTAATTCTACCATTCTAAATGCTGTAAATGATAACTTAATTAATTTTAAAAATTCAAACAACAACAGAAAAATCACCAAAACAAAGTAAATAAATGCTTTTGCAGACTATCAATTACAATCATAAAAACATTTAATATACATAAGTTGACCGGATAAAAAAATACATATTTTGAGGAGAAGCTGTTGTTTACTATTCTAACTCAAGGCCAACAAACACTTGGGAAAGTACATTATGTGGATGTTTTGACAATTACTATTCTCCAAAACCAGTGTGGAAAATGCTTATATTTGGTGAGGAGTCTGAGTTTGTGAGGTTAACTATTCTATCTATTGTCTGACAAACAATGTTGAAAATGTTTAAATCAAAGTTGTGAGATTTACTTGTCTACCTCAAATCCAAATAAAAGTAGGAAAAGTGTATAAATAAAAATGGTGAGATTAACTATTCTAACAACACTTCAATAATAATTTGAGACATAGCTTAAATTAAAGGAGGTGAGATTTAGTATTCTAACTGCAGTCTCATAAACATTTTGGAAACTATGCGAAACTATGTAAATCCAACTAATACTTGTGGTTCTGTGGTACTACGGTCCTGTGGTTCCGTCATTGCGAACCTGCTCAATAAAGGTCGTCGGATATAGACGATTTTGGTATCAGCGAACCGCAAATGACGAGTGCGGTGTGTACGAGTGTTTTCGTCATAATCGATCAATGAGAACACTACGTATTCAGGGATTTCGTTTGAACCCTCAGGTTCCATTTTGTGTGGTTGCCCTCACATAGGCCGATGACTACGGCCGAACGAGTCCTTGGGACACGTACACCTTAGCTGACTTTTGTGTGACCTGGCCGAACTGACTCCCTTGCCCGAGGCTGACCTCACTGAGCCAGTTCCTTGTTAAGCAGCTGGTCAGATAAAGATCAAAGAGCAGGACATTGCTGAGTTTATGGTCCATGCACACACCCTTCTATCTTGCTTCTCATCTGTTTCTGTTCCTTCCTTTATGGCTTAACTATTGATTTGGGTTGAGGTCTTTATGATGGGTTTGTCCGGCCCGTTCGAACAGGAATGATGGATTTTGCCTTGTCATCTCTGGGGGCTGGACAACGGAAAGTGGGATTGTCGTCATGCGATATGTTTGAAATGTCACTTGCTCATTGGTCAGTTTGTATGTAATCGATGCTAGCCAGGAATGTGATTTTCAGCATAAAAGACGATGCTCCGCTCCATGAATTTGTGCAGTCTCTAGCGAACCACCCGTGTTGTGCTTCGTAGATCTCTGTTCCTGGTTGCAGCCAATAAACTTGGTCTTTGAAGTCATCAAGAAGTGTCCCGTGTCTCTGTTTGCCGAGGCAGGGGAATCCGAAGACCTCGGGTGTTATCCCTGGCGCCGCTGGGTTCTAAAACCCGGTTCTTCATACTGGTGAAAGTGCATAATTTATAGAGGTGAGATTTTCCATTCTAAATCGAGTCCTACAAATATTGGGTAAAGTGCAAAACCTGAGATGCAGCACTAGCCACACAAATATGAACACCCCAAAAATGTACCTCATTTTTTAAAATTTATAGAAAAACAAATACCACAACTTTACTTGACGCCCCCAAAATGCTAACTCTACACCAATAAACTACCAAACCTGAATAATAAATTCTTATCTACATAGTCCAAAATAAATGAGCACCACATTTTTTTAAAATGTAATCATTAACCTGGTAAATAAAAAAAACAGCTACTCCGTCGATGAGGAAGACAGATCCTTGCGGAGTCGGCGGGGCCACGGCAGTCTTCCCTCCAATGCCTAACCAACATCTAAATTGGACGGGCAGACCACTAAGTCCGCAGGTGGGAAGACCGCCAAAAAGAAACGGCGGGTCCAATCCTGCAAGGTCTAAATCAGGCCCTAAATCCCATGATCATTTTGCAATCATCATATTTTGACCATGATATTATGGTTAAACAATATTTTGGCATCGATATTCACATACCATACCGTTGTTCAAAAGTTTTGAAGGGCAAAACATATTCCAGGAGATTGCAGTATATTTCCTGGAAGGAAACTTGTTATCATACTTGGTGATTTGTCCTCATTCACATGTTTTTCTAGGGCATGAAAGGTAGCTTTTGCATATTGTTAGCACCATGTTCCCTCTTGTGAGGATTCCCCTCAAACTCCAGGTAATGCTTACATTTTCTTTTGAGTTAAATCTTAATAAGCAGAGCCAAAAGGGTAGTTTCTTGAAATTACTGTTGGTGAGTTCTCCCTTTAGTAAATTCCAAAGTCTTCAGATTACAAACTAAGGGCCCGGGTTACGATGTGGCGCGGACCCCCAGTGACAAGCCGGTGGAGGTGATCCACCCAGCATCCAGAGTATCGGTCCGACCGCTGAATAACAATACTGGTTGTCGGAGCGATTTTGTTGGGGGAAAGATACTGCCTCCGCCAAGCTAGGGGAACCCGCTGAACAGTTAGTTGGACCGTATTCCTTTCAATGGGGGCAGAGCCTTTGCAGGCATCGCTGTAGGGATTACAATGTCCATTTCCCTCTGCCTTTACATGGCGGTCCGACTGTCATGTAAAGGTAGACCAAAAGGGGCTTTGGCGGCTCCTAGAAGGGCCCTGTCCCCTGTGGGCCTCCATTATGGGTCTCAGGGTGCACTTGTGGTGCCCCCCTAAACATGCACCATGTGCCAGGCACCTCGTAGTGACAGGTACACGGTGCATGGATGTTCAAAAACATTCCATTTTCCATTGGGGCATGTGCTGAGAACCTTTTCTGGGCATCAGCAAAAGCTGTAATGGAAAAGTGATGTTTATGACTGCCTGCATGGTGGTTGTATCTTAATTAGGCTGTCAGGACCGCTGCCTCCTTGTCGGACGGTCTCGAGCCTGAAACGATGTCGGTAGGATGAGCGTCCGACCGCCATCATAATGAGGCTCTATATGTTAAGCTTTTATGCTGGCTCAGGCATAGTGAAAACATTTCTGAGCTTGGAGATGGCAGGGTGTGGAGCTGGCACATCCAGACTGCGCTACAGCTTCTGACCAAAATGGGTCAAAAACCGCTGTCCTCTTTTCCAGCTCCTGTGACATCATGCGGCGACTATCAACACAAATGGAAAACAAGGCTCTAATTGCGCATAAGATCTCTACCAAAGTAGATACTTATGCTTAACCATAATGTGGGAAGATGCCCCTGTTAAATGGAACCCCCAATAATGACCCATAAATCGCAGACACAGCACAGTTACAGGTTAATCATGACATTGTACCAGATAAATAAGTAATCTTGTGAGATATTTGTAATGTTACTATATATTTCCTCAATGGTAAAAAAAACCTTACATATTTTTCTAAATGAGAAACATAGCTTGGACTCTTTTTTTGTTTTACAAAGTTAAGTATACATTCAGTGATCTTAGCAAGTAGTGATCTCCGTCTTGGTTGAGGTCTCCTCCAGGATGGAATTCACCATATTGGTGTGGAAACCTCCCGCTAGATTTAACTGTACGAGTTTCCACACCCTCAAAAGAGGGGGTAGAGATTCCTATGACAGAATATACAACCGTGAAGGTAGTATTAGTAACTTTCCTGCTGTTGGTGGAGAGCCTGTATTGAAACTAATGGGAACAAAAATATTAAAGTAAAATAAAAATACCTACATTTAATATATATTAATGTAATTTTAAAACATATATAAAACAACCCTAGCCTAACTCTCCTCACTTAGGACTATCGCACTAACATGACACAACACATCAACTAAAAAAGTTAACCTTTTATTACATTATATTTTAAATGAATGATTTATATAATAATTCATTTTACTTTAAAAAAATCTATTCATTACACTGTTAATTCGTCCACCCTTGCAATACCAGTATTATTGAAAATATTACCAGCTTGATTTGATGTGTTTTATGTTAATATTATTTTAAATAATGGTCAATTTAATTTACCATTTAAATTAAATTACATTACATTAAATTGTAATTTAATAGTTAAACATTCAATAGTTTAATTATAATGTTACATTATTTCAATATAACAATAATAGTAGTAATTAATAAAAAATAATATTGAAATTAGTAAAAAATAAATGTAATTTAAAATGTCATTCATATTTGTTTATTTTATATTTCTTCCTGTATGTTATGTTATTGGTGGTAGCTGTATTTCTTTCCTTTAATTATTTTTATAGGAGTATGTTGCAGCAGTGGTTGGCCATTTGTGGTGCTTGACTTAATCCAAGGCATGGTTGGAGTAGATTTAATCTTGCTTTTTTTATCAGGAATACTGAAGTAGATGTACATGTGTATTTTGTAAATTGAGATTGCTCTAACACATTTGTGGCAGCCGCGGTTAGCAGTAGGAGTTCCTGCAGGGCGGTGATGTGGGGAGGGGGAGGGGCAGGGCGGGGGCAAGTAATGTATGGATTACGGAGTTTAACAGGTAAGTAAACATATAACTAAATAAAACGAATTTTCGATGCGTGCACTGCATCACATTGTACTTGCTTTTCATTAAACATTCAAGATAATTATTCTTGAACATTACATACTGCAATATTACATATTCTACTTTATTAAAAGTGTTCTGTGACAAGCAAAGGCTTATCAAGTCAACGAACCTAAGATTAAGATTGAAGGTGGATATTTTATTTTTCATGATTTTCTTTACATAGATATTTCCGCCACTTTGCATCGCTTGCATATGTAGTCAATGTTCACGCAGATAATGTCAAACAGGAGCAGAGTGAGGGTTAGATGGGAGAAGTGGGGACTGCGCCAGTGCTTAATTTGAGCCATTGGTGGACTGTAGGGACCACTGTACTTATTTTTGGGTACAAGCACTTATGTTTCTTCGTTAGACATCTTCTGAGAGCATGATGGAGAAAAGCACACAAAGGGGAAAATTACAGGAAGAGAATGACAGAAAACAGTCAAAGAGGGAGAAAGCAGGAACCAACAAGCAACCACATAACAAAGGCCCCCGCAGCCCCCGCGGTGTGGGAGGGGACTGAGCTCCAGGGAGCCCCTTCATCCCAGTACCCTGTCAGCAGAGCTCCTGAGTGTGGTCGGAGGGGTCCTCCTTTGTTAACTTTGCAGGTGGGCCCCTCAAGTTTCGCTACCCTACTGCCAACAAGAGTGAGATAAAGGAACAGGGAGTGTCTGGCCATGAATTAAAGAGGTCTGAGGTGGATTTAGGACTACTCAAACTTGGTAATTGGTGCTTGTAGGAGATTGGATTATTACTAGGTGGGGGTATTCACCTTCAGCTAATAATACCACAATCGCTTATAGGTCCAGTCAAGTCTCAATAAATGAATCCTTGCTCAACCCTTGGTAACTTGTCAAATGAGGAGTCAGGCTTAATTTAGGAGTAGGGGGTAAAGTATTTAGGGGCCGATTACAATGCGGCCCATAAAGGCTCTGACCTGTGGTTGGGGCCTTTAGGGCCGCATCGTTATGCGCCGGTCGGTTTCCTTTCTGACCCCCTCATAATGTTGAAGGTGGGGGGAAAGGAACCCTGCTGGTCTTTCCGTCTGGCTTTGGATGGTCTCGGAGAGCCAGTCTGCCAGTCAGAAGCCGGCAAGTAATCTCAAGGGCAGGACTTTCGCCCTTGAGATTATGATCACGGTTACCAACATGGTTTCCATGCAGGTCTGTCTGACATGGAAACAATGTTGGAGAGCATGTTTGGGGCCCCCAGCAGGGCCCACTTTGGTGCACGTCCTCCGGTTGGAGGCCGAGGGCACACCTATGGTCCTATTGATCCCTGCACCTTGTGGCTAATGTGGTGCACCTTTCCTCCATCTGATCACCTCTAGCCACTGCACTTTTCATAGTCTCTCTCATAATAAGCGGTCTTTCCTGCAAGGCTGTGACCTCACCCCACAGCTTTCTTATCTCAGCATCTTGGATTACTATCTATTTGTTTACTGTGCGGAGCACAGACAAGAAAAGCCAGCCCACTTTTCCTGTTTCCTTCAGCTCCAGCTTCCCCCCTCTTAGCTCTACAATCTTCACTGCATTTTCCACTAAGAGATGAGTCACATTTTCATCTAGCACTTAGCTTGCAACCGGCACTGCCCAGTTTAGGATTCCTACAAAATCAGAAAATTAGTCTGTCAACAACCGCCTGGGAATGGATCTGGTCTCTGCCCCCTTATGTCCTTCTCCCTTTGCTCTATCTTTTTTGCGTCCCCACAGATGCATTATTGATAAAGCATCAACATGGATACATATAAAAGCAACGATAGTTGTACATTGACAGACTGATTACATGTATTAATAATTCAACATCAGTACAATATTAGAGCAGGAAAGAAACAAACTGAATCACTCTTAATGCAATGAATCAAAGCACAAGAGTCATTTTCTAACTGTTAGAAATGGGAATTTCTGGCTGGCTAAGGCTTGCGCCAAAGTCAGTCAGAGACCACCATTCCCAAGTCAGGGCAAGGGAGTTATACACCAAGATAACCCCTGCTCACCCTCTAGGTAACGTGACGTGAGCAGCAAGGCTAATCTCGGAGGCGATGTGTAAAGCGTTTGCGCGAGCACCCAGCAACAACACCCAAGGCCCACCACAAAGGAAACTCCACACAAGGTTATATAAAAAATATCCTTTGTATTATAGTAAAACACATTAGATAAAAACACACACTTTACAATGTGCCAAAAGGCACGGGCAGAATTTACAGGGGATTATGTACAGGACAGGGCCACATGGCCCACTGTCAGGGGTTTGCACTTTTAGAACTAGCACTTGTTGGAATTAGCACTTTTTAGGAATAATAATACTTGTTGGTATAACACTAGCACATATAACATATAATGAATGTAGCACCAAAATAGTACATGTAGCACACAACCAGTAATTACTGATAAAGGGTAAGTACGTCCTACGCCACCCTAACCACTTTAGGAGAATCACGCAGGGAACCAGGACCTTACTAGCAGGACCTTTAGAAGGAAAAACAATCACCTAAGCATAAAACACATAGCAAAGGGAAACAAGCAACACACATGATGCATAAAAACATTCAGAGGTGTAAGAACTACACAATAGCGCAGAAATCACATTGGCAAGTAAATCACAAATTGCGCAAGGTGCACATAGGCACGACACTAGAACTGTCCTTCAGGCCAACTGGCCTCTCAATGGCTGAAATTCCCTTAGTCCATAAGGTAAGGGCAGGCGCGCAGGCAACCAAGAACAAACCTAAACGTGGCAGCTGCCCACTAAGTGCTGGGCAGCTGTAAGGCAATGGGAACACACGCATTGGAGCCTTGTGGCTCTAGCAACAATGATGGGCCCACGTGGGAGCCTCGCAGGCTCTGACCAAAGCACTCGTGTCCCCCAAGAGCCTTGTGGCTCTCAATAAACAGAATGACCCCCTGAGCTTCGCTGGACTTGAGCACGGTATGCCTAGGAGCCTCATGGGCTATACGCAACAACTGTGGCGCCTGGAGCCTCTCTGGGCTCCTCAACAATGATGCCGGGTCTGAGCCTCACAGGCTCTGAAGAACAAATGCCTCCTGCAACGGAGGAGCCCCGCTCGGGGGCTCGAAAACAAAGATATGCCCCCTGAGCCTCTCGCGGCTTCAAACAATTATGCCCCTCGTTGGAGTCTCTCGTGGACTCGAAGCAACTATGCCCCATGAGCCTCTCAGGCTCTGAAAGCAAATATGGCCCCAGATGCTGGAATCCCACTCGGGGGACTCCGAGGCCGAAATGCCCTGGGAGCCTCGGGGCTCCTAACTTACAAATGCCCCTTTTGGTGGAGTCCCTCGCTGGGGCTGGGGGACTCATAGACACCAACTGTCTTTGGAACAAAGATAGCCTAAGCGGGAGGGGCGGGCACCGGCAATGTGCCCCGACGCCCTCCTCCCTTCACATGCACACCAGGGCCCCACTCACCGGCTTCTCTGCTTCCCGGGCGGGCTCTGGCTGCGGGGCTCTCTTAGACGGGCCTCCTCACCGGCTGCTGGCAGAGGTCTGGGGCTCTCCTCTCTCCCCAGGGTTCTCCCTTCACTCGGGAGCCTCGGCAGGACATGTCAGGCTGCTTCCTGCTTCTTCACTTTCCCCCAGCCAATCGGAGCGTGGCGCTGGGTCCAATCCCAGCGCGGCACGGCTCATGGCACTGCGGGCAGGCTTCTCAGGGGCTGGAGAGACTCGGGCTTGCGGTGGTGATCTCCCGGGCAAACGAGGGGTAGGCTCCCTCTTGAATTTCAATATAACGCGAGGTGGGCACTCGCTAGCACAAATGAAGCGCTCCCAAGCTCTAAAGGCAGATAAAGCGATCCCCAAGCGCTATAAGCAAAATAAAGCGCTCCTAAGCGCTAAAAGCAAAATAAAGCGCTCCCCGGCGCTAGGGGCCCAAAAGTCAGCCATAAAGTCCTTCAGGTAGGCAGGGGGGGGGGCAAGGCTGGGCCTAGAGCCAGCTCACTGGGCCTCCAGGCATGGAAGCAGTCCAAGTTGCGGATCTCCTGGCGCCCAGCAGCAGCAACAGCCCCCCTCAGACTGGATCCTGGAAGAGAACAACATCATGGGGACACAGACCCTTTTTATACAAGTAAATCCTTTCTCTGTAGGTGCAGGGTGGGGGGAAAACCAGTCGCAGCTGGTTTGTGAGCACTCTTGATGTGCTCAGCCCCTCACTCTATTCACTGGCAGGGCTAGGGTCATTAGACGCACCACAGGGGGCATTGAGTGGGGAAAGCCCAGCCCTATTCAGGATCCAGGTGCACCCCTCCCTCACATCGCTCATGCTAATCTCTCCACTCACCACCGGGCAGACCCATCCAGACTCCTGGAGCCAGGCTCACCAGCCCGCTCCAGCCAATCACACGCCAGCACACTCACTGCACACGCACACCCATGTCTAGAAGTGGCACTTCCACACTAGACACATACACGCCGCATACATCATTGCGCAGCATTCCATCACACGAGTCCACACATACCAAACTCGAGCCTGCACTCCCCAAACATCAGGAATTAACATGGACACACACATTCCCCATGCATTCCTATGGGAGGGCAGGCCAGCCTCACTACACACACGCACTTTACTCTGGGACACAGGGAAAAAGTGTGCAGAGACCAAAAATCACTAACACAGATCACATACTAAAAGCAAAAAGTTCAGGGGTGAACCTGCCAGAAGGGCCAAGTCCAACACTAACTATGACCAGCATAGGGAAGTCTAGCCTTTCACCCCTGGTGCTTAACTTAATAGTTTAATGATGGCAAAACGATCACAGCACTGTATATGAGTATACTGCATAATGCTATTGCACTATTGGTGACATACCTTAGCAAAATACTTGCATATGAATTTAGAATGTAATGGTGCAAATAAGGGACAGGTAACAATACAGTAAACCAAAATCACAAGAGTAATTCTGTAGCGTAGGAGAATATAACCTATCACCTAACAATAGTAGACAGTACAATGCTGGCGCAGTGATGGTCAAACATGCACAACCTTTCAGCTAACAATATCAAATTGGTCACATTTAATACATGTATATATAGGTACAGTGCAATGCTAGCACAGTAACGATGAAACACACAGGCGTAAATCAATTGCAATGCAGCTAATTAAAGGCACAACCAACAAGTTCAGGATAGAGCAATTGAGTTAGGCCCTTCATCTCCACCTGGAACTTAACTTTCCACAGTGCTGGGAAGCCTGCTCCAACCTATCCAACACCCTCTCTGAGAACGGAACAACTGTAGAGCACAGCTCTGCACAACCCAGTCTGTGATCTTCCCTGAGGCAAGGGCAACCCCCTTATATGTACTAAAATGTGGCTTACACCACATTCAGTTCCCTTCTCACATGTTCTGCGCTGTTATAAGTATTTACAACTTTGCTCTCTCTGGTTCTCATTAATCATCCTCCCAGGCCTTCTCTGGGTCAGTACATCCTTAACAGCATGTCTCTCCTACGATCCACCTGGCTGCCCCAGTGCACTTTAAAGAGAGCTTCTTCGTAGATAGCTGTTTCCATGGAATGCCGAAAACAGCATTGCAAGCTCAACATGTCCATAAATACAGCCCTTTAGCAACGCATTTAATTTTGTCTAGCGAAACAAGCGTCAAGAGATTCGCTGCTAGCGTTGTGTGGTACAAGGGTTTTTTGCATGCATTTTCACTCATCAACACTGCCTAAGCTATTTAACCCTTTGGTGTCACAATGTCTTCTACACACTATTCCCTACAGAGAGGCTGAATGTGATATTTATTTTTGGGGGGGAGGGGCACTTGCCCATACCTGGGGGTGCCACTTCCAACCCTCTGTGGTGTCTAGTGCGTGGACCACTGCTTCAGGATCCCTGTCCTATTGTGATACGACTTACTGTAATCTACTAGAGAAGGATATCATTGGTAAGGGGCCACTCCATCCCCTCAAATTGGATCGGTATTCTGGAGACTGAGAAATGCCCCTGAGAGTCGATCAAAGTGAAAGCAGCTGGGATTTACTGGTGATAACTGCTTTCACTTTCACTTTGTGTGACATCAGTACTTTGTGCATGCTGCTCATCACGCAGTGTGAGAAAAAGTATTTGATTATTTTTAAAAAAGAACATCTTTCTGGCTGTTGCGCCAAATTAATTTCCGCCACTTGTATGTGTTGTGTCTTCCTCGTAATAATGACAGACTACTTCTTTATGTATCTAAGAGCTTTATTCAACAGGTGCTCTCAGGTCCCCGTCCCTACTCTAACTGACTAGCCCATCCCCTGGATCCTCCTCTTATCCCAGCCCACTAACTCCGCCCACCCAGCTACTAGAACGTTCACAATACCACATTTCCCCCTTTCTTGACAAAACGGAATAACAAGTTAATTCACAGTTCCTCAATCAGTCGTTTAGGCCGATGAACAGCTTGTAGGGGCCATTGGGAGCCTCCTCCACCATCAATCTCACTCTCAGCCTGGGTGTCCGTATGAATAGGGTTAATGTTCAGAACAGAACTCTCACTGCATTCACCATTGGATGTCTCAACTGTTGTAGCGAGGGCGTCTCTCAGGACTGGGGCACACTCGAGTGCATGCGACATGCTGTTGGGGATTCTCTGACCGGCAGGTGCTGTGGTCACTAGGGGGCCCTTCTGACATGTGGTAGTCAAAGGATTGTCCCAGAATCGACAGTCTGCCTCCGCTGATTGTTCTTGCTTTATCACCACAGGGTAATCTGTTTCTGGTTGTTGCTCTTGCTTTATCACCACAGTGTCCCCTGCCGGCCGGGAGGAGTGTCTCATCTTCCGGCGGTGATCGACACGCAATTTCATTTCTTCAGTCTTGGCCTTCTGGGCAGTGCTGACTTCGGAAACACAGCCAGTCGTTGACACATGTCTCAGTGCCCCTTCCCTTGTGGACATTCTTTTCGGGAGGGGTCGACTCAACATCAATGTTGCTGGGCACTTGCCTGTGGTGACATGTGGAGTGTTTCGGTAGACTCTCACTACTTCATCAAGGGTCGCCTGAAAGTCCTTCCGGTTCAGAGCGGTTTGTTGAAACGTTTTCCGAAGGATAGCCATGAACCGATCACTAGTGCCATTACCTGGTGGCCACAGCGAGGTGATCTTTTGATGGTGAATGTTGAGCTGCTTTGTAAAATCCTCGAACTCTGAACTAGTGAATGGGGAACAATTTTCTGTTTTCAGCCCTTTGGGAGCACCCCATGCATCAAAGACTTCGTCAAGCATCGCTATAATGTTGAGCACACTCGGGGAGGAGACAAGCTGAGCAACTGGGAATCTGGAAAGTTCGTCCATCACCACGAGGACATACTGGCCCGAAGGTAACGGGCAATGAAAGTCTATGACTAGTTCTTGCCACACCTCTTGAGGTAGTCCAGTCTTTGGCAGAGGCTGGTGTGGACCTCCAGCGTTGACTGCTTTGCATTGATGGCAATCCTGCAGCGCTAGTTCAACCATGTGATCGAGTGAGGGAAACCCGACCCATTCTCTCACAGTTCTCTTGGTGGCCCCCACACCAGGATGACTGGTGTGCGCTAAATTGATGATTCTCTGACGTAATTTACTGGGTATGATAATCCTTTGGTTCCTTAACAGAAGCCCCTCAGGGGTGACAGACAATTCCCTCCGAATGTTTTGGAACACTTGCAGTTCCTGCCGAAGTTGTGGATCATTCTCCCCTTCTTTGTTAATGTCTCTTCACCAGTTGTTTCGTAGACAGTAGACGATTTTTTGAAAACAGCATCATCTCTGGTGGCTTGCCGAACATCCTCCAGGGGAACTGCCGGTGACTTGACTTGATCTGCCACACGATGATAGCATTCTACCGCTGCTGCTAAATCAGTGGCAGGAGATGAAAGCAGAGAGCGTGGCACATGATCACCAATGTCGGCTGACTCCCGGGGTTGAAGGGTAGTTGCATAAAAGTCATCGGCCATAACCACCTTGTCACTGGCACCCTTGGTAGTAGCCTCCGGCAGAATGTGCCCAGTGAACCCGAGGGTGCAACAATGAAACTCACATTTCTCTTTGTTTAATAATAATTTTTTTTAGTAGTAAGTAGCTTTATTCGATAAAAACATATCATAAAAGCATTTAAAAAACATTTTTAACAACAATCATCAACATAAAAGCATTTCATATCCAGGACAGCATATTGGGCGGGTGGGCTCGTTCACTGAATTAACAGTTTTCTTGCTTTCTTGCTAATAATAATAATAGGGGCATTTGTAGAGCGCTGAGTTACGCACACCGGCATGTAACCGCGCTAAGGTGAGAGAGGCGGAAGCTGGGAGTTTAGCTGAAGGGCGGGCAGTCTATCTGACATATAGGTACGTTTTTAATTTAGCACGGAACCTAGTTTCTACCGGTTTAGCGTTAAGTTAGCTTCCACCAGAGCGTGACATACTCTATCCAGTGCCTTGTCATGTTCTTGTGTGCTGGACCCATATACTAGTATGCTATCTTTGTGGTTCAGAGTATTAGGTATATGCTGATTGACTTTGCCAATTGCTTCCTGCAGTATTTCTGCTGCTGCAGGGATGTCTTCACTCAATCGTTTGTAACGGAATAGTCCCATGTGTGTGACAAAAGTCGTGATGTATCGCGACTTGTCGTGTAGTGTTAGCTGGGAATACCCACGGTTGAGGTCAAGTCTGGAAAACACTTTAGCATTATTTAGTGTCCATCTCATGTCACTCAGATGGGGCCCTACAGGGGTGCTCCTCGCCAAGGGCCATGCCGGGCGCTCTCATATCCACACAAAGGCGTACTCTTGTGGGCGTCCCTTTCCTGGGGACGATAAGAACTGGTGACACCCAGGGGACAGGACCACATGCTCGCTCAATAATGTCCTCTTTCAATAGTTCTTGTATCTCCTTTTCGACAGCTTGTTGGAGATGCCCGGGCACCCTTCGGGATTGTTGAGCCACAGGGCGGATTTGTTATTCTGTGCGAAGTTTAATCTGAAGCTGGTTCATCCTTCCCAGACCCGAGAATAGCTTTGGGAATTGGTGCACTATGCCTGGGTCATCACCCCCTCTATACAGAATTTTTACCAGCCGAAGGCGCTCGGCAGTAGGCAGGCTGAGGAGACAGTCCGCCTCTGGACCCTCGATAACATGAATGACAGCTGGTATTGACACTGTTTTGTATTGAAGTGTTGTGGAAAACTTTCCAAGACAGGTAAGTGGCTCTTTGGCCATCCACATGTACACCCGGACGTAAGTGGGGCTTAACTGCAGTGGTGCTTTAATTTTTTTGTATTCATTCACTGATATATAGTTTAATGACGCTCCGCTGTCTAACACAAATTTGGCGGCGTGACTCCCTACTCAGATGTCAAGGCGGGGATACTTCTTTAACTGATCTCGTCGGTCACCATGCTCACGTATTCATCTGTGTATTCAGGTTCTCTAGATCCTGACCGGGACTCTCGTGACGACGGTCTCCGGGTTCCCTGAGATCGTCTCGACTCCCTGCTGGAGTTTGATCATCCGGACAAGGATTTGGTGCGATCTTGCACTGCTCACGCATGATGACGCCGAGCGCCCGAACAGGACGCTCGTGCGGCGTCATCTTCCTGTTCACGTCGGTGATCTCCACACATAGCTTCAAAATGATTCTGGCGCCCACACTTCCGACACTCCTGTCCCATCGCCGGGCAGGCATCTGTATGTGGAAAGTCATAGCCACATCTATAGCATTTCTTGGCACGATCCACCCTTTGATCATGCCAACTGATTTCATTACGCCAGCGTCTGGCTCGTTGCCGCCGCGAGGATGGCCTGGTTCTTCTGGGCCTTTCGCTGGAACGCCGGCGGGATCGGACATTCTGAACCCGGTTGGCGTGTTCTCTTTTTCCTACACGCCCTGACTCCATCTTCTTGGCGTGCTCCTCGGCCTGATCGTGCACTCTTGTCATCTCTTCGATTTCGTCAAGATTGTGACTTTTCTTTAGCAGCTTCCGTCTAAGTGCTTCAGACTGACACCCATCAATGATTCGAAGCCGTATGGCATCTTCAGTGGAAAATGTGTCAAAGTCGCAGTATCGGGATAACCGACGAAGTCGTGTTATGTACGTGCTCATCAGCTCTTCTGGGTCCTGATGAGCCTAGCGAAACATATATCTCTCGTAATCAACACAATGCTTGTGCAGGAACTTTTTGTTTAGGGCCTCACGAACCTTGGCATACGTCCCGGTTTCAGCCAGGGCAGTTCTTTTATCACTTTGCTAATGTCTTTTCCAACTAAATTGCGAAATACAATCAACTGATCTTCATCCACCGTCACCTTGGACCCTTTGATGTAGTCCTCGAAGTCTTCAACCCACTCCTGCCACCGTGGACCCATGCTTCCACCAGCTATCAGAGTCAATGGCTCTGGGGGCCTCAGGTGGGTCATGCCCACCAGGATTGGCTTGGCTTCTCTTTATGGTGAGTTGTGCGTTGACATGATGAGTGATTTATCTAATGTCCCTGTTTCCTGTAAAACTCTATCTCTCTTGACCACGTGTGGTCATTTGGACTGTCTTGTGCTTGTTCAAGAACTCTGTTGCTGCCTCTGGGCAGTCGTGTGATTCACTGTTCACAGTTTCAAGTGATGCCCTTATTCACACTGAGCAATCATCTCATGTTATTCACGTTTTCATCAGTTTATTACCGTGTGGCTTGGAATGTCTCGGGCTTGTCTTCATGCAACAGGGTCACCTCATTCATGTGACTCGTCGGTACACTGTACTCGTGACACTTTATGCATGCAATTCTGTGCAACACTACAAACACTCGTGTCCTTCTTTTTCTTGCCTCTCGGGGTGATGCGCTCTTGGTAAAGTCCGTTATTCGATCATTACTGTGCTCGAATTTCTTTAACTGAATGGCGCGCACTGATGCCTGACTCCAAGATGGCCGCTTCACTATTGACCAGGGACGTCCTTCCCGTCTTGCCTGACTTCAAAATGGCCGCTTGACTGACGGCTCTCACTCTGCGATGTCCGACGACATGCACTCTTCACTCGCACGATGCGTTGCAACAGGGACTCACAGGCCGCCACCACACTGCTGGCACAACGATCTCTCCAATCGTCTGCTTGTCTCTCGCCGGCCACTCCGCTTCACCAGGTACGCTTGGGCCGCAATTCAAACTTCGGCTTTTCGCGCGCATGTCAATTCACACGCTTTTGGGGTGAGGCTCTCTCGTGGCGGGCTATCTCATCTGTTCAGTACTTTTCCACGCATTCATCCTGATCTTACACTTCTTAGGATTTCGTGGCACAGTGGTACTGGGTGACTTCAGAGCTTGTCAGTAGGCCTCACACCATGCTGGGCCTCTTAGCTTCTCACCGCTTCAGGTGCGGGCCAGCGCCAAATTCAAAACTTCACCAATGCTGGACTGCGCTTTTTCGCTGGGAGCTCTACGCGATCCCCCGATCACGGAGCAGATACGAACTGCTGGCCTCTCTTCTCTGGACGGCAATTCTTCTTGGGGCACTTGCGTCGCAGCAGCAACTTCCTTCCCAATTTCTAGGAACGGGACCAAATGTCATTTGCGGGTTCAGGGACAGCAAGCTTTGCATCCCACCCTCGTCGCCAGTTGTCGTGTCTTTCTCGTAATAACGACAGACTACTTCTTTATGTATTTAAGAGCTTTATTCAACAGGTGCTCTCAGGTCCCCGTCCCTACTCTAACTGACTAGCCCATCCCCTGGATCCTCCTCTTCCCCCAGCCCACTAACTCGGCCCACCCAGCTACTAGAACATTTACAATACCACAGTATGTAGGATAAGATGGTCATGTACTCTGCAATGCTAAGGTAATATGGAGAATGTCAACGTCTTATCCTACACAGCCAAGCGGTTAATAGAAGCTTATATGTTACAGTATGTCACATGTCTGATCACTTAACAAATACTGACAATGTTTTTGGTGATTACATTATTTTATATGCACTAGTCTTTATTGAAATCCAATTCTTTATTATGCAGGCAGCTTTAATACCCATATGGTAAAACCCTTAAATAAACATTTCTGTTAATGCTACCACGGCCAAATTCACAAAGAAATGTGCACATGAAAGTTCAACCTATGGAAGCAAAAGGTGTTTTAGGACTGTAAATAGGTGTTTGGTATTAACAAAACATGGATTTACATTTGTAAAAGAGGGGTGAATGGGCAATTTAGGGTGGGTTTACCAGGGTAAATTTAGGACCACTCATGAACATGAATATTAAAAATAAAATGTTCACATACCTTCCTACTCTTACAAAGTGTTGTAAATTTACTGTTGTCAAGGGCTGGAGTTAATCCTTTTTTTTTTTTTTAATTTTTATTAGGAAACCACAGGATTACATCATGTGCAAAGCAAGGAAAGGCCAAAAGGCCCTCATACATTATCAACAGACGTCAAAATAGCTTGCAACAAAGGATAATCACACTGCGTACTCAGGCCCGACTGGCAGTATTAAATCAAGATTAGCGACCAAGATTTCCCACAGTGTAACAGGATACATGAGGATTCCAATTTGCCATAAAGTTGAAGGATCAAACGAAAGGCGATATTACGATACCAGTTTCAAGCTATCTACGTACTAGGATATTAGCCTTCAATTGAACGTACCCATGGGAGAACCATAGGCAAGTAGAATACTAGCAGACCCACCAAACTGCAGTGACCCACTCACAAAGCAAGCAATATCGACAGGATCTCATAGCATAAAGGGACACAAACAATGATTCTCCCATGGAACCCATACCCCGGACTCCAACTATAGGAAAGAGGAAAAGGAAGAGTATATCGTAAAGAAACAAGAAGGAAAAAAGAAAGAACGGGCCATAGAGACAAAGAAGAAACAAAAAGCACGTCCCCCCCCACCCCCCACCCTGCATGCAGCGGAAGGCCACGGCCCACCCCCCCCCATAGGCATGCCTGTCGACCCGAGAAACCCCAAAGAAGGGAGAAAAGGAGGAGGGCCCAAGCACCGGCCCTGATGGCCCCCCCCGCCCATCTTGAAAACCCAGAGGGAGCCCACCATAATGGAGGGCAAGCAGCAATACAAAATCGTCCCAATCACCCCAAGTCACCATCGTAAGCAATGTTTGCATCCGGCACCAGTAACATCCAATCAGCACATAAGTCCGAGTTCAGCCTTGGCCGGTACGAACTGAGGCAGCATAACGCCGCGCATCGGGAGGAAGCAAAGTCGATGAGTCCGCAGTCCCTTTTAAAGCCAGTGCAGCAGCAAAACAAAGCAGAAAAGTCCACACAGCAGAACAACTCCATAGCACATTAGCAATCGAGGAAGGCAGGCGATGCAAATCAGGAGCGTAGGCAGCCAGCCGGAGGGCGTAGATGTCAGCAAACATAACAGTTCGGCCACATGTCCCACCAAGTTCGTTTTCCGGTTGCACACTCTTTAGTGAGTCCCCATTGCTGATAAACCGGGAAAGGACGGGCTCCGGCTCGATATCTTGGCCATCCACTTTTATACAACTCACCGTCGCCTGTGGGGAGACCATGCTCGTCCAGCGACTGCACAGAGCAGAGTGCAGGTCTTTAAGAGCCAGCAGGATGTCTCGCGTTGTGAATTCCATAGCCAGTCCGCTAGTGTATGTAGCGCACCTCGCTCCCAGAGAACCTCAATGCTGGCAAGGACACAAACTCCAGGCGTGCTCAATAGCTCCTCAAAGCAACAGTGTAGGGAGATCTGTCGGCCGCCGGCAGTGTCCGGGGTAGATCGGGGCTGGAACACTCGGCAAGAAGATACGCCGAGGAAACACTCAGAACCAGGCTCAGGCGAAAATCTTTGTCGAGCAGCTCGAGGAGCGCCAGCGCTAATCCCCAATCGGCAGTATCCGGTCGCGGCCGAAAATGAACCTGGTCTGACTCACCGGGCGAAGATGGCCGGCCGGAGCCGATGTTGTTCAATCGCACGCCGGCTGCTGCGTCACTCGAGGTCCCGGCTCACACAACGCGAAGGCCGGAAAATTTGCGACGATGTAGTTCGGCCGTGGGAGGCCGATTTCGGACCGGAGTAACACTGCCGAGCTCCATAAACAATCAGCAACCCAGGGCCGCAATCAGGACGCAGGATGAATGTCAGGATAGTGCGGGAGGTGAAGGCGATCGGTGGAGCCGGGCTTCTATGCGGCCATCTTGGCCGCCGTCTCGGCTCCTCCTCCGAGCTAATCCTTTTAAAGGGTGGTAATAGGAATGAAACACCCATAGATTGGTCAGGTGTGTATTTTCTCTTTGCGGCAAAAAATAAAAAACTTCCAAAATGCATTTGCTCTAATGTGCTACATTTTATATAAGTTAATGTAAGCAATAACAATTTTACATGCAATTTTACATGCAGAAATTCTCTTGCGTAATAGCAAATGGGAATTAACAAATATATTCCAGGAGTGCTCCCTTAAAATCTGTGACTGTTGCAACTTTCTAGGTTTAGTAAGAAAAACATTTGTGAATTCAGATATTTTCTTCAGATTTAGAAAAAACTTGTGACAGTAAGGTATGACTTTTTGGTGTTTCCGGCCCTTTGTTGGCAGGGCTAACATCTTAGAGGGAAGTTTTGCCTTACTGATAATATAAGAAATTAATCATTCTTAACATTTAACCACTTTATGGTTAATTTGTGTGTTTGCCATGATGAATTTGTCCACTTTATACAGTTATAGGGCCAGATGTATGACGGGATTTAGCATGCGCAAACAGGTTTGCGACCTGTTGGCGCATGATTAATCCTTGTTGGCCATGTACAAACACTATTTTGCAAGTCGCAAATAAATTGCGACTCACAAAATTGTGTTTTGCGAGGCGCTATTAGCAAGGGGCGTTCCCTTCCTAATAGTGACCCCAAAGCCATGTATGAATGTTTTGCAACTGCTATTACGATCGCAATACACTCACAAATTACCACCCTCTCCAAGAGGGTGGTAATGTACTTCCAAAATGGAAGGGGGCCCCAGGGGGCCCCAGGGGACCCCTTCCCCTTTGCAAATGCAGGGGAATTTTTTTTTAGGGGGAGGCAGTGTTCCCAGGAACCACTGCCTGCCTTTAAAAAATGAAACGAAAACATTTAATTTTTCTTTTTAAATGCATCCCGTTTTCCTTTAAGGAAAATGGGCTGCAAAAAAAAAGCCTGCTTTATAGAAAAGCAGTCCCAGACATGGAGGTCTGCTGAGCCGAGCAGGCCACCACCCCTGAGTGGGCCAGCCATTCCAAATGGGGTCGCAAATTGTGAGTGGGTCATTAATATTCATGAGCCTCGCATTTTGCGACCCTATTGGAAATCGCAATCAGTGTCTCTGACACTGTTGTACATTCTAAATTGCGACTTACAATTTGTGACTCGCAATCGAGCGCAAATTATGAGTCGCAATTTAGAATGGTCCTACATCTGGCCTAAAGTTTGCAATTTCCAAATATGTAAGCCAGACCTTTCAACTGTTTTGCATTTTATGTGAAGTTAAATCCATTTCTATCCAGTGGATATATACTATTAAAAGTATATAAATTATTTTAAGAACACTATGCTGTTAATGATTACATTTTGCACACTAAATTGTCATATTTTGTGTGTTTGAGTATGCCTGACAAGGATCACTGACAGAATATCGGAAACACAAATATCGCATGGACAGAATATTGTGTCAAAAAGATTGAAGGTCCAAATATCAAGAAAATAAGTGCAAATAGGTAAGTATAGATTTACTATTCTTAACTCCACATTTATGTACTTGAAGATATATATAATTTCAAGGTGCATATATATGTGGAGTTATATATAGTAAAGCTTTGCTTACCTATAAAAACTTACCTCCACAATATTTTTGTCTTCGATATTCTTGACACAATATTTTCTCCACGCTATTTTGCCTGCAAGCCCCTGACAAAGTACTAGGCCTTATTTGGAGTTCTAATATCAGAGCATTTCTCCTACCGCTCTATATAATTTTTACCAGAATCAGAATATTTCATTGATTCTTTAAAAAAATTATAATGGGGGGGCGTGGCTAGCAGCCGAGCATGGCGGCAGCCTAGACGACGAGCTCCGTAGTTAGAGCGGACTCTCCATAAATCCGTATCTACATCTGAGTGATTTCAGGTCTCTGTCGGAGGGACCCGACGCCCAGGACCGGGCGGTAACGGCGGCAGTAACTCCGGTTGCAATTGGATGCCGGGTGGTGAAGTTGATCAGGATAAAGAGTAGCTACAAGGGATTTTGTTTTGACTCTTACTCGACTATCTTGGTTCTTTCAATAGAACCAAATGTATCCTCAGGATAACTGGACACATTTGTTAAACACTTTTATGAAAAGATAGTACATTCATTATTGACAAGTTTAAAAAGTAAAAAGGCACACAGCAAGGAAGGGTATTATGTTAAAAGGAAATGTTTATATAGATGTAAATCACAGAAGAAAATTAAATGGGGATACAGGTTGAACAAAACTATACAGAAACCATTATGAATAATGAATTTAAGAAAAGATACGTTTACTACACTAAGCTATCTACTCAGCTTTCATTCGGAACCACTGCAGAGTGAAACACCATTCATTACCTTAAGACCCTCTATTTTCTCTGGTCTTATCAAGGGGTTTTTTCAAAAAAACTAGTCCTGATGATGGTCTTGTTGACGACAGCCCAAAAGACCGAAACGTCGACATGAATATCATCTCCCCAGGCATTTTTGCCATAGGACACCTAGATATATTTGTGAATTTGGTTTCCTTATCTATTTATTGGAGTTGATTTTACTGTTATGAATTGTCAATTCAATGTGTATTTGTTGCTATTCATAATGGTTTCTGTATAGTTTTGTTCAACCTGTATCCCCATTTAATTTTCTTCTGTGAATTACATCTATATAAACATTTCCTTTTAACATAATACCCTTCCTTGCTGTGTGCCTTTTTACTTTTTAAACTTGTCAATAATGAATGTACTATCTTTTCATAAAAGTGTTTAACAAATTTGTCCAGTTATCCTGAGGATACATTTGGTTCTATTGAAAGAACCAAGAATTTAAAAAATAGTTGAGTAAGATTCAAAACAAAATCCCTTGTAGCTACTCTTTATCCTGATCACCGACCGCCCAAGCCTACAAGGGTATAATGGGTTTCCACGTTTGTATACAGGGTGGTGAAGTTAGCGCTGGGCGCTCCTGTGGCCTGCACGACGACCAGGATCCGGGGTCTGCCGTCTCCGAGGAGCCCGACAGGAAGTGTCAGTAACCTGGGCGAGTCTTGCCGGAAGTGATCGGCTATCTGGGAGTGAAGCCGCTATAGTCGAAAAAACGGCGGACAGAGTGAGCCGGCACAGTTTTAGAGCGGACTCATTAGCGGTGGAGAAGCAGAGGTGAGAGCTCCGTGAAAAATAGCCGGACTGCGGGTTGCGGGACACGGACGATAGAGACGCCGTAAAGAGCTAGCCGCCATCTTCAGGAACCGCAACTAGCCCGTGGGGTGAGCAGAGCCTCTCTGCAGCACTAGGCGGTAGCGCGATCAAATTTAAGAGCGGGCGCAGCGGCCAAGAAAGACATAACTGAATTAAAGAGGGCCCCCGGAACCGGCTCCAGCCGCAAACTGAGTCCTGTGATCTCTTTTCACCGCAGCACACAAGCGGGTAGAAGGGCACCGGCTGATCGCTGCTCGGTCGGAGTCGCATGCTCTGAGCCGAGCTAGCACACCCAGACATCGTGAGTACTTGACGGCACCGATGCTCTGAGGGGAATTCTGCCGACAGCCGAGAGGTGGTAAGAAGGCACTCCAGTGGCCTGACGCACAGGGGGATCCGCAGGCGTCGCAGAGCGTCGGCCGGCGCGCAGCCCTGAACAGAGAGTGGAGCAGTGACGACTGCCTAGGGGGCACACATAGTAATGGAGCAAAGTAACGAGCAGCGGAGCCTCCATGAGCATCCCTGGGGACTAGTAAAAGTTGACACTCAGCCTGCATGCTGAGATCTATCCTGCCTTTGAGTGCGCTGAAATACCTGCGGTGGCCTGCTCGGCTGCGTCATATTTAATAGGCGACTGAGAAGGTGTTGTGTGGGCCCCTGGGCGGCGGCGGGTCGGGGTGGACGGTGACACACACCGGCCTCAACCCAGAGGTCGAAGAAGATCACGAGACAAATACGCCATAGTGGACGTAAAGATGGCGGGAAAGGGTTCCACAGGTGGTACGATGCAAGCCCGCCTTGAGAAATATGCCTATGAAAAGGGCGCCTCCTCGCCAACGGACAGGAGACCACCCAGCGGAAAATCAATGGACGGAACAGGAGGGAAAAAGGCGACACTGGATGATGTTACGCGAACATTGACACAGGTACAGACTACAGTGGGCTCGATTTCTACCGAGATCACCCTAATAAGAGCGGACTTCCATAAAATGTCGGAGAAGGTGAGCTCGCTGGAGGTAATTACGAAGTCATTGGTGGAAGATGTGTCAGAGCTGCAGACGGCAATGGAACAAATAACAGCCGAGAATAAAGTGTTGAAAGAAAAGCTAGATGACCAAGAAGGGCGCTCCTGAAGAAACAACATAAGAATCCTGGGGGTTCCGGAATCTGAAGGTACTAGAGCGACGGATCTATTTGTGGAAGACCTGATCAAGATGAAACTCCAACCTAAAGGCCTGTCCACCTTCTTCTCGGTTGAGAGGACACACAGAGTACCGGGTGGCCGGCCAAAGCCGGGAGCGGCTCCAATGCCCATTCTGGCAAGGCTGTTTAACTTTCGCGACAGGGACACCATCCTGCAGGCAGCGAGGGTGTCTCCTCCTGTTAAAATACAAAATTCGACACTGGCCTTTTTTCCGGACTATACGGCGAAGGTCGCCCGGCGCAGGCGAACGTTCTTGGATGTTAAAAGAGAGTTAAGAGCGAGGGAGATTCCATATTCAATGATTTTCCCGGCCAGGTTGCGAGTAGTAGCAGATAACAAGACTTGGTTTTTCGACACACCTGAAATAGCCCAGGACTGGCTGGAGGGGTGGAGGCCGGCCACTCAGCCCCGCCGCTCGAACAGGACACATGGAGATAGGAACGCAGGGGATCGTGCAGGCTCCCAGGTTTCAGGACGTGAAGAGGTCGAATGTTCACCAGTGAAAGATGGTGTAGACGAAGTCCCTGGGATGGAGCAGTAACCACCCGGTGGGTAAAGAACAATTGTTGAACATGCTAACTGCCTAACGGACTGCCATTGGACACTGGGCGAAGGGCCTCCGAAGAGGGTAAGAGAGGCCGCAGACTTCGGGGTGTTCCTCACCTCAACAAGCAAGTATTTTGTATGGGGGATGGGTTAAGCACTCTGCTAAGTTGGGGGGGAGGGCAGTTAGAAGTCTGTGTAGCAAATGGGCAGGGAGGGGGGAGTTCAGGGGGGTAGTTATTGACATTCACACCTCGGAGAAAGGGGTATTGTTTATTGAAAAGTTGACTCAAAGTAGAAAGGTACGACGCAAGGTCACTGACATAACGAAGACTAAGCTATAGAAGGGACCACATGGGTACTCACCCACAGCGCACATGGGTACCTCACTCCAAGATAGACATGGCACAGTACGTACAGGCTGACACCCCAAATAGCGGTCCTCGAATAACACCAGTGACACCGCTACAGTTAATGTCATGGAATGTACGGGGTCTGGGGGATAAGATTAAGAGGGGACTGGTTATTCAGGGCATTAGGAGAGCGACTCCGGCCTTGGTTCTTCTCCAGGAGACACACTTGGTGGGCATTGCTAGTCGGGCGTTAGATAGGAGGGGGTATCATATGATAGTACACTCTGAGTTCACCTCTGGATCACTCGGGACGGGCATTCTGTTGCGAAAATGGTCCCCGTTTATACTTCAGACTACCAAAACGGACGACCAGGGCCGCTTTGCGGCTGCACATGGACAATGGGAGGGCAAACCACTAACCATAGTGTCTGTTTACATTCCGCCAGCGTTGCATACCATCGCGTTTCCTGACCTGGGAAAGTTCCTCCTGGAACTCCCAGAGGGCGATCTGGTTATAGGGGGAGACTTTAATGCGGTTGCACATAACAGCGGGATAGATTCCCGGTTAGAACACAAACTCCTGGTCCCTCCCGATTCAGTGACTTTCTAGAAGCGCAAGGGCTGGTGGAAATATGGCGAAGCTTGCACCCCAATGAGCAACAATACACTTATTACTCTGCTACGCATAATAGTTTGTCCCGCATCGACTATTTCCTCACTTTGGGCTACGACCTCCTCACCATAGAAGAAATGCAGATTAAACCTAGGGGAATATCAGATAATTCACCACTAACTTTAACTTTATCATTTCCGGAGAGGGCCCGCAAAAGAATGTTTCAGATACGCCCGGGATATCTTACGGTACCGGCTATAAGAAAGGAGCTGAAAAAGGCGACCCTGTACTATTTTGCAGAAAACGCGGCCTCGGTAAAGTCCCCTACGATTCTATGGGAAGCCTACAAAACAGTTCTGAGAGGACAAGCCATGTCGACCATAGCGGGGTACAAATACACTCAAAGGAGGGAATTATCAGAGCTAGAGTCAGACCTTACTGAGGCAAACACAGCACACATGGCGGACAAGCGACGGACACGCTACACTCGCTTCAACTTTGTCAACAACTGCACGACGATCAACTAAAGTGACGGGCAATAGAAAACATAGCGGCAAACACACATAAAATATATGACGTAGGGGATAAGGCAAGTAAACTTTTGGCTTGGTTGGAAAAAAAAGGGAGGTAGTAGGAGTATACTACAGCTGAAGGATGCGGATGGGATAATGCACATGCGCCCAGTGGCAATAATTGAGACACTGGCGGACCACTTTCAGGAGGTGTATGCCCCTGAAGTTGAGGTAACAGAGGAGATAGCAATAGCGGCACTCTGTGATGTACCAACACCGACTCTGTCGCAGGAAGCAGTAGATGAGCTTGACACAGATTTTACGACAGAGGAGGTGCAAATGGCCATCAATGCGATACATTCCGGAAAGGCGATGGGCCCTAACGGAATCCCTATTGAATGGTATAAGGCAATGTCAGAGACACTAAGCCCGCACCTACTGGCCATGTACATAGAGAGCCTTGACCGGGAGATTCTACCTCTCGATCAATGACAGGCAATCATTGTGGCGATCCCGAAGCCGGGCAGGCCACCCAATGAATGCGGGTCATATCGCCCGATATCGCTCCTCAACGCGGAGGCCAAAATTCTGGCGAAACTGCTGGCCACCAGGTTAATGCCACACCTCACACAACTGATCCACCCAGACCAATCGGGCTTTATGCCACACAGGAGTAAAGCGTTGAACCTCCGTAGAGTACATGGAGCGGTGGCGCGAGTGCCACTGCTGACAGAACCGGCGGCCATCCTATCCTTGGATGTCAGGATGGCATTCGATATGGTGGAATGGCAATATCTTTTCGCGGTACTGGCCCACATGGGCTTCGGCACTATGTTCATCTCCTGGATACAGCTCTTATACAATAGTCCGGTGGCACAAGTGATGGCTAACGGTCACATCTCCCAAGAGATACAGCTGAATAGAGGGACAGGGCAGGGATGCCCGCTCTCACCTTTGCTGTTCGCAATAGTCTTGGAGCCACTGGTCACAGTCCTTAGAACCACCCCATTACTTAGGGGGATCAGATGGGTGGAAAACTGGGAAGATAGAGTCTCCCTCTATGCTGATGATATGCTGATCTATCTGACGGACCCAGAGAAGGGTATCCCAGAACTCTTGGCGCTGTGTGAAAGGCACGGACAGGCGTCTGGATATAAAATCAACTGGACGAAATCAGTGATCTCTGAGCTGAGAGGTCCCTCTCCAATTCTTTCTAGTGATTGCCCACTAGCAATAGCGGACACCTCATTCAAATACTTGGGGATACATTTCGGCAAGGTTTCGACTGGTGCAGCTTAAGATCCTACACCGAATATACCTCACGAGAACCACGCTACATAAACTACACAGGGCGGAACACCCGTATTGTCTTAGGAGCTGTGGAGAGGAAGGCACATTCCTACATACTCTCTCGGAGTGCTCAAATGTCGCAAACTATTGGCGACAAGTGATGCGTACCATCTCTCAAACTCTAGAAACAACACTGGTTCCTGACCCCCGTATATGCATGCTAAATGTGTGGGGCCCTAACGAACTGACACATCAGGGTCAATTGTGGGCCATAGTGGGTCTCATGGCCGCCAAACGAGATATAGCACAGAAGTGGGGGGCGGTGGATACGCCTACTCTGGCCCTGTGGTGTAGGAATATGGACGCACTTATGGTGACTGAAAGGGCGGTATATGAAATGAGAACTAACCTGCGCAAATGGAATAAGGTGTGGTTACCCTGGAATAGTTACCGGGGGGACCTGTGTGAACCTCTGTCAGAAGAAGGCATGGAAAGCACAGAAGATGAGGAGGAAGAGGGATGAAGAGCCCTAATCAATATTCAAAAACAGTGTGAGGCCGGAAAGTCAGAAGCCAATACAATGACCAGACAGGTACACGAGGGGACACTCAGGATAGGGAGGAGTAATGTATGTGCTCAGACTGGCCACAAATAGAAAAGATCACGTAGCTAGGTGCGATACTATATGAAGTCTACAACACTATTGAGTCACAAGTTGGGTTATGTTTGGAAAAATATAAAAGTGAGAGGAAATTCGATTTTTGTGGTAAAAGATAATGTTGTTTTTATTGCCATCCTGGTGAAACATGCTGCCGGACCGAAGGTTGTCGGCTGAATAGCTGTGTATCACGTTTCCAATGACAGTATTTAAGAATAGCAGCCAGCCTCATAGTTGTAGGCATAATGCTGTGTGTTATTGGCAATTATTAATAAAACTCTTACGAAACAAAAAAAAAAATGATAATGCAAAATTGAAAGATTCCCGTAAGGGTTGCAATTGTAATGTTGTAGATTGATCACTTTCATATATGTCAGTTCCCGGATTCATGTTTGGTCATTATTTGCAATATCCTTTCCTTAAGAAATGACTTAACCTTAGCACATCTAATGCACATATCTAGTGGTTTAATACCACCTTTAATTGTCAAAATCACAGATTATTTAATATACCAGTTGCATTTGGTGTTGTTTGTTATGTCAAATTCAAAATCACCTGTTGGATTTACCACTGCAGACTTACTGGAAAAGGCTACATTTTGCAAGGTGGGGTGTGGGATCATCTTGATCAAATTGCTTCAATAAAAATACAAATACTATATTATGGTGGTTACCAACGAATGCATACAGAAACATTTTATTGTGGCCTTCAATGGCATCTACTTTAACCCTCGTGCATTCACCTTTTTTAGTCCGGGAACTGTTATTTATACTTTTTCGAATTTTTAAGACTTACAATGTGTATATTATTTTAACAGGAGTTGCTGAGGATTTCTTAATATTAAGACATACCTATGTCCCACTAACAATATAATATGTAATGTGAATTGTTTAATAAAAAACGTTCTTGAAATAAAAAAAGAAACCACAGAAACGAAGCAATGATTAAATATTAGAAAGGAAAAGATAAGGTTAGGAAAGGAAAAGAGTTGGAAGAGGGTATCAGCAATATCTGAGTGGAAAGAAAAGGCAGAGTGAAAGTACCAATGATGCCCAGTTCTGATGGAAACCACTCAAACGTCATATGTTTTCAGGTTAGGTCACAAGATATTGCAAAAATCAAGGACCATAACTTTATCACCATGTATGTAGCATGCTAAATACGGTTGACCCAGTGACGAAAGAACATAGAGATATTTTCCTGCTGAAGCACTTACAATTGCTGTGTAGAGGTTGTACGGCTATTTTAGAAACTAGCACCTAAGAAAAAGGAAAGAAAGAAGGTAGTAAGGAAGGAAGGAAGGAAGAAAAGAAGGAAAGAGAAGGGAAAGAAAGAACAGAATTGAAGAAAAAAGAAGCAATGAAGGAAAGCAAGAATTACTGGAGTGCAAGATAGAGCACCCTTATGAGTTTAGATTCAGAGTTCATGTGAGCTGCTGGTATGGTGTGAAAAATCAGGAGTCAGATAAGCAAAGGACACTTCAAAATACATTTACAACAACATTGGCAGGAGACAGGAACTGACAAAACTGGAATATGTCTTGGGCTCTCATCTGGCAGAAACCATTCTGCTATCACATCAGGCTCCACAAAGAAAGTCAACACTAAAGTAAAAACAAAAACACTGGCAATGAAGGAAACTACCTTGTGTGCTTACGTGTTCCTTGAGAAAGGGCTACATTCAGTCACTCAAAGTGAAGTTAGCTAATGACTGAATTAGGCTGACCCATTGCCCCACTTTGTTTGATGCACTGGGAGGAAACAAAATGTGATTGACTCAACAATAGACCAATGGATGTAGAGAGCTGGCTGAAAGTCACTTTATGAAAGTATACAATACATATAATTTGACATCAGAGCCTGTTAAGCGATGGAGGGACGTAGATACGATGAGAGCATGTTTGCTGTGTAATTGTGAAACCTTCCAGAAGATGTACTAAACCTAGAAAGATGTGACTGTGTGTATGTGATGCTCTACTTTGTAAAATACTGCCATGGAACATCCCATATGCTTTCCAAAGGATTCCCAGAAGTATAAGTGCTTTAGGTCAGCAGATATCATAGGGGATGAGACTGGCTTCATCCTTAATGTTATTTTAGGAAATACAAAGTGGGCTTCTGTGGTGGGTACTTGGGAAAGTCTCAGAGCTATTGAGATATAGCAATGCTGATAGGGTGACCAATGTGCCTACATTTCCTAATGTCTTGTTGACACATATAAAAGCCCTTCATGATTCCCTGGTACTCTAGCCAGATTGTAGTATGTGAAGGAAGAATTATATGACATCATAAATATGAAACAGAATTACTAACCAGTAGCTTCTCGGTGCACCGGGGCTACCTTGCTGGGTTCAGTCTGAAGGAGTGTTCTGCTTCTGGGCTTTCTTGTTTCTTTTTCTCTCCTCTTTAATTTTAAGTATCCAAATCCAAGTTTCCACTTTATTCTCACCCCATCTATCGTACACTAATGTTGAAATTTTTTAGATCAAAGGCTGTCATTATATAGCACCTCTGTGGTTAAGACTCGTATTTTCCATAACGGGTTCTATTTTGGGTGGTCCTGGTTATTCTGCCATGATGTACATGTACTATCTCTCTAGATGGCGTAGTCCTATACTTTTTCCTTTGATCTGCAATCCTTGCCACCCAACTGCTCATCAACTTTCCCATTTTCTGGCTTGGTGCCATTTTGCTGAGTTGGACCTGCTCTTTGGCTAGCTCTCTCTTAGCACCTATAGGTTTCCTGCTGAAGCTTGAAAACTCCTAATGACTACTTGTAGCACAAATTCTGATCTATTTGAATCCACAAACACTGGGAGTGTATGTCAGCTTGCTTGAGATTTGTGGTGTGCCACTCACTTACCATTCTTATCCACCCATACACTTTTCCTCCTTTCTATGTTTTGACTATCCACTTTTATATGTACCCTACTCTCATTGGTATATCAGTTCCATTCAAATCACTTTATTACGGCCGCCAGGGCCATAAAAGTACAGACAGTATAAAACACATCAAATGTGTAAAACATGCTTTAAAGATACTTCAGCAAAACAAGTTAGGAGGTAAATAGCTGAATACAATATGAATAAATATTATGTAGAAAGGAATGCACAATAATTCATGATTAAATTCATTAGCTATCTAACAAAAATGGGAATATACACAACTCCCTGGGTTAAGGGAGGGTGGCATCAAATCAGGTAATTGTAAAACAATTGAATATGTGTAACCTAATGATACACTTAAACAGACTCAAATGAAAATTTGGAGATGGAAATGGCTATTACTGGGCGGGAATCTGACCTAAGAATACAGAGGGCATCCAAATGGCTGCATGCGCCTATTAACCTGTAAACAGATGCAAGCCAGGTTCGTTGAGGGAAGACATAACCTGGGCACACAAACAAAATGTGGGTAATACTCACTTCTGAGGAGTAAAAAATAGGGCACCCAGTGTCTCCTCCACTAACCCAACCAGAAGTGACCACTCTAAGAGGTAAGGTGCCTATTCGAAACGGGAAACATCCTTTACAAAGCAACTTTTACCACACAGTGCCTTTACGACGCAACATTTACAACACAAACCATTACAACGCATTGCGCTGGGGGGCGCTCTAGGATAGGGAATAGGTTTAATTTACTATCCAACACCTTCCCTACTATCCACAGGGACTGGAGTTGGAATAGTAAATTAAACTATTCACTATCCAGCGCCCCAAAGCACTATGCGTTGTAAAGGCATGTGTTGTAAAAACCGCGTTGTAAAGGCATGCGTGGTAAAAGCATGCGTTGTAACGTCATACATCCATTTCTGTGCAGTGGAACAGACACAAGATCCCAGAATGAATCAAACTCACATGTTATCCTTATGTCAATAAAGTCACTGGCAAGTTTGAGATGAGCTGTTCTCCAGAATTCTTTAGCCACCACTGATGACCAGTATTGCTTTTTCAAGAAGGCCTTGGATGGAAAAACAGTGGAGGCCGGATGATCCCACACATCATGCCACCCTAACGAGTACAGTGCTGACTTCATATTCAAGAACCAGGATATCTCATTAACTTGGTTAGCCTTGAAGACATCCTTTAGACATTCCACATAGTGGGCAGGTTCGAGAGTCATCCATAGGAGTCTCCAGTATAATAAGGGACATCATCAGATTTTACCCGATGTCCCTGTAACTCCCAGATCGCAAAACAGTGGATGAGAGGGGTGCTAGAAGGAAGGGAGGCAAGATTTCTAATTAATTTATTCTCGGTTCTTGTAAGAACCTAATGTTTGGAAACGCCCCATAGTTCAGCCACATATATAGCTGAGCCCAAGGTCTTAGTCTCATAAATCTTAAGAGCCGGTGAAATAGGTGTGGTGTAAGACATAGAAAACTCCTTAAGTATTACTCCAGAGATCTGTTTTAAGTTTAGTACTTGCCTTATTTATATGAAGGTGCCAAAACGTGCCCTCTACCAATGTGAACCCTAGATATACATAGGAGTCAACCTTCTCGTGGGGAACTCCCTGCGAGCATAGGCTGCCCTAAAGGATTTGTGTTGGTTTAAAAACATCACTTTAGTTTTAGAAGTGTTGATCTCCGAGCCAGGTGCGGCACAAAACTCTTCAAAGTGAGTCAAGAGTTTCTGAAGCCCGCACAGAGTCTTGGATATCAACAAGGTATCATCCGCAAAGAGAAAAATTTGAATTTGGATATGTGCCAGAGATGGAGCGTCTGCTTCCACTTGTAACAGGAAATGGACAAAGTTGTTGATAAAAGATTAAAACAAAGTGGGCTGAGCTTGGGGCCCCTAATGGATGAGTGCACAATTGTCCTTGTGCAGACAAATTAAAAGTGATAAAATATGAGAGGGCATTGCCAAATTAGCTAGGGCAATGCAAAGGCCGGGCTGAGGAATCCAATCAAAAGCTGATTTTAGATTAACAAAGGCAACGTAAAGGCTGCTCTTACCAATCAGAATGGTCCTCCAGTAAATTAACATAAACCTGAAGACCAGATCAATGGTTGAGACCCTACGGCAAAAACCTGCTTGAAAAGGACTAAGAACATCGCTTTCTATGATCCAGTCCTGGATTTTGAAAAGGAGACAGCAACAAATTATTTTTTGAATGCAGTCATAAGGCTTATTGGCCTGTAATTAGGAGGTGAAGAGTAATCTCCATTTTTGTTTATAGGTAGTACTATAATACCTTTCCATGAATCAGGGATGGGGGCCCCAGCAGCAATTGCTTCGGCCAGAGCTGGAATATAGCCTGACCAGGCCTCGATGTCAGATAAAAAGTATGTCTGCTGAGACACCGTCAGGACCGGGCGCTTGGCCACATGAGACACCGTTAAGGGACTGGACAATGTCAACAATATCAAACAGAGGCATGGAATTAAAAGATTATCTGGGAAATAATGGTAGGGATTGCCTGGGTTGAATCCCTGGAATACTCAAAATAGAGATTATGAAAATAGTCAATCCAGACAGAAGCGGCAACATTATTAGTGGGGTCCATTGCAGCAGTAGAACTACCCTGCGTGACCATATCAATTTTGCTTTACCTTGGAGGACACTGCCGGCACCTGCAACTTCCTTTCTCCTGTGCTATCCATTCCCATGACGACATATCTACTGCAGTCTTAAACTGTGCCAAATTTGTCCAGTGAATACTTTCGTCTCATGGGCCAGTGATATTGATGTCCCAAAATGCCAGAAGTAGTGGAAGTATGGTATGCACCTTTTGATACTCTATTACATGAAGCACAGTGCAAGACAGTTGACTCCGAAAGTAGCACAGGAAGCGATGCAATGCAGTCAGGGTTTCCTTCCAGAAATACTCAGAGAAGAAGATCCAGAGGCTCTGTTTAGGCAGAATCTTAGATGTACCCTCTGCAAGAAGTCATCCACTTCATCAACACATTGCATCCCCTTTTAGGTCAAGCCTTGGCAGCACATGTGCTGTCTCATAGAGACATTCTGTATTCGCTCTGTGGGCTTGCGGCCCGCCCATTGTCTTTTTATTCGTCCCTTTGATTGTGGTTAAAAAATGCTTCCTTGCTAGTGGTTAATCCTTCCTCTTCGTCCCTCCTTTTTATGTTTGGTTTGCTCCCACAGAGCACTGCCCAATGACTGGTAACATTATGATTCTGCGTTCATGTGTTCATTTGGGGGACTGTTTTTTCTTTGATTCCTGCTTGTGCCACTGTTTGCCCATCTTCAGTGGTTCAGCTTCGGCGCCTGTCACTAAATCTCCCAGTCCTGTATGGATATTGGATGGTGCACCAAAAGAAGAGTCCTGTCACTAAATCTCCCAGTCCTGTATGGATATTGGATGGTGCACCAAAAGAAGAAGAGTCCGTAGCACAAATATTTTAATAGAAAAAGATCCTTTATTATTTGGTAATCTTTAAAAGAAGCCTCAGCCAACGCATTTCGTCTTTGTCAGGGCAAAAAATGTGGTATTTAAAGTGTTCCAAGGAACGTATAGTAACCTGATACGTATAGAAAAGCTACAGAATAAGCAGATAGGCGGTACTTATATGAAAAAATGTGCCCCTCGGCGGATAAACGGTCTGGAGTGTACCCACCCCTAGGGCAACGTTGCTTAATGACAAGAAACTGCAATAGCACGTGAGAAAAACGAAAGAGCAGGCGTATATCAATCCTGTTCACCGCCAAGATGACAAAGACCCCGTGATAAGGGAATATTCTTCGTATGTAACAACCCGTACACCAGTCGAACAAATATTCCCCTTTGAATATTCGTTCAACTGGTATATCTGCTTATTCTGCAGCTTTTCTATACGTATCAGGTTACTATACGTTCCTTACCATTTTTGATTGACCCACGACGTGCTTCCGGACTCACGATTGACCACACTATTTTTGGAAAATATATCAGAATTCTATCAACCTGTACCTAGGACTCGTGCAGCGCTGGATTTATATGTCCACGGCTCATTTGGAACACTTTAAATACCACATTCTTTTGCCCTGACGAAGTCCCTTTCAGGGACGAAACGCGTTGGGTGAGGCTTCTTTTAAAGATTACCAAATAATAAAGGAACTTTTTCTATTCAAATATTTGTGCTACGGACTCTTCTTCTTTTGGTGCACCATCCAATATCCATACAATTTGGTATCTGTTGCAACAGTGGAGCTTCTGTGTGGCTAGCTCCGGATGTGATTTGCACAAACAATTTAGATACTCCCTACTGTGAAATGGAAGTGCGAACCTTGGTCGGCCACAGTTTCTTCTTTTGACTTAAATCTCCCAGTCCTGTTCAAGTATCGAGATGAAATGTCAGACGCTGTTTTCAAATTTGCCTCTTTAATTTTCTCTGACTTCAAAGTGTGAGGATTTCCCCCAAACCCCTTCTGCTTTTCTGCTTGTTGCTTTAGCGAGCCTCGGCCACTGGACCTTCAGTAGACCAACCTTGCAGCACACTTAAGGGCAAAGCTTGGGCAACTCCCATGCATTTTCTCTAACGCTCATCTATATAATGTGAACTCGAGTGCCCCGAAGGTGTTGGAGTGCTTGACATTACACAATATCCGATTAATTTTTGGGGGCAATTTTATAGAGAGTGAACTCGACTGACCCAAAGGTATTGGAGCGCTTTACAAAAGCACCAGTTCCGTAACACAAAGCCAGGTTAATATTTTTGGTTTTAGGAGCACAGAGATCAAGTGATACCAACGCTGACCCTGTTTATTCATTATTCTCCCTCTACCAGGCAAATGGGAGCATTTTGTTGTTGTTGCTATGTCCAGTGTTCCTATACCCAGGGGTCTGGGACAGAGGGCAGAGCTGTGGGCTTGGTATTAAATGTATGGTGCAAGCAGAGTTTTGAACAGAAGACTCTGGAGATGGGTGCTTGGTAAATACTAGATGCCTGGGGAGGAGGTATGTGACATTCCCACCATTGGAACGTACTTCAGTGTTTTTTTTCATAGACTGTTCATTACTCTAGTGATGCAGTCGCCCACAGAATGCTATAGTGCTGTTGACTTACATCGATGCCCGTGTCTTTCTGTCTGTGTGTTAGAAAGCCTTGGAATGTGTCCATAAATATTTACTGAGGTAATCATGTATTCCTGAATCACACTGCATGACCCAGTGTGTAGTAATTGTATTGCTCTTCCAATCCCTGGCAGTACAGCACCCAGGATAATGTGCTGCATGGATAAACACTTATAAGGTCCCAAAGACAAGACCTATTGGCTATGCCAATGCTTGTTAATCATTAGGATCACTATATACAGACAATGAAAGGAAAGGAAGCTATCAAAATGGGGCTTTGGAATTTAGAGAAAAGACTAGAGCATTAACTCCCACTGGGAAGGAGCTAATGGGACCAAGGAATCCACTTTAGAGTTAATAGTGGTAGAGCTCTTACCTAATCATATTTCACACGTTTTCGTGCCTGGCAACCTTCTGTTCGTTGTATTGGCTCCTGCTTCAAATTAATACTCACACTAGGTGCTCCACCTTTTTTGTTTTCCTTCCTTTGTGGTTCTCCTTGGTTCTAGTCCTTGCAATTGCCATTCTATATGCTTCTTTCTTCTTCTATGTCTTGGTATTGTCTGTTCACCAATGGCCTGCTGCTGACATTGCTGAGTTTGGTCTCCTTGGTGTCCTGGGGATCAGATCTAGCCGCTTAACCTGACTTTGAGTACATCTGCTCTCTCTCTTTGGACAGAGATTCTTACGGCGCTGTCATTATTGCATATCATGTAATTCAACCTCTTTGTCTTTGCAATCATAATCAGAACTTTCACATCAGTAGGGTCTGTGAAAAATACCATTGATCCACCCTTAGAAACTGACACCAATCTATGATACAAGTCCTAACAGAGCACTACCAAGACACACAGGTTTAGTATTTCTTTCTCTCCATTCCCCATCATTCCCCATTTTGATCTCTGTGGCATTTTCAGAACATTTGAAAACCCGTAAAGACTTAGGAAAGGCTGAGATTCTCGGCATGTCCACGTCTTTTGCTGAAGCTTGAGACTCTGATGACATCATGGGAAGCGATATCACTGAAGTAAAAAAAAGTCTATGCTGAGGGACAGATTATTTAAACAACAAAACCTACTAAAGCAGATAAAAACATTTACATGCAATGGGTGCGGCCATAATATACCTATGGTGACATCCAGGAACAGCCATTGTGTGCCTGAGGCAATTATCATATGCCAATTACCTCGAAGGTCCAACTATGTTCTCAAAACGCCATTACGCATCCTCAAATGCCCTGGCACACCCCAAATTCTCAGGCTTGTCTTTGTATGTCCAGGAACAAGCTAACCCAAAATATCCATGCACAGCATCAAATGTCCAATTGTCATCTCAAATGCTCAAGCATAAGTAACTTATCCCCACCCATAATTTCATATGAACATTTAATGGCCTCAAATGACTAATAACAGCCTCAAAGGGCCAAGTAGAGTATCAACTGTCAGAACGCAAGCAGCATACACCTAGATACAACTGAAATACCCAAACCTAATCTTCAATGCTGTGATACAGTCCGGAACACAAAGACACACCCTACGGGAAACAACCTTTACAAGGCAACTTTTACAACGCACTACCACTACAATGACACTTTTACAACGCAACATCCATTACAACGCATGCCATTACAATGCAACCATTACAACACATGACACAACAACGCATACCACTACAACGCATGTCATTACAACGCAGTCATTACAACGCATACCATTACAACGCATACCATCACAACGCATAGTACCCTTACACTTTCCAACACTTACCCTACTGTTGCACCCCCGGGAGTTAGAATATAATTTTTACCCCTACACTATTCAACACTTACCCTACTGTTGCACCCCCTGGAGTTAGAATAGTAATTTTGTACCCCCACACAATCCAACACTTACCCTACTGTTGCACCCCCCTGGAGTTAGAATTGTAATTTTTACCCCTACACTATCCAATACTTACCATACATGCAATGTAATGGTATGCGTTGTAATGGTATGCGTTATAAAGGTAGTATGTGTTGTACTGGAATGCGCTGTAAAGGTAGTTTTTAAAAATGTGTTGTAATGGCGTGCGTTGTAATAGAATGCGTTTTAATGGATGTTGCGTTGTAAAAAATGCGTTGTAAAGGTATGCGTTGTAAAAGTATGCGTTGTAACGTCATACATTCCATCCTACAATACCCGGGCACAACCATTATATGCACAGATGTTGCTATATAAGCCCAGACACTGCCTAAAAGTTATAACACAGATTAAAAAATTGACAAGCACAGTTAAATGCCTAGGAGCAACTCTCATATGCAACAGTCTAATCTCATGTGTCTCCATGCAGCCTCAAATGCTCTAAAAGTCCAGGAAAAGTCATCATAAGTAGAGGGATACCCTTAGGTGCCAATACAACCCGATAGCCTTATACATAACCTTAAATGCCCCAGCATTGTCTACTTGTCCAATTACATCATCAAATTCCAAGGCACATCTTCTTCATATATCCACAGACAATTGTGTTATGCCCAAGTGGAGTTTCATATACCCAATGCATTTTCATCAAATGTGAGGATGTGACACGTATGGTGAGCCTTGCCTCAGAAGCCCGAATACAGACTTCTATCATTAATTAGCAACTTTGGAGTTTCTACTAGGCGTCCCAAATCTGGATGGTGTTTTTTCACAGTGTTCTGGCAGCCCTAGTTAATTGCTAGGCTTCAAGATGCTCCAGTATACCCACTGTGCAAAAGTGAATGCAGCTTGCAAGCTCATCACCACATCACCTTCACATCACCTTTTTCGTGGCCAATAGAAGGGTAGTGGGCCATTTCATGTTGTCACACTGCTTGATTGAAATATTTATTTTCTTAATGCGATTTTATAAAGCGCAAACTTTACCCGAAAGTGTGCTGTACAAAAGGACCAGTTACATTACATAAGGACTTCAGAGTACATGAGTTACATAAAAAATACAAACAGAAAAACTCTAAATTCACAAAGGCATGGTAGTAACTACAAAAGTCTACTAAATAAACTAGTGGTTACAGTTGTATATTTACAACTTGCAAATTAACTCAAGGAAAAGAAACAAACTGATAAACTCTAAATTCACCTAAGAATGGTAGTAAGTACATAAGTCTAATACAGATACTAGTGGCTAGAGTTACACATATATACAAGATGCAAATTCATTCAAGATTACATTTTAAGAAGCGATTAGGGTTGAACAAATATATATTACATATTTACAGAGCATGAATTCTTGTCATCGTTCAGCCAGGCCTTCAGGTGCTGTTGCCCTCACGGGCGGTGGTCTTGGGCCTGGAGGGATCCCTGAGGTGGTGATGGCCGTAGGGGTAGCAGGCCGGGTGGTGGTGGGTGGAGGCAGTATGCTGGATCCCCGGGCTGCTCTGGAGCGCGTGCTGGGCTCCAGCTGTGGGAAGGGGGAGGACGCTCAGGGCAGGTGGATCTGTGCCACAAAGTCAGGTCTCCCGCTGGGCTCAAGCACCCATAGTGAGCCCGGGCAGGAACAGCGTGCCAACACCGCATTCAGGCCTCAGGGCTGTCGGCCGGGCCTGGCAGGCTTGTTCTGCCAAATGGCCCGACAGCAGGCAATCTGGGCTTGCATGGCCACGGCACTCTTCCATGTCTTCTGGGTCTTCCATGGGAGCCTCCGCAACTGGGAGTTTCACCGCAGGGTCGACCCACGCGACGTAGGCTGCAAAGGATGAATGGGCCGTACCCAGTAATAAAGGCCCCACGAGGCCCACTATGTCGTTAGTGCTACTGTGCACACTTAGTTATACCACAGAGTGCATTTTGTCCCTTCCTTGTGTAGGTGTGGTACTGGGCAATAGGCCACTGACTCATCCTCTGATGGTGTGGAGTAAATGCTGGCCTTCCTCGCGCATGCTACTGAAATGGGACGTAGCTGTTCCAGTGAAGCAGTGCAAGAACAATTTAAGGCATCAGAGACTCATCAGAGCCCCTGGACCAGGTGTTATGCAGACACCATAGTTTGAACCCACACATGTGCTAGATCCTCTGGATATACTGGACACATCCTTGACCAATAGTTTCCTTGCCACCACACACTCTCAGACTTTTTTGTCTGTACACTACAGTAGATACACCACAGGAGGGAAGAGACGGTGTTCAAATAGTTTTGTTCTCACCCTGCTGTGACCCCCCACATCAGAGTGATCTGGTTGCGCTCCAAAGAGGAAAGAAGGGGGCAGATTTACTAACATTTGGCTTGGTGGTATACCACTTTTTTTGGGGTAGCCACCACACAAAATAACACATCTTATATGCAAATCCATGCAAATCAGAATTGAGTGGCTTTGCCTGGGATTTTTCCTAAAAAGTAAGGCAAGGCAGCCCATAGAGCAGCCTTGCGCTATATGTGTTAAGGAGACATTCAATGGGTGGAGTTTGAGTATTCCCATTTTTGGCACATTCCCAGAATTACAAAGACTTGTAAACCTGGGTATGCATCAAAATGATAAGCCTCCCTGACCCATGCGTAACAAGGAGGTGCAATCTGCAGCACACATAGAAAGAGGAAAATGCCTTTATGGTTTGTTTTTGGGCTGGAAGATTTCCCTTCCTGCACAAAAACAATCCTGTCTGTAATACAGGCACCCTTGCACGACGGTGCAAGGGTGCCTGCATTAGCACTAGGCAGCACACAGTGTGCCAGCACTAGGAGACAGTAGAAATGTGCCAATGCTTACTAGATATGGTGCATGTCTGCTGTCTGCTGTGAAATGTAAGTTAATCTGCCCTCACGCTAGGTCTGGTCCGAGACAGAAGGATGGGAGAATATCTGTCCCCTTCATTTGGAGTGGAGACTATTTTGACCCCACTCAGACAGGATTTGTACTGTATGTTTAGTGCCCACATCCTCAAACTCGTTCATTGCTGTGGGAGGCCAAACTGTGCTTGTTTGCTTTGTCCTTCATGTAAATAACACTTCTCAATACTTCCAAGGATTTCAGGCACGTGCAGCAAGAATGTGGAACATTTGCAGAGATTACACTTATTTAATGAATAAGATAGGTGAATATTAAAAACTTGGCAATAAAAGTCATGAGACAGAAGATGACAGGAGAAATGCTAATCAAAGCTTCATATTGTTTGTCTGATGCTTTCATCTCTCGGCACACTGTGAGTGAAACCTCACAACAGTGTGCTTTACAACTCCTTTTCAGTGGTGACAATTCTACAATATTTGTACGCAAGACCAGCCACACAGAACACTGGTATGCTAGGAATCAAGTATTTTGCCCTCCCTGGAATTTGCCCTTCGTAGGCTATGCGATCAATACTCCAAGCCAAGGCTGCTTTGAAAGCATTACTACTTCTCGTGAGCGCCACTGAGCAGGCTGGAAGTCATCTGGAAAGCTTCCAGATGAGACGTATTACCAAGCAGCGCCATCTTTCAGACGAGAGTCTTCTCAGGGGCGGCAATGGCCGTACATCAGCTGCGGTGTCAGCGCCCGCTCAAAGCAGGGTCAGGGAGCCCTCTTGCTCCATTAATTTGCTTTTGATTCATGTTAGTTTACTGGTTGGGGTTACAGCTGAGAGAAAACTAATTTGTGGAATTGATTCCTTCCTTCACTTGCCAGTTTGAATAACTGAAGGGTACACCATGTTCTTCACAGGCGCTGCCCCACAACTACGTTTTCGCGCACCCAGGCCAAAATTCTAAGCACAACAGTCAGAGATATGCAGAAGTTTTATTTTATTTAGGCCACCTCTGTTACTGTCTTTTTTTAATGAAACTATGGGCCTCATTAGGATGGTGGACGGACCTGCGTCCATCCGCCACCCCCGAGGTGGCGGGACTGTCCGCAAGGGCAGTGGCGGTCCCTCCATGGCAATTAGGATGTGACCGCCACCCTGGCGGTCACATCCTGTATCCTTAACATTGCGGCGGGTGCTGCATCAAGCAGCACCCGCCTCAATGTGTAAAATGCATGCATTGTATTTGCATGCACAAAGCGGCAGGCACCGCGCGGTGCCTGCTGCTTTGTGAATGCAAATGCAGGGGGGTACCATAGGTACCCCCCATGTGCACCCCCACCCCTCCTTCACCCTGGGGGCCCACCGCCCAGAAGGAAAGGTCCACATGCTTTTCCACGGCGGAAAAACCGCGCTCATGGAAAAGCATGTTTACACATGCTTCCTAATTTGGCTGACGGTGTCTTGCAGACACTGCCACCAAATAGCCCTCCAAAACCCGCGGATCAGCGGCGGACGGACCTGACGTCCGCCGCTGGTCCCACCGCAATCCCACCGCCATCCTAATCTGGTGGTGGGTGTTTTCTGAGGCCGTGGCGGTGAATACGCATCCTCCGGGCCGGCGGTGGCTTCCGCCGGCCCGAAGGATGCGGATTCACCATCATCCTACTGTGGCCCTCCGTTTGTTGATTCTGCTAATAAGCAGCAGAAATTTTTAAAGATATCTTTACAGCTTCCGTGGGCGGCGCACATATCTAAAGAGCAAAGATTTGGCAAAGCCAACAGGTCTCGCCTATGCAAGAGCTATTGGCTTTGCCAATGTGTTTTAGTCATGTTGTACACCATCGTGGCTGCTGTTCAGCATGGCTAAAAGTCAGTGGCGTAGAGGAGAATTGTGTGGAGTGTCATAGAGTGAAATGGTGAAGAGTGGAGTAGATTTCAGTGGTGTAGGGAGTTGCAGAGTAGAAAGTAGTGTGGTAGAGTATAGTGATACAGAGTGCAGTGGCGTAGGGTGAAGTAGCGTAGAGTGGAATAGTGCAGAGTAGAGTGGCGTAGAGTTCAGTGGCAGAAAGCACAGTGTTGCAGAGTATAGTGTCAGAGTACAGTGATGTAGAGGGGAGTAGAGGGAAGTGGCGTAGAGTACAGTGATGCGGAGTAGAGTGGCATAGAGTGCAGTGACAAAGTGCAGTTGTGTAGAGTGCATTGGCGTAGAGAGCAAGGGTTAAGAGTAGAGTGGCATTGAGTGCAGTGGCATAGAGTGGAGTGGTGCGGAGTGGAGTAGATTGGCCTAGCGTGCAGTGGTGTAGAGTAGAGTGCTTCAGAATAGAGTAAAATGGCATAGAGTGGAGTTGTGCAGGGTAGAGTTCAGTTGCTAGAGTGGCTTAGAGTGTAAATGTGTATAGTAAAGTGGTGTAGAGTGCAGTGGCATAGAGTGCAGTTGTACAGGGTAGATTCGAGTGGCATACAGTGGATTGGCATAGACTGGAGGGACATAGATTTGCATGCTACAGAGTAAGTGTATTGGTGCACCGTGTAGTGACATAGAGTGCAGTGTTGCAAATTGGCGTAAAGGACAGCCGTGTAGAGTGGAGTTGTGCAGAGTAGATTGGTGTGGCCTTGTTCGGAATAGTATAGAGTGCAGTGGCAAAGAATGCAGTGGTGTATAGTAGAGTGACAAAGAGTGCATTGCATAGAGTAGAGTGGTACAGGGTAGAGTAGAGAGGCATAACGTGAAGTGGTATAGAGTGCAGTTACGCAGAGTGGAGTAGTGCAGAGTAAAGTGGCATAGAGTTGTATAAAGTGGTGCAGAGCAGGGTGCAGTGGTGTGGAGTGGTGCAGAGTAGAATGGAGTGGCACAGAGTGGAGTATGCATCGTATTGTAGCAATGCCATTACAGACAACACATTTTTTATTGAAATAACCATTACATTTTCACAGTCATACAGTTTTACTAACTATATTGTGCACAAATGAAAATGTGTGGAAATAGCATCATCTAGTGTAATTATTTGTTTTGATCATATTAAAGTATTTGCTTCCAGCTTACTTCTGAAATAACAAAAATTTGCTTCATTTATGTTTCTAATTCTGATATATTCTGAAATACTTCCACAGTTCATTTAAAATGTTGTGTGCTAGAGAAAACCTCTTTCCTGACCCCCTCTCCATCCTGGAAGATTGTCACATAAATTCCCTCACTTTTAAGTCAGAGAAGGAAAAAAAACAATCACCCTCAAAAGACAGTGCCTGACATTTGAATGCACAGCAAATGCAGAAAGGGAGCTCATGGAAGAACACAGTAAACATGATATAGACAATGGGAGGGACGAACTGAACCTGAAGAGCCTAAAGCAAATAAAGCCAGCAAATAAAAAACCAGAAAATGTGAGCTACAAACCACAAAGCCAATGGTAATCAATGAGTGGAATGCATTCATAGGTCAACTTTTTGAAAGTCCCCAAGATATCTTTAAAAAATGCGCTGTCTGGTAGGCTGAGGCTTAAAAATAAACATGCTTTATTTAGAAATATAGTGCAGTTGCTCACTATTTAGGGTACCTGTTTGTTACTGAGAGGTGCTAGTGCTCTCCCATTAAATGTATTGCAGCGATGCTGAGAAGTGCAGGATATTCTCCCTTTCTAATTCAAGAAGTGCAGCAACTCAGTATCTGACAGTACCTTGCCATATTATAATAAAGGAAGTATCTTTCCGGCCACATGCCAAAAATTACATAATTTCTTCTATTTGCCCGGCGGCTGTCAAAATAGTGCATAATCACTGCTGTTTAGCAGGCCACAGACTAAATAGTAGAGATGATGTACAGTTTGACCCGTGGCCGAATAAATAGTGGAAAACAGGTCTTTAATTAGCCAGCCATGGAGAAAAACGTAACTCCAAGAAATGGTAGGGTTATGGCCATCTTGTAATGGGGATGCAACATGAATGAAGCATTTGAAAGTAAATGCATATGCAAATGTACAATAGTTCGTACAAAGGTAAGTGAATGGATTAAGCTAAACTGCTAATAGATGAAAACCATTAAAATCAATTGTGAATAAAAGCATTTATGGTATTTTCATATTTAAATAAGAAATTCAGGAAACAACATACCATTTTAGGAGCTTTAGGATATGGCACACAGATATTTTATACTGCAGTCTAAGAGTATTTTGGTTGTTTACAATGAGTATGGTTTTAAAGCATTTTATATAAATGTTTTATTCACAAATGCAAATACATTGTTTTTTATTGTCCATGAGCCTCCTTTTGATGATTTTTGAAGCTGGGCTCTTTTTGGGCACCTTTTGCGATGCCTTGTGCTAGCTTTAGGCTTCTTTTTAAAGGGGACTGTGGTTATAAATAAATAATGTATATTTGAGTACATTATTGTTTATTGTTTTTTGAGCTATCATTGTTACACATCTCAGCAAAGTGTATATTATTTGATCTTTCTTCTCTATTGTTATAATACTGGGAGTTTTGTTTGTGCTATAACAAGTACCTATACCACATGCTCCATGTTTGAGGTGGGTTTGTACAACCACAACCACCTGTATTTTCATTTCTTTATATATTTCGATCTCTTTGAAAAGGGAATTCTCTCTTTTTGTACTTGTGATAAGAGCCTGGTTGACCATTTGTCTGGTGCTCAGATGGATCTGATGAAAATCTTGCATAGCATATGCAGGATGGAGACGGCATTGATCTATCTGCTCTTGGAGAGGTTGGTGTCCAGGATGATCCCTAGGTTCTTGGTAGGGTCCACAGAGTTTGGTGAGGGGTCAAGTTCAGAGGGCCACCAAGAGGCGTCTCAGGGGAAGTGGTTGTTACCTAACATTAGGACTTCAATTTTGTCTGTGTTTAGCCGGAGGCAGTTGTTTATCATCCAAGCAATGACATTGCTTATGTAGTAGGTGACATTTGCTTTGATAGTGCTGTTTGAGTCGGCAAGGAAGAGGATGAGCTGTGTGTCATCGACGTAGGGTAATGTGCTGATGTCATGGGCGCTGTTGATGTCCACGAGGGGCTTCATGTAGACGTTGAAGATTGTTGGGCTGAGCAACGATCCTTGTGGGACTCAGAGGATGAGTTGCTAGTGTTATGAGGTGTAGTGGGGAAGTCTAACTCATTGAGTTCTGTCCATGAGGAAGAAGGATATCTGCTTGAGGGCCAGTCCACAGATACCCAAATGCTGAAGCTTTCTGATGAGTGACTTGTGGGAGACCATATTGACAGCTGCAGAGAGATCAAGGGGGAGGAGTGCGGCCATTTCTCCTCAGTTGAGGATGCTTCTGATGGGTCTTGGTCCAGTTTCCTTCAGATATTTTGCCCTAATGTCTTGATGGTACATTGTTTTTTTTTAGCGAGGGGACTTGGTGAGAAGGGGTCATGTGGGTGATGGTGATCCTGTTGTGGGAGGAGAAAATGGGGTTGAGGTTGTTGCTATGATGACCAAGCCATGTGGCTAAGAAAAGGATGACCTGAACAATAAGGTTCAGCACAAAGTGGACAAGTTAACACAGGATGACAGTGAGGAGGAGGACCAGGGCAAAGAGTATCATGACATGTTGGAGGAGGACCCGGAGAAATAGTCAGGTCATGAGCATGGGCCGAGGGTCATTAAGACCAAAGGCCCAATAGGAGAGTATTAGATGTACTATAATGATCAGAATGAGCAGGACCCGGATCTAGACTAGGAGGAGTACAGAGGTCAGAACCAAGAGGACCAGGATCTGAAGTTTGAAGTGGAACAGGAAGACTAGAAAATGAGGTATTAGGGCCATGCTGGTGAGCATCTGGGGAACCAGGACAACCAGAGCCATGAGGACCAATGGGACAGGAATATAACCAAAATGGCCAGACTCAGCCCAAGAAAATCAAATAAGGAGGCCCACGGCCACTTGGTGGATGCAGAGCCAGGTGGAGCTCAAGTACAAGGACCAGGGCAAGCATCATCAGGATAACCCAAACCAGGAACAGTAGGAGTGGCACTACTAGGAGAACCAGGACAACATGACTAGGTGGATAAGGACCAAGCAGACCAGCAGGATCAGGGTGAGTATCAGAAGTACGAGGATCAGAAGGCCCAGGAAGGTCAAATACAAGAATGAGCCAGGAAGACCAGAGTAAGGAAGGACTACAAATAGGAGCACCAGACTCAGAAAAAGTTTGCCAGAGTGACCAGAAGAACTTGTTAGACCAGGGCCAGGATGAGGATCAAGAGGACCAAAACATCCCAGAAAAGGTGTACTGGAATCAGGGCTAGGAGGAGGGCCAATGTCTAAACAGAAAGACCTGAAAGAGAAGGAGGGAGACTGCATAGGAGCAGAGGGCTCCTATGTGAGTCAGGCCAACATGTATTAGGATCTCCCTTCTGTAAATGCTATGTTATGTTATGTTATGTTAAACAGAATTTATAGAGCGCACGGCTACTCAGCAGAGTGTCCCGGCGCTAAGACAGAAGAGGCAGGGGACTAAAGCTCAGAGACTGAAACCCCAGCTGATACATTATGGCAACTGTTGAAACAACCAGGTTTTTAGCTGTTTTCTGAAAGCCAACAAAGTCATGGCCTGCCTTAGTGATAGTGGCATGCTGTTCCAGGCATGTGCAACTTGCACTTGAAAGGAGCGGCCGCCACAACGTACACTACAGATCGTGGGTATCTTGATTAGATGAAGATGTGCTGATCTAAGCGATCTGTGTGGCACGTAGAGAAGAACTCTTTTTCAAATGAAGGGGGCCCCCAGTCCATGTAGCGCCTTAAAAGCCAGAACTAGGGCTTTGAAAATCATTCTGGACCGCACAGACAGCCAATGTAATTTCTTTAAATGATGCGAAATTCGTTCTCTAGTCCCTAGCTCTAGCGGCGGAGTTTTGAACAATTTGAAGTCTGCTCAGTAAATACTCCGGCAGGCCCTGATAAAGAACATTGACATAGTCCAATCTGGAAACTACAAGTGCCTGTACCACCATCTTTCTATGCTGAATTGGTAACAGGTAGAGAAGTTTCCTGAGCATTTTCAAAAGTCCAAAAAAAGTGCCTGCCACTGTCTGCACCTGAGATTTCATGGATAACATATCCTCCATCTTTACCCCAAGGTTTTTGACCGTATTAATTGCTGCCTGAGGAGGTGACATGTCATTTGGCCACCATTGCTTCCAGACGTCAAGAGAAGGGGCACCAAAAAAGATAATTTCCAACTTCTCTGGATTAAATTTCAATTGATTGACTTCAAACCAGGCAAACATTTTTGTCAGACAATTTCTAATCTTCTGTCCATTAAAATCCTCCCCCTTCCTACATGTAAACAATAACTGAGTATCATCCGCGTAGGATATTATTTTCGCCTCACCAGCTTCCGCCAAATTAGCTAAGGGGGCCATGTAAAGATTGAATAATACCGGTACTTAGTAATGCTTCGTATGCTGCCAACCCAATAAACTGACACCTCTTCAGCCCACTTATAAAACTGGTAAGTATTTGCTGAAAAATATTGGCATGCAAGGTGTATAAAAAGCCAGGGCTGTAAAACTTTGACCTCTGACTGATAGAAGACGCTAGTCAAAGGGGGATCTGAGGGCATATGGACTGAAACTTGGCAGATGAGTTTTAAGATGCTTGGGTGAAAATGAGTGTGGTCTGTGAGGGGTTTGAGAAACGCAGACGGCTGAAATCAGGAAAATGGTTAATGGCTAACAAAGGGTCATAGGGCTATGTCAATCAGCAATTGGGATCTCAGGATCATAAGAAAGCTCTGATGAGCAGGAGAAGGGGTAATAGATTATCTCAGATGGTCCAAAGGAAGATACTGTGTGACCCCCAGATCTTAATACTGACATTCCATGTGTGTGTATGTGGAATGGGTAAGTAGCAGGTGTGTAGTAGTAAGACCCCTTGCATGATGAAAGCCTAAGTGCATGGACCAGTGGAATGCATTTTGCATGATGTGATGGAGAGTTGATACAGGTTCCCTACACAGTGGGCGTGTATTAACTGCATCCCTGTGGTTGGAGGGTGGAGGCCCAGAACTGAAGTGCGGCAGAATAGAGAAAAGGCTACCAAAAGGAATTCTGTAAGGTCCTTGTTAGCAAGTGGCTGCTGATTAGTTCTACCTGAGTAATAACATAGGTAGAAGATAGGACTAAGAAGTAGGTCATAGGCTTCTCTTGTTAAAGGTATAAATGTTTCTAAGGAGGGCTGCCTTTATGTCTGTGCCTGATGATTTCTCAGGAAGGCTGATGATAGCCAGGTGCTGAGATCTTTTACTTCATTGTGTCCTTGTTTTGAATATTTATGCTTGGATCCAGCACTATTGGTACTGCTGTGAGGGCCATCACCTTGCACAAAGGATGTGTCTGAGCTGAGGTCAAAAAATGATAATTGAAAAAAATCACCCCAAATCAGTTCTGAAATCCTCAATAGAGGATCCACATCACCTGTCTGGAAAATTAGTATTAAAGTGGAATTCTGACGGATCAGTATGTCACGAGAATATAGGTAACAAAATGCCTTGCTAGGATACCTTACAGGGGTCAGTGTACTTTACAAATACACATAACATAACAATTGGTGTGTTATTTCTTACAATTGTAATGAAGTCAATGAAGTCAATGAATACAAATCTATGTGGGTATATTTTCTGTGTCTTTGATGCTTGTATGAAAATCTCAAATTTCCTGGAAAATTAATTCATATTCCAATGACATTCAATTTAATTAATTATAGTTCCATTTCTTTGCTTGTGGCTCCTTCAAATAATATTTCCTTTGATGGTACAACAGAGTAGAGGCCTTCATAGGAGGGACTTTACACTGTTTAGCCTAATTAAAGTAATACCTGGCTAAAAAGGGCATAAAAAATAATGATCCCGTCACTCTAGGAGAAAACTTCCAGTATGAGGGACCATTAGCTTTTTTGTTTTTCAAAAACAAACTCCCACTTTGGGAGTTTGTATTTGAAAACAAAAACATTTTCTAAACATTTGCTGGCAGGCCATCATGTCTGACAGTACCGTCCTTCAAACGTGTGCATAGACAGGAACAAAAATGACAGTAGTCCCTGTCAATGTAGTGAGTTGTCCACATGGCTAGAAGATGACTCTGAAATTGGTGGGTGGAGATCCCTTACAATGGGTGAGGTTTTGTTCTCTGCCATTCTGATAGAATTAACTCCGTTCTCGAAACTCTAACCCGGCCTATAGATATTCTTCCTTCTGTCACAAGACTGGAATAAAGCCTCTCAATTATACTGTGTTAGTCACTTCATAAGGGAATGCATGCAATTGTTTCTATTTTGATGAAATCACCCCAAATATTAGATGGCTCTTTGTCACTGGGATACAACATTTTCCAGTGGTCTTTACTTTTACAAATCAGTATGTTCAGGTTTTTTTCCCCGGATTTCTTTAATGGAACTGAACCAGAATTCCAGAATGCACTGATTTGTTGCAGAAAAAGAGGTGTTCTGATAACATGAAGCTTTTTTTTTTTTTTTTTTTAAATCTGTTTTATTGAAACTCTTGGTACACAAGTACAGTTCGGTAGGTACATAATTCAAAGGGGAATCAACAATCGGAGTGGTTCGTACAGTATCAAAGCAAATACAGTCGATGGTTGAAGGTCCAATAATTGCACATATATATAGAAATCACCACTTATCGCCTCACGGGTGGGCACTGCATGCGTCTGACCATTCATTCCTTTGTCTTGTCTCGATGTGTCTCGCAGTGTCGTTCCCGTCAGGACGTCCAATTTTGCCCACCCAGATGGGTAGCTTGGTGACCAGCCGTCCCCCCGGTGTTCGCAGCCTATTGTTCGGTAGGGAAGTGTGGTGACTCCCTACTGTATGAATAGTCATCCAGGCCCGACTCCGGGTGGCATGTACGAGTACTGTGGACGACCAGATTGGTCAGGATGTCGGCACCGTGGGGTGGGAGGTCTCGGCAGTGGCTTGCCTATGTGCTGCACTCCTGTATGTAGTCCCTGTATGCTAGTAGTGAGGGTGCGAGTAGGAAAGGCAGGTCTGGTGCGGTCAACTGGGGGGCGACCTCTGCCGTGGGTGTCGCTATTCCGATCTAGGGGAGAACAGGGATGAAGGTGTGGGTGCAATCGAACCTAAGCTTGGGGGAGGGGGGGTGCTGCAGTGTGGGCCTTGTCTCGTTGGTTTCGGGCGGAGTAGCCCCATAGGGTGCTGCCCCGTGGTGCTCACGGGAGGGTATTACAAGTGGTGCGTGATAGCTCTGAATCCCGGGGTGGGAGTGCATTAGCGGAGTCGCCAGTGTGTGTAGCCCCCACTGGCGGGCAAGGGGGAGGGTGGGTGGGGGGGCGGGGGGCGCAAGGGGCGCAGGGGGTGGAGCGGGCGGGGAAGCAGGGGAGGGGGGGGGGAAACCAGGGGGGTGGGAGGGGTCGGGCGCGGGGGGGGGGTGGGAGGGGGAGGGCGGTGGATCACGGGGGGTGGCATTTCTCGTTCATCTGCGCGCGGCCTTCATTACTCCCCTTTCTCACTATTCTCTCTCTATATCACCCCTCTGTCATGGCAGGCCCTGGCGAAAGCTCGAAGGAAACCCTCCCACATCTGGGCTATCGGTATGGCCCTCCGCCCCGCCGTCTCCTCCCTGCGTAGTACCGTGCCCTCTGCGGTCGCCCAGTAGGTGAGGGAGGCACTCCAATGTTTTGTCAGCGGTGGCGTTGCTGCTCTCCAGTGGCGGGTTATGAGTCTTTTGGCGGTTATCAGCCCTAAATCCCAGAACCTCATGTGCGGTTTGTTGTGCTTCGTCCTGGTGAGAAGGCCCAATACACAGGTGTCCCAGTCGTGTCGAGCGCTGAGCCCCGTCCCTTTCGCCAACAGCGTGGTGACATCGTGCCAATACATCTGGAGCTTGGGACATGCCCATAGCATGTGTAGGAGATCCGCGTTCAGTAGCGCGCAACGTGGGCATTTGGACGTGTCCAGGCCAAAGTAACGATTAATCTTGTCCGGGGACAGATATGCCCTGTGTGTTATGTAGAACTGTATGATTCTGAACCTCGAATTGCGGGGAATGTGTTGTGGTCCCTCTAAAATCCTTTCCCATTCCTTATCCGACCAGTCCTCCCCCCTGTCAGTGGTCCACCTGTCCCTGAGCGACCGCAGGGAGCTTGTAGTGTGGGACCTCAGCGCCTGCGTCAGCCAGTGTACGACGTGCGTGCCCGCCCCCATTACGTGCAGGTACTGTATTAAGAGGTGTGTCTCAGGTTCCGCCGATATGTCTCCCCAATGTTCCGTTAGGACCCGTATCATTGATGCATGCATCAGGAATTGACCCGCTGGCAGTCCGGGGTTCTCCACTAGCCCCTCAAACTGCCCCAGGGCCCCGTCGTCATAGAGGTCCGCCATCGTCTCAAGTCCCACCTGTGTCCAGTCTTGCAGGCGCGCTGCCGTCACCACTCCTCCCGGTCTGGGTAGCCCCTCCAGCGGTAATGCTGGGGCGTAGGGTGTAGTTTCCCTGGTTAACGTCAGAGCACGCTTGTAGCATCTCAGTGCCACCGCTACATGTAGTTGCGTCTCACGTGTCACGCCTCTGAGGGGGTGGAACAGTGCGAGAGCCTCCGCATGGGTCAGTGCTGGGGTTGTTGAGGCCGTATCGCTTAAGTTTCTGCCCGCGAGCCATGCCACCACCCACTGAAGCTGTGCGGCGAGGTAGTAATGCTCGTGGTTCGGGACCGCTAGTCCCCCCGAGGTCGTCGGGGTGTACAGTTTGTTCAGGGCTACCCTCGGTCTCCCCGCGTTCCATATGAGGGTTCGCGTTAAGGCCTCCAGGTCTTTGAAGACCCGGGCTGGGACATATACCGGCAGGTTCGAATAGTAGTACAGAAGTCTGGGCAAGACTATCATTTTGGACAGCGTGATCCTGGCCGGGACATTAAGCGGGAGCGTGCCCCAGAATCGGATTTGTGCCCGCAAGGAGTTTATGGCTCGAACCAGGTTGCCATCCAGTATATCCTCCGCGTTCCTGTAAATGTGTATGCCCAGGTACTTAAAGGTGCCAGTATACCACGTCAGCGTCGTGTCCCCGAGCCGTACTACGCATTCTTGCATGTCTGGGTGAAAGGGGAAGACCCCAGACTTACCCCAATTGACCCTTAGACCCGAGTGCGTCGCGAAGTCACTGAGGGCACCGGTGAGTTCCGGGGGTATCCGTGTCAGGTCCCGGACGTAGAGGAGTAAATCATCTGCATACAAGGAAACCGCGTGCTCCCCGTCTGTCAATGGGATGCCCCACTGGGCGCCCTGCATCCTCAGTATCTCTGCCAGCGGTTCCATGGCCAGTGAGAAGAGTAGTGGCGATAACGGGCAGCCTTGTCGCGTGCCCCGCCGCACCTGTATAGCATCCGAAATCAGGCCCCCTATCCGGACCCGGACGGTGGGCGTTTGGTATAGTAGTCCCACCATTTCTAGGTAGCCGTCTCCCAGACCAAATTTTTGCAAAACCGTTCTAAGGTACGGCCACTCCACGGAATCGAATGCCTTTTCCAGGTCTAATACTATGCAACCCGACCGTGGCCAGGGGTCTCTCGCGTACTCCTGCACCCTGAATAACCGGCGGATGTTGAGCGATGTGTTACGTGTGGGTACGAACCCGTTCTGGTCAGGGTGGACCAGTAGGGGCGTATATTGGGCCAGTCTCCTCGCTAGAGTGGAAGCTAGTATTTTATAGTCCGTGTTTAGGAGGGCGAGTGGCCTGTATGAGCCCATAAGCGTCCCCTCCTTGCCCGGTTTCAAGAGGGAGATCAGTGTGGCTTCGCTCAGTGAAGGGGGCAGGGAGGAATCTTCTAGAGCCGTCTCATACAATTTAGCGAGTTCAGGAATCAGGAGGTCCTGGTAGGCTTTATAAAACTCCGCTGGGAGTCCGTCGGGGCCAGGGGACCTGCCGTTTGAAAGCGCTGCTATGGTCTCCCGGAGCTCCTCAGGGGCGATGGGTGCCGCGAGGGTAGCTCGTTGGGCGTCGGTGAGTGTCGGCAACGTCAACCGATGGAGATACTCCTCCGTGTCCGGGGCGGGTGTGGGTAGGCAAGAGCGATACAGCGCTCCGTAATGTGCGGTGAATGCTCTATGAATCTCTGTCTGTGTGTGTAGGGGCGTCCCAGTCGCATCTAGCACCTTTGTGACTGGTTTCGTTCGGTCTTCACTGGCAATGAGCCACGACAGCAACTTTCCGGGCTTGTCCCCCCTATCATGCGTGCGTGCCGCATGAGCCGTGAAATTCAGGCATCGGAGCCTCTCCAATAGCCGTTCGTGGGTCGCCTGCGCATGTTGAAGGCCAGCAATATTTCCTCCCGTCGAGTCCCGCTCATGTCGACTCAGTTCCTCCTCCACCTTCTGTAGGTCCCTCTCCACCTGACGTTTGAGATTCCCCTGTGTACCTAAACATTGCCCCCTAATGACCACCTTAAACGCCTCCCATTCCATTTGCAGAGAGGTGGCTGAGCCTGCGTTATCCTCAAAGTAATGTACTATATGCGCAAACAGTGAAT